>NC_091697.1:107230000-108463750 GCF_041296265.1 Equus caballus | reverse complement strand
CCCCAGTAAGAGCCAAAGTTCTCTCCAGTGGTTTTCAAGCGCTGATGAAGCAGACGGCCTCAGTTCTCCTGCCGTGGCCCGCGTGCTATGCCGCCACGTTGGCCTCCGTGCCTCAGTTGCTCCTGGCCGGTGCCGGCGCTCCTGCCTCAAGGCTTCTGCACTCGCCATTTGTCTGCCTGGAGCACTTCCCCCTGGGACCCGCCTAGTTCCTCCTTCTCCACCTTCGTTTCTGTATTCAGATGTCACGTTCTCTGTGCAAACTTCCCGGGTCATTCTGTTTAAAATTGTAACACCCTGCCCGCAGTGCGATCCGCATCGTCCAGTGCATTTCAATCCCCGGTCTGTCGCGTCACCCCACGGGGATTTAAGCTCCACAGAGGCAGGGACTCGGGATACACTTCAGCGTATCTGGTGCGAGGCAGGTGCTGGGTAAATATTCGTGGAGGAATAGGTCTCCATTTTACAAAGTAAAATAAAACAAAACCTTAGGAATTTCTGACTTGTTCCACACCATAGAGGTAGGGTTATCCGTGTACATTTTGAGACCGGCACGTTGCCGTGTGCAATGCGGGGTGCCTGGTAAGTCTTCAGAGAGCAGTTTGTGGGGGAGCCTCAGCGTGCCCTAGACCCGGTGGCTGCACTCCCCACTCCTCTGGGTGCTGCCCAGGTCATCGAGGTCATGACGGGAATCAGCAGGTCTAGTAAGCGTGCTTTCTCTGTGCTTTGTTTTTAGGTGGATGGAACCCCCTCTAGGACACTGTCTGAGTGTCTTCTTTGGGACAGCAGGCCCCTCTAGATCACAGCTCTGCACAGAGGTGGGCACTCGGCCGTTGCTGCTGCTCTGGGCTTCGCCTCCCGTGATCTTTTTCTCTGAGAATTCACTTTTTCAAATCTAGTACAAGTGTTGGTATTCAGAGTGGAAGAGGCCACCCCATTGAAGTGACTTCCCTGGTTTAGGCAGGAGGGGCCTCACCCGTGTATGAACAGACTGCCTCTCCTGGGCCGCCGGAGCAGATTCGAGGTGAGGAGAAGAGGAGGATTCTCTGACCTGTCTGACTTCGGTACGCTCAGACTCTTAAATACCTGGGATGTGTCAGCATCCTGTATTGTTAACATTTAGTCTTGTTTTTGGTTTTTACATTTTGTTGTTTATAGGGCTCATAGATAAATTAGACTTTTAATATTTTAATTCAGAGCCAGGATTTAAATTTTGATGGCCCTTAAAATCACATAGAGGGGGCTGGCCCCGTGGCCGAGCAGTTAAGTTTGCGCGCTCTGCTGCAGGCGGCCCAGTGTTTCGTTGGTTCGAATCCTGGGTGTGGACATGGCACTGCTCATCAAACCACGCTGAGGCAGCATCCCACATGCCACAACTAGAAGGACCCAGAACAGAGAATATACAACTAAGTACCGGGGGGCTTTGGGGAGAAAAAGGAAAAAAATAAAATCTTTAAAAAAAAAAAAAAAATCACATAGAATGTCGACTGCCTCCCTGGCTAACATAATTGTTGAACATATGTTTAAAACATACATATTTATGTTATCATTTTTACGTATCATAATAATTAGACATGATTATGTGGGCTTCCTAAATATCATCATTTGCTACTAAGTGAATAAAGTCAGCATCACTGAAAGGATAGGTAACTGAGCGTAAGTGATAACTTCAATCTTGGCCATAGGTGTGAAGATCACAAATGTCGTCAAATGACGGGAGATCCAGGAATCGGGACAGGCGGTACGATGAGGTCCCGAGGGACTTGCCCTATCAGGATGGCACCGTGAGAACCCTCCAGTCTCTTCATGATAGCGAGCTGGCCGACAGCGCTGATCCCCTGCCACCACCGCCTCTCCCGTTACAGCCGCCGTTCGGCCCGGCCTTCTGTTCAAGTGACACAGAGGAACCGGCCATAGCACCAGATCTCAAACCCGTGAGGCGCTTTGTCCCCGAGTCCTGGAAGAACTTCTTCAGAGGGAAGAAAAAGGACCCCGAATGGGAGAAGCCGGTGTCTGACATCAGATACATCTCCGATGGAGTGGAGTGTTCCCCGCCGGCCTCTCCAGCGAGACCGGACCCCCACTCAGCGCCCAGCTCCTGCAGAGGTCCTTACACAGGGTTGGACGGAGCATCCGGTCCCCTGAGAGAGGCCGAGGCGATGTTCCCCCTGGAGGCCTGTGGGTCTCTGGGCCGCCACACGCAGTCGGCGCTGACCTACAGTGAGCGGGTGGCCGAGTACCACCTGAGATACTCGTACATGAAGTCCTGGGCCGGCCTGCTGAGGATTCTGGGCGTGGCGGAGCTGCTCCTGGGGGCCGGCGTCTTCGCCTGTGTCACCGCGTACATTCACAAGGACAGCGAGTGGTACAACCTGTTCGGATACTCGCAGCCCTATGGCGTGGGGGGCGTCGGCAGCCTGGGCAGCATGTATGGAGGCTCTTACTACACTGGCCCCAAAACCCCTTTCGTGCTTGTGGTTGCGGGATTATCGTGGGTCACCACCCTCATCATTCTGGTTCTGGGCATGTCCATGTATTATCGGACCATTCTTTTGGACTCCAACTGGTGGCCCCTAACTGAATTTGGAATTAACGTGGCCTTGTTTATTTTGTATATGGCCGCAGCCATAGTCTATGTGAACGACACCAACCGAGGGGGCCTGTGCTACTACCCGCTCTTTAACACGCCCGTGAACGCGGGGTTCTGCCGGGTCGAGGGAGGACAGATCGCGGCAATGATCTTCCTGTTTGTCACCATGATGGTTTATCTCATCGGTGCGCTAGTTTGCCTCAAGTTATGGAGGCACGAGGCAGCTCGGAGGCATCGGGAATGCGCAGAACAACAGGAGGTGAGGAATTTCAGTCTTGCGTTTGCTTTTGGTTCTTTTCTGTTATTCACTTCCTTGTTAATATGTTTACTTCTCAAAACCAATTTTATAGACGCCTTTTTCTTTTAATCTCAAGTTCAAAAGTCTGACGTACTCGCTAGCTCAGTGTCTGACATACTTGGGGATAACTCACTGGTGTGTCACCGTTGTATAACATGGGAAGTAGACACCAGACGTGTAATGCAATATATGGTTTGTTGTCTGATGCCTAAGGGGAAAACACAGCTACTGAATTTCTGCAAAGATGAACAATAACATATTCAGTAAAATAAATGTCTCATCGTTAAAGTAAGTTTGGGAACAGTCTTGATTCTTTAGTATGGTAAGACTTAAAAAACCATAATTTTTCAGTTACAAGAGGAAAGTGCCCATTTAAATCTGTTATCTGAGTCTCACTTTCTTTGAGGGAGTTAAATAAAGTCAAGAATATGGTGAGCCACATTTGATGTTTGTAAGTATTGAGAGGGTGAGTTGTAACAAACATACTCTGTGAAAACCTGCATGTTGATGTTTCATCCTTCTTTGTGGAGACAAGTGTTCCAGTGTTAGAGTGGGAGGCCTGCTCTTGTTTTTATTACCAGGATTTCACTAATTAAGTGTAAGAAGAAGGAAGGAGGAGAATTAATAATATCTGAAGGAGATCTCGTAAAAGCCCTATTTAAAATTAGTTTATTTGAATGGTAGCAAAAATGGTAGAGTCTTTTCTACCAGCTTCATTACACCCTGAAAGAAGATAATGTTTTTCTTTCTTCTAAGGAGGAGTATATAGTAGAATTTCCTATGCCACTGAAAATGTCAGTATTACCTTAATTTTTTTCTTAATTTTAAGTCAACTATCATTCATTTTTCCTTTCCCACTTTTGCAAAGACTTCCTAGATACTATCTAATTGCACATGGTATGTATTTGGCCAAACTGTAAAATATGATCAAATGAAAGCCCTGTGCTTATTTACTCAATAACCTATTTATTTACTCACCGACCTGTGTGTTTTGTTTTGAATCTTTTACACGAATCCTATGCAACAACGAAAAGCTTGATGAATTTTATAACAAGTCCCTTACGTGTCACACGGGAAACCTCAGCATGATTCACTGTGATCCGTACTCTTATCACAACGTAGATTTATCGCACTAGAACTCAACATAGATTTAAGTTATTTCTAAAAGTTTGTCTCAGCACATTAAGCCTATTTCCTAAATTTGCATCTGTGTATACAAAGAACTGTAAATTCTATTCAGTGTGAATCCAGATAGTGAAACATACACAGTTCCTCATAATTTTATATAAATTTAATAGAGTTCTTAATGTCATTTCAGAATTCTACATGAATATGACTATAATTATCAATATTATACTTTCATTTCTTTTCCCTTTCTCAGCAAAAACCTGTTTCTACAGGATTTTCATATCGGTCGATTAGACTTGAATCACCTCTGATGTTGGGGGTTGGGCCTGTTTGTGTGTTGCTGTAACTTCCTACAATTTAGAAGATGTGATGGCCCATGGCTTTTTTCTGTTAATTTTGTAGTATAACTATCCCAAACCCTATAATTGTGCAAGGTAATGGGAGCCAAGAATAAATAAAATTTATTTATTTAAATAAAACGTATCTAGGTAGTTCAGACCAGCTTACCTGATAGTCTTCCCCTTCTCCCTGTTTCCAGCTCTGTTCTGTGCTCCTGATTGACAGGGAATTAAGTTATCCCTTCTCCTCTCGTTCTCCACTGGTCCACCTAAATGTGTTCAGGAGGAACAGCCGTCAGGTAGAGTCTAAGGCCAGCCCCAGTGGCCTAGTGGTTAAGTTCAGCAGCTCGGCTTCTGCAGGCTGGGTTCAGTTCCTGGCTGCAGACCTGCACCACTCGTCTGTTAGTGGCCATGCTGTGGAGGTGGCTCACATAGAAAAAGAGGAAGATTGGCTGCTGATGTTAGCTCCAGCAAATCTTCCTCAGCAAAAAAAAAAAAAAAATAGTCTACCTCTGTAAAATTGAGATTGGGCTACAAATGCAAATGGATGAAAATATTTGCAAAGTAGCTTCTTTGACATGCCTTTGAAAAATCATTTTAACTCTTTTTGTTCCAGATAAGTGAGCCATCATTGCCATCGGAAAGGAAAATGGTAAGAATCAAATTCACATTGTATTTTATCTCTAGATTTGTTAAATACTTTTCTCCCTTGTCTGTTTATCTACAGAGTAGATTGTCTGTCTGTGAAAGTGTATCTGTAGGACTTTCAGCTTTTTCCTAATACTAAAAGGACGAAATTAGATGAGGCTGTTTATAACTTTCTAGTCTTGTTAGACGAAAGCTTATGCCAGTCAACAGGTTCTCCTTACATGTTTAAAGTTTAATTTTTTTTCGTGAAGATGATCCTTCCAGACTTTCTTCAGTCTCTTTATCTTTGCCACTTTTTTCTGTCCCTCTCACCTTGCTTTCAGATGCCAAATGTTGTCAGGAAAGAAATTCGTATTCCACAATTTAGTAATTATGAGACAGTAGGCACAGTATTGTCAACTTTTAAAAAGCAAATTTGCCTGTTATTTTACCCTCAAAATGAGTTCATTCAGGAATAACCGAAAGAACTGCAATTCAGGCCGTGCAGGCAATGGAGAACCATGGGCAAATGCAGAGAGCAAGAGGGAGCTGCTTTTAGAGAAGGGGGGGCTGTCCTAAAGGGGAGTCCACTGGGGGAGAGGAACAGATCAGGGCGTCAACCTTCTCATTGGCTGGGCTGCGGCATTTCTCATTGGCTGAGCTGCGGCGCTTCTCATTGGCTGCACTGCAGCATTTCTCATTGGCTGACCTGTGGCGTTTCTCATTGGCTGGACTGCAATGTTTCTCATTGGCTGCACTGCAGCGTTTCTCATTGACTGGGCTGTGATGTTTCTCATTGGCTGGGCTGCAGTGTTTCTCATTGGCTGGACTGCGACGTTTCCCATTGGCTGGGCTGCGGCATTTCTCATTGGCTGAGCTGCAGCATTTCTCATTGGCTGGGCTGTGATGTTTCTCATTGGCTGGGCTGCGACGTTTCCCATTGGCTGGGCTGTGGCATTTCTCATTGGCTGAGCTGCAGCATTTCTCATTGGCTGGGCTGCGACGTTTCCCATTTGCTGGGCTGCGGCATTTCTCATTGGCTGAGCTGTGGCATTTCTCATTGGCTGGGCTGTTGCCCTTGGGGAGAGAAATCTTCCCTCCTAGTAAAGTAGCTGCACTTGCTGTGGAAGGTGCTCTGTCTCTTCCTTGGTCTCATTGCCTCTTTGGTGTGATCGACAGCATGTGATGGGCTGAGCGCTCCCCCCGCAGGCCTTCCCCATCCAGTTTAGTTAAGGTTTCCTTAATTTCACAGCATTTAACCTTCCAATGCCTTAATTCTTCATCAGTACAATTGGAATAATAGTAATTTCTGCCTCAGAGGTTTGCTGAGAGTATTAAATGAGATGCTGTTACTGTAAGTGTTTACATATGTGTAATAATATATTTTAATAATCATAATTTTACCTCCTTGGAAAGTTCTTTTTTAAGGAATTGGGCATTATTTCTGATCAAGAAGTTGAGCATCTAGCCTTTGGGTTGGTTTCTTTGAGAAGGAAGTACATTCTCTTGGTTCAGAGTTCACGAGGTCTGGTCCAGTCTTCCCTCACCCCCAGCCCTCCCATGGGGACCAGCGTTGTTGCGTCTGTTTCCATCAGAGAGTGTTGTGTGCAGAGTCACTTCAGAGAGTGCTGTGTGCAGAGTCACACTCCCCACTTTGGCTCAGGTGGGAGCACAACATCTGCACCGGTGGAGCCTGTATCTTTTCACTCAACAGCACATGTCTGAGAAGTTTCCTCTTTAGGACGTGCAGGACTCCTGTGTTCTTCTGTAGCTGTGTGGTGTTGCCCCTGTGTCGATGCACCATCATCTGTTTGACCGTAGATGGGCACGTGGGCCGTTTCCAGTCTCTCACTATTAAACACAGGATTACGGCGAATAACGTGGTATGTACCCGTGGGTACGTGTCCACACTGCCTTCCGAGTGGCATGACTGCCATTGCCCAGGACAAGTGTTAGCAGTTTCCACACACAGCCCTGCACACAGCCAGCCTCCCCACCCTGACCAACAGCATGTGTGAGACGTTTGCTGACCTCTGTCAGTCTGATGGGTGAAAACAGCATCTCAGGTAGTTGTAATTTGCGTTTATCAGGAGTGAGGCTGAGCATTTTTCGTATGTTGTGTTTGCACTTCCTTCTCTTTAACTGTCTGATCGCTTCCTGTCCAGTTCTTGTATTGGATTCCTCATTCGTACGTGTCCTTCGTCAAGTGCATATGTGCTGAAAATACCTTTTATGAGGTTCTTTTTAACTTCATTCTCTATGTTATAAAACACAAATGCTATTTGAAAATGTTTTGTCGTGGTGAGATAGGGGTTTATGAAGTGGATGAACTGTCTGTCCACGGGATCGTGATTACTGCATCAGTGTCATCATTAATTCAGTCATTGAACAAACATGTACCAGTGAGGCTGTGGGCCAGTGATATGAATACTGCAAGGAGTATCGTCTCCATCTTACAGGGGCTTGCAAACCTGGTGAAAAAGGAGAGCACAGGGGCCGGCGTAGTGGTTAAGTTCACACGCTCTGCTTGGGCAACCCAGGGTTCACCAGTTCAGATCCCGGGTGCGGAGCTACGCACCACTTGTCAAGCCATGCTGTGGCAGGCGTCCCACATATAAAGTAGAGGAAGGTGGGCACGGATGTTAGCTCAGGGCCAGTCTGCCTCAGCAAAAAAAAAGAGGAGGATTGACAGCAGATGTTAGCTCAGGGCTGATCTTCCTCAAAAGAAAAAAAAAAGCACAGACGAGATTGGTAGGGTGTGATATTGTAGGGAGGGAGCTCCAGTATCGAGAACTATAAAATTAAATAATTTCCTGAGAGATGTGTCTTTCTCTGACATTTCCTGGGGAAATCAACTTATGGATGATAATGTCTCAAGTTCAGCTTTAATTGGCCACACTGTCCTTTGGGATCTGTAATTAGACATGTTTTTTGAAAGCGTCAGTTGCATTGAATTATTTCTGACATATATGTGGAGGCGTCTGAATTGCAGGTGAGATGGCTCAGCAGCTTTGCCAAGGTTACTTTGATGTCCGTAAGTCTTTAGAAACCGAGAGACGTGTGACCAGTCCAGACTGACCAGGCATGGACGAGCGAGGCTGGGTCAGCTGGTCCACAGTGGGTGGGCGAGTCTCTCACCGGGCGGTGTGGACCTAGTGCTACAATCTGTGCACTTTAAACATCGTTCACAGGACTGGAGAGACCCTGCTTTGGGGAGGGGGGTGCTTTTTGTTTGCTTTTATTGGGCTTTGTTTCCACTTCCTGATTCCCTTGTGTCTAGTGAGGTTTTTGTTCACTATTCGGCATTTATTGCTTCGGTTAGAATTTTCTGACAATCAGAGTAAGCTGCATGGCCGCCCGCTCTCCAGCTGACCTGGGACGGATGGCAGCTGTTGCCTTTAGGAGGCAGCTGGCTTCCTGGGGGGAGACTGACTTTTCCTTGTGTTCCCTTCTGCACCTTTTCAATTATATAGCGTGGGTATATGTTACCTAATCAAAAATTTTTAAGTTTTTAAAAAATGAACTTAGTCCTCCTTTCAAGTACTGAGATAAGCGATTGAAGGCTGATGTTTAAATCAGTAAGAGCTCTGGCCTTTTGTTTGAGACTTGAGTGCACCTTCCGGCCTGCCCTGTGGCGGACGTCAGCCCGTCCGGCGTTAGTGCAGAGGTGGGAATGAGTTTGACCACGTGGAGGGGGCGGTCTTCCCAACTGGGCGTCATCAGAGGGTGGCTCAGGCAGGTCGCTGCCAACTCTCGTTCAGGATTGCCAGTGTTGCCTGAAGACACTGGTAAATCCTGCTCCTCCGAGGGACTGACCAGGAGACACAAATGCCGCCCTGGCCGGGAAGCGCTGCCCTTGCTACCTCTCATCCCAGTGAGAGTTCTAAGATGTGCTCGCTGCATGGAAAATATCAAATTTAAAGGACTTTGCTTTAGAAGATGGATCAGGATTAGAAAGACTGTTTAAAACGGAAAAGGGCCCCAAAACTTAGAAAGGAGGAAATTCACTTTCTGAGAGCTGATGCTCTTGGTAACGGGTGATCTCGAAATATGATGTAAGGGTTAGTGAGTCAGTGCTCATGTCAGGAGGTGTGTTTCAGGACATCTTTGGGGGTGGAAGACTCTGTTTGCCTTGGTGACTTCAAGGCCGCGCCCTTGGTAGATGCCGATGGCCCAGCGCCAGGCTGGACGGGGCAGCTCGCTGAGCTGCGGTGGGCCGTGGCGTGGCAGTGGTGGTCATTTTTGGCCAGGGTGGGATTTATGGGCTTCCGGGTCAGTCCCTTTGAGGTGGTGGGATTTCCCACTGGGATTAGGGGCAGAGTAGCGTCAACCTGAAAGGCTTGGCCCAGTTGGAGGAAGTTGCCCCCGATGATGGGGTGGGCAGTGTCATCGGTGAGAATGCAGCTGACACAGTTTCCCCCGGTGGGACAGGGCTAGGAAGCGCTGCCAGAGAGCTCTAGTGTCCTTCTTTCAGGCCGCCCTAGAGGGTGGTACCCAGCACGTCCAGGGTGCATTGCCGGTCCCAGATCCTGAGAGGTCCTGGAATAGTCCCCAGGAATAACCTTAGCGGATTTGGAACCCCATGAATCCAGTGAACCTCCACTTTCAAGATATGGGAGCTGAATGCAAAGTGCACCCTTTCAAAGGCCTCTTTTCCTGTGGATCAGCATGTTTAGGAATATTCTAGAGGCAGACCTCCACGAGAGGGGCTCTCATGACTTAACTGAGGAATCTCTACTGGACCTCTCAACAAGAAACCTTATAGAAAATGCTGGAGGGGCCAGCCTGGTGGTGCAGTGGTTAAGTTCATGTGCTCCACTTTGGCGGCCTAGGGTTCATCAGTTTGGATCCCGGGCACAGACTTACACAGCGCTCATCAAGCCATGCTGTGGCGGGCATCCCACAAACAAAATAGAGGAAAATGGGCATGGATGTTAACTCAGGGCCGATCTTCCATAGCAAAAAGAAAGAAAGAAAAGAAAATGTTGGACCTCCAGCTGCTTGTTGGGTATAGTTTTCACCTGCTACCTTCCTGGTGCTTAGTAGGGAAGAACTGGCGGACTGTCACAGGAGAGGCTGTGCAGTGTAATGAAGAAAAAATAAACCTCAAAATCAGGCAAATCTGAGTCTGAGTACTGGATCAGCTGCTCAGTAGCTCTGTGACCTTAGGGAGATCACTCACCATCTCTGAACGTGTTTCCTGTCCCTTGTTTGGAACCATCTACGAGGCTGTCCCTTCTTATTTGGTATTTTAACAAACACAATTTTTAAAAAGCAAATAAGATGATTTTATAAAGAAATAATACACAGACGTAAACTAAGATCAAATAGAGACAGAAACAAATTCTAATGAATCCCCAAGTGCTGAGCAGACTTTTTTCCAAGCTAGAAAAACCAGAATCAAATCGGGCATCAAAAGTGATGGTATGTGTTGGGATGAGGGCCTGTGTGTCCCACCTTGCACACTCAGTGTGGGGGGCGAGGAGAGGTCAGAAATGGGGCATGTGGTCACCAAAACGCCTGTCTCCGGCTCCATTTCTAACTGGACATTGTATTCATTCAGCCCGTTTTCAGTTTGGAAAGCTTAGTAATTATATCCATAGCATTACTTATCCCGTTGCTTAATTACTTTCTCTTGCCGCACAGTGGAGCTTTTCTGGTATTTGCTGACAAGACTGGTTTTTGCCCGAAGCAGAGAAAGGTCACCTGGGGTCTGGGCCGCGGGTTTGTGACCAGGAGGCGCTGGGCGTGGTCTGTCCCCGCTGGCCCACCACACCCGTGCACGAATCCCTCAGCAGGGCTGGTTCATTGTCTCATGTCTAGTTTCAGATTTTTTTTTTCGCAATAGGGTTTTCTGAACTGATGAGCAGTGAGGTTTACCCCAAAAAAGTGGGGGAAAATATTAAGAGCATAAAAACAAAAAAATGTAAAGCAGATGAGACAGTCTGTGTGGAAATATCCTGACTTCTTAAAACACCCTGTTTCTATGGCATTCTGGCTGGGCAGGTAAGGAGAGTGAATAGCTCCTCTGGGGAAAACCTTCCCTGGGCGAAGCCTCAGATGGCACGCCCTGGGCGGAGTTCCTGTTGGGAACCAGGAAATCTGAGCCTGACCTGGGCTCTGCCGAAAAGATCCGAGGGGAGCCTGTTCCCGCTGCTTCTTCAGCAGCCGTCGTTAGCTATTTAGAAGCTGAAGACGGATGCCGTGAAGTAGAAGCCCATTTATTTAAGACAAAGGAGTTTCCCCTAATGTTGAATACCGGGATTCTTTCCAAGATTGAACATGTAAGAATTCATCTTGTCGGCGCAAAATAGCCAATAACCGTCCTACAAATAGGAGAAATAAGGTGAATTTACTTGAGCAAGAGCGAGGATTATAACCCAGGCAGGCCCTAGTAGGCGTTCCGGAGAAGCATGGGTTTCAGTACAACCATATCTTTTTAGAACAAAGAACATACATTAACACACCCAGGATACGTTTTCATCAAAGTTTCAAAGAGGTGTTCAGTTGCAAATTCGCAGGTCAACGTGACCCTGATGCCGGAGAGGGACTAATCTGGGCGTCCCCAGTAGGGCGTTAGCAATAGGGAGCAGGAGGGGAAGTCTGCGTTCTTATCTAGAGAGACAGCGTTCTTCGCTTTCATGGTTAAGCAGGTGTGCGGTGTGTGTTCAATAGGCCACAGGTCAGGCTTGTTAGTTCAAGCTGAATCAGTTTTGAACCCGAATAGTTACCCCATACACCTCGATGTGTGAAACTCTTGTCAGTCTGGGCGGAGAACAAGGCAGAATAGACACGAACTCGGGATGGTTCCCCGACTCCTGGGAGGCCTCGTTGCCTCGGGGTGTTCAACTCCACACACAGCATTCTGCTGCTGGCCTGGGAGGCGTGCTGTCTGCAGCCAGGCCACCTGGTCCCCTCCCACCCGTCCGGGCTGCAGCCTCTCCTCTTCATGACCTTCCCTGGGGCTGATCCGTGGGCTGCGCCGTTTGTGAGCTCAGAGCTGGTGGTTTTGAGAACGAGCTGGTGTTGGACCAGACCTCAAAGGCAGCCTCCGGCAGGGAAACCAGGGAGCAGGGATGGCAGAAGCCGCCTGGCAAGGTGGAGGGCAAGGTTTCAGAGCCGTGTTTGAGATTTTGCTTCAGGGAGGAGGCCCCTCACCAGCACCCTGAGCTTAGCTCGGAGGTTAATGAATTCAGCCAGTGTGTGCCGAAGGCTGGGGCCGGTGGCACAGATTCGGCTGCTGCGGGAACTAGAGGGAACTTGAGGATTGACCGATACACGCTGAAGTAGAGTGGTTTCCTCGTGTGACTCTCATAAAGCATCAATGAGGCAGGAAGTTCTGGGTTTGCGTCGTGGTTTTTGCACTTCATGGCTGTGAGACCTTGGAGAATGTACTTAACCTCTCTGAACCTTACTCCGTTATGTAGAGAATGGAAACCCCTCTCCTGGCATCCACCAGCCTCACCAGCTGGGCCAGTGTTCTGGGCACTGCCCACGGGGCTCCCCAGCGGTCACTCCCCAACCCTACAGCCTGGCATCCACCTGAGCCTGCCCGTTCTAGGGGCTTCCCCCTGGGCCGCTCCTGCTCCCCGAGGCTCGGCTCTTTTAGCTGTTGAGGCCTGTCCCCTGCTTTCTCTATGGGCCATTTCGTCTCCTCTTCCTCCCCTTCTTCCAAATGCACCACTTTTCACTGAAAAGGCCCCTGGAGCTCTCTCGGCTGACCTAGACCTCCCCGCGCATCCTAAGTAAACAGAGTCCTTTAGACGCCATGTTCCCCTTCCGCCATCCACCTGTGACAGCTGCACGCGTGGGTCCCTGTCTCGTCCTCCCTGGTTCCCTGCGGCTCCTACAGGCACGTCCGGACGGCTTTGTGACCAGCCGGAGTGAAGTGTTGGTTGCTGTTTCTGCTTTTCTTCCTCCTGCCCCTCCATTTGCTTCTAAAAGTAATTGTGGGTGGTGGTTGTTTTCTTCTGCTGCTGTTTATAAATAAATCCTCTTTTTCTCCCTAACCGTAGTGTGAAATGACCACCGGTGATGACAGACGGAGGGACCAAGAAGTTAATTTCAAAGACTTGAGAGCAACAACAATGAAACCTGAGCTGCTGAGCGGCCACATCCCCCCGGGCCACATCCCCAAGCCCATCATGATGCCCGACTATGTGGCGTGAGTTCTCCCGCTCTTCCAGGGTGGAAGTTGCGAGGTGGCGTCTGGGCCTGTCGTTTTCCTGATCGTCTCCCAGTTAGCAATCTGCACTTAAATTCCTGTGAACGTGAACAGTTGTCTGTGATCCGAGAGGCAGGGTGTTGAACGGAAGCTGCGACGCACTCAGTGAGGACCAGGCCCAGCCGACTTCCCATTCAGCTTGTTGACATGACAAAGTGATCACTGTGGTTTATCTCGCCCTCAGAAAATACCCCGTGATTCACACGGACGGTGAACGGGAACGCTACAAAGCCGTGTTCCAGGACCAGTTCTCGGAGTACAAGGAGCTCTCTGCGGAAGTCCAGGCCGTGCTCAGGAAGCTCGACGAGCTGCACGCCCTCATGAGCAGGCTGCCCCGTCGTGCGGAGAACCAGCAGGTCAGTGCCCGCAGCCGCCTGGGAGGAGCTCCCGCAGTTGGAGGAAGGATAGACCCTTTTGAAGTGCAGAGAGGCCATAACCGTCCATGTCTGCTGTCTGTGTCTAGGAAGGCCATTTGAGGTCTCCAAGGTCACTAGTCGGGATTCCAGCTCAAACTATATGACTGAAGGTCTTTTGCCTTCAGTTATTAAACAGTGTTTTATTTTCTTGTGTAAGTAAAATATGAATTTGCCCAAGATACACACTGAGTCAGTCAGGGTCCAGAGCAGACGGGTGGCGCCCTCACGCTAAGATCACGTGAGGGCTTCGTTCACAAAGGGGTGGGCAGGTGTAGGCAGCCGCTGGGGGCTGTGCATCCTCCAGGGGTGGGTAACAGCCAAGCGGGCACCAGCCAGGCCCAAAGGCACAGTGGGGAAGGCGGGAGGGTGGATCTGGAGCTGCACACACGCGAGCTGCCAGGCGCCTCCGTCAGATGACAACCGTGCTTATGACACCAAGGACCCCGGGGTGCGCATGGCGGTCACAGAGGACTTAAGCCTTTTCTGTAATCATCTTTTTTTTCACATTTTAATATCTCTAAAATTGGAATGCCCTCATAATCGGGGGCACTTTTTATCAGACATACTTTTTCCCCCCCTGGGAAAGATTCTCCCCAAGCTAACATCTGTTGCCAATCTTCCTCTTTTTCCCTCCCCAAAGCCGCAGTGCATGGTTGTATATCCTAGCTGTAAGCCCTTCAAGTTCTTCTCCGTGGGATGCTGCCACAGCCTGGCCACTGACAGACGAGTGGTGTAGGTCTGTGGCCCAGAACCAAACCCGGGCCCCCGAAATGGAGCGTGCCAAACTTAACTTAGGCCATGGGGCTGGCTCAGACACATGTTTGTTATCGAGATATAATTCACGTGCCACAAAACCCACCCTGTTAAGGGTACTGTTCAGTGGGTTTTAGTATATTCACAGAGTCATACAACCGTTACCCCTCGCTAATGCCAGAACGTTTTTGCCACACAAAAAGAACCCCATACCCATTAGTGCTCACTCTGCGTTCCCAGCTCACCAACCGCTGACAGCTGCCGACATCCTTTCTGTGGGCTGTATTTGCTTATTTTGAACAGTTCATATAAATGCAGTGATGGAATATGTCGCCTTTTGTGTCTGGCTTCTTTCATTTAGCATAATGTTTTCAGGGTCCATTGATATTGTAGTGGGAGTCAGTGCCTCATTCTTTTTTGTGGTGGAATAATAATATTCCGTTGTGTGGATAGACCACATTGTGTTTATCCATTTATCAGTTGACAGGCATTTGGGTTGTGTCCACTTTTGGCCATTACGAATAATGCTGCCGTGAGCACTTCTGCATAATGCCCTGTCGTTTTTAAAGGGGTAGGTTAACCTAATCTATTACAGTCGTGCACCGCATCACGACGTTTTGGTCAACGATGGACCACAGACACAGCGGTGGTCCCATAGGGTTAGTACCCTGTGGCCCAGGTGTGTAGGGGGCTCTACCGTCTAGGTGTGTGTGTGTCACTCTGTGATGTTTGCACATGACGAAATTGCATTTCTCAGAACATGGCGCATGACTGTGCTTGTGTAATTAGAATTTTAAAAGCTCATACAGCATTTTCTAATAAATGTGAAGCAAGTTAATGTATGTGTGTTTAATATGTAGACATGTTATGTATCTATTCTTCTCCTGAGACCCGTATTCGTTGACCATCTTTGTTTCAACTGCAGACTTTTAAGCGCACATTTAAGTCGGTTATCGTTATTGTGGAACAGTGACATTCTCCTGGTCCAGGGGTGAGGGGATGGTGTTGCCTAGGAGACCCGATACCAGGGGATACTGCAGGTCAAGGGTCAGGGGGTACCATCTGGACAGCAAGCAAGGTGCAAGGGTCCAAGAAGGGCCACCGGGTCCAGAGGCCCTCAGGGCAGTGAGGAAGGAGTGAGGATGGGCACAGGGCGGAGCAGCGAGCTGGCTGGCAGATGGAGGCTGAGAAGCCCGGCCGTGACGGGCAGCCTGAGCCCAGCCCGGTGGTCTCTGGTTTGAGGCTTTGCAGGAGGGGCCAAGGGCTCAGGCTTGGGAGCATCCCGATTACGGTGGGGCTGAGAGACTGAGTGCCATGGTGCTCCCACACGCTGTCCACAGCAGCATTTCCTCTGCCCTGGCGTGGCGAGTAGGTGGCCAGACAGGGCCGCGGGGGTTCTGTGGCTGCCCAGTCCTCCCCTAAAGTGGAAACACTCACCCTCTCGCAGGCTGAGCTGTGCCATGTGCAGGAGTCCCCAAAGGTTGGCTGGGTTCCCAGCACGGCCCCAGGGCATGTGTGAAGCCCAGTGGGCCTGCGGGAGGCACGGGTCCTCTGTCCAGCCTGACTGTGTGCCCTTGGAAAATGAAACAAGCACATGACTTTTCTAACCCTATAAAACAGGAATATTGCTCAAAATAACCCCTCTGGTCCTCACCCTCTCCAACTCAGTTTCTCTCCTCTGCCCCTCTGCCTCCGTCCCCAGCACAGCCCCCCACCCCCGGGCAGCTGGTTGACCCCCAGCCCAGGACCTTTCGTAGAGACATCGGCTGAGTTACCAGGGGGCTCTCGCTGCTGGCGAACACCCAACACACGGTGGTGCTCAGGATCTGAGTGCGTAACAGACATCGAAGAGTTGAAAGATACTGGGAGGAGGATGTGGGTCACTGATGGAAAAGGTCCTGGGGGGAAGCCTTTAGAACAACATGTTATTACACTTGATGTTTTATTTAGCGTAGGTTTTCATGGATACATGAGGGCCTTGCTCTAGTAAGCTGTTCCCTTTGTATGGACTGTTCGACATCTTAACAAATTTCACATTTATTATAAAATCTAGAATAAAGTTAGAGGGAACCTTAAAGTACCTATTTTCAAAAGTCAAATACTCTCAACCTCTTAATCCCAATACCCAGTAACTTGAAAAAGAACTTTCCAAAGGGGCGAAGGTGGTAATTACAGCTCGTGTGCTTATCCTGTGCCCGCGCTTAATGAGGGTGGTTTCAGATGCCCGAGCGTCTCGGCCCTCTGAGGTACCACGGTTATTGTTTCCGTTTTACCCTCGAGGGAGCCGAGTCTCGGGGTAAGGAGCTGCCCACAGTCACGTGCTGGCAGGCAGCAGCCCAGCCTCGGTTCTGGGTTCCCGCAGCCCTTTCTCTCGCCCCCGCGGGCCCCCAGTGGCCGGCAGACAAGCCCGCAGATGTTCGTCCAGCGAGTTGAATCTGTGCGTGTGAACACGCTCATTATATAGTCTTCGGCAGAAACTGCTTCCTATTCCAATTCCCCTTGTCCTCTGAGACCACCTTGAGATACGATTTGAGTAAATGCAAGTGTTTTAATTCAAGTATACGATATGTCACTTCTAGGAACATGAGAGAATTTCGAGAATCCACGAAGAGTTTAAGAAAAAAAAGAATGTGAGTAAAACCGTTTTCTTCTTCCAAGTACGTTCCCATCCAGGTACAGTGGTGACAACTGACAGACTCTAGATTCTTTTAGCTGAAGAGGTACTTAGTTTGTATTTCTTAAGATGCTGCTTGTCAGGGAGGGAGCACGGGTGCCCGTTCCGCTCGTCTCTGTCCTGAGTTCGTGCTGCCTCCTGACTCGGCGCCCACAGACCTCCGCCCCCACAGTTCCTTCGGGAAGAGTGTCAGCTCACACGCCTCCAGCCCCATCCTTGACTGCTCACGTCCGCAGAGCTGGAGAGAGCTTTCCTGCAGCTTTTCTATGCGTATTAGTTATCTTTTTATGTCTTTTACTAAAGTTAAAGGTGCCTCAGCTGTCTGTACTGCCCACTCGAGTTTGCCATGAACCTAAAACTGTTCTAAAAAATAAAGTCGACTATAAACGTAGGGAGCTCCCGTGTTATTCTTATTTGGCAGATTTTGAAATCTGCAGGAAAGTGGGCCTTGAGAAGGGTCATTTTCTGGGTGATAATGTATGTTTCTGTGTTTGACGATGAAGCCGGAGGCTGAAGTGATGGCTGTGTTTCTTTTCCAGGACCCTACATTTCTGGAGAAAAAGGAACGCTGTGATTATCTGAAGAATAAACTTTCTCACATAAAGCAAAGAATTCAAGAATACGATAAGATAATGAATTGGGATGTCCAAGCTTGTTCTTAAACCTTGTTTGAAACCACTTTTTTATACGAGACTCGATATTTATGTCTCGTCTTTTCCGTGCTAGGCCCTGGGATGGAGGAGCTAGTGCTTCTGGAATCCGCTCTGATGGGGTAGCTGGTGTGCTGTGTTCAGACGTTTCAGAACACATTCCGACGTCCTAAGAATGGGAGGAATCCCGCACTCGGCTCTGCACAGTTTCATCTGTCTCGTTAAAGATGAACGTGATTGAGAGGCCGCATCCTCGAGGCGTGACGAGCAAGTGGACTGTCGCTTCTGGTGCTGCTTTCTCCTTTTTCACTCAGGCGGTTCCTAGGATTTTTCTAGGCCGAATTTCTCTCCCTAGCCAAAGGCGTCATTTCTTCCCTTGAAAGGGGTTTGAATCCGAAATCAGCACTTTCCAGCCTCGTGACCTTGGGCAGCTGCCTCGTCGATCCCTGTGCCTCTCTCCTCCGTGAAACCGGCTGATCGTAGCTACCTCGTGGGGTTGTGAGGAGGATGACGTGAGGTAAGACTCGTAAAGCACTTGAACAGAGCCTGGCTCGTTACGAGCACTGCGTGAGTGTCTGTGAGACGTACAGAAGTGTTTGTGAGATGAACACCACCAGAGAGAGCTCGAGGAAAGGCCGGCCCTTCCCGAGCAAGCCCACCCAGCGAACCGACGAGCCAGGCGTCTCGGACTTCTTCTTTGTGCTCCTCATGACTCCTGCCACACGGAGCCATAGGCTGATGCTTCCCCATGGTTCTGTGCCCACGGGGGTCCAAGGCAGCCCTGCTTCCTTCAGTCAGTGTCGCTGTGTGCCTGCCTCCACGTCCCCGGCCAGCCGGTCCTGCGCACACCCAGCGGGAGGGTGGTGTGAGTTTGCGGCCTTTTAGGTCCATCCTAGGCCCTGTGATGTCACAGTTACTTAGAATCTGCCTTCGATTTATTGGGATGCTTCATCCCCCCAAGAATTACCTTGGCTTTGGGGCTATATTCGTGAGAAATGTTTTATTTTTATTAGTATGAACAATAAACTGCCTAAAAAAATTGTTTTTAAAATATCATTGTTATAGGATCCTATTCAGCATCATCTATCTCGTTGATAATGTCTCAGGTGTAGAAATACAGTTTCTCCTTAATATAACTGCCATTCAGTCAATTAATGTTCATAGAATTTTCTAGAGTGATGAAACCATAGAAAAGCATGTGGAAAAGCAGAGGCTTAAAAAGTGTTGTTACCAAATGAATGTCCTAGTTTTTCTTTGTCAATGAAATTTTGTTTAGTGTTTATTGTTAATATTTTAATTCCTTGGTTCTCAGCGTAGGGCCCAAGAGTCTTAAGAGGCGACACCTAGGGAAGCGAGGCCCCTCTGGAAGCTGGAACAGCTTCACTTGCTGTCCCCACGTGAACATTTCACTTAAGAAGAACGCCAGTCTTAAAAGAAACAGATGAAATAATACCATTTTGGTAGACTGTAAAAAGTTAGATTAATATTGAAATGAAGTATTAAGGAAATTTGACTTTTTGAAACTTTATTTTACTACAGTCATAAATGTGGATCTTTGAAGACCAAGGTTGTAACGCTGATTTCAGTGTTGACGTTTCAGTTACTGTAGTTGTGTGTGTGTGTTTATCATCTGCATTTCTAGCATTCCCTAGAATGGGCATGTTCTTGAAATAGTTTCCATTTATCAGAAAATAAACTGGAAGTCATTGAAAACCTGTAGGCCGTGCTGTCCAGGTGCCTGTCTCCTCCCCATTATTTGCCAGAATTCAAAGTCAAGGCCACTGTGTTGGTACAAAGTGCCACGAGCTGAGCGGCTCACAACAGGAGACGTTTCCTGTCTCTCCCTTCTGCAGACTGGAGGCTGCAGCCAGGGCGTCGGCAGGCCCTGCACTTCCGAGACCTGTCGGGGAGCCCCTCCTGGCGCTGGGGGTTTGCTGGCAATGTCTGGCTTATGTGTCACCCCACTGCTCCGTCTCCACATGGCCTTCTCCCCGTGTCTCCGTCTTCGCGTGGCCGTCTTCTTATAAGGACAGAGTCATTGGGTTAGGGACCCACCCTACTCCAGTGTGACCTCATCCTAACTAATTACTCCTGCAGAGACCTTGTTTCCAAATAACGTCACGTTCTGAGGGACCAGAGGTGGGGACTTCAACATATCTTTTTTAGGGGGACACAGTTCAACCCATAACAGGGCCCCTTTGGCAAGTTGTGAGATTCAGAAGCAAAGATAGTTCCTGTGCATTCTCTTTCTTCCACCTGACTTTAACCCGTGTGCTAGTTGGACGTTAATGTGAGAATATGCCTGGATGTCTGAAACGTGAGAAGAGGAAAGTGCGTATCTTCCACTGACTCATTTGCCGGTTATGTGCCAAGTGCTTTCATTGGCCAGGTGCCGTCCTGGCATTGGAGATGGAACTGTCAGTGGGACAGGTGGAGCCCCGGAGGTTGTGGTCCAGCAGGACATCCGGGTGAGGAGACGAGGGGTGGTGAGGAGAGCACATCTTGTCTGCGTTGCCGGAGATGGTTTGTGTCGTGAACCTGGTATCGAGATGCACCAGCGTTCAAAAGACAGACTGTATAGGAAAAGTCTATGACTTTTCTGACTCTCATCTTTTTTTAAAAAACTATTATAGAAAATTTTAAAAAGGAAAAAGATAAATATAAAAGCTTAGAAAATAAAAGTCCCAGCACTATCAATTCCACTCCCTGGCCATATATACCATTTGGAGCATATCCTTCCACTCTTTTTATGATACATGTAATCACTTAAAAACCGTCTACTTTAGGGGCCAGCCTGCTGGTGTAGTGGTTAAGTTCATGCGCTCAGCATCAGCAGCCCAGGGTTCGTAGGTTTGGATCCCGGGTGCCGACCTAGCACTGCTCATCAAGCCGTGCTGAGGTGGCGTTCCCACATGTAAAATAGAGGAAGATGGGCACGGATGTTAGCTCAGGGCCAGTCTTCCTCAGCAAAAAGAGAAAGATTGGCAACAGATGCTAGCTCAAGGCCAATCTTCCTCACAAATAAATAAATATTTTAATACTTTAAGGGTATTTTTAAAGAAGGGGCTCTGAGAGGCTGCGCCGGCTTGTGAGAGCAGCTCCCCCGCAGGGGAGACGCTGGGGGTAGCTCCCCGAGGGAGGAGGGGAGAAGGCAGGCCTTGGAGCACACCACAACCAAGGCCCCGGTCCTGACGGTGCAGTCTCGACAGAGGAACCTCTCTGAGCATCAGCCGCCGCCTCTGTGACGTGGGGATAATGTACCGCATGGTGACACTTGTGAAAGTTAATGGAATCACGTATGTGAAACAGCAGGGAGACGCTCAGGAAGTGGTGGCTGCATATTCCAAATGCGCTTTCATTGAGTTAAACCATGAGGTGGCTATTTTAAAAGTAGAATATCAAAATGACTGTGTAACAGTAAAATGACAAAAGGCTCTTTTAGAATGTATATAGGTCATGCATATATTGTAGAAAATGTAGAAAATGGAGACAAGCTCATCCTCTTCCAAACACACACGAAATTGCCGATAATTCGACCCCAGAGATAGTCACTGTTAACATTTCAGAGCGTATCCTTCCGTTCATGTCTTACTCAGGTATATATTTATATGAGCATATTATATAAAGAAAGAGTTTGGGTATTTACAAAGTAAATTTTTTTATATAGTATGTTATATTTTGTGTTTTAATGAAGGATTAATAAACTAGATCATGTAATTTTTCTGCATTTAGAGTTTTTGTTTTCTATTTATTTCGTTTTAATGCAATTCAGTTATATTACCATTGTTTTTAAGTTACTGCTGTCCGTATTGTGTGGTGGAAAAAGCACAGGATGGGAGTTAGTTCTAGGTTCAAGCTGTGTGGCCTCAGGCAAGTCACTTAACTCCTCTGAGCAATGGGATCAGATGAGATAAAAGTACCTGGAATCGTATTGTAAACCATAAATCTCTCTAAAAATCCTTACGTTCAGTTGAACCTTTTTTGTTCTGATGCCGTTGATACGAACCTTTCCTTAGAAGACGTACAGCTCGTTACTAATGAGTCTATTTATTACACAATCACGGCTTCTTTGAAGGGCTCTATATCACGGTACGGCCTCCCAGCTCCACAGTGGCATCGACATACTCAGAGAACACGTTTCCATCCAGCTGCCTGGCTGGACAGGAGCCCCAACGTCACACGCCAGTGTGAGAGGAGGAGGCAGCAGGGTGACATCTTCCCGTTAGCAGGGTGCACGCTGGGCACCTGACTTTCTTCTTTATAAAGAGGGAAAAAGGGGGCCTGGTGATGTAGTGGTTAAATTCACATGCTCTGCTTCAGCAGCCCAGGGTTCACAGGTTCGGAACCTGGGTGTGGACATGCACACTGCTCATCAGGTCACGCTGTGGTGGCGTCCACATAGGAGAAGTAGAAGGACCTACAACTGGGACGTACAACTATGCACTCAGGTTTGGGGAGAAAAACAGGGAAAACGGCCCCAGATATAAGGAGCGTAGCATGCACCCTTCCAGGTGCGTAGACTTCATTCTCTGTCCTGTAACTGCTCGGTGGCTAGCCTACCATTTCATTGCTTTGGAGGCGTTAAAGTTACTGCGAGATGTTAGACCATGGTAGGCACTTAGCAAGACGGTCTGAATTGTCAGTGGCATACAGGGTTCCTCTGCTTACACAACACAGCTTTTTATGCTACCAATTAAAACAAATGCTTGTAATCATCATTTATGGGGGAATTTTGGTGGAACGATGCTGAACAAAAGCCAGGCAGGTGTGCATCCTGCACAGTCCCGTTTATGTAAAGACCCGCACGGGCAGCGGTAAGTGACGGTGATCCAAGAAGAGGGCTTCCTGCGGGAGACAGCTCTTAACCCGGAAGGGGCTGAGGGAGCCTCCTGGGGCACGATGATTTCGATGCACTGCTCTGGGTGGTAGTCACGTGGGTGTATACAGACTTAAGTATTTATTTCACTCGACCTTGAGATCAGTTCACTTTCTGCACTGAACATGTCTGTTCTATATCAATAAAAAAGTTACCTTAAAACGCTAGTCTCTGCTGGCAGAATTCAGAATAGAGGTTACCTCACCTCTGAGAGATGGCTGATGTCTGGGAAGGGGCATGAGGGAGCCTCCTGGGTGCTAAACCGTGATCTGGCTGTTTACACCTATGTAAAAATCCATCAAGCTGAACCCTTAAAATTAGTGCCTACAGGGCCGGCTCCGTGGCCGAGTGGTTAAGTTCGCACGCTCCGCTGCAGCAGCCCAGGGTTTAGATCCTGGGCGCAGACATGGCACCGCTCGTCAGGCCACGTTGAGGCGGCGTCCCACATCCCACAACTAGAAGGACCTGCAACTAAGATATACAACTATGTACAGGGTGGGGTTTGGGGAGATAAAGCAGAAAAAAAAAAAAAAAAGATTGGCAACAGTTGTTACCCCAGGTGCCAATCTTTAAAAAAAAAATTAGTGCCTTTTTCTGTGCATATGTAATACTGCAATTTTTAACAATCATACACATGTTCAAAGAAAAGTATGTTCCCAGTTTAAAACAATCTGTGAATTTAGCCACACAGTCCTTTCATAAGTTGAGAACTGCCGAGCATTCTCATGGTCTCTGGAGAACACTTACGAAGTTACAGCTAGAGCTACACAACAATCTTACACATGTTGGTTTGAGTCATATTTGAGACCCAAGATTTTGTGTGTTTGTGACTTTATACCAAACCCCACACCTGAGATGGTCGATGACAACCAATTTCTTCCCCTTTTCCTCTGTGAGCAGTCCCAAAACAGAAAGTCTGCGAATGACTGGTCCTGAAGGTGATTTAGACCTGTTTCCAGGCCTTTGTTCTAACGTCGCTGCATTCTTGCCCATGGATGCCCTTTGTTGTGACAGGGCAGGAAGCTGAAGGATGCACGACAGGTGAGGAAACACAGCGATGCGCGAGAAACAGCCGCGCTTCCCCAGGCAAACCCTGTGTGTGGCCGGGACGCCTGCCAGGGCTGTTAATATTCCAGGGTGCTGGGACTGTTATTGCCAAAGGGCAAACCCGAGTTACACCGTGGGCCGACGCCGCAAGGATGTGGAAGGTGCTCGCCATGTGATGCAGCCGTGGGCTGGAAAAGCTCCGTAGGTCTGCTGCTGCGCATATCATTAGTGGTGATATCCAGGATTTTCTTAGAAGCCCTTGGGATTAAGGGGTGAAATCTGAGACGGTGGAGAGACGACGCACTGCCGGAGTGTTCCCGTGGGTGCCTGATGTCAGCATGCTGCGCGTCCGTGAGGCGTCCTCGTGAGTCACGTCACAGGGTTGCTGTCTGCTCCCTGATTGCCCCGCTCTCCTGATGAGTGACGGGGACTGACGGCTGGTCTGTAGAAGCTCTTCCTTCTGTGACCTTCAAGTGCTCAGCGGCTCCTACCCAGGCTGGAAGAGGCACCCCGCCCCCAGTCTTCATCCTGCGGTGTTAGCTGAGCTTGCACTGAGCACTCCCGTGTGCAGAGCAAGTGTGTTGCTCATGGTACTTGTGCAACCAACCTGCTCTTTCTGTCACAGAAGTCACTGGTGGGGCACAGCCTGTGAACTCTGTCAAAGCTGCAGTGGTTAAGACTACAGGCTCTGAACCAGACTGCCTCAGTCCAAATCCTGGCAAAGCCACTCACTGGCTGTGTGCCCGAGGCAAGTCACATCCCCTCTCTGTGCCTCAGGTTCCTTATCGAATAAGGGGAATAATAATGTCACCTACCCCCTAAGGTTTTTGTGAAGATGAAGTCAGCTAAAACATGTAAGGCACTCAGAGCAGTATCTTAGCACACCGTAGCACAGCAAACATTCGCAAATTACTAGCATTTATTTATAAAATATGCTTTTATTCTAACATGGTTGCATTGATGCCAGCGAATTCTCTTTGCTTGTGATAGGGGAGGAGGCTGAAGGATGCACAACAGGTGAGGAAATGGCGTTAGCAATGTGGGGCAGACTCCAGCCCTTCCCTGTTTTGTGGCATAGTCATTCAACAGGATGCTACAGAGCAATCAGAAAGCATGAACCACTGCCACCTGCAAGATAGGACATCAGATTGAACAAAACCAGACAAGAGTACACATGCACAATCCCATTTCTATAAAGCCCCGAACAGGCAACACAAAACAATGGTGATCTAAGTCAGAGTAGGATTATTTTTCTTTCCCTTTCCCTGACCCACTGCCTTTAATTCTAAACTGCCAAAGACCAGGGACCATGACCTCATCATTTTGTACCTCTGTTTGACCCCTTGAAATGGTTGGCCTGATTCTGATCCCTGGGATTCTGTTATCAATTTAGATTCCTAGTTCCCTCCCTGGGATGTTCTGACCAGTCTGGAGTGGGGTCTGGGAATTTGTGATTTGTGAAGTCCAGCCTGTGGGGATGCCCAGGGAAGAGACCCAGGGAACAAATACTCCAACTTCATTCTCTTCCTCCCTCCACGTCTGCTGGTCCCTCCCATTGGCTGAACCCAACCAGAAGGAGAGACAAGGAGCCTGGTGGTGTTGTTTACCCAGGTCAGCCCCTTGGTCAGGGTGGAGAGCGGATCTGGAGGAAGACATCCAGCACCCATGTTATCTCATTGAGTCCCAACCAACAACAACCCCATGATATGAATGCTCTCATTATCCCATCCTACAACTAAGGAAACTGGAGCCCAGGGGCAGAGCCTCAAGTTTCCCACACAAGCAATGCTCGCTTCTACCTCCAGGGCATTAGTCTGAACAGGATTTGCATTGATGCTCATATGGCCTGGATGCCTCCCACTGAACACCCAGGTTGTTTAACTCCTCACCCCTCACATCTTCACCCTCCTTCTGCTGCACCATTTATAGTCAGAGCTGCAGAGGCCACAGTTCATTATTCTCCTAGTTCCATAATACATAGAAGGTTGGAGTCGGAGAGTTCAAGGAGGCATCATCCAACTCTCTCACTTTATAGAATAATCAGCAGCCCAAGATCTATCTCATGTATTCATTGCCTGTTCCATGGCTGGACTGTAAGTTGCAGGAACCAAGCTTTTTACATCATCTCCATCTTCCACACCCATTAGCAGAGTGGAACACACGCTGATACTCAACAAACTCATGCTGATTGGTTTGGTTGGTTAATTATTATTACTTGAATAACAGATGAGATATTTGGGCATTGAAATCATCTGTCCTGAAGGTGAGAGAGAGACGAACATCCTCACTCACAGATTTTGAGAGTAAAATTTGGTAAACCATCAAAATGTTCATCGCCAAAATGTTGAAAATTAATACCCATCCTTTACAAAGCAATTCTGACTTAGTAATCTCACTTCAAGTTCAATCCTAGGACACATTCATAGATATGTGCGAAGAGGTAAGGACAAATATGTTCCTCTCAGGGTTGTTTATAATAGTACACATACAGAGAATGACGTCAGCATCGTGGTGGAGTGAGTTGCTCCCTTTGTCTCTCCCCTCAAAGTTACACTTAGATGGACATCCATTAACTGGTAGAGGATTGCCTGCACAGCACAAGGGGACATCTGAGAGATCCATGCAACTGTGCATCTGAAGGTGGGTGGACTGGATTCCTGGGAAACAGTGGAACTAGGTGAGCACCCCTCCCCTTCGCCAGTGGCAGCCATCTAGGTTGTGGGTCCTTGGGCCAGCCTTGTGGTATAGTAGTTAAGTTTGTGTGCTCCAGTTTGGCAGCCCAGGGTTTGTAGGTTCACATCCTGGGCATGGACCTAGCACCACTCATCAAGCCACCCTGTGGTGGCATCCCACATAAAGTAGAGGAAGGTTGGCACAGATGTTAGCCCAGTGACAATCTTCCTCAAGCAAAAAGAGGAAGCTTGTCAACAGATGTTAGCTCAGGGCCGATCTTCCTAACAAAAAATAAATAAATAGGTTGCAGGTCCTCACACAGAGGCCGGCAGGACTGTAAGAGGAGGCAGGGGCAGCCCAGCCCAAATGTGAATGCTCTCAGAACTGTAGCCTGGTCTGTGGAAGCACCCACCTTGCCACAGCCGCCCAGTCCATGGGAATGCTGACCACTGAGTGGCACAGCCCAGCCCTTGTGAAGGAGCCCCCACCAAGTGTGGTAGCTCAGCTGAGCTGCCTGTGAGCACAGAACCACCACATGTTAAGACAAGCACCCCTCCCTCCCACCTAGTGCACTAGCTCAGCTGGTGCCCTGCCCAGTGCAGTGGTCCCACACAAGAGTGACCCACCAGCAGAGCACAGGAGCAGTGCCTGCATGTCCATGCGTGACCCACCAAGTGGCTGCAGCCAGTGCACAAATGCAGAGCAGCCCTACCAGCACAATTTGCAGCAGACAGGGCAGGATCAGGAAACACAGATCCTGCTCCCCTCCCCAGCTGTGGCAGGTGGAATCTGCAACCTGATACCACAAATGTGCCAGTAAAGGGTCACTTCATCAAACACCATGAAGAACTACAGTAACACTTCAGAGAAGAAGGAAAATGACAAGTCTCCAGAAACCAATCCTGAACTCACAGAAATTTACCATCTAAATGACAGAGAATTCAAGACAGTTGTCATAAGGAATCTCAACAAGTTACAAGAAAACTCAGAAAGACAGTTCAATGAGCTCAGGAATAACATTAATGAGCAGAAGAAATACTTCACCAGAGACACTGAACTCTAAAAAAAAAAAAAAAAAAAAATGATAGATATGAAGAAAAAAATTAATGAGATAAAAAATAATCTAGAATCCAAAAAAAATAGAGCTGACATCATGGAGGACAGAATTAGTGATTTAGAAGACAAAAATATAGAAATGCTTTAGGTGGAGGAGGAGAGAGAACGAAGATTTTTTTTAAATGAAGAAATTCTTTGAAAAATGTCTGACTCAATCAGGAAAAGGAACATAAGGATTATAGATATTCCAGAGGGAGAAGTGAGGGAGAAAGGAGCAGAGAGCTTGTTCAAAGAAATAATAGCTGAGAACTTCCAAAACCTGGGGAAGAAATTGGACTTACAAGTACATGAAACCAATAAAACTAATTACATCAATGCAAAAAGACCTTCTCCAAGGCAAATACTATTAAAACCGGCAAAAGTGAATGACAAAGAAAAAATACTAAAGACAGTAAGGTAGAAGAAAACAACCTACAAAGGAACTCCTATTAGGTTTTCAGTGGATTTCTCAGCAAAAACCTTACAGACTAGGAGAGAATGGAATGATATATTCAAAATACTGAAAGACAAAAACTTTCAGCCAAGAATCCTCTATCCAGTAAAACTATCCTTCAGATACGATGAAGAAATAAAAGTTTTCCCAGATAAACAAAAGTTGAGGAAGTTCATCTCCCCTAGACCTCCCTTACAAGAAATGATGAAGGAACTCCTCCTACCTGTAATGAAAAGGGAAAAGTTTACAAAACCTCGAGCAAGGAGATAAGCAGACAGATAGTATAGAAAATTTCAACTCTATATCAGAATAGGTTAGTGAACACTTAATCATAACATAAAAGACAAAGAGAAGGAAAGCATCAAAAAATAACTATAAACACTTCAATTTAGTCACAAACTCTCAACACAGAAAAGAACAATTTGTGACAACAATAACTCAGAAGGGGAAAAGGAAAGTGGTGGAACCTCCTTAGACTAATGGAGATAAGAGGCTATCAGAAAATGGACTATCTCATCTATGAGATCTTTTACACAAACCACATGGTAACCACTAAACAAAAAATCAGAGTGGAGCCACAAATCGAAAATAAAGAGAAAACTGAGAAAACCATCACAGAAAACCACCAAACTGAAATGGCAGTCAGAAATACAAGGGAAAAGAAACAAGAGAAATATAGGACAACCAGAAAGCAAGAGATAAACGGCAGTAATAAGCCCTCATTTATCAATAATCACTCTAAATGTAAATGGATTTAATTCTCCAATCAAAAGACACAGAGTCGTAGGATGGATTAAAAAACAAGACCCGGCAATATGCTGCCTCCAGGAAACACATCTCAGCTCTAAAGACAAACACAGGCTCAGAGTGAAGGGATGGAAGATGATACTCCAAGCTAATGGCAAACAAAAGAAAGCAGGTGTTGTCATACTTCTATCAGACAAAGTAGACTTCAAGACAAAACAGGCAATGAGAGACAAAGAGGGGCAGTATATAATGATAAAAGGGACATTCCACCAAGAGGATATAACATTAATGAATATATATGCACCTAACACAGAAGCACCAAAGTATATAAAGCAAATATTAACAGACCTAAAGGGAGAAATTGACAGCAACACAATAATGGTAGAGGACCTCAACACCCCACTTACATCAATGGGTAGATCCTCTGGACAGAAAATCAACAATGAAACCGTGGCCTTAAATGAAATACTAAACCAGATGAACTTAATAGATATATACAGAACCGTCCATCCAACAACAGCAAAATACACTTTCTTCTTAAGTGCGCATGGGACGTTCTCAAAGATAGAATATATATTGGGCAACAATGCAAGCCTCAATAAATTTAAGAAGACGGAAATTATGTCAAGCATCTTTTCTGACCATAATGCTATGAAACTAGAAATCAAGTATAAGAAAAAGACTAGGAAAGTCACGAATCTGTGGAGACTAAACAACATGCTACTGAACAACGACTGGATCAATAGAGACATTAAAGAAGAAATCAAAAAATACTGGGAGACAAATGAAAATGAAAATACAACATACCAACTCTTATGGGATTCAGCAAAAGTGGTTCTAAGAGCAAAATTTATAGAAATACAGGCCTACCTCAACAAGAAAATTCTCAAATAAATAATCTTAAACTACACTTAACAGAACTAGGAAAAGAATAAACAAAGCCCAAAGTCAATGATAGGAAAATGATAAAAATTAGAGCAGCAATAAATGAAATAGAAACTGAAAAAAAATAGAAAGGATCAATGAAACCAAGAGCTGGTTCTTTGAGAAGATAAGCAAAATTGACAAACCCTTAGCCAGACTTCACTAAGAAAAAAAGAGAGAAGGCTCCAATAAATAAAATTAAAAATGAAAGAGGAGAAATTACAAAGGATACCACAGAAATACAAAGGATTATAAGAGAATACTATGAAAAACTATATGCCAACAAATTGGACAACCTAGAAGAAATAGATAAATTCTTATACTCATACTACCTCCCAAAACTGAATCAAGAAGAAATAAAGAATCTAAGAAGACTAATCACAAGTAAAGAGATGGAAACAAAACCTCCCAAAAAACAAAAGTCCAGGACCAGATGGCTTCTCTGGAGAATTCTATCAAACATTCAAAGAAGAGTTAGTACCTATCCTTCTCAAACTATTCCAAAAAATTGAAGAATACAGAATACTTCCTAACTTATTCTATGAGGCCAACATCACCCTGATAACAGAACAAGACAAGGACAACACAAAGAAGGAAAATTACAGGGCAATATCACTGATGAACACAGATACAAAAATTCTCGACAAAATGCTGGCAAATTGAATACACCAATACATTAAAAGGATCATACATCATGATCAAGTGGGATCTATACCAGGGATACAGGGATGGTTGAACATCTGCAAATCAATCAATGTGATACACCACATTAACAAAATGAGGAATAAAAATGACTTGATCATCTCAATAGATGCAGAGAAAGCATTTGATAAGATTCAACATCCATTTATGATAAAAACTCTCAATAAAATGGGTATAGAAGGAAAGTACCTCAACATTATTAAGGGCATATATCAAAAACCCACAGCCAGCATCATACACAATCGGGGAAAACTGAAAGCCATCCCTCTGAGAACAGGAACAAGACAAAGTTGCCCACTCTCACCACTCCTATTCAACATCATACTGGAAGTTTTGGCCAGAGCAATTAGGCAAGAAAAAGAAATAAAAGGGATCCAAATTGGAAAGGAAGAAGTGAAACACTTGCTCTTTGTGGATGACATGATTCTATATACAGAAAACCCTAAAGAATCCACCAGAAAGCTATTGGAAATAATTAACAACTTCAGCAAAGTTGAGGGTACAAAATCAACTTACAAAAATCAGTTGCATTACTACACACTAATAACAAACTAGCAGAAAGAGAACTCAAGAACACAATCCCATTTACAATTGCAAGAAAAGAATAAAATATCTAGGAATAAATTTAACCAAGGAAGTGAAAGACCTATACAATGAAATTATAAGACACTGTTGAAAGAAATTGATAATGACATAAAGAAATAGACAGATATTCCATGCCCATGGATTAGAAGAATAAACATAGTTAAAATGTCTGTATTACCTAAAGCAATCTACAGATTCAATGCAATCCCAATCAGAATCCCAATGAAATAAAACAAAGAATCCTAAAATTTATATGGAACATCAAAAAGACCCCAAATAGCCAAAGCAATCCTGAGGAAAAAAAAAACAAAGCTGGAGGCATCATACTCCATAACTTCAAAGTGTACTAGAAAGCTTAGTAATGAAAATAGCATGGTACTGGCATAAAAACAGACACACAGATCAATGGAACAGAACTGAAAGGGCAGAAATAAAACCACACATCTGCGGACAGCTAATCTTCGACAAAGGAACCAAGAACATACAATGGACAAAGGAAAGTCTCTTCAATAAATGCTGTTGGGAACACTGGACAGCCACATGCAAAGAATCAAAGTAGACCATTATCTTATACCATACACAAAATTTTACCCAAAATGGATTAAAGACTTGAGTGTAAGACCTGAAACCATAAAACTGCTAGAAGAAACCATAGGCAGTACATTCAGACATTGGTCTTAGCAGCATCTTTTCAAATACCTTATCTACTCAGGCCAGGGAAACAAAAGAAAAACTAAACAAATGGGACTACATCAGACTAAAAAGCTTCTTCAAGGCAAAGGAAACCATGAATAAAACAAAAAGACCACCCACCAACTGGGAAAATATATTTGCAAATCACTTATCAGACAAGGGGTTATTCAGTGGCCCAGGGTTTGCAGGTTCGAATCCTGGGCATGGATCTACACCCTGCTCATCAAGCCTTGCTGTGGCAGTGTCCCATATACAAAATAGAGGAAGATTGCCACAGGTGTTAGCTCAGTGACAATCTTCCTCAAGGAAAAAGGGGAAGATTGGCAACAGCTGTTAACTTGGGGCCAATCTTCCTCACCAAAAGAAAAAAATGGGCAGAGAATATGAACACACACTTTTCCAGAGAAGATATACAGATGGCCAACAGGCACATGAAAAGATGTTCAACATCACTAATTACTAGGGAAATGCAAATCAAAACTGCAATGAGATATCACCTTACACCTGTTAGAATGGCTATAATTAACCAGATGAGAAATAAGTGTTGGAGAGGATGTGGAGTAAAGGGAACCCCCTACACTGGTGGTTGGAATGCAAACTGGTGCAGACACTAGGGAAAACAGTGTGGAGATTTCTCAAAAATTAAAAATAGAACTACCATGCGATCCAGTTATTCCACTGCTGGGTATTTATCCAAAGAACTTGAAATCAACAATTCAAAGAGATCCATGCACTCCTATGTTCACTGCAGCATTATTCAAGATTGCCAAGACATGGAAGCAACCCAAGTGCCCACCAATAGATGAATGGATAAGGAAGATGTGGTGTGTATATCTACAATGGAATACTAGCCATGAGAAAAGACAAAATCGTCCCATTTGCAACAAAATGGATGGACTTTGACAGTATGATGTTAAGCAAAATAAGTCAGACAGAGAAAGACAAACACTGCATGGTTTCACTAGCATGTGGAAGACAAACACACACATGGATAAAGGGAAGAGATTAGTGGTTACCGGAGGGGAAGGGGGTGGAGTGGTGGGCACAAGGGGCAAAGGGACACGTGTGTGCTGACAGATAGAAACTAGACTAGTGATGGTGAACACAATGCAGTCTATACAGAAACTGATACATAGTAATGTACACCTGAAATTACACAATGTGATAAACCAATATGACCTCAATACGATAAAAAATAAATTAAAAAATAGTACACATCCGTTGTGAGAGACTGATGTACAGACAACGCTCAGACCGTATGCAAGAATAGAGCTCTGACCCAACCTGGCAGCGAGGAGTCCGGGAAGACTGACCACACGTCTGTAGCCATCAGCCCACCAGCAATGACTCCACTTAGACTGCAGCTCCCCTGACTTTTGCCCTCCATCCCCCAGCTTCCAATTTAGGGCCAAGCAGAGAAAGCCAAATATGCTCCCCTAACCAGTCCATCACACGATGACAGATTCTAGTTAGCCCGCCTCCAGCTTCCCAGCCAGCGCCCTCCTAGCAGGCGGTGCCTGACGCCTGTCCCATCTCTGCCGCCTTCGAGTCTCTGCGCAGCCTGTGACGGCACTGACACCCTCGCTGTAGCCAGCTTTGAATAAAGAGCCTTTGTGTGTCCTCGTCTGGGTGGTCTTCATTTATTTTCACAACTGAAAACAACCAAAGGGTCTGACAATAGAAAATTTAAATAACTTATGGCAGATCTATATGATGGAATATCATACAAGGATTAAAAATCAAGTTTTTTTAAGAACGTTAAATCAATTGGTAAAATGCATGTGAAATAATATTGAGTGGAAAAGGGAGCATAATTATAGATACATAATATTATAGATACATAGATATGATCTATGTACAATTATACCTTGCTTATATATTATGTATGTATTTTATATATATATATACACTACATATGTACACACCACAGAAAATATAATTTAAGGAAATCCATTAAAATATTAACAGTTGTTTTCTCTGGGTTGGTGACACTATGTATTATTTTCATTTTCTTTATGTTTTTCTATAATTTCCAATTAATATAGATTGAATATGCATTTACTTTGTAAAAAGGAAACTTTTAACTTAAAAAAAATTACCTTTAGTTTTGAAAAGCTTGCAAAGAATTGGCGATTACAAACTAGAAACCGGGCATCTTTCCTGCCCCTTCTCCTGTCGGTTCCCCAGTCGTAGAACCTTTATATCTCTTGAGAAAACCAGACTGCGAATCGGGCGTCAGATTTTCTCCTACCGCTCAGGTTGGTTAAGTCACTTCACCTCCTGGGTGGACCACCTGATGCTGAGCTGACCAGCTGGGGCCAGGCCCCGGCATCAAGAATCGATTTGAGAAGGGGCCTACCGCATTTGAAATGTATTAAGGCATTCGAGAGGAGATTCATAGGTCTTGTCTGGTTCTTTTTTCTTTTGTTATTGTGGTAAAATACTCACAAAATTTGCCACTTTCACTATTTTTAAGTGGCACTCAGTGGCATTAAGTACATTCACAGAGTTGTGCAGCCATCACAACTATCCATTTCCAGAATTTTTTCATCATCTAAACAGAAACCTGGTACCCACTACACTATAACTTCTCATTCCCTCCTCCCCACCGTCCCTGGTAACCTCTAGTCTACCCTGTGTCTCATATATATGAATTTGACTATTCTGGATACCTAGGAGAAGTGGAATCATACAATATTTGTCCTTTTGTGTCTGACATTTCACTTAGCATAATGTGTTCAAGGTTCATCCATGCAGTAGCATGTGTCAGAAGTGCATCCTTTTCTGGCTGAATACTATTCCATTGCATGTATATGCTACATTTTGGGTATCCAGTCATCTGTTGATGGACATGGGTTGTTTCCGTCTTTTGGCCATTGTGAATAATGCTGCTATGAATATTAATATCTCTTTGAATCCCGACTTTCAACTGTTTGGGGTCTATACCTGGGAGTGAGATTGCTGGATGACGTGGTAATTCTCTGTTTAACTTCTTGAGGAACCACGATTTTCCACAGCAGCTGTGCCATTTTACATTCCCACTGCAGTGTATGAGGGTTCCAATTTCTCCACATTCTCACCAACACTTATTTTCTCTCACTCTCTTTTTTTTAAATAGCCATGGTGAGGGGTCTGAAGTGATATCTCATTGTGGCTTTGATTTGTGTGTCCCTAATGATCAGTGATGTTGAGCATCTTTTTATGAACCTATTGGTCATGTGTACATCTTATGTGGAGAAATGTCTATTCATGTCCTTTGCCCACTTTTTTTTTCTGTAATCTTTTTTTTTTAAGGTTATGATAGTTAACAACCTTGTGAAATTACAGTTGTACATCATTATTAGTCATGTTGTAGGTACACCACTTCACCCCTAGTGCCCTCCCCCCACCCCTCTTTCTCCTGGTAACCACCAATCAGTTCTCTTTGTCCATATGTTAACTACCACCTATGAGTGGAGTCATACAGAGTTCATCTTTCTCTGTCTGGGTTATTTCACTCAACATAATACCCTCAAGGTCTATCCATGTTGTTGTGAATGGGACGACTTTGTCCTTTTTTATGGCTGAGTAGTATTCCATTGTATATATATACCATATCTTCTTTATCCAATCATCAGTTGCTGGGCACTTAGGTTGGTTCCATGACTTGGCTATTGTGAATAATGCTGCGATGAACATAGGGGTGCATGGGACTTTTGGAATTGCTGATTTCAGGTTCTTAGGGTAGATACCCAGTAGTGGGATGGCTGGGTCATAAGGTATTTCTATTCTTAACTTTTTGAGGAATCTCCATACTGTTTTCCATAGTGGCTGCACCAGTTTGCATTCCCACCAACAGTGTACGAGGGTTCCTTTTTCTCCACAGCCTCTCCAACATTTGTCACTCTTGGTTTTGGATATTTTTGCCATTCTAACAGGTGTAAGGTGATATCTTAGTGTAGTTTTGATTTGCATTTCCCTGATGATTACTGATGATGAGCATCTTTTCATGTGTCTATTGGCTATCCGTATATCTTTGGAGAAATGTCTGTTCATGTCCCCTGCCCATTTTGTAATTGGGTTGTTTGATTTTTTGTTGTTGAGCTGTGTGAGTTCTTTGTATATTATGGAGATTAACACTTTGTCAGATAAATAACTTGTAAATATTTTTTCCCAACTAGTGGGCTGTTTTTTTGTTTCAATCCTGTTTTCCCTTGCCTTGAAGAAGCTCTTTAGTCTGATGAAGTCCCATTTGTTTATTCTTTCTATTGTTTCCCTCATGTGAGGGGTTATGGTGTCTGAAAAGATTCTTCTGAAGCTGATGTCAAAGAGAGTACTGCCGATATTCTCTTCTAGAAGACTTATTGTTTCAGGCCTAATCTTTAGGTCTTTGATCCATTTTGAGTTTATTTTAGTAAATGGTGAAAAAGAATGGTTGATTTTCATTCTTTTACGTGTGGCTGTCCAGTTTTCCCAGCACCATTTGTTGAAGAGACTTTCTTTCCTCCATTGTAGGCCCTCAGCTCCTTTGTCAAAGATTAGCTGTCCATAGATGTGTGGTTTTATTTCTGGGCTTTCAATTCTGTTCCATTGATCTATGCACCTGTTTTTGTACCAGTATCATGCTGTTCTGATTACTGTAGCTTTGTAGTATGTTTTGAAGTCAGGGATTGTGATGCCTCTGGCTTTGTTCCTCTTTCTCAGGATTGCTTTAGCAATTCGGGGTCTTTTGTTGCCCCATATGAATTTTAGGATTCTTTGTTCAATTTCTGTAAAGAATGACATTGGAATTCTGATTGGGATAGCATTGAATCTGTAGATTGCTTTAGGTAGTATGGACATTTTACCTATGTTTATTCTTCCAATCCATGTGCATGGAATGTCTTTCCATCTCTTTATGTCGCCGTCGATTTCTTTCAAGAAGGTCTTGTAGTTTTTGTTGTATAGATCTTTCACTTCCTGGGTTAAATTTATCCCAAGGTATTTTATTCTTTTTGTTGCGATTGTGAATGGGATTGAGTTCTTGAGATCTTTTTCTGTTAGTTCATTGTTAGCATATAGAAATGCTACTGATTTATATATGTTGATTTTATACCCTGCAACTTTGCTGTAGTTGTTGATTGTTTCTAATAGTTTTTCTATGGATTCTTTGGGGTTTTCTATATATAAGATCATGTCGTCTGGAAACAGCGAGAGTTTTACTTCTTCGTTGCCTATTTGGATGCCTTTTATTTCTTTTTCCTGCCGAATTGCTCTGGCCAAAACCTCCAGTACCATGTTGAATAAGAGTGGTGAGAGTGGACACCCTTGTCTTGTTCCTGTTCTGAGAGGGATGGGTTTCAGTTTTTGTCCGCTGAGTATGATGTTGGCTGTGGGTTTGTCATATATGGCCTTTATTATGTTGAGGTACTTTCCTTCTATACCTATTTTATTGAGGGTTTTTATCATAAATGGATACTGTATCTTGTCAAATGCTTTCTCTGCATCTATTGAGATGATCATGTGGTTTTGTTTTTCATTTTGTTGATGTAGTGTATCACGTTGATTAACTTGCGGATGTTGAACCATCCCTGTGTCCCTGGTATAAATCCCACTTGATCATGGTGTATAATCTTTTTGATGTATTGCTGTATTCGGTTTGCCAAAATTTTGTTGAGGATTTTTGCATCTATGTTCATCAGTGATATCGGCCTGTAGTTCTCCTTCTTTGTGCTGTCCTTGTCAGGTTTGGGGATCAGGGTGATGTTGGCTTTATGGAATGTATTAGGGAGTGCTCCATCTTCCTCTATTTTCTGGAATAGTTTGAGAAGGATAGGTGTTAAATCTTCTTTGAATGTTTGGTAGAATTCTCCAGAGAAGCCGTCTGGTCCTGGACTCTTATTTTTGGGGAGGTTTTTTATTACTGTTTTTGCCCATTTTTTAATTAGGGTTTTGTGGGGGGTTTTTTGTTGAGTTGTAAGAGTTCTTTATATATTCTGGATTTGATTTAGTTTTGGCCCAGACTAAACCATCTGACTGTTAATCAGAAAACTTATGAATATAGACACCAGAAAATAATCTCAACTAGATTATCTTCAGAAGCAAAAATAATATAATCCAGTGGGGGCTTAATGACGGTGGGGCAAACTGAGGTCAACAGACATTCCTGCTGGATGGCTGGCTGGCCAGGCTGGCCAGATACGGACAATAGGTCACAGATTTGTAAATGTCAAGCAACAAACGCCAAGACTCCTTTCAGACCTGTGTTTTGTGTCCCTTGGTCCCCAAGCCTGCTGCTGGCCTCTCCACTCCAAGCCTGGGTGTCTGCAAATTGGTGGGAAACGGAAGGGACCGGTTTCAGGGGTGTCTGGGGCTTGTAGCGGGGAAAGGAGTGATCCAGCAAATCACTGGCGGATCTTCTAGGTCAAAAGATCCTGAAGAAAGTGGAGCACAGAATATACTTGGTGAACCTATTCTGAGAGAGAGGACTGAAATTTGGGGTATGTTATGGGAGAGTGCTTCTTTGAACGAAAGGGAAGTTAGATAGAAATACTGAGGAAGAGAATATGAAAGTAGATACTCAGAAGTTAATATTTGGGGCCAGGGTTTTAAAATTAAAGCAAACCGCCCAATTATGCTTTTCACCTCCAGAGCTAGGTTTAGAAACGCTATTTTATGGGAATATTGCAGCTGGCAGAGTCATCTCAAGAGGCAACCTAAATATTGACTGTCACACTGGAAACTTCTCTGTAGTCAAGTTTGAGCCTTTAGACTGGAGACCAGAGACGTGCACTTCAGTCTTGAGACAGTTACATGACTATTACAAGGGACTGAAGCACGTCCTAACAAAACCGACATTTTCAAACAGAAACTGGTTCCATCTAATTTTACGGAAAACTATTTTTATCTAGTTATTTCATTATAACTGTTCACATATGTTCCAAACAAGAGGAGCGAAAACTATTTAAAAATTCTACCAAAACCAGTTAATAAATCCTTTAAATAATATGAATAAATAAATAGTTTTAAAATGTCTGGATTTTATTAATCTATAAAACAGCTTTTAAAAAAGGACCTAAATCATGTCATATATTTAAAAATCATATGTATGTGTATGTATAATATATACATTTAACTTAATATAGAGAAAAAAGTGATTTAACATGGAGAGAAAAGTGGTGTGGGGTTTTTTCTTATCGAGAATGGAAGAGGACAGAGTGTAAATATTTTCTTATTAAATCTTTACTGGAGGAAGCCGAGAAGAGAAAAAAAAAAGGTTTATAAATGTTTGTTTTGGTTTCCGTTTTAAAAACCAAACTTTGTTATTTTGCCAGCTTTGAAAGTCTGCCTTTTCTTTTCTGAGGGGCTGGGGTGGTGCAGGTGGGAGGGTACGGCCACCAGTTCAAAGGACCCGAGGGTGTCACTTCCTCTTCTTCACAAGCTTTAAAACCCGTGGAGGCTGAGACCAGCTCCCAAGGACGAGGAAGGATGTGGCGTCACTCGCTTGGTGACTTCGGGGGCAGGGCCAGATCAATGGAGTCCTAGATTCAGTTAGTGATTATTTGTAATCCGGGAGGCAGGGAAGGTGAGGGGTCTGTGGCTCTGATTTGTGACTCTCAATGTCGAAGGACATGACCTGCCAACCCAGACTCCATCTTCCCTCAGGAAAACTGATTTTCTGCAGGCTCACAGTGGCCGACTTCTCCTGCCCGCCCCCCGGCTGCTCTGAGATTCCCCTACCAGGAAGTGGTTCTGTCTTAATCCCATGGGAAACCGAAAGAAGCGGGTGCAGAGGTCTCAGAGAAGCAGACTGCGCCCTTGAATTTAGGAGCTGGGCGGGTCAGGTCTAGTGTCCTTCTGGAGGCTGCTGCTAGACTTTGGAATTGTCCTTCCAGCAAAAAGGTTTTCAACCGGGAAGCCCAGGTCAAGAGATTTGTGTTTTCTCTCAGAAACCTGGGCACATCCTTTACTCTCCCTAACACCCGATTCAGTACCAGGTTTTACATCATCCTAAATGTCTCTCAAAACCCTTGCCTCCGGAGGCCTTCCATTCATTTATCCGGCAAATTTGGTGGCCACTGCGGTGTGTCAGGCTAGCCCAGCTCCTGCGGATGCAGCAGTAAGTCACCCAGGAGAACTCACCGTCTGGTTGCTTCCTCTAAATTCTAGTTAAAACCAAACCGAACCAAAAAGCTAGGCCAGCCCCCCAGAGCACCTGTCACTTCTCCTTCCTGACTCTCAGCACATGCGCTTCTCCTCATTCCACGGATGCAGACTGAGGGCTGGAGCCACTCCCTCGCGCCCTGAGTCAGAGTCACCGATGGGCTAGAAAGCTCTAAGAAGCTCACTCATTCGTCATCCAGAGAGCGCTGCTGGGTTACCGTCCGCCAGGCGTGTCCTCAGAGTAGAGTGGACAGGAGAGAGAAGTCCCTCTGTCACGCAGCTTCTACATAGTGAAGGAGACACACAGCAAGTGAGAAAAATACCAGGCAGGAAGTAGGATGTCAGAGACTAGCCGACGGCTTGAAACCTGGCTGCTCAGGGAAGGCCACCTTTGAAGTCTCTGTGAAGTCATCTTGTGTTTTACACTTCCGTCCATCTGCCCAGAGGGACTCACAGCAAAACCTGTAGGAGGGTCAGGCTAAGTTTCAGGAGAAGAGGGAAGAGAGGAAGCTGGTGCATTGGCTGGCCCCTTAGAGGAAGCTGGGGCCACTGCAACAGAGTACCACAAACTGAGTGGCTTAAACAACAGAAATCCACTGTCACAGTTCCGGAGGCTGGACTCTGAGAACAAGGTGTCAGCAGGGCTCTGCTCTCTCTGAAACGTGACCGGGAGGATCTCTTCATGCCTCGGCTTCCGGTGGTCTGTGGCGAGACTGGAAGCTCCTTGGGGTCCCTGCAGCTCGTCCGTCTCTGCCCCCGGAGTCACACGGCGTTCCCGCGGCGTCTCTGTCTGTGTCCCTTCTCTTCTTAGAAGGACTCCCGTCATGTTGGATGAAGGGCCCCCACACTCCAGTGTGACCTCATTTTAATCTAATTATATCATCAAGGACCCCGTTTCCAGATAAGATCACATTCTGAGGGGCCGGGGGTTAGTTCTTCACATGTTGCCAGGAAGACATTTTTTTATTGCATTTAGTCAAACTTGTCAGTCTTTTTTAGGTTATAAGTCATCCTTTGGAAGGCCCTCCATACTCTGAAACTGCAAAAAATTCTCCCATTGTTTCTTCTAGATGCTTATGGTTTCAATTTTTATGAGTAATTCTTTGACCCATCTAAAATTTACATGAGTGTACAGCACTTCAACATACGTCTTCGTGGCAACGCCCCATGCCCCCGTCGCCCACACACAAAACAAACACACACAGAAAAGCAAAGACAAAAGACAAATGACAAACTAGGGGAAAAAATGTCTCAGTCATACTGCAAAGGACCGATTTCTTTAATATATAAAGAGTTCCTATAAATCAATAAAGATGTACAATCCAATAGAAAAACAGCAAAGGTTTGGGACAATTCACTGAAAAAGAATACAATTGGCTCTTAAACATAGGAAAATATGCTTGACTCACTCATATCAAGTAAAATGCAAGTTAAAATTACATAAGAATGCCATTTTGTCATCTAGTAGAGTGCCAAAGATTTGACAGCCCACTGTTGACCAGAGGTTGGGAAGCTGTCACTTACATTTTTACCAGTAGGAGTGTAAGGTGGTTCATCCTGTATAGACGGCAATTTGGCAACATCTATGAAAATTAAAAATAAACATATCGTTTAAGTGTGTACTCTCACTTCAAGAAGGATGGCCTCCCAGTGCCAGGAAGGAGAACACTCTTATCACTGGAAACAGGGATTTGACACCAAGGTGAGTCTGAACAAACAGGCCTTACTAAAATAACCCTTATCTTCCATTACTTCCCATATATTTCCTAGTCACTTTCCCACAATTTACCACCCCTAGAAACCCAAGTCCCTTTCCTTTGTCTAGTCACTTCTCCACAATTTATCACCCTTTGTTGAGATGGTCTATAAGCCCCCTAGTCCCACCACTTCTTTGGAGTTTTCACTTCTTTTCTGTGAAGCCCCATGCCATGTAAAAATATTAACATCAAATAAAATTTGTACACTTTTCTCCTGTTAATCTGTCTTTTGTCACTGTAATTCACAGGCCCTCATAACAGAGTCTGACAGGGTAGAGGAAAAGTTTTCCTCCCCTACCTTGGGCCATATGGTAATTCTGTTTAATTCTTTGAGGAATCATTATACTTTTTTTACTGTGGCTGCACCATTTAACATTTCCACCAACAGTGCACAAGGGTTCAATTTCTCCCCATCCTCACCAACATTTGCTCTTTTCTGGTTTTTTGATAATAACCATGCTAATGGGTATGAGGTGGTATCTCATTGTAGATTTGATTTGTATTTCCCTGATAATTAGAGATGTTGAGCATTTTTGCATGAACTTGTTGGCCATCTGTATATCTTCTTTGGAAAAATGTCTTTTCAAGTCCTTTGCCCATTTTGTTTTGTTTTTTTGTGAGGAAGATTGGCCCTGAGCTAACATTTGTTGCCAATCTTCTTCTTTTTGCTTAAGGAAGATTGTTGCTGAGCTAACATCTGTGCCAGTCTTCCTCTATTTTATGTAGGATGCTTCCACAGAGTGGCTTGATGAGTGGTGCTAGATCCACGCCCAGGATCCCAACCTGCAAACCCTGGCCTGCCGAAGTGGAGCTCACAAACTTAACCACTACATAGCAAGCTGGCCCCCCTTTGCCCATTTTTTAATTGGATTGTTTGTTTTTTTACTGTTGAGTTTTAGGAGTTCTTTATATATTCTAGATATCAATCCCGTATCAGCTATATGATTTGCAAATATTTTCTCCCATTCCATAGGTTGCCTTTTCACTCTGTTAATAGTATTCTTTAATGCACAAAAGCTTTTAATTTTGACAAAGTCCAACTTATCTATTTTTTCTTTTGTTGTCTGTGCCTTTGGTGTTGTGTCTAGGAAATCATTGCCAAATCCAAAAAGTCATGGGACCTCCCTCTATGTTTTCTCCTAAGCATTTTATAGTTGCAGCCCTTATTTGAAGTCTTTGATACATTTTGAGTTCATTTTTTAATCCTGTGTAAGGTAAGGATGCAACTTCACTTTCTTGCATGTGGATATCCAGTTTCCCAGCACTGTTTGTTGAAAAGACTGTCCTTTCCCCACCAAATGGTTTTGGCACTCGTCTAAAATAGCAATATATATTTTTTTTAAACCATAAATGTGTTTCAATATCATATCACAATGCAGCCTAGGGATATCATTAACACGCTTTTCCTCATAAACAAATTGAGGCCAACGTGTTGCTGGATACATACTATAAATCACTTGGGATTTACTTGATCACAGAAGAACATGAGTTGCCGCATGATTTTATATCGTAAAACAAAGCCTTATAAGTTTACAAATAACAGGTGGTTTCATTACACTTAATATGGATTCCATGCTATAAGTTAGTAATAACTTACAGTTAATACAAATAGCACAATTTCATGAGCAGCACATAACCAGTGAAGTGTCATAGTTCAAGCATATTCCTGGGGAATTATAAAAATATCTGACTTAGTCATAGGGGTAAAAGAGAGTCCTATGAGAATATCTAACCAGGCACCTTTTAGAGCCTAGTTCCTTGAAAATTATGGCCCCAAACTCCTATTGATGCAAATAAGCATCGCAAAAACTACGTAGTCAGCAAAGCAAAGTGGCAAATTGATAAAAATGAAGCTAAACTAACAATAATTGACATTTAAAGGAAAGACTAAGCCAACCTAACACCTGAAGACCAGCCTGAGATGACATTGGGAATGCGCGTTTCACAAAGCCTTCCAGCTGGAAAACCGAGGAATTCCAACTATCTGGGTACTTGCAGAGTGGGAGCTTCACAAAGCGGCTAACAGCTCAGCTCCTCAGGACCAGGCTGAATCACCGTCTGTGTAAACTTGAGTCAGGGGCCACCACTCTCACTCACGAATAGCAAAAATGAACAGCAAACGAATAGCTGAGTTACCCGTAACACTTCTGTAGAAGGTGATCAGTAGTTCTCAGTGTTACCTAGAAATTTACTCCTTACAAAGAAGAAAAGAACTCCTGCATGTTGGAACCGAAGAACCAAGGGAAAGACTTGGGATTTCCGGTTGGTGGCCAGCCCCTCAGGGGGCGCACCTGAGGCCAAAAGCCCCCCTGCGAGGGTGTGTGGTGTGGGGAGGGGTTGACTCCAGAGAGCCTCTGAGAAGGAGCAAAGTGGGCCAGGCTTTCTCAGGAAAGCAGAGCTCCCCAGCAGAGCCTGGAAGAACGCGAGGTCTAGGCAGGCTCTGAGAAGGACAAATCGCGCTGGCTTTGACCCCACGCTAAGTAGAGTGCCCTTAGAATTCAAACTTGAAAAGTATTTTTGGCCCTTCAGGAATTTTCCCCTGAGCGGAGGATGGGGGACACGTTCATGTGTGAGTAATCTGAGAGACGCTGTGCTTTTGCATTTACATAGGGCTGATCCTTTCCTAAACACTTGTCTCAGGACTGACAGAGCCCAAGGGGCAGGGATTCTGGGGAGGGGGCGTTCTGGAGAGACTGCGGCAGGCTGGAAAGGCTAGAAAGTGTTTGGATAAGGAGGTAAAATCAGAGTTAGCTCTGAGCTGGGTTTACAGAACGGGCCACATTAAGAGGCTCTGAGAAGTTGAGATTGACTGAGTTGGGGGCAAGTCCGAAAGAAGACAGACCCAGGGGGTGGAGGGTGGGGCAGGCTGTGCGTTGGGTTACTCGGACCTCAAAACCCTTGCTGACTTTGGAGGTCTGGAAATTGCCAGGTCTTGGAAGTACCAAGCCTAGCAATCTCATCGATCTCAAACCCCCACACCTCCAATCCCTTCTCCCCATGGTCAGCAGGGTCTTTCGTCTTAACACAGTTCTGTTCGTGCAGTGTCGTTCAAACGCCCCCTCTCCATGCCCACACCCGAGCTCTACAATTCCAGCTCATGGCGCCTCATCTCAGGGGTGTAAGGGTGGAGTGGGGAGAGAGGCTGTCCACGGTGGGGAGACGGGCTTCTGTAAATGCTCTTCCTGGTTTCTAGAATGCCCCTTTACCCTAGCTAGGTTTCTGTAAATATTCTAATGCATTCACCTCTACAGCGCCAGGTATTCTGCTCAGCCATGAAAATATAAACGTCAAAATTATATGACTTACAGGCAAAATGGTATTAAAAATAAAGGTAGTTAAATATTTCATAGCAAGTGTACACTCAGCTAATGTATTGATCATCTTGAAGTTTTGTCATCTTGAAAGTGATAAACAAATGGCAAACAATAGGACATTGGAGTACATGAGGAAGCCATTTGGTTTAAACGTAATTCAGCCTAACCCTGTTTTTTCCAAAAGGGCCTGACATGGCCATTGAGCACGCATTGTATATCTGCTTTAAGCATTTGTTATGTCCCAAAGACAAGAACAAATGGCCTTAAGAGAAAGATGCAACTTCCCTCACGTGGGCATTTCCTTAAGGATTAGCGTCCCTCCCTAGGCTAGGAATCTAGTGCTGTGCTCACCTGTGACCACCCAGCTAGAGACAGCAAACCTGCCACCTGCTATGTGAATAGCCATGCTCTGCCAGCTAGGCAATCACGTGACTGTGGTAAAAGGGACATTCCTATCACATATGATGGATGCTCTTTGTTCCAAGAGGGTATATAACCACTCTGTACACCCCACTTCGTTGGTGCCTTCCCTTCTTTGGGGAAGGAAGGCCCTGGGCTAAGCTAGTTCTCAGGTCTGGCTCATAATAAACTCCCCCAATTTTGATTTATAGTTTGGCTATGGATTATTTGTGTCAACATTTCCAGACATAGTCAGCAGGATTTCAGAGAAAACCACCAGAGACCACCTGGAATCTACACTGAACCAGCATTCGGTACCACAGGGGCCCATTGAACCTCCCGGATTGCTGCATTCTTCAGGTGACCCTGGTGAGTTCTCCTGAAACCCAGACCTCCTTACTTTAAGGTTAATGGTCCAAGAGTTTATATGAGCTGTTTAGAACCTTAAGACTGGGTGTCTTGGGGGGTACCGGTACACACCTGAGGTAAGCAGAACCTAGGGGGGAATTCCTACGAAAGAGAAACCTGGGGGAATTTCCCAGGCCAGGGGAGCCTAGGGAGAAATTTGGAGAGAATGGGGAAGGCTGACCTTTTTAATTTGGCTTTAAATTGGAAAGAATTGTATTTATAAAATCTGAACAAACTGCTCGACAGAAAAATGAGAGATTGAACGTGTTCAGCTCTGAAGAAAAGGGACACTGCTCCTCGCGGCCAAAAGGTGCTCTCAGGCAGCTGAGGACCCTAGCGGGAGTGTTGGAGGGTCAAATGCCTCAAGATGTGTAGTGGTCCCATAGGGAACTCCACCGTCATTCACATTAATTAATTACAGGCTCATCCAGGGAAGCTCACATGAGGGTGGGTCGCCTGAGCTCTGAGCCCTTATGGCGGTTTTAGACTGCCAGCAGGAGAAACCAAAGCACGTAAGAGAGTGTTACTCGTTAAGTAACACTCAATAAGCAGCACGTTTTCTGACCCATGACAGTGTCCTTAGAAGTTGTTCAGACTTTATAGCAAAACAAAATTAAAAGAAAAGCAGGAAATCAAGCTTCTAAAAAGCCCAACCAGTTCCCAAACAGGCAGCCTCTCCTCTGAACTCTGGTTGGCTTCATGCCATGACTTGCAATTGCTTAACAAGAGGGGGGATGTTCCCATCCCAGATTCCTAAGACAGAAAGAAAAATGGGAAAAGAAGTTTTTGCAGACACGGTCTGCTATGCAGTCACCCTTGCACAAAAATCTAAGGGAAATCTTTGCTGCACCTGTCTGTTGTTTGTGCGTGTGTCTATATATGTATGTTACAAATGTGTGGCATTTTACCTCCGGATGGTATGATGCTAAAGAGCTCTATTCAATTGCCTTAAAGTAAGTGCTTACAAACATTTTTCTAAATGCTACTAACCCAAACGTCTTTCCAAGTTAAGGTGAGAGGCAATAATCTTTGGTAAATGAAAACTTGTTTAAGTTTCTTGGTTTAATTAAAACAAACATGTCCTCAGAGTTATCAGCTTTGGATACGATGCAGACATGTGGCCTTTATTGCATGTTTATTGGTCAGATAAGCTTATGTTATCTCTATTACAAAACTGGTTAACTAAAATAATAACTTAAAATGATGGCTAATTTTGCCTAAGTCTCTCATGAAGTCTTGTAGGCAATCTAAATAATTATTGGGAACAAGTAACTAAATAGATGTGGAAAAGAGGAGTGCTGCGTGAACTTTTAACAATAATTATGTGTTATAGTGTATGCTTAAAAGAGCTTCCAAAATCTCTTTGGTAGCTTGAAACTTTGAAGTTTTGCTGGATTAACTTAAATGATAATAATTCATTCACTATCTAGGTTATTTCCAAATAAGATAAAATATTAGACATAAATTGTTAAATATAAGTTTATTTATTCCTGACTTCTTATCACAGAAAAACTAAAAAGTGATTGGGTCTATTGGTAAAAATGTCTTGTATTTTATTAAAGATTGTACTATGAAGTAATATATTTTTAGAAATTATCAAAGGTATTTATAAATTTGCCAAACCACAAAATGCTAATGTAGAAAAAGTTCATAATCACTTACTTCTTAGTTTTCACTAAAAATTAAGGGTTCTAAGCACTAAAAATTCTAATATGTCATAAAGTCTACTAAAAATTAAGGAAAATTTATTTGTATTCAAGGAAAGATATATGTTTTCAGTAAAAATGGTATAAAAAGTGGAAATATTTTGTTTGGTTGGTCAAGAAAGATAAATTTGTCCCAAAGTACTAAAAGGGGGAAAAAAGGAAAGACATGGGACAAATTCTGAATGTAAAAGAAAGTGACAGAGTTGGTGAAAGTAAAACCCTGAGGAGTTTTGTACATGGTCAAGTTGGCTAAGATTGAAATTAATCTAGGTAAGTAAAAGAATTTTAATATAAAAAGTAAGCTGGTACAAAAATTAGAATTCAGCTTTCTTAATTTTCTCTTGAAAGGGATAATTTTGGGGGCTGGCCAGTGGTGCAACAGTCAAGTTCACACGTTCCACTTTGGCAGCCCGGGGTTCACCAGTTCGGATCCTGGGTGTGGACATGGCACCGCTTGGCATGCCATGCTGTGGTAGGCATCCCACGTATAAAGTAGAGGAAGATGGGCACAGATGTTACCTCAGGGCCAGTCTTCCTCAGAAAAAAGAGGAGGATTGGCAGATGTTAACTCAGGGCTAATCTTCCTAAAACCAATAAAATAAAAGGGATAATTTTCTTAAGCTCTTAGTCTGCTCTTGATAAAGAGGTTATAAAAGATTCTCCTTTACCTTCTGTAAGTTTACCAAAAAGACAGAAGATTTATGTTTTGTTAATTTCCTGGGACCGGCCCCATGGCCAAGTGGTTAAGTTCGCATGCTCCGCTTCAGCAGCCCAGGGTTTTGCGGGTTTGGATCTTGGGCATGGACATGGCGCTGCTCATTGGGCCAGGCTGAGGCAGCACCCCACATACCACAACTAGAAGGACCCACAACTAAAAATGTGCAACTATGTACTAGGGGGATTTGGGGAGAAAAAGCAGAAAAAAAAGATTGGAAACAGTTGTTAGCTCAGGTGCCAATCTTTAAAAAAAAAAAGATAATTTCCTATGTCCAAAAAGACTGAGGTCTCTCTATAAGGTTTTCTGTTTGCCCTTGACTGTTTCTGTTGTCACTTTGGTTAAATGGATAACAAAGCCTTGTTTCCCAGTGACCCTTGTTTCATAGCGACAAGATCAGCAACCCTTTGATCTTGTTTAAATAAGTGTTTTAAAACCTTTTGATAGTTTTGACAAGCTCCTCATAATTCATATCCTAAATAAAGTCCTTATTTTGACCTTCTTTGAGAGTTTTTAGAGGGCCCCTGGGACTTCTCAAAGAAATTCGTTCTGTCTTCCTATAAAGGGGGATACTAGTTATTCTTGTTTGATATGCTAAACTGCATGGGAAGCATTGTGAAGTAAATGATGATAAGCCTTCTTAGGTTACATTGTGTAGGTAAATGTTATTCACTATTTTAACCCTGCTGCCTTGCTTCCAACCGAGGTCATGTTGGTAAAAGTACCTTGGTGAAGTGTTGTGCAGGGCTCCATGAAATTTGTAAGCTATAAATTCTACATTATTATGATTTCTTTTAAGAATAAACATGAATACAGGCATACTCTACTGTCTATATAACCAATTGTGGGGTCATCACTGCTGCTCACAGATGACATACCCAGTCCTCATCCCTCTCCAGGCACGTGGACACCATGGCTGACTGGAGGCATATGTCTAGTTCTGGCAATAGGTTGCTCATGGAAGTGACTTGCATCGCTTCTGAGTTAAAGCATTTAATTGTCCGTGTGAGACCCTCCAGAACTTTCTTTTCCTTTACTATGTCTGGCAACGTTTGAAATGGCGGCTCCTCTGACAACCTGACTCGTAGAGTAAGAAAATTGTGAAGCAGAGCCCCTAGTCATCTCTCTTTGGACATGGACCATGAGCAAAAATACACCTTTGTTGTCCTAAGACATCAAGATTTTCTGAGGTTTTTGTTCCCCCAGCATAACCCAGCCTTTCTTAACCGGATCACCATGATTGGCTTGGCCATTTTGGACATGAACGTTTTGGTCTACGTATGAAGCTTTATGGAAATGTCTATTTAGCAAAAGAGGCAGAAGAAATTAATCGTGCCACGTAATGGTTTTGTCTCTTCTTGTGAGTTCTCTGCTAAGCAAAAGGGTGTCAAAGGGCATCACACACTAATGTCTTCATGAGCATGGTGGGTAAGGGAGCCACGAAGTCGAAAGATTCTAGTTTGATTGCCAAGTTCAGTATCCACCAGCTCTGTGACCTTAAGCAAATCCTGGAACCTGCTGAGTCTTAATTTCCCCATCTGTGAAATGGGGGTGATGGTAATGCCCACCTTGGAAAGATTGTTTGGAAAGCGACTAGCCTTATTCCTGGCACAAAAGAAATATTACTCAATTGACATTTACTAAGTGCCTATACTTTCTATATGAGGTCGATTTCAGATCAAGGTAATAAAAACCAAGGGTAAAGTAGTTGAAATAACAGGAGCTTATTATCTCTGCACTCTGGGGGCGGGGTGGGGAGCCCAGAGGGCTCTGGGCTCTGGTTTTCCTTCATTCTCCTGCTCTGCGGTCTCTGGGTGTGGCCTTGACCTTTCCTCTGTTTCCCTGCGGTTGTCAGGCCGTCCAGCTGTGCACTCATTGGTTTCGGGGTGAGTTCCTGAGCCAATCACTGGCGAGGGGATGAGGATAATCTGTAGGCCCTAAGCCTCTCCCCTGCAGCAGGCATGTGGTCAGCCTCTGCTGAAGCCCCCGGGCTGCGTGGGGAGGGTGAAGGTAAGAATGAAAAACTGAGTTTCGGCGAGATAGGGAGAAAGGGGTAATAGAAACTAGGAGATACTCGGTCGTACTCAGTACTCGTGTGCCACGCCCTGGGGTGAGTAACCTGGACACAAGGACCTTACCGCTGGTGCAGGAGGCGGACATGGAAATAAGCACCATCCTAGGAGGATGGCATGGATCTGGAGGCGGAAAGACATGTGTTTTTAAACCCCAGCTTTATCCTGTACTAGCTGTGCAATTTGAAGCAAGTTTTTATCATCCATGAAACTCAGTTTTCTTAGCTACAGAATGGAGATTATATTTAACTCGTGATGCTGCAGTGACACAGAGAAGTTATTCAATAAATAGAACCTTCTGTTTCTTTTCTTACAACATACAAAGTGTCTGGGAGCACAGAGAGGAAGCAAATTACCTGCTGGCAGCATCGGACCAGGTTCCTGGATCTCAAGTTTGATAACAAGCACAGCTTCCAGATGGCGACCATGGATACTTCGAATAATATCTACTTACTTCTGTTAAAAGGCTATATTTTAACTTTACTTCATTTAGATGACAACAGCCAAATTGCTGTACTGGAAATTCTTCAAGCTCAAAGCAACTTCGATTCTTTCAAGTGCTGCTATGATGACGTAATACTGTGCATAACTCCTCTTATCCGGAAAGGAACAAATATTGATATTCATCTTCATTGTTTGATGTGGGTTGGTTTCCTGTTATTTTTTTCCCTCTGTCTAGAGGAAGGCAGTAAAGGAAACTTCCTGTTAACCGACTACTGTAAGGAACACGTTTGAAAAAAATAAGCACAGAAGGCAGGAGTAGAGTTTCTCATCGAGATGATCACCAGCCTAACTCAACTCTCATGTATGGAGGGGTAGTTTATTGAAGACTGACTGTTGTTCATTTACTCAATTAAAGTAACAGAAGTGCAAAGCACCAGAAGGAGGGGTAAGGAGGGAGCCCCGGCAATTAGGAGAGCTCACCCTCAGAGGGAGGGCAGTCTAGGAGGAGACCCACACGCCTACGTAATCCAGGTTAGAAAGTGATTTAACATTGGGCATCAAGATTTAGGGAACTTGTTTGGAATATGTGCGGAATTGAGAGAAGCCAATTGGTAGAGAAGAAGAGAAATTAAAGAAGGTTTGGGCTATTTAACAGAAGTGGTAGCTCAGTGCTGAAGCAGCGGCAATATTTCAGTACATGAACATTTACTATATCCCTTTAGGATATTACCCTTTACATGGACCTTTCGTATATGAAGCAGACCCAAAGGTGGATGAGAACATTCCAGGTAGAGGGCCAGGTGTGAGCAAAGGGCACATCCTGTCCAGAGAGGAGAGGGAGGACACTTGGCAGCCAGGGTAGCAGCTCCACTGCCAGAGGAGAGACGATTCTTATCTCCACCATGCACCCAGCTCTTATCTGCCCTCTCATTTTATTACTTTTTTATTTTGATGAGTGTACACCTCATCTCCTGGACTACGTGTGGGAAGAGTGCTGCACGAAAGTGTGCTGTGATTTCTCCGCATAGCACCTACCCTCCCGAGTAAATAAGCTGGCCGTACGTACATCACACAGACGAGGGGACTGGCTGACTCCTTAAAGGCAAGCAGAGAGAAAGGGAGTCAGCAAAAGGAACATTTTTTCATGTAAGGTCAATATTTCAATGAATTAGAATGTTTTCCACTTTCTTTGTCCGACGCTTAAAAATTACCTGTTTTTTTTTCTCTTGATAGTACTACACAGTGTTGATACTCATGTTTGATAGAATTAGAAAAAAGCATTATGCACCAGCTGATGCAATGCTTGAGTCAGGCAAGAATCCGCGCTGGACGCAGAAAGCTCTCGCTGGATGTAAGTTTGTTGTGCAAGAATGCAGTCCTCAAGAGTCAGAGACGCAGCCCCGCCCTCCCCGGGAATACGTGTGAATTACAAAGAGAAGAGGCGCTCTGGAGGCCACCACCACATTCAAAGTGAGCGTCGCTCATGCAGGGACAGCTCCACAGTGGCAGCCTCCTGACCCCGCGGAGGGTGGAGGTCACAGCCTCCCTCTAGAGTTCTCTTGGCAACAGTTTTTCCTCTGACTCTGATAGTGAGGGGGACATAACCTGGACTGGGGACCTTCAACAGGACAACTGGATTAGAAAACAACAAGCCATAAAAGACATTTTTGGGACATTGGAGAAATGTGAATATGGCCTGCACATTAAATAAGATTACATATTAATGTTCATTTTGGGGGGTATGTTAATGGTATGGTGGTTGCTGTGGACTGAATATTTGTGCCCCCCCGAAATTCATATGCTGAAATGCTAACCCCCAGTGTGACGGTGTTAGGAGGTGGGGCCTTTGGGAGGTGATTAGGTCATGAGGGCGGAGCCCCATGAAGGGGATCAGGGCCCTTATAAAAGGGACTCCAGAGGGCCCTCTTGCCTTCTCCACCACAGACGGAGAAAACTGCCGGCTGCCACTGGGAAGAGGGTGCTCACCAGCCCCTGACCTGCTGGCACTCTGACCTCGGGCTTCCGGCCTCCAGAACTCTGAGAAATAAATTTCCGTTGGTTCTAAACCGCTGAGTCTAGGGTTTTCTGTTACAGCAGCACAAACTAAGACAGCAGCGACGCAGGAGAATGTCTTAGTTCCTGGGGGACGTACGCTGAAGTGTCACCATCTCTGCGTTTGACTTTAAGTGGCTGAACCAAAAAAAAGCGTAAATGTTTGAGCAAAAAAAATATACCAGGTATCCATTTCACATGCGTTTGTGTGTGAGAAAGCAAGCGAATGTGGACAATGTTAACAACTGGTGAATTCAGGTGAAGGATATAGTTCATCGTGCTATTTTCTCAGCTTTTCTATGGGTTTGACTTTTCCAACATAGTAAGTTAGGAAAAAATGAAAACATATCTTTTCCCTAATGGTCAAAAATAATCTATCCTTGTTCACTGAGAAATTTTAGAAAATATAGAAAAAGCGTGAAAAATAAAACAGTCGTGTGATTTTGAGAGGGCTTCTCTCATCTGCCTTCCTGGTCCCTCCACATCGTGTGCCTCTCAGGCCCAGAGGCCAAACTTTCTCGTCAAGACTCACTAGGAAGACAGGAGTCATTTAGCTTCTCAAAGATCTTATCAGTTGGGTTTCAAATCACCACAGTTCTGTTTCTCAGGTTTCATCCTTTCTATTCAGAAGCTACAAACTTTAAAGATAAATTCTCAAGTTCTACAAAAAATTATTTAAAAAAACAGGAAAATGCTTAGGTTGACACTTAAAATCCCACAAAATTCAAAACATAAATACATCACTATGAAATGCGTAAAACCCTGCAAAGCTTTCCCCTTGCAGGTAGAAGAAAACACACCCATCGGAGGGCTGACCTCTGGCCTCCTCGCGCTTCAGCCCCCAGGCTCTCCCCTCTGGCCTCCCGCGCTCAGAATCTGCACCTTGCTCCTAGATTCTGCCTCAGAGGTTCTTGGCCCAGATCTTTGCATGGCTGGCTCCTCATTACTAAAGACTCAGCTCAGATGTCACCTCTCCAGAGCAGCTGCCGGGGCCACTTTACCCAAGGCAGCTCCTCCCACTGCCTCTCTGTCCCCTTAGCCCGCCTCGTCTCTTCAAGTCACTCAGCACTTCCTGAAATTATCTTGTTCATTTTCAGTTTAATCACCTTGGTTGCATGTCTTCTCCCAACCAGAGCATAAACCTCCATGAGGGACCCTGTCTGTCCTGAGTCCACTGTGTCCCCAGGCTTAGGACAGGGTCTGCACATAGCAGGTACTGAGGAAATATTCTTTGGCTGAATCAATATTTCTTTTCGTATACAATCCACAAACATGCCACTCAGACCATACTCTCTATGGGTTAGCATCAGCATGTCAGGAGCTGTATTTTCTAAAGTTTCTCCTAAAGGAATGCCAAATAAAATCAGAAAAACTGCCACGTGGAAGCCCTGGAATGACTAAAAGGAGAATTCACCTCACATCCCACAGGACGCCAGGAGGAGTCTGCAGTCTGCTTAGAGTCTCTCAGTTTCATAGCAACCCAGTTCGAGTGGTTTTTCTAGGATTAGGATTCCTTGTAATGAGTTACAACATTATTAGTAGTACTTTTTAAGTGACACAGGAGGTAAAGAGGCCCACAGAGTTCAAAACAGATGTGTGAACACAGTGTCTGTAGTATTTGGTTAATGTTTACTTTTTCCTCTTTCTTTTTTGAGCTCAAAAGATTCAGGAAGACCAGTTCTTGAAAAAGCCTGCAGGGTCAATTTTCCACTGCCATGAAGACTGATGCAATTGAAACAACAAAAAATAGCTCCAAATCCCTTTCTCTGCATCACCCGTATTATTGCGGTCGTATCCTGTCCAGATCAACGGCCCCCCAACTTCTTCAGATAACGAGATCCCAACTTGCTCTGATCCTGACTTTCTGCTGGTGTTTGAGGAATGTTATTCACAAAACAAAACACCTCGACCTGGGTCCCCAACCACCTTTTAACAATGTGTCTAAACTCTATTCTTTCAGACAAAATTTTTGTTATATGACGTAGAAATCCTGCAAAAAAGTGCCTAAAGCATATGTGTACAGCTGAATAAGTTGCTGGAAGGCTAACGGCCATGTAACCTGCGTGCATGTGCAGAGACAGAACCCGGCAGCATCCCCAGGGATCCCCCACTCCTGTCTCCCCTTTCCTTGCCCTCCCCTGCTCCTGGAGGAAACCGCTTTTATGATCATAACCTCTTTGCTTTGCTTTGTAGATTTGCCACTTAGGTACGAATCTCCAAATGATGCAGTTTAGTTTTTGTCTGTCTTTGGACTTTATATAAATGGAATCATACTGTATTTGGGGGGCTTGTTTATCTTGTTCAATATTACATTTGAAAGGTTCACTATGTTGTTGAGAATTGCTCTAATCAGTTCATTCTCATCTGTAACACTCCATTGTACCCAATTATTTTTTTATGATTATTTTTCCTATAGCTGCACTCTGAACTCTTTCTGTGGGTAGTTTTAAGGAGTTTGGGGGTTCTTTTAGAGACAGAAAGTGGTCCCAAATCTGTAAAACTGTTAGGAACATTAGTTCTGGAATTAGATGACCCGTGTTTGAATCCTGACTCTAAAACTTAGCAGACATCTCGAGAAAATGATCAAACCTTTTTGAGCTTTAGTTTTCTGAGAATAGAGAAAATAATCCATCATAAGATGGTTGTAAAGACAAAAAGATAGTCCATAAGGCGCTTAGCGCAGTGCCTGGCGCATGGCTACCCTGAGTACAGGATGGCGATCACTCAGGTTGTTACTCCACATGTCGGAGTTCTGGTTCAGGTGCTGCCTCCCATAACCTTGGACTCCTCTGGGATGACCTTGAGAAGACACAGCTTTACTCACTAAGCGTTATCATCCTCTCAGAAACTGCCTTCCTGGTGACTTCCCCATAAATCTGTCCGGGGAAACTGCCCTCTGTGGACAGGAAGCCATCCCTCCTGAGCGAGTAGGGAACCCAGAGGCCCTCCTGGCCGGGCGGCCTCAACTCCAGAGTGAGTTGTCCTTGAACAAACACCGCCGTGGAACTCACTCACTAAGCAGGGGAGGCAGAGTGGAAACCATCCCCTCCCCCTTCTCTCCTCCGCTGAGACCCAGCACCAGAGACATCAGCCTCGCATGCTGTGAAGGAATGTGCTGCTTCCAGAGCGCGGGAGGCTGAATGAGAGAGGACAAGCCTCCACAGGCCTGTCGGGGTCGGGAATCAGGGTCGCACTCCTTCGCTCACCCACAGGTATTTATGGCATAACTGTGTGACAGGGACTGTTCAGGCAGACGGGACACGCGAGGACCTGTGAAATCATCGAGACCTGTTCTGCGGCCCAGTGGTCTGTTTGGGGAATAGTCCTCATGCCTCTCAACAATCTTAGGAAGAGAATTCTATTATCATCCCAAATTTACAGTGGAGAAAAATGAGGCTTATGTACTTTAACGTCTCTTAAGGATTAATCCCATCCAGCGAATAAGTGCAACACTGAGATTTGAACTCAAATTTCTGACACCATATTCTGAGGTCTTAACTTTTTCCTTTACATATAAAATGGAAGAAAAAAATGGGTTTTTTAACCTTATTCATTTGACTGCAAGTAAAATCAACAAATTTCTAATCAATGTTTCTCTGAGAACAATATTTACTCTGTTTCTGAGTCATGAGGATTTTCATCAAATAATGTCCAATGGTGGAGCACAGTCCCTAAATACTCTGAGTTGCCAAGAGGGACTATTTGATTAAAAATAATTAAAATTTTGCTACAATTTATGGTTATCTAACACGATTACACTGAGCATAGCCCATTTAGTGACCAATAAATTTTGTTTCGCTGTTCAAGAATGACATGTGTAGGTTTTACAGCTGCATTTTCTTTCTGAACATTTTCAAATACTACCTAATATGCACACTATTAGGCAATGGTTAAAAGAACACAGTCTTTAGATTTTTCAATGTTGTGAGCACTGTTTGGAAAATTAATCTGAATGGAATAAAAATGGTATAAAACATTCCAGCAACAGACATTTAGCTTAGGATTAAGTTGAAACATATAACATTGCCATTTTGTAGTTAAAAATGATCAACTGGGGTCGGCCCCTTGGCAGAGTGGTTGAGTTTGTGCACTCTGCTTTGGCGGCCCAGGGTTTCGCTGGTTTGGATCCTGGGTGCAGATCCAGCACCGCTCATCAAGCCACGCTGAGGCAGCGTCCCACATAGCAGAGCCAGAAGGACCTACAACAAGAATATACAACTATGTACTGAGGGGCTTTGGGGAGAAGAAAAAAAAAAAAGATTGGCAACAGATGTTAGCTCAGGTGCCAATCTTCAAAAAAAAAAGATCAACTATTTCCAACTTCATATAGTTCAACTTCATAAATTCTATATTCCATATGCATAAATTCAGCAGTAACTAGAAAGTGAGCTTTGCTAAGATAGGGATTTTTGGGTTTTATTGACTACCGTTCAGGTTGTAGGCACTCAGAAAATGGTTGTTGAAGGAATGAATAAGGATAGCAAATAAAATATGGTACCTAACCTTCCATCCTAACATGATATGCCTTTAGGTTTAGGTTTAGTGTGGAATAGGAAAAATAACATGCTATGCATGTTAGTCTCTTAAAATGATAAAAAGGCTAATTAAAAGACCTAATTTACCCAAGAGAATTGAAAATATATGCCCACAAAAAACCTTGTACATGAATACTCATAGCAGTATTATTCGTAACCGCCAAAAAGAGGAAATAACCCAAATGTGCATTAACTGATGAAGGGTGGTCTATCCACGCGATGGAATATTATTCAGCCATGAAAAGGAATGAAGTACTGGTAGGTACTACAACACAAATGAATCTTGAAAACATGATGCTAAGTGAAAGAAGCCAGACACAGAAGGCCACAGATTGTATTATCCATTGTGTAAAATGTCCAGAATGGGCAAATCAATACAGACAGAAAGTGGGTTAGTGGCTGCTGGGGTCTGGAGGCACTGGGGAAGTGGGGAGTGACTGCAAATGGACACGGGGCTTCTTTGGGGCTGATGAAAATATTCTGGAATTAGGTGGTAGTGATAGTTGTACATCCTTGTAAATAAACTAAAAACCACTGACTTGTGTGCACACTTTAAAATTAAGGGTGAATCTTATGATACATGAAATGTATTTCAATTTCAAGTGGGGGAAAACTGCAAGTTCTCCTCTTCAGAACATGTCAAAGTACGCCATAAAATAATAGACATGTGTTTAAAAGTCTGAGAGTATTAGGAAATGTTCCCTGTTAATTATAAACCGAGTGGAATGTTTGGAGATCTCAGTAATCTGACAGGAGCACTAAGAGGATTAACTCGACTCCCCCAGGGGTAACACCACCAATTTAAACTGCATCTTTCAAAACTCGGCAGCCGCATTAACACAATTGTAGCAACGACTTCCTCGAAAACAATGCCAATTAGATTAATTACCCATTAAGGCCACCATCATTTAAAATACCTTCTATTTATATAATGCTTTTACTTCCTTAAGTATTGAGTTATGCCTTAAGATCTAACGTATGGGACAGTCACACTCTAAGCTCTTAATTGAAGGCAGAGCAGTGGGCAGGACCGGACAGAAAGGTACCAGCAAGGCCGACATTCCAGGCTGGAACACAAAGTGAAGCAGGCTTTAAGAAACTTAAAATTATAGCCTTCAACGCGGAAGGGTAAATCGCGAGAACTAAAATTGCCACATTCTGGAGTACAATTAAAAAGTATACGTTGAAATACAACATACATCTAGAAACGTGTACACATTGTTAGGTGTAGACTACGAATTTTCCTAAATAAACACTCCTTTGGAACCAGCCTCCAGATCAAGAAATACAACATAGCGCACAGAACGAGAGCTTTTTTTTTTTTTTTTTAAAGCCAAAGAGAATGTTAACACAGTTCCAGTCCCCCAAGAGCCGAGCCTGACTCATATCAGAGCTGGACTTGCGGAGGGGGTGTGGATGCTGAGGTGGTAGTAACGTACACCGTGGTACGTACTTCATTTTGACGGCAAATTCACCGACACCATATCTACAGCACTTCACCTTCAGTTGACCACCCTGAGTAATCGTCTTTTTTCTGGATCTAGTTCCTAAATTTACGCACGACTTTTGAAAATCTTCCACATCTGGATGCTACTTTCCAACAAAACTTCAGCCAAATTTTTGGAGCAGGAAAGTGCGTGAGGACGCACTGAGCGCCCGTGGACACTCTTCGGGAGGAAGAGAGTCCCCTCTAGACCTCGCGCGCCAAACCGTCCACCACCGCCCCACCCGAGCCCGCGGAGCTCGGAGCGCGCCCGGGGGGCCAGGACCGCCCGCCCCGCAGAGCCGAGCCCCCGCCGTGCGCCCGGGCCCCACCCTCGGCCGGGCGCGGCGCGGCTCCTTTAACCCGGCGCGGCCGGGGTGCGGGCAGGGCCGGTTCCTCCCGCCGCCTCCTCCGCCCCTTCCCCTCCCATCGGAGTTTCAGGTGAAGGGGTCACCGAGAGAGGAGGCGGCGCCGCCACACCCTCTCGCCAGCGTCCACCTCCCCTTTCTCCTTCTTCCGCGGAGGCGGCGGGACTCCGGGGGAGCCAGCCGGGGCGCGGCAGGTGGGGCGCGGGGCGCGGACCTCGGCCACCTGGGCCTGGCGCTGGTGCGCATGCCCGGGGGCCGGGCGGCCGGGGTGGGGGAAGGGGAGGGGTAACTGGATGGGGAGGAGGCAGAGGAGGAGGAGGAGGGGGCCGGGTCCTTAGCCGGGCTGGGTTACGTGCCGGCGGCCCGCACGGCGTCAGGTGCGCCTGCCAGGTGAGCGCGCTCCTCGGTCCCGCCGTCGGCCAGGTGAGCGGGGCGGCCGGCTTCGGGGGCTGGGACGCGCGGGCCGGGGGGCAGCGGCGCGGGGCTGGCCTGGGGGCGGCCTCCCTCGAGGGCCGTCCGGAGCCGCCCATCAGCTCCCTCGGCCGAAGCGCGCGAAGCTGCAGACGCCCGGGCGGCGCGGGCAACTTTTCGCTCTTAGGGGGCGGGAGGTCCGTGCGCAGCGGGAATCCTGCGATCAGCCCCCTGGATCCAGTTCTGGGGGGTCCGCAGGGAGAGGGGCGCAGCCCGGCTGTGCCGGGTCCTGAGCGCGGGTTGGAGCGAGGGGGCCGCTCGCCGGCCGGGGCGGGGCAGCTGGGCCCGGGGGACCTGGCCATTCCCGACCCCACCCCTTTGCGTCTCCCGGGCCCGAGGGTGGGTGGCCGGTTTAATCCGGGAAGTGTGCTGGAGACCTGGGGGCCGGCGGCAGTTTCGAGTCCACTTGGTGGGGGTTGTGCGAGCCGCGGGTCGACGCCGGGCGGGGAGCGAGCGTCGAGTGAGGGAGGCTGCAGGACTTCGAGGAAGCGGCTCCGCTCCGGAGCCTCAGCGGGGCGGCCCTGCTCGGCCCGGGGCGCTCGGCTCGGCCCGGCCGCCGGGGGCTGGAGACCAGGCAGGGGCCGGCCCCGCGCGCAGCCTGCGGACCGGGACAGGTGGGTGGAGGCCGCAGTGGGCCGGGGCTGGAGAGCAGGTGTCCCCTCGCGACCCCGGAGAAGCGGGGCATCCTGAGGCCGGCCGCGGGGCCTGCCTGACCGCCCACCCGGGGAATGCCCGGGGCGGGGAGGAGGCAGCTTCCAGGGGAGTGTGTGGCCCTCACGCTCCACTGGTGTATTCTTGGGATTCCTGGAAAAGAGAATCCTTCCCATTAAGGCACTTCCGGTGATTCTTCCTGGGATTGAAAACCAGTTGTTTCCAGAGGGACGTAGATTTCTCAAACTACGGGTTCCCAAGTGTAACAATGTTTCTTTTGCAATGTACATACGAATCTTTATTTTCTCTTTCTGGGGTTTTGATGTAGACAGTTTAAATGGAGGCGCCACAGTGATAGAGGCCTCCTCGGACGAAGCAGCTCTTCTGCTTTTTGTAGTTTTGCGTTTATTTCGTTGTTAGGTGTCTCCTGTGTCGGGTGATGGAGGGGAGGCTGGGAGACCGGCAGCGTCCAGGCTGTCGAGGGACATGAGGGGCCGTGCTGCTGTGCGCGGGGCACTGTGCGCCTTACGCCCCGCAAAAAATATAAAAGCGTTTTGCGCTTTCTGTCGTTTAATCCTCCCCACGACTCTAAAAGGCGGATCTTACCCGAACTCCATTGTAAAGGCGAGGACACACTTTCGGGGCGCGAGTTAGAAATGCAGCTGGCTGGGAGACCCCCTCCGCTCTTCGGGGAAGGTGTATCAGAGAAGCCACAGTCCTTGACATTCCAGCACAGAACCAGATTTGGGGAGTTTTTCTCGAATGATCTACCTTTGACTAGTCCCTATGGCTTCCCACAAGGTTTCTGCATCTTGCTGGACGTAAAGGTGAAATTAGTCCTGTTTTCTTCTAAAGATAATTTTAGAAATATTGCCCTTTGAAAATGATAAAAGGTTACTTTTAACACGTAAATTAACTGATACAATGTCTCTCACCTGTCCAGGAACCTCCCAGAGGGATGTTTTCTTCAGTTGCATTCAAGGCTTGCTTGAGTAGAGTATTTAGTGGGCTTTTTTCCCCCACACTATTTATGGAAATATTAGGGTAAAAAGGGGTGGCAGATTTTTGTTAGACCTTTTGTTGTAGCCTCTGGGTTGCAGCTGTTCTGAAACCCAGTGCTTCCCACTCTTGATTATGGTGTGAATCACGAGTGATTTTAGGAAACTGCAGGTTCTGGTTCCTAGGTCCAGGGTGGGGAGTGGCCTGGGACTCTGCCTTCCTCACGGGCTCCCAGGTGACGCTCTTACAGGTGGTGCCCACGCGGTGATGTCTCCGTCCCTTTTCTCTCCTCTCCCTCAGACTGTCAGCACTTAACTGCTTTTGTTGAATTTAACTTGAAGGAATATGTTTACTGGGTGTTAGTTGTGCTAAGAACTTCAAGGCGTTCACTGCTGGATTGAAATCCTAACTCTGAGCAACTCCAGTATGGACTGTTGATTTTTATAAATCAAACATTAATGGATACCACTTGGTACCAGGGACTGGTTCTGGGGATCAGGAATAAGAGTGATGGTCAAGACAGACCTCTAAGTGCTTGTGAAGCTGGTATTCCAGTTGGAGTGGAGATAGTGGCAGTTAAAAGAGAAAAGAACTTAGTTATCGGGGAAATTTGCCCTGAAAATAAAACAGGTTTGGCAGATGGAGTGAGTGACTAGGAGGGCATCTCTGAAGAGGTGACGTTTGAGCTGAGACGTGAACAATAGCAGGCACCTGTCACGTAAAGATCTGGGCGTTCCAGACAGGCAGCCCAGGAGATCAAGGCCCTCCTTGGTTGATGCCCTTATTCTAGGGCATGATTCTCAGAATATATGGTGTGCCTAAGAGGAATCTGGAGAGTTTATTAAAACGCACTTTCTGACACATAGCTAGTCTCTTTCAAAAATGTGCTTAATTTCAGAATCTTAGGCACTTTACTAATGATGCGCCTATGATCTAGATAGAACCGTTTAATATCAGACACAACTTAAATTTCTTAAAGGCAAATCAGCTATTGCTACGTGTGGTCAGAAAGGAACAGACTGCCCTGAAATAACATCAAGTTCACTTTTCACTTATTGACAGTTTGCTTTAAAGATGCTTTTGCAGCATAGCATTTTCAAGCTTTTCTGTTTCACCTTAGCTTAGTTTTCTATTAAGACAGCTTTTGGCTAGTAAACATTTTCAAGGGGAGAACTTTTTTAAGGTTTTAATGTTCGCTGGCTTTCAGCTTAACGTATTCAACAAGGGTCTTCTGCTTCCCTTTGCCCCTGACTCGAATTCAGCTGTTTGCCTGTGTCCCCATCACTCTCATGACACCGGTTCTGTGAAGTGACCACTGACCCCTCGGGCTGGATCCTGTGGCCTTTCACTCCTCATTTTATTTTTTCCTTCGCTCAGCGTGTATTTATTGACTAGATCCCGCTCATGTGGCTGTGCTGGGCCCTGGACAACGGTCTGTTCTGGGTCCTCTTTCTCCATTTGCTGGGGCCTTGATGCACAGTCACAGGCTGCCTTGAAAGAGACATTAGAAGCCCCCAGGCCAAGCCACGGCCCTCCCCCCACCCAATACCAGACAACTGAAGCTGTGCATAAGCAGCGGGAGATCAAGTTGGTGCATAAACACTGTGAGATCAAGTTGGTGCATAAACAGTGTGAGATCAAGTTGTTATTTGTTATTTTTGGAGGGTGTGTGGGGTCACAGTGAGGGAGAGACTTCCTAACATGGAGATGAAACCTGACCGTGTGGTGTTTTTCTGTTTTCTCAAAGAACCCTTTCTAGGACTACGAGACAGCCCCTCAGAAATTTGAAGGCTGCCATAGTGGGTCTTCTAATCTTGAGTTCTCCAGGCCAAGCATTTCCTGTTTTTCCAATCATTTGTCTTAAGACATGGTTTTTCTAGATCCTTAACAATCTTAGTCCCCCTCCTGGGGAGGCGCCTCGTTGGAACATGATGTGCAAGTTTCACGGTGATGCAGAGGTTTGTTTTTTGGATAACTGTATGTCTCCTGGGTCTCAGCACCGTCTCTGTGACTACTGCCTGTGTTTGGGATAGCTTGTTAGCTTTTGTGGAAATTTGCGCCACGGAAGTGCACTTGTAAAAATGAGCAGCTCTGAAGCCAAATCTTCCTTAGCCAGTACTTGTATTAATTTTTTTTTTGTTTTAAATTTCTTTTAAAATTCTTTTGCTTGAGGTAGCGTTGATTTATAACGTTCTATAAATTTCAGATGTTTGTCATTATATTTTGACTTCTGTGTAGACTATTTCGTGTTCACCACCCGAATTCTAGTTTCCATCCGTCACGGTATACAGGTGCCCCGTTACCCCTTTTGCCCGCCCCCAACCCTCTCCGCCTCGGTAACCACCAGTTTGTTCTCTGTATCTCTGTGTTTGTTCATTTTCTACTCAGGAGTGAAATCATACAGTATTTGACTTTCTCTTTCTGACTTAGTTTGCTTAGTATGATGCCCTCAAGGTCCATCCATGTTGCAAGCGGCAAGATTTCATCTTTTTTATGGATGAGTAGTGTTCTGTTGTGTGTGTGTGTGTGTGTGTGTGTATACACATATATATATATACACATACATACACCACAGCTTTTTTATCCATTCGTCTGTTGATGGGCACTTAGGTTGTTTCTGAGTCTTGGTTATTGTGAGTAATGCTGCAGTGAACATAGGGGTGTGTGTATCTTTTCAAATTAGTTTTTCATGTTCTTTGAATACCCAGGAGTGGAATGGCTGGATCATGGGGTAGTTCTAGTCTTAATTTTTTGAGGAATCTCCATACTGCTTTCCATAGTGGCTGTACCAGTTTGCACTCCCACCAGCAGTGTATGAGGTTCACTTTTCTCCACATCCTCTCCAATACTTGTCATTCTTCTCTTTTTAATAATAGCTGTTCTGATGGGCGTGAGGTGATATCTCATAGTTTTGATTTGCATTTCCCTAATAATTAGCAATGGTGAACATCTTTTCATGTGCCCGTTGGCTGTCTCTGTATCCTCTTTGGAAAAATGTCTGTTCAGATCCTCTGCCCATTTTTTAATTGGGTTTTTTGTTGTTGTTGAGTTGTATGAGTTCTTTGTATATTCTGGGTGTTAACCCCCTATTAGATATATGATTTGCAAATATCTTCTTCCAATTGTTAGGTTGTCTTTTCATCTCGTTGATGGTTTCCTTTGCTGTGCAGAAGCTTTTTAGTTTGATGTAATCCCATTTGTTTATTTTTTCTATTGTTTCCCTTGCCTGGTTAGACATGGTACTTGAAAATATGCTGCTGAGACTGATGTCAAAGAGCATACTGCTTATGTTTTCTTCTAGAAGTTTCATAGTGTCAGGTATTACATTGAAGTCTTTACTCCATTTTGAGTTAATGTTTGTGTGTGTGTGTGTAAGATAGGGGTCTAGTTTCATTCCTTTGCATGTGGCTGTCCAGTATTTGGAAATGGGTACAATGTATCTAAGAGGCTGAACCCTGAACTGTCTCACCTTCAGGGTACCACTTCGCTGTGACTGCTTTGCTCGTGTTCCTTAATACATTAGCTTCTTCCTGTCCCAGCCCAGAGGTCAGGATAATCCTCCTTTGACGGGGGAGGGTTGTGAGGCTTACAGAAGATGAGGACCTTGTCCTCTCAGACTGTGAGTGGTCAAAACCACTGGTTTGTCTTGGCCATCATTCAGGCCTCCAGGGAACTTGACCAGTCTTCATGTCCTCGTCGCCAGCAGGTTAGTCATCCTGTCCCGTGTTTCACCTGCACCTCTGGATCAGCTTGTCCACCTCGTCTGGTCACCACTAGAGGCCTCCTCCCGATGGGCATAAATGGTCCATTATTTTGTCCTAATTAGTTCCATTATTCAGCCCTGTAGGAATCTGCCCAGCCACACTGTCTACACAGGGATATGCTTGAGGTCCTCGGGACTCTCTGCACGCCCTTCCTCTGCCAGTCTGGTAACCTTCTCAAGGAAGGGAATGCAGTTGGTGTGGCGTGACTTCTTCTTAATGAGCTTTCTAGAATTATTTGCGTCATGATTTAAAATCTCTGCTACGAGAGGAGACATGACAGCTAAACTGAGGCCAGGAACTAGCAGTTTAGAAAGGGTTTTTGTTGTCTGGATTTTTTGGTGAGGGAGATTGGCCCTGAGCTAACATCTGTTGCCAATCGTCCTCTTTTTTTTTTCTCCCCAAAGCCCCATTACACAGTTGTATATCCTGGTTGTAAGTCATTCTAGTTCGTCTGTGCAGACGCCACCACAGCGTAGCTTGATGAGTGGTGCTAGGTCCATGCCCAGGATCTGAACCAGTGAAACCCTGGGCCACTGAAGCAGAGCACGCAAACTTAACCACTCAGCCACGGGGCTGGCCCTCTGTTGTCTGGACTTTTGACAAAACTTAAACTTCAGACTGAGTCTGGATTAATTTGGAATTTTCAAAACCTACCGTTGAGCCTGGAGTTTTTGGCATAGTCTTGAGTGAGTGAGCTCTAGCTCTAGAAAGATAAGATTCTTCCAAGGTCAGTTTGTCAGTATTTGACATTCAGCTTCAGGAATAGGGTCCCACATGGAAGAGCGTTTAAATTCAGTTTTTCTTAATGTTTCTTTCTGAACTTTAGGTAGTAAGACTTAATCTATACTTTCCTAGCACTGTAACACTTTGGCCTAAATTGCTCGCTTATATGTGTATTTGGGTGCTTGTTATGGGGCTGCATACTCTTACCATTTTTGTACTTTGCTGTACGTTATACTTCAGTAAAGCAGTTTTTAAAAATAAAACGATGGAGAGAAGTTTCTCTTTCCTGTGTTTGGAAAATTATGCTAATTGTGTTGGTGTTATTAACATTCACTATATTTCCATCTTTGAGGTTTTACCTAATACACATTTGGGCAATATTTTATTCTAAGAAATTTGGAATTGACTGTCCTTAAGGATGTGGAGAATAGTTGCCATTGATTTTGAAGAGCAGAGTTTAAAGAGTGTGAGTTTGATGTACTGTCCTAACATAGAAATGTGCAATTGCACAGACCTTATTTGAAAAGGAAAAAGTACAAGACTCTGAATATACCCAGATTATAGCTCTTGCTCGAGTGTCCTTCCTCCCTGACCCTTTCCCCCACCCGCAGCTTCCACCTTGTCTCTCTGTCTCCCCTCTTATCCCCGGCTGCACTTTCGCATGTAGTTCCACTCAAAACAATGCCTGTTGGAGTTGTGGTTGGCTTCGTGTGTGACCCTCTGGAGCACCGGTCCCGCCCTTCGGCCCGTGGGCTCCCACCGTGTACGGTAGTGTAGGCAGGTCCTAGGCACTTGTTGCCTGAGTGAAATTGCCTCTGCGGTGTTTAGGGGCTTTTGCTTGGAGGAATTTTAGGACGAAATCCTTCTGCTTTTCTCTTAGATTAGTGTGCTTAATGCTTTTCCCCTCTTGTAAAAATTGTGCTCAATTTTGAAGACTTGGAAAAGGAGAGAAGGGAAAAATGCCCACAATGCCACCATCCGTAGATGCGTATGCTAATCATTTCTAATGATAAGGCATTCTTTTTTTTTTCTTTTTAAAGATTTTATTTTTTTCCTTTTTCTCCCCAAAGCCCCCCGGTACATAGTTGTATATATTCTTTGTTGTGGGTCTTCCTAGTTGTGGCATGTGGGACGCTGCCTCAGCGTGGTCTGATGAGCAGTGCCATGTCCGCGCCCAGGATTCGAACCAACGAAACACTGGGCCGCCTGCAGTGGAGCTCGCGAACTTAACCACTCGGCCACGGGCCAGCCCCAATAAGGCATTCTTTTAAAGCAGATTATACTTAAGTTAACGCTGAGGGGTTACGATGCGCTGGACCCCGCTATCTATGCACTTTGATACACGTTCTCATTTTATATGAATGTTCATAAGTAATATGAAACAATGTATTTTAAGAAATTTTCTTTCCTTTTACACATCTTCCTTGTACTTTGAAGTGACTGTTTTAAGGAATTCCATTTTTCACCTATGCTGTAGAAGCTTTGTGAAATTTTCATTACTACAATTTAGAGTTTTAAGTTTAAACAATATTTGTGTGGCAGCCATGTGCTGACCTAGGTGCCAGGACAATTGCCCGGCTGCGTGGTTCCTGTGCTCACGGGATTAACGGCCCACGTGTAAGAGTGGCGGTGGAAGGACAAGAGCAGTACCCACGGCTACTTAAGATTGGTATCAGTTTCCTGAGTGATGCAAGGAAACTCTGAGCTGGGGAGTAATGCTGGTGCCCTCCTTGTGTTGCTTAGATCACTTATCTTGGGAGCTCCAGGGCGTTGCTTATCCTGAGGATCAGGTGACCGTTGACGTCAGCCATGTCATCGAGGCCTTTGGAAAGTCCACCTCCTTATAGACCGGATGAGTTGTAAGTAAATGATTCTTTAATGTTTTTTTCTTTTTTTTTGTCTGTCACGTGTAAACAATATGTTTGGTTGAAACTTTCATCTATTAAATGTTTGTTTGCTTTTAAACATATTATGTGCCTTTGTAAATTTAGATTGAACCGAAGGGTGTACAGTGAAAAGCGAGTTTCCCTCTTGCCCTCAGCTTCTAGCGTGACTTTTTCTCTGCAGAGGCAACTGTTGTCACCTGTTTTTAATGTTGGCTTCAGTGTCCTCAAGGCTTATATTCGTGTGTACATTTATTCCGTTTTGTTTTTCACAGATGGTATGAAGCTTCCATGTCAGTGCCTTGTTTAGATGACCGTTGGCAACATATTGTCAGTTTTTTAAATAATACCTTTATTGAGATATAATTCACACACCATCCAGTTCGCCCATTTAGGATGGACAGGTCAGTGGTTTTAGTGTATTCACGCAGTTGTGCACCCATCACCACCATCAGTTTGAGAACATTTTCATCACCCCCTGCCCAGAGAAGCCCCTGCCCGTCAGCAGTCACTCCCCGTCTCCCCGTTCTAGGCTGCCGCCAGCCTCCCTTCTGGTGCTAGGGTTTCTGTTGCGTCCGTTTCATGTGAATGGAATCATACAGTGTGTGGTCTTTTGTGGCTCACTTCTTTCGCTTAGCGTGATGGTTTCCATACTGCAATTTTAAGAGTGAGTCCTGCCGTTATATAAAACAGGAAGCACAATCGAGGGTCCTTGGTGTCCGTAGTCATTTGGGAATTTAACAATGCATTCTTAAATTTTAATTTGCTATCAAACATTATACATCCTGCTTTAAGTAGTTTGTAGCTTTTTTTTTTTCTTTTGCCGAGGAAGATTTCGCCTTGAGTTAACATCCACTGCCAATCTTCCTCTTTTTATATGTGAGCTGCAGCCAGAGCCTGGCCACTGACAGACGAGTGTTGTAGGTCAGTGCCTTGGAACTGAACCCAGCCACTAGAGTGGAGCGCATCAAGCTTAACCACCAGGCCACAGAGGCTCGCCCGTAGTTTATAGTTTTAACTTTGATACCTGCAGTAGGGGTTGTGTTCCTACTATACAGCCGCTTGACTAATGCCTGAACATGGTAGGGACGTTGTTGGTGATGGTGTGTCCTTACAGTGTGCTGGAGAATATAGTAACTGAGTAGGGCTCCATTAACCTGGTACTTACTTTGTCTGCTTTTGTGAGCAGTGGTGAAATACAGCACACACAGAGGAAGGGCGCAGAAGGTGTGTGTGAGAGGATGAATAAGGACAAAGCAGAGTGGTCACCAAGGTCAAGACAGAACACCTCAAAGGCCTTCTCTGCGTCCTCTTCTTTCCCGGGAGCCACATTGATGACATAGGGTCGTCACTTGCTTTTCTTTATTATTTTATCACTTTATACATCCTAAGCAATACGTTTTAGTTTTTCTTGTTTTTAAACCTTACATGAATGTAAGATGCTGTATGTATCCTTTTCCGTCTTGTTTCTTTCAACATCACTTAGAGGATTGATTGGCATGTATTTGTAGTTCATTTTTTGCTTCAGAGCAGTGCTATAGAAATATATTGCGAGCCATACATGTAATTTTATGTTTTCTTGTAATCGTATTAAAAATAAAAGAAGTAAATTTTAATAATATATTTCACTTAGCTCAATATACCCAAAATATTATCATTTCAACATGTGACTGATATAAACACTGACTCATGAGATAGTTGACATTCTTTTTTTTACAGTCTTTATTTTCTGGAGCAGTTTTAGGTTCACAGCAAAATTGAGCAAAAGGTACAGAGATTTCTCATATGCCCTCTGCTCTGCACCTGCACAGCCTCCCCCATTATCAACATCCACCACCAGAGTGGTGCGTTTGTTGCAATTGATGAACTGACATTGACACAACATTATTGGCCAAAGTCCATAGTTAATATTAGGGTTCTTTCTTGGTGATGTTACGTCTTTTCATACTATGATACTGTGTATCTTGTACTTAATGGCACATCTCGGTTTGGACCAGCCTCATTTCAAGTGCTCAGTCGATCCGTGTGGCCTGTGACTGCCAGAGTAGATGGCACACCTGTGGCGTTCCGTTGTAGGGATGTATCGCAGTTATGCGTTCCGCTGTAGGTGGACACTGGAACTGTTTCCAGGTTGGGGTTTAGATAAGGAATGCTTCTGTGAACGCTACAGTGTTAACGGGAGTATAAAAAAATGCTACAATCATTTTGGAAAACAGTTTGACATTATCTAGTAGAGCTGAATTCAGATAAAAAAACTTTGACCCAGAAATTCCACCTCCGGGCATATATCCTAGAGAATAAGTGCGTGTCTATCAGGATACACGTTCAAGGATGCTCAGAGCTACACTGTCCTCAACACCCAAACATTCAAGTGGAGGGTTGTGGAATTTCACCCTTGACATTCTCAAAGACCAGCTTGTCAGCATTCTCTCCAGTTTCTATTCCTTCTTCACGCAGGTGCTTTCTTGGACTGCCCCTGTTAGCAGCACCCAGTAGTAAGATGTCCTGCTTTGGAGTGAGGAAGGTGGTGTGTGGAAACGGTGGCAAAGACACAGGCGGCTGTGTTGGGTTAGGAATTGAGTTTCGTCTCCTCTGGACCCTCAGTTCTTAGAGTCAGTGTATCCACACATCTGTGTGTCTGTCCCCAGCAGTGTGCTTGTGATGGAGTTGCTAAGTTGGCAGAGTGTTTTCATAAAGAAGATTCAAGATCCACACCCTTGCTGGGCCCTCACCACAGGCCTGATTTACTCGATGGCTCTTGCCGTAACTAACTGCCCCTTGGATAGTGTTTGTTTAATGTCTTGCTGCCCGACAGGGACTCAGCTCTGTGAGGGGCCTGGACTGAGACTGTCCTGTTTGTGGTTGAGTCCCTGTGCCCAGCACACGTCAGCCTGCCCGCTCCGGTAAACAGCTGGAGTCAAATGAATAAATGAATGAATGTGCTTTGTTAGGTAGGAGAGTGAGGCTGCCAGCAATGGCAGGTGACTGGGTGGGCCAGTGTAGGTGTCCTGTCTGAATGCCCCAGTCTCAGGTCACAGGCAGAAGGGTAGACACCATTGTTCTAAACTGCGTGGGTCCCGGCCCCAGGGGTTATAATTTAACTGGTGTGGAGTGCCATCTGTAGCCCAGTCCCCAGGGGATGCTAATATGCAACAAATTTGAGAACCTTTGTTTCATAGAAACCAGAGCAGTCATGCTCAGTGTGTGGTTCCCAGGCCTGCAGCTCAGCAGCATCTTGGAAACTTGTCCTACCCCAGAGCTTCAGAATCAGCAGATGTGGGGATGGGGGCCGACAGTCTCTGTTTTAACAGACCCTCCTGATGATTCTGATGCACAGATACGTTTACCGTTCAGTGGATGTCTGAATCAGTCCGGGCTGCTGTAACGAAGTACCACAGCCTGCATGGCTTATAAACAACAGAAATTTGTTCTCACAGCTCTGGAGGCTGGAAGTCTGAGACCCGGCCCCAGCGTGGTCAGGTTCTGGAGAGGGCCCTCTTCCAGGATCTCGACATTTGAATTTTAGGGGGACAGAAATTGCCCTGTTGCCGTGGGGCAGCACTAGTAATAGTTTTATTTGCCAATGGTTTGTTTAAATTTTTCCAAGTATTTTATGCGTTCTTTCTGCTTACTGTCAAAAAGTGCTAACTTTTGATGTTGCTTTCATGTGCTTTTCAGCAAACCCAATCATTACGCACCAAGCAATGACATATATGGCGGAGAGATGCACGTTCGACCGATGCTGTCTCAGCCGGCGTACTCTTTCTACCCAGAAGACGAGATTCTTCACTTCTATAAGTGGACCTCTCCCCCAGGAGTGATTCGCATCCTGTCTATGCTCATCATCGTGATGTGCATTGCCATCTTTGCCTGTGTCGCTTCCACTCTTGCCTGGGACAGAGGCTATGGATCCTCCTTGCTGGGAGGTGGCATCGGGTACCCTTATGCAGGAACTGGCTTTGGCAGCAGCTTCGGTGGCTATGGCTATGGCTACAGTTATGGCTATGGAGCCTACACAGATCCAAGAGCAGCCAAGGGCTTCCTCCTGGCCATGGCTGCCTTTTGTTTCATTGCTGCGCTGGTGATATTTGTTACCAGCGTTATAAGATCGGAAATGTCTAGAACAAGAAGATATTACTTGATGGTGATAATTGTGAGTGCCATCCTGGGCATCATGGTGTTTATCGCCACAATTGTCTATATAATGGGAGTCAACCCAACTTCCCAGGCTTCTGGGTCTCTGTACAGTTCACAAATATATGCCCTCTGCAACCAGTTCTATACGCCTGCAGCTACTGGACTCTACGTGGACCAGTATTTATATCACTATTGTGTGGTGGATCCCCAGGAGGTATGGGTAGTTTTGGTTTGGTTTGGTTTTTTCCCTTCCCTCTCTCCTTGGGTCAGAGGCTCTCAACGTGGGATACTTAATAGAATTACTTTGGGAACTCTTAAAAAATATTGGTGCCACGGCCCCACTACTAGTTAATTCAGAATCTAGGAGGAGGGCTGGGTGTCATTATTAAGATAGAATTAACATACCGTATAATTCATCTGTTTAAAGTACACTTCAGTAGTTTTTGGTATATTCCCAGAGTTGTACAACCATTACCACAATCAATTTTGGAACATTTTCACTACCTCAGAAAGAAACCCCTTCCCCATTACAGTCACTCCTCATTTCCCTAACATTCCCCAGACCTAGGCATCCACTAATCCTATAGATCTGCCCATTTTGGATATTTCTTATAAATAGAATCACGCAATACGTAGTCTTTTGTGACTGGCTTCTTTCACTTGGTGTTAACGTTTTTAAGCTTCATCCACGTTACAGCATGTGCCAGGACTTCATTCCTTTTTATTGCTGAGTAATAATCCATTGTATGGATAGACCACTTTTTATTTATCCATTCTTCAGTTGATGGATGTTTGGGCTTTTCCACATTGACTGTTAGGAATAATGCTCTGAACACTTGTGTACAAGTTTTTGTGTGGACCTGTGTTTTAATTTCTTGAGTTGAGTATATACCTAGGGATGGAATTGCTGGGTCTTATGGCGACTCTGTTAATCTTTTGAGGAGCTGCCAGACTGTTTTCCTATGAGGTTGCACTATTTTACCTTTATCAGAAATATAGGAGGATTCCAGCTTCCCCACGTCCTCACCAGCATTGTTTTTGTCTGTGTCTGATTCTAGCTGTGCTCATGGGTGTGAAGTGGCACCTCATGTTGGTTTGGATTTGGATTTCCTTGATAAGCTAAGATACTGAGCATATTTTCTTCTGCTTATTGGCCATTCATATACCTTTGGAGAAATGGCTATTCAGAATCTTTGCTCATTTTTTAATTAGGCTATTTGTATTTTTTTTTATTGAGTTGTAAGAATTCTTTAGGTATCTGAATACAAGTCTCTCATAGATATATGATTTGCAAATATTTTCTCTCCATTTTGTCATTTTCTTTTCACTTTCTTGATGGTGTTCTTTGCACAAAAGTTTTTAGTTTTGGTGAAGTCTAAATTTTTCTTTTGTTGCTTATTCTTTTGATGTCATATCTAAGAACACTTTGCTTAATTCAAGGTTACAAAGACTCCTGTTTTCTTCTAAGAGTTTTAGAATTTTAGCTCTTACAGTCAGGTCTGCGATCCATTTTGCATTAATTTGGGGCATGGTGTAAAGAAGTGGCCAACATCTTTGCATGTGGATATACAATTGTCTTGGTGTTATTTGTTGAAAGGACCATTTCTCCATTAAATTGTCTTCATACCCTTGTCAAGAATGAATTGATCATAAAGGTGAGGCTTCATTTCTAAACGCTAGACCTGATTCCATGATTTATATTTCTGTCCTGAGGCCAGTACCACATGGTCACAGTTCCTGTGGTTTTGTGGTAAGTTTTAAAAATGGGAAATGGGAGTTCTCCAACTTTGTTCTTCTTTTTCAAGATTGTTTTGGCTGGATTCTGGGTCCTTTGCATTTTCCTACAAATTTTGGGATTAGCTTGTCAATTTCTGCAAAAAAGCCAGCTAGGATTTTGAAGGATTGCTTTGAATCTGTAGATTAGGTCAGGTAGCATGGTCCTCTATACACCAAGTCTTCTGATCCATGAACATGGGATGTCTTTCCATTTACTTAGGGCTGCTTTATTTCTTTCTAAAGTGTTTTGTAATTTTCAGGGTGTCAGTCAGTATTTTAAAAAGCCATCCAGGTGATTCAAATGTGCAGGTGGGGCTGAGCACCCTGCCTTCAGTGGCATGTCATCCTAATTATATTAAGGAAATGTTTCTGGGTTACTAATCTTTTTTCCTTTGTTGTTTTTCTCTTTGCGCTGACTCAGGAACGCCCATTCTTTTCTTGAACGAGTCACTCTTTTGGGGTTAGACCTTCTCCAATAACTACCGTTGTTTTGAAAACTGAAATGTTTTCCCTGCAAATGTAGGTTTTCAGAACATCTCTCATTGACATTCAGACGTACGTGTGGTAAATAGGGTGAGGGTTGCTACGCCTGTCTTACCACACCTCATCCCTCATCGTCCTCTGACAACCCAAAACGTGTTTTCTTTGCAAAAGGTTATCAGTGTTAGATATTTGCAGAGAGAGGCTTCTGTAACCCATTGACATCCCTCTCAGACTCAGGAGGGCAGCCAGGGGCAGGGATCCTGATCACGGGCCCATTCTAGTAAGTACACAAGAGACTCCTAACACAGAGACCACTGCTGACTAAACGACTCCACTCGTTAGTCCATCGTCTCAGGCTTATAGCTTGGTTAGGTCATGTCTGCGTAATTTGTGGTAAGGTGGATCCTCTATGGGCCGAAGTTTACATGCAGTGTAAAAAGATTTGCCAAGCAGGGGTTAGGAACGAGATTATAAGCACGACTGGGTATTTAAAGCTACTTCTGAGAATAACGTTTTCGAGCCCTTTAGAAGTATGCCAATGATTGAGTTAATTTACTGGCCATTTTTATCTGTTTATAAAAGTATGGCCCCTTGCTGCTCAAGCTTTGGGGTAGTTTTCTGTAATTCTGAAATGGGGGTGACAACATTACCTGATGTTAAGCACGTTGTGAGGACTGAATCAAGGTATATGCGTGTGCATTTTGCCAGCCTTAGCCCCACAGGGGTGGGCTAGGGTTTATGTTTCTAGAATGTAACATTCGTATCAGTGTTATGTGAGTTAAACCACACGTATTGAGTAGGGCCTTGGGTCTTTGAAGGGCGAGGATTGGGACAAAGTCAGCAATAAACTCTAATTATGTCATTCGCTTTAATCTCTTTTCAGGCTATTGCCATTGTACTGGGGTTCATGGTTATTGTGGCTTTTGCTCTCATAATTTTCTTTGCTGTGAAAACTCGAAGAAAGATGGACCGGTATGACAAGTCGAACATTTTATGGGACAAGGAACGTATTTATGATGAGCAGCCCCCCAATGTTGAAGAGTGGGTAAGTGTTAAAGAAATCAGCGGACACCCACTCTTCTGTTAAACCGCGGGTTTCTCTCTCTCAACTTCCAGTGCTTTGTGAAACTTGTTTTTAGAGTTCTTGTCTGTGTATGGTGCAAAAGCTGTGGCCTCAGGTTTTACCCAGAGCCTTAAGAAGGTGCAATGAGTGGAAATTAGTTCACTCCAAGGTCAAAATCAGATTTCCATTGTCAAGAAGTGGATCTAAGCACTGAAAATTAGTGGCTTCTAAAGGAATCGGGTGGAAAGAACTTGGCCTTTGAAAACAGAACCCCACCCCCCACTCCACCCTTATTTTCCTGTTTGTGGATTTTGGAGGGAAGCATGTGGCCCAGGGGGCTTGCTGCCTTGGTCAGGATTGGCAGGGTGTTCTGGAGTGGTAGCAGGTGGGGGACCTTTCAGCTTTTTATCTGGATAACAGCTTGGCAAATCACAGTGACTCATTCTGCACTTACATGTACCTATGAGATAATTTATGAGGCGGAGAGAGAGCAGTTTCCTTGTTTGTATGTACTGTTAATCCTAGCAGTAGATGGCTTCCTATATGATATGATTGGCTGAAAATCCAGAAAGTTCCTCTCTCCAAAAATACCTCCCCAGCGCGTGTTACTGATACCTGGCCTGTCCTTAGAGATGCTGGGAGTGAGACCATTTCTCAGAAATCCTCTGTTGGGATGCTGTTGGGTGCAGCTGCAGAAACTGCCGTCACAGGTTTCTTTGAGCAGACTGATTTTCCAGAAAGGTTAGTTGAGGATCCAAACACTGGTTGCAGGGGAGGTTTTTTTGGCCAGCCGGAGTGGGGTGGAGCGGAGCGGGCTAAGGGCGGTGCTGCTGTCAGGTCAGGGGTAAAGACATTGGTCACCTTGAAGGCCCCTGTAGCTTCAAAAACATCTGATTTTTGAAGAAATCTAGAAATGTGGATGGATTTTTTTTTCTAGTTAAGGAGCAAAAACAATAGCATGGCAGTCTTCGGAACATTGGCAGGGGTGGTATGTGTGTGGCTGAGAGGGCGGTTGCTGCGTGCCTGCCCTCTGCTTGAAGCCTGCTCGCTCTTTTTTCCCCCTCATCGACGGTGAAGGTGTTTGGGAGTGTTTTCCTTCGACCTTGAGCCCCAGGCGAGGCCACCTGTGGATGGAACAGGACAATCTCTTGTGAACTATGAAATCAGTATTTCGCTGAGAGTTTCTGGGTGTGTTAGTTTTCATTGGCTGCTGGCTTTGTTTACTTAAGGTTTCGAGAGCCTAAAAAAAACTAACGCGGGAGAGCAGTGCCAGTGGCACCGGAGTCCCCGTGCACTTTGGCCTCTGGTCCGATTTTACTGTCGTGGAGGTTTAATCAGTTCTAGGTGCTCTTGATAATTTGACAGAAGGCAGCCAGAATAGCTTATGGAAATGATGGTGATGATGAAACCGAGGACTTCACTTTTAAAAAGGCATTATTTTTGTTCTGCTTCCTCCCCGCCGAAGCCGTGGGAATTTGCTCGCCAGCCTGTAGGCTGTGTGCTTCATAGTTTCTCTGTCGTAATAAACGTTTCGTCATGCGAAACTTAAAGACCCATCTGTTGAATAGCAGGTGTATGATTTTGAGCGGACTGTTTTATGCAGTTCTTAATCACTTGCAAATCCCTGATTTCTTTTTCCTTTCATTTCCCCAACTGAAATGCCTACGAAAGGCTGCAGTAAGCTCTTGGAGGCGGTTTTAGCCACAGGTGTTTTGCTTCTCCTTGGCTTCCCCCCCTCACCTGCCCAGCTTTGCTTTGCTGAACTCAGTACCACGTTCTCCTTTCCTCCGGTTGCTTCCAGGCCAGGGGCGGGCTGCTCCTCCACGTGCGCTCAGGCGCATCGCTGCCCCGTGGGGATGTTGGATGCTTGCCTGCAGGGCCTGACAGTGGGGTGGATTCCTGATTTTTCTTCCTTTTGGTCATTAGAAATTAATATCATAAAAATAACCTCCACTTAAGATAATGGAAGAGAATCTAGAGTTAATTACTTGTGCTAAGTGAGGATTCAACTTTGAATTCTAATTGTGGAGAACGAAGACCAGAAACTCCTCACATAGCTAACAGTGGATTGTTTGGGGGGAAAAGAAAAACTAAAGGAACAATTAATTAGCAGCTAAATATTAGTGTACTCTTCCCTAGACATGAGCATGGGTCTGGAGATTTGTTACCTTATTACATTTTACTGCCTTTTCTGGGTTTTTCATATCTTTAGGATCAGAAGGCTCAGAGCAGAGCTACTGGAAAGCTGAGCCTTCAGAGTTTAAGCAGTTCGGCCATTCTTTATTGTCGAGAGAACGTGCCGCTTTCTCGTGCCTCTCTGGACCCCAGCACAATGCTTTCTCTGGCTTCCCAGGGATTTTTAGGGCTGTTTTTTCCCTCCCCTTTCTGGATATCTTGTACTTTGTAAAATAAACAGGCCGTGTTTGCACAGCCTGTGGGTGTTAACCTGGCCCTTTGTATTCAGTCAAGTTTCTACTAACATTGTTGTATTTTAAATGTTTAAAGTTTCTTTTAATTAAATTTGCCAACTTTTATTTTTTTTCCTTTGTCCTCAGACCCCATATCTAATTGGTACTTTTTCTGAATTTAAAAAATATGTATATAATTATTTATCTGATAACTATAGAGAATTTTGAAAATATAGTGAAGTATAAACATAATTCTGCCCCTCGAGTTACCACTTTGGTGTAGTCTCTTTAATCCTTTTCCCTCCTATTTCTTATTCTAACTCAGAAGTATGGTTATATTCCCTATCAGTGTAAAGTTCTACCTTTTTTAATTTAAAATTATATTTAAGGGCTTTTATCACATCACTGAATATTCCTCATTTTTGATACTGTTAAAAAGTTTTATAGACGCGTAGTGTGTACCTGTAGACACACAGAGCCCAGTGCATTCAGTGCACTAGCTTAATGGTGTGGCTTGGTGAATTTTCACTCCGTGCCCGTGCATCCATCACCCGGATCAAGATGAGAACATTCCAGAGTCCAAGGTTTCCTCCCACCTCTTCTCACTCAGAACCCACCCCCCCCCCCCCCCAGGGCAGTACCTCCTCTTTCTGTCACTCATTCAGTTTCACCTGCTCTTAAACTTCCTGTAAGTGGAACTCTGGACTCTGTGCTTCTGTGTACACGACGCAGTATCTGCAGGATTCCTTCGTGTGGTTGCATCTGTCGGTGTGAAACTGTGTTTTTATTTTCATATGTTTTGGCAAGATAAAAGCTTTCCTAATTACCGCTTTTTGAAAAGCCCCTGGTCAGGATTACACTGGAACAATTTTTCAGGAGACTCTCTCCCGCTCTCAAAGTCCTCTTCTTAGTTTTCTCTGGTTCCTTTCATTGGTTTTCTTTTGTGACGATAAAACCAATGAAAAATAGACTTCCTGCTTCTTTGCACAGAAGTTAGCCCACGGATCCCACCATTCTGCCCTTCGCCTGCCCGTGTCCCTCAGTGATCTGTGCGGTGTCTCCTAACTGCGTCGCAGCCTCTGCGTGTGGATGCCCGTGTCCCTCAGTGATCTGTGCGGTGTCTCCTAACTGCGTCGCAGCCTCTGCGTGTGGATGCCCGTGTCCCTCAGTGATGTGTGCGGTGTCTCCTAACTGCGTCGCAGCCTCTGCGTGTGGATGCACCGTGGTTCATGTCCCCAGTCCTCGTGGGTGGACACATTTGCTGTTTAATGTTACAAACAATGATCTGATTTTTAAAAACTTTGTATCTTTGTATAGGTGTCTGTCCACTCCCTCCTTCTTAGGCTAGGTTTCCCCTGGTAGCATTGCTGGTCACAGGGCATGTACCTGGGTAGACAGTGAGGAATTGCCCTTCATGGGAGATGTCCCCGTCAATACAGCCATCAGTGATGTGTGCAGTTCTGGCTCCACGCAGCTTTCTACTGACATTCCACTGTGGGGATGTTACGGCCACTCCCTATGGCGGCATATTAGGTTTTTTCCAGTTTTTGACTATTTTAAATAATGGCTTTTGTCTGTGGTTTGCAAGAAGGTCTTAATATAAAAGTAATAGAAGTTTATTTTAACAAGATGCAAATAATGTAGAAAAAGGAAAGAAAAAAGGAAAAGTTCCCTATTGTCTCCCTCAGTTGCCCATTGGGGCCAGTTAGTACCTTTTAACAGACAGGTTTATATCCTCTAGGCTTTTCCTATTCTTACGCAGTGACTTCATACATCCTAAGACCTTATTCACCCCGATGTAATTTTTCTGAAATTGGGTCCTTCTTACTGGTGTAGCCTGGATGTCTGCTCCCACCCCTGCACCCCACCTCAAACTCCATCCGTGTAGACAGTCACAGACACAGATTGGGCAGCAGAGGGGGTGTCAGAGTGCGGCCACAGCCCGGCTGCCTGGGTCCTAATCCAGCCGGCCGGTTGCTTGTGTGAGACAGGCGAGGTCTCATGTCTCTGCCTCCACTTCCCCATCCCTGAAACGCACCTGCCTGCTGGGGTTGTTAGAATAAGTAATATTTGACAAATAGTTAGAATGATGCCTGCACATGGTAAATAATGTGATGTCATTTTTAATAATTTGGTGTTTTTTAGACCAAGAAAAGGGATCATAAGGTACGTGTTTATTTGCAATTTGCTTTTTGAAAAACTCGCCTTGAGTGGTGAACATTTCTCAGGCTTGCTGCTTTTAGCAGCTGTTTGGTATATTACACAGTATGGATATACCGTGGCGCATTCCCCTGGTTATGGGCATTTTGGCTGCTTCCAGGGTTTTGCTGTTACAGATAACACTGCGGTGAACGTTCTCATGCATGATTTATGCTCTCTTGCTAGTATTGGTATAAGATGGATTTCTAGAAGTGGTCATCATGTGTGTGCATTTTAAATTTTGTTAGGTACTGGGCCAAATTGCCTTGTTTTTAAAGGCTGGCGGTTCCACTCACGGTGTATGAGCGTGGTCATCTCCCAGCATCTTCTCCCTGCCCTGGACCTTATCAGTCTTTAATTTTTGTCAATCCGATAAGTGGAAAATTGTGTTTCATTTTAACTTAAAAAATGTCGTGATGAAATGTGTCTGCATCTGCTATTTGTCTTCTTAAATCACTTGACTTTATAACATGGCTGAGTTTTATTCTGGATTGTTCATCCTGTTAGAGTTTTTCATATTATCAACAGTAACATTTTGTCATATGTTGCTGATGTTTCTTCCCACATTATTGTTGACCTTTCACCTTGTATGGATGTTTCTGTTTTTTAGGTACTTACATTTCCCATCCATTTCTTTATGGCTTCTCTGTTTCTTCCTGTGGCTCCTCAAAGGTCTTCCACACCCTGCTTCAAGGTTTCAATAACAGTCTTCTATAGTTTCTTCTGTATTCCAAAGTTTTATTTTAGTTTTTACCCTGTGTTGACTAAATATGTGCCGAGGGTTGAGGTAAACATATCTGTCAGTTTAATGATACTTTTTCTCATCCTTGATGGTGTAAAGTTCCTGTCTCATGTTGCTTGATTTTATAATTGTTCAATTTAGACCTTTAGACTCCTAGGAGCTTTTAAAAACAGCTTTAGTAAGGTATAATTTGTATATCGTAAAGTTCACCCATTGTAAGTGTACAACTAAATGATTTCTAGTAAACTTTTAGTGTTGTGTAGCTGTCACCTCAATCAAGTAGTTTTTTTTTTTTTAAGATTTTATTTTTCTTTTTCCTCCCCAAATCCCCCCGGTACATAGTTGTATATTTTTAGTTGTGAGTCCTTCTAGCTGTGGCATGTGGGACGCCGCCTCAACATGGCCTAATGAGTGGTGCCATGTCTGTGCCCAGCATCCGAACCAGCCACCCCTGGGCTGCTGAAGCGGAGCGCACAAACTTAACCACTCGGCCCTGGGGCCACCCCGGCCCCAACAATCCAGCAGTTTATATAAACTTTTTATTTTAGAATAGTTTTAAAGATTTTATTTTTCCTTTGTCTCCCCAAAGCCCCCCAGTTCATAGTTGTGTATTTTTAGTTGTGGGTCCTTCTACTTGTGGCATGTGGGATGCTGCCTCAGTGTGGCCTAACGAGTGGTGCCATGTCCACGCCCGGGATCCAAACCGGTGAAACCCTGGGCCACCACAGCAGAGTGCATGAACCCAACCACTCGGCCACGGGGCCAGCCCCAATTTTAGAATAGTTTTAGATTTACAGAAAAGTTGCAAAGATAGTACAAAGAGCTCCCATCTGCCCTACACCCAGTTTTCCCTGTAGTTACCACCTTACTATATGTTACTGTATGGTGCATTTGTGACAACCCATGAACCAATACTGGTACCTAATTACTAAAGCCCATACTTCATTCCGACTGGGAAACTTATTTTTTGTTGTAGTATGAGATGAGATCTCATTTAATTTTGTTCCCAGATGGTCAGCTAGTCATCCTGAAGTTTAATCTTCTTAAATTTTACGTTTTTGGTGAAAGTCAAGTCTTTTGGTTATTCTTCCTCAGTGAACCCATTCTGACCGGAATAATTATGTAAAAAGTTAGTAAGTCATTTTCCTATGGTAAGTATATGGTAATTTTTGAAAATGGAGAAAATTGATGTTGAATTTAACTTTGCTGTTATGTAAACAGAAAGCATCTTTTATTCACTTGCCTAGGGTCTCGCAGCAGGTGACAAAGTCGGGGCTAGAACCTGAATTGGGTATTTCCATGCCAACATGCTCTTAGGGAAAACCTTCGTAATTACTGTTTCCTCTTATATTTTTTAATTGGAGTGCAGGTGCACAGAAATAGATTAATCCCGATTCTTGGTCCATTGGTCTCTTTGGTCTGTTCGTAGCCTGCCTGTTGTATTTTTATTGATTTCACAGTGAACACCCGCCGTCCCACCCACAAATTACAGTCCTGAGTCTCAGTCCCTTGCTCTGTGTTTTCGCTCTCCCAGCCACCTGCTTCCACCTGCTCCCAGGTGACCTGTCCCCAGGTGCCTTCCCCACCTCAGTTAGAAAGACCAGGCTCGTTCCATGTCCCAGTGTCTTGGCTGTGTGACTGAAGTGTGTCGCGGTGCTGGGCATTGACTCAGGGTTCCCTTCTGGTCAGAGTAGGGACCCTCTGATGTTCTCAGCTGAGCGCAGCCCCCCCCCCCCCCCCCCCCACTACTCTGAGTCACGTTTCTACACACAGGCCGGAAAAGCAGGCACTGCAGTGTGCACTGCTGTGGGCAGGGAGACCCTCTGGTCGGTTCAGCGTGGAGAAGTAGCCTGATGGGATTGGTCGCCCCTTTCTCCTGCTCTCGGTGTGTGACGCTGGCTTTCCCGCTGTCTAGGGGCAGCAGTGTGTTAGGGAGTGCAGTCCAGGGTTTGGACTCTAGCTTCTCTGCTTTCGTTGTGACTCCAGGCCCATCAGTCCTGCTCTTTTTACCCAGTGCATACGTCAGGGACGTCTGGTCTGGAGACGATGCCTGGTAGAGGGCAACAGCACTAGTCCCTGCTGCTCTGGGTCCGCGTCCTGATCCTGCACTCTTTGGCAAACACGTGAACCTCTGAACCTCAGGTTCTCGGTCCATGAAATGGGCCGTGTTATTTTGTCTGAGGACAGTGGAAGGAAGACAGCTGACTAGACAGAGGAGAGGGAACTTAGATGTTCCATGAATTAGAGTTCTCCTGGTTACAGTTGACAGAAACAGAACTTAGCACAGGTGAAAAGAGGAAATTATTTTGTAAGAATTTTGATAATGACTCGTGAAACCCTAGAAAGAGTTGACACAACTTAGCCACAGAGGACACGGGAGTGGTGTGGATGAGGAACAGCTGAAATTGGGGACTTCCAGGCCGTTAGGATTTGCTTTCTCATCTTGACTTCTCTCTGCCTGGGTCGGCTTCACTTTCTCTCCGAGAAGACGGGCAGAAAGCTATTAGTGCTTCATCGAAGAGCGGCCTGGGGAGGGGCCTGGACTGAGTCAGCTTGGGGCAGGTGACCCAGGGGCAGGGCCCTCCTCACATAATAGGGCACATGGCAGTCCCCACAGGTACGAGTGGCACGGGGAGAGGGTGTCTAGAGAGAGGGTGCCCTGCAGACAATATGTACACATGAATTAATTGTAATTGCCCACTTGTTTTTGATGTCTGTGGTCACCTGACCGGGTTTAAATTGAAAGTGCAATTTGAATAGCTTAGGATGAGTTTCTGAGCAGCTTCAGATGGTCTCACCCAGGCCCCCAGGCCTCTGCTGGCGCCTCCCATGGAGGGCACCGTGCTGCTCCGATCTCTTTCTGCCCCTGCACTAGCTGGACCTCTTACAAGGCAGGCGACCGTCGTCAGAGGAGCTGTGTCCTGCAGGCACACTGAGCATGCCGGTGCTGGGCCCGTTCGGCCATGGGAGCCAGAGCTGAGGTTGGAGGGACCAGCGCCCATTCATCCATGAAGATGAGTATTTCATGTTAATCTTTGCATTCAGATCTTCCTTACCCACCTGGATTTTCAGAAAGTCATAAATAAAAATATCAAGATATACATACTCATTCTCTCTAGAGTAAATACTTAGAACTGGGACCTGCCTTTAGAAAAGCCCACGCCTACGGTAAACATTGAGAGCTGATTGTGCAACATGGCTGAGATTGGTTTTTATTGATACCTGCGGTTTTCTGGTGAAACAGTGACTGGCAGTTAAGAACCTCCGTTTCAGGAGCTCCTGCGAATAAATGTTGATTTGGCTTTCGTAAAGTAAAAGAAAGCAGAGTCTGGGACTGGTATGGGACCCCAGGGGGAGGCCCTCCCGTCACGTCACTGAACTGACGTGGAAGCTGAAGGCCAGCCGGGTGGACACGTGCTCACCTGGCTGTGGCCCCGTGTGACTGACAAATCGGGACCAGAGAGTGTGGCTCTGATTTCTCAGGACTCTTTTCATTGAGCTGGTCAGGCCGACCTGGGATTGGGCTTCATGGTTTAGTAATTTTGGCAGCAAGGCTAAAAAAAATCACAATAAAAGAAAGAAAGGCAGGAAGCACCGTTTTCTGAGTGGCCCTTCTAGGCCGCCACTGTATGCATTATCATCGTCCCCACTGCAACCTTCCAGGGCGGGGCCTCAAGGAGAAGCCGAGGTTTGCAGAGAGCTACACAGCCCCACAAGGATTATATTTGTCTTAGAATTTGTGGTTTTTGGTGCGTTTTTTCCTCTGAGCCTCAATTTTCTTTGCCAGTAGAATTGGGGAAAATAGCACTGAGTAAAACTAGCAGACTGAGATGAGATGACGTATGTGGAAAGTGCCTGTCCACCTGCACATCAGCCACCCGTTCTCAACGGGTGGTTTCTGTGAATCTCCTGTCTGCACCTTTTCTCGTTGTGCCTCATCACGTGGTTTATATCAGGAGTAGGAATAGACTCAGGAAAGAACATGCCATAAACTCATTTCTCCATTGTTACCAAGAAATAAATGAAATTTGTTAAACAGGATCCTGTTTTTTTTTTTTTTTTTTTTTTAAGATTTTATTTTTTCTTTTTCTCCCCAAATCCCCCCAGTACATAGTTGTGTATTGTAGTTGCGGGTCCCTCTGGTTGTGGCATGTGGGATGCTATCTCAGCATGGCCTGATGAGCAGTGCCATGTCCGTGCCCAGGATCCAAACTGGTGAAACCCTGGGCCACCAAAGCAGAGCGCGCGAACTTAGCCACTCGGCCACCGGCCCCAGGATCCTGTTTTTAAGTAGGACAAAAAGCTGTTTGTTATCTAGGTAGTTTTATCTCTAGAAGTTTCTCAGGCTTTGACGTTGTGATGCAGCGTTCATGTAGCGTCATTCCCAGCATCCACCTGTCAAGGCAGGAGCTGGAGAAGGTGAGCGCGGGGCATGGAGAGGGGCGAGGTCCCCGACTGCACAGCTTGGACCCTGTGCTTTGGGGTCGGCCTTGGGAAGCATTTGGTTTCCTTGGACTCCAAGGTGGTTTTGTCTGTTCATTTAATAGGTTTCTTGTGTGTAAATAGAGAAATTAAAGGTCCGTCTACAGATATGCTGATGCTGTAACGGGTTGAAGAGTTTAGGCCAGGGCCAGTGCATAATTTATTAACGCCCAGTAAGTTTCGGCTAGAGCAGTAGTTGTTAGCATTTGCACGTTTGCCCTGATGAGAGTATAAATACATTCAGTGTTGGTGCAGTATAACTTAATCTTCCTCTTACTTGTAAGCTTGCTACAAGGTACGGCAAGAACAGGTGCTTTTCTGAAGGGTGTGGGCAGACTCTGCGTATCATCTCCCTGCACACAGGAGGGAGTGACAGGGATGTGGGCAGGTGACTGACACAGGGCAGTGGTGGTAGTCAGTGTCAGACATCTGAACAAACTTGAATAGCTTTTTTATTTTCAACCAGGACAAGCATTCTTTAATGCAGAAACAGTCCTGTGGGCCACTGACTTTTGGTACAGTAGGCTGTCACCCTGGGAAAGATTTCGCTGTTGTCTGTGGCCTCAGATAACAAATGGACAAAATGGAACAAAAGTGGAAGTGCCCTGTCCATCTACTGACTTTGGAACCCACCAGCGTGGAGTTCGGAAGACCCCGTCTGTCCCGGCACCACTGTGTGTGAAGCAGGTGGGTGGACGGGCCCGGGCGTCCTAGAGAGCCGGTCCTGAGAGTTGTGACAGAAGGCGAGGAAGGAGGTGGAATGGGTGCTGGAGCTGCTGAGTGCCTTTGTGGGATTCCGAGATTTCCAGCACTGAATAGAATGATCTAAGTTGACCGTAGGCATAGTGGTCTAAACGGGCAGGTGTCTGTGACGTGGAGGAAAGCTGTGTCCTCTCCGTGGTTCTCAGACCTCAGCAAGTATCGGAACCCCTGCAGGACTGGCTAACAGCTTGCTGGGCCCTCCCCAGGTTTCTCATTCAGTGGGTCTGGAATGGGGCCTGAAAATGTGCATTCCTAACACATTCCCAGGCAGTGTTGATCCTGCTGGTGTGGGATCCACACGTGGAGAACCACTTTTCTGTGGAGCCGGGCTGCCGCCATAGCTGCCGCTGGAACAGTGTGGGCCCAGCGAGCGATTGGGTTAAGGCGTGTGCTGATGAAAATAACCCTTAACCAATCTAGAAATGAACATTGGGGTGAGTTTATTATGAGCCAGGTCCCAGGACTAGCTTAGCTCGGAGCCTTCCTTCCCCAAGGAAAGAAGGGCACCAAAGAAGTGGGGTGTACAGAGTGATTATATACCATCTTAGAACAAAGAGCCTACATCACATGTGATAGGAAGGTCCCTTTTACCACAGTCATGAGATTGCCTAGCCGGCGCAGCACAGCTATTCACACAGCAGGTGGCAGGTCTGCTGTCTCGAGCTGGGGGGCTCACAGGGTCAGCACAGCAATCAATTCCTAGCCTAGAGAGAGATGCTCATGCTTAAGGAGATGCCCATGTCGGGGAAGTTGCATCTTTCTTTTAAGGGCATTTGTTCTTGTCTTTGGGACATAGCAAATGCTTAAAGCAGACATACAATGTGTGCTCAATGGCCATGGCAGACCCTATTGGGAAAAAACAAGGTTAGGCCAAATTGGGTTTACACGAAATGGCTTCCTCTTATACACCAGTATCCTATTGCTTGCCCTTTGTTTGTCACATGCATATAGCTTTTTCCAGGGCACAGCCAACTTAGAAAAGGAGACCGCTGTGCAGGGGGCGCAGTAGACTGAAGGGGATCTGGAGCCCCAGGTGGGGTGACCCACCAGGCTCTGGGATTGAGGCACTGTGCCCTGTGCTCTCCTGTTCGGGCTGCTGGCGCAAGGTGCAGGAGGATTACCAGACAGTCTGCACGAGGGTTTCCACTTCTAGAGCCAGGGGGCCGTGAATGCGGTCACTCACCGAGTGTGAGGTTTCTACGTGCGCGCGCACACACACACACACACACACGCACGCGCAGAGCTGGAACAACTGTGGACTCAGAGCTTCATCTTTGCTGCTGTATGTCAGTATTTCCCTCTGGGTGGGGGACATTGCGCCTGCTGAGTCCTCAGTGCATCCGATCGACATCATTAGTCAGACCTCCTCAAACCTGGTCCACGATCTCTTCACTGGTAAGATTGCTATGTCTGGGAGTGCCTGCCTTCCAGCCACCAAAGGCGGAGAAAAGTCTGAGGGAACTCTCCAGGCGCAGCGTTGAGGCTCTTGTTGGGGGAGCGTCTGTGGGTGTAAAATGTCAGAAAACGGGAAAAACGAGCTGGACCACTGACTGTTCTCAGAACCTGTGGAGGGGTGGGGGCACGTGGCCTCAGGTGGCGCTGAGACAAAGGTGCTCGTTTCTCTGATATCTGATGTCTTCCTCCACCCTGATGACGAGCAGGAAAAGCCCTGGTTTCCCTCTGAGCGGGTCCTACACTCTGGCTTAGACGGCGGCACCTGGGGACTGCAGCTCCTAGTGCCAGCAATTCTGTGTCAGAAGCTGCTCTGACAACGTTACTCCAACCCCAACCAGCAAATAAAACTCTTCCGGACAGATCGCTAGGGTGTGACAACGACGAGTTAGGCGGTGAGAATGGTCCCTTTGTTGCAGGGAATGGTTGGTATCCAGACAATGTGGCTACCTGGAGCCGTATTTAAATTTAAATTTCTGTATTTAAATTTCTGTACCAGAAAGAGTTGGGCTTTGGGGTCAGGTGCACCAGAGTTCAAATCTTCCTCTGCCTCGGCACCTCCTGTGGGACCTTGAACAATTTAATTTAACCTTAGAGACTCAGTAACCTTGTCTGAAAACACAGATAATCAGGTCTCGCTGGGCCGCGGTGAGGAACAGACAAGGTCAGGTTTTGCCTGGCACGTGATGGAAACGCCACAGATGACCCCCTGTCCTTCTTGGAGGAGGATGACTTCCGTCAGGCTGCAACCCCTGTGGATGCTGGTCTCGCCTGACTCTCCCCTGTTGTGTGAACTGGGAAGGGAGCAGGCCAAAAAGGAAAATGGGGAGTGGCCATCATGGGCTTTTTTGCTCGTACTAATCCAGATGACACATGAAGTGGATTCGCGTGGAGGGAGGTGTTCTCCGCAGACGTTGTTTTGGGGGAGAGAAGGTTTTCTTTCAAAGTGAGCTAAATGGTTCTTGACCTTTCCATTCCATCTCTGACTTACCCAGCCAGGTGGGGATGCTGCTCAGGTGCCAGGGGCGCTCGCATACGATTGTGTGGACCCCTCCTGGTCCCCGGAGAGGAAGGCCAGAGGGTTTGCCAGAGAGCTGCTCTTTGCTGTCTTCCGTTTGGCCCCAGGAACTGGGGTGTTTGCACTGATTCTCCCAGGAGTGTTGGGTGTTATTTGTTACGAAGATTCTTTTCACAAGTGACATAACCAGAACACTTCTAATGAGTATAATTAAATTTTGAATCGAAGTTTGTCCTCATCATGATTACCTCTTGTGAAAATCTTTTGAAAGGGTTTCACTTGGGTTTCTCTCATTTTGACGTTTCAGAAGCACTTCAGTTCTTTCCCAGCTGGAGTACGGATCTTGGGAGCAGTTCCTGTGTCTCGCCCTGAATGGATCATTCATATTCCTTAAACCCGGTCTGAGTGTTGTCCTTCTTGAGCTTACTCTCAGGAGTGAGTCCCAGCCATTCTTTGGTTTGGCTAAGTGTATTTTTCTCAGCACGGCTGTCTTTCCGTCTGCAGTCTTGGGTCTTTCCTTCTATGACGTCTGCCCCTGGCGTGGAAGTGGCTCCTCACGCAGCTCCCAGTTAGGAGAGGCCGGTGGACCCGGGGCGTGGATTTCTGGGCCAGCAGGGCCTCCCCTCACGGGGTCCCCTCCGCACGGAAGGCTGAGGGTGATGCGGGGTCGGTGAGCCAAGGAGTTGAAAGAAAGATTTCTTAGACTTTTAAGATCTGGCGGTAGTGCTCTTTTATTTAGAGAATAGTGTGGAATAGCATGGGGACAGGACCCATGGGCAGTCAGAGCTTCTGCTGCCGCCGCTTCTGCTGCCCCCGCTGGCATGGGGACAGGACCCATGGGCAGGCAGAGCTGGTGCGTGGGGACAGGACCCACGGGCGGTCAGAGCTCCTGCTGCTGCCCCGAGTTGAGGGTTAGGGCTAATTTTATAAGGCATGGGTACGTGACTTATTTTTACTGGAAAAAGAAAAGATGATGTGAAAAGTCGTTAAATGATTTCAGTGCAGATGGGGTCTGGTTATTGTGCGGTCATATAACTTTAGATACAAATCTGGCCATATAGATCGGCATGCAGGTGAGGATGCCCCGGGCTTCTCTCCCTGGGGCAGCCCTAATTCATACCATAAAAAAAGTCCACTGGGTCATATAGTTTGGCATGTAGGCCAGGTCACCTTGGGCTTCTCTAGCTGGGGTGGCCTTAATCCACATCACGGGGAGCCCTGCTCAGCCCCCAGCCCGAGGCTCCCTGCTTCACAGCAGCAGTTCTCGTTGTGGGAATGACCGCCTCTTGGCCTGCTCCCGCCCCTCCTCTCGGCCTGCTCTTGCCCCTCAGGACTTACTAGGTGACTAATCTGCCTTGATTTGTGTTTTCACTCTTTCTGCCCCGAATTTCTTAGGGCTATTCTCCAGTTGTTTGAGAAAAATTGCTCGCTGTTTGCTGTTGAGAATTAAGCTAAGTTTTTCTCAGGTTCTAAATCTTTAAAAATTTACTATAGTTACTAAAATGGTGGGGTTTTTTATTGTCTAAAGAGCTTTAGCTAGGCCACTGAGTTTTTGTGGGCTGGGGATCCTGTCAGGAATAACAGTGAAGCTGAAATCCCCTTTCTGGTACCAGGAGGCTCAGGCTGAGGACCACTCCTCATATGAATGACTGATGCCGGGTCCCTCTGCTGGCCCCTCCTCTGTGAATGACTGATGCGGGTCCCCTGACCGGCCCCTCCTCTGTGAATGACTGATGTGGGTCCCCTAACCGGCCCCTCCTCTATGAATGATTGATGCCGGGTCCCCCCGCCGGCCCCTCCTCTATGAATGACTGATGCCGGGTCCCCCTGCCGGCCCCTCCTCTATGAATGATTGATGCCGGGTCCCCCCACTGGCCCCTCCTTGTATGAATGACTGATGCCAGGTCCCCCCGCTGAACCCTCTATGAATGACTGATGCCAGGTCCCCCCGCCAGGCCCTCCTCGTGTGAATGACTGATGCTGGGTCGTACCCACCCACCACCACCAGGGCCCTCCTCTATGAATGACTGATTCCAGGCCTCCCCCCATGCCCCTGCTCTGTGAATGACTGATGCTGGGTGTCCCCTGCTGGCCCCTCCTCCTGCTGTCCTGAGAGCAGCAGGTCTCCACTCACTTTGCATTGGTACCGTGAGAAAAAGTGCTATTTTAGCTTCTTTCAGGGAAGGTGAAGCATAGAAAAGAAAAAAAAAATGACCTTACTCCTCCTTGTTTTACAGATCTTTTTGCCTCTGCCCCTAGACTCCTACGCTCCTTTTAAGGACAAAGGCTGCTGCCCTTTTTTTTGAGTTCATATTAGTTTACATCAATGTGAGATTTCAGTTGTACGTTATTTCTTGACTGTCACCATCTAGGTGCTCCCCTTCAACCCCTGTGCCTCCCCCACCCCCCTGCCCCTGGTAACCACTGAACTGTTTTCTTTGTCCGTGGGTTTGTTCATATTCCACATATGAGTGAGATCATCTGGTGTTTGTCTTTCTCAGTCTGGCTTATTTCGCTTACCATAATTCCCTCCAGGTCCTTCCATGTTTTTGCAAATGGGACGAGTTTGTCTTTTTTTATGGCTGAGTAGTATTCCATTGTGTATATGTATGCCACATGTTTGTCCAGTCATCAGTCAGTGGGCACTTGGATTGCCTCCATGTCTTGCACAGGCTGCTTCTTGTTCATCTTTGAGTCTGGCTGGGGATTTTTTTTTAAATATGGAACAAGTCACATTTGCATGCCATCCTTGTGCAGGCGCCATGCTAATAATTAATCTCTGGATTGTTCCAATTTTAGTGTATGTTCCGCCAAAGCAAGCTCTGCCTTGGAATTCATTGTGCATGTGTGTAAAAAAACATTTAAGTCCTGAAAGACGTGTGCTGGCAGGTGGAGTTAGTGGTCAGGCTAGTCCGCTTCCGCCAGCCCTGAGAGATGAAGGTCAGATCTGCTCCTTTGACGAGGTGTTTGGATACACAAGATGCAGAAGTGGAACAGTGGTCAGTGAGGGCACCTTGACGTAGCACGCTCTGGGCTCGTGGTTTGTGCCGGATGCTGTGCTGGGCTGTTGGGACCCAAAGAGGAAGGGAGGAGATGGCCCAGGGCCAGGCTTTCCCCTGAGCCCTGTCCGTAAATCCCACGTTACCACTGACAGGTGTAGGTCCTTGGGAAAGGACCTGTCCAGCTCCCTGAGCCATAGCTTCCTCATCTGGAAAGGAAGTCACAGTGTTTACCTGGAGGGTTGTGCCTAAGTGATCTACCAGTCCAGCGTTTGGCGCTGTAAGTGGGGAGACAGTGGAGGCCTTAAGATCAGTGCACTGCCCACAGACGGTCGAGGCGTGGGAGCAAGCCCTTGTATGTGCCTGAACAGCTGACCGCCGAGCTCCAGTGGGAGGCCTGTGTGCACAGGTGCTGGGGAGAGAGGCGGACAGACAGGGGCCTCGCCCAGCAGGGACCTGTGGGGCCTCCAGCAGAGGGTGGCACAACCACTACTTGGTACTGAGTCAAGACTCCTGAAGCCTTATTAAGGATTAGCTGGAACTACAGGGAACAGGACATTCCATTACAGCAGTAAGGAGTCTCTACAAGGACACCCAGACACCTCTTTTGTAGGGTTTTGGTTCCCAGTTTGCCAGAGTCAGTAGGAACTTCTGCTAATGGTGCCAAGAGGAGAAAGTCTGGAGGAGAGTTAAGTGGGTTTTTATGAAAGGAAGTCTTTTAAACTCTGATGAAGTCTGAATAAGAATAGGGCTTTGGCTCAGCGAGCATTTTCCTATGAAGCTTAGTGATGGGGTCAAGTCTGAGGAATTCAATGGGAGCCCAGAGTGGCCCCACCCAGCCCCAGTGGGGAACCTCAGCACACTCCTGCAGCCCACCCACTGCTTCCCCAGCTGCTGCCAAACCCCACTCAGCAGGAAACCATTCCATTCCTTTCTGACTCACAGGAACACGAAACAATCAAGAAGGCCTCTACGTACTTCAAGAGGCGGGTGCATAAATACGTTCTGGAATGTGGTACTGTGGTGATAGGAAGGGAGCAGGCACGTTTAATGCTTAACGGAAAACAGGATACCAGGAAATTGACGGCTAAGTAGATGTTGTGCCTTCCTCTTCAGAAGCGTGTGTGTTCCAGGGAAATGCACTGCCTGGGTGCTGAACCTAATCAAGGGTTTATAACAGCAAAGTAACCCAGTTAGGAGTCTGCTGTCACCTTCAATACTTGTAAAAATTCTTTGTTTAGATCTAGTGGCTTTGATTCCAGAATCCAGCCTCTTCTGAGCCTCCTGTGTTCATAGAGCCACTGAGCTAAATGTGACCCTGGGCATCTCATTTAATTGTCAGAACAACTTCATGAAGTTGGTAGTTTGCCCACTTCTTGCCCATGAGAGACTAGGGTTTCTAGAACTGGTCGTCGGCGGACCTGGAGAGGCCGGGGGTCTGATGCCACTGTTCTCATCACTAGGTGAAGCAGGCCCACCCTCCCTACTGTTGAAAGAAAAGTTGCTCTTTTTCACAGAAATAATTTGTGGAGTTATTGTTAATTTTTTCCTGCACCTTAATAATTGTTTTTTTAAAGATTTTATTTTTTCCTTTTTCTCCCCAAGCCCCCTGGTACACAGTTGTATATTCTTCGTTGTGGGTCCTTCTAGCTGTGGCATGTGGGACGCTGCCTGAACGTGGTTTGATGAGCAGTGCCGTGTCCACGCCCAGGATTCGAACCAACGAAACACTGGGCCGCCTGCAGCGGAGCGCGCGAACTTAACCACTCGGCCACGGGGCCAGCCCCTACTGCACCTCAATTCTGTTCCTTTACTTTGAAATAACTCCATGATGTATCTGAGTTTGGCAGTTATTTTTTTTTATCTATCAATTGGAGAGTAATGCGTAATGATGTAAAGATGTTTAGGAGAAATTTAAAGAGTGTTGGATCTACCGCATGAAATCTGACAGACTGTGTGGGAAATCTCACTGGCTGTGCTTCTCTTTACATTTTTCTCGAAAAGGTTCTGGGGGAAAGCTTTCATGTTAACAAGGCACAGTCTCTAAGGCGTATTATTTCTTCTGCATCAGGATGGAATGGGAAGGAAAAGTAGAGTCCATGATGTGACGGTTGTGTCGGCTGTTGACGGTGGAGCCGTTAGAAAAACGCAGCTCTCATTAAAGAATTACAGCAGAAATCAGTCTGAGTTCCTTAAATTCCTCTGTGGTTGTAACAGTCCATATTTAGGTGAATGGAGTGAGGAGATCCAGCGTCCGTTGTCCTAGATTAGTGGTTTTCCAAGTGTGGCGCCCTCACAGCAGCATGAGCACTACCTTAGAATTTGTTACCGAGCCCAGGTGAGGCGAGATGAGTCTTCCTACCGAGGGGTGGAGCAGTTGCCATGGATGTTGCTCCATCCAGTCCCATCAGGATGAGAACCAGGTAACCGGGATGTTTTCCTCCTTGTAACTCACTCTGGATTGTTAAACTGACAGCACCGTTTTTGCGTTTGTAAAAATACTGATTGACTGTTAACACTGATAGTAGTAACAGGACAATCATTACAGGTTAATAGTAGTTAATAAGCCCAAGAAATGTTAGATAATTTTTATGTGATGTGTTTCTTCCATTTCTTTGTCCTTTGAATGACAGGCTAAATAACGACTGTCTGTCTCGGGCTGTTTCTTCAGGTTAAGAACGTGTCTGCAGGCTCCCAGGACATGCCTCCTCCCCCTTCTGACTACGTGGAGCGAGTGGACAGCCCCGCGGCCTACTCCTCCAACGGGAAAGTCAATGACAAGCGCTCGTACCCAGAGTCTTCCTATAAATCGACCCCGTAAGTAGCACCTTCCTCTTCTGACAGAATGAGTCTGAGATATGAATATTTGCACGTTTACACATCAGTTGCTGTTTTGTGCCGTGCACCTTGCACACAGGCTGGAGACTGGCCTTTGTCTTGCAGGTGGAGGCCTGGGGCTACTTGGAAGATGGGGAGGGCGGGGTCTTCTTCCCCTTCGAGTGCTGCTGTTCTCTGCTGACCTAATAGAGAAAGGGCGGGTCCCTTCGCTCCAGGAAGGTGGCTCTGTCCTCTGTCTCGTGTTGAAGTTCAGGTGAAGGGATGACATTACTGACTGAGCACAGAGCTAAGTGTGGTTCTCAGTCTTTCCTTTTACTCTAATTATTAGGTCTCATCAGTAGAAGGGGGAAATCACTCATTGATCAACCCCTACCCACACACGTTTTTATTAGACTTGAAGACTTCATTTGAATCCAGAAACTCTTGAGATCTCATTTGCTGTGCATACATCTGGGGGCATGAAACTGAAAAAGCCTCTAGGTTTTGTTTTAGATGCTGTGTAAACGCCTCACTGGGAGTTTCTGGCCCAGAGGAGGTGCCATTACAGTTACTGAAGTGGATCCCCAGTGAGGGTTAATTTAACCTAACGCGAGCTCTACTTCAGCCTGATGACTAGTGAGAGAAGCACGTTGGAGAGAATGTTAAGGATTGCATGTAATTTTTGCCTACGAATGATAAGCTAGTGTTCCTGTGTATAATTCTGGAACTCCAAATTCCTTTGTAGACCAAAAAAATAGACTTCCCTTTGGCAGGTTTGATTGTTCTAAGTCAAAGGTGTATCTGCTGAAAAACTTCTTCTTTCTTCAAAGTTCTGTCTCGATCCCCCGCCTCCATTTAGTGGGCCTGGTTATGCAGAGAGCCACTCTGCGTGCACAGCGGTGTGGGCGCCTGGGACCCATAGGATGGCGCCAGCGGCTGAGTTAGTTATGGAATCGGTTTGAGGATAGTAGGTTTTAGTATTACCCTGGAATGGAATTTGGAAACAGACTTTTTGTTTCTGTCCAGTGGGTAAACTGTAAACTTACTTCGTTAGTCCCAGGTTGATGCACACTTTTCCCCAATGTTCTGTTACTACCAACCGCCACAGGGAATAAACGTGTCACTTGGCACACATGTGAATCTATCTGGAGGGAATATGCTAACAGGAGACTTGCTGGGCTGAAGGAAATTTTGATAGATGTTTCGTTTTGTGTTTCATTTTGGTAGCTGTGGTCAAATTGTCCTCCATACGGGTTGTCCCAGTTTCTACTCCCCACCTGCACTCCTGAACTTGGGAAGTCTGGAAAACGCACATGTGGTGCTCAGTTTTAGAACCAGAAGAAGGGGAGGATGGGGTGGTGCTGAGGGATACGAATGTGACAGTATCTCCCATGGCACCTGACACATGCAGGCTGGTGGACTCCGGGGTATAGTAGAAATTGTCACGTTATGTGCAGCAGGGGACCGAGTGCTGTGGGGTTCAGAGTACATCCAGCTGGACCCGGCGGGATGCCCACTAATTGTAGCCTGGCTTTCCTCGAGCCCCGTGGCCCACGAGCACCTCTCCTCCTTGTATTGCAGTGGATAGAGAGGAATTAGAAGGGGAGCGTTGTGTCTGAGGGCCACGTTAAACAGGAGGGACCTCAGGACTAGGATTTTTCCCCCAAAGCGTAACATCCCTTCAATAACAAGCACTAATCTTGAGTCTACAGCTCAATGAGTTTTCACATCTGTGAACGCCGAGTAACCACCTCCAACCGAGAGAGACATTCATGCTGCCCAGAGGTCCTCTTGTGCCCTTTTTCCGTTGGTCCCCACATCCCCCATGACTGTGATGATGCCTGTCAGCATCTGTTAGTTTAGCTTCTTATTGGAGGTGTTGTAAATGGAATCGTATGGTAATTACTCTCATGTCTGCCTCCTTTGCTCATCACAGTGTCCTATACCTTAGAATTTCAAGACAGACAGAATTCATCCTGGATTAGGAGACGGGAGAATTTAGCTAAAGATGGTTGCTTCTCCACCCCTTCTAAGTGAATGTAGGAAGCCCTATCAGGTGCACTCTCTACTATCCTGTCTACACCCAGGGTGAATTAACCTTTGTAAATCAAGGAAGCTGAATGTTGGCTGGCACCTTAGCGTGCCAAATGAGACTATTGTTCAGTTCCAGTAAATAGGCTGTAAGATAACGTGTTGGAACTGTTACACAAATCACAGGAATTCACTGGTTCACATAAGGCCCAGGGATGGCCTGACTTCAGGTGTGGCGTGATCCAGGGGCTCAGACCATATCAGGACTCTTATTGCTGCACTGGGTTTCTTCTCAGTAGAGCTTCTGCTATAGCAGGGTGGTTGTCCACGTTTCTCACGCTGTGCTCATCTTCCAGCCCAGGGTTCAGAAAGTAGAATTTCCTTTCTCAAAGCTTACATATCAGATCTATTGGAAAGATTCTGATTGGCCCTTTTTGGGTCATTGTCATCCCCGAGACCAGGAAGATGGAATTCTATGGTTGGCAAGGCTTGGCTGTTCCCCCCAAGTAATGGTGGCAGTTCTGAAATGCCACACACGTAGTGGCCATCATTCTGACGGTCAGACACTGATGTTGGTCAAACATTGTTTCTCTTCCCTCACCTATACTGGGTGTCGTGGGAAAAGAGGATTGTTGTGAATGTGTTTTCAATTCAGGAATTACATTGAACACCTGCCGTGTGCACGGCAGTGAGCCGGGTGTCCTGGGGTGCCCTGTCCATGTTCTCATGGAGGATGCTGTCGGATGGGGGCCGAGGAAAGCCCACAGTTACTGCCCTCAGAGTCAGGGCGAGACAGGAGTGGCAGAGGGTAAAACCAGTGAACAAAACGGAAGAAATTCAAAAGCTACAAGAGGGCCTGGACCTTCCGGACCTGGGAGCTGGAGTCAGAGACTGAGGAGATAGACGCTGGTTGCCTCTTGTGGGGTGGGCGGATTTTGACCTAATAGGACTTGTAGCTGAAAGTAGGTTTGAAAATGATTGGGAGCGCGCATATTCCCACACTCAGGTTTGTGCATGCTCCCCTTCCCGGGCATGTGGGTTTCACTTTCATGCTGTGTCAGGTCTGTTACCGTCCAGTGTCTCAAAGGTGCAGGAAGATGGGAGGCAGGAACCTGCGGGGGACGATTTCTAGCATCAGTCTCGAACACAAGGGTGGGCCGTGTCTTTCCCCTCTGCCCCCGCCCCATGAACCCCCTGCATTCTGAAGGTTTGTTTGCCACCTCAGGGCGAGAAGCATAGGACCGCGCGGTTTGGGCAGAGTGTCTAGGAACTTGCTAATCATTGACTCAGGGAGAAGGTCACGGTCTCCCTTTTTTAGAAGCAGCATTAACAGCACCCTGTGCCACATTGACCTGAATAAGTTTAGAAAGAAGAAATAAATACCACCGCCCCCAAACTACATGCACATCCTAAAGCTTTAGGAGTGTACAAGAAATTAACAAGTGTGATTAAAATCTAAGACTTTGACAACACCGAGCATCAAGCACTTCTGCATCATCTAGGAGATGGTGAACCTTGTAGTCAGAGCTCAAGATATGGCTCCTATAAGTTGAAAGCAATAAGGTGAGGAAGATGGGCCCTGAGCTAACCTCTGTGCCCATCTTCCTCTATTTTGTACCGGATGCTGCTACAGCACGGCTTGATGAGCGCTGTGTAGGTCTGAACCTAGGAACTGGGCCGCTGAAGCGGAGTGCGAAAACTAAACCACTACACCACCGGGCCGGCCCCTTCAGATGTTTTTAATAGTTGATTTGAATATGAGGCTGCCTTCGGGAGGTCTCAGCGCTTTCTCTGTGTTCTTTCATTTCATTTCTCATCCTTCTCCAGCTCTGCTACTGGGGAAGGATAAGCTTTGCATTCCTGTTACTCAGAGTATACAGTCAACACAGCTTTCGGTGTTTTAGTTCACGTTAGACTTTGTTTGCATGCTTGTGGCAGAAACGTTATATGCACTTAAAAATCTGATGCAATATTCATTAGTTGCATTAGAAAAATAAGTGTAATTCTTTTCCATTCCATTCATTCTACATGGCTTCAGGATTAACATAGCAATTTTAAAAAGAAGTCTTAATGGGCTCTTTAATCTATTACGATATAAAGCTTTTTAGTTTTTTGGGATTCTGTTTTCTTTAGCTAAAACTTTTTGGTTTTTTTAGTTTTTCAAGATTGTATCTTGAAAAGAGACTTGCTATGTAGGAGTCTAGTATTACAAAGAGCTTATCTCTGAGAGTCAGCTTTGAAAGGTAGGTATGTGTGTGCGTTCCTCCTCTCCACACAGCATTCCATGGAACTGGAAGAACCTGTCTGAAAGACTCGCGGTCATTATTTTCCTGCCAGCCTTTTGTGGAGTTAGCCTCTGGCGCAGGGCCGCTCAGCACCTCTTCCAGATCAGCCCAGACTTCCTAAAGTGAGATGTTAGGTCCATTTCACTTAGAAGGCTTACACATGCTCCCCTTCTGGGGGAACCTTAAAGCGCCCCGTGTGCATCAGAGGGTCTGCTCCCTGTCGCGCTGCAAACCGCTCGGGTGCGCGCATCTCCGTGTGGGCGCCTCCGTGCTCATGTCACTCCTCTGATTGCAGTGCCCTGGGCAGGTGCTGTGGTGTACCCAGATCACTGAGAAACGGTCTCTGTTTTATTAGGGTGCCTGAAGTGGTTCAGGAGCTTCCACTGACTTCAGCTGTGGACGACGTCAGGCAGCCTCGGTACAGCAGCAGTGGTAACTTTGAGACGCCTTCAAAGAGGGCGCTCACAAAGGGAAGAGCCGGAAAGTCAAAGAGACCAGAGCAGGACCACTACGAAACCGACTACACGACCGGCGGCGAGTCATGCGACGAGCTGGAGGAGGACTGGGTCAGGTACGCGTGCCCTGCCTGCCGGAGCGCCTAGCGTGAGCCAGCCAGGTCTGGGAGCTGCTCCTCCTAAACTGGGGTGGGTGCTATGACTTCATTTTTAGCGGGCAGGACTGGAGACAGTTTTTGTTAGGTTTTTCCATTAGTACGCTTTCATAATAAAGAGTGACGTGGAGGGATGTGTTTGGCTGTCACCCCGTCTTAAAAACACATCCACCGTCCCCCACGTAGCCGATAAGCCTCACCAGAGCCCTTACTTTACCAGCAGTCACCTGAGAAAGATCTTTGCTGTAAATAAGATGCACGTGTAGAGGACCTTTGTTTACCGATGATCATATCCCCAGAGCAGGGCTGTGGCCCTCCTTGGGCGTTCACTTGTCAGTTAAGCTTTCACGATGAGACCAGAGATTCTTTTAAAAGTTTAATCCAAAGGACTTAGGCAAACAGCTTTGTAAACAACTGAGTTGATCCGTGTTCAGCCACGGTGGTGGTATTGTGAGTCCATCACTACCACTATACTCATGTCTGACGTGCAGCCTCCTTGTGCGCAAGTCTTCTGAGGAACGGGACACAACTCAGAACGTTTGTGGCATGAATGGTGGTTCATCACAGTATTGCTTCTCGAGGAGGCGGGAGGGGGTGGCACATGGAGCTCAAAGTCCGTGCTTGCTGCTGGTTCTCTTACCTCGCCTTCTCCTCCTCCCCCGAGAGTTTTTGGCCAAGTTCAGGCATCTGTCTGTAAACTGTTTGCCTAACTTGTATCGTGGGAGATTTAAAGGAAAACTTTCAGGAATCCTGAATTCTTGTTTCCCTTTTGAGCAAATCATTTAAGTTCTCTCCTCTGTAAAATGAAGATGTTAGACTGACTTAGATCTAAAATTTGAGTTCTGTATTGCTATGAAGTTCGTTAGTCCTGTGAAACAATTCAGAGTATTTTGTCAGTGGATTATGGGTTAATAGTGTCACCTCCACATGGAAAGAGTAGCTGGAATGTTGAGAGATACAAGTGAGACAGAATTTCAGGGTTTTTTCCATAGTTTAATGCATTGCCAGGTTATTTTTACAGTGAGCATGCATTTTTATACAAGTGAATTTTAGTGTCTACCATTATAATCAAAGGACTGAAAATAGCTATTTCCACTTAGGAAAAACAAGATGAAGACCAAAAATACCCAAACAGTCTGAAAACTGTAGGTGGTAGCAGAAGAGCCAGCCGCCAGTCAGCTGCTCTGTCGCTGCAGTGATAAAAACATAGTTTGTGTCCAGAATTCCAGTTTTAAGACTTAAACATAAATATTCCTTTACCATATGATGTTGTATGTTCAGAATAAATGAGTTCCTATGACTTGAATCTTAAATTTCATAAATGGTTTTCAACTTTATTTCTAAACATTATGGAGGCATAGTTTTTTTAAAAAAACATGAGCAGTGATGTATATAGTGTCATCGTTCTTAAGAGAACTTGTGTGCATCCCGCCCTCGTGTGCCCATCAGCAGCAAAAAGAAGACAAGAGAATGTCATTCTCACTTTTCACCAGCTTTGTTATCTTTGAGGAGGACACACTGGATTTTATGTCTGCTGGGGATATGTAAGGAGTCATTTTCTCACTCAATTTTTAGGGAATATCCACCTATCACTTCAGATCAACAAAGACAGCTCTACAAGAGAAGTTTTGACACTGGCCTGCAGGAGTACAAGAGCTTACAAGCTGAGCTCGATGAGGTCAACAGAGAGCTCTCTCGTCTGGATAAAGAACTGGACGACTACAGAGAAGAAAGCGCAGAGTACATGGTAAATTCACACCTGACGATTATCGATGACGTGTAATCTTACTCCACTCTATGGAGATACAGTATCCTTTATGCTAATGTCGATACAAATTTGCTGGTAATTATCAGACTGTAATTTCATTGAAGAATAATTGAAATTGAGTCTTGGATGAAAGTCTTTCCAAATTGAAGGGTGCTGATGTAATTAACAATTCCAAAGCAATAGTCTATGTACAGACATCCCTTCCTCTTTAAAAGAAAACAGCTATATTACTTTTTCTATTTGTAAACACAGTTCATTCTTTCTATAAAAAATTGGGATAATACAGAATTGCATACAGGAAAATAAATTGCCTTAAATTCTGCCACCTAGTTGTCACCAAAATATTAGTTGTTAAGCTGTCCCGTCCATGCAAGACTGGACACACACGGTCTTCTACACTGAATCATCTTGTGTTTTATTTTTATCCTTCCTACTCTTTTACTCCATGATAGTTTTTTTTCCCTCGATCACCTGTTGAGGTAGTATTTATCTAGGTAAAGTTACTCTTTTATTTTTTTTAATTTTTTTATTGGTGAGGAAGATTGGCCCTGAGCTAACATCTGTGCCACTCTCCCTTTATTTTGTTTTTCTGTATGTGGGACGCTGCCACAGCATGCCTTGATGAGCAGTGTGCAGGTTTCCTCTCGGGATCCAAACCTGCGAACCCCAGGCTGCTGAAGCAGAGTGCGCGAGCGTAACCGCTACACCACCGGGCCAGCCCCTACTCTTTTCTTCTTAATCCCTCTTTCCATGCTGCACTCCTTGGAAGGCAGTCGCTGTGCATGGATGGCACTTAAGGAGTGGGGAGTTATGCTCCAGCTCTTTAAAGGCACTGGACCTGCACAGATTGTTTGGAATTTTTCTGCATGGGAAATTTGTCACTTCCTGCCATGTGTTTATCTATTTATTTAGTCCGTCTTTTACATCAGTATGGACTCATGGTGTCTGTTTTATACTGTGGCGTATAATCAACACCACTTTATGTTGTTGCTCGAATTGTTACAGCTTTGACTGTTGGGAACGCTTTCAGTTGCCTCCCGTGTTGTAGCCCCATCATTGTGGGGGGTTTTCTTTTTCAGTACTTCCTGGCACTGCTTATATCCTGCTTTTTTTACTCAACAATAGTTTGTTTTCAATTCACATGAATGAAAAGATCTACTTACTGAAAGAATATTTTTATAGCTACACAATTTTCGTTCCTGTGGCTGTGCCATAATTTACTTGAAGTTCCATTTATAGGGGGTGACTCTGAGGTGGTCTTCCCCCAGCACACACACGCACACCTGCCCCAGTAACACCCTGGGAGCCTCCTTATCTCTGTACTCTTGGCTGCTTATCTAGCCAGAACGTGAAGTATCTGAGTCAGAGATGATGTACATTTAAAGTTTTGTTGCAAAACTGCCCCCCAGAAAGATTATGCCAGCTGCATTCCTGCTGGCTATGCTCTTGAGGGCCCATTTGACCCACAGCTCACTAATTTTTTGTGCCTGAAAAATGACTGCCTTGTGTCTTAGATATTAGTAATTAAACTTTTTTCATCACTTCATATTGATTTTACTAAAACCCTTTGCCATTTTTTTTTTTAAAGGCTGAGTTGTTTGTTTTTGTTTTTTGCTGGGGAAAATTGGCCCTGAGCTGACATCTGTTGCCCATTCCCCCTCCCCTTTTTTTTTCTCCCCAAAGCCCCAGCACACACCTGTATATTGTAGTTGTAGGTCCTTCTAGTTCTTCTGTGTGGGACGCTGCCACAGCATGGCCTAACAAGTGGTGTGTGGGTCTGCACCCGGATTTTGAACCGGCAAACCCCGGACCACCAAAGTGAGTGCATGAACCTAACCACTTGTCCACAGGGCTGGCCCCCCGCTTTGCCATTTTTAATTGAGGTGATCTGCTTTTCAGTTTTGCAGTATTTGCTTTCTATATAGTCTGTCTTCTCTCATGGCTTCTGTGTGGCGTCATCATAAACCTTCTCAACTCAGTGAACGTTTGTTGATCGTGATTGTGTCCCTGATGATGTGGAAATGCTGAGGTTAGAAACATAAATAAATCCGTCTCTGCCCTCGAAGAGCTCCTGTTGTAGGAGAGAAACTGGCACCTAAACCGCTGGACGACGTGACTGGTGCTGTGTTCACAGTAGTGCCGGCGGCACTGTCACTAACAGCTCAGAAGGAATGGAGTCCGCGGGGGGCCAGAGAGTCTAGGGCAGGCTTCACTGGGAGGTGACCATTATGAGCTCCCCAGACAGCAGGGGACTGGGTGCATGAGTACGGCCATAAGGAGAACATGGTAGAAACCTGGAAGCACCGGCATGCTTAGATTTAAAGGATTGCAAATGACGGGCACTGAGAATGGAAGGGGTAGGAGACTAGGTTAGTAGAGAAGTTATTGGGGAGCTCAGCCCAGTTCTAATGAGACTACCCTGGTCGGAGCTGTGCCTGACAAGACTGTGGTGTCGGCGGGTGCACGACCTGGCACGGGGGGAGCTGAGAGGCAGCGGAACGACGGGTACTGGCCTGCACGGATAGAACGTGGGAAATAGCTTACTGCTGTGAATGTCTCTTTACCGGGTCCCTTCGGGCCCTCCTGCTGACCACAACACTTTTAAGAGCTTTAAGACTTTCTCTTAATTCCCTATATTTTTGTCATCAACTAGCATTTTTAGCTCCAAAATACAACATCAGGAATGTTATTTTTGAAAGAGGAAATGCCCCACTAAGCATATTCCTTTGTGTTTCTCATAACAGGCTGCTGCCGATGAATACAACAGGCTGAAGCAAGTGAAGGGGGTGAGTATTTGCGTTGTAAGATTCTTTGAGGAGGAAGTGCTAGTGATGTGTTTCCCTTTTAACCTTTAGAATGACTGTGAATCCCCGGTCACACCTGCACTGATTATAGACAGAAGGCCCTGTAATTGCAAGAGGAAAACTGTAACTGAGAAGCTGGAACCTTAATTTCGGTCATTTGCAGCTACAACCGATACTGATTTTTTTTAACTTTTTTTTAAGTTGAGGTGTGCATACAGAAAAGTAGACAAATCATAGGTGTACAACTTGGTAAACTTCCACAAAGCAGCCACACACCTTTGCCTGGCACCCAGATCAAGAAATCACATCCTAGGGGCCGGCCCCATGGCCGAGCGGTTAGGTTCACATGTTCTGCTTCAGTGGCTCAGGGTTTCACCGGTTCGAATCCTGGGCACGGACGTGGCACCACTCATCAGGCCATACTAAGGTGGTGTCCCACATGCCACAACTAGAAGGATCCACAACTGAAATATATGCACCTATGTACAGGAAGGATTTGGGGCGAAAAAGCAGGAAAAAAAAATGAAGAAGATTGGCAACAGTTATTAGCTCAGGTGCCAATCTAAAAAAAAAAAAGAAATCACATCCTAATTGCCCTTGTATTGCATTCCAGTTTTCACACTCACCCCAGAGGTACCTAAGTTCTAACATCCTTCGTTCTAACATGGTCGAGTAGTTTTGCCTACTTTGAACTTTATATAAATGGGAATCCCACAGTATGTATTTAGAGTGTGATTTCTTTTGCTCGGTATTACATTGGTGAGACCCATTCGTGTTTTGGTGTACAGCTGCGGTCCGTGTTTATGGGTGTCTATGCACACGTGCACACGTTTGTTAGGTTTATACTTAGGGGTGAAATTGCGGGGTCACCTGGCACGTGTGCATCCAGCCCTGGGTCGGCACTGTCGGACAGCTTTCCTGCTTTGTGTAACACATTCCCACCAGGCAGTGTAGATTCCAGTTGCTCCTCATCCTTGCCAACACTTGGCATCACCAGTCTTTATGGACTTAAAACATTTTTTGTTTTTAAAAGATTTTATATTGAATTTTTTTAAATTGCAGAACATTATGATTTAAAAGCAGGAGTTTAGTAGGGCACATAGCAACCTTTCCTGTCTCAGCCTCCTTCACCAGTTCCCTTTCCCAGGTCAACCCATATCATCAGTTTCTTGTTGTACTGATTTTTTTTAGGTAACGTATTAGCAGAAAGGCCAGTAAGTTTTCTTGGTGACTTTACAAATCATTAGAAATAAACGTATCCTTTGTCAAACCCAGGTTAGAAGACCCGAGAGAGCAAAGAGAATTAGCCACCCATGTGGTCCGAGATGCTGCCACAGGTGTGACTCCATTTAACACCCCCAGCAATTCTATATACTAATATTCCCCTTTGTCTCTTCACCTCTGCCTTCCCAGCGGCTGACACATAACTCGTTTTTATCTTGTTCAATTTACCTGGTTCATTTCTTTTCCTTTTCAGTCTGCAGATTACAAAAGTAAGAGGAATTACTGCAAGCAGTTGAAGAGCAAATTGTCGCACATCAAGAAGATGGTTGGAGACTATGACAGACGGAAAACCTAGGAGGCAGTCGCCACACCGAGAGTAAGATGAAGCGGGCGTCTCTGTGGTGTTGGCAGAGGCAGATGACTCTGGACTGACCGGGAGCCCAGGCCTTTGTGATCATAACAGAGTGCTGGTAGCTTTAATATGACAGTATTGATGCATTTTATAAATAGCTTTTGATAATCAACTGGGCTGAACACTCCAATTAAGGATTTCATGCTTTAAACACTGGTTCTTGTATTAAGAACTAACTGTGGTTTGAGGTCTTTAACCCTTTGAGGAAGGTTCCGGAGAGAACTGTGCTGTGAACTTTCATATCCTGGGCGGTCGCGTCGTTGTATCTGAGTGCTCCTCAGTTCGCATCGGTGATCCTGTTAATCCTCCCAGAGTCCTCCCTTCGCATCACGGTCATTCGTAATCACTCCTGTTTAAATGAGGAGCGTGGGTCCCTGCAGTGACGTCTCTGAAGGGCACAGCCTGTCGGCCAGCTCGCACTTTGGGTCAAGTCTGTTCTCCGACTCACTGAGCAGTCCCTGGCCTTCCATATTTTAGCTACTATGACGTTGTGTTCTACCACCCTCCCTACTGATTTTTTTCTGTGTATAAATGGTTAAAGAAGCTTTTTATTGTTTTACGTTATCCAGGTGAAAGATCATGTTAAAGTAACAAATTGTGAAATTTAAAGATTGTAAATATACATTGACTTTTTAAATCAGAATTTAAACCTACTGGTTAGAATTTTCTGTATTTTTAAATACTTTTTAATCTTTTTATGGTTTACATACGTTTTTTCTTAACCAACTAGGCTTTTTCATTTATCAGAGTATCTGATTACATTTATAATTCAACTGTGACTTGAATTGTATCTCACAAGAATGTTCAAGTTCTGTACATATTTTATAAGGTATTAAACCTGGGGTTTTCTTCCTATAATATACCTGTTTGACGTCGTTAGTGCTGTTCATACTAAGCTGTCGAAAACTACACTCATCAGTTGTATCTGTTGCTGTTTTAATCTGTCTTGGGTGCTGTGCTGGTTGCTGGATTCCTGGTCCTTTGGCTGTAAGATGGCCGATTGGTCTTGAAATGGAATACAAAACACCACAAAACACCAAATTACTTCAAATGGTGCCCTTAAATCTCAGCACATTTTTTTTTTAATTCAAATTTTTATTAAGTAAAATTAGCTGATAACACTGGGCATGTAGCTGGTAGCCAAATTGATGTGATTATCCCCCAGTTTAGAACTCTTTTCTTTGAAAATTTTTTAAAGAATAATCTTTAAATCATTGGTGTGCAATTCAGGCAGTTACGTATATAATTTTTTATATACAAGTCTGAATCATTGTCCAAAGATAAATTTTTAAATCTTTCCATTATAACACTGATTCATTCTTCAAATTGAAGAAATTCTTAATTTTCCATGTGCTGTACATACTTACCACAAAAGATAATGAATAGTTTATGTTTTTTATCCTTTTTGGATTCAAACCAAATGGTAAGGACTCTTGAGCAACTTGACTGATTTTTATGTATTAAAGTATAATCTCTTGTTCTCTGAAGTCAATGTACTTAGTTTACAAAGGCAAGCTTGCCATGTTCTGACAAAACAAAAACTATTCAGTGGAATGCAAAAAATCAAATAGCGTGTTCGTGTTGTAAAATTGTGCCATAAAATTGGACTTTAAAATAAAATAAGAAAATCATTTTTCAAATGTGGTACACTAGAGACCACTTCAGGGGCCAGCCCCATGGCCTAGTGGTTAAATTCGGCATGCTCTGCTTCAGTAGCCTGGGTTCTGTTCCCCAGTGCAGACTTACACCACTCATCAGTGGCCACGCTGTGGTGGCGACCCACATACAAAACAGAGGAAGGTGGGAACAGAAGTTAGCTCAGGGCTAATCTTATTCAAGTGAAAAGAGGAAGATTGGCAACAGATGTTAGCTCAGGGTGAATCTTCCTCAGCAAAAAAAAAATACAGACCACTTCAGGAGCCAGCATCAGAGTGTTTCTGTTGGGGTTGGCATTAACTAGCTAGATGTAACTTTGAAAAGCCACTCGAGCAGTTTTCTAGTCTGAAAAATAAGAAGTTTCAGTTAGATTTCAGAGGTCTCTTTCGTCTCTGATCTTCTGTGATTCTTATGTCTACATCCTGCTTTCTGCTATAAACCATTGTTCCAGAGATTTTGTGGAAGCATGTGGTCCATCTGGTGAAGGTTCTTTCCATAGAGTGAGTCCCTTACATGTGTGATTCTGTATTAAAAGTATATAAGATCAGTATTTTTATTTCTATTTTGAAAAATTGAAAGAAATATGAAAAACTATAAGCAAACATGTACCCACCACCTAGAAATAACGTATTAGTTTTATCATATATACTTTGTATTTCTTGAAATAAATGTATTAGTATTTATAGTCCAAGTTACATTGTACACATATACACTTGAAATATCGTTTAATCCTTACAACAGTCCATTGATGTGTAACCGTTTCTCGTTCCCATTTACAGACAAGGAAACATGATTTGATGGGTTAACTGGTCCATGGTCACACAAGCAAGTGACTAAGCTAGGATTGGAATCTAGCTTAGATTCTGTCTGTTGGAATATTAGGTTCTATGCTCCATTCTAGGTTGACTTTGTTAATAAATTAATGGGTGGGGTTCCTGTTTGATGTTAATAAAATATCCTATTTTGAGTGCATTTTAAGTACTTCTCATTACATAACATGCTTCCTCTGAACTATCTGAAGGATATATGTGTAAAGACGGGTTGGGCGGAAGGGTTCTGTAATCGTGGCTCCAGGACCTTCGCTTCGGTTGGGGCTGTGGGAGGTCCTCACACACGTTCTCCTGCTGCAGCACTGTGACTGGAAGCGTCTCCTCTGGACATTGGGGAAGGCTCAGCTGGAGCTGTCAGAATGTGATCTCACCATGTGACCTCTGATAGGACAGGACAGAAGATTAGATGGAGGACTGCATCATCCTTCCTGCATTTCATTCTGTCAGCATTTCTCCTAACGGGCATAGTTTTCCTGAATAAAAATGCCCAAGTAAGTTCGGTAGTTTTTAGAAAACACTGTGTTAAAATAATGCCACTTTGGAGTTAGGACATAGACGCATAGTCATGATTGTGTGTGTGTATGACTGCAATAAAATGTGGAAGAGTATCCTAAAAAAGATTTCTGGTTGCTGCCACAGGCCTGCTTGCTCTCCCCTGTGTGTGTTGTCCTATTCTTGCTTTGCTCTCCAGCAATCACTTGCTGTGTGACCTTGGACAAATTACTTAGCCTTCCTGTCCATCAGTGTGCTTGTTTGTTGAGATGTTTGTACTTAATCTCATAGCTGTTAGGAAGGTAGTTAATGTGTGACTTACAATAGTCCTTGTCAGAAAGTAATATATGGCTAGTTAGACCTATTTCCCAAAGCCAGAAGGTGAAACTTTAAACAACTTTTTCAAAGGCAAATTCTATTTTAAAAGTATATTTATCGTCCCAATCCCCACATGCTTCGTCTGCTGGGTGCAGCTGTAGGGTGTAAATTCGTTTGAATTCTTGACAGATAACTGCATTAGGCTGGGCATACTCATAGATGATGAACAAATGCTGTAAAAGACAAATTACATATCAAGATAAGGATTATTAGATACTGTTTGAAGCGATTGTGGAGGTTTTGAATGATTTAGTGTCCATCTAAAGGTACTACAATAGGCAGGTTTGCCTCTCCCAGTCCCTGAAGTGGCACAACTTGAATTTCAGCTTGACTCCACTGGCTGAGCTGCTCATGAATTTCCTAACTCGGTGGACTGTGTCAGCCACCCATGGGCGAAGAACAGATTGTGCCATTCTTTATAGTTGTTCCTTAGTTTTACAAGTTGGAACATCTGGCTAGGTTGGATCACTTTGTTATACCACTTTATGCACAGTTAGAATATTGTGTCAGTCATGATTATGGAAGGGATCACCACAGGTGTACGCGTTTCGTTTTGCCTTAGGACCATTACCTAGCTGAGTCACGACCTGTGACTAAAATCTATACGGAGGAAAGTAAACTTCACAGGTGGGAAAAGCTTGAATGATTTAGCCTCTCCACAAATACGCTTCAATTTAATTTTATTGGGGAGTCCACTGTCCTTTTCCTGGTTTTCCGTTGAAATTGTTTTTTTTCTCCCAGACTGCTAGTAAGTATTAAGCGAGACGTTCGGGGCTTGGGGTTGCGGCTGTCCTATAGGAACGCATCCCTCTAACAGAACGGCCAATCAGAACGGAGGAAAAAGGAAGTGTGGAGTTTGTGGATGGAAGGGAGGGTGGAAGGGAAAGGAGAAAGCGTGGAGTTTGCGTGAGTCTCCGCAGGAGTCACGGAGGCGGGGAGGCCGGGAGGAAGACATCGGCGATGCCCATCTCCCTCCCCTCCCTCTCGCCGACAAGGCGCAAACTAAGGGGGACCCCGTCTTCTGGGGAGAAATGAGGGGCTGGCTGCGGAGCCGCCACTGATGGTGAGCGCTGTAGGGCAGGTGGCCCCCATTTCATAGCTGAGACTTGGGTGTTACTCGCTTAGAGGCAGAGCCCGGTTTCAAACCCAGGTGTGATCTTTGCATCCCCGCGCAGGATGGCTCCTCTGTGATTTTGGGGCAGGACCCCCGAGAAGGTGGAGGCGCGGGCCGCGGAGGGGCGCAGGTGGGGCGGGGAGCAGGCTGCAGCGCCGCCCTTCTTCTCGGCGCGGGAAGCCGGACACCACGGCCGCCGGCAGGCCCCGAGTCAGCTCCGCGCGGCCGCCGGAACGTTTACGCGGGCCCCCGCCCCGCGCACGGCGGAAGGACTTGGGCGGCGCCCTCAGAGAGGGTTGGCGGGACTTCCGGGCGGAGCGGCTTCCGGCGGGCCTGGTGAGTGCGCGGGCGATTCCCGCGGCGGCGGCGGCGGGAGAGGGGCGTCGGGGGGCGGGCCCTGCGGGGGGCCGCCTGCTGCCGTCCCTCAGGCCGAGCGCGGCTCGCGCCCCGCGGCCCCACTGGTGTCCCCCCCGCAGCCGTCGCCCGGAGACCCGGCCGCCTGGGCCCGCGAGTCCCCGGTGCCCGCGGGGCGCACTGTGAGGGGCCTCTCGGCGGGGTGGGCGCGTGCACGTGCGGGGGCGGCGGCCCCGGGGCGGCCCCGCGCGGGGACCCGAGCCTGAGAGCAGGCCGCGCGGTGATGCACGGCTTGCGCAGGAGACAGAGGCCGCCTGCCTGGAGGGTCAGGCGTCCGGGGTGGCCGCCGTGTCGCCGCACGCGTCGTGAACCCGCGGGCGCCAGCGCGGTCGGCGTGGGGAATAGCGCGGGCGTTAGGGTTAAGCCCCTTCTGCTGCTGCGGGGTGCTGGAGCGGGTTACCGGCTCCCCGCAGCGGGGTCTCCAGCCCCGGGCTTGGTGTCTTAGTGACACGCCGGACTTGAGCCGGTGACCCGGGACAGCGGGGCCGCGGGGAGCTGCGATGCAGGGAAAGCCATGTCCCTCTTATCAGTGGGTTTGAATTCCGGGAGTCCATTCATAGGTCAGTTCTTTAGATCTGTAAATCTATAGCAGCAATGTGTAATGGAGGGTCAGGTCTTGGTTCTGGTCCTCATCACAGTTAGTCTTCGCCCCCCGGGGTGGGGTTTCTTCTGTCCTTGTGGTCTTGGCACTTGGTTCCTTTACGGAGGAAGGAAGCTGAGAGTGGAGCGTGGGGTGGGGATGTTTATTGCTTGGTTATGGTTAGTCGGTTCCCCCCAGCACGTTTTATCCCTGATTATTAAAAAATACATGTTCATATTGAAAATATGAAAACACAGAAAAGAATAAAGAAGCAAAAAGCCAGTCATCTTTAATCCTATCATCCCGATGAACCATTTGTCCTATTTATTGAATTACTAAGTATTTCCTTTATCCTTTGGTAGTTGAGATCAAAGTATAAGTTTAATATTATGTCCTTTTTTTGAATTCTGAGCCACGAGCATTTACCACTAATAAATACCAATAAACTTCATTTTAAAACGTTGATTGTGAGAAAGTCCACACAGACACAAAGGTGGAGAGGTGGTACAATGAATCACCATGCGTCTGTCACTCAGCTCTAACAATCGTCCGTTGTGGCTGATCTTGTTTTCTGTGCCCGTACCCACTTCCCATAATTCTGTGGTCCTGTCCTAGGACACATTTATAATGTATTTTGGTTTTTTGTAATTATAAAAAGATGCTTATTTTTGTTGGTGCCATATTTGCGCATAAACATTCATATTCTTTCTTGATGGAAAAATGAGTTCCATGAGGATTTTGTAAAGTATTTTCATCCAACAATTACTAAATAAACTGCAAAGAATAAGATGGCCTTGTAGTCTGAGTTTTTCACTTTGTATGTTCACTTCTCTCTCTTTACTTTTCAAATTTGATTGTACACATTTGGTGTCAAACATCTTTAGAAAATTCACAATCTAATGATTTTTACAGGATGTTGAATAATATAATACATTTAAGAAAAAAATGGATGAGGAACCTGAAAGAACTAAGCGATGGGAAGGAGGTTATGAAAGAACATGGTGAGCAAGGCGTTATTACTCTCTTCTCTTTTGGGCATTGTCTTTTTTGTTTTTTTTTACAGCTTTTATTGAAGTATATTTCACACATGTTAAAATTCACCTGTTTCAATTTATAATTTAGTGATTTTTAGATTTACTGAGTTGTGCAGTCATCACCATAAATCAGTTTTAGAACGTTTTTGTCACCCCAGTAAGATCCGTCATGCCCATTTACGACTAATTCCATTGTCCAGCCCTGGGCAACCATTCATCTACTTTCTGTCTCTGCCCTTTCTGGACACATGGTTTAATGTAATCATGTAATATGTGGTCAGTTGTGTCGGGCTCCTTTCACTTAACATGCACTTTTCAAGGCTCAGCCATGTTATAGCGTGCATCAGTGTTCATTCCTTTTATTGCTGAATAGAGCGTTCTCTTACATGGTTATACCACGTTTTTATTCATCCATTCACCAGTTGGTGGGCATTTAGATTGTTTACAGTTTTTGGCTGTTATGAACACTGCAGCTGTGAACATTCACGTCCAATTCTTTGTGTGGACATATGTTTTCATTCTTTTGGGTTAATAAACTTTTAGCTTATCTCTCAAACGAGTAATTATTGCTTATAGGGAGATTCTTAAAGAAGATGAATCAGGGTCACTTAAAGCTACAATAGAAGATATTCTCTTTAAAGCAAAGAGAAAAAGGTATGTGAACTTTTTGTAAGTGTGTTACAAAAGGTAAAATACATTGCTTTAAGCCAGGGGTGCCCCTGTACCCACTGCTCAGGACTGCGTTCAGCTGCGTTTCCGGGAAACTGACCTGTAGCCTCTGAATGGGGAGAGCCAGCACCCAGAGGCTCAGCAGGGCAGTGGGTCTCCAGGGACTTCCAAAATGCCTGTCATTATGTGGATCCCATAAGTTAATAATTGAACTTCCCTAAAAAATGCAGGTTAGTTTAATGGTTGTACTGATTTTTTCGGGTAGTATGTGGTATTCCATTAAAATATTTGCATAATTTTAACAGAGTATTTGAGCACCATGGACAAGTTCGACTTGGAATGGTATGTTGTTATTTTTTCCTTTACTGGTACAGAACTAGTTTGGGTTAAAGAAACATTCTGGCTTGATAGAATAAATAAGAGTGAAACAACAAACCTTTTAAAAGAATATCTTAGGAGCCAGCCCCATGGCCGAGTGGTTAAGTTCGCGTGCTCTGCTTCAGTGGCCCAGGGTTTCGCTGGTGTGGATCCTGGGCGCGGACGTGGCACCACTCATTAGGCCATGCTGAGGCGGCATCCCACATGCCACAACTAGAAAGACCCACAATTAAAATATACAACTATGTACTGGGGGGGATTTGGGGGGGGAAAAAAAAAAGATTGGCAACAGTTGTTAGCTCAGGTGCCAATCTTTAAAAAAATAAATAGAAGAATATATTAAAAATACATGTGTAGAATGTGTGAATACTAAATGCCATTTTTACTTCGTGGTAAAAATATATTTGAAAATTGTCCTGGGGCCAGCCCTGGTGGCCCAGTGGTTAAGTTCAGCGTGCTCCCCTTCAGTGGCCTGGGTTTAGATCCTGGGCATGGACCTACACCACTCTCTTAGTGGCCATGCTCTGCTGGCGGCCCACATCTAAAAAATAGAGGAACATTGGCATGGATGTTAGCTCAGGGGCAATCTTCGTCAACAAAAAAAAAAAAGAAAAAGAAAGTTGTCCTTATTTGTGTTTTTGTTTGTAGATGCGCCATCTTTATGTGGTAGTAGATGGATCGAGAACAATGGAAGACCAAGATTTAAAGCCAAATAGACTGACGTGTACTTTAAAGGTACAGTAGAGTCATTCTAATTTACTGTCAGTGGGGGAAGGACACTGAATTTTCAGGGAATGCTTTCTTTTTTCTGAGTGAATGCCAACTACAGCTAAGGAGAAGTGCTAGCGGTCCCTGAGGGAAATGGTAACGAATAGCTAGTTACTTATGTCTGTGGTTTCCGCCTTCCACCCGAGTCGGGATCTCGCTTTGTCGGTTGTCCCTTCCCACTGTTGAATCTCGTTCTCCTTTGGCTTCCTTGGCTCGGTGTCCTCAGCCTGTAGACACGCAGGTTCCTGGTTTATCAGAGCTGGTCCTCAGTTCTGCTCGCGCTCCCGTCTCTGTCTGCAGTGGATCTTTTCCTGTTTAGTCGCTTCTGTCTTACGTGTCCAGATGGCTCCATCTTTTAAGGCCCAGCTCAAACCTGTCTCGTCACTTACCACTTCAAATTCAGGTTTATTTAATATTTTGATTTTTACTTATTTAATATTTTAAAATTTATTATTTTTATTTATTTAGTATTTTTACTACTAAACATTTTTTTTAAATCTGAAAGCTTAAAAATCATGAGAAAGGGGCCAGCCTGGTGGTGTAGTGATTAAGTTTGTGCACTCCACTCCAGCTCCTCAGGGTTCGCCAGTTCGCATTTCGGGCGCGGACATGGCACCGCTCATCAAGCCATGCTGTGGCGGGCATCCCACATATAAAATAGAAGAAGATGGGCATGGCTGTTAGCTCAGGGCCAGTCTTCCTCAAGAAAAAAAAATCATGAGAAGCAATGCTTTGATAAACAGGTTTCACAAGACGTGTTCTCTGTGGTTGTTATTTTGCCCTTAGTATTTCCGCTTTGTTTTCTTTAAACAGTTGTTGGAATACTTCGTAGAGGAATATTTTGATCAAAACCCTATTAGTCAGGTATGTATATAAGCAGTGGAATTCAGAATTGGATTCCTGATATGACTGCAAGTATGATTTATTTTTAAAATATTTGGCATACGTTCTATGAATTATTAAATGGTCCAGATCGTGTACCAGTTTCTGGTACAATTATTAATGAAAAGCAATATAACTCTAGAGGTTAAATAACGTACAGTGAACTCATAGCTCGATTTATGTCAAAAGCTTCGTGAGAACAAGTTTCTCACGTTACTTATTCCTTTGAAATTACTAATTTATTTTAGTTATGTACATTCTTATCAAGAAGAAATAATTCGTTAAATTAATGATCATTTTTGTTTTTCTTTGGAGATTGGAATAATTATAACGAAGAGTAAAAGAGCTGAAAAGCTGACAGAACTCTCAGGTACGCATAACCACCCTTCCAGGACTCGGGGCCTCGGCTGCGTTTACGCAACTCGTGCCCTGTTCCTGCGCTCGCCCAGGAAGTGGAACAGAGCCTGCCCGCCTGCCTTGGGTGGGCCCTTCATAAGCCCTCCGTCAGACCCTCGGTGTCTGAGATGAGCTCTTTACATGGAGCTCTGCACACTGGCGAATAGTGTCGCAGTGGATGTAGATGTGTTTTTAAGATCTGTACATTCTTGTCCCCAGAGTATTAAGATAAAATTATTGTAACCATTCAGAAAATCCACTTAATCTTAAAATTAATTTTTTTAAAAGTTAAACCTCTAAAGAGCAGAGTATTTCAAATGAAAATTGAATTGTAGTTGTTAATGATTCAATTTTTCTGCTTGCGTGACATGCCTAACTGAATTTTATTCTCTTAGAAGATAATAATGTCAGGTTTTATTTGCTTTGATATGTTCTGTTACAAATTTACATCACTAATTCTGTTTTCTGTGAAACACACTATCCCTTAAATGTGGCTCTCAACCCTTCCTCCCCACCAGAACACACGAGAGAAGTGACATGCTTTCATCATTACTAGTTTTTCACTCTGGCAGTAAGGAGTGAAATGTATGTTAGCCTGCAGTGATCCAAGAAACTCAATTGTAAGCAAAAAATCTCAAGATAGCGTAAGCGCAGAGTGAAATTCTTGGCTCATGTTCGAAGGTGGCTGATTTCACATACAGTTGTTTCCAGGGTCCTGGCTCTGTCTGGCTTCATGCTCTCGTAGGCTTTCTGGGAGGTGAAACCATGCCTGTTCATAGCCCCAGGCTGACGGGTCCCTCGTAGCCTGTAGCTTCAGCACAGGTCTCATTGGGGACTCTTCGTGACCCTGCTGATCGTCTGCCCGTCCATGAGCAGTCCGAGTGGCCGGGGAGCTGAAGTGTTTTGTTGGTAGCCTGGATGGCATGTCTGTGCCTGGAGCCGGATGGGAGCAGGATGAGCTTCCCCTGAACCACGTGGTCTAAGCTGGACTGTTAGACAGCGGGGGGAGGATGGTTCCCCAAGGAAAGGATGTAGGGCCACCCCTCCCCCCTCAATTAATGGTGGTTTTCTGTTGGTCCTGGGGAAGTCGTGTGTAGAGAAGGAAAAGCCTCTGGAGATGCTGACAGGCCTCTTGCAGGCGCCCTCTCTCCCTCTGGTCAGAGTCACACTGTAAACCTCGCCAACGGTGATGGATGCTTTTTCCCTATGCTCACGACACGGTGGGAGATGAAACACGTGTGTTGTGTGGTGTGGTAGAAACACAAGTGGATAGAGAGCCCGGAGATGAGCGAGTGCTGGACCTGCCGTTGGGTGGGCCATGTCTGTGGGCCAATCATTTAGCTTGTTACATGTGTTTCTCACTTATGAGTGATTTGACTAAGACATTTCTCATTTCTAAAATTTTATGATGCCATGAGTAAATGCAACATGTATTAAATATGGTGGATGGTTACTACTTTAGAACTTATTCAGATAAATAAGAACACTAAGAAGTTCCAAGAAGATGAATAGACAAGACAGATAATTCATACTAGAATAAAAAGTGAAATAACTATTGAAGAAGAAGTTTAGGGCCAACCCCAGTGGCCTAGCAGTTAAGTTCAGTGTGCTCCACTTTGGCTGCCTGGGTTTGGTTCCTGGGCGCAGACCTACACCGCTCTGTTAGTGGCCATGCTGTGGTGGCAGCCCACGTACTGTAAGATAAAGGAAGATTGGCACGATGTTAGCTCAGGGGGAATCTTCCTCAGCAAAAAAAAAAAAAAAAAAAAGTTTAGCCAAACAAGTAATCAAAAACAAAACCACTCAGCAACGTTTTATTGTATATATTTTAAATGAGCAAAGTAAAGTTCCACAAGCAGTATATTGCTTGCTGAACCGTGGAGAAACTGGTATGTGTAGTGCTCATAGTCTGGTTAATTAGTTTAACATTGTTGGGAAAAGAGCCGTAAAAATGGTTGTTTCTTGGAATTATACTTAGGAAATATTGTGAAAAAATTTAAAAAAGCATTGCTCTACAAATATGCTCTTTGCAATGGTATGTTTAATGTGACAATATTAGTAAGTTAAATGTTAAGTTAATTTGATAGGGAAATAATGTTCAACATTAAGGAAATAAATGTTCAACACTATAGAGGTAGTTTGATGAACTGTGCTATATGAGAAAATCAATTAAAGATGTTTTGATTATCATTAATTAATATGAAGACAGTGTTGAATGGGAGAGTGTCTGAAGAATACCATATTTCACTGAATGTCAGATTCCCTCATTTGTAAGATACCTTTATTTTATGAGCCATCGAGAAGGAAACACCAGCAGTTAAACTTTGATGCCATGTCACATGATCTGGGGCTTGTTCACACCAGCTTTTTGGTCATTTGACGTGTCTGTCAACTGTTAGAAACAACTCAGTGGTTTCTCCTCCCTTCATTTGTTTACTTGACGTGAGGTGGACAATCTTTTCAGATGTTATTCAGTCAGCAGATAACACACTTTGTCTATTTGTGGAAATTCTCCTTTCTTAGGTCTTGTGAAGCTCTCATTTTTTTACCCCAAAGGAAAATAGGAATTGCCACTAATAACAAATTTATACCTCGCTGCTCTGCTCCGTGCCTTTCTACATAAAAATATAACCTTTTTTATTAATAGCATTTCTGAAAGCACTTTAAATTGCAGTTGAACTCAACATGAATGGCGCAAACAGTGTACATAATGCACTGGAAGCCACAGCATGTCAATAGCCATTCGTAGGTTGGCTCGCGAGCAGACAGTGACGGCTGTGTCCACCACTGCTTGCCTGCCGGGGATTGTCGGACACATCCTGACTTCAGAGGTGTTAAAATGTGAAAATAATGGTGAAATAGGGAAATGTTAAAACATAAAAGGTTATGTGCTCTAAGTTAATATTACTTAAAAGTGTGCTAATAGATAAAAGATAGGTTGTGTTCTCTTTTTCAGTATGAAATGAGACTTTATGTAACAAACATTTCTGATAAAAGTGCAACTTACCAAAAATGTAAATTGAAGGGATTTTGTTCTTTAATATCATAGACCTGTAAATTTTGGGAGAAACATGAATTTCTGTTCTGTATGTATATATAGAATTTTATTTAAAGTGGATTATTCCATTTCTGTTTTAGGGAACCCGAGGAAACACATAACGTCTCTGAAGAAAGCCGTGGCTATGACGTGCCATGGAGAGCCGTCTCTTTATAACTCCTTGAGCATGGCTATGCAGACTCTGAAGTTAGTATTTCACGTTCATTATTTCTCATTGGTTTCAAAGTTTTTTGAATGAGTTAAGTTGAAATGATCATGTGTTAATAGGTATCTCCATAAACTCAACTATGATGAAAACGTTACTGAGAGAAATGTGTAATGTCATTTATGATGTTTAGTATGGTGTTGGTTACTGATTTTTATTTTACATTTTAGTTGGTGGGGTACGGCCTTAAAAGTTTTAGAAAAATATCATTAAAACTGTAGTGGTATTAGTACAAAAGAAATATGTTGATGAGTAAACATTTTATTGGAAATTGATTGTATATGGAATTTAATGTCATGTAATAATTGTGAGTTTGTTGTACACTTATTGACTGTTATTAACTTATTTTGTGATACATCTGAAAATTAATAGCACACTTGCCCAGGAAGTTTAACTTTATGTGGAATACAGCTAAGACCCCAAAGGAAGTGTTCCCTATGGTTAAGGCTCGTCTGTTCTATCCCCGGGTAGTCTGTCCTGCCTCCGATACTTACACCTTTAGGTATTGTTCTGGTTTTGAAGGAGATGAGGAGGTAGAACTCATAAAAGGAGGCACGAAAGCAGCCTCCACAGTGAAAGCCGCGAGCCTGCCAGTGAAGCTATAGTGGGAAAGCTGTAAATAACTGATAGGATTGCCCCAAAAAGCATACAAATCTCTCTTTAATGTGGGGGAAAACAGCTCATCACATCATAAAATCCCGTACGCCCTCATTTAATTGAATGGTGCACAAAAATTAATGTTTATGACTGTTTTGACTCTGAATCACCATGTGGTTAAATTAGAGTCTTGAAAAAGGAAGATGGTTACCATTGCCAGGCCGCGCGGGTCCACCTCGAGGTGGATCCAGGTGGTGGTGTCACACTTGCCAGGGTTCGCCGTAGACTTGGTGTGGAACAAATCTGCTGCCACGTGAGCTTCACAGTGTGAGGGCCTCGTCAGTCTTGCTTATCACTCTGTCCCCAGAACTTAAAAGAGGATTCAGTAAATATTTATGGAATGAATCGATGAATTTTTTTTTTAAGTGTGTAGCTAACTTTAGAAAAATTCACATTAAGGTATTAGGAATATACTCACAATTCATTCCTTTGTACTGTTGAAACAGGTGAGATGTTCTGTAGTCTGACTGTGTGAGCTGTGTGTGCTGTTCTTACTGGGGAGGCGGTTCGTTAGTGTAATTTGCTTTACACAATTGGGTGCATTTGCCCTTCCTTAGACACATGCCCGGCCACACGAGTCGAGAAGTCCTGATCATCTTCAGCAGCCTCACGACCTGCGACCCGTCTGACATCTATGGCCTCATCCAGGTAGGGCCGGCAGTTCCTCTGTCGTCCAAGCGAAAGTGACGACTAACGAGAATTCCGTAGTGAACTTGTTACTAGTCTTCAGAGCATTCTGTCCTTTTTCAAACACGCTAATTCTTCATTGTTTTTTTCCTTCCCCGAAACGCTTTGTTTACGTGGATTTCGTGAAGACGCTAAAGGCAGCTAAAATTCGCGTGTCTGTGATTGGATTGTCTGCCGAGGTTCGGGTCTGCACCGTGCTTGCTCGTGAAACTGGTGGTATGTGTCTGGAATCTTCAGTGTGTATTCATCATTACTATGTAAGACGTAACAATTTGTTCATTAAATTACGGTTTTCATCTGTTTTTACTAGACTTAAATCAGTGTATGTCCTGAAGTCCAAAATATGGGTAGTCATCTTAAATATATCATTGATTCTGTAAGGTAGCATCTCAAAATGCAAGGAATTCTCAGTAGTTATGTCAGTGTTTAGAGGACGCAATATAACCCTTGAAAAGCTACAAATTTCACTATACGTAATATTTTGTAAAGATCTTACAACTTGACTTTAATTAAATTGTAATTATAGTTATTCATAGAAGTGTTTGAAGAATGATATTTTAACTCTAATATTTATTTTGAAAATGTACGTTTTCAGATGGTAAAACTTTTACAGAATTGCATAGAAATTGTAATTCGTTCTTAAGTCTGGAAAGCTGATTTTCTTTTTCTTTTATTTTTCGTCTTGTTAGGCACATACCATGTTATTTTAGATGAAAGCCATTACAAAGAATTGCTAACACATCACGTTAGTCCCCCTCCTGCCAGCTCAAATTCTGAATGCTCGCTTATTCGTATGGGTAAGTGTTTATTTTGTGTTATTTTAAAATAGGCATTTTTAAAAATATGTTTTAGCTCAAATCAGACTTTGTATCTTCATTTGCACAAGTTATTTAAATGTTTAAGAATTTCCTTTTTTAACTCAAATGTTTTATAATTAGAGAAAATTATGTTGTTGAAGCAATTTTGGAAAATACAGAGAAGTAAAAATAAATGAAAACCACTGTAGCTCTCCCTCAGAGAACACTACTGACGTTCTTTCATTTGTAAGGCTGTAAAGGTATAATGAACTGGGTTTATAGAAAAATCCTTGTTGTATTAAGAAATTTAAAAGATAAGCTACAAAATCGTCTGTGCTGTTTGGTCAAAGCTGCGTGATGCAAAGTGTGCAAAGACAGCCAGTTGTGGGAGGCACGTGACACTGACCAAGGTGCTTTCTTTCTGGAGGACAAGAATGATGGGTTTTGCATCATTTAAAAAAAATTTTATTTTCCTCTATTTTCTGAAAATTTTGTATGTTTATAATTGAAAAAGGCATAACTTTTTAAATATAAAAGGAATCTCCTTGTTTAATGTACATTTTTTAACTGTCAGAGGAATGCTTTTCTTCCTTGTTTTTGGCGGTTTATAGTACTGGTCAGCCTCTTTGCTCATCCGTAGACTGATATCGGTGTCTGTCTCCTTATGTCGCAAGGGCTGATAGATACAGATGAAGCACACTCTACATTTAGATATTATGTTGGCTAGTCTTCTTTGATTTACTGATACATTTTCTTAGCCCATTTTAAAGTTGTGATTTAAACTTATAATAGTTTATTCTTCAGGTTGATTTGTTAGAGCCATTTAGGAATGTCCACCCGTTTTCAGTCACCTCTTGTGAATGTTTTTCAGTTGGTCATTTACTTTTGCTTTAATTTGTTTTGATGTGCAGATAGATTTTAAATTTTTATGTAATCAATCTCTCTTTTTTTAATGGTTTCTAGTTTCCTTGGCCTTATTTTCAGAATTTAAAAATGTAAATAGAAACAAACTACATGGATTTGGGGGTTCCAAAATTTTAAACATGGAAGTATATTCTTACATAAAGTGAAGGCAGCCTCTGAATAGACTCCTCCGTTGTGTTAGAAACTATTTAAAAATTACAGACACCTTCTTTTTAAACAGCAGTGTGTGTTAACTGTTACTAAATTGGAAAATATGGCTGTGACCTTCAGATGGGGCGGGTGTACAGGCAGCTCTCCCCCGTTCCCTCCACTTTCAATTTGTCTCATGACCTGGAGTTTCAGTCCGTTGGACCAGCTGTGATGAACACGTCTAAAAGGCGGGAGAGAGAACTTTTGTGCAACTTTGTGGGCTTTCTGGTAGGAACATTTTTAGGTTCCTAGTCCTAGAATAATTTTGCCGTTTTCCTGGAAAAAGAAAGTAACTTCTTTTCTTCTGTGAAGGATTTCCTCAGCATACAATTGCTTCTCTGTCTGATCAAGATGCAAAACCATCTTTCAGCATGGCGTAAGTGAAAACCTTGAAGCTGTCAGTGATACTATTTCTGCACTTTTAATTCTTCCTATCAGTTATAAGTTTAAAATACGGGCTCAGAATGTGATGACTTTTGTCAAAGATTGCCTTGTCTGTACTGTAAGAAGGAGTGAGGACTCTACTCTCTCTATACTCCTGTGGCGCCATCTTCAGACGTGTGAGTAAGTAAGACAGCGAGGTGGAGAAAAGTGGGCAGGATGCTGCCAACCACCTAAGGAGAGGGTTTGCCTCATAATAACAACATAATGGAAATAAAAAGTGAAAACTAAAAGATGTTTACTGAGGCGGCCTGTGGAGAAAGGCAAAGGGGTAGACCCCAGGTTTTCCTGAATATACCTTGTTTTAACTTCAGAGCTTTACATTTTACATAATTATAAAACAAAACTAAATTTAAGAAAATGATTCTTAAAAGTCACAAATAAGACTACTCTCTGCATGGTTAAAGGTGTAATAGGGACTGATTTACCCTCCTGCCTCCTGCCAGAAAACCGGGCAGGATACACAAAACCGTGTTTTCAGGCATTGGCAGCAGGCAGTGCAGGGACGATCTCTGAAAGAGGGGGGCAGGCGAGGTGGGCCCTGTGACTCAGCTCGCTGCCTGGGGAGAATCTCCTGGCTGCCGTGCGGGGTGGGGGGTCGACACAGAGCCTGGACATCTTCTCCCTCAAAGACACGGAGTTCAGAGTTGGGGGAGGCTGAAATGACCGTAATTCTGCAGAGAGAGTCTAGAGAGTGTCTAGAGAGTAACGAGCTGCCCAGAGAGCTCTCCAGATCTGCAGAGGCTGAGTGCTGGGCTGCACCTTCCTGTGAGGGAACTCCCAGAGGCCGGCGGAGAATCATGGGACAGGAGCGGCCAGAACCGTCCCTGAGCTCCCGTGGCCGGAGCAGGTCACGTTCCCACCAGTCAGTGTGGACAGGCCTCTTAACACCCCGGGGGATGGAGCCTGATCCACCCTAGACTAACAGCTGTTCCGGGCAGCCTGACAAGCTTCAAAGAAGTCTCCAACAGAGCAGATGGCTTCCCAGTTACTTACATATATTCCAAAAAAAGCCCCAATGTATTTAAGGGAATACAAAAAAAAGCCAGCACCCAAAACAAAGCAAAATTCGCAGTGTCTGGCAGCCAGTCAAAAATGACCAGGCATGCAAAGGAGTAGGAAAATGTGACCCATAACAAGGAGAAAAATTGTAGAACAGAGACCTAGCCAGAAGTAACACAGTTGATAGAATAAGGGGACAGGAGGTTAAAACACTAAAACAGCCGTTGTAAATAGACTCCTTATGTTCAGGAAAGTAGAGGAGAGCATGAGCAGGAGAGAGATGGAAGAGAGATGAAGAACACAGTGTCCGAGATGACAGTACACTGGATGGGATTAATAGCAGGTTAGTCACTGAAGGAGGAAAGGGCAGTGAACTCGAAGACGTTAATGGAAACGACTCAAAACAAAAATGCAGAGACAAAAAGACAGTGAACAAAGCGTAAGTGAGCTATGAAACAACTTGTCAGAGTTCTAGCATCATGTCGCATACGTCCCTCTGCTCTGACTCTTCACGTGCTTCTGTCTTCCCCCCACAGGCATCTGGATAGCAGCTCCGAGCCGGGACTTACGCTGGGAGGCTATTTCTGCCCCCAGTGCCGGGCGAAGTACTGTGAGCTGCCCGTGGAATGTAAAATCTGTGGTGAGAGACCAGCTGTTCCTTATCTAAATTAGTCTTGAATAACTTCTTTCTTACATTGCTATTAAAATAATGTAAGTATTAAGCTCTGCCTGTGTTTCTGGGTTTAATCTGTGAGAAGAGAAGTAGGTTCCTTTTCTCGTTGAGTGGCGTTCCAGAAGAGGTTCCTGATTCTCTTTCTGAACAAAGTGTGTTCTTTAAGGGCGGTGCAGTCGATCTAGGAGACGTTTTTGCAGCTCTTACCTTCATAAGATAAATATATGTAAGGACAATGAGGAATGGAAGTAATAGAATTATGTAATTTTATTTCATTTACAAGTAAGCAAATATACAAGGAGAAGTCACACACTTATTGACAGAACCAAGACTCCATCCTGGAATCTCCTTTTATGGCCACGGGTAATAAACTGAAGACATAATATCTGCAGTTCTAAAAAAGATTTGAAAATACTTAGCCTGAGTTATATCGTTTGATGTTTCAGCGGCCGTCTCCATGAGGTTTGGGCTATTAAACACATCTCTGCTTTCTGCGTTAGGTCTGACTTTGGTGTCTGCTCCCCATTTGGCACGATCTTACCATCATTTATTTCCTTTGGATGCTTTTCAAGAAATTCCCCTAGAAGAACATAATGGAGAAAGGTACATGAGTTTTGGTTAATTTACATCTGTTATAAGTGGTAAAGTAATGTTTGAATTGGTGGTCTAGTGGTTAAGATCTGGTGCTCTCAACCACTGTGGCCTGGGTTCATGTCCCAGCAAGGGAGCCACACCACCCGTCTGCCGGTGGTCACACTGTGGAGGCTGTTTTCTGCTGTGATGCTGAGAGCTGTGCCACCAGGATCTCATATACCAGCAGGGTCACCCATGGTGGACTAGTCTGCAGAGCTTCCAGACTAAGACAGACAAGGAGGACCTGGCCACCCACTTCTGAAAAAATTGCCATGAGAGCCCTGTGAATAGCAGAGGAGCGCTGTCTGGTACAGCGCCAGAAGGAGAGAGGATGACGCAGAGTGACCGGGCAGGGCTCAGGTCTGCTGTCCACAGGGTCGCCAGGAGTCGGGATCCACTCGGCAGCACTAACAACAGAATGTTTGAATACGTTGTTACTACATTAAAAAAGATAGTCATGTTAACCTGGGCAAGATTACTTCTAATAGAGAAAATGAGATGCAGAATGCCTTGGTTATGAAATGACTCATCATGAGACAGATCCGGGTCTCCAGAAATGTACTAGTTTCCCTGAACCCAACTGTGGATAGTAAGAGTGGTGGTATACAGGTAAATAAGCTCTCCAGAAAGAAGGAACAAGCCCTGATTTGTAGCATTTGCTGATTATATCCATGGTATAAAACTGGAGAATTTATCTAGAAGATCTAAGATCAGAATAATAAGAGAAATGAAGAAAAGGTCAAATGAAGAGTAGGAAAGAAATAGTTTCATTTTCTACTATTGAGGCACAGAACTTTCTAGATTGAAAGGGACTGTCGAGTGCCTAACATATATAAAGTCTGTCGTTGTAAAATTTCAGAATACACAACAAGATACTAACCCTGGACATTCTGGAGAGGGAAAATTAGGTCATATAATCTGGAATGAAAATTGACTTCTCATCACTCCCTGTGATGAGCTAGATGCTGGATCTGGGAGCAGTTTCCTTCAAAATTTAGAGTAAAAATTGTTACCAACCGAAATTATATGCCCAGCCAAGCTATCAATTAAATGTGGGTAGAGTAAAGATATTTTCAGACTTGTGAGTTCTCAGAGACTTTCTGGGGAAGCTGTGGGAGAGATGATTCAAAGGAACTGAGAAAGAGAATGAATGACAGAGAAGTGGCTAAGGAAAGCCGGAGGATGATGGTGAGGAGAGATCCCAGAGTGGCAGTGGGTGTCAGCTGTGCGGAACAGCCAGCCTAGTTTGGAGAAGGTCAGAATGCTCCAGGGACAGTGTCACCAAGAGGACAAAAACTATAGAATTCCCGATGTGGTGAATGTAATCAGAGGATGTTTAGGCTTCTCAGGGAAAGGTTGGGGCCCCACAGAAAACTAAGCTTGTGAAGAACAATACAGTTACTAACTCCAGGAAAAAATGTTTTGCAGAGGAAAAGTATTACGTGGCTGAGCTGAATATGTTTATATAGTCATATAAAGTAAACATGTAACATCATTCTGTCCAAAACGATCGAAGTACATAGAAAGAATTGGGAGTGACATTAGTTAAGCATGTGTATGCAGTTGGTTCAGGAGGGTTGAAAGAGAGTTGAGTTCTCGTCTTCTGCAGTTCATGGCTAATGCTTGCGAACAAAGCAGGAGAGCGCCTGAGCCCAGGTGACGCTCAGACAGCTAGGAGTTTGAAAGCGTGTGCCCTGGGGATCCGGAGGTTGGGGGGAGGCAGGGAACTGATGCTTTTTGTAGTACGTTTTGAGAACTTCTAACTCTACACTATTCCTTGAAAATGAATCCCTTAGGCATCTGTTACGTTCGATAAATTAACTCCTGTCCGTCTAGTATGGGACCAGGTGTCTGCTGTCTTTGGGAGGTGAAAGACAGTCCTAAGTCATTTTCCCCAGGGCTCGGTCCCTCGCAGAATCCCAGTGGAGAAGGCGTGCCCTGCTTAGCCTGGATGGAAATAACAGAAAGTGTTTTTTTCCACGTAGGGTTTGGGGCTGACTGTCAGATGACCTTGGGATATAGTCTGGAATTTTCTTAAATTGCTGGTGCTCTTAACCCTGTCTTTCACCTAAAAGTCATGTATAAAGATAATTATTTATTAACTGAAGGATTCTTGTTGAGATTTTGCTGAGCTATTTTAATGAGTGAATTCTAAACAAAATGATTCTTAAACTTTGTTTTTCAGATTTTGTTATGGATGTCAGGGGGAATTGAAAGACCAGCATGTAAGTCCCTGTGCTTTGTAAACGTTAGGTGTTGTGTAGGAAATACTGAAGGGGGAGTGTTACAGGTTTTCCGTCGATTGTTGAAGCCCAGGCTCCTATCGCTTGTTCTCAGAAGGCGAGCGACCCGGGGGGCGGTGAGTGGAGCACAGGAGCTTCAGCGGTGCTTTTGCGATTCTGCGTCTAACTGCCATGCCGCTGTCTTAGTGCTTGAAACGGCCTTCACTCTGCAAGATGACCTGCATTTGGTTTGAAAGTGTTTTCTCCAAACTGTCCTTCAGGCTCTGTGAGAACTCACTTTGAGTTCCCACTTCAGGTGGCCACAGACCTAAGCTTAGTCCCCATTGTGCCAGTGAGAAATATTTTTAAAAATTTTGAAGGTGGTCACTTTGAATATATAAACTTATATAAAGATGCAAATAGGATAGATCCCTGTCTGGTTTTAGTTTTTTATTAGTTTAGTTACCTGTCCATATTTTAAACTATACTTTATAAACTGTATAAAATATTAGTTGGAAGGATTGCTTGTTTATTCAGTGCTCACTTTTCATAAAACAATTTATTGAGTTTGACGTGCTTCTTTGACGTCAGGAGCGTCACCCTCACTAGAACCATTGGAATCATTCGATAGTTTTTAGGAACGCACCCTCTTCTGTGCTGTTTCAGATTCGGTGAGTTTGAATCTGTGTGATGCTGCCCTGGGAGCTTTACCCCACGGCACAAGTACCCACATGTGTAATCCTGATAGAATAGTGGGTTTTTCTTCTTTGTCTTACAAGGTGTCTTTTGCCGTTTTTCTTAATGCTTTAGTTAAAAGGAGAATATAACTTTTTCAGTTGTGGTGCCGTTCTCTAGGAATAACGAAATCTGTGTTAAGTTTTTGTTTCTCTTTTTAATTGAATTAGTCAGATGACCTCTCCAAGCGTTCAAAACTAGCACTGATTTCAAGCCCATGTGTCTTCCCCAGATAGTTTCTTAAAGTGAAGTAATTGTGTCTTGTAATAGAAGAGACTTTAAGGACTCAAAAACAAAGTTATTCCGTCAGTTCTAAGGAGTCATACTTTTGGAAAAAATGCGGCATCTTGGATTAGAGAATCTGTAGGACGTTGGAAGTAATAAAGTGGTGGGGAGTTGATACAGAGACGGCCGCGTGAACGCCTTCCGGCTGTGCTGCGCTCACATCTGGAGCCGCTTTTTGAGTGTGCCCCTCCCCCCACAGGTCTACATCTGCACCGTGTGCCGGCATGTCTTCTGCGTGGACTGCGACGTGTTCGTGCACGACTCTCTGCACTGTTGTCCTGGCTGCGTGCACACCATGCCGGCTCCTGCGAGTGTTTGACCCCCGCACACGCACGCAATATGCGTGCTGGAAAGCACGCTGTGGTTGTAAAGAAAATGACTCTAGGAAAGACTCCAATTAAAACGTGAGGAACAGTTTGGAAGGAAAATCTGAAGAAATTTTTTACTAAGAAAATGTAGTATTTTATTAAATTTAAAAGTTTGTGTTCCAGAAACGCCTGGAATTCAATAGGACTTCATTTAGTTAGTTTGTTTACTATTATTTTGAGTTACGTTTTCAAAGTCATATGTATTATTGTATTTAAGTTACTTATAATGCTTAAATTGATATGGTAATTTCATTGTTTTATAATTAAATACAGAATCCCTGTGATTTATTTTTACTTGTTTTTAGTGTAAAAGGAAAATTATGTATACGTGTAAATTCAGCATAGGATGAAGTGAATCCTAGCTATGAAATTACATACTGCTCTACCCACCCAAGGGGTCTTTTTTGGCTTAACTAAACAATCAGAATATAATTATAAAATTAATGCACCTGAAATTGTTTGTGTCTGTGACCAGCAGGGATCTTTTGAGGCCTAAACATTCCGGGTCACAGGATTGCTGTGGCCACACTTGGAACCAGTCTACTCAGAGGCTACAGACCAGAGCAGGCTTCCAGGAGGCAGCCCCAGGAAGTCCTCGCTCCAGGCGGAGTCCTTGTAGCAGCTCACCCAGCGCAGCGTGGTGCAAGGCCATGCGGCCCTCCGCAGCCCTCAAGGAACCACTGTCCCTCTTAACAGTTCCATAGACACAGCTTCCAGGGCCCCACAAAGGGCTGTCGGTTTCAAGAGTCACGGCACTCAGGGCCGCCCGAAGCATGAGGTCCCATCAGATCCCCACAGTGCGCCCAGCCCAGGTGCAGCTCAGTGTGAGGTCCCATCAGATCCCCACAGTGCGCCCAGCCCAGGTGCAGCTCAGTGTGGGGTCCCATCAGATCCCCACAGTGCGCCCAGCCCAGGTGCAGCTCAGTGTGGGGTCCCATCAGATCCCCACAGTGCGCCCAGCCCAGGTGCAGCTCAGTGTGGGGTCCCATCAGATCCCCACAGTGCGCCCAGCCCAGGTGCAGCTCAGCGTGAGGTCCCATCAGATCCCCACAGTGCGCCCAGCCCAAGTGCGGTTCAGTGTGAGGTCCCATCAGATCCCCACAGTGCGCCCAGCCCAGGTGCAGCTCAGCGTGAGGTCCCATCAGATCCCCACAGTGCGCCCAGCCCAGGTGCAGCTCAGCGTGAGGTCCCATCAGATCCCCACAGTGCGCCCAGTCCAGGTGCAGCTCAGTGTGAGGAGTAGGTTCTACCTCAGTAAAGCCCCTGAGAGAAAGGCGACATTCCTGCCTTTATCAGTTACCATGACAACAGGGGATGGCTTACCTGAGGGGAGATTGAGGCAGTGAGGGCAAAGGTCCTGTTAACTTTCACCCTCACCTGCCACACCTGTTGCTTTCCGGCTTCCTGTGTAGTAACTGGTGTTTCTCTGTGGGGCGGATCTGAGACCACTGTCGTCGTCTTATCTGGTGTCTGAGCCTGGTTTACCTCAGACTTCAGGCTGAGGCCAACGTGGTGGTGTCTGTGCCTGTTAGCCCCACTCAGGTTCATACCAGGGACTCTGTAACCACCTCTTCGACTCTCCGGGTCATCAGAAAGACAGGTGGGAATGTGTCGAGTCTGTGTGTCGAGTTGGGTGCAGACACAGCAGCGCAGGCAGCGCTCTCCCAGCGTCCACCCTGTGGAGAGCAAGTCAGGTTTCCACAGCAAAGGTGTCTTTACTTTAAATCTGCAAACGCGAGTCGCTGTAGATTTTCACTGTGACATTCACGATTTTATAAATAACAGTTCTTAGCGAAAAACATCAGTAGAGATAATGTAATCCTACCCTGTGAGTCTATTCAGTAAATCTTGGATAGAGGCCAGAAGTAGGCATCTTTATCAGCATGCTTGTGTGCAGACACACAGACAAAGACATAACATGACCAAAGTAACAGCTTTCTCCCAGGAGTCTCATTCTCTCAGCCTAGACCCAAATGATTCTTGATGTGGAAACAGGTTTCAGCTCTCGGTAACCACATGACCACTGTCTTCCTTCCGCTTTGTCAGCAGAGCTGTCTGTGGCTTGTAGGAGATGCCTTTAACATGATCAGAGCCTTCTGTCTCCCCTCCCTGCTCAGGAGAAAGGCATGAGTGAGTGCTCCCCTCTTGGAAAATTACTGGAAATGCATTCGAGACACGCCCTCACTTCTGCGTGGAAAGGGGATGTTCAGTGCCCTTTGGCTGCTTTCTCTCTCCAGTTTTGTGTTTCATTTGCATACTTGGTAAAGTTACGCTTAAGGAGGATTTCCTTTCTCAAAGTTATAAAGAAAACCCCAACTTGTGTAAGATTACAGAAGTAGAAATGGTGATGATCCGAGACTGTTAGTCCTGGCCTTTCACTTTCCTCTAGGAACTCCATCTGTGCTACAACAGTGAAGGAAACCATCTGACGTGACAGCGTCCGGAATAGTGGGTCTGTCTGAGTCCTGCTGTTGGATTAACTAGAAAACTCCTTAAAACTTAAAATTCATTATGGAAATTAGGTTTATTTTAAATGTTTTCAAATGCATACGTTTTACTTCATATTCTTTTTTATTGGGTCTGACAATGTTTGTCTTTTAACTGAAGCGTTTTGTCCATTTATATTTAATGTGTCTACTGATATATTTGGGTTTAAGTCTACCACCTTACTTTGTGCAATTTGTTTCAACTATTCCGTCTTTGCTTTTCTCTTTCTTGCTTTTTTTGGATTATTTTCCACCATTCTATGTTTTTCCTCAGCTACTTTGGAAATTGTATACTCTCTTTTCTTTTAGTGGTTACCCTAGAAATTACAATACACATCATTTCTTAACTTGGGTCCCCTAAAAGTAGAACCTGAAGCAAAGATGAAAGTGTTGTTACTTTGTTTGGGAGGTGCAGACCCAGGGAAGGGAAGGGAGGGGAGAGGAGGAAGAGTGAGGCAGGGAGAACACTGCTGCAGTGCTGCACGGTGGCCGGGCCTGGTGACAAGCTGGGAGAAGCTGGAGGAGTCTCCCAGCAGGGGTGTCCACTTGAGAGTGTGGGGCTTCTCCAGAAGGTTCCCCCAGTTCCATCTCACGTTCCCCATTGGCCAACATCCTCTGGGGACGGCTTGGGGAGCGAGATCTCACGCTCAGTGGTGTGACAGTGCAGCCGGCTGGGGCAGGTGGAGGGAACCCCGGTCAGACTGGCTTGTGTGCTTCAGCGTGGACTCTGCTGGCCCGGGACAGTGGCAGAGGGAGCAGCCGCCAAGTTGAGGCAGCAAGGCCTCGGGAAGAAGGAAGCGGCCAGGGAACTGAGGGGGCGGAACCGTGTGTCCGTACTCACTGGTGACGTCACAGCCTCCAGGTGATGTGTCCCTCGCATTTAACCTCACGTACCTCCTTCCTCGCTTGTGTTATCGTATATTTCTTTTTTTCTGTGTCAGAGACTAATATTTGTTTCAATCAGTCAATGTTTATTAAGGTTTAATCGCATATTTACCACTTTTGTGGCTCATTTCTTCTTACGTCTCAGATCTATTTAGGATCATTTCCTTCTACCTGAAGTACACCCTTCAGAATATACTGGCGTTCAGGGGATGTCGTATGCTACCTGTTACGTAAGGAAGAGGGAAAAATAAGAACGTACATTTGTGTTAGCGAAAAGAAACACTGGAAAACGATAGAGAAAATCAGTGAAACCAAAAGTTGGTTCAACAAAATTGACAAATCTTTAGCTAGATTGAGCAAGAGAAAAAAGAAGGAAGACTCAAATTACTGAGATCAGGAATGAAGGGGAGACATCTGTGGACCCTGCGAAAATAAGCACGGTAAGGGAATGCTGCAAACAACTTGTGCTGAGAAAACAGCCCCTCGGAGGCTCAGCCTCAGCGTTTCAGTGTGACGGCCCTGCGCACAGAGTGGGGACGTGCAGGGAAGGACCCGAGCTTAGGATTCCCGCGGAAGTTCCCTCTGCTGCTCCTGGGGCACCGTTTAAAACAACCACTTGGAGTGGAGTCTGTGGAAAGTCAGTGACCTCCCCCCCAGCCTTGTGACAGCTGCTGGCTGCCCTGCTCCCCGCCTGCTCGCTGGTGACCTGGTGCGGAGGACCGCTCTCCCCGCTCCTGAGCCCTGTTCTGGGATCTGTAAGTGATGACTCTCAGTGACTGCTTCCTTCGCCCGAGGGTACTGAAACTACCCCTTCCCTCACAACGACCTGCGGTTTCACTTCCTCCAAGTGGGAGCTCGATGCTCAGGGGGCTGCCTGCTGCCCCCGGACGACGTGCCCCCCACTCGGCTGGTCATAATCTGCATGTTCTTAATCTAACGCACCAGCCACAGGGGTCCACGGGCACTGATAGAGGCAGCAGCCCAGGCTGGGGAGACCAGAGTGGACGAACGCAGGGATGGGGGAGAAGGAGTTTTCAGTACTTTTATATAGTTTAAAATTTTGAGCCTTACAAACTAAGTATTTCAAAACTAATAAAATTTATGGAATCCTGAAAAGTCGTGGTGAAGCAAACGAAAATAATGTAGCTAGGGGCCGGCCTGGTGGTGCAGCTGTTAAGTGTGCACGTTCCACTTTGGCGGCCCAGGGTTCACCAGTTCGGATCCCGGGTGCGGACGTGACACCACTTGGCATGCCATGCTGTGGCACGTGTCCCACGTATAAAGTAGAGCAAGATGGGCACGGATGTTAGCTCAGGGCCAGTCTTCCTCAGCAAAAAGAGGAGGATTGGCAGCAATTAGCTCAGGGCTAATCTTCCTCAAAAAAAAAAATAATGTAGCTAATGTTAGCTGTTAGCTGCAGGCCTGGAGCAGTCACGTCCCTCAACAGGTGTGGAGCTCAAGGCTTCGGGAAACTGAAATCAAGTTTCCTGTTCATTTATTTGGGTCGTGGGTCAAACGGTACGTTTCCACCCACCTGTGGACAATACGTGCGCTGCCGTTTGCCCTTGGGAATGACCGCATCCACACAAGGAGAAGGTGGCTGCGCTGTCTGGAGGCTGAAGAAGAGGCGTGATGGGATTACGAGCGTGTGAGTCCTGTGTTTAAGGACCACATGTGACCCACGTGTATATGAACACCTGTCACATCAGACCGGACGTGTGGGAACAGTGAGGGGACCACTCGGCTCCTGCGGCTCGGGACAGCGGCAGAAAGAACAGGAACATTTTGTGAGATTCCTCAGCACTTGGCCTCGTCCCCGGCTGTGGCCTTGTCTGTGCCGCGCTGTCCGTCTGTAGTGACTGGCGGTTCCGGTCGGGTGGTTTCATGGGCCTGAGAAGGGAAGGGCACACCCGGCCCTCGGGAAGTGGGGGCTGGAATGCCAGGGCCTCTGGTGGGCAGCAGGGTTCAGGAGAAAGGAGAGGCTCGAGCCGGGGCTGCGGTGAGGAGGGAGCGGGAGTCGGAGGCTGTCGCAGGAGCGTGGTCACAGGAGCGTCCTGACGACCGCCGGGTGCGCCTCTGCTGGAACAGAAGATCCGCAGTCTCCTTCCGCGTCCTCTGCTTCTGTTCTGGGGGGTCTATTACAAGGTGCGCTGGGGACTCTGATGGGCTCCTTATGGGATTCAAATCCTTGATTTCAAAGGACTAATTTGCTGTTTGAGTCACACTTCAGGCCCAGGGCCCTGGAAATAATACACAAGTGGTTTATTTATTAATTCACTCAACAAACCTTGTACCTCTGCTATCTGTCTGACAGGATCCTAGGCATTAGGATATAGACACCAAAAAGAGGACACAAACCCTAGCCTCCCAGCCTGAGCCGAGGTGGACCCATGGAGAGGTCAGGGCGGCCGCGTAGTGACAGGGCAAGTGTGGTGGGGGTGCAGCGGGGGGCTGTCAGAGGGCTTGGCGCAAACTCAGATGCCACAGGGGCTGGGGGACAACGCGAATAAGAGAAGGCAGGGGGTGCGAAGCGGCAGCGTCGGGGAGACACGGTTCCACGAGGAGGAGGCGGCCTCACAGTGCTGGCCCCGGGCGGAAGAGGGGTGTGGTTTTCACTGCACGTGCTCTGTGCCTTTTCAATTCTGCATGTGCATTTGTTACCTAGTCCAAAAAAGAAACGTTTTTTAAAGGAGGTGACCGTCACCCAGCCCCAGCCCATGTGTCCAGGGAATGTAGGTCCCCTGGTGCCATCTATTTTGATATTTAACGAGAAATTAAGAACTGGATTTTGAAGTGAATTCTCCTAAGTTTTAAATGTTGGCATCCAAATTTTAAAAACCACACAGGCTGAATAAATCATACCTGTGGGCCAGCGGGTGTGGTGGCCTGGCCTGCCTCTTCTCTGTCCCTGTCACCGGGGAAGATCATCTAGTTCAGGGGTCAGGCTTCGCTGACACGCCCTCTCAGAGGACGGTTCAGTGCAGATGTGAGGTGTTAGGAGTCGGCTCTCTGGAGGCGGAAGGATCCTTTCAGCATCTCTGTGATCAGTGGTTCTCGGGCGGGGTCTGGACCAGCAGCACCCGGGAACTGGGCAGAAGTGCACGTTCCCGGGCCATCGCAGGCCTCCTGTGTCGGACTGTTCACAGACCCTCCAGGTGAGCGTGGAGAGTGCGGAGTGTGGGAGCTGACGCCTCCAGAAACGTGACAGGTGCACAGCCCTGAGAACAGCATCTACTGAACTGAAAGAAGTGAACTCAGGGGCCGGCCGGGGCCGAGTGGTTGAGTTCCCGCGCTCCGCTTCCGTGGCCCAGCATTTCGCTAGTTCGGCTCCTGGGCTCCGATGTGGCACCGCTCAGCAGGCCACGCTGTGGCAGCATGCCACATGCCACAACCAGCAGGACTCACAACTAGAATGTATAACTATGTACTGGGGGGCTTTGGGGAGAAGAAGAGAAAGAGGAAAAAAAAGAAAGACATGAACTCAGCTAACTTTACAGAAAACAAATTCCAAACGTGGAATTGCTTTTCGTTTCTTTAGATTCTCCTTAAACATTAGTGCATTTGTATACATACTTAGAATTTTTTAGAAATCCCATTTGTTGAGTTATAGTTAACATGCGATGAAATGCTCCCGTTTTAAGGGAGCAGTTGGTACTTTGACAAATGCACACACCCATGCAGCGGCCACCGCAGTCAAGGGAGGACAGGCCCCCTTGCGGCCAGCGCTCCCCAGGACCCCAGCACCAGGCACCCCTTGCTGCTGCTCCATCACTGTGCTTAGTTTTGCTGCTGTGCAAGTTTCTTCCTATGGAGTCACAGAGTGCATATGGCTTCTCTGCTTGGCTTAATGTTTTCGAGGCTCATCCGTGCTGCATGTAGCGATAGTCTGCTCCTTTTTACTGCCTACTGGTATTTCACTGCATGGATACCGTATCGATAATTTGTTTATTCCCAGTGGCCCTTAGGTGGTCTCTGGTTTTTTGGTTATTATGAGTAAAGCTACTATGAACATTCCTGTGTAAATCTTTGTGTGTTCATATGTTTTCCTTTTTCTTGGGTAAATATGTAGGAATGGAATTGCTAGGTTGACTAGTAAATATATGCTTAACTTATCCTGACACTGCCAAGCTGTTTTTCCGTAGAATTGCAGCATTTTACACTCCCACAAGCTGTGTGTGAGGGTTCCAGTTGCTCCGCGTCCTTAACCAACAGTTGGTATTGAACAATCCAAATGTTAATTTTTAGAACATCTTCACAACCTTACAACAGGCAATGACTTCTCAGGATACAAAAAGCGTCTATCGTAAAAGAAAAAGTTAAAATCAGACTTCATCAACATTTAAAACCTCTGCTTCGAAAGATACCATTAAGAAAACAAAAAGACACTTCACAGACTGAGAGAATATGTTCGCAATGCAAATATTGAACAAAGGACTGGTATCCAAAATATACAAAGAATTCTTGCAATTTAGTAATAAAAAGGTAAACAATACAATTTAAAAATAAGCAAAAGATTTGATCACTTTACCATAGAAGATAAATCAATAGCCAATAAACCATTAAATTAAAACCCCAATGAGATACATAATATGCCCCAGAATGGCTGAAATTTTAAATACTGCTCTGTGTGTGTGTTTGAACTTTTTGGTTAAAAAGTTGTTGAAAACAGTATGACTTTAAAACTCAAAGCCTCAGATGCCCTCTCCAGATTGGGTGGGAAGTGGACATTTGTGAGTGTGTTTGCCTGTTCGTTTTTGGCTATCCAGTGTTTTAATTCCCCTCCTTTGGGGATTTTTTTCCCTTCCTGCCATACAGAAATGATATTTGGATCTTTTTCCCATTAAGACTAAGTTTTCAGTGTCATTGGGAGTAAAAGGGAAGTTCTTTCAACTGATAAAGGGTGTCCACTAAAAATCTACAACAATCATCATACTCAATGGCCAAACTTAAGAAGAATTCCTACCAAAGTCAAGAATAAGACAGGATACCTGTTATCGCTGTTATTAAGCAACGTTATATTAAAGGATAAAATCGATGCAATGAGACAAGAAAGTGAAATGCCTGTAAAAGACAAATCTGCCATGATATTCAGATAATCCAAATGTCTACTTAGAAAATTCAAGAGGTGTATATTAATACACCAGGAGTCCTATACCTCATCAATAAACATTTAGAAAAATAGTAAAACAAAATCCAATTAATAAGGGCAACCAAATGCACAAGGTGCCACAATAAATGCAGTGTGCATTGGACACGGGCACAAACAATAATGTTACAGATGAAAAGTACGGGTGATTGGGGCGAATTGTGCAGGCACGGGGTCGGCAGGGGGAGAGGTTCCCCTGACCTCTGGCGTCCTGTAAAAAGGGTTGCTGGTCCAGGAACAGCTGGATGCACCATGGAGAGTGCTTCGAAAGAACACTGTCCCTGTGACTTTGTACGTGTCAGTACAAGAGTGAGGAGGGGCCACTGAAGACCCCACCAACATTGTTTGGATTGCTAAAGGGATTAAATAGGCGCGTCTAAAGTGTTTAGAACTGTGCCAGGCGAGTAGCAGGCTCTGAATAAATTTTAGTTCTTATTATTGGTAATAATTACACCGATACTATTGAAATGATTTTAAAAAGCACAAACCCAGAAAAATTGAGAAAGCAGGAAGGGACCATCGGCATGTGGGATATTTTAACAAATTTTGGGGGGTGGAAACTCAAATGGAGTAGCAGTAATTGACAAAGCAGGGCCTGAACACACAGGTCGCCTGGGGGCGAGTCTCGCCCTCACAGAGCCCTGGGCAGTGGGAGTCAGGACGCCAGGCCAGAGGGGCAGGAGCGGAAACTCAGGGACGGATCTAAAGTCTGCGCACAGGACAGCCGGCTCCCTCCACAGCACGATCAGATTACTAGATAGACAGGTGTTAGCCCCAAGGCAAAAGATTAGCGGATTCTTCTCTTTAGAAAGAGATGGAATAAACGTTTCAGCTGACTCAGAGGAGCTGGTGTGGGCACCCGCACCCCAAAACAAAGAACCGTCAAGAACCGGCCCTTTTGTGCTCGAGGAGCATCCCAGTGAGCTGCCAGCTGCTCGCTCTGTCTCTGTAGGGCGCTCGCAATCATCTTCTTTCTTTCTCTGACAGTTAGAGCTTCTCTAGAGCAAATCTTGGCTCCCGGATCTGTTCTCCATGAAATGAAGGCTTAGGTTCAAGTCACACTTGTGTGGCTTTATTTATTTATTTGAGGAAGATTAGCCCTGAGCTAACATCTGCCACCAATCCTCCTCTTTTTGCTGAGGAAGACTGACCCTGAGCTCACATCCGTGCCCATCTTCCTCTACTTTATATGTGGGACGCCTACAACAGCATGGTGTGCCAAGTGGTGCCATGTCTGCACCCGGAATCTGAACTGGTGAGCCCCGGGCCACCGAAGCAGAACGTGCGCACTTACCCGCTGCGCCACCGTGCTGGCCCCTTGTGTAGTTTTTAATTAGGTATTTTGACCAAATAGCTTTTAAATTGCCTGATTCTTAAACATGAATTGAAAACCGAGGATCAGTATACATTTGAGGAAAGCTGGTAATGTGAAAAGTAAACACCAAGGTAAATGGTAATGGCCTTGAGGAAGCAGATGACTCAGGAGACAGGTGAACTGAAACACTGGGATTGCTGAAGTTAATTCCTGCATCAGGACCCACAAAATGGGGGCCGGCCCAGAGCCCGGCCAGGTCACCAGCTAAACCTAAGTCAGCCCGAATGTATAGGAAACACCTGTCAAGGAATCCTAACGTACACCCATCACATCCAGCTCCGGGGAGCTAGCTCCCCGACCCCAGGGAGTAGGACCTGCCAGCCCTGTAAGGAGACCCTGACCTCCTGGCCCACCCCACCCTGTTCCTCTGCCCTCACCCCACATCCCTGGGTCCCGGGGTTGTCTTCCCTTGATGAAGGACGTCAAACTCATTACTAAATTGTTTTAGATTTGACATTTGACAGATCATAGGAGAGATTCAGAAAGATTGCATTGGTTAAAAAAACCTACTCATCATGAAACTAAGGGACAGTCAGAACAAGAGCGAGCTGTGGGAAATCGGAAGCGTAATTGCTGAGGTGAAGAATACCATTGGAGAGTTGGAAGATGGGGGAGAGGAAGCCCCCAGAAAGTCCAGCAGCGCACTGAGAGAATGTGTGAGGGGACAGACAAGAACTCAGGGGATCAGTCACCCCGTGTGAACAACGGGAGCCCCCGAAGAGGGGAAAGAGCAGAGCAGACCTAGGGAATTTTCAACAAAATCACAGAAGATAATTCCCAGGGCCGCATGGAGACCCACGTGCTCAGACTTCAGAGGCCCCCTGAGGGCTGCTCAATGGATGCGGGAAGACCCACACCTCCACACGATGCTGTGAAATTTTACAGCCCCGAGGATAGAAGAGAAAATCCTAAAAGATACCAGAAAGATAGAAACTGTTGGCATCAAAGAAGTAAGACTTCATCTGGCACCATAACCCTTGCCCTGTGTTAGCACACCGGCTACAGGAAAACACTTCCTCTCGGGGACACGCTAGGTTTTGTTAATCCTTTTGGGTCCTGCTGACTCACTCCCCCAAAGCTGTGACTGGTGACTTCTCGGCAAACTGTGCAATCGGTTCTGAGTGTTAGTTCCTCAAACATCTTCCCATACTTCCCAGTAAAGGACAAAGGGCATTTGTGCTGAGGCTGCACGTCCTCCTTCCCTTTGACCGGGACTCCGGACAGACCTCCGGGTGAGTACATCGCCGGCTCCGGCACAGGTGCGTTCCTTCCAGGCCTGATCTCCTTTCTCTGGTTCGTGTTCCTCCCTTTGGAGGCCCTGGGGTCACGCAGACTTGGGTTTGAATCCCAGATCCTGGACGTCACCTCCTGGCACCCTTAGCCTGGCGTCAAAGAACACGACCCTGGCAGAGGCTGGGAGGTCTCTCCTCCAGGAATGGCCTCAGGACCAGGATTGATCCCCACTGGTCTGCTGCCACCCGGCCCTAGTTTACCTCCGGGAGGCCCGGAGCCGTGGTGCTTCTGTCGGCTGAACCAGAAGGAAATGTGCTAACTGGTGGTTAACCAGTAATCCTGTGTGAGGGTCTGAGGCGGCCCCGGGGCAGCCTGCACCGCTTGTTTCTGTTTTTGAGCCGGTCTTGCAGCCTGGTTTGGGCACATGACCAGAGGGGTATAAGAGACCCCTCCTCAGACGGCACGGTGCTTTCCCCGGGACCGAGAGCTCCTGCACACACACAAGTGGGTCGCTTCCTGAGTGCAGCACGCCCTGTGCACCTGGGAAAGGCCCCCAGAACCCAGGCCCGGTGTCTGACCTCTCTGATGCTTGCCTGGTTTTCCTCTTGCTTCTTATCCTTTCCCTTTATTAAAGTCTTATGTAAGTATACCAAGTACAATCTTGTGTTTTCAATCACCAGTCCTGTCTAAGAGCTGAAGATGACACTGCGAGGGGATAACTGAAACAGTTTTTTACTTTATAATTTAAGTGATGGCTGAGGCTTTGTTTGGGAGAAAGATGAAACTGGGAGAAAGATTTAGATTTAGAACCACAGAGGCCAGGCTGGCTGCTGAGGCACCCCTGGTTTGAATTCGCTCAAGTACTGTCACTATTGATGAGAGGAAAAGCACGGCAATGGGATCTGACGGTGGTAGAGCCAGAGGAAATAGCTCAATGGGTTAAAACAGAAATTCAGGCAGAGGAGAAGTCAGCCGAGAATACCGTGCCTTGGCTGGCTTGGGCTGCTTTGGCGGAAGTGAAAGTAAGTAAGAGCGAGCCATGGGCTGCCCAGGCCACCAGGCTACCGCCAGTCCCTCTGTAGAGGGAAGGAACGCCATGCCCAAGGAGAGTGGAGACTCCCCAGAGAGAGGGCATCGGGAGAGAACGGAGAAACTAGAGCCATTGGGTCAGAGAGCTGAGTAGCCCTGTGGGCTGAGCGAGCCCCTGGGGACACCCGCTGACTCAGACAGCGCACAGCTCTTCCCTCGCTCTAGGTACCGCCAAGCGGGGGGCAATCTGAACCAAGGTCTTCAATTAGCTGCAACTCTTGCAGAAATGCAGGTAGACGGCCGATTCGCAATCAGCCGAGCTGCCTAAAGCCGGGGGCACGGAAAACACCTGGCGAGCGTGTGGCAGAGCGCGGCCGCCCAGCTCCACCCGCGGGCACGGCCGGACGCGCCTTCCGCGGAGCCGCACGTGGGGAGGGCGCGCGCAGGCATCTCGGACGCGACGCACGGGGAGCCGAGGGCCCCTCTTTTCTGCCTTGACGTGAGTGAGGGTGGGTGCTGAGGCGGGAGGGCCTCGCGTGCTGGGCCCACGCGGACCCTGCTGTCTGGGGGAGGGCGGGGAGGCTGCCGCAGACCCGCCGGCTCGACGGCTCCGAACGGGGCTGGAGGCGGCACGGAAGACCAGGACGCCTCAGAAGAAGGGAAACGGCAAGGAGAGGGCCTGGAAGACGTCTCGGGACCAGCGGGCCAGGTGGAAACGTCCCTCGCCCTGCTTTCCTCCCTTTTCAGGAGATGGCCACCGAGGAGAAGGCCCCCGCCGGGAGGGACTCCAGGTTCGACCACGCGCTGCTCCAGGAGCTGTCTGCGCTGCTGGGCATAGACGCCGTGCAGTATGCGAAGGAAATGGAGGAAGAGGAGCAGCGAGAAAGAGAGAAAATGCAGCAAGGCTTCAACTCGCGGATGCGCAGCGAAGCAAAAAGGCTCAAGACGTTTGCCACCTACGAGGCCTACAGCTCGTGGACGCCGCAGGAGATGGCCGCGGCCGGCTTCCACTTCACCGGCGTCAGGGCGGGGGTGCAGTGCTTCTGCTGCGGCCTCATCCTGTTCGGGGCCAGCCTGCACAAACGCCCCCTGGACGACCACAAGAGGCTGCGCCCAGACTGTGGGTTCCTGCTGGGCGAAGACGTGGGCAACGTCGCCAAGTACGAGGTCAGAGTGAGGAAGCCGCCGGGGACCCTGAGAGGAGACGCAGCGCGGTACCGGGAGGAGGAGGCCAGACTCGAATCCTTCAAGGACTGGCCGTTCTATGCCCAAGCGACAGCCCCAAGGGAGCTCTCCGCTGCCGGCTTTGTCTTCACAGGTACTGTCATTCGAAAGCATTTTCTGAAGTATTGTCTGTTGCAAATCTTCCTTTTCTTGCTTGAGGACGATTTGTCCTGAGCTAACATCTGTTGCCAATCTCCCTGTTTTTCCTTGAGGAAGATTGTCGCTGAGCTAACATCTGTGCCAACCTTCCTCTGTTTTATGCGGGACGCTGCCACCAGCGCAGCTTCACGAGCGGTGCTAGGTCTGTGCCCGGGATCCGAACCTGCGAACCCCGGGCTGCGGAAGGCGAGCGTGGGAATTAAACCACTAGCCACGGGGCTGCGGACCCCACCCCCCGCCCCTGGCCAGTTTTAAGTTGTGTATTTCAGTTGCAATGTTTTGCGACTCTTTTCTCACCTGTCAAGGTGGTATATTAGGTACAAGGTCTATTTTATTAAAATTCAACTGTAGTAATCTTCCTTTAGCTTTATCTTATGTTAGCACAGCGCGTTAATTTGCCAAATGTATATAAAATAAGAAAGTTACTTTTCCTTAAATTAGGACCTTACACAAAGGGGCTGGTCAGCCCGACCCTCTCTCCTCCCCGCCCTCCTCTGGCTGCTCTTACCTGATTTCTTCCATTCTTTAATCGCTGCAACGTGGGAGGGGCTTTGTTCCCTTGCTTTAATCTCGAGGCTGACTCGAACGACAGGGCCGGAATGGTCCACGCGCCGGTGCTCGCATAGACGCGACTGCGCGCCGCGGTCACCGCGGCTGCGGTCCCGAGCGCCCGCTGATGCTGGCGCGGGTGCCGCCCTCATTCTCATCCAACCACCTGCCCCTGCCCCCACGTCACGGTCGAGTCACTGGGGCTCAAAGTTTAAGAAATGTGCCAAGTTCCCAGCGAAATTTCATGGCAAACTACCGCTCAGCCCTCTGGCCGGGCCGTCCTTCTCGGGAGCTGGGGGACCCCTGCCTCCCTGGCCTGCGCCCTGACAGCTCCAACGGCCAGCACCAGCCGTCGGGAGGGCCGCCCCGCCCCGCAGCCTGAGTTCTGTCCGAGCAGCAAGGCCGCGGGCGGCGTGGGGTCCCGGGTGGTCCTTTAGGGCAGCGGGGCTGCGGGGGGGACTCGGCCGGCGAGAGGATGCGCGGGTGGCCGCGCGGGCGCGTCTCCTCCGAGCGCAGAGCGCCAGCTCCGGACCGACCTCGGGCCACCGCGCGCCGCCGAGCCTCTCACTGTGCCCTCCGCGCAGGCAGCCGGGACGCCGCGCAGTGCTTCTCCTGCGGGGGGTGTTTGGGCAACTGGGAAGACGGAGACGACCCTTGGAAGGAACACGCCAAGTGGTTCCCCAAGTAAGTAGATAAATGTTTTTTGCTCATAATTATCCTTTTTTGTTGTTAAGGACAAAACTAAAGACAAGTCACCTTCCCGGAGTAGCACCTTCAGTTTTGATCTTTCCCTACCCAAAATTGGAACACTCTAGAATTTGTTCAAGCAAGAAAGGCCGGATTGCATCGTGAAGATTTTGAGTTATATCATTTTAAAAGTTTCTTAAATGTTGTCTTATTGTCTCGAATACTGAGATACGTGTTGCCAAGCAGAAATTGCAGGATCTGCCTTAATAAATAAGAATAATTCACATAGGCGTGGTGTAAATAAATAGTGTCTAAAGGAAGTTGAAAAGTTAGTGTTTAAAACGTTATTACAAATGCTTTCACGTACTGCTGAAAAGACACCAAATGAAAACCGTTTATTTCAGAAACGCAGTTTTGATTATATATTGCAGTAGTCTTTAGTTCCCTGCTTAGGAAACAAAGTGTATTTTCATCAATTTTTGTCACATGTACAAAGTGTATTGTTCATAATGCTGTATTTACTATTATTTTCTACGTGACTTCGTATCTGCCAAATACAGATCCGCTCCTTTAACAATTTTTAAAACTTTCACTATGGAAAGTTTGATGCAGAAAAGAACAGTATACCAAACTCTTAGCAACACACGCCAAAGCAAAGTTCATCCATCTCTTGTCCACTTTTCCCCTGGAAATAATAATAATCAGATTATTTCAAAGCAAACCCCAGACATCATACAATGTCACTTGTTGATATTTTAGTATATAATGCTAAAATATAAAAATAAGTTAAAAAAGCATAACCACAATATCATTACCTCTCCTAAAAAGGATTAACAGTAATTCCTCAATATCATCCAACATCCCAGTCAGTGTTCAAATGTCCACCCCCCCACCCCCCCAAACAAGGTCCATGTGTGACAGCTTCTGTGTCTCTTAAGATTTCTCACTTCCGGGCGTCCTCCTCCTGGCCTCTCTCCTTCTTGTCATCTGTGTGTGAAAGAAGCCGTGTGGTCTGTCCCGTGAGACGCCCTGCCCTCTGTTTGGCTGGATGTGTTTCCATGGCATCATTTAACGTTTCTCTCCTTCCTGTGTTTCCTGTGACCTAACGCTCGGATCTAGCAGTGCCGTCAGGCTCATTTTCCATTTCTTTAACGAATATTTGCCGTACGCCTACTACATGCAAAGAAGTTGCTGGTTGGATCAGAGGTCAACAAAACAGCTGGGCAGTGTTGACGTTTATGAGTCATCTTGCACGTGGACAGCCGTGCTCACAGAAACGAAGGATGTCTGTGATAACGTGAAAAATGCAATGTGCAAAATAATGTGTAGTATAAGACTTTAAAAAATGTTTAAAACCACTCAACCTATATACGGACTTGTTTGAAAACATATTTAAAAAGTTATGAGAGGATATAAACCAAACAATAGGTATCTCTGGGTTTGGGTCTGTCAGGAGACGGAGGGAAGGGGGATTTGCACGTTTTTCTTTGTTCGCTCCTATCATGTTTAAATTTTGTAGTTGAAAAGAAAGAGAGTGAGCCCCAGTGGCCTAGTGGTTAAGTTCGGTGCACTCCGCTTGGGCAGCCTGGGTTCAGTTCCCAGGTGTGGACCTACTCCACTCGTCTGTCAGTGGCCATGCTGTGCGGGCGGCTCACATACAAAATAGAGGAAGATTGGCAACAGATGTTAGCTCAGGGCAAATCTTCCTCAACAAAAAAAGGAGAGAGAGTTAGAGAGAGAGGTGGGTGGGAGGGAGGAAGTGAACCAAGGCGGAGAGGAGAAAGGAGGGGAGGGCGGAGGGCGAGGGCAAGGGCGAGCTCCTCCTGACAAGGGATGAGACAGTTATTAGGATGCATGAAGCCAGACTGGCAAATACTTTGAATGTCACTCTGGCTCCTTGACGCGTCAGGATAGACCCCCAACCACTCGTAGTGCCCAGCTCACCGTGTGGGTACGCACCCGGTGAGGATGAGCCCGGGCTCAGTGTTCTTGGCTCTTGGCGCCTGTCTCTGCTCAGGTTTCATTCACATCTGCTCAGGGCCACATGCTCAGTGTCGCTGGGTTACACACTGGGCACCGTTCACATGGGCCACCATGTGACTGGCACCAGCTGGAGTCGCATGTCCTCCTGGAGTGGCGATGGCATCCCTTTCCTGATAAGGGCTGAGGGAAAGGTAGGACGCACGGGAGAGAAGATGTGAGTCCAGAACCAGCCTCAGAGCAGGAAGGGGCTGAGGGCTGCAGATACGGAGCAGGGCAGGGTGAGCACAGAGGCGGAGGAGATGCACAGAGCTGCCTCCTAAGCCCCAGAGCCCGGACAAGCTACTGGACTCTGAGTCTCGGATGCAAAATGCAAATGGTAAGATATAGCTGGTGGGTGGTTGTAAGGGTTATAAATAAAGCATATGGAGCGAAGGCCTTGTGAAAGCTACACATGTTAGTGAAGATGGCTGTTTGACCTTTCACCCTTTGATCATTGTGAGCTCGTGGTGAGCCCGTCCATCTGAGAGCTGGAATTAGGATTCAGGACCTTGAGATTCCTGTTGCTTGCTCCCTCCTGAGCTGCTTGGAATTCAGTGTTACAGACTGGCCATGTTGCTTCTTTTCTTTTCTTTTCTGCTGAGGAAGATTGGCCCTGAGCTAACATCCATTGCCAATCTTCCTGTTTTTGCTTGAGGAAGATTGGCCCTGAGCTAACATCCATTGCCAGTCTTCCTGTTTTTACTTGAGGAAGATTTGCCCTGAGCTAACATCTGTGCCAGTCTTCCTTCATTTTGTATGTGGGACACCACCACAGCATGGTCACCAGCAAGTGGTACAGGCCCGCGCCTGGGAACCAAACCTGGGCCGATGAAGCACAGCCCGCTGGACTTAACCACTAGGCCATGGGGCCAGCCCCCTCTTTTCTAAACCATGGAAAAAATGTCCGAGTATACGTAACACCTTTTAAAATGTGGTACTCAATAAATGTAAGTTGATTTTACTGTAGTTTTTTCAGAAAGTACCAATACAGAGTGCTTCCTCACTCCATAAGCACGTGGGCAGGGCCTTGCTCTGTCCTTGGTGTGCTCGGTGGGTTACTACAGATTCAGGACAATCCCTGAAGATCTGTCCACCGGGAACCTGGGGACCCCGGCTGCCCTGCACTGGCGGCCCTGAAGCAATGTGTGAGCCATCTAGTGGAGTTCATTTTCCCGTGCGATTCCAAGAGAAGAATGACAAGACCGGTCCTACCCCATTAGAGGCAGAACTGGGACTGACCTTCTCGCCTCTTGACTCCCAGCCCACTTGTTACTGCACCACCACGGGAAAGGAGCCTTTAATTTGAATTACAGGGACTTTTTAAAGTTAATCTAAAAATTGCTGCTTTTTCCTGGAAAGGAATGTGTTTTCTTGGATGGTATTTGATACGCTTTTTTTAAAAAAAATTCAAAATTAATTTTCATTGTTTTTTTTTAAGAAGTGGTGATGTATTTTGTTCAACAGATGAAATATTATTATTTTTTATACAGTTCCCCCCACTGCCGGTAACTTTCATATAACCACAGGAACTAGGTTTAGTCACCAGAGTTTCATTAAACAAACAGTGAAAACCCCAGCCTATATTACTGTAAATCAGTCTCTTTGATTGTATTATATATTTTGTTTCAAGAGAAAAAATAATCTGAAGTTTAATTTTAAATTATTCTACATGTTGGCCCCAACTGAAACACAGAATAATTGTATGAGAATAATGATGATTCTCAGAAATAAGTTTTGGGGTAAACTTTTTGACAGTTTTCATTGAAGTATAATAAAATTCACCAATTTTTTTTAAAGATTTTATTTTTTTCTTTTTCTCCCCAAAGCCCCCCAGTACATAGTTGTATATTCTTCGTTGTGGGTCCTTCTAGTTGTGGCATGTGGGACGCTGCCTCAGCGTGGTTTGATGAGCAGTGCCGTGTCCGTGCCCAGGGTTCGAACCAACGAAACATTGGGCCACCTGCAGCGGAGCGCGCGAACTTAACCACTCGGCCACGGGGCCAGCCCCAAATTCACCAATTTTAAGTATACAATTCAGTAGTTTTAGTGTTTACCCTTCACCACAATAACAGAGATATAGGACCACTATGTCAGAGTATCGGGGTAAATTTTTATTCCGTTTATTAATTATAGGTGTGAATTTCTTCAAAGTAAGAAGTCCTCGGAGGAGATTGCCCAGTATATTCAAAGCTACGAGGGGTTTGTTGGCGTCACGGTAAGTTGTAATGGCAGATTTGTCCTCTGGTTGGCATGATTGCCTCGTAACCCGTGCCTGGTTTGGGGGGCATTCTCATGGCTCGTACCTGGCTTGTGGAGGGACATTCTCTCCTTGTCATGGGCTCTCCCCCTTTCTCCTTCCCTTCTTTCATTTGCCTGCTCTTCGTCTGGCACAGTAAAGAAAACCACTTTCTCTTGCTGAACTAGAGCCCTCAGAATTTCTTTCTCTGGGGCAGCCTTTGATCGCTTGCCTGCCTTCCTGACAGTCCTCCCCTTTGGCTGAAGCCGCCTGCCCAGCTTCCCTTGGCTGCCCCCTTGGAAGGCCTGCTGAGACGTTGGGACCAGCACCATCACCCACAGCAGGCTCCTACCCAGTCACTTTATGCTCTGTAGTGAGGATGTCCTCACGGCAGGTGACGGGAAAGCCAATCCATATGGCTTAGTGAAAAAAGAATTCCTTGGCTAACGTCACCCAGAAGATGAGAAACCCGCAGAGAACCTGGCCTGACAGTGGCGGAGGAGTGTTTTCTCAGAAAGGAATCGGGTGCTTGTCAGAGAAGGGGCAGTTGTTCAACACCTACCACCCCGCTGAGTCCAGCTTCCTTCCTGCGTCTCGTCCTTCCCTGTCACCCCTTCCTGCATCTCATCCTTGCCCATCAGTCCCTCCTGCATCTCATCCTTGCCCGTCACTCCTTCCTGTGGTTCATCCTTCCCCATCAGTTGAACGACATCCATGCTGTCTCAACGGATCTCCGCTTTTGAGCTGCGTTTTCGGGAAACGTACCCCGAGAAGGCTTCTGTTGGGTATAAACAACCAGTTACAGGTTCTTTTGCACTGCGTAAAAAATTCCAACATTAATAGAAATAAGAAAGGAACGATTCTCCAACAACCCTGCCACTCAAGCCAATGAAACTCTTCACTTCTGGGGACACGTTCTTTCCTTTTTATTCACGGGTAGGTGTCTACTCCCAGTCAAACAGGCGATAACTGGCATTTCCCTTTCCTTCAGGGAGAACATTTTCTGAATTCCTGGGTCAAGAGGGTGGTACCCATGGCGTCAGGTAAAGACTCAGACATGCTCCAAAGGCTTGGCTTGTTCATTTCTTCTGTTACGTTTTTCTGTTTGTTTCTCCTCATTTTTTTAAAAACCTTTCCATTTCCCTCCTCATTTTACAGTGCCATAAATCATTTTTTTAAAAAACTATTTTCATAAGAGATTTCTGGTCTTCTGGAGTGACTCAGGTTTTCAGCATAAATGCGCATTGGGAAATATGCAGGGCTGGGTCCTCGAGTGACACTTCCCTTAAAGCAAAATTTTTGGATAAAATGTTTTTGAAAACATCCTTAAATGGATTAATGTTTGTTGACAAATTAAGCGTGAGATAATAGAAAACATTTCTATTGGTCTCTGGCACCGAGCTCCTGAAGCCCTTGAAAATCCCGCAGTGCTAAGAGCACCAGGAGCATCTCTTGGTCTACTGAGGTGACTCTGGGTGCTTCCTGGATGGCGGCTTGTCTCCAGGGAAACCAAGCCATGATTAGAAGCTTGGGATTGTCAGCCCCACCCCCATCCTCCACAGAGGGCAGAGGGACTGGAAACGGAGTTAATAATCCATCAAGCCTGGTGAGGAAGGTCCAGGGAGCTTCCAGGTTGGTGAGCACGTCCTCGCTGGGAGGGGGGCGCACCCCAACGCCACAGGCATGGGGGCTGCTGTGCTCGGGACCCTCCCAGACCTCACCCTGTGCATCTCTTCATCTGGCTGTTCATCTGTGTCCTTATCATGTCCTTTAACAAAGTAGTAAACCTAAGTAAGTGCTTCCCTGAGTTCTGTGAGCCACTCTAATAATTGCAGTGGGGGAGGAGCAGTCCTGTGGGACTGAGCCCTTACCCTGTGGGGTCTGACGCTATCTCAGGGGAGACAGTGTCAGAATCGAGTTAAATTGTAGGACACCCAGCTGGTGTCAGACACTTACTTGCTGTTGTGGGGAAAACGGCCACACATCTGGTGTGAGAAGTGAGTGTGATAGTCATGTGGGAGTAAAGGAGACACACAGGAGGAAAGGATTGAGGTTTTTGCCATCCATTAAATAATATTCAGATTAAAAATGAAGTGACAGCAGGAATCCTGGGGCTAAGGGAAACATTGACACAAGCTTTCCTCTTAAGGAAATTTGCAGAACCAAGTTAACATAAATTTTCAAGTCCTCATGTTGTGCAGAAGACAGGAACCAAAGCCCGGGGCCAGCACCAGGCGGAAGTCTAACGGAGGCCACTCCATAGAGTGGACACCCCAAAGGGAAGAAATAAATCTGCCTGCTCTTAAGGGAGCTACAAGGAAATTGCCTTTCTCCAATCCTGGCACTAACTTGGCGGGGGGGGGGGGGGGTACTCTCTTCTAGCTTTTTCTTATTTTATTCTGATGCTAGATGATAGAGAATTTCGAAATACTTTATTGCAGAGAATTTTGGACATACACAGAAATAAGACAGTAGCGTACACCCAGCATATACCCACCACTCTGCTCCAACAGGCAGCACATGGTCAATCCCGCCGCATCTAGACACCTTTCTTCTTTCCCCTCCTGCGATTCTATTGAAGCAAACGCCACACGTCACATGGTCCATCTGTAAATAGGAGGGGAGGACTTGAACACTCACACTTGTGACATCAAAGCTCGCTGGTCTCACCATATGCCTTTTACTCAAGCTTATTCCAGTGACAGCATCTTTGCGAATGGAGAACTGCGACTGGACTCCTTTAAGAACTGGCCTCCTGCCTCCCCCGTGGGAGCCGCGGCTCTGGCCAAAGCAGGCCTTTTCTACACGGGTGAGTCAGGAGCTGCACCAGGCCCTTGCCGTGCTCCCCTTGGAACCCCACATCTGCCTCACGAGGCTGGGCCTGCGTTTATCTACACTCAACAACCTCCTCTCTTCTCTTCGTTCCTTTCCTCCCTGAATCATAAGTCCCCTCTCAGTTCCACACCTCCCTTAGGTAGAGAAGCTCCAAACTTGAAACCTTAAGGTCTGGACCAACAGTGAATACAGGTATTCTGTTTGGGATAATTATCATATCTTTTACTTTCTACCCCTTACTCCCCACACCCCTGGAAACTGTCACATGACCCTTCCGCTTTTCTGTCTCCTTCACCAGAACTTAAGAGTCAGATGGCCATACTCAGCTATAAGAAGAGTTGGGACTTCTCATCTTTTTCCTGGGTGGCAATGTGCCCAGCTACAACTTGGGGTTTCTGTTAGTATGGAAGAATGAGAGACACTGGGACTGTGGATAGCAGTCTTTGCCACACTCTCCCTGGAAGAGAAAGTCAGGAAATCTTTGATTCCTAAGCATTTAGAACCTTCCGTCAGTTCACAGTATTCTGTCTTTAACTGCTGGTCATCCAGAAGTCCCACTCTGCAGTCCGGAGTGGCCTGTTGCCCTCAGCTGAATCTCCGCCGGGGGTGCAGTAAGGTGACCAGAGGATGGATGCTGTGCCCTAGGGACCTCGCGGCTTCTTCAGACCGAACACAGGCACTGAGCTACAGTGGAGGTCCACACAGATCTTTTACCGAGAGGTCAGGCAGGCATCACAAATATCACAGAGCAGTGCAGACGAGGAGAATGTGGTCACTTTGTCTAGCAGACATACCCCGTTGGTCCAGAAAGTCTTCACGCCTCCCAATCTTACGCATTTGGAAGGGCGGTGCCCCACCCCTTCTCCTCCTCTCTCCGTTCCGTCTTCCTCTTCCCCGCCTTCCTCAAGGGCCTCCACTTCTCCCCACAAATCTGAGTCATCTGACCCTTTTAGGGTCTCGTAAGCTCCAGAACCTCATATTTTTGTCCAGACACAAAAGGAGATCTTCCTCTGCCCTAGCTTTGCAGTCCCCACAGGGGTCCAAGAGTGGAAGGAAGACAGTGATGCTCCGCTTCTAGTTCGATCCTTCGGTGGATCCAAATGCTGATTTCCTTCCAAAGAATTACAGTCTCACAAGGAGACTGGACCCTGTTTCTGGTGGAGTAAAGCTGGCAATGACGCAGGAAGAGGCATTGGCATCTTCATGAACTTATTTACACAAGGGCTGCTGCGTTCCCTCATATTTTTTTCCCAGAGCTCTAAATATATTTTTTGTGATTTGTTTATTAAACAAATACATATCGAGAGCCTGATGAGTGCCAGGCAGGTCCTCGAGATGCGTTAGGGAGCAAAACAGACAAACATCTCTTCTTTCATGGAGCTTCAGCTCCACATTCTGATTTGCAAGTCTCTGGCTCCCACAGAAGGAGGATGGAATGGGGCGAGGTGTTCCTCAAAGCGCATGGTACAAGGAGCATTCAGTGACCACTTGCTCATCACCCCATTGGTGAGAGAAGAGTCCTAAATAGAATATTGCCTCATTGGTGACCCACGTTCTGACTTTGTCACAATATCTGATTGGAAATGCAAGTTGGGTTTTGCTAATAAAGGCCTGTGGTTATTATCTGTGTCACTTAACAAATACGCACGCCAGTGGCACTGATTGAAATTCTTTCCTTCCAGGAGTAAAGGACGTAGTCCAGTGCTTTTCCTGTGGAGTGTGTTTGGAGAATTGGAAGGAAGGCGATGACCCAGTAGAAGATCACACCAAATATTCTCCCAAGTGCGTGGAACGAAGGTTTCGAGTCTGAGTTTGGATGTAGTTTGACAACTTGCCCTCATTTCTCTTCCGATTAAGTCTTTGCCCCCACCCACATCCACACTGTGAAGGGGGAGCCTCTCTCTCCCACTCCCTGCTCTCGTGATACATGTTGCGTAGTTGGTTAGATCATATGTTTACCTGTTTACGTTGTCATGATGGCATGAATGCTGTGCAGAGCTGGACCTTGTAGTAAATCATGGTTCATTTGCCCTCACTGTACAACTTTTAATTTTTTAGGAAGCAATAACTGTCTTGTTAGTGTGTTTGCTTAGTGTTTTGGTTTTTGAGGTGAAATTCACACATTAACCATTTGAAAGTGCACAATCCAGGCGCATGGCGTTTAGCACATTCACAATGTGGAGCAGCCACCCCTCCCTCCATCCAATCCCACAACATTTCCGTCACCCCAAAAGAAAACTCTGTGTCCATTAGGCTGTCACTCCTTATCTCCCTCCCCACCCCATCCCCTTAGAGCTACCGATCTGCTTTCCTTCTCTATGGATTCGCATGTTCCGGATACTTTGTGCAAATGGAAGCACACGTTATGACCTTTGCATCCGGCTTCTTTCACTTGGCATAATGTTTTGAGGTTCATCCATGTCATAGCATGTATGAGTACTTAATTCTGTTTTTAATCACTGAGTAATTTCAATTTCATTTCAATTTCTCCATATCCTCAAAAACACTTGCTTTCCTTTTTTTTTTTAAGTATAGCCATTTTCTTAGTTTTTTATGTATTTAGCACAAGTTCATCTTCCAATTCCCTCAATTCTTCAATTCTCCAAATGTTTAAATCTCTCATCCAGTGACTCGGGCCTGTAAGATATCGTATCATTTTCGCTTTCTTCAAGGAGTCTGTCATAAAGTCTTCTGACCTACTCCAGCGTGAACTACTTGTCCTGTAGACATCCTAGGATCCTGGGATCTGTCTTCATAGTCATTCTGGGGATTCCTATTGCCTCTCTCTCGTGGTGTAGCTCCCGTTTCCTGGATCCAGTGTCATCCTTTTCTTGGTTTATTCACTGATTTTGTGGAACACTCCTCTACAGTTTGCTGGGAAAGTCTGCATAAGAGATGCCTGTTTTTAGCTTGCATATAATGCCTGTATCTGAATAAATATGTATTCTCACGCTTGTTTGGTAGTTCAGCTAGCTGTAGAATTCTAGGTTGGGAGGTATCCTAATTCTAATTTATGAGACATTGCTGCATTTTCTAATAGCTGCCCATGTGACTGCTGAGAAGTTCACGCCTTTCTGATCCTTAATCCTTTGATTGCAAACTCTACTTTTTCAATCTGCTTTGAAGGTGTTTTGACAGAAGTAGTTGCTTTTTTTTCTTTCTTATTTGGATTTAATATTTAGTAAATTACTGAGAACAGTGAGGATATTCTTCTTGATTCTTGAAAGGATGCTCTAGGGTGCAGTCTAATTTTTTTAGAACTTTTTCTGGAATCTATCAACTCCCTTTTTGTGTGGATTTTTACTCTTCCTCTGCCTGCTTTTTTTAAATTGCAAACTAGGATGCCTCTAAAGGAGCGCCTCAAATATTTAGGTAGGATTTAAAGGACAATCACAAAAGAAACCAGTGAACCCAGCACTAGAGGGAAGAAGCTGAACATTACCTATGCCTTACAAAGCCGTCCGGTGCTCGCCCTGCCCCGATCCCGATTATATCCTTGTCCCTCCAATCCAGAGAGAAATGTTATCTTGAATTTTGGGTTAATGATTCCTTTGCTTCTCTTTATGATTTTGCCAACTAGATATGTATCCTTCAACGTAGTTAACTGCCTTTTTTAGATGTTCAAATACATGGAAGCATACTGCACAGTTCCGTGATTGCCTCATTTTGCTCCACATTGTTTGGAGACTCATCCATAATTATGTGTAAAGTTGTAGTTCACTGTTTTCACTGCTATATAGTATATTATTTTATGAATATATAATAATTTACCCATTATATTCTTGGTTCAACATCTGGGTGGTGTTCAGAGTGCTGCAAATTCAAAAAATGCCACTATGAACACTCTTGTACCTACTTCTCAGCTCCTGTGGGTTTCTCTAGGACACACAATGAACCGGGGGGTTGCAGAGTCACAGGCTTTGCAGACAGTCAGCTTTACTAGATGATGCAAAACTTTTTTCTAGTCGGTTGTGCTGATTCTCATTCCCACTAGCGTGGAGGAGTTTCCTTTGGTCTGCTTCCTCACTAACTTGGTAGTGCACGAATTTTCCTTTTTGTCACTTCAGTTATGCATAATGTTGGGTGTGTTTTCATATTTTCCCGTAAAGTCTCCTTGTTCTTTTCCTCAGGAGCATGTCTTGGGTATTCTTTGCTCTTTGCTCTTTCATATCGAGAGAATATATGAAATGTCCCTCTTTATCCCTCATAGTATTTCTTAGTCTTAAGTCTTTATCTGATATTAATAGAGCCACTCCAGCTTTCCTAGAATTAATTTTTACAGGTATGCCTTTTTTGAAATCACTTTAGTTTTAATTTATCTATGACTTTATATTTAAAATGAGTTTCTTGTAGGAAACATAGTTGGTCTCGCTTTTTCAACAGTTGGACCATATCTGCTTTCTGATGGGAGGGTTCAGAACATTTACGTTAATGTAATTATTGATGTGATTGGATTTGAATCTACTGTTTTGCTATTTGTTTTCTCTTTATCCCAGCTCTTCTTCGTTTCTTCTTTTCCTGACTTCTTTGAGTACTTTTTAGTATTCCGTTTTATCTCTAACGTTGGCGTATTAGTCACACGTCTTTATTTTGTCTTTTTAGAACCTGCTCTAGAATTCACAGTATGCATGTTTAACATTGCAGTCATCTTCAAATAGCGTTACAACACTTGACATACAAAGTCTGAGCCGTGTAACAGTGACTCTTATCTCTCCCCGCCTATCCTTTGTGCTATTGTTGTCGTATGTTTTACTTCCACATGTATTATAAATCGCACAATATAGTGTTACATCTTTGCTTTAAACAATTATCGTTTAAATACATTTTAAAAGGAGAAAAAGAAAAGTCTTTTATATTTCCCCAGTTAGTTACCATCCCTGGCACTCTTCGTTCCTTTGGGTAGAAACAAGTTTCCACCTGTCATCACTTTCCTTTTAACTGAAGAAGTTCCTCTGTGCAGTGCGGGGCAGCTAACTGTTCCACCTGTACAGGCAACTAGCTATATTGGCTTCGTTAGTATGGGAAAGTCTGTATTTTACCTTTCCTCAGAGCCCTTTTCCTTGATGGGTCTGCCTGCACAGCGGCCGTGGACAGAGACATTCAAAGTCCTGCTTGCTGTTTCCCTGTGGCGACCCTTCTATTCCTGGACTCATCTCTAGCCATCTAGGAATATAAAAATGGAGTGTCCTCTTGCCTTCTCTCCTGTTGTCCTGTGGTTCTGCAGCATGAAAATGAGCCCAAGACAGTTGGTTGTTCCTAGTTTTCCCATTTACCTACTTACATTTGTAGTTCTCATCCCTTCAAGTTAATCTTTGTGCAGAGAGCTCTTTAGAATTTTCTCCGTTGGTTCCTCAGACAGACATCCTACCTGAGTTTAGATGTCCTGGTTTCATGATGTCTGGCAAATAGTTTTCAGAGAATATGTTTGTGGCCATTCTTTAGTCTTCATATTATCGAGTTTTTTTTTTAATAACTTTTTATCGGGGAATAATTTCAGATTTAGAGAAAGGTGCAAAGATAATACAAATAGTTCCTATATCCCCACGTCCAAGTTCCCCTCATTCCAACATCTGACATCACATGGGACATTTGTCAAAATTAAGAAACCAACACTGGCACATTACTTTCAATGCCAGACTTTAGTTGAATTTCACCAGTTTTTCTACTGATGTCCTTTTTTTGTGCCAGAATCCAGAAATGGAGTTTTCTTCTCTACTTCTGATTCCTTAGGTTCATTTTAGTTGGTTTCACGGGAGAGTGTTAAGTATGCACTCATTCCACCACGTTTGCTGGTTATCCCCACCATTACTTCATAAACTGTTTATGTTTCTGTTGCTGAGAGCCCCAGTCGAAATGCCCCGTTTGAGAACAATGCTGACAGAATCACTGGAAATGTTAATTTTGTGCTAATTTCTGCCACTAAAACTCTGCCAGTGCTTTTAAAAACCTAATACAAATACTTAATTGCATACAACTATTTTTATAACTTTTACCTTTGTGCTTAGTTGTCAGTTTCTCCAAAATATGAAGTCCTCTGCAGGAGCGACTCCAGACCTCCAGAGCCGTGGTGAACTTGCTGGATTCGCGGTAATCAACAACACTACCTTGTTTATTTTAGCAGTACCCAATCACGTAATCAAAAACTGGTTTTGAACACGAATTACTTATCATAAATAAGTAAATACATAAATTCTACCAATGTCCATTAAGCACCTATCGTGTCTAAGTGCGGACAAGGATGCTATGATAAACCACAGAGATGTGATACCGAGCCCCACGAAATGTGGAGTCAGTCTTTTGTACTTTGGGGCCCAGACTCTGGGTCTTAGAGCTGATTAGCTCCCAGGCTACCTGGAGCCCACCTGTGACCTGCGCCTGGAAGAGTGTGGTCTGACTTGCCACTTGGCCCTTCTCAGGGCTGGGAAGACATGTGTCTTGTAAAAAGCAAATGACCAGCCAAATCATAAATCCAGGTAATAGGCTGACCCCTTCAAACTGAGAAATCTTACCCAGTTCTCTGGGATGTAAGCCACTATCAATTTCACACACGCACACACACACCTTATTTGAGGCTGCATGTTAGGCATATTACGTTTGCCATCCCATAAAAAGAAAACAAAGTAACTTGCTATTCACTTGATTCATCTTTTATATTTGTAAATTAAAAAATGAAATTGAAGAAAAAAGTTTGGGGACATATAAATAGCTTATTTTTTAAGGATGGAACATAACCTTCCTATATCCTAGGTATGTAATAATACAAATGTAAAAATAAAAACTAAGTTCAGAAGCTGCACCTGATGATTTTTGGAGCGTCCGCCTTGCTCTGAACGCTGTGACTCTACTATCTGGATGTAATCACGGCTTGATTCACCCACGGAGCGCAGTGCGTGTGGCCACGTGGGAGCGCGCATGCAGCTGTTTGCAGATCACTTATTGTTTTCTATTTGTGGCGCCCCTCCCTCCGCTTCGCGTATATGTTTGAGGGCGGGCTATGTTTAGAGGTTGTTTGGTCCCTAATTGTAACATGATGCCCCCACTCCCTTACACAAATCTCCATTCAATCGAGGATTTTATTTTCAAAGGAAGCCACATGTGAAAGCAATCTTGCGGATTCAGCAGCCGTTAGTTCTCCAGCGCCAGGTGAGGATGCTGAAGTACCACCGGGGATCGTATGCAGGTGTGCGTCTCTTTGGATGGCGGGCATTTCAAAGCAAGAGTATTTGTAGCCGTGCCTCCTTTCTTCTCTCCGCAGAGATGGCCCAGGGTGAAGCGCAGTGGTTTCAGGAGGCAAAGGGTCTGAGTGAGCGACTGAGAAAAGCCTACACCAGCGCCCGTTTCTGCAACACGTCTTTGCTTGAAGTCGCTCCCTGCCTAGCCACTGACCAGTTGCTGGGTTGTGACCTGTCCCTCGCTTCAAAACGCATCGGCAGTCATGTGCAAGAGCCTGTGGTGTTGCCTGAGGTCTTTGCCACCTTGAACTCTGTCATGTGTGTGGAGGGTGAAGCTGGTAGTGGAAAGACGGTCCTCCTGAAGAGAATAGCTCTTCTCTGGGCATCAGGAGGTTGCCCCTTGTTAAACAGGTTCCAGCTGGTCTTCTATGTCTCCCTTAGCTCTGCCAGACTGGACCAGGGGCTGGCCAGCATCCTTTGTGACCAACTCCTGGAGACAGAAGACTCTGTCACTGAGATGTCCTTGAGGCCCATCATCCAGCAGTTAAAGAATCAGGTGTTGTTTCTTTTGGATGACTTCAGAGAAATGTGCTCAGTCCCCCGCGTCATAGAAAAGCTGATTCAAAGAAACCACTCGTCAAGGACCTGCTTACTGATCGGGGTCCGTAGGAGCAGGGCCAGGGCCATCCACCGACACCTACACACGATTCTCGAGATCAAAGCGTTTCCCTTCTATAATTCGATCTATATATTACGGAAGCTCTTTTCACACAACATGATCCGCCTGCGAAACTTTATGATTCATTTTGGAAAGAACAAAAATTTGCAGGGAATCCAGAAAACTCCGCTCTTTGTAGTGGCAGTCTGTGCTCACTGGTTTCGGCATCCTCTTGACCAGTCCTTTGATGACGTGGCTGTTTTCAAGTCCTATATGGAATGCCTTTTCTTAAAGTACAAAACCACGGCTGACCTTCTCAGGGCAACTGTGTCCTCCTGTGGGGAGCTGGCCTTGAAAGGATTTTTTTCATCTTGCTTTGAGTTTCGCGATGACGACCTTGTGGAAGCAGGGGTTGATCAAGACGAAGATCTGGCCATGTGCCTGATGAGCAAATCCACAGCACAGAGACTGAGGCCAGTCTATCAGTTTTTAAGTCCTGCGTTCCAAGAATTTCTTGCTGGCATGAGGCTGACTGAACTCCTGGATTCGGACAGGCAAGAAGATCGAGAATTGGGACTTCATTACTTGAGAGAAGTTAACTCATCCCTGATGGCTGTAATTCCCTATAGCAATTTTTTCAACTATGTCTCCTGTCACGCTTCAACAAAGGCAGGGCCAAAAGTTGTCTCTCATTTGCTTCGTTTGGTGGATAAGAAAGAGTCCTTGGAGAATATACTTGAATCTGATGACTACCTGAAACACCGTCCAGAAATTTCAGTGCACATGGAATATTTTAGGGTGTTGTGGCAATTATCTCCAAAATATTACTTTTCCCAGGTTTCAGAACATTTACTTGCTCTTGCCATAAAAATCGCTTATCAAAGCAATGCTCTTGCTGCATGTTCTCCATTTATTTTGAGATTCCTTCAAGGGAGAACCCTGACTTTCAATATGCTTAAGTCACAGTACTTTTTTGACCACCCCGAAAGCCTATTGTTGTTGAGAAGCATCCAGTTCTCGATAAAAGGAAGGAAGTCAAGCAGACTAGATCTTTCAGTCCTGGAAACGTGTTTGGACAAATCACAGGCACCGACTATCGATCAGGACTATGCTTCTGCCTTTGAACCGGCGAAAGAATGGGAGCAGAATTTAGCAGAAAAAGAGGAAAACGTGAAGAGTTTTCTGGATATGCAACTCAATGCACCACCAGACATCAGCACTGGCTATTGGAAACTTTCTCCAAAGCCGTACAAGATTCCCCTTCTGGAAGTCCACGTGACTGATATCGACGCTGTGGACCAGGAGATGCTCAGGGTTCTAACGGCAGTTTTCTCAGCTTCACAGCACATCGAACTCCACCTAAACGACAGCAGGGGCTTTCTGGAAAGCGTCCACCCGGCCCTCGAGCAATACAAGGCCTCATTCACCAAGTGCTCCATAAGCAGGTTTGAGCTGAGCGCAGCCGATCAGGAGTTGCTTCTCACCCTGACTTCCCTGGAGTCTCTGGAAGTCTCAGGGACCACCTGGCTACGAGGTACACGGAATATGGTTAGGATGGCCCGTCTGAGACGCAAGTTTATTTTCACACCCTTAGTTTTAGGGGGATGAAAACTTCTGAAAGCGTGAGGCCATAAATGCTTGCTGAGAGAATAGATGTAAGGTAAACCTTCACTGATGTATTTTTGTCAGCAGTATGAATTTGTGAAAGGCCTCTGAATAATAGAATGGTTTTCAAATAACTCCGATAAAATTAATAAAATATCACCTAATGAAGCCTCTTAATAAGCACACAAATTACTCGTTGTTAGTAAAAGAAGGATCTATCTGCAAGGCGGTGCTTGGGAATTACCCTAGCTCTGCCTGTGTAACGGACGAAACGGCTCGTACTCCCTGGGAAGTATATACCTGGAGGCAGGCTCTCCCATTTATTTGTATCTCTTTTCATTTCTCTGAGCAATGTTTGAGAGTTTTCAGTGTAGACTTTACATCTTTCATTAAATTTATTCCTATGTACTTGTGCTTTTTGATACTTTCGTAGACGGTATTTAAATTTTTTTCATTTTCTGATTGTTGCAAGTGTTGCCTTGGTTTTCTGCAATGTGTCATATGCCTGGTGTGCTTTGCTTTGTACAGATTCTTGCTTGAGGGTCACTGAATGTTGTTAAGATCTATGGGTTGATATTTATCCTCAAATTTAGAAAAATTCGGTCATTTTTTCAAATACTTTTTAACTTATGGTAAAGTATACATAAAAATTACCATTTTAACCATTTTTAAGTGTACAATTTAGTGGCATTAAGTACATTTACAGTGTTGTGCAACCATCACCATTATCCTTTTCCAGAACCTTTTCGTCGTCCCAAAGAGAAACTCTGTACCTATTGAACAATAACTCCTTCCTCTCCCCAGCGCTGATAACACCTAAATTTGTCTATTCTAGATATTTCATGTAAGTGGAATCATACGCTATTTGTCCTTTTGTGTCTGGCTTATTTCATTTATCATAATGTGTTCAAGGTTCCTCCATATTGTAGCGAGTGCGAGAACTTCATTCCTTTGACAGCTGAATAATATTCCATTGTCCACACCTATCACATTTTGCTTATCTGCTGTTCGTCTGTTGATGGACACGTGCCCTGCTGCTTCCGGCTCGTGTGAGTGATGCTGCTGCGAACACGGGTGCACGGAATCCTCTTTGAGTCCCTGCTTTCGGTTCTTCTGCATACATACCCAGAAGTAGAATTGTATTAATAACACAATTCTATTAATAGCAGCAAATCTATTTTAATTTTTGAGGAACCTCCCAACTGTCTTCCTCAGTGACAGTGGTTTACGTTCCCACCAGCAACGTGGGAGGGCTCTGCGTCCTTGTCAACGTTTGTTTTTTCATCAAAAGTCATCCTCGTTGCTGTGAAGCGGTATCGCATTGTAATTTGGCTTTGCATGGCCCTGATAACTTATGACGTTGAGCATCTTTTCATGTGCTTATTGGCTGTCCGTGTCTTTTTTGGAGACACGTCTATGAAGTCCTCTGCCCGTTTTAAAAATGGTGTTGTCTTTCTGTTTTGAGTTCTAAGGGTTATTTGTATTCTCCTCCAGTATTCTGGATATTAAATTCTTATTGGACATAGGGTTTGAAGATATTTTCTCCTGTTCTGTAGATTATCTTTTCACTGTCTCAACAATGTCCTTTGATGAACAGAAGTTTTAAGTTTTGATGAAGTCTGATTTATCTATTTTTTCTTTTTTGCTAGTGCTTTTGGTAACATATCTAAGAGTCCATTATCAAATTCGAGGTCATGAAGATTTACCCCTATGTTTTCTTCTAAGAGTTGTACGGTTTTAGCTCTCATATTTAGGCTGTGGGTCCATTTTGAGTTAATTTTGTATATGGTGGTGGGGGGGTAGAGGTCCAGCTTCATTCTTCTGCATGTGGAAGTCCCGTTGTCTCAGCACCATTTTTCAGGAGACGTCCTTTTATTTTTGTGACTCCAGACAGTAGCACGGGTCTTCCCATATAGTAGATAATCAGTAAATGCTGCAAAAAGCAGTATTCTCGTATATGTACTTTCTAAAAAAGAATGTTTTAGGTATGTGAAAGGTTTTCATATGAAAATAGCTTGATGAATCAAGACAGTTTTAAGTTTTCCATTTGGAACTCCTTACACTAATAATGGAGAGCTGTGTGCTGCTTTGCAGATCAACTCTTTCCTAATTTGGACAAGTTCCTGTGCCTGAAAGAGCTGTCTGTGGATCTGGATGATAAACAAAATGTTTTTTCAGTCATTCCTGAAGACTTCGTCAATCTCCACCATATGGAGAAATTATTGATCCGTATTGCAGCTGAGCATGGTCCTTCCAAACTAGGTAAGGGTGGCACTTGGACTGACTTATTTTTACAGCACTTGAAAGAGCTACTTGGCCAACAATTTATTTAAGAATTAAAACCTCCCTGGGTCTGAGGGGCCGCCTGTCTCCGTGGTAAACTGTGGGCATAGCATTCTTTCTCATTAAGGAAGCAGAGAGCCATTCGTCCTTACTGAGTCCTTACTACCTGCTAGGAATTGTTCTAAGTACTTGACAAATATCAACTCCTTTAATCCTCATGCCCATTCTATGAGGAAGGGCACTACTTTTATTCTCATTTTACAGCCGGGGAAATTGAGATATAAAGAGGTCAAATAATTTGCTCCAGGTCACCCAACTAAGGAAGTGGTAAATCTGCGATTCGAACACAGGAATTCTGACCGCTAAGTCTGAGCTCTGAGCCACTGGTATACTGCCTCTCCAAACAGTTTGTAGAGTTCTTTTCTTTCGTTTTGTTTAACTTGCTGTTACACTGCAACTTACAGATGTGCCAGGTCAGGGGAGGAGGTCTGCCAAGCCGTGGCGATCAGAAGCATCTTGCTCTTTCTCATCAGCCTATCCTCCTGGTTGATGGACAGCCTGTGCGGCCATCTTTCTTAAGTACATCATTTAGCAAAACAACTTAGCCTTCATCAATTTCTTGGTTTAGGACAGACAGAGGAAAAGTAAATGTCTGTGGAACTGACATGCAGAGTTGCATGCAAAAAAATTTAGGCAGCTGAAGCTGGAAGTGGTAGTTTTCTTAAATTTCTCGGCAAGTTTTGCATCCGTTCAGGTTTTGCTTCAGCATTGTCCTTGCTTTCGTGTCTTTGTATAGTATTCCTATTGGGTAAATGTCATGTGCAAACTTAGAGACATTAGGATGTCAAAGCTGAAGGTGACCTTACTGAGTCGATGTCCTCATTTTATAGAAGAGAAAACTGACCGCCAGAGAGGGTCAGCAACCACGAGCCCAAGTGCACAAGGCTTGCTAGTTAGAGAACTCAAACCTAAGCCCAAAGTGGCCTGATTCTTAGATCGTTCCATTGTGGTCCTTTCTTTTAATTCAGTATTGTTGAAATAAAATGTAAATGATATGGCTAATTCTGATAGAAGTTTGCAATCTTCTCTAATTTCTGAAATCTTTGATATTTTACAGTCAGATTAATTCAGAATTCTCCAGACCTTCAAGTTTTCCACCTGCAATGTAATTTCTTTTCGGATTTTGAGTCTCTCATGACTGTACTTGCTTCTTGCAAGAAACTCAAAGAAATTAAGTTTTCTGGACAGTTTTTTAAAGCTATCCCATTTGGTAAGAGCTATAATCGTAAAATTTTGGTTTAAGATGCTTCCATGGACACAGAGTCATTTTAAGCATTTTTTAAAAACAAATTTTAAGTATGCAATTGATGTCAAAGAACAAAACTATTGTAATAGATATCTGATCTTAAATGAATTCTCAAACAATAAGGTGAGTTTGTTTCTAGAAGTTTAAACATTTCTAGTTATCAGAATTATTTTCCAAGCAAAGATTTGTTTTATCTACTTAGTCATACTAATTAATTCAATCTGAATTATTATATTGATTTATATCACTTTTAAAATACTCTTTAAGCAGATTACTTTTTAGTATAAGAGACGTAGCTGACATGACAATTTTTATTTTCCCTTTTATAGTCATTGTTTTGCCAAATTTTACTTCTCTGAAGATGCTAAATCTTGGACACCAAGAATTTCCTGATAGGGAAACAGCTGAAAAATTTGGTATGTTTACAAAATAGTGCCTTTTACTTTTTCTTTATTCTCTTGCGCCCAATCCTTCTTCTCCTGTTTCGCCTTAGCTACAGCAATTGTGGTCGGTCTTAGCTGCCCTGCGCGTCAGGAGGAAGGGCCAGTGCTGCCCGTCTTCCACCCTCCAGACGCCTTGATCTCACTCAGCCTCATTCAAGGCAACGTCATCAGAGCGACTGACTTCTTAGAACACATACTTGGTCATTACAGCACTATGCAATTTCATTGTCAGGTACCCATTCCAAACATGCTGAGCCCCTGTTGTTTCAGAACTTTCTAGAATACAGGTAAAACTATCTTTTAATGTTAAGAAAACTCAGGATGTGAAAACCTCGATTTAACAAAATGGTACCTATAGAAAGAGCTCAAATACTTTCCCCAATTCTTTTCTTATGATCACAAAGTAAGGTATGCTCGTGGAAAAAATTCAAACAGGTGTTAAAAGATAAACTGAGGCATATTAAAAATTTTAAGAGTTTATTTGAGCAAAAATGGATTCGAATGGGACAGCACCCAATCTAGGAGGTGGAAAGGAGGAGTGCACAAAATGAAAGCCATTTATAGGCAGAAGGGGCGGGACAAGGAAGTTATACTGGCAAAAATTCGGGTTGGTTACTGCGAGGTTATTTTCCTTTAGAAGATGGCAGGGGTCTGTCAGGCAGATCACCTAACTGATCCAGGCCACTCCTGACTGACTGCTTAAGATTCCAGTTCTGGGAGAGTCTTGGTTTGGTGACGTGGGGCTTAGCATAAGGGACTCCACTTGGGGCCTGTCATCCTGTTTTTAACACAGGAAAATATAAGGGGAGTCGGTGGAGACATGAGGGTGGAGCAGTAACGCTCCCCAAACGATAGCGTGCTGAGACCTCGTCCTCCTCCTGTCTCTCTCCTGCCTTTGGAGGCGGCCCTGTGGGCGGGGAGGAGCAAGAGGGTGGAGGCGGCAGAGGCAGGATGAGGGCCAGGGAGGCGGCTGTGTTACAACCATTGACCAAGCAACAATACCTGGAGAACAATGAGCAAGTTTCGTCTCTGATGGAGAAGGAATTTATAAATGTTGCAAGAGGAGGCTGGAAAGGACTTTGAGGTGTCAAACTGCTGGTGTGCACTAAAAGTTTCTAACCTACTGTCATAGATGTCTGGATATCTGCGTGTATAGATCCCTGTATGTCTGTCTCTATACAGACACACACATATACGTATTTCTCGGCTCAGTCACCTGAGAGCCCAGGAAGCGCCTCGAAGGAACAAGATCACCAAATGCCCCGATCGGAGCTTTTAAACATTGGCATCCCTAAAAGTAACCAGGGGTCCATGGAGAAATATGGCTGATAAGGAACTGGGACAGGGAAAGTAAAAGATAAGCCTGGAACTTGGTTTTATGCTAGAAAGTGTTCAAAACATTTCCAGCCGTGAGGCTTCAGAAGTAGAGAACTTTCTAGAGATCAAGTGACCCATAACATACCACGCTAAGAGGGGTCAAGTGTAAAGGAAGGCTAGGCGAGTAGGGGACTGTGGGGTTCTGGTGCTGGGGGCAGAGGTAGAGATCACTGGGGATGACAGCAGGAGGTGGGGTGGGAAGGGAGCGGGCTGAAGGCACTGCGGAGCTAGGAGCGTGTCCTGGAGGCCAGTGGAAGCTTTGGGCTAAAGGAGGAACTGGAGCTGGGTAGGCATTCTGGACTGCAGTGCAGGAGGGGCTGTTGGGGGAGGGGGCAGTGGTTGTCTGGAGGATCAAGGTGTAGGCTGGGAGAGGATGTGGAACAGCCTCTGCGCTCCACGGGCCTCCTGGCCTGCGTGTGACTTTGAGGCTGTAGACTACCGTCGTTTGGGAACACAGGATGGACACTAGCCTGTCTCTTCTGCCAGCCTATACTTTAGGTTCTCTTGATAACCTGGAAGAATTGATCCTTCCTACTGGGGATGCCGTTCATCAAGTGGCCAAACTGATCGTCCAGCAGTGTGAGCATCTTCGGGGTCTCCGAGTCCTCTCATTTTACCAGACTTTGAATGATGACAGCCTCATGGAAATTGGTGAGCCACCCCCAGATAAACTGTTTCAGCTTGCATGAAAGCCAGTGGTCATACACCAGCTTTTTGCTGAAAAGTGTCTATAAAACATTTGTCCCCCAACAAATGTTCAACCCACTTTCTCAGTTTCGCAATTAACGCATCCTATTGTTCCCTCCAGTGTCCTCTGGACTTAGCTTCATCTGGGTCAGATTTGGAAGGAAAAGGGAGCCTCCCGTTTGAGACTCTGCAAACCCTTGTCTGTGTGTGTTCTTGACACCTAGCATTTCAGACACCTGGCCACAGACCCTCCAAGCAGTCCCATTTACAGTACTCTTTTTTTTAAAATTGAAGATTAATACACATCCAGAAAAGTACACAAATCCTAAGTGCACAGCTCAATGAATTTTCAAGTGCACATGCTTGAAAATGTTACGCACGCTTGGATAACAATCACTCAGATTAGAATGTGGAATATCACAAACGTGCCAGAAACCTCCATTTGTCCCTCCTCTGACACCACACCCCCTCCTTCCCAAAGGTGACCACTGTACTGATTTTTTCTCCAAACATTACTTTCACCTCTTTCACACTTCTGTGTGATGGCACCCTACACAGCAGGTACTCCTACGTCTCTGCCTTTCTTGGCTCAACATTCTGTTTGTGATATTCATTCATGTTGACGCACGGGCTGGAGCTCAGTGATTTTCACTGCTATGTATTATTCCATTGTGTGACTACATACACCCCAATTTATTTACCCATTCAATCGGAATTGGAGTTGTTTCTACTATTTGGCTACTTTGAATATGCTGCTATGAATATTCTTCTATGTGACTTTTGAGTTATATACGGAGGTATTTCTAGAGGTGGAATTTGAGTCATATGGTATAGATATACTCAGTTTTCCCTGGTTGTACCAATTTCCATTCCTACCAGCAGTTGTTTCACGTTCTGGCCACTACTTGGCATTGTCAGACCTTTCAACTCAGGCCATTCTGATGCCTCTGTAGTTGTATCTCATCGTGGATGATTTCTATTGGTGTATTTTTATATTTTATGATTGGTAAGTTTGGGCAAGTTATATTTTTCTAGAAATTAAAAAATTTATCTAAAGTTGCCCATATTATATATTTATAATCTTTTAAAATGTCTGTGTGATCTGTGGTAATAGTACCCCTTTTTAATCCTGATATTGGTAATTTATGCATTCTCTCTTTTTTATCTGATTGGTTTATCAATTTTATTATTTTAAAAATCTTTCTCTTTGTATCTTCATTCATTCCTTTCTGCTCTTACCTCTATTATCTCCTCCTGCTTCCTTTGGGTATAATTTCCTCTTTTTTTGTCCTGACTTCCTGAGCTGGAGAGTCAGAGCACTGACTTCTGGGTTTAGCTCCTTCTCAGGAGCTGTACATGTCATTTTCATTCTCATTTGGTTCAAATATTTCCTCATTTCAGTTGTCATGCTTTTGCCACTCCACTTATTTAGAAACGTGTTGCTTAATTTTCAGATAGTTGCAGATTATCGAATCTTTTTGTTCCTGGTTTCTAGCTTGATTTCACTGTTACCACAGAACATACACTGTATGATTTCAAGTCTGAAATTTGTTGAGATTTGTATTATGGGCTAGTATAATAGGGTAAATGTTCCATCTTCCCTTGAAAAGAATGAGTTTTCTGCAGTTCAAATCAAGTGTTGAGAGAACCGTTCAAATCTTTGATATTTTTATTGATTTTTTTGACTGCTTGTTCTATCAGTAACCGGGAAGGTGTGTTAAAATCACCCATTATGATTGTTGATTTGTCTTCTTTCCCTTTTAGTTCTGTTTTTGCTCTCTGTGTTTTAAAGCTCGGTACCTGCAGTTTAGAAATTGAACCCTGCTGGCAGATCAGCCCTCTTTACTTCTAGTAAGGTGTCTCGCCTTAAAGTCCGCCACTGCCGCACACGCACGCCACCGCGGCACACCCCAGCCACCGCGGCACACGCACGCCACCGCGGCACACCCCAGCCACCGTGTCACACGCACGCCACCGCGTCACACGCACGCCACCGCGGCACACGCACGCCACCGCGGCACACGCACGCCACCGCGGCACACCCCAGCCACCGCGTCACACGCACGCCACCGCGGCACACCCCAGCCACCGCGGCACACCCCAGCCACCGCGGCACACGCACGCCACCGCGGCACACGCCAGCCACCGCGTCACACGCACGCCACCGCGGCACACGCCAGCCACCGCGTCACACGCACGCCACCGCGGCACACGCCAGCCACCGCGTCACACGCACGCCACCGCGGCACACGCACGCCACCGCGGCACACGCCAGCCACCGCGTCACACACACGCCACCGCGGCACACCCCAGCCACCGCGGCACACGCATGCCACCGCGGCACACCCCAGCCACCGCGGCACACGCACGCCACCGCGGCACACGCACGCCACCGCGGCACACCCCAGCCACCGCGGCACACCCCAGCCACTGCGGCACACCCCAGCCACCGCGGCACACGCACGCCACCGCGGCACACGCACGCCACCGCGGCACACCCCAGCCACCGCGGCACACCCCAGCCACCGCGGCACACCCCAGCCACCGCGGCACACGCACGCCACCGCGGCACACCCCAGCCACCGCGGCACACCCCAGCCACCGCGGCACACGCACGCCACCGCGGCACACCCCAGCCACCGCGGCACACCCCAGCCACCGCGGCACACCCCAGCCACTGCGGCACACCCCAGCCACCGCGGCACACGCACGCCACCGCGTCACACGCACGCCACCGCGGCACACGCACGCCACCGCGGCACACGCCAGCCACCGCGTCACACACACGCCACCGCGGCACACCCCAGCCACCGCGGCACACGCACGCCACCGCGGCACACCCCAGCCACCGCGGCACACGCACGCCACCGCGGCACACCCCAGCCACCGCGGCACACCCCAGCCACCGCGGCACACGCACGCCACCGCGGCACACCCCAGCCACCGCGGCACACCCCAGCCACTGCGGCACACGCACGCCACCGCGGCACACGCCAGCCACCGCGTCACACGCACGCCACCGCGGCACACCCCAGCCACCGCGGCACACCCCAGCCACCGCGGCACACGCACGCCACCGCGGCACACGCACGTCACCGCGGCACACCCCAGCCACCGCGGCACACCCCAGCCACCGCGGCACACGCACGCCACCGCGGCACACCCCAGCCACCGCGGCACACCCCAGCCACCGCGGCACACGCACGCCACCGCGGCACACCCCAGCCACCGCGGCACACGCACGTCACCACGGCACACCCCAGCCACCGCTGCACACGCACACCCACCCGGCTGCGGCTGCTGTTTGCCCCTTACGTCTTCTTCCTGTTACTTTCAGTCTTTCTGTGCCCTTTATTTGGGGTGTGTCTCTTGTAAAAAAATATAGCTAGGTTTAAAAAAATGCAGTCTCTTAATCTTTTACTTCTAATTGGGGTATTAATCTACTTATATTTAATGTACCGATGATATAGTTGAATTTATATCTGTTTGCTGTTTATTTGTCCCACAAGATAGATGCTCCTTTTTTCTCCTTTCTTGCTTCATTTCTTATTCCACTTTCCCCATCTATGATCTTTTGAGTTCCACGTTCTCTTCGCTGTATCTGAGATATTAAGATGTGCGTCCCCGGGCTGTTAGACACTAATGCAAGGTAGGATGCTAGAATGCTTAATCCCGCTCACCTCCCTCAAGCCTTTCACATTGTTGTTGCCGTTTAATTCTACGTAAATTGAAACCCCAGGAGACAGCACTGTTTTAAACAGCTGTTTAGGGAGAGTTCCCACAGGGCCTGTTGCTGCTGCTCCTCAGTCTCACCTGCCTTTCCACGCAGCTGTCAGGGCTCACACCCCTCCTGCCTCGAGAATCCTTTACTGTTTCCTCTCACGTGGGTCCACTGGTAATGAATTTTCTCACTTTTTGTCTGGAAATGTCTTTTATTTTGCTTTTTTTTTTCCTTTTGAGAAAGATCAGCCCTGAGCTAAGTGTTGCCAATCCTCCTCTTTTTGCTGAGGAAGATTGGCCCTAAGCTAACATCCGTGCCCGTCTTCCTCTACTTTATACGTGGGACGCCTAAGACAGCATGGCTTGCCAATTGGTGCCATGTCCGCACCCAGGATCCGAACCGGCGAACCCCGGGCCGCCGAAGCAGAACGTGTGAACTTAACCGCTGGGCCACCGGGCTGGCCCTTACCTTTATACCTTTGTTTTTCAAATAGTTTTTTTCAGCGAGTACAGAGCTCTGTTTGGCCACTTATTTTCTTTCACATTTCCAGCTTCCGCCGTTTTTGTCGAGTCAGCTGTCAGTCTTTTTGTTGTGCCCTTGAAGGTGAGGTATCTTTCCCCACTCTGATGGCTTTTAAGATTTTTTCTTTGCTTTACTTTTTGGCAGTTGCTATGGACCGAACCGTGTCCCCTCAAAATTCAGGTGTTGAAGCCCCACCCTAAGGTCCAGTGCCCCTGGGTTTGGAGGCGGGGTGCCTTGTCATGGCCACCGGAGCAGACTAAGACGGCAGCTGTACCATAATATGCCTCGCCTGGTTTTCTTTATATTTATTCTGCTTGGGGTCGTAGAACTTACTGAAGCTGTGGCTTGATGTCTTTGATCAGTTTTGGGAAGTTGTTGGCTGGTATGCACATAGCTCCTGCCCAATTCTTTCTCATTTTTTTCTCCTCTCATTCTGCTGACAGCACAGCTCAACCTAATTTGGGGTCAGGGAAGGCCTCTTGGAGGAAAGGACATTTCTGTTGAGGCCTGAAGTAAGGCTGGCCCAAGCAGAGTTGGGAGGGGAGAGAGAAGACAGCATTTCAAACAGAGCAGTCATTCATATCACAGCCTGGAGTGAAAGAGGACCAGGCGTATCTGAGGGACTTGAGAAAAAGAGAGGAACATCTGAGCAAGAGGCAGGAGTTAGCTGTGAGAAAAGAGACTGGAGAGTAATGTCAAAGGCAGACTGGAGAGGGTTCTGTAGGCCATGTTCCAAAGGCTGCATCTCAGTTTGTCACTGCTCAGCACTGTTACTTTATAGATGTTACTAAAAGCAGCAACTTAGGACCTTTTCCTTAAAGCTTCTTTCCTCCCACTTTAAGAGGAAGAATTGAATAACATTAAATTTTATGGTCTTTCTCATCTCCATGTAACATAAATTATTACGTTGTCATCTTCTCCCTACATTAGGTCAAAGCCTTCTTTAGAACTTGAACCACGCACAGATCTGGGACCGGGAACCCCAGTCGCTCTCCCCCAAGAGCAGGTGTTCTCTCTTCCCAGCACACTCGCCTGGTGCAGAGCAGGAACACGCTTTGTGTTGATTGAATAGAGCAGGCTCGCTTCCCCACGGCTGCTTCGGGGCACGGCTGACAGGCCCCCGCCTCCCAGTAGTTAGCAGTGCTTGAACTTTACCCGCAGGAGCCTCCACTCAGACACATCACAGAGCCAGCGACCTACGCAATGCGGACTAGGGGTTATGATGAAAACAGGAAAGAAGGGAATGAATGTGGAAGGTCTGGGCTTTCTACAAGTCCCTCCAGAAGGGTCCTTCGTGTTTGGAGAGGAGAAATAGCTCTCGAATGTTCCTGGAGATACCTACTCAGGACACAGCTGAAGACATTTTCTCAGTACCTCTGCCTCTGAAGTTAGTCATGCTACAGCCCTGGGTTCTAGAGTGAAACCAAACCTTACCTTTGCCCAAATTAGGACAGGAAGACTTAGCAACTAAAAACAAAATCCTGGCTAGGCGTCCACTTCCAAAGTGGAGTCGACCTACATTAGAACCGCCTGTTAAGTGCCCAGGCGCCCCATCCTTCAGAACCCTCCGTCTCAGTAACGGGGGTCCCTTCTGCGCAACAGGTGGAGTGCCCGGTAGCAGGCAGTCAGGAGACCCAGTGTGAGCAATGTCACATCCTGTTCTCTGCAAGGGGAGACATGGTTGCTTCAACCTCTAATGTCCCTTCTAACTCAGCCTGTTTCTCAGCCACGCTGTGCCTCGACACTGTCCTCCTGGGAGACCAAAAGAGAAGCCCAAATTAGCACAGGACGGCAAGACCCTCCTAGGAAAAGTGGTTTCCGTGCTCTGGGGCTTAGCTGTACTTCTCTGGTTTCTGCTTCTCCCTGGGGTTTGGGCCAGGTAGTTCTTTCTTATCAGTTCTTTGGGGCTTTTTTTTTTTTTTTTTTTTTTTATTAATGTTATGATAGATTACAACCTTGTGAGATTTCAGTTGTACATTTTTGTTAGTCATGTTGTGGGTACACCACTTCCCCCTCCGTACCCTCCCCCCACCCCCCCTTTTCCCTGGTAACCACCAATCAGATCTCCTTCTCAATATACTAATTTCCACCTATGAGTGGAGTCATATAGAGTTCGTCTTTCTCTGACTGACTTATTTCGCTTAACATAATACCCTCGAGGTCCATCCACATTGTTGTGAATGGGCCAATTTCGTCTTTTTTTATGGCTGAGTAGTATTCCATTGTGTATATATACCACATCTTCTTTATCCAATCATTAGTTTCTGGGCATGTAGGCTGGTTCCACGTCCTGGCTATTGTAAATAATGCTGCAATGAACATAGGGGTGCAACGGACTCTTGAGATATCTGATATCAGGTTCTTAGGATAGATACCCAGTAATGGGATGGCTGGGTCATAGGGTATTTCTATTTTTAACTTTTTGAGAAATCTCCATACTGTTTTCCATAGTGGCTGTACCAGTTTGCATTCCCACCAACAGTGTATGAGGGTTCCTCTTTCTCCACAACCTCTCCAACATTTGTCGTTCTTGGTTTTGGATGTTTTTGCCAATCTAACGGGGGTAAGGTGATATCTTAGTGTAGTTTTGATTTGCATTTCCCTGATGATTAGCGATGATGAACATCTTTTCATGTGTCTATTGGCCATATTCATATCTTCTTTTGAGAAATGTCTGTTCATGTCCTCTGCCCATTTTTTGATCGGGTTGTTTGTTTTTTTGTTGTTAAGCAGTGTGAGTTCTTTGTATATTATGGAGATTAACCCTTTGTCGGATAAGTGGCTTGTAAATATTTTTTCCCAATTAGTGAGCTGTTTTTTTGTTTCAATCCTGTTTTCCCTTGCCTTGAAGAAGCTCTTTAGTCTGATGAAGTCCCATTTGTTTATTCTTTCTATTGTTTCCCTCAACTGAGGAGTTGCAGTGTCCGAAAAGATTCTTTTGAAACTGATGTCAAAGAGTGTACTGCCTATATTCTCTTCCAAAAGACTTATTGTCTCAGGCCTAATCTTTAGGTCTTTGATCCATTTTGAGTTTATTTTGGTGTGTGGTGAAAAAGAATGGTCAATTTTCAATCTTTTGCATGTGGCTGTCCAGTTTTCCCAGCACCATTTGTTGAAGAGACTTTCTTTTCTCCATTGTAGGCCCTCTGCTCCTTTGTCGAAGATTAGCTGTCCATAGATGTGTGGTTTTATCTCTGGGCTTTCAATTCTGTTCCATTGATCTGTGGACCTGTTTTTGTACCAGTACCATGCTGTTTTGATCACTGTAGCTTTGTAGTATGTTTTGAAATCGGGGATTGTGATTCCGCCGGCTTTGTTTTTCTTGCTCAGGATTGCTTTAGCAATTCGCGGTCTTTTGTTGCCCCATATGAATTTTAGGATTGTTTGTTCAATTTCTGTGAAAAATGTTCTTGGGATTCTGATTGGGATAGCATTGAATCTGTATATTGCTTTAGGTAGTATGGACATTTTAACTATGTTTATTCTTCCAATCCATGTGCAAGGGATGTCTTTCCATCTCTTTATGTCATCGCCTATTTCTTTCAAGAAAGTCTTGTAGTTTTCATTGTATAGATCCTTCACTTCCTTGGTTAAGTTTATCCCAAGGTATTTTATTCTTTTCGTTGCGATTGTGAATGGGATAGAGTTCTTGAGTTCTTTTTCTGTTAGTTTATTGTTAGTGTATAGAAATGCTACTGATTTATGCACGTTAATTTTATACCCTGCTACTTTGCTGTAGTTGTTGATTATTTCTAATAGTTTTTCTGTGGATTCTTTGGGGTTTTCTATGTATAAGATCATGTCGTCTGCAAACAACGAGAGTTTTACTTCTTCGTTACCTATTTGGATTCCTTTTATTTCTTTTTCCTGCCGAATTGCTCTGGCCAGCACCTCCAGAACTATGTTGAATAGGAGTGGTGAAAGTGGGCACCCTTGTCTTGTTCCTGTCCTCAGAGGGATGGCTTTCAGCTTTTGTCCATTGAGTATGATGTTGGCTGTAGGTCTATCATATATGGCCTTTATTATGTTGAGGTACTTTCCTTCTATACCCATTTTACTGAGGGTTTTTATCATAAATGGGTGTTGGATCTTGTCGAATGCTTTCTCTGCATCTATTGAGATGATCATGTGGTTTTTGGTTTTCATTTTGTTGATGTAGTGTATCACGTTGATTGACTTGCGGATGTTGAACCATCCCTGTGTCCCTGGTATAAATCCCACTTGATCATGGTGTATAATCTTTTTGATGTATTGCTGTGATCGGTTTGCCAAAATTTTGTTGAGGATTTTTGCATCTATGTTCATCAGTGATATCGGCCTGTAGTTCTCCTTCTTTGTGTTGTCCTTGTCAGGTTTGGGGATCAGAGTGATGTTGGCTTCATAGAATGTGTTAGGGAGTTCTCCATCTTTCTCAATTTTCTGGAACAGTTTGAGGAGAATAGGTATTAAGTCTTCTTTGAATGTTTGGTAGAATTCTCCAGAGAAGCCGTCTGGTCCTGGACTCTTGTTTTTGGGGAGGTTTTTGATTACCGTTTCTATTTCCTTACTTGTGATTGGTCTATTCAGATTCTCCATTTCTTCCTGATTCAGTTTGGGGAGATTGTAGGAGTCTAGGAATTTGTCCATTTCTTCCAGGTTGTTCAATTTGTTGGCATATAGTTTTTCATAGTATTCTCTTATGATCTCTTGTATTTCATTGGTATCTGTTGTGATTTCTCCTCTGTCATTCCTGATTTTATTAATTTGCGATTTCTCTCTTCTTTTCTTGGTGAGTCTGGCTAGGGGTTTGTCAATTTTGTTAATTCTTTCGAAGAACCAACTCTTTGTTTCATTGATCCTTTCTATTGTCTTTTTTGTTTCAATATCGTTTATTTCTGCTCTTATTTTTATTATTTCCCTCCTTCTACTGACTCTGGGCCTTGTTTGTTCTTCTTTTTCTAGTTCTGTTAGGTGTCGTTTGAGGTTGCTTACGTGAGCTTTTTCTTGTTTAGTGAGGTGAGCCTGTATTGCGATGAATTTCCCTCTTAGGACTGCTTTTGCTGCATCCCAAATGATTTGGTATGTCGTGTTCTCATTTTCATTTGTCTCCAGATAATATTTGATTTCTTCTTTAATTTCTTCAATGATCCATTGTTTGTTGAGAAGCGTGTTGTTTAGTCTCCACATTTTTGCACCTTTCTCTGCTTTTTTCTTGTAGTTGATTTCTAGTTTAATAGCGTTATGATCAGAAAAGATGCTTGATATTATTTCAACTCTCTTGTATTTATTGATGTTTGCTTTGGTTCCCAAAATATGGTCAATCCTTGAGAATGTTCCATGTGCACTTGAGAAGAATGTGTAACCTGCTGTTTTTGGATGAAGTGTTCTATATATATCTATTAAGTCCATCTGGTCTAATTTTTCATTTAATTCTATTATTTCCTTGTTGATTTTCTGTCTGGATGTTCTGTCCATTGGTGTTAATGGTGTGTTGAGGTCCCCTACTATTATTGTATTGTTGTTGATGTCTTCTTTTAGTTCTATTAAGAGTTGCTTTACAAATTTTGGTGCTCCTGTGTTGGGTGCGTATATATTTATAAGTGTTATGTCTTCTTGGTGGAGAGTCCCTTTTATCATTATATACTGTCCCTCTTTGTCTTTCTTTATCTGTTTTGCTTTGAAATCTACCTTGTCTGATATTAGTATAGCGACACCTGCTTTCTTTTGTTCATTATTAGCTTGGAGTATTGTTCTCCATCCCTTCACTCTGAGTCTGTGTTTGTCTTTGGGGCTGAGGTGTGTTTCCTGGAGGCAGCATATTGTTGGATCTTGTTCTTTGATCCATCCTGCCACTCTGTGTCTTTTGATTGGGGAGTTCAATCCGTTTACATTTAGAGTGATTATTGAGACGTGGGGGCCTACCACTACCATTTTGTGTCTTGTTTTCCGGTTTTCTTCAGTTTCCTTTGTTTCTCGTCCCATGGTTTAATCTGTTCTGATGTAGAGCTGCTACTCTCTGTTGTTGTCCTTCTACTTATCTCCTCTGCTCTTGGTTTTGTAGCCCCTTTCCTTTTTTGGATTTTTCAGGAATGAGGGTTTTCCTGAGGATTTCCTGAAGAGGAGGTTTTGTGGCAATGAACTCCCTTAATTTTTGTTTATCTGGGAAAGTTTTTATTTCTCCATCGTATTTGAAGGATATTTTCGCTGGGTAGAGAATTCTCGGCTGTAGGTTTTTGTCCTTCAGATTTTTGAATATATCATTCCACTCTCTTCTAGCCTGTAAAGTTTCTGCTGAGAAATCTGCTGATAGCCTGATGGGGGTTCCTTTGTAGGTTAGTTTCTTTTGCCTGGCTGTCCTTAATATTTTCTCCTTGTCGTTGACTTTTGCTAGCTTCACTACTATATGCCGTGGAGTTGGTCTTCTTGCATTGATAAAGTTTGGAGATCTATTGGCTTCTGTCACCTGAAGATCCATCTCCCTCACCAGATTTGGGAAGTTCTCAGCCATTATTTCTTTGAATAGGTTTTCTGCCCCTTTCTCCTTCTCTTCTCCCTCTGGTATACCTATAATCCTTACGTTGCATCTCCTAATTGTGTCTGATAATTCTCGGAGAGTTTCTTCATTTCTTTTAAGTCTTGCTTCTCTCTCCTCCTCTGCCTGCAACAATTCTATATTGCCATCTTCCAAATTGCTAATTCTTTCCTCCATATTATCGGCCCTACTGTTCAGAGCGTCTAGATTTTTCTTAATCTCCTCTATTGTGTTCTTCATTTCCAGTATTTCTGTTTGGTTCTTCTTTATCGTATCAAACTCTTTTGTGACATAGCTCCTGAACTCGTTGAGTTGTCGGTCAGAATTCTCTCTTAACTCAGTGAGTATTTTAATGATGGCTGTTTTGAAGTCATCATCATTTAGGTTATATATCTCATTTTCTTTGGGATTGATTTCTGTGTATTTGTTACTTTCTTTCTGTTCTGGAGATTTAATGTATTTTTTCATATTGCTTGATGATGTTGATTTGTGCCTCCGCATGGAGATAGAGTTTAGTTGCTCCTTTCACTTGTTTCAGCTGCTGCGGTGGGGGGAGCAGCTGTTTATACTTCACCAACCAGGAACCCTGTCCGTAGTTGCTAACTGGGCCTGGGCCCCTCTTCGTAGCCACAGTGGCCCTTTGGATTCCCTCCTCTGCCGTGGGGGCCGTCACGGGGGGCTTCAGGCTGCAGGTGCCTACTGTTGTTGCCCACCTAGATGCGCTCTCTCCTTGGGGTCTGCAACGGTGTTATGGGCTTTTCCAGCGGCCAGGGGTGGGATCACTTTTATTTGTCGCTCGGTTGCTGTCGGCACCCACCAAATCTCACTTGTCCTCTATGGGTCGCAGGAGAGCTATTGGCATCTTCTACAGTCTGTGGTTAGTACACCTAGCTATGCTGCTTTTTCCCTGGGGTCTTCCAGCCTTGTGGCTGGCGGCTGGGTGCCTTCTACTGATGCTGTGCAGAGGCTTTCCCTAAGGCTTCTGTGAGCCTGTAGGGTTTCCCCCTAGGCTACTAAGCTGGGTCTCTGGAACTCTCTCCAGCCCCAGTCCTCTCCGAGATCTCCGGCAATCCCTAGCCTCACTGGGTGGGCAACGGCAGCTGGGGGTCGCCCCGCCCTCTGGGCTTCTCTCCGGGCCTCTGCCGGGAGCTCTGAATGCTCAGCGTGGCCCCTCTGCTACCGGCAGACAGAGAGTTTTGTCTGCTGCCTGGCGGAGCTCCGGCGCTTCCCCTCCGGGTCGCCGGACCCGCCTTTGGAAGTTCCCCCGCCCCGGTCCTCTCCGAGATCTCTGGCAATCCCTAGTCCCACGGGGCGGGCAACGGCAGCTGGGGGACGCCCCGCCCTCTGGGCTTCTGTCCGAGCCTCTGCCGGGAGCCCTGAATGCTGGGCGTGGCCCCTCTGCTAATGGCAGACAGAGAGTTTTGTCTGCTGCCTGGCGGAGCTCCGGCGCTTCCCCTCCGGGTCGCCGGACCCGCCTTTGGAAGTTCCCCCGCCCCGGTCCTCTCCGAGATCTCCGGCAATCCCTAGTCCCACGGGGCGGGCAACGGCAGCTGGGGGACGCCCCGCCCTCTGGGCTTCTGTCCGAGCCTCTGCCGGGAGCCCTGAATGCTGGGCGTGGCCCCTCTGCTAATGGCAGACAGAGAGTTTTGTCTGCTGCCCGGGCGGAGCTCCGGCGCTTCTCCACCGGGTCGCCGGACCCGCCTTTGAAAGTTCCCCCGCCCCGGTCCTCTCCAAGATCTCCAACAATCCCTAGTCCCACGGGGCGGGCAACGGCAGCTGGGGGTCGCCCCGCCCTCTGTGCTTCTGTCCGGGCCTCTGCCGGGAGCCCTGAGTGCTCAGCGTGGCCCCTCTGCTACCGGGAGACAGAGAGTTTTGTCTGCTGCCTGGCGGAGCTCCGGCGCTTCCCCTCCGGGTCGCCGATCCGGCCTTTGAAAGTTCCCCCGCCCCGGTCCTCTCCGAGATCTCCGGCAATCCCTAGTCCCCTGGGGCGGGCGTCTCTCTGGGACCCTCCGGGCGCCCCGAGCACCAGGCCGGGTCTCCCCGCCAATGGCGGGGAGAGACTCTCCCCGCGGGCTCAGGTGTGCAACTCCAAAGTTTCCCTCTGCGTTTAGGAGTAATTGCAGGGGGTTTAAGTAGGGTTCTGGTCACCTGTTTCCACCGTCGCTCCTCTGTTGTGTTCTCGCTCCTGCCCTAGATGTGTGTGGATCCTCTGGGGGCGTCCGTTGGAAGAAAGCCGCTTGCGGGTACTAGGCTGCCCATCGGGGTCGGAGAGTTTTCACCTATTTCCACATCCTCCCGGAGGAAAGTCCGTCCGCCTTCCGATGTATAGTCGCGTGGGTGTCTCAGACGTCCTGAGATGCTGTCTGGATATCCTTTGTCAAGCGATAAGTGTCCAAATAATTGTAGACTCGAAGGGCGAGAGACAAAGAGGACTACTCACGGCGCCATCTTGGAATTCTCCTCAGTTCTTTGGGGCTTTTAAGAAGATATCCAAAAAATACTATTTTGAACATTTGCTACTTTCGGTGGCGGTGGTGGTGGTGGTGGGAGAGGAAGTTGGTTCAAATAGCCTAGTCTACTGTTGTTGAAATCCAAGTCCTTATGATTCTGTTTTCATGACTATTTTGCTTTTATAGCCAAGGTAGCAAACAGTGGAGGTTTCCAGAAACTTGAGAACTTAAATCTTTCAATCAATCACAAGATTACAGAGGAAGGATATAGAAACTTCTTTCAAGCACTGGACAGCCTGCCACGCCTGCAAGAGCTGACTATTTCCAGGCATTTCACGGAGTGTATCAAAGCTCAGGCAGCAACAGTGAAGTCTCTGAGCCAGTGTGTGTCACGCCTGCCTAGCCTGATCAGACTGAACATGTTAAGCTGGCTCCTGGATGCAGAAGACGTCACACTGCTCACAGCCATGAAAGAGAGACACCCGCAATCGAAACACTTAACTTTTCACTGGAAATGGATATTGCCGTTCTCGCCAATCATTCAGAAATAGAAGATTTAGCTAAAAAGCTGCTGAATCAAGAAAATTCTTGTCGACAGTTCTAAAAATTATCCAAGAACATTTTATTAAATATTGCCTACAAAAGAGAATTTATAAAATGTGTAAGGCATGTAATTAAAAAAATACTTTGCTTATGCATCACCGAGCTTAAGACATAGATTACCAGAGCTTTGAAGTCCCTGAATAACCAGCTAAAGATCAGTCCTTCAATGGAGTTTATACAGCTAACCCCTGTCATCTAGGGCCGGCATCAGGTTTTCAGGCTAACTGTGGCGAGGAACAAGGCCTGGGGAGGGGTGTCGGGGGCGCTGATCTGTCTTAAAGCCACAGCATGGAAGTATTCAAGTTATGCATGAAACGGCTAACAAGGTCTGAAGCAGTCCCACACACAGGTGAAATAAGAGTCCACTGGATCAGGGTCCAGGGAGGTATTCCTTAATCCTTGTCGGCTCTGTTTTGTATATTTAATTAACTGGTATAGGAGAGTTTACTTATAGCTTCTCTTTATCCATTGCCAGTGTAAGGAAATAGGATTTACGGAAAAATGCTTTTATTCCAGAGCCTTTTGAGTCAACACTTATTGTATAAGCAAAAAATAGAGTAGAATTTAGAACTACTGGAGATCAGCTAAATTTGTGTTTTCCGGAATACTGAGTATCAAACACGTTGTTAGATAACCACGCGTCTGAGACTTGAACATATGCATTTATAACGGCCTTGGAATTCTCCTGTGAACCCAGTCTGCGCGGGGAGAACATGTGTTGTCTGCTGGTGACTCCATGTTGCTGGATTCTACATCTGCTAGTCCAGAACTGTACTCCTGCCCGTTAAGCAGCAGAATCTTCTGAATGGCTAGAAGAGCATTCCAAATTCATGATGCCAATTAGGTTGCAAAACAACCGCTCTGTACCCTAAATGTTATTTTTACACAAGGAAAAAGCCAGCATGTATGTATGTATGTATGTATGTGTGGTATGATCCCATTTGTTTAAAAGGCATACTCGCATGTTGCTAGATGCATTAAGAATTTCTGGAAGTATACCCCAGAAAATGTTCATAGTGGCTAACTCTAGGAAGGCATTCTTTTTTACTTTCTCCCTTTTTATACTGCTTTTTTGTTTTACAAGTGCCTGTGTTAGTTTTATACTTAAAATAAAAACTAGTTTAGCATTACACCATCAATGGGGGCTCCTCTGGAGGGTGAGATTACTAGAAGGTGAGATGGGTTATCATCTTGCTTGTCTGATCTTATAGCTAATACATTTGTAATCAAAAAGGTTTTAAGTATTAGAGTCCAATCAGTGACAGAGACCACACGGTGATTTGAACGGGCAAGTTTACCGTAGAGCTATGAACTGTCTGCGGGCCTGGAGTAACGGGGATTGGCTAGGTGAGGAAGTGAGAGCTCTAAGCAGAGGGCGAGAACAGCTCTTCACCCTAGGCCGAGGCAGAGCTCCCAAAGGAGGGCCCCCAGGGCTGAGACCCAGACGTCGTCGGAGAGGCACAGCATGAACCTCAGGTTTGCAGAGTTGCAGCCCGAGGAGGTGAGAGCATGGGGCGCTTTGCTGAGCAGGTGCCATGGGGGCACCGCGTGCTGCTGGCCACTGGGTCCTGCTGGCGCCAGGCACTGCACAGGTGTGCCCAGTTGGAGCGGCGGCTGCAGGGCTCTGCTGGAGGGGCACCTGGAACCAGAAGAAGACGGCCCCTGCTCCTCGGGGGCCTCACAGTGGCGCTCTACCAACAAAGCTTTTCACCGTGCCGGCTGACAGGAGAGGTACCTGCAGGGTCCAGACCCACTGCTGCAGAGTCGCCATCGAAAGCTGGATTTCGATGTGACAGGCAATAACATGATGACTGGTGCAAGTATTACTACATTTAATAGTTCAGACCTAAACAAAAAGGACCCTGGTCAAATTTCTTAAGATTGAGTGACAGGACATACGCACATGCATGTTTATGCAGCCATGGGAAATTTCAATCAATCAATCTTACATAAAAAAATTTACCCCTTTATATACGTATACACAACTGAGATTCACAAAAAACTTTCTAAAACAAAGGTAAATCAAATGTGATTTTACTAATACCAAATATGACAAAAATTGAGAAATACTACAAAATCCCTTGAGAGAGTGGTTCATTTGTGCCATCTTCAACTGTTCTTTCTTATATTCTCTCCCACCAGGCTTTTAGCTCCTCCACTCCATCAAAACAGCTCTTTTGAGGGCCACCAGTGACCTCCACACTGCGAAATTCAACACGTCCCAGTCCCCACCCCCTTGTTGGCGGCATCTGGCCCGTGGACAGCTTTGATGCGGCCCATCCCTCCCTGGGCAGCACTTTCTTCACTGGCTTCCAGGCACCCCTCCTGGTTTCCTCCTAACGTGCCGCATTTCCTCCCAGCCTCCTTTCCTGCTTCTCTCCGCCTCTCTAAACAAGGGGCGTGCCCGAGTGCTCCCTCCCAGCCTCCTTTCCTGCTTCTCCTCATCTCTCTCAACGCTAGGCGTGCCCGAGTGCTCCCTCCCAGCCTCCTTTCCTGCTTCTCCTCATCTCTCTAAACGCTGGGCGTGCCCGAGTGCTCCCTCCCAGCCTCCTTTCCTGCTTCTCCTCATCTCTCTCAACGCTAGGCGTGCCCGAGTGCTCCCTCCCAGCCTCCTTTCCTGCTTCTCCTCATCTCTCTAAACGCTGGGCGTGCCCGAGTGCTCCCTCCCAGCCTCCTTTCCTGCTTCTCCTCATCTCTCTCAACGCTAGGCGTGCCCGAGTGCTCCCTCCCAGCCTCCTTTCCTGCTTCTCCTCATCTCTCTAAACGCTGGGCGTGCCCGAGTGCTCCCTCCCAGCCTCCTTTCCTGCTTCTCCGGTCTCTCTAAACGCTAGGCGTGCCCGAGTGCTCCCGGATCTCTAGTTAAATGTACTTCCTTGGCTATCGTGTCCTGCTGAATGGCTTTAAATTCCGTCTATACAAACGTCTGAATTTTCACCTCTAGCCCAGACCTCTCCTCTGAACTCTACACATATCCAACTCCCATTAGTGGGTTTCTCAAATTTCACGTCCAAACCCAACTCCTATCCTTGTTTTCCACAAAAGCACTCTGTATGCAGACTTCTCCATCCCATTACTTCGTCCTTCCACTTGCACAGGCCACACCCCCTGGGAGGCAGCCTCGCTCTTCTTTCATACTCCACACGTCATCTACCGGCGGACCCTGAGCTCCACGTGCACACACACTTGGATCCCATCACTACCACCCACTGGACCCAACTAGTCGGCCTGCTTTCTCCCTCAAAACCGAGGGTCTAATTTCAGCACAGTAGCCAGAGGCTCCTTTTATAAACCAGATCATGCTCTGGTTCAAAACCTTCAATGGAAGCTCAAAGTAAAGGCTGAAGACCTTACCATGGCCTGCAGATGACCTGACCCCAGGCTGCCTCTCTCACCTCCACCTCTGCTCACCTCCACTCCAGCCACACTGGGTTCTTTGCTGTTCCCTGAATGTGCTAAACACGCTCTTTTCTCAGGGCCTTTGCACCTGTCACTGCCTTTGCCTGGGAGGTTCCCCCTCAACTTACGTGAATGGCTCATTTCCTTCAGATCTCTGCTCAGATGTCAGCTTGGTGAGGAGTTCTGACCTTTTTTTTTGGTGAGGAAGATTGTCCCTGAGCTAACATCTGTGCCAATCTTCCTCTATTTTGTATGGGGGTCGCTGCCACAGCATGGCTTCATGAGCAGTGTGTAGGTCTGTGCCCAGGATCCAAACCCACAAACCCCGCCTAAGTGGAGCCCACGAACTTAACTACTACGCCCCCAGCTGGCCCTACTGACCACTCTCTTATAGAGCACCCCCACTTCCAATCCCACTCTGCCCAGCTGCTGTCCCTGCTTCACTTCTGTCCACAGCACGCATCACTAGTGCCGCCCTGGGAATGTCACTTGTTTCTGGCTGGTTCCCACCACTGTACGCAGGCCTTGCATCTGTTCTGTTCTCCTAGGCCCCAGAAGAGTGCCTGGCACACAGACAAAGTGGGACAAATATTTGCTGAAATGAACGACTTTCCTGAACCTACAACCACTCTCCACCTGGATTAGGTATTAAAGGAGGGAACATCTGAAAGCATCTTAGGAAGCAAATAGGCTACTTTCATAACTAAATTTAACCTGGCACATGCTTAGGCAATGAAAATACGCCGAATGTAGAAAAACTGGCTCATTGTCATGAAAAATGACAGAACTCCACTCACACTGTACAAGAAAGCTTAAGCCACTGAAAGTTCCATTCTGCGAAGCTTACTTACAGGCATTGAATATTCATTTATTCAACAAATATGTACTGGGAGCTACTAATGTGAGAGGTACCTTGAGTTGCCCAGGCGAAACCACTGAAGAGCACTTGTCATGTTAGCCTCGGCTCCCGCAGCCAAATGGCCAGGGAGAATCCCAGGCACGTGGACACGAATCCTCAGACTAAACTGAAACAGCGGGAATTTCTACGTCTCCTGAGAAGGTGAACTGAGAGACACCGAGACAGTCAAATGGAACTGCGAGGCAGTGATGAAGTGAGAATGGCTTGGGCCACCATGTCAGGCGAGTGCATGACGAGGATGTGGAGGTGCCAGGAGGGAGGCCGACGGACGAGACACGGTGCAGGGAGAAGGGTAAGATGACCTCCGAGAAACACAACAGAGCCCTGGCTCCTGACCGGCCAGGGCCAGTCCTCGTGGGTTCTGGCTCCCACTGGGCTTTGCCCCTAACCTTGGATTGTCAGCAACACTGTTGTACAACCGGTGGTATCTTTACAATGCCACCCCTTTACCCAGATAAGTCTGAGCAGTTTTCTTTCTACATCTTTAGAAAGACTCCACCTCACCAGATATACGCCAAAGAAAAATTGTCAACGGTCAAGTTTAAAAAAAAATTATCATTTATTTTTAAAAGCATTAATAAAAAGCTTAAAATACTAAGAAAGTTACAATATACAAATGTGCTCAGTCGTGATTTTGACAGATGGACTTTTCTGCACTGTACGTAATCTTGAGTTTCTTTAATCAGTCACATTTCCGTTGTGAAGTTATTCAAACTGATCATTCCCTTGAAACACCTGGCTGGCTGTTTAAGCATGAGTCACATGCAACAAGGGGAAACGGAGACAACTGTCACCCAACCAAGCGTTCATGAAGAAAACGATGGAGCCTTTGTTCACACTGACCAGGGCACATCCACATACCATTCTCCGTGGGAGAGAACTGCACCTGAACTTGAAAGAAAAAAAGACTAGATACAATTATGAAATGTAAAAACCTACTTTCTTAGAAAATCATACAGAAGAGAGGAAATGAAAAGCAATACACTTACCATGGTAAATACAGCTAGAATAAAAATATGCTAAATAAAGACAAGTAATACTAATTTCAATTTTTATGATAGTTAAATAATTAAATTGTGAAATTCATTTAGAAGAGTAAATAAGCAAGCATATTTAAAGATTTCTTTTGGGGGGCGGGGGGTGAGAAGACTGTCCCTGAGCTAAGATCTCTGCCAATATTCCTCTATTTTGTATGTGGGATGCCACCACAGCATGGCTTGATGAGCAGTGTGTAGGTCCGTGCCTGGGATCCAAACCCTTGAACCCTGGGATGCCAAAGCAGAGACCACAGACTTAAGCACTACACCACCGGGCCAGCCCCAAGAAAATTTTTAAGGAACACTGGTATTCAATCTATCCTAACAGAATTTAAAACTAATTACAAAACAACGATCAAAATCATGTGTTAAAAAAAATGGTGATTAGAACAATACAAACAACACTCTCCAACTACAATAAAACTAGAAATTAAACCTAACTACCTAGTAATTAAAACACTTATTAAACATTTCTAGAGTTGAAAACAAAACCCAAAATTGTGGAGTAGCTGGAAAATGATAGGAATTCTACATAGTAGAATCTACAGAACACAACTAAAGCGCTGTTCAAAGACAAATTTATGGTCCTAAAATATCCCTTTTAATAACTAAGAGAGAAGGAATTAAAAAAGAAACTTACAAGGAAAGCAGACAGAGGACGGTAACCCCCGGCATATCATTGAAGTCCACTGGAGCCAACTTTAGGGTTTGAGTTTCAATTTGGCAATAATTTATTAAAATTATAAATGCATGTCCTCTTCAATCCAGCAGTTCTGATTCTAGAATCTAATTCTAGATTAGGATCCTAGATTCTAATTCTGTCTACTTAGATAATCCTAAAGATGTATTCACATAGAGAAGAATTATGTAAAAGGGTGCTGACTGTAGTATTAAATAGCAAACAACTGGAAACAACCTAAACTTCCATCCATAAGACCTCAAATAAGTATGGTGCATGCCCATATATAAAATATCCTGCAACTGTTTAAAACAAGACAGTTTTACACACTGATATGGAATGTTCTCCAAGAAATACTGAGGAAAAAGCACTTACCTATTAAAGAACACTGCATGAATTACCTACAAAAATGAAGATTAAACAAGTTTAAAGGAGTAATGATGATAAATACATTCCACCAGATTTATTTTAATTACATTTTTTTTATTGTCAATAAATGTACTCAGCACAGAAACAGAAGAAATACAAAAAGGGTATAGGGTGAAGTCTCCCTCTCACGCTGCGTCTTCCAGTCCCTCTTCAGAGGTCGCCCGAGGATCACCCCGAGGGCCATCAGTGCACACCTAGACACGGACGTGAGTATCTATCTATACAAATGGCAGGGAGGTAACATGCAGTTCTGCACCTTACTTTTTTCACTTAAATATATCTTCCTATCAGACTGCTAAACATAACAAGCAACAATGTAGTTAAAAAAAAAAAAAAAGAAAAGAATAAACTGAATAATGTTTAAAAATAAACTATTTGAGAACTTTGTTTTTATAAATATACGACAGAAAAAGAAGTATACATTTTTTTGTGAGGCTTGGCCCTGTGCTAACATCCGTGCCGGTCTCCTTTTGCCTGAGGAGACTGTTGCTGATTAACATCTGTGGAGCTCCCACACATTTCTGGAGCTCCGTCCTGTCCAATCCCTCCTCTCGAGACCCCGCCTCTTCAAACTCCAGCCTTATCCTAGGGCCCAAACCTGACCTCCGCTCCTCCCCAGGAACAGCAGCCCTCCGCTGAGGCTCCGCCTTCACGCTGCAGCGAGGAAACCGTCCAGCCAGAAAGAGGGACGGAAACGCACCTCGAGTGTTGCCCTTTCTCGGGATCTCGCCCTGCGCTCTGCAGCCAGTGCCTGAAAACAGTTACAGCAGGCACTGCGCCCAGTTTTATCACCTGTGGCAGGAGAACAAGCACACTACCAGCTGTTCCTCCTGTTTTTAAACATCTCATTGTTTTCCTCGTGAATACTCGGTTTGATGACACAATTCATGCATCACCTTTCCCATTTTGGAACAACTAATTTTTAGTTTTTGCATATTTTCTGAAAGATTAGTCTGTTGTGGTGGTTCAAACAAAATATACTAAACACGGTATTACACTCCACACCTCTCAGGTACAGATGTTGAATTTGGAGTTGATACAGATTTCTACATGCCAATAATAAATCTATTTTGGGCTTTTTTGTTTATCATAGTTCCACAGGATTATTTTTGTGTACTGATGATTAATTTCATATATTGGGCCTCAGATTCTAAACAGTTCTGGGGATCACAGTATGTCGTCACAGTGCTTCCCCAAAAGAATAAACTAGTTAATAATGCCCTCATTTTCATGCTTACCTAATTGTTAGAGTTTCTAACTGGTATAGTCTGTTTAGAAATTCTATCTGGGGCTAGCCTGGTGGCACAGAGGTTAAGTTTGTGTACTTGGGCTCGGCGGCCCCAAGTTCACGGGTTTGGCTCCTGGGCGTGGACCCACACACTGCTCATCAAGCTGTGCTGTGGCGGTGTCCTACATACAAAACAGAGGAAGACTGACACAGATGTTAGCTCAGCAACAATCTTCCTTAAGCACGAGGAGAAAGATTGGCAACGGAAGTTAGCTCAGCGCCTAACCTTTCACGATGGGTGAAAGATCCGATCTGAAATCTCTCTTCCATTTACCATTTCTCTCTTCTTTGGCACTCCCTCCAGCCTGTGCTCTAAACCCATCCCAGACTTCAAAAACTGTGCACATTGGTAAACCTGATGAAGAATGAGACGCAGTGCCCTGTCTCTCCTGACAGAGGAAAGACACATATCAAAACAAGAAAGACACCATAATGTGAAAAGCGATAGGACAGAAGTGAGTGGAGAGCAGATTCAAAGAGTGGAAGTCACCTGCATGGGGGAGGGGAAGCGAAGGCTGAGTCACTTGGAACAGCAACAGGACACTTGAGAGCTATCTCAGGCCTCGAGACACGCTGCTCTGGTGCTCCCGGCTTTGTGCCTCTCTGCCGGGAGCACTAACCCACTTCACCCCCTGCCTAACTTTTCTTTTCTCCTCTTCAGACTTGGCTAAATAACTAGCTCAAGAACTTGAACTGAATAAAAATGACTTTAATCAAAGAATGAAATATGAATCATTACACAATTAAATGTGATGATTTATATAATTTAAAAATATATCCCTCCCAGGAATGCACCTCCCATTTTGAAAATCAAAAGGAAAATGTTTTGCAAAATTTGCTTTTCAAGGCAACATGGAAACATCTACCAAAAATCATAATGTTACGATCTTTTATCAAATAGTCATAATACAGAAATTTACCCTAAGGCTATGATAGAACAGCATCAAACTACTATATAGAAGATGGTTATTTACTGCAGCATTATCCAGAATGCCGAAAGCTCCTGAACTAGAGGAAGAGCGCATAACACACAGGCAACAATCTGACAGAAAGAACAGGAGAAAACTTTACAAATGTGATGTTAAGTGGGGCTACACATACACACACACAATCCATATCAAAATATAGATGAATATGGACCAAAAGGGTAAAATAATAGGTGAAAAAGGAATATAATGATAGACACATAGCTTGTACTAATTTAGTTGTAAAATACTGAACATTTTTCTTATGTATTTTTCAAACATACAGAAAATAGTACAATGAATATCCATATGCACACCACTTAGATTCAATAATAACCATATATGCTTCACGCACACACATACATTTTGCTAAGTCATTTAAAAATATATCAGAGACATTAACAGTTCACCTCTAAATACTTTAGTATGCAAACTTAAAAAGACATTATTCTATAAACCACAACATCCTTATCACAGCTCCTAAAATTAGCAATATAATTATCTAATATCATTTGAAATCCATTCCATATTCAAATTTCCTCAACCCCCAAGTCTTTCACAGATGGCTTTCAAGACAGGGTCCAATCAAGGATGCCACAGGGCATTTGTCTGTTGTATCTCTTAAGTCACTTTTAATCTAGAATAGTTAGCCACTCCACACCATTGTTTTCTCTCATGACACTGACTTTCTGAAGAAAGAAGGCTAGTTATCTTCTACAACATTCCACACTCTGGACCTGTCTGATCATTTCTTTTGTGGTGTCATTTAACTGTTGCTCTGTCGCCAGGATTTCCAGTAAAAAGGGAAAGCAGATCTTAAAGGTTTGATTAAATTCCAGTGAAGCTGTTTTGACCAGAACCCTTCACAGGTAACACAGCGTGTTTCACCCAGCATCACAAATCCAAAAGTGGTCTGGCTGTCTGACTACAGCTGCAGTTTCCTCAGTGGGTCTAAGCATCTCTCTATTGTGAAGAAATGTTTCTCTTTCCACACCACCAACCAACAAGTATTTGCTGAGATGACCCTTTGACATCATGAGAATTCTAGAGGATGCAGTTCAACCTATTATCAAATAGTCTGGGCATCAAAATGTCTTTAACATTGTTTTACATTAACTCTTCTACTTTTCAACCCTTTAATTTTTAAACATGTTTTCCACAAACTATACAATCTATACAAAAGTAAGATTCACTTTTATAATGATGGCAGACTTACTCCTTAATTGAAATGTGAGCACCTTCCTTCTTTTTGATTTTGTTTGAAACCCTGCAAGGAAAATAAGGGAATTTAAAAGGATAGCATACACATTTTATACACACGTGAATCAACATTTTGTTTCACATAAGACATTTTACTAATTCTATTTAAGAAAACATCATCAGAAAATAAGTTCACAGCTTTCAAATGTACTTTAAAAGTGATCTCAAAGTAAACAATTAGGCTGCAATTAAGAAATTTTCTTCTTTCACTAAGAACGATGTTCCTGAGCCGACTTATACCTTATTTCCATCAAATAAAATATATGTGTGATACTCATTTATTAAAATAAAACCATTAAAGACCAGTACTCACTAAACAAACACATTTTAGTTTTTTTTTTTTTAAAGATCAATACTCAAATATTTATTGTTTTTCCTGGTCAAACCTGGTCCAAACATCCTATTCGTCTCTGCTGGCCTCAATGCCTCTATCTTCCCCTACATACACACTAGCTTCCCACTTCACTACTAATCTATACTTAGAAGCCCTAAGATGTACTAAAAGTGATTTGCTACTAATAAGTACCAAGGTTACAGCCTATTTCAGGTTCTTTCAATAACATGACTCTTAGTTGTTCACACTCGCTTGGATTTCTAGAAAGAGACAAAGGTAGAGGTTAAGGGCCGGATCCAAATGCCATCTGGCTCTCTTATGGGAACAGGCTGGTGACGGAAAAGCTGTTAGGCACGTGTGCTTCGTGGAGCAATGGCGAAGAACTGCCAGCCGAGAGCAATGGTGTCTAAAACGCACTGAAGCTGCTGGAAAACTGGACTTCGTGGCTTCTTCTTTTTAATGGTAAAAATTTCAGAGAGACAAAAACGCAAGATCTAGGAAACTCAATTTCTCTACACTTCTGAATCTAAACATATGTTTATATTTTAACTTATGCAGATATACAAATACTACCTCTAAAACTAAAGATCGTTTCTCTGGAACAAGTCAGTCATAGGTTTGCCCTGAGTTTGTGGCAAATATTCTGGACAAGGCTACTTTCCCAAGACTACTGCCTGAACTCATGACAGAAGCAGAAACCTCTGCATTTTCTTGGTCAGGACCAGAGTTAAAAGTCCACTGGAAATCTGCTAAATTTTAATAACACAGTACAATCAAGTACATGAAATAGGAAAGCTTAGACGCACAATTTAACCAACTCTAATTTTCATCGTCATCCTTCAAATAAAAATATTCTAACATGTTAGTCATTTGTATTTTTTAACTGTTACTAGAGCTATCAAAGGAGACAACAGTAAGATCCATAACCATTCAAGGCTGTGGTAAAACACACATTTTCAAGCTGCATGGTGGCAACACACATGGAACCAAGAACAGTGGAAAGCCAGTCAGCAGCATCAAAAGCTGTTAAAATGTTTCTTCTTTTTGACTCAATAATGGTCCAGATATCATACGAAAATAATCTACAAGAAGCTTTACTTATAAAAATGGTTATCTGTCAGAGGAAAAACTTGCTACTGTTCAACATTTAGCAGACTACGAACATATTCTCAATTAGACTTCTTATGAACCAGGCACTACTCCAGATGCTGGCGATCCAAGAGTTACACGACAGACAAGTCTACGCTAACACTGATTGCAGTCATGGCTACATAACCGTGAACACACTCAAAACCAAAACCATTGCACTTCAGAAGGGTGAACTGTATGCCATGTAAATTATATCTCAATAAGGCTTAATTATTTAAAAAAATATTCATAGAACACTATTTTTTAATACCTCAAAATTGGAAACAACCCAAAGGTCCATCGATGGTTAAAACAAATAGATTATAGTATATTCACACAATGAAATGAGAGACAGCTACAACTACACACAACAATGTAGATTAATCTCACAAAGTCTTGAGCCAAAAACGCCAGTCACAAAGGAGTGTACATATGAATCTATTCACAAAAGTTCAAAAAAGGGCAAAACTAATCGATGAGGTTAGAAGTCAGGAAAATGGCTACCCTTGGGAAAGGACTGGCAATGACTGGAAGGAGACATAAGGCAGCTCTGGGGTTGTGATAATGTTCTTTTTCTTTTCTTTTTTAAAGATTGGCACCTGCGGTAACAACTGTTGCCAATCTTCTTCTTTTTTTTCCTTCTTCTTCTCCCCAAAGCCCCCCAGTACATAGTTGTATATTCTGGTTGTGAGTGCCTCTGGTTGTGGCATGTGGGACGCCACCTCAGCGTGGCCTGATGAGCAGTGCCATGTCCGTGCCCAGGATCCGAATCAGCGAAACCCTGGGCCGTGGAACTGGAGCACGTGAACTTAACCACTTGGCCACGGGGCCGGCCCCTCTTTTTCTTGATATCTGTGATCACACCTAGGTGATCACTTTGTGACAATTCATCAAGCAATTCACTTGTAGTATGTGCACTTTTCTGCATCCATATTTCAATAGAAAGTTTACACTAACAACAACCGAACAGAACCATGAACCTGTGCGTACTGTGAACCTAAAAGTCAGTCAAAACACAGTGCATCTGGGTAAGAGAGCTATGGATGAATCCCCTCCAGCTTTCCCCGTCTAGAAAACTTAAAACTAAACACAAATTATGTCAATACTTTGTATGTAATTTATACAAATTATTTTCCAAAATATTTCATAATTTAAAAAAACGCAGAGAAATCTGAAGTAAAGAAGGAAGCTTAGGAAGTTAGTCAGACGAGTGGTCTCAAAACAAATTACAAACTGTTCATTTGTTACTTATCATCTTTTGGTGATTAAGAGGGGAACTTCACAATATAGTATAAATATACCATGGTTGTACAAGAGTGAAGAGTAGCTTTTAAATAAGAATATTAATAGGGGCATGTACAGATCGACAAATTTAAAAAACTACACCTTTGAGTCAGCTGTTTGTTTTCTTCTATATATTAATTAACTAAAAATTCAAGTGCCTACAAAATGACGTCATAATTCTAGCATGGTATAAGTTTCCTTTTTTAAAAATTTCAAGTTTTCCTGCCAAATTATAATAGAACATGTCTGCAAAAGACTGATGTAAAAACAACAAGTTTGAAGCCTCAGCCCCTGAAGTCCAGTTCGGCATTTATCACCCCAGACCTTTCTTTACACACAAAAGGAACCTAATTTTTTTTGTCTTCATTTTTTTTCTTCTTCATTTTTTTCCTCAAGGTATTATCCTTTCTTTTTCCATCTCCTGCAATCAATTTTATTTCAAATCAAAACAGAACAATAATGAGATTGAAAAATAATTTAGAGTGTCATTAAATTAGAAAATGTATAATCAAAATAATCTAATAGCAAAGATTTTTAAATGCACTACAATTACACTTAGCAGGGACACGACAGAAATTTAAGCCTTAGTCAGATATTGTATTTTTTAAACTTTCAGGTAGTTTTGAAGCCTTAGAATCCAGCTAACATAACAAACCGCTTTTTACTCACAAACAAAACAAAGTCACATAACCACAAAGTCGGGAAAAGAAGCTGAGTGATCACTTACCATATAGTAACCAGTGTGATAGCCACTCATGTACCAAGAGATCAGCATACTTCCCAAAGCATCAGCATCCTCAAGAGAATCTGGACATACGGGAGGTGGGGGTGGAATTATCTGGAAATGGAGAAACATATACTTGAAGGTCAGTAGACAAAAATGTGAAGTCTGGAGATCCATTCTACGTAGAGAATGCTGGATGTTAGTTGTTACCTTTCCCTACATTTCATATCATCTCCTATTTAAAATTTCTTTAAAAGTCTGACAATTGGAGAAAGCCAATCAATAACAACAAAAGACCAACAAAATTAAATTGAACAAGAATCAAAGGACAACAGGTCCACAAAATGTTTAAATATTTTGCTTTGACTAGAACTATTGTTCTGTTCCATTATGAAGCTATGAGTAAAAGACCAAGCATAAACACTTTCATGGTTTCCTCAAAAGACAGCTACACAGCATTACAAGTAACGGCCTGGGGCAGAATGTCTGCGCTGCCCCCATCCCAACACACAGTTTACCAGGATGTGTCTCTCTAGTCACCTACTGTTGCTATCTAAAGTCTACCTTGAGATCCCAGGATAGTCTACATGATCAGAAGCTAACATCCAAGAATACGTGGAAGGGTAAAACATTAATCTTCATGTATGGTGTGATTCAATCCGCTCGAACAGGAGCCACCTCCCTATTGAATGAAACACAACCCCTGCCAGGAAGGAAGCAGGCAAGATAGAGGGCTCAGAGTTGGGGCACAGGAGGACTGAGTCTGCATCGCAGAAGGGATTAAATATGAAAAACCTGAGGCTTAGTTCACATTTTTACCCATTACAACCTGGCCCTAGGGATGGTCTAAAATGACATTTCCTAATCACCTGTGTTCTGCTAAATCCCAAACTACATATGAAAGCAAAGTTTAATCTGAATTCTTCTGTACTTACTGGAGGTCCAGAAGGAAATGGAGGCAGCCAGCATGATAGGAAGTGTGGTGGTAGTGGTGGTGGTGGTGGTGGTGGGCCATTGAATTTTAGACCTGGCTGTAAAGAATGTTTCAAAGAAAGATTAATTTAACAATTTCAATATGAAAGGAGGAAAAAAGATTCAATACCAAAAAGAACCAAAATAATTGCCCAGAATAATACCTATACTATACATATCAAAAAGATTAAATATAATTTTGTGTACCAAGTACTAAAGTAAAAAAGACTCATAAATCTAGATTTTTCTCATTTCCTTTCTACACATATAAAAAAATCTACATGTTTATATAGATAATAATATTTAAATTAAAATTATTATTGCCTGATTACCACAACCTCCAGTGAGGTTTACTCAAACAGCTGAACAGGGACCCACCTACATGGGTTCCATGACATAACCCAAAATAAAAATCTTTCTTATTTAAGTTGACACGTTACTTACAACCCAAACGAACCATAAATGAAAACAAAGTTTACATTTTACTCTACAAAATAATCTGGTAGCTCCTGAGGATTTTACTGTATTAGATGTAAATACTGTGCTCACTTTCAACTTTTACATACCTTACACAAGATATGGGGAACTTACTCCCCATCTTACATGTGTGAGGAACTGGAGCAGAACACTCAGCTGATGACAAAGCATCGTTACCCTCTCTAACTTGAGTTCACTAAATTACTAACACATTATTTTATTATTTTATTAAATTATTAACAAGTTATTAGTTTAATACCTAATACTCCATAAAGGCAGTTGGAAAAGTCCTCCATTATAAACTATTCTGCATTACCATCTTATTTCCTTGTCAAAGAATTCTCAAGTGTGCCTTCATAACATCCAAAGCAAGCTACCCAAGTTTCACAGGAAAAGCTACGACTCCCTTAAGGGCGGGCCTGAACGCTGTAGCAGTATTAACTGTATCCTGGGACACTGTTTCTGGGCAGAAGCTCACCTTTCCTGGCCCTAGTCCTGGTGTCGGCATGGGAGGTGGCGGAGGGAGAAAAGAGCTCCACGGAGCAGCCTTTGACCTGATGTTGTTTGGCTTCTCTCCCGGAGACCTGGAGGGATTCTCACTTTCATCTGTTGAAATTTGACTTTCACTTTCATTCTTTAACAAGAAAAAATATATGTACTTTTGTTATAAAGGTGTCATCAGGAAAAATTTAATGCCTCAGTGGGTCAAACTGATAATTAGACTGTTTTGTTTCTCATCCTGTCTCTGCTTCCAAGAATTCTGTGTATGTATCCTTACCTCGGGAGCGCTCTGTTCTGTATTATTAGCTACTTCAGAGGTGGGGGAAAGAAGATCAGACAGATTTTGCTCCTCTCTATTTCCGTATCCAGTGTAAACCACAACACAGGTTTCTCTTCTAAAATCAACTGAAGCAATGGTAGCTGGGTAAATGCAGCCGTCTTCTGACCAAATGGCACAACATTTGTCACCAACTTTCCACTAAAAAAGAAACCAAAGATACACGCATACACATATTTCTTTTAAAGAGGGTAAACTGTCATCTTGTTTAGGTGGGGTGGGAGGAGGGGTTAGTCTCCAGTTAACTGACCTGGAAGGCAGAACGATACAGTGAAAAAGGCTTGGGGCTAAAAACACATAAATCTGAATTCCAATATAAATAGAACTCTGCCATTTACATAATCATGCCATATAAATTCTGCCATTTATATAATCGTGGACAAGTTTCTTAATCTCTTTGAGTCCTATTTTCCTCGTCTGTTAAGTGGATTAACAGAATCTCCCTCACATGTTTGTTGTAAAGAACAGCAAGGCGGGAAGGTGCATAAAGTGCCCAGCACTGTGGCCCAGCGCATGGTGCTGAGCAAATGTGAGCACTCCTCCCCCTCGGTAACCGTGAGGCTAAAGCGACCCATGGGACACCAGAATATTTAGCTTCCAGCTCTACTGTTTTAAATAGCAGAAACGACTCTACCCAGAATTTGTGGTTCACAGGTATTAACAGTTTTGGGGCTCTTCAAGGAAAAAAAGGAAACCCATGTCTCAGTTTAAGGAGTAAAGCCCTGCCAATCCAGTTTAAGGCCCTCAGGTACCTGCCACAAAGAGCACTGTCTCCACCCCACCCAGACCCCAGCTCAAAGCACACACTGTCCTGAATTGGTATTTAGCATTCCCACCTATTCCTCAGACTTTATGGACATGCATGTTCCTGAACGATAGAAAGTTGAACAGCTGTTTTAGAAATTTTATGATTACATGTAGTAATCACTTTAAGTTACAGCTATTTGATACCACTTAATAAAGACAGTAACAAGAAAACCTTTGAAGTAAAATCTCAGCGTTTTAAAATAACCTGCTTCAAGGGAGTTGTGGGATTCTTTTTTTGGTTTTTATTCTTCTTAGCAGGTTTTCTTTTAGGTGTGCCTTTTGGTTTATCTGAAGCTTCAGAAATGTCACCGTTCTTTAGAGCATGCTATGAAAATAGGAAAAGAAAAGGAATGTTAAGAGCAATACATAAAAAAAGTCACACTATAACTCAGTTGCTACAGGCTGGTCTCAAGGCCCTAGCACCTCGGACAGACAACCTCTGCCTCTGTTCTCCACCGCACGTGCTATGGAAACTGCTCTTGAGGCATTACCTATCTGATTATCAGCTCTGAAGCCCCTTTTAGCCACATCTCCTTACTCTCAACCTTCCTGTAACATTAGACTCTGTTGACCACCTTTCTTCTTGGACAACATTCTGGATGCCAGCAATGTAGGGCCCTGATGCTCTTAGCACTTCTCTGATTGAGTCTTAAACTGGGCATTCCCAACAAGAACTGACCATCCTTCTTTACCTGCTTATGACCATCTACTCCTGTTACTTCAACTATCACCTCTATGCCAACGGAGTTCTAGCACTATTACCCAGCTCTGACTTTTCTCCTTGGTTCAAGCCAACATTTCCAATGACTAACTTCATATCTTCACATTTACCTCAAACTCAACACAAATAAAGGTAAACTATCCTTTTTCCCAAATCAGTTCCTTTCCTCTACTCAGACTACTTCCCCCTGCAGTATCAGCAACATCAAGTCCCCTTTCAATCTGCATTTTGGAGAACTCTCCTGGTACCCCTGTCTTAGTGCACCTCTAGTCTAAGCGTATACTGGAGAGCATGCTATTGACAAATTTAGAATTCAGCTTCAAGGATGACACACAGGTCGATTTTTACCTCACGCTACAGGAGTGACTGCAGGAAGGAAGGGGACTCTGTGCTTGGTGCCCTGTACGTGTGTGCTCTGTGCCTGGAGTACTGGCGGCCCACACCAAGTGCTCAATAATACTAAATACCTCAGCCAGCAGGGAAAGTGACGATGCTTGACAACTGTGCAGATGTCTTGTTTGGGCCAGAAAAACAGACTACACTATATATTCCTACCATCAGGAACATGTAATACCCAACTCATAGGATTTGGGGAGGGCCAAATTAATTTAATACATGTAAAGCACTCAGAACAGTGCGCAGAACCTTGCAAACACTCTACAAGCATTAATTACTGCACTATTGCTATTTATAATCATCACTATTATTTCAACAAAAGGCAACAAATATTTCAATAAATAAAAGTTCTAATTCAGACTGTCCTTCCACTAATCTGATGTAGAGGACTTCTATAGTTTGATACAATGTAAACATACTGGAAGCAATAAATGTTTAAAATTCTCCTAAAACTGCCTCTGCTAAAGGGACGACATATACGCAGGCTACCAACGTCTAAAGGAAGACACCATCTTACGTCACTAAACCCATGCTATCTTTTAACCTTCAAAACTAGAACTGAACAATATGTACTTTAACCCTTTACTGTAAGTACGTTATCAACTACTTTTTTTCCCAAATGAACAACATGAGGAAATAAGGAAAAAGAGTAAACGTTTCATACCTTAAAGGAGGCCACAGCTTTATCATAAGCCTTTATCAACGCTGTATCATCCCAAATGTCAGAATCATCACTCTGGAAAGGGTAAAGAACAAAAACAATCCAGGTTTGGATGAGTTTCATCAAAAACATATGTTAGATAGTTCCAAGAGGCATCTTAAACCAGACATAACAAAAGTACACTAAAAATGGCTATTTTAAATCCTAAATAAAACTACAGAAAGTCTGCCTACGTAGAGACGATGTGACATTACCCCCAAAGCTAGACATTATGTAAATGTTCTAAGAGGTGTGGCATGAAGTCAATGCTCCACGATTTAATTCCTATCCACCAACCAGAGTGAATCTGTTCAAGGGTAACCCACATTTCACGCTTTTCCAAGAGCAGATAAAGCAGTTAGTTTGCAGAGTCAGAAAACATCTGGCCATCAGCTTGACTTTATCCAGACTATGGTAATGCTATTCTGATAACAGACCCTATGGTCCAAAGCATACTTTTTCCTCTTGCCCTTACAATGTGACTAGATTATTCAAAGAAGACTTCTCAAAATGCTTAAGGATACAGATTGTTCATAGTAACTAATCAATTAATTTTCATTTCAAATTGGAGTGATGTTAAGTACTTGGAAAAGACCTAAAAACAACTTAATTATTTTTATTTTTACTTACATTTTATTCAATTCAAAAAGAAATATTTTTGAGCACCCACTATCTACTAAGCACTTATCACTGAGAGGTATACGAAATCGTGCTGCCGCTCTCAAGAGAGACGGTCGAATCAGGAATTTAAGACACACTGTCACACAAAAGAAAAAATATAAAATAAACAGGATCAGACATTAAAATGTGAAGTATAAACAATAAATGGTTTAATTACAGATAGTCACGTGTTGCTTAATCATGGGGATACGTTCTAAGAAATGCTTTATCAGGTGATTTTGTCGTGTGAACATCATAGACTAATACTTACGGAAACCTAGATGATACAGCCTACGACACACCTAGGCTATATGGTACTAATCTTATGGGACCACTGTTGTGTATATGGTCCATCGTTGTCCGAAATATCGTTACGTGGTGCATGACTGTGAAAGGAAAGATACGGATTTTCTCCGGTTCAAGGGAGTGATGTAGGAAGATCCTGATCTCACCTCCTCCCACCAACACATCATCTAGAGATGCATATGGAACAATTTCCTCTGAAAAAACCCTGAAAACTGGTTGAGCGACCCATACACATTGGGCAAACGAGGAAAAAAAGAAAATGACACAGAAGCGGGTATGGGAAGCTGAGACACAGTAACCCACAATGGGGAGGAAATTCAAATCCTGGAGCTTCTCCCTGAGGAGTGAAGGATTTGAACCCCACATTGGGTATCCCAACTTTTAAGACCTGCACCTGAGAGACAAGCCCCCAAAACATCTAGCTTTGAAAACCAAGGGGGCTCACATCCACGAGACCCACAAGGAAACAGTGAGCTGAGAAATGGCTCTCAAGGGGCTCAAATGCTTGGACCCACTATCCCCAGGACCCAGTGCAGGTGAGTGAGAGGTGTTCAGACTTTATATGAAAGAGGCCCACAGCAATCTTAAAGTGTTGGCCTGAGGGGTAGGCAAAATTTAACACACTCCTAGGGGCCTGCTGGGACATGCTCCAGGGACAGAGGTTAGCACACACCATCTTTACGCTCTCTGCCTTGCTCTAGATGGCGGGTGCTATCTTTGTGTTCCACCTCTCCTGTGATCCAGAGCACCAGATCTCCTGGAAGGGCGCTTTGGGGCACATCTGGTGCCCCAGTTTTTGTGGCTTCCGCCCAGAGGACACCCTTTGATCATCTGTCTCTGGGGACCAGGGAGCTTGCATTCCTGGGTCCCATGGGACTGACACAATTGGCAAGACAGTTCTTGGCAGGCTACCACCCCCAGGGCACTGCACAGAAAGCAGACTGAAACACACTCCCAGTCTTTCTGGGAAAGAGGCCTCTTTGCTTGTCCTGGAGCTTGGGCCTCAGGAGCAGGATTCAAGTGTGGCACACATCTAGAAGCCTATAGTCGTGTTCTTGAGGAATGTAGGCTGGCAGATGCCATCTTTGCGCTCTCCCTCTGCCTCACTCCAGCTCACTGGTATCTCCCAGAAAGGAGCTTATACACTTGTGTGGAGCCCTGATTTTTCTAACTGTCACCCAGGGGACACCTCCAGATTGCCTGGCTCTGGTGGCAGGTGGGGCTTACACTTGCAGTCCCACAGGACTGTATAGTTTGAATATTTCAAAAGCTGCTGCCTGAGGGTCTGGCTTCCCATCAGCCTGAATCGAGGTGCTGACTGAGATCCTCCCCCTTGGGACACTGACAGGTCTCGGAACACCCTCAACCACTGGGAGCCACTAAAAATAAAAGAGGCTGCTTGAACAATCACAAAGGTCTGAGAGACAACCAACAGCTAGGGCAGGGTTGAACAGTAAGGTTCATCTCCCACATGAGGCTACTCCTTCAAGACTGGGAGGGGAGGTTGTTTCACCTAATGCCTAGGCACCAACAGAGTCAAAGCAAAATGAGGAAACAGGAATATGTTCCAACAAAAGAACAAGAGAAAACCTCAGGAAAAAACTAATGGTAACAGGGATAAGTGATTTACCTGATAAAGAGTTCAAAATAATAGTTGCAAAGATACTCACCAAACTTCAAAGAAGGGATGAACACAGTGAGAACTTCAACAAAGAAATAGAACACATAAGAACCAAAGAGAAGTCACAGAGCTGATGAATACAATAACTAAGCTGAAAAATACACTATGCTGCAGGCTTCAACTGCAGACTAGATCAAGCAGAGGAAAGGGTCAGGGAGCTCAAAGACAGGGCAGGAGAATTCACCCAATCAGAGCAGCAAAAAGAGAAAGAATGAAAAAAAAAGTGAAGAGAGCTTAAAGGACTTATAGGTCAACATCAAGTGGACCAATATTCCCTATATATAGGGGTCTCAGAAGGAGAAGAGAGAGAAAAAGGGGCAGAAAACTTATTTGAAGAAATAGTGGCTGAAAACTTTCCTAACTCAGGAAAGGAAACAGACATTCAGATCCAGGAAGCCCAGAGAGTTCCAAATAAGATGAACCCAAAGAGACCTACATGAAGTCATGTTATAATTAAAATGTCAAGAGTTAAAGACAAGGAGGGAATCTTAAAAACAGCAAGAGAAAAACAACTTGTTACATACAAGGGAACCCTCATAGGACTATAAACAGATTTTTCAGCAGAAACTCTGCAGGCCAGAGGGAGTGGCACAATATAGTCAAAGTGTTGAAAGAAAGAAAAAAACCTTCGGGCTGGCCCCGTGGCTGAGTGGTTAAGTTCGCGCGCTCCGCTGCAGGCGGCCCAGTGTTTCGTCGGTTCGAATCCTGGGCGCGGACATGGCACTGCTCGTCAGACCACGCTGAGGCAGCGTCCCACATGCCACAACTAGAGGAACCCACAACGAAGAATACACAACTATGTACCGGGGGGCTTTGGGGAGAAAAAGGAAAAAATAAAATCTTTAAAAAAAAAAAAAAAAAAAGAAAGAAAGAAAAAAACCTTCCAACCAAGAATACTCAACCTGGCAAAGTTGTCATTCAGAATGGAAGGACAGATAAAGCATTTTCCACATAAGCAAAAGCTAAAGGAGTTGATCACCTTTAAACCAGCCTTACAAGAAATGTTAAAGAGACTTCTTTAAGCTGAAAAAAGGGGTACTAATTATGAATAAGAAAACAAATGAGGAGCCGGCCCGGTGGTGCAGTGGTTAATTTCGCACGTTCCGCTTCTCAGCGGCCCAGGGTTCGCTGGTTCGGATCCTGGGTGCAGACACGGCACCACTTGGCACGCCACGCTGTGGTAGGCGTCCTACATGTAAAGTAGAGGAAGATGGGCACGGATGCTAGCTCAGGGCCAGGCTTCCTCAGCAAAAAGATGAGGAGTGGCAGTAGTTAGCTCAGGGCTAGTCTTCCTCAAGAAAAAAAAAAAGAAAAAAGAAAAGAAAACAAATGGAAGTATAAATCTCACAGGGAAAAGTAAATATACAGTAAAGGTGGAAGATTAATCACATAAAGCTAGTATGAAGATTAAAAGACAAAAGCAGTAAAGACAATTATAGCTACAATAATTAGTTAAGGGTTACACAAAGTAAAAACAAGTGAAATGTGGCATCAAAAACATAAAATGTGGTGGGGGGGATAAAAACGTAGAGCTTTAGAATGCATTCAAATTAAAGTTACCAACTTAAAATAGACGGTTGTAAGTTATTATTTGTAAGACTCATGGTAACCACAAGGCAAAAACCTACAGTAAATACACAAAAGATAAAGAGAAGGGAATCTGAGTACACCATTAAAGACATCCAATTTCATCAAACCACAAAGGAAGAGAGCAAGAAAAGAACAGAAGAACCACAAAACAGCCAGAAAACAACTAACAAAATGGCAATAAGTACATACTTATCAATAATTACTTTAAATGTAAATAAACTAAATTCTCTTATCAAAAGACAGAGCATGTAGGGCTGGCCCCATGGCCTAGTGGTTAAGTTGAGCATGTTCCACTCCAGCGGACTGGGTTCATGGGTTCAAATCCCAGGCATGGACCCACACCACTCATCAGCCACGCTGTGGTGGCAACCCACACACAAAATAGAGGAAGACTGCACAGATGTTAGCTCAGGGCTAATCTTCCTCAGCATGCAAAAAAAGGACATAGAGTGGTTGAGTAGATAAAAAAACAAGACATCTATATGCTGCCTACAAGAGACTCACTTCAGATGTAACAACACACATAGGCTGTAAGTGAATGGATGGGAAAAGATGATTCACGCAAATGGAAACCAAAAGAAAACTGAGGTACCTATACTTGTTTCAGACAAGACAGACTTTAAAACAAACACTGTAAAAGAGACAAACAAGGGCATTACATAATGATAAAGGGGTCAATCCAACAAGAGGATATAACATTCATTTGTTTTATAAATGATATTATTTAATAAATATAAAATATACATATTTATGCACCCAACATAGGAGGACATAAATATATAAAGTAAATATAAATAGATCTAAAGGGGAAAATAGTCAACAACAATAAGGTAACATTAGGGGACTTTGATACCCCACTTTCATCAATGGATAGATCATCCAGACAGAAAATCAGTAAGGAAACTTCAGCCTCAAACACCACGTTAGACTAGATGGACTTAACAGATAGATACAGAACATTCTATCCAAAAGCAACAGAATACACATTCTTGTCAAACGCATGGGGAACATTCTCGAGGATAGACAATATGTTAGGCCACAAAACAAGTCTTAATAAATTTAAGAGGACCGAAATCATATCAAGCATCTTTTCTGACCACAATGTATGAAACCAGAAATCAATTAACAGAAAACTGGAGAATTCACAAATATGTGGAGAGTAAACAACATGCTACTGAAGCAAAAGGTCAAGAAGAAACTAAAAGAGAATTAAAAAATATCTTGAGACAAATGAAAATGGAAATACAACACACCAAAACTTACACGACTCAGCAAAAGAAGTTCTAAGAGGGGGGTTCACAGTGATAAACGCCTACACCAAGAAACAAGAAAAACCTCAAATAAACCACCTAGTTTACACCTCAAGGAACCAGAAAAAGAAGAACAAATGAAATCCAAAGTTATGAGATTAGAGCATAACGAAGATCAGAGTGAAAATAAATGAAATAGAAACTAAAAAGACAATCGAAAAGATCAATGAATCTAAGAGCTGGTTCTCTGAAAAGATAAGCAAAATTGACAAACCTTTAGAAGGACTCCACAAGGAAAAAGAGAGGACTCAAATATAACCAGAAATAAAAGCAGAGACATTACAACTGATACCACAGAAACACAAAGGATCATAAGAGACCACTATGAACAATTATATGCCAACAAATTTGACAACCTACAAGAAACGGATAAATTCCTAGAAACATACAACTTACCAAGACTGAATCATGAAGAAACAGAAAAACTGAACAGACCAATCACTAGTAAGGAGATTGAATCAGTAATCAAAAACCTCCCAACAAACAAAATCCCAGGACTAGATGGCTTCACTCATGATTCTACCAAATACATTCAAAGAAGAATTAATACCAATCCTTCCCAAACTCTTCCAAAAAACAGAAGAGTAGGGAACATTTCTAAATGAATTCCATGAAGCCAGCATTACCCTGATACCAAAACCAAACAAGGATGCCACGAGAAAAGAAAATTACAGGCCAACGTCTCTGATGAATATAGATGCAAAAATTCTCAACAAAATATTAGCAAATCGAATAAAACAATACATTAAAAGGATCATTCACTATGACCAAGTATGATCTATACCAAGGATGCAAGGATGGATCCATATCTACAAATCAATGTGACACACCAAATTAACAAAATGGAAAGATGAAAATCATAGGATCATCTCAAAAGATCCAGAAAAAGCACTGGACAAAATTCAACATGCATTTATGATAAAAACTCTCAAGAAAGTGGGTATGAAGGGAATGTACCTCAATGTAATAGAGGCCATATATGACAAGCCCACAGCTAACATATTCAATGGTGAAAAGAAAACTTTTCCTCTAAGATCAGAAACAAGACAAGAATGCCCACTCTCATCACTCTTAGTTAACACAGTACTGGAAGTCTTAGCAAGAACAATTAGACAAGAAAAAGAAAGAAAACGCATCCAATTTGGAAAGGAAGAAGTAAAACTGTCATTATTTTCAGATAACATATTACACATAGGAAATCCTAAAGACTCCACCAAAAAAGTGTTAGAATAAACAAATTCAGTAAAGTTGCAGCATACAAAGTCAATATACAAAAATCTGTTACGTTTTTATACACTAATAATGAACAATCAGAAAGAGGAATTAAGAAAACAATCCATTTACAACTGGATCAAAAAGAATAAAATACCTGGGAATAAATTTAACCAAGGAGGTGAAAGACCTGTACATTGAACACTATACAACATTAATGAAAGTAACTGAAGAAGACAGAAATAAATGGAAAGATATTCTATGCCCCTGGACTGGAAGAATTAATACTGTTAAAATGTCCATACTATCCAAAGCAATCTACAGTCAATTGTAATCCCTATCAAAATCCCAAAATTTGTATGGAACCACAAAAGACCCCAAATAGCCAAAGCAATTTTGAGAAAGAACAAAGCTGGAGGCATCACGATGCCTGATTTCAAGCTATATTACAAAGCTATGGTAATCAAAACAGTATGGTATTGGCATAAAAACAGACACATAGCTCAATGGAACAGAATAAACCCATGCATATATGGTCAATTAATTTACAACAAAGGAGCCAAGAATACAGAATGGGCAAGGACAATCTCTTCAATAAATGGTGCTGGGAAAAGTGGGCAGCCACATGCAAAAGAATGGAACTGGACCACTATTTTACACCATATACAAAAATTAACCCCAAATGGATTAAAGACTTGAAGGTAAGTCCTGAAATTATAAAACTCCTAGAAAAAAACACAGGCGGCTGGGTAAGCTCCTTGACATCAGTCTTGGTGATGATGTTTGGATTTGACACCAAAAGCAAAAGCAACACAAGCAAAAATAAACAAGCAGGACTACATCAAAGTAAAAAGCTTCTGCACAGCAAAGGAAACCATCAACAAAATGAAAAAGCAACCTATTGAATGGGAGCAAATATCTGCAAATCATGTATCTGATAAGAGGTTAATATCCAAAATATATAAAGAACTCACAGAACTCAATAGCAAAAGAACCCAATCAGCTAAAAATGGGCAGAAGATCTGAACAGATATTTTTCTAAAGAAGACATACAGACAGCCAACAGGTAACTGACAAGATGCTCAACATCACTAATCATTAGGGAAATGCATATCAAAACCACAATGAGCCATCACCTTACACTTGTTAGAATGGCTATTATCAAAAAGACAACAAATAACAAGTGCTGGCGAGAATATGGAAAAAAGGGAACCCTTTGTGCACTGTTGCTAGGAATGTAAACTGGTGCGCGTGCGGCAACTATGGAAAACAGTATGGAGATTCTAGAAAGATTTAAAAATAGAACTACCATATGATCCAGCAATTCCACTTCTGGGTATTTATCCAAAGAAAATAAAAATGCTAACTCAAAAAGATGTATGCACTCCCACGTTCAGTGCAGCACTATTTACAATAGCCAAGATATGGCAACAATCTAAGTGTCCACCAATGGATGAATGGATAAAGAAAATGTGGTGCATGTATATATACAACAAAATATTCTTCAAACATAAAAAGCAAAGAAATTTTGCCATTCATGACATGGCTGGACCTTGAAGGAGAAAGACAAAATACTATACGATCTTACTTACATGTGGAATCTAAAAAGAAACAAGCCCACAGATACAGAGAGCAGACTGGTGGTTGTCAGACGCAGAGGCTGGTGGTGGTGGTGAAATGGGTGAAGGGAGTCAAAAGGTACCAAGCTGCAGTTATAGAATAAGTAACTCACAGGAATTTAATGTCTAACATGGTGACTGCAGTTAATAATACTGTACTGCATATCTGAAAGTTGCAAAGAGAGTAAATCTTAAAAGTTCTCATCATAAGAAAAGAAATTCTGTAACAAAGTATGTTAACTAGACTTACTGTGGTGATCATTTTGCAATATGCACAAATATCAAACTATGTTGTACACCTGAAATTAATATAAAGTTACATGTCAATCACACCTCAATAAAAAAAGAAAAAAAGGAAATGATATGCTGGATGATCATGGAGGAAACAGGCCTAGGAAAAAAAAATTAAAAGGATTTTGATGGGCAGAGACGAAAAAGCAAAAGAGAAAGCATTTCAAGGAAGACCATGAGCCAAAAGCAGCACGGAAGCAAAAATACACACGCTGACTACATGTGGTTCCACTTGTTTGAGGTCTCTAAAGCAGTCGCGCTCACAGAAACAGAAGGCGGAATGGTGGTTCCCAGCAGCTGGGGGGATGGGGACGAGGAGCAGTTTAATGGGTAGAGTTTCAGTCATGCAAGAGGAAAAAGTTCTCGAGATCTGTTGCACAACAATGTGAATATACTTAACACTGGCAAACTGTACAATTAAAAATGGTTAAGATGATACATTTTACGTTATGTGTGTGTTTTTCTTACCACAATTTAAAATAAAAATAGGGGGGAGGGCTGGCCCGGTGATGCAGTGCTTAAGTTCGCATGCTCTGCTTCCACAGCCCGGGCTTTGTGGATTCAGATCCTGGGCGCACACCCCCACACCTACACACATCAAGCCATGCTATGGCAGCATCCCACATACAAAATAGAGGAAGACTGGCACAGATGTTAGCTCAGGGCCAATCTTCCTCAAGCAAAAAGAGGAAGATTGGCGACAGATGTCAGCTCAGGGCCAATCTTCCTTACCAAAAAAATAATAAAATAAAATAAAATAAAATAAAAACACACTGTATCTGAGTATTAGTGAGGCAACAAGTCCAACTAGAATGAGGTTCACGCAATAGCAGTTGGAGATAAGTTTGGATACGTAATGCTGGTGATGAGAAGACAGGTCACAAAACACCTTCAATTAGTATCCTGGATTTGGTACAATATTAGTCAATCAATGAGTTGCAAAGAAGTTTGCTTTATAGCAATGAGCTTTCCAAATGAGGCTGGTAACTCATTTAGTTGTAAAACCAATTTTGGTCATTTTCTTATTAATCTCCATTATACAGAGAAATAGGTTCCAAGGTAAAATTGTCAATCTCGCTTTATAAAAAAAAGCACTTAAGAATCCTAAGTCACATTGCAGATAAGGTAAGCAATCACAAGGAGGTAAGTGCCTTGTTCAAGATTACACCGTCACTTGGAAGGGGAGATTTGGTGAAGGGCAAAAAAGCAAACAGTAGAAGTTCAGGGTCCTGAAGAAATTTTAAAAATCACAAAATTGGACGATACATCAATTCTCCTGCAACTGCAAAAGGTACTATGATGAAGGAGAGTACACGCCACCATCTCAATAGCAGAGGGCACTCTTCCAAATGAGACTACAGCAACCCAGCTCCTCACATCTCAACCGTTACAGTCAGACCAGGAAAACAAGACATTTCAAAACGAACAGAAGACAAAGACGTCTACACAAGGCTATTATAAGAAGAAATATTTTAGCTCATAAAACATCTCCTCAAATAACAATAACAAAAAGAAGAAAACACAACACCCAACTGAAATTAAATATTCTTAAAATAGTACCCACAACATAGAAAAAACCACCTTGAATCAAAAATCTTAAAAAGTCAGATGAGAAAACAGGACAAAAGGGAAAAGACTTGAATCAGGAGTTAAATAGGGCCGGCCCAGTGGTGCAGCGGTTAAGTTTGCACGTTCCGCTTCTCGGCGGCCCGGGGTTCACCAGTTTGGATCCCGGGTGTGGACAGGGCACCGCTTGGCAAAAGCCATGCTGTGGTAGGTGACCCATGTATAAAGTAGAGGAAGATGGGCACGGATGTTAGCTCAGGGCCAGTCTTCCTCAGCAAAAAGAGGAGGATTGGCAGTAGTTAGCTCAGGGCTAATCTTCCTCAAACAAACAAAAAAAAAGGAGTTAAACAGAATCAAGAAAGAAATGGAAGGAAAAGTAATACTGACTACAAGGCACCCAAGGAAGACTATATTTGACTTAAAATCTAAGGGCTGCCAAGGAAAAGACAGGTAAAAACCAAAGGAACAAAAATAAAATAAAGAGAAGTGACAAACAGATGGCTGACAAAAAATATTTAACATATGTATATATGGGATTCCTGAAGAATAAAAGCTAAACTAACAAACAACTCTAAAAAAAGGAAAAAATTCTCAGAGCCTCTAAGCAAAAAGACCAAGTCATTTACAAAACAAAGAAAATCATATTTAGACTTTCTCATAGAAATTCATGGGGGAAAGTATGAGCCAAGGATTTTATACACTCCACCTGTCCTTCAAGCAGTAAGACTCAGTTTAAAACGTGGAAGAATACTATACTCACCAGCCCTTCCAGAGGACTCTACCGAAGGTAAGTTTCACCAAACCAAGATATGACCAGGGAAAACTTAGGTAAAAAAACACAAACCCGTTAGCATCAAATATACTTAACTGCAGATCTAAGGGAAAAGTAAAGTATATTAAATTGACAAGGTGATTCTAAAATTCATACGGAAATACAAAGGATCTAAATAGCCAAAACAATTTTGAAAAAGCAAAGCAAAGCTGGAGGATTTACATTATCTTACAAGATGTACGCTAAAGCAATAGTAATCAAGAAAGTGTGGTATTAGCATCGAGGTAGACAAGCAGATCAATGCAACAGAATCGAGTCAGAAATACTCCCATCCCATGATTGATTTGAAATAAAGGTACAGACGCAATTTAGTAGAGAAAGTATAGTAATTTCAACAAATGGTGCTGGAACAAATGGAAATCCTTATGCAAAGAAACGAATTTTGATCTATATCTTGAGCTACATACGAAAATTAACTCACAATGGATCATAGACCTAAACATAAAACCTAAAACTATAAAACTTAAGAGAAAAATCTTTGTGACCTTAGATTGCTTACAACAAAAGAACTGTCAAAGAAAAAACTGGGAAATTAGATTTCAGCAAAATTAAGAATTTCTGTTCTTAAAAAGACACTATTAAGAAAAAAATCAAGCCACAAAATATCTGCAAAATAATAATCTTACAAAGGTTTTGTATCTAGCGTACATGAAGAACTCTCAAATCTCAAGAAAAAGGAAACAACCTAAATTAAAAATGGGCAAAAGATTTAAACACTTTGCCAAAGAAGATATATGGATGGCAAGTAAGCACATGATATGATGATCAACATCAATCATTGGGAAATGCTAGTACAAACTACACAAGATGCCACCACACATCTACTAGAATGTCTAAAATTAACAGACCATGCTAAGTGTTAGCAAAGAGGGGAGCAAACAGAACTTTCATACACTGCTGGTCCAAATGCAAAATGGAACACACACTTAGAGGAAGAGTTTGGCATCTACTCCTTGACCCAGGTATTTACCCGAGAGAAAACAAAGCGTGCGTCCTACGAAGCCTTCTACACTAACACTCGTGGGGGCTCCATTTGTAACAGCCCCAGACTGAAAACAACCCAAATGCTCATGAACAAGTGAACAGATAAAAAATTGTACTTTATGCAATGAGATACCACAGACAAAAAAAAAAAAAAAATGAACTGATATACACAACAAAATGGATGAAACTCAAGATAACTATGCTGTGTAAAAGAAGCCAGACAGAAAAGATTCCATGTTTATAAAATTCTGGAAAATGCAGACGAATCTATGGTGACAGAAAGCGGATGAGCAGTTGTCTGGGGACAGGAAATGGGGAAGGATGAGAGGGAAGGACCACAAAGGGGTATAAGGAAATCCACACCAGCCCACACACTCAGACCACGTGGAGGAGCCCTGAGACTACGTGAGGGGAAGAAGTGGCCTGCCAGGCCTCGCTGCTCAGTCCCCAGCTCCTGCAGCGCCAGCTACCGTGCGCATGCAACCACACGGCAGATCTGAAGAAGTGCCCGGCAAGGCCTTCACAAATTCCTGACCCACAGAAACTGTGAGAAATAATAAAATGATTATTGTTGTTTCAAGCTACTAAGTTTTGGGTGATTTGTTACATAGCAATAGCAACAGAACAGACCATTAGGACTGTCTTTATATCTGCTTCTCAGTCACCAGCAGTAGCCCAGGTTTCTCAAGTTATTCCTCATATTCTGCCACCTTCTACCACTTCTCAACACCTGACACTTCCACTGTGCTCTTTTGAGTAATCGGCAACCTCCTCCCAATACCACTAACCTCTCCTCTGACTATTTCCTTGATCTGCTTGTTCTAACTAAAATCTGGCTTTCCCTGAGAATGCCTCTCTCCTTGCAGCCATCTCAAATGAAACGTTTTCTCCTCCGTATCCCTCCAATTACTGTACCAAAGGTGACGAAGGAATCTTCCTTGCTTCTCACTTCCACTTCCAGATTATTCTCCCTAAGAACTCCCAGCTTTGAAAATGCTGTCACAAGACTCCACTGTCTACTATCCCTCTTTATTGCAATCATCTACAGCTGTTCTGGATCACACGTCCTCCTTCCCTGAGACTTCTATCCGAGTACTCTCTCCAACAGTACTCCTGTCATAGTTCTTGGTTATTAAAAAACCCATGTAGGGGCTGGCCCGGTGGCGCAGCGGTTAAGTTCGCACATTCCACTTCAGCGGCCCAGGGTCCACCGGTTCGGATCCTGGGTGCGGAGATGGCACCACTTGGCAAGCCATGCTGTGGCAGGTATCCCACATATAAAGTGGAGCAAGATGGCCACGGATGTTACCCCAGGGCCAGTCTTCCTCAGCAAAAAGAGGAGGATTGGCAGCAGATGTTAGCTCAGGGCTAATCTTCCTCAAAAACAAAGACAAACAAAAAAACCCATGTAGATCCCTCCAATACCTTATCCTTGCAAGTCTTTAAATTCCCCTTTACCAATGATCCTGTATGCCACTCAATCCCAGCTATTCACTTCTATGGTGTTTATTTATCATAACCAACAACTACAACCTCTTCATAAACTCTCTTTCAAGAATCTTACTCTCCAACCACCACCTTCTAGGCTCTGCAACTTATTCCTTCTGGTAGCTTGATGATGACAATCATTCCATTTCACTGGGACTGGCAAAATATTGAGCCTCCCAATTTTTAAACTGTCTCTCGCTCCTAACGCCCTCACTTCCTTTCTTAGCCATCTTAAATTCCATGTCAGTCATTAAGCTAATTCCCTTATACCCCTCCCCTTCACTTCTTCATACTTATTTGGTAAAACTATAACCCCATGAATTTTAACTATTGGTTTACTCTGTGCCTGCCCTCACACACCTGAACTGAACTTAGCTGGACAAAAACAGTCATGCAGTCTAGTCTCCCTTAAACTCATAACTACAAACCTCAAGTAGGCCTTAATGTTGCCCAGCAACATTTCAACTATATTTTCCTACTCCAAAATTTGTCCACTCGCCTAGGGGCCTACCTCCTACCTTCTCTCTCCTCAAACCTCCAACACCTGGCTTCTCCTCACGCCTAACTGATGACCTTCCTTCTTTTACTGAAATGGCAACAACCAAAAGAAAAGAGAACTTTCTCCATCTCCCACCACCACGTCTGCCCATCCACACAGACCTGTACTCATGTAACTTTCACCACAGGAACTATCAATGTTTCTAACAAAGGCCAAATCCATCCCCTCTCACCTACTCTAGAACATTCCTTCAGCAATTCTCTCTCCTGCATCACCAACTTGTCCATCTTTGGATCTTTCCTATCAGCCTAAAAACACGCTGAAACATGTTTCTCTTATCTTAAAAACAAACAGAAAACACAATTAAGAATCCTCCGGATCTCACTTTTCCCTCCATCTACTGACCAATTTCTCTACCTTCTATTTACAATAAAATCTGAAATATTTGTTTACAAATGTTGCCTTGAACTTCTCTCCCACTCTCAAACTCACTCCGATCAGATTTCACCCAAGACTGAGCTTCTGATCTTCCCCCTTACAAACCTGCTCTACCTGCAGTCTTCCCCTCTCAGTATACCTCAGCGAAAAGCAACTCCCATCTTTTCAGCTGCTCAGGCCAATCCTGGAGTTATCCTTGACTTGCCTCTCTCACACCTCCATTATCGAACCCATGTGCCAAACCTGTTGCGTCTGATTTCCAAACATATCTAGAATCCACGTACTGTGCTCTCCATTGCTAACAGCTCGATCTAAGCCTGGATCATTTCCACAAACCCCTAACTGGCTTCCCCGCTTCACCCCGGCCTCCCTCGCTCAGTTCCAAGTCAGACAGAATAGACAAACCAATGGACGACCGAGCTGCGGCGGGGCCTCGGCGCGAAGCCCACAGGGCGCCCAAGCTGCGGAAGGGAAGACACTAGCAGCTGAGGCTCCCACATGGGGAAACCGGCGGGCCGCGGCCCCGCAGGCAGTCGATCGGCCAGGGCCCGCCCGACGCCGGGGAAGGAGCGCAGGGCCGGGAGGGAGGGACGCAGGCAGCGCCGGCCGCGACCTCACCTGGCCCGTGCCGCGCCGGAACAGCACCGAGTCCTCCTGCTCCGGGCCGCCGCCGCCGCCGCCCATCGCCATGGCAAGCCTGCTGCGGGGTGCGCGGCGCGCGGCGTCCCTCCGAGTGACGACTTCCGCCGCAGGGGCCTCTGGGAGCGGAAGAGGACGGCGGCCGGGAGGGCCCCGCGCGCCCCTGGAGCGGTCGCGGCTTCCCGGACGGCTCGCGTTGCTGTTTCTTTTCTGTATTGTGTCAATTCTCTGATTTCACTTTTTCGTATGTTCGTAGAGTGATTCGGCCAGGGTGTTTTTGTTTTAAATAACAAACTTTCTTAGGAAATAGTGCTCATTGCAGGTAATTTAGAAAGTATGGGTACGCAATACAATAAAAATCAGTCCAGAGGTAAGCAATGATAGTATAGCTACCATTTTTGAAAGCGCTTTTAAGGGTTTTATGTTTTTATATGTTTAATTTTCAGGACAACCCTATGACTCAGGGGCTACTATTCCCATTGTAAAGATGAGGAAACTGAAGCACGGAGCCTCTGCACAGCTGCCTGGAAGCCAGGCAGCAGAGCTCCTGTCTTCAGACGCTTCCCAGCCTTAAACATTTAGGTTAATATCCGTTTTCCCAAGTCTTTTCTAGTAAACATGTGAACTTACAAAAAAATGGGGTCAAATGTCTATACTGTTTCAGGATGTACATTTTTCCCTACGTTTGTCTTTACGTGGATCAAGCAGGTTTTTAGTTCCCAGTAGAAGCTTACCGTCTGCTTTTCCAGTTTCCTTTATTACGCATTTAGGATCGCAAAGGGGGTTCCACATAGTACGTGTTATAATTTACTAAAAAAAAAAAATGTCCACCCAAGGGAGTTTGAGGGCTCCCCTTTGGCTTCTATAGGTATCAGAAATAGATGTATTTTTTTAAAAAAGCTCACTTAGATTTTCTCAATCATGTAATTTCTCAAAATGGCGTTTGATACAGAAATTTAAACAGAATTTGGAACCAGGTTTCTTTTTTATTATTATTATTTTGATATATAATTTACATACCATAAAATTCACCATTTTAAAGCATACATTGTAGTGGGTTTTAATACATTCAAAAGGTTGTGCGGCCACCACCACTATTTAATTCCAGAACATTTTCATCACCCCAAAAGAAACATTGTATCCATTGGTAGTTATCCCCATCTCACCTCCCTCCCGCCCCTCACAACCACTAATCTAGTTTCTGTCTGTATAGATTTACTTATTGTGGGTATTTCATATAAATGGAATAAACTAATATGTGACTTGTTGTGTCTGCCTTTTTTAGCTTAGCATAATCTTTTCAAGGACGAATTAGTTTTAGTAAATTTGAAATGGCAGGTTCTTTGTTGACAAAGTATTTCTACTTAGGACCTGGTCCCTCAACAAAGATGAACCTATGGCTTTTGTCCACAAAGAAAATATGAGGTTCTTTTTTTCTTGATGGTGACATCTAGATTACTATACTTTACAAAGCTATTTCATAAGCTAGACAAAGCACTCAAAGCATAGTGTAGTGAATTTACAAAGGAACCATTTCATCAGATTTGAAGGCACTTATGTAAACATTAAATTGAACTTCATGAACTGGAGCCAATCTTTGTGCCTATGGAATTTTCATACCAAAAATCTGTCTTCAGTGACTCTTGGAACTTGCACACGATCAAATGAAGGACTCAAATGCTTAGTGATCAGGTTTCCAATTTGAAAAATATATGTTGGAAGCATCATGTGGAACAGTGAATGAACAAAAGACAAGGCCCAAACCGGTTAGTTCTTTACCCTTACCTTACTTCAGGATCCAGGGTCAGGAGATCAGAGACGTGCCAGTGATTTGTGTACGAGAATACTCACTGAACTGTTACAGCACCAGAAAGTTGAAAATTCGAAATGATGTTTTGGAAGAATATTTGAAGGATGTAATGGACAAATGGTAGCATAATTCATAAGTGACGTAGATATAATTAACCATCCAGCATGTGAGGTTTGGACTCTACCCTCACCAAACACATCATTTACCAAAACACATTCTAGGTGGTTTTTATAAACTTGGGATGCGGGAGATCTTAAGATAGAAACGAGGGGCCAGCCTGGTGGCGCAGCGGTTAAATGTGCACGTTCCGCTTCTCTGCGTCCCAGGGTTCGCCGGTTCAGATCCCGGGTGCGGACATGGCACCGCTTGGCACACCATGCTGTGGCAGGCGTCCCACATATAAAGTAGAGGAAGATGGGCACGGATGTCAGCTCAGGGCCAGTCTTCCTCAGCAAAAAGAGGAGGATTGGCAGTCGTTAGCTCAGGGCTAATCTTCCTCAAAAAAAAAAAGAAGAAAAACCTTGTCAAATAAAAGTGAAAACGGCAAAGCAGGCAAAGGTAAGAACAAGCTATTCATGGAAGAAAAAAACGTAAATGGCCTACAGATAAGAAAATATACCTAAACTCTGGAAGCTCTGCTCTCGGTCTGCCTGGCTTCATATTCTAAATCTGCCACTTACTAGCTGGGTGACCTTGGGGAAACTCCTTAACCAAAATCTCAATTTCTTCATCTATAAAAATGGACATAAAAGTAGTATCTACATGTGAAGACTAAATGAAACAAAAAGCATAAAGCAGAGAGAAAACATGAGCGGTTCTCAAAAAGGGAAATCCGAATGTCCAATAAACATATGAAAAGATGCTCAACCTCTCCAGTCAGGGAATTGTAAACTAAAAACTAAGATACAAGTTTTCACTCAGGTTGGCAAGAGTATTAGAGATTAATAATATCTGATATTATCAAGGGCATGGGGATATGAAGTGCTATCCTTCTGTTGGAAAACCTCTGTTCAAAATTACAAACATGTACACCTTTGCCCTAGGAATCTTGCCTTTAAGAGTCCATTCTTATAGAATAGGAGCACCAGTACGTGGGGATAAGTATGACGACATATATTACAGAATCATTTCTAGTGACAAAAGCTTACAAACATCCTGATTCCCCACGAGTAAGGAAACGACTGGATAAATTGCTGTACACCCATACCATGGTAGACGTATGTGTACTGACCTGTAGGCATGGCTATTCAAAAAAGAAAAGTATCAAGGTGCAGCTAAAATTCCCATTTTTGTTTAAAAAACTCCCTGTAGTGGGTTGAATGGTGGCTCCCAAAATGATATGTCCACCAGGTACCTGTGACTGTGTGAATGGGAAAAGGGTTTTGCTGATGTAATTAGGGATCTTGAGATGAGATCATCCTGGATTAGAGTGGGCCCTAAATCCAATGACAAACGTCCTTAGAAGCGAAGAGACAGGAAGAAGACAGAGAAAAGAAGGCCTTGTGTAGACAAAGGCTGAGACAGGAGTTAGGCTGCCACAAGCCAAGTAACGTGTGGAGCCACTAGAAGCTGGGAGAGGCAAGCCAGGATTTTCCTCCAGAATCTTCAGAGGGCGTGTGACACCTTGCTTTTAGACTTCTGGCCCCTAGAACTGGGAGAGAATAAATTTCTGTGCTTGTAAGCCACCAGGTTTGCGGTAATTTGTTACAGCAGCCCTAGGACACTTCCCACATCCCTCAGTTCTGCATACGTTTCTACATGTTTGCATGAGCATTGAGAGAAATATGAAACTATTTTATATACACTATGACCCAGCAATTCCACTCCTAGGTATGTACTCAATAGAAATAAGTGTTTATGACCACCCAAAGACATGTATAAAGATGTTTATGACAAAATTATTCACGAATAGCCCCGAAATAAGAGCAATCCAAGTGTCCATGAAAAGTAGAGTGGATAACTAAATTATGGTCTATTCAAATAACGGAATGCTACATAGCAATGAAAAAGACTGAAGTACTGCTCTGCACAAGACAGAGGATTCTCACAGACGTCACACTGAGTGAATGAAGCCAGACTCAAGAGTACGTACTGGATGGTTCCACTCACACGAATTCAAAAACAGGCAAAACTAATCCATTGTGATAGTCAGGTAGGGGCATTATCTAAAAGTAGTCACAATGGAGCTGCTGGGGCGCTGGAAATGTCTCTACATCTTGATCTGGGTGGGGTATTTATAAGTAAAAGTCAATCAAAACGTACATTTAAGATATTTGTTCCCTATATCATTTCTCTGGGATAAATGCCCAGGAATGCGATTTCCGGGTCATATAGTAAGGGTATGTTTAGTTTTCTAAGGAACTCCCTAATTTATTGCTAAATTTCTTCTAGCCCTTTTGCTGTGTTTTCCCAAACTTCTACAGTGAGCAGTCATTGCATCTTTGGGGTTGACAGCTGGTGGAGATAAGAATGGTATAAGCTTCATCATTATTTCTCACACCTTAGACATTCGCTTACCACCTTCGTGATTTGCCATATCATCTATCTGTATTTTTAAAATTTCATCTTAGTCTTGCAGTAAGAGTATTGGACTCTCAATTTAGTTTTAGTCTGCCCAGCATCCATTCTCCCTTCCTTCTGGCAAGAGACCCACAGATTTGTTTGGGGGACCACCTTCTCCTCACTGAATACGCTCTTGGTTATACCATCAACTTCGGCGACATGCTTCCTCCAGCTGAGGGGTGGGCACGTAACCCAAACAAGTCCATCTGGAGGCGCTCTGCGCGACACACAGACTGAAAGTGTTGTCGGAATCTCAGCTTGATAGCAGCACTGAGGAAAACATCGTCTCTCACGGTACCTGGAGCCATTCCAACTCTTGACTTTTCCAAAGCCTTGAGTCTTGACCTTTTCCTTAGACTCTGGAGCCTCTGTTCCTTTCTTGTAGTTGTCGTGCTTATTAATAATATAATTCATGATTCTGTTCTCAACCAAAAATTCCAATATACTCTGAAATCACAGATTTGATGTGTTTATATTTCTTCAAGCGTACATCAAAACACATAACTCTATATTAAATGTCAATTTCTGTGCCACCCTAACAGTCACCTTGCGTGGCACAAGGCCAAATGAGCCTTTAACTCCTCCCGAAAAAATCCCTGAGGGAAGACTTTGTCATGCAGGATATAGTTGTAAAAGGGAAGTTTTTAATAGGATTGTGTCTTGCTTACAGACAGGTTGGTTGGCAATTTCTTGTAAACTCACAAGTGTGCAGCAAGTTTCCACCAAATGATACTGTGAGGAAATGTTGCCATCCCGATACACCAGACAGCAAAGCCACGTCCACGTGACGACGGAGCACAAGCAGTGTGCGGCATGGAAAAGACTTCTATACAACTTGTGTTACAATCAAATTTAAAAATCTCAATTTTCCCAGGCAAATGGTCCTACAGTAGGCTACCTGTGAACTCTTAATGTTTTAGCTAATTAGTGCTATATAGAAGGCTTTTGTTTGTTTCTAAGAAGCAGAGTTGTAAGGAACAGCCTGCACTAAGTTTTAAATCTTTCTGGAATTTATAGCAAGTGCATTTGACACGCTTAGAGTCGTTCTTTTCTCAGTGATATTTTCATGACTCGGCCATCTGTGAAGACAATAGATTCTAACATGTGATTACTATGTAGCAAGTACTTTAGCAGATAGAGTTGTAGAAGGCAGTTTAGTAAATGCTCTTACTCAGTTTTGATCTAATAAAAAATTATGATTGACAATTTCATAAAATAATTCAACTTTTCAATTGAATTTTGGTGATTTTTTAGAGGTCCTCATCATCAAAGGCAATTAGTAATTTTCCTAAAGAAGTGGACATGCTCCCTGCTTAGTTTTATATCACTGCTAAAGCCCTGACAGATGGTAAAACGTACAGATCTCATAATCTGACTGTCGAAGTCAATTTTATATCAGGCTTTCACTTGAGGGATATGTTTTTCTCCCCAGCTTTATTGAGGTATGATTGACAAATAAAAACCGTCTATATTTAAGGTGTACACCGTGATAGTCTGATAGACATGTACATCGTGAGGGATATGCTTTTTAAAGTTCAATAGTTTTGAAACAGATTGTCGACTCTAAGCTAACAGCAGTAATAGGACACCTGCCTTAAACAGAAAAGCTCTCTTCACAAGGTGGAACTTGAAAATACTATGCAAAAAGGATCGTCACTTTCTAGAAGCGGGCAAACTCTTCCCATCTATAAAAACATGGGAAAAAAATATTTTCAAAAAGTTAGGAAAATGATGTCAGTAATTAATATTCCCTTTAGCCTTATTTTTCAAAAACAGGCTACAGTTTGATAATAGGTAACAATTTCTTTCATGGGCAACTACTAGACAAGGCATTCAAGAGGAATCCAGTAACTGAGGAACCTGACCTCGGTGCAGCCCCCGGGCAGCAGGAGCTGCTCCCTCTCATTTTCAGCAGGACTTACGAAGATGGCTAGTGATAATATGCTACCTCCTCTTAAGGCTGACGCAAGATAGTATTTTTAATGTCTTCAAGGAGGTTCCAGGGAGTTTGGCATTTTCCAAATTACACTGTAAAGTTGGTACTACTTCATCTAAATAATTATAACTTCCTTTTTTTTTTTTTTTTTTAAGATTGGCCCTGGGCTAACGTCTGTTGCCAATTTTCCTCTTTTTTTTTTTCTTCTTCTTTTTCTCAAAGCCCCCCAGTACATAGTTGTATATTCTAGTTGCAGGTCCTTCGGGTTGTGCTATGTGGGATGCCGCCTCAGCATGGCCTGATGAGCAGTGCCGTGTCCATGCCCAGGATCCAAACTAGCGAAACCTTGGGGCACCAAGGTGGAGTGTGTGAACTTAACCACTGGGCCAGGGGGCCGCCCTTTATCTTGCTTTGACAACAAGCCAAAAGAAATATCTTTTTTTTTTTTTTTTTTTTGGGGGGAAGATTAGCCCTGAGCTGACATCTGCTGCCAACCTTCCTCTTTTTGCTGAGGAAGACTGGCCCTGAGCTTACATCTGTGCCCATCTTCCTCTACTTTATGTGTGGGACGCCTACCACAGCATGGCTTGCCAAGCGGTGCCATGTCCACACCTGGGATCCGGACCAGCGAACCCCGGGCCACGGAAGCAGAACGTGTGCACTTAACCGCTGTACCGCCGGGCCGGCCCCCTAAAAGAAATAGCTTAACTAAAGTTAGTTCATGAATTAACTTTACTGACTGATTACAATTATTCACCTTATTTTCCCTTAATATCTTATAATTGACCTGTTTCCCTCTTTAGAAGATTAGCAATTTTAGTTATCTTGCTTAAATATACATGAAAAGAAACTAATGTGTCAATATATTACAGCAATTACACTTAATTTTCTTCCTCTCAGATAACTTTTCTGTCTGCCTTAAGGAAATGTCTGGTCATATTGAAATTAAAAATCAAACTATCTTAACAATGAATTCATTAAAGCAAGTGCCATAAAAAATTAATCAAGAATGTTCAGTTTTGGATTTGTCTGAATGATTGATTACAATCTGGAAATCTTCCTTATCCTAATATCTATGTTTTTTGGAAACTGCAGTTTTCCCTAGATTTATAAAAACTGTTTACCTTTTAAAAAGTCCAAAGTTGTTGCACTATACAGGCTATCTTAAACATGGAAACTATTCATTTTAAAAAAAGGCAAATTTATGGTTTAAAGCATAAAAAGTTCTTTGGACTCATGGTTTATCACCCTGTGTAGAAATTCTGGAGACAGAATTACAGAAATTGGGGCTGGCCCTGTGACTGAGTGGTTAAGTTTATGTGCTCCACTTCAGCAGCCTGGGGTTTCCTGGTTTGGATCCTAGGCGTGGACCTACACACTGTTCATCAAGCCATGCTGTGGCAGCATCCCACAGAGAAGAACTAGAATAACTTACAAGTAGGATATACAAGTATGTATTGGGGCTTTGGTGAGAAAAAAAAGAGATTGGCAACAGATGTTGGTCCAGGGCCAGTCTTCCTCACCAAAAAAAAGCATAGAAAAAACAAAACAACACAACAGTAACTAAAAAAAAGAATTACAGGAATCACACCCATCAAGAATCTTTATGATACAATCAGACTTCTCCATTATCATTTTTATTAGAATGTAACTTAAGCTGTTGTAATCCTATTGCCCTTGTGACTACCATCATATAAAGTTTTGAAGACTGAAGTTAACCTAAGAAATAGGACAAAGCTTTACTTTGATTAAAAATCTGTGCTCATAGGAAGATAAAAACTCAGGCTAAAAACCTTCATGTTTGCCTTATTTAGGATCAGAGTCACTTAGGATTCCATCCTATTGATGGGTGGTACCCTTGGCAGGTGACCTATCACGAGATTACTAGAACCTTCACTGAGATATTGGGCGATCTGTCCATTCGCATAGTGGCAGACATATTCGACGATCAGTAAAAATCTGTCGAATTGCATGATGTGAAAACTCAAGTATTTGCATAATACTTTCTCTTATGTACTACTTCAATGGCATTTTTACTCTCTTTGCAATAATTATGCATATTTACTTCAGAACAGAACAAGGTCCCAAGCCTTAGTTTCTCTTGGTTAGCGTATTTCTAAATTTACAACCATTGTTAAGTCACAAGTTTCTGAAGAGTCCAAGTTCTGAAGAATCCTAATGTAAAGGCTGCACTTCGGGCGGTGATGACATGCCAGTGCAGGTCCGTCAATTACACAAACCCTCTGTTCTGGAGGGGATGTCATAAAGGGGGAGGTTGTGCAGGAGTGGGGGCAGGGGGTATACAGGAAACCTCAATTTTGTTGTGGACTTAATTCTACTCTAAAAAACTGTCTGTTAAAAAAAAGGCACTTATTCCAAGAAACTTTAAAGCTGTAAGTAGCGCTTTTACTGAGACGTCACTTAGTTTCCGTTCATTTAGTCACTATTGCAGGCGGTTTGTACTATCTATCGTAAATTCCTCAAGGCAACCAGTTGATCACAAAGCAAAATTAGATTAATGTATCGTAAATTCTATTTGACAATACAGTTGACTTTAAAGATCTACTTTAACAAAGATTCTAGATTTACATAAGACATCCTATTATCTGATCACATTATCTCTTTAATATATAAATGCTCACTGCTGATAAATGTTCATCAATATGTCAGATGCATGGTTGATGTTTTATTCTTTGAAGAACGGTTCTGAAATATCACACTAAGTCAGGGTGAAAGGTAAAATTTAAAATAGTTTTATAAAGATATAACATATGTAAGGACTATTCACTCTATAGGATCTTGATCATAGAGCTTATGAGAGACCCAGGTGGCAGTAGCACCCAGCTTTTCCAAATAGTCATCATTTTTCCCTTGTCTGCATAGACTTCTTCTCATTAGCTTCCTTCTGCTTTTGTTGCATGATTTCAGAGACCCTATAATGGGGGGGAAAGCTGTAAGTTGCACAGAAAAACTGATTTTATGTTTTCACTTGTTTTCTATACACGACCCATTCAGAAGATTAGAGGACAATTTAAAAGAAGACATAAACGTTCATGTCTTTCCGTTTTCATGGATGGTGGCAGAATGGGAAGGCAAAGAATGGAAATTCAGATTTTATTTTGAATACCAGCTCCACGGTTATCATGACCTCAGGCAAACAACCTCAAAGCCTTTTCAAAATCAGAGCAACGCACATCAGGGCTTTCTGAGGAATGGCTATGAATACATATATGCATATAAAAGCGCCTGATGTTAGGCAGCTATATGTAGAAATAATGACAATTACTCTTGATTCTCAACAAAGTTAATTCACTCTAAGTTTTCTCTTGAAAGGGGGGCATTTAAGTAGTCTCCTGAACATCCTAACTGGTGCCGAGGGTCAGGACACAGATGTTATGAAGCAGTTCACTTTCTTACAAGCCAAAAACCCCAATAGCTAGTGATTAAGAACGGATTACACTAAAGAAAAGCAGAATATTCAGGGCATTCTCTTAACGGTCTGTGTCTCTGGCTGAACCTCCACGTGCCATATTAACCGTGAACTACAACCAGACGACCTGGGCTAGATGCTCCACGAGACCCACATTTTTAATGATATATTAAATGGCTAGGTACTCAACACCGACTATAGGCCAGGCACTTCACTGCCTCTGGATTAAGTCCCACAGAAACTCTGAGTTATAATCCTCATGTTTCAGATTAAAAAAAAATAAAGGCTTAGAGCTAAATAATTTTCCCCAAATCACATAAAAACCAAGGTTTGCCCAATTTCAAAGGCCAGGCTCTTTCCGACGTTGTTATCGCATATATGTAGTCTCAGATTTTGATTCAGGATGAGTAGCTTTGTCCACGACAGTGACACATTTCTGCAAATCCGATAGCAAAACCAAGGGATAAGGAAGGAAAAACAAGATAGCTACAAGAAATGAGGTATGGTGAAAAAGAAGAGGGATAGTTACTTTTCTGTTTGAAACCAAGCTCTGCTGTGCTTGCTGCATGACCTTAGCGTGCCACTGAAGTCAGAGCCTCAGTTTCCTATTCCACGCACTGGGGCTAACACCACTTTTCAGGGCTGTGATGAATAGGGATAACACATTTGGAGCATCTGGCACAGAGCTTTATAAGTGTGTACTCATTAAACAGTGGCTATTACTGAGCCAAGCTAGACTAGGTTCTCCAATAAAAATACTATGTCAGAGTCACTGATCTGTACCATGTTCACTTTTACTCCAATGTGAGTCAACAGAAATTTGAGTGAACAGAAATTTGAGGCACAGCTTATCACTTTCATAATAAATGTCACAGAAAAAAGTGTGACGCTCAAAGGGCTTCAACCTCAGTAAACAGCGATTCTTAACTCTGGCTGCACATCAGAATCACCTGGGGAGCTTTTTTTTAAAAGTCAGATTTAACTTAAGTACAATAAAATTTACTTGGAGCACCTTTTAATGCCCAACCCCAGACCAATTAAATCAGGACTCGGTGTAGAGCACAGGCTGAGGGGACATGAGTTTCCCACGAGGTTCTAATGTGCAGCCAGGCTTGAGGACCACGGAGAAGCCCGCTGGAGCATGTACTCAATTATTCACCTGACCTCCAAGTTCCACATGGACAAAATTTGATTTTAGAATAAAATTAAACGCTGGTCAATTCTTTTAGAAACAGGAATTTTTTTTTTTTCACTTAAGCTGCAGTCCGAGTGGTTAAGTTTGCGTGCTCCACTTTGGCGGCCCAGGGTTTTGCCAGTTCAGATCCTGGGCGCGGACGTGGCACCGCTTGTCAGGCCATGCTGAGGTGGCATCCCACATACCACAACTAGAAGCACCTACAACTAAAATATATAACTATGTACTGGGGGAATTTGTGGAGAAAAAGCAAAAAAAAAAAAAAAAAAAAAGCTGCAGTCTCAGGGTATTTCAGTAGCAATTTTGTATTATTTGTCAAATATAGTTACACATCAAGGCTGTGCACTTGCATTCTCTCCAACCCAATGGATCTTCAGAAATATACTTAATGTAATTTTTTGTGTCTCCTTCAGAACAGTCATCATTATAATTGAGTCACCTGTCATCCAGACCAGTTTGGGTAGGACTTTTGCTTTGAAAATGCTGTAGCCCTGGCACTTAACAGTGCCTTGCATATGGGAGATGTTCAATTATTTTGCTAAATGAAGTTCTTACGGTTGTTGGGGTTGCATGAGATTCTTTGCAAGACAAATTATAGCCAGAGTTTAAACTCACCATCCATGTGTTGGGATAATGACTCCCCCATATAGTTTTAGTATGCCTGGCACAGACACTCAACTGTTACCCCTTTCTGCGGGTTAGGCCTAGTTTACCAGGGATTTAGAGAATGTTTTCCATTCTCCAAATGAACACCAGTGCCTTGAGAACTGTCACTCACCTCTGCTGCCTCAGAGCGGTCAAGCTATCCTCTTTTCTTTTTCCCTTGTTAATTTCCTGGGATTTCTTCATCTTTTTCTGGTGGGCAAGTTCCCCTTGATTTCCTCCTACAAAAAGAAAGTCATGCTCTTTTCCCATCTCCAACATTGTCAATAATTCCATTATAGGCTCTTATTTAAACGTATCTGAAGTTTGCTTTTTAATAGATAAGCCAGCAGAGTACTACACTGAATGGTGCACAACTGGTGACAAGAAGGAAGCTTAAAGGTAAACACTTAAGGTCTTAAAAGTATTATCAGGGGCCTGCCCGGCAGCTGGGTGGTTAAGTTTGTGTGCTCCACTTCAGTGGCCCATGGCTCTGCAGTTGGGATCTTGTGCGTGGACATGGTACCATTCATCATGCCATGCTGAGGCAGAGTCCCACATAGCACAACCAGAGGCACTCATAACTAGAATATAAAACTATGTACTGGGGGGCTTTGGGGAGAAGAAGAAGAAGAGGAAGAGGAAGAGGAAGAAGAAGAAGAAAAAAGATTGGCAACAGATGTTAGCTTAGGTGCCAATCTTTGAAAAAAAAAAGTATTATCATACCGGTCTCTCTCTCTCTCTCTTTTTTTTTTTTGACTGAGGAAGATTGGCACTGAGCTAACATCTGTGCTAATCTTCCTCTATTTTATACGTGGGATGCTGCCACAGCATGGCACGATGAACAGTCTGTATGTCGGCGCCGGGATTAGAATCTCCAAACCGAGGGATGCTGAAGCGGAGCGCACAAACTTAACCACGAAGTCACGGGGGTGGGGGGAGGGGGGGGGGCGCCGGCGGGGCTTAAATACCAGCTCTCTTAAATCGTCTGACTCCACGGGCCAGAATTCCAAAACAACTTCTGGCTTAGAGGGTGTGGGTGGAGAGAGAGACGATACACAGGACCACACTTCCACCGCCGAGAGAGCAAATGCAGACGCTTGTGAAACGTGACCTGCGAGGGCCAACGACAGAGCTAGGTGGCACACTGCGTCGGAGCCCCATCCTCGAGGGGCTTTAGGATTCTAGGTACAGCTCCGACCACGTCCAGACCAGCACCCCCGCCCCCAGGGCTCTGTCCCCACAGCTCCCCTCCGGGGAAGCATTCCTCGCCGTGCCAGCTGGCCCTTGACGGCGGCGGGACCACAGCCCACCGGCCCCCTCCCTCTGCGACGGCAGGCGGGATCCCCGCCCCGCCGGACCCATGAGCAACCACCGACCCCATCCCCGGGCCCGAGGACCCCAGCCTGCGTGGCGGGGTGCGGTGCGCAGCCGGGCGGATGTGCAGGCAGGGAGGCGGAGCCGGGTCCGCAGTTCCGGAGTGGTCTGGGCCCGGGGCCCTCTGCTGGAAAGGGGGTCGGGTGTGTGAGACCCGTGTGGGCGTCACCGCTCCCACTTTTGGGGACCGACAGTAAACGGTGCAATGTCTAACCTTCCGAGGGAGAATGGTGGCTTGCTTACTTCATCCCCTTGCAGAGGCGGGAAGGGGAGGAAGGGTCAGGACAGATGGAGGGCTAACTCTGCGAAGGCCTTTGCACACATTCCTTCCTTTTCTCGCCTCGCCCTGCAAGGGGAGCTCGTGGTTGTCCTTTGCAAGAAGGGGAGTTGAGACCAGAGCGACCGACCTAACAGGCAGGGCCGCAGAGTGGACATGCAAGTCCACCTCGGACTCCTCCCGTCTTATCCCAGGGCCTGTCGCGGGCACAGGCCTGAGGAGTTGTGGGGGTGGCTGTGCTTGGGTTGTGACACGGAGAGGGGATGGCCGGGGATGCAGTCAGCACGCTGTCGGAACAGCCCGCATAACCTGTGTTAGCTTGAAAAGGCTTAAAACGAGTTTATGCAAGAATAGCCCAAACGACGACAACGCAAGAAGCTCACCTTCTGGAGCACCAGCCGCAAGACCGGAGGATATAACCTGGGAGCTGCTTTCATAGAGAAAAAGGGGAAGGCGGGGCTGTCCTAAAGGAAAGTCCATTGGTTGAAAGTAACAGTTCAGAGCAGCAACAGCTTCTCATTGGCTGAGCTGCGGCGTTTCTCATTGGCTGGGCTGTTGCCCCTGGGAAGAGAAATCTTCCCTCCTCGTCAATCTATCTGTACTTGCTGTGGAAGGTGCCTTTGTATCTTCCCGGTAGGAGTAATCGACGACCTGTGATGGGGGTGAGCGCTGCCCCTGCAGGCCTTCCATACTCCAGTTTAGTTAAGGTGTTTTTCATTTATTTCCACACTTGAGAACCTGTGTAAAGACTGTGGAGCACCTGCCACTGCCAGAAGTAGATGTGTAAAGATGCTTGATGGTTCATTTCGTTGATACTTTCTTCATCTATTCCGTTAATTATTAAAGACTGAGAAATCTTTGGAGTTAGTCTGAACACTGTAAAATTACCTTATTTCTTTTAAGGCTTTTATTTTGGAAGATTTCAAACATATACAAAAGTACAGAAAATACTATAATGGACCCCGAAGTATATATGACCAAGCTTTGACAACTTTTATTTTACCCTATACAAATCGCCTATTTTAGAGAAGGTAGGAGAAAGTGGGGAAGACACAGGGCTCTCAAGATGGAACGTCTGGGTTGAAGGCCCAGCTCTACCAATGCGTAGCTGTCTGAACTTGGGCACGTCACTTCATTGCACTAAAGCTTCCTTACCAGAAAAACTGGGAGGTAATTGTGCCTCTGATTAATTGTACCTCCTAAATTAATTGAATTAATATATGTGAACTACTAAGTGCCAGCATTTGTCATTTTCACTATTCTTCCAACTTCAGATGGCCTTGCATGCTTGTCACTCTCCCCTCGCCCCAGCCCTCCTCCTCGCTACAGTTTATGGGCCAGGTGTCTGTTTCCACTTAGCCAACTTCTTCTGGAGTAACCTGGACAGGGGGAAAAGATTGACTCTCTGGCCAGGCTCTTTGAAGAGAGAAAGAGCTCAACTAAGGAGGAGGGGAGGGACGAAATTTGGAATTGGAAGGTAAGTGGTAGACTTGTTTCTGTATGTGGTCTTCATTTACAGTCTGAGATTTTTCTTTGCTGCTGAAAATATAGTTTTTAGTTGTAGGGATGTGCATGATGTACACTGTGTACACTAGAAATGTTAAGTGTGTCTGCCAGAGAAAACCGCAGACTTTTAAAATTACTGTGATGCCATTAAGAATTTACTCCACAAACTTGGGTATGTAATAAATATTTTATGACCTTATATTTAATAAAATTAAATCTGTCTCCATTTCCAGCCCTTTACTAATGGGAAATTAAATCTTAGTCATTATTGACTTCTTTACATACAGAATTGTGGGAATGCCCTAGACTCTTAGGTGGAACAGAACATTTGGGGAAAGGCCTTGGGTCTTCAGTTTATACCAGATTATGCTGTCCAATGCTATGTGGTCCTGGCAGTGGCTCCAAGATTCCTGAGACATCTTCAGCAGGGGTTTCTCTGTTGAGTTCTTGGCTTCCTTAGGTGTCTCTGAGGTCCTCCTTCCCCAGAGTCCTGGAGGGAGCCTACAGAACCCACACATCTCTATTTTCTTAAGTCTTAGAGGGATCTCTTCTCCCTTCTGTGCTGTCAGCCCTGCCTTCCTATTCTCAAAAACACTTGCCTCTCTTCTCTTTCTCCCTGTGGATGACCTAGCAGTCTGTTCAGTCAGTTCAGGATTTTATTCCTTTGACATTTTGCTATTAATGTAGCAGGATGTTCTTGTGGAATCCTTTTCTCCTTCCAAGAAGGAAGTCAGGCCTTTGTGTTGCCATGAGTCAGGGGATTTGTATTACAGGTTCAAACACACCATACTCTGTGGAGCGTGTCCCTAACGTCATGTCTGGCCATTTTTCCTCTCACCAGAGGCCTTCCCTAACCACCCCACCTAAAGTAAGCCAGCCTCCCGTTAATCTCTGTCATATCACCCTTTACATTTCTTTCATGGCATTTCATGGCATACATTCTTAAATTATCTCGTTCATTTGTTTGTTGTATTTTTTCCTCCCTAGCCCAGAGCGCCTTGTTTATTGCTGTACTGCTACTTCCTGAAGCAGATTAAGAACGCTTACATTAATTTAAAAGTTTGATTATAATAATTTTTGAGCAGGTGATACATTCACATCAAAAGGTACACCCGGACATACAGTGAATGGTCTTCCTCCCCGACATGTTCCCCAGAAACCCAGCTCCCTTCCTAGGAGGTAACTAGCGCCAGATTCTCCACACCTGCATCTCTAATCCGCCTTCTACTCAACGCAGGCTTTCTAAGGCCTGGGCATGTGCTGGGGAACAAAGTCGGCCAGCATCTTCCTGGTCCCGTAAGGCTTTGGGCCGAGGGCTGACCCCGGCCCCTCTTTGCGACCACTCCCAAGGGCGCGCGGAGAGGGACAGCACCCCGCCCCGCGCCTCAATTTCCGCTTCCCAGGCATCCGGGGCTCCGCAGGTTGACAGTTACCATGGCGCCGGGCGCTGTGCGTCTTACGTCACTCCGCGGCGCTGGCTGGTGACGCGATCAGTCCCGCGCCCTGAGAGGGCGGGGAGCGAGGTGTCGGCGAGCTTGGCTCTTCGCGCAGCAGGGTCATGAGGAAGAGGCGGCGGGGGCGTGGAGCTGCCGTAGCTGCCCGCCGGGCTGGTGGCGTGGCTCTGTGGGAAGGGCGCCGTTCCTAACCCGCTCGCGGGGCGGCGGCCGGGGCTCGGGGCTGAGAGCGGCCGTGGGGCCGCCGGGCCCCCGGGCTCCGCCATGTTCCGAAGGGCACGGCTCAGCGTGAAGCCGAACGTCAGGCCCGGGGCCGCCCCCAGGGCCCCCGCCGCGCCCGCTCCCCAGCGGGGACGGGAGGCTGCCCGGCCGCCGGAGCCTGCCGCGGCCTCGGGCCCGAAGCCCGCGGAGTCCACGGCTGCGCCCCCGGCGGGTCTCGGGGGAGCGCAGCCCCCAGAAAAGGCTCCCAGGAGCAGGTAAGCTTGCAGAGGGCGGCGTTGCACCTGCCCCACCTCCGCGCCTGTCACCGGGACGCTGAGCTGGTGAACTTGATGGGAGGCACCCTCCCTCGCGCGCTCTCAGCTTCCAGTGGAGACCCGACGGACCCGCTCCAAGCTGCGGTTTGTCCCTCGGGCCACAGGGTGTGGCAGAGGTGGATTCTGTTCCGGTCTGTGGGTTCTCGGGGAGGGCACCAGCTCTTCGGTGGGAGGAAGCCCGGTGTAACAGTCTTCATTGAAGTGAAGATAGCCGCACGTGGTACTGTTCCTCAGAGAATTTAGGGTACCCTCGTTCTTCGGGACTCCTTTGTGGCGGTGAATAGTTTTTAAAAAAGACTTAAAAGCGTTTATTTTTAAAAGTAGACTATTGTTGCTTTGGATCTGCTGATTTAAGTCAATGCGGAGGAGCTCTGGTTACTTGCCGTCATTTGAGGCGTGCCCTTTAACTATGGTGACCATGTTTCCTGTACAGAACAGCACGTGTCGTGTTCCACGTTTGGATCAAGGAGTCTTTTACTTAACAGTTTAGTAGACTTTACCCAGGCGGAATTTGCCTGTCTGTAAAATGGGGATAGTATTACCTCCTTTGGAGAGTTGTTGTGGAGATTAGATATAACTGACGTAAACTGTGTTGCATAGGATATGGCAGAGAAGTTGCCTACGAAAAGTTATTTGTTTGTAGGTGATGGAGCAAAGTAAAGACATGTCGGGCTAATAATGGCCCCTTTCTATACTATGTAGGTGAGGAAACCAATAAAAACCAACCCTATTAAATGAGAGTGAGATGATATCAATTCTGTTTATGCTCTGACAGGGAGGTGAAATTTTCGTTTCTTTCTTTTTGGCTCAACTTCCTCTGTTGGCCTGAACAGGTGGTGGGTATAGGGTGTTATTTTGCTAGCTTAGTGATGCTTAGTAATGTGCAAGTTCCTTGTATAAATTTGTTTCAACATTTCTCCCCAAAATGGGGATACAAATACCAGTCACCATTAAATTAGTAAAGTTCACAGAGATCCTGTTAACTACATATGAATGTGTGGTTGGTCGTTTAATAAGTTACTCAGAGTCTGTAGTGTTGAGACATTTAATTAAGCTCAAGAATATTTAATTTTTTTCTTAGAGTTGACATTTAGGGAGTAAATCTTGTTTTTTATCATGTGTTTTCTTTTTCCTTTTTGTGAGTCTTTGCTAGTTGTAAAAATCTACGAGGTGTATGTTCTCTTCTTATGCATTCAGCATAACTGGGTGAAATGCAAATGGTGTATGTATCGTATAAGGGCTGAGATAAGAATTTAAATTGGAGACTTTTTGGAAAGGTTATTCTATAGGCATTTTCGGCTTTTCTATAAAACTAATCATAACATGAAAAAAGGACGCTTTTTAATTCTTGACTCATACCTCCTCTCTTCTTGACTTAATTTGCTTTCAGGCCATTCCTGAAATATTTATATCCAATCTGAACTATATCTAATGCGTAATTTGGAGTGACTGAGTACTTTTTTTTTTTTTGAGGAAGATCAGCCCTGAGCTAACATTTGCTGCCAGTCCTCCTCTTTTTGCTGAGGAAGCCTGGCCCTGAACTAACATCCGTGCCCATCTTCCTCTACTTTATATGTGGGACGCCTACCACAGCATGGCTTGATAAGCAGTGCTGTGTCCACCCCCGGGATCCAAACCAGTGAACCCCGGGTGCTGAAGCGGAACGTGTGCACTTAACCGCTGCGCCACTGGGCCAGGCCCCCTGAGTACGTTTTTGAGTGAAGAGTTTGATAGCTGTATAAATAGAGTGATACCTGACGAAAGATAAGTGATTTCTTCCTGAAACAGAATTCTGTTTGTTTAATGTAGCTAAATGTGTATCCTCAAATACTGCAGTACAAATGTTTGAAGTTCTCTATGTTTGGTTTGACTGATCTCAGGTTGATGATTAAAGTAAAATGCCGATAATTTAGATCAGTTCAGGGGGATGTCAGTGTGGATTATAAACGTAATTGAAAAAAACCACAACTCTCAGTTACCTAGTCATCAAATTAGGCTAATTAAGCTTTGTTTTGTATCTTAGGTTTTTTTTGGGGGGGCGGGAGGTTTTGGGGGACCTGGCATGAGCATAAAATTATGTGTTCTAATGTGCTTAGGGAAAATTATGTGTTCTAATGTGCTTAGGGAAAATTATCTGTTCTAACGTGCTTAGGGAAAATTATGTGTTCTAATGTGCTTAGGGACTTGAAGTTGGAAAAGAAGATCAACAGTCTCCGTTAGAGTTTACGTATCTGTTAAAAAGATTTGCTAAACAAAGTTTTTATTGCAACTTCTGTCATAATTATATTTCTAAAGTCATTGATTTTTTAGTAGTGAGACTTTACTGTTTTAGATTTTTACCAGACTGATTTTCAAAACTAGAATATTTAAAAGAAGATCTCTGGTGCCTTTGTTTCTCTTTTTTAAATTTAACAGTGATGAAAAGCCTGATGGTGAGAATGTTGTTGAAGAATCCGGTAAATCTTCCTCTACTGTTTCACAGAGAAAAAAGCGAGTATCACGTACCCCTACTCTGGTTAAGCCTAGTGTCAGCGTTCCTTCAGAACCTCACCCCTTATCTCCAGTTAATAAAGAAGCTCCACAGCCAGACCCTGTCCCAGCAAAGGAGAAACAGCCATGCTCAGACAGATATCGAATATATAAAGCCCAGAAACTGAGAGAAATGTTGAAAGAAGAATTGAGAAAAGAGAAGGTAAGGGAGAAAAATCAGAATTTTGATGTTGCCTGCTAGATTTCTGTTTTTATGTTAGTCAAGCATCATTGGGAGGAAAAATAAGCATCTGTATCATTTTGAAGGGGACAAAACTGAGTAACATCCATTATGTTAATAGAATGTTCTGTTTTGTTAACAGGATGATTAAGAATCACTGTGGAGTTAATAAGCAATTTTTCCCATGATATTAATTTTTATATATTTTATTCAACTATGTCTTTCATTATTTTTGGTGCAGGCCAGAAATAGAAGTTTTATACACAACATGTGCACACGCACAAACACACAAGCTTATTTATAAAATAAACCTTCAGTCAGATTTTTCATGAGGATGTCTGAGTGACATGAATTATATCATTTGAATTAAGACAAGTACAGTTGAACAGATGATTTGGTAATGTTTTCTAAATTGACAATATGGAAAATTATAAATGGGAAGAATTTTCATGTATGTGTATAGTAGAGTCTGTGTTCTTTGTAATCTCGAAGATTGATTATTTTTCTGAGAGGGCAGTGTAGCAGTAGTGAAACACGCAAGGTCTGGAGTTAGACACTTAAGGTTTGAATCTTAGATTCGTCCCTTACAGTGTAACCTTGGGAAATTTAATTAATCCTTCTAGGTCTACTTCCTTGTCTGTAAAATAGGACCAATGCTAATATCTACCTCATTGGAGGGTTGTGAAGATTAGACGAGCTAATACACGTAAAACACCTTTGGAGTAGTGTCTGGCAAATAGTAAGGCCCCACAGATGGCAGCTCTTATAAGTAATTATGGAATGCTCTTTTTTTTTTAATTAAGAGGAAGGCACTTAGCTTGGTGCTTTATATTCATTATCTCTTTAATTCTCTCAACTGTGTGAAGTAGATATCACTGTTTTACACAGGAAGAAACAAACTCAGAAAGGTTATGTGCATTGTGTCAAACATCAGTGGAGGATATAGGGTTTGAATTCGTATCCTCTAAAATCTAAGCCTGTAAAAATGTTCTATGTTTTATAGTATCTGCTTCATTAGATTTATTTTGGGAAATTAAAAATTAAACATTTGCTTCAAGAGTTTTTATAAAATACACAGAATTCCGATTCAGTACAAGGTAAACAAAAGTATGTATTTATAAATTTTAAGTAAACTATTGTAGTTAGAAGGCATCAGTAAGCATGATTTTATACGTTGAGCTGTTATCCAGTCCCAGTCACGGTAGTTTTTAAAATTCTTTAATGTGTTGCAACCTTTTAATATTCAGTTTATGAAATTTTTCCTAAAATTAGGCATAATTGTGATAGCAATGATAGTCAAGCACTTGACTGCATCAGTGAGTTGTATTGGAATATGGTACATCTGAAATGCTATATTTATAAAATAAAAGTGGATCTGTGTGTATGTTTGTGTATCTAGAAGCAATGGAAAAACAAGTGTGCCATAAATGAAAGTCAGAGGCCACCAGATCGTTCAAAAATGACTATGAGAGACTTCATATATTACCTGCCAGATAACAATCCAATGACGTAAGTAAACTTTATTTCTGTTTTAGTTCTTTGAGTATGTAGTGATTTAAGTATCACTTGTAGAGTACAGTTTCGTGTTTTCCAAAAGCACGTTGACAAACTTTATAGCACATATGAATGTCCTTTTACATAGAATTCTTTAACACGAAAGAGGGTTATTTCAAGTAACTGCTTTCTTGAGATGGTGAATGATGCCCTTTACCTCTGAGATTAAAAATAGTTTTCCTTTGTTATCGTACCAAGATGTAGTAACACCAACTAGACAGCTTTTCTCTAATCAAGACGGCAGTTTCTATTTCATGTACACTATAACCTGATTTAGAGGGGTGATCTAATTTTTATGCTCTTCCTTCTGATTGAATACAGTGTCATTTATTAACTAATCCTCCAAGAACAAAGCTGCTTTAATCCAGGTTAGCCTGGGGAGGCAGAGTTATGATAAATTTCATTGTTGTGGTGGTGGTTTAGCAGGTGGATGTGGAAGTAGTGGCACATTTTCACTATAGCCTTTTTTAGCTTCGCCAGGTCTTTGACTAGTTGAAAGAAGGGCCAGAAACCTGGGTTTTGAGCTATTCAACATCTAGGAGTTGGAGATAAGCCACTAGGCTGCATCATGCCTCAGGACTGGGAGCCTTCCTTCACTGAGGAGTCACAGCAGAGATCATTCTCTGCTAGGGCCTAACAAATTATCTATACTTGATGACACAAGTTTTTGACTGAACAATTGACTCTTGGACCACACCATCATTAATAGCAGTGTTACGGTAGATCGTAAAATGTAAATTAATTATTTATTAAAAAGTACTCTGTTATTTGTGTTTAATAGTTCTTCACTGGAACAAGAAAAGAAAACTGAAAAATCGTTGACACCAGTCCAGACAAGAGAGTAAGCATCTCATCTCATTCTTTTTTGAATATCTTCTGTTATGGGTACGTTTAAAAAAAAATGGAATCAAATGATGCTTCCTGTTATAGTCAGATACATGTGATAGGAGTTTTTAAATAGGGTCACTAACAAGAATAAAAGTTACTGCCTGATTTAAATCAATATGAAAGACCACGCTCTTTGTGCATTACATGTATAAATGGCCAATGTTATGATTTTAAATTAAAGCTTTTAGGATTAAAAAGAGTTTTGTTTTATTTTAGAATAATAAGCTAGTCCCACGATACAAAATTCAAAAGAAGCAAAAGTACCCTGAGAAGTCTCCCAGCTCTGTTTTTCTCCCGTCTGGTGCACTTCTTCTCCCTGGAGGCAGCAGTTGTTAACCAAGTTTTTAGTATATCATTGTAGTTCCCCTCTGTGTCTATCCCAGCAAGCGTGTGTATATCTTTCCTTTCTTTAGCATTCCATGTCTGCTGTCCTGCAATGGGTACAGTTTTGATGCCACTAGCCATCTTTTTTTGTACAAACTCGCTGTCGCTTTCCACGTTGCACTGTCGTATGTTAGCTTACTCCCAAGAAATTCCTCCAGGAGACCTCTTAGGAAGTTATTGTAGCCTTGTAATTCAAGATGAGGGATTGCGGAAAATTAGCAGAAACATCGGGATTTTTCTGATTGTTACTTAAAGGATTATTAAGTAATGATCACTGTTTTGCTTAGAATCCACATTGTTTTAAAGCAGAACTTTAGGAGTTCTAAAAGCTTAAGGAGATAATGTAATTGAATGGAAAGTAAATGGGATTTGGAATCTTTATTTGGAAAACCACATTTGGCTTTTCGGTCAAGACTTACTGTTGTGAAATTTAGAGCAAAAGTTATTTATCTTCTCCAAGCCTCACATGATTGTGAAAATTCTAACCCTCAAGGGTTATTCTGAAGAGTTAATAAAATGATCTGGAAACAAATGCTATGTAACTGTAAGAGTTATTTTTGTTAATTTCATAATTCCTGGATGGTTTCCTCTGACACTCTATTCAGATAGAAAAGATGAGCATTTGTTTCTCTTTATTTTCAAAGAGAATAAAGCCTTCTTATTTAATGCTACTAGATAATATTTGAGAAAATCTTATAGCCATGTCATAAACAACACATCACATAGTATTTTCAGTTAGGTTATAGGGAAAGTTGCAAATAGTTAGAAAGTTGAATTTGTTTCAGAAGTTCATAGTATTGAGGGAACACTTGTCATATGTGAATTAATCTGTCTTTCCATTTGGCAGGCAAGAAAGTAAGAGTACTCCTGAGGCTGAAGATGAGGATGAAGTCGAGGAAGAGATGGACGAAGGACCATTGCTGGTTCCTCGAGTGAAAGTGGCAGAAGATGGTTCTATTATTTTGGATGAAGAAAGGTAAGTTAAAAAAAAGATTATGGTTTGGTGAGATCAAACATGCTTTGTCTAATGAGAGAGATTGAGTTTCCGTATCTGTCATTGTCGCTTAGACTCTGATGTTTATATTTGCATAATGGTTGTTGTAAATAGAAAGGTGGGTTAGATTCGTTTTAATTTTTAGCCATTTTTTTAATACTGTGTATTGTCTGAGAATATGGTACTATTGACCTATCATGTGTTAACCTACCATCATGGTTACTAACTTTACTGGTGATTGGGACCAGCTATTGAAATAATTGCGTGCTGTCCTCCACCGAGGATAGATTTTAAAGATTGACTCAGTCTTGAAGTCAATATTCAAATTTGCATATTGTTAACTAACACTGTATTTTTGTGTCTGGTAATAACTAATGAAAATGCAATGAAATGGTAGGTTTAACATATTTTAATTCACTTTTTGGCTTAATTTCTCAGTTATAACATTAAAATTTCTTAAATTTGGCATTGTGGAATTTGGTTGTCTTTCCAAAGTATATTTTTAAAAAAAGAAGATGAAATAGTAAGTAAATAAAAAAGAGGGATGGAAAGTCTTCTGACAGTTTAATTAGTAAAAAATAATTTTATAGCATAGAAATTCTATGATAATTAAACATAAATGTAATACTGTCAATAAGAATTGCTATTACATGATGTTTTCCATTATTTTATGATAAATTTTACTGGTCGTTTAATAGTTAAAAGCATAATAAATTGCTTTGCAGGAATGTAAAACTTAAATATAAAATGCTTGTATTTCTCAGTATCCCCTGTTGGGTCTAGAACAATTAGATAGTATGTATACTGAATATAGGAGACATGCAGAAGACCATAAAACAAATGATGTTTTAGATGGCCCAAAAATATTTTGTGAATTTTATATTGCTATTAAGGATTTTGAAAAAAAGGTTGGCATTTATTCTTACTCCCTGGCAATCACATTTTAAGTGAAAATGAGTGGATTCTTGGAAGATATGCATACCTTCAATGTACATTATTATACTTTTCATATCACTCTGTCATGGTAAATTTCAAAATATAGCTATTCAAATCTCATTTACTGTTTGTTTCCTTACTTGTCTTTAGTGTGAATCTCTTTAAAACTGTTTCTTTCAGTTTAACTGTAGAAGTTTTAAGGACAAAAGGTCCCTGTGTTGTTGAGGAAAATGATCCTATCTTTGAGCGTGGTTCTACGACTACATATTCCAGCTTTAGGAAAAACTATTATTCTAAACCATGGTCAAATAAAGGTAACTAATTTTATTTTAACTTGTGTAGATTATTTATTTGAAATGAAGTGAGTTATTTTCTGTTTCTGAATTGAACCAGGTTTCCTCTAAGTAAATAAGATGCAAACCACCATGTTGTTTCCTCTCTGCCTGATTGTATTGGCACCTCCCCCTGCCCCTGCCATGGGATTGTGTCTCTGACTTCCTCTTAGAAATCTTCTTAGGAGTTAGCATTATGGTCATTTTGGCTGGAATTTTTCTCTCTGTCAAATCCCTGTACAGCAGTTACCATTTTGATGAAAAATTAACAATATTTCTAATGCTCATAATGTTTACCTCAGATAATATAGTGTAATAAAGTTTCTAAAAGGTAAAATTTATGCTGTTAAAAAAGTATATAATACCTATTGCATATTTTTGCTTATTTTTATTATAAAAATAATTGTTTTGGGAAAAAATTCAAACACAACAGAGTAACATAGAGTGAAAAAAAGACTGTGCGTCTCTTCTCTGACTTCTGCAATCCTGTTCTCTCGAGGTTACTTCCATTAACAGTTTCTGGTGTATTTTTCTAGTTACTTTGTTTCACATACTGCTTAGCATATCTTAGTTGCTTACATAACAGTAACATTGTGCTGGCTATGACTGACAGTTTTTTTCAGGGCACTTTGAGACCAGATAGGCAGAATGTGGTTTTTTGTTTTATTCTAACTGCTTTGGTAAGAGCATGCCAATTTTTTATACCATGTTTCTACATAAAAGTTTAAAGAAGATGTTTTTAGATTCAAGAGTTTCTTGACAATGAAATTGAAATATGTTTATGTATATGTACATAAACATTTCTGTGACTAAAGATTTACCGGACTTTAATTAAAAACAACTACTGTGAAATTTATTTTTAACTCAAAATATATACTTATGTAAATTTTTTTCCCTCTGAAATATTGAGAAGATTAATCTTCAGTCTCTCTACATCTTTTATTTTTACAGAAACAGATATGTTCTTTTTAGCCATCAGCATGGTGGGAACTGACTTTTCTATGATTGGACAGCTTTTTCCTCACAGAGCAAGGATAGAAATTAAGGTAAAGTAAATGCATTATATTTGTTGATTGGAAAGAGACCCAAAATTCCTAATACTGTGTTGTTAGCCTTTGGTTTAAATCTCATCCACCCTTTTCCACTAGTGTGTTTTGGTACGTCTATACCTCTTTGTAGCTCAAAAGTAATGTAGTGTTTCTCAATTCTAATGAGTACAGTCTCCGTAACTTGAATGTTGTATTTTCTTATTTATATCTTGCCCACTTCTAAGATGGATCTGAGGGAGTGCCAATAAAGCCACTGAGACCAAGATAATAGAAGAGTTAGATAATGAAGAAGGAGTACCACAATATTTGGGTTAAGGGTAGCTTTTTGGATGCAAAATCTATTTCTGAATTTCCTCGGAAGGCTTGAGAGAAGCATGCCGAGCTGCACAGTTCCGTTATCTGACCTCCTTGACTCTGGGGACAGCTGGTGACGCTGTTAGCAGCACTGATGGCAGTGATGCTTTAGTGCTCCAGAGAGGATGAGCTCTCTCTTTCTTTTTAAAGATTGGCACCTGAGCTAACAACTGTTGCTGGTCTTCCTTTTTTTTTCCTGCTTTTTATCCCGAAATCCCCCCAGTATATATTTGTATATCTTTTTAGTTGTGGGTCCTTCCAGTTGTGGCATGTGGGACGCTACCTCATTGTGGCCTGACGAGTGGGGCCGTGTCCACGCCCAGGATCCGAACCCGTGAAACCCTGGGCTGCCGAAGCACAGCGCGGGAACTTAACCGCTCGGCCACGGGGCCGGCCCCAACTTTCTCCGTTTTATAGTTCCCTCTGCTGAGAAATGTCATTACGTATTTCCTGGGTTGGAGTGCATTTGAGTGCACACAATGTTGCTGTAATGCCTTTCCAGTTCTTAGTGATGAGATCTTTGTCCAACCACGGGCTTTTTCCTTCATTAATTAAAGGGACTGTTAGGAAAGATAGATTTTTTTTTCACTAGGCTAGGCATGGATCATTCGCCTGGGTACCACTGTACAGTGTAATAGTTACTGTATTTCTGCAAAAAATGAAGAATTGTTTATATTCTTTATGTTCCTTTTCTAATATTGATCTTTGATATAAGGAGAATAAAATGTTGAAGTTCTGTGAAGCCTAGAAATTGATTGTCTAGGAGAACTCCCAGATCTGAGTAATTAATGATAGGTTTGTAACTAGACTGATTTCTCTTAAAAATCATTTAGGGCCAGCCTGGGTGGCCTAGTGGTTAAATTTGGTGTGCTCCACTTCAGCGACCTGGGTTTGGTTCCTGGGTGCGGACCTGCACCACTCATATGAGTGGCCATACTGTGGCGGTGGCTCACATAAGGGAAAAAAAGTGAAAGATTGGCAATGGATGTTAGCCTAGGGTGAATCTTCCTCAGCAAAAACAAAGCAAAACAAAACAAATCATTTATATTCTTCCCTTAAAAATTTGGTGTGGTTCCAGCAAGTCTTTGGAGAGATTGTAGAAAAGTGAATATGGACTAGTGAATTACATTGATTTTTGAATGTTGAACCAACCTTGTATTCCTGGGATAAATCCCATTTAGTCATACTGTATTATTCTTTTATATATTGCTGAATTTTATTATATTTTCCAGAGAATTTTTTGTATCTTTGTTCATGAGGGATATTGTTTGGAGTTTTCTTTCTTTTTTTTTCATAAGAGACAGAAATTTATTTCTCACAGCTCTGGAGGCTGGAAGTCCAAGATCGGGGGCCAGCATAGTCAGGTTCTGGTGAGGGCCCTCTTCTGGGTTGCAGAGTTCTCACTGTATCTTGCCATGGCAGAAAGAGGGCAAGAGCTCACTGGGGTCCCTTTTATAAGGGCACTAATCCCATTCATGAGGGCTCTGTCCTCATGACCTAATCACTGCCAAGGGCCCCACCTCCTAATACCATCACATTGAGGGTTAAGATTTGTTTTGGGGGCGGGCCTGTGGCAGAGTGGTTGAGTTCACGTGCTCTGCTGTGGTGGCCCAGGGTTTCACCAGTTTGAATCCTGGGCCTGGACATGGCACCGCTCATCAGGCCATGCTGAGGTGGCATCCCACATAGCACAACCAGAAGAACCTACAACTAGAGTATACAACTATGTACTGGGAGGCTTGGGGGAGAAGAAGAAGAAGAAAAAGAGAAAATTGGCAACAGTTGTTAGCTCAGGTGCCAATCTTTGAAAAAAAAAAAGATTTCTTTTAGTTTTTAATTTGCTTACCTTTTGACTCCCTTCACCCATTTCTTCCATCCCCAACCCGCTGCCTCTGGCAACCACCAATCTGTTCTCTGTATCTATGAGCTTGTTTTTTTATTCATTGTTTTTAGATTCTACATATAAGAGAGAGCATATGGTATTTCTCTTTCTCTGACTTATTTCCTTAGCATAATGTCCATGTTGTCTCAAATGGCAAGATTTCATTCTTTTTTATGACTGAATAATATTCCTCTGTGTGTGTGTGTGTGTGCGTGTGCACCTGTGCGTGTTTGTGTGTGCATGCAAAACTGTGTAACACACACTCACACCCCTACACCAAGTTTTCTTTATCCATTCATTCTTCGATGGATACTTAGGTTGTTTCTGCATCTTGACTATTGTAAATAACACTGCAGTGAATATGGGGGTACAGAGGTCTTTTTGAGTTAGTATATTCATTTTTTCCAATCTTTGTTTTGGTTTGGTTAGTCTCTGTCACTGTGGTCACAAGTTCACTAACCCTGTCTTCTACTATCTTCAATCTGCTATTATGTCTATTCAATAAATATTTCATTTCTGATGTATTTCTCGTTCCCGTAATTTCCACTTGGTTATTTTTCTTAGTTTCCGTTCCTCTGCTGAGATTTCCCTATCTGTTCATTTCATGTTTTCCTTTAATCCTTGAACATATTTGTAGCAGACGCTTTAACTTTCTTGTCTCCTAATTTCAACATTTGGGTCATACTGGGATCTTTAACTGACCTTCTGTTTATTTCCTTTACTGTGCATCACGTTTTTCTGTCTTTTCTCATGTCTTGTGTTTTGTTTTTTATTGCATGCTGGACAATAATGGATGATGTGTGTACGGTGTCTGGATTATGGGTTTTTTTCTTTAAACGTGAATTTTGTTCTAGAAGGCAATTAATATGCTGCCATCTCTCCTCATTTCTGTCAAGGCTTGGTTTTAGGCTTGATTAAGGCAGCTCTGGACTGGTCTGTACTCTAGGTTTCTCATGTGAACCACAGAAAACAATTTGAGTTACTGTTTTCTAAGTTCTCCAAGGATGGTCATCCGTTCTAGATGCATAGAAGAGAAGGTAATTCATTACACATAGGGGATGCCTTAGGGCAGTAGGGCTTAATTCTCATGCTAGAACCCCGATTGAGAAAGGCTGCTATGAGGTGTGGTCCTTATCTCTAAGTGGTGCCGTTTTTGGTGTCTGAGCTGAATGTCTGGGTGTTAACAAAGTCTTTCCATTCTTATAGGCTAGAACTGTCATCTCACTGTGTTATGTGACTTCTAGTATCTTTCTTCTGCTCTCATCCGTATGCTAGCTGTTCTCCACTAGGCCTCGTGCTCTGGGCATGTGCAGCCCAGATGCAGCCCAAGGCTCAGGGGGTACTCCCACCAGGCTTGTGAGGCTTTCCTTCATAGCTCTCTTCCCTCTAAAACCCTATCCATAAAGCTTCTCTCCCTCCTCAGCTCAGTGGGATCTCTATGCTCTGATTGGCCTTTATCTCCTTTTCATCGGTTGGGAAATTTAGCTCAGGCAAAGAACCAGGGTGAGCGTTGGTACATCTTGTGTGTTTCCCTTCTCTCTGGGATTGTGGTTTTCCTCTGCCTGTTGTCCAGTGCTTGGAAATAGTTGATGCATTTGTTTTGTCCTTGTTAAAGTTATCTATGGTGGCCTTGAATGTATGGATCCAGCTTATAACCAGTTACTTTGTCGGGGCCAGAGGTAGAGATTTTGAAATTTATCTTACGATCATGGAATTTGGCCTTACAGTGGTTCTTGCCTGTGAAATCAATGACCAGTATCAATACGTTCTTCAAAGAAGTTTTCAATTGTTCTGAATTATATTCCCAATTAGGTAAAATATGCTGTAGCAGTGTTTTAGAATGGAATAATGCCTAAAGCCTATTGGCATTTCTTTCAGGATGTTTGATTTTGTGGTGATGGCCTGTCACTTATTATGGAGGTACTTTTGTTAACTTTTGAGAAGATGTTTAAAGAATAATATAATCTTTTAAGGGAAAAAGGTGATCATCCTTGAAAATTTTTCTGTTACTCGGTAATAAGTTTTATAAAGAAAAATAAGGAATGGAAAAGAGGGGTAGCTTGTTGATTAAAAGATGTTAAAGTCATATGAGGTTTTTAGAACATTGGCAGGCTAAACTGTCGAGTGTAAGGCTGTGGCCTTGAATGATGCGCAGGAGATGCAGCAGAGCAGCTGCCGTGACGGTCTGCTCAGTGCTCTGGCTCTTTCAGAGGGAACAGGGCGTGGGGCCATGAAGCAGGTCCTTTGTTTTCTGTGATTTTCTCTCTCTTTTTTTTTTTTTCAAAAAAAGTTTTATTTTTGTATTTTTTTTTTTTTAAGATTTTATTTTTTCCTTTTTCTCCCCAAAGCCCCCCGGTACATAGTTGTGTATTCTTCCTTGTGGGTCCTTCTAGTTGTGGCATGTGGGACGCTGCTTCAGCGTGGTCTGATGAGCAGTGCCATGTCCGCGCCCAGGATTCGAACCAACGAAACACTGGGCCGCCTGCAGCGGAGTGCACGAACTTAACCACTGGGCCACGGGGCCAGCCCCTATTTTTGTATTTTTAATAAAAGTTTTAGACAACTGATCTGTAGAGGGAGAGATTGGTGGATTGTTCTCTCTCCCAGGATGTATGCATGATTAGACATTCTCAGACACAGAGTTACGCCCTCAGGCTTCTTAATAACCTTAGGATCGATTAAGCCTTAAACCTTAACTGTCTCCATCTTATGTAGTTAATCTGGGTCTTAGGTGCTCAGAAAAGTATGGAAATGTGCCCAAATATAAAGAAGTTTCCAAAGGTAAACTTGGTCTGCTTCAAAACTTTGCTTGGTTGTTTCTTAACAGCCTCCCCTCCATGCCATGGAAAAACAGAATACTAATGTAAGAGGTTTGACTTGCTGTGACCGCATTAGTTTTTAAAGAGTTAATATAGTTAGCTTAATCAATGATCAGTTTGATTTATTTCCATGCTAGTTGACTTTATGTTTTTCGTCCTCTGGAAATCTAGCTTCCATTGCTGATTTGTGCTGTTGATCATAAGGAGGATCACGAAGCTCAGTATAAATTTTCATCCCTATTTTGAAAAAGCCAGAGGTTTAAGTAACTTGCCTATGGGCAAAGACATTTTACTTGTTAGAGAATCATACGTTATTATAAAACTTTCAGTTTAATGCTTATTGTTGTTTTTTCCTTAAACATAATCTTCACTTGTTTAATGGGAGAAAATTACTATAGGTTTTTTTGTTTTGTTAACAGAATAAGTTTAAACGTGAAGAGAAAACAAATGGCTGGAGAATAGACAAGGCGTTCCGTAAGTATTAAGCCTTCTTTTACGGTGTATCGTTTGGCGAGCCTAAAGCATGACCGTTCTTTTTGTCTCGGTTCCCATGTGTTTTCGATTTGTTCTGTGCTGTGCGTCACAGGCAGGGTAAGACTGGGAAGGTTTCTCTTTAGTGGCGTAGGTGTGGCAGCTGATACAGATCTGTAAGCAGGGGTTAGCTAAGATGTCAAGAAACAAGTAAGCAGAGTTCTGATCCAAGAAGTTTCGGATGGGCTGGAGATACCGTTTCCAAGTGCTCTTTATTCTGGGGGAGCTGTATTCAAGAAGGAGTTAATTGTCTCTGGAAGATACTGTACTCTAGCTGATTCCTTCCAGCAGTCAGTCAGTCATTCAGTCAACAGTACTGCCCACCTGCTGCGTTCTAGTCCCTGGTGTAGGCATTGAGTTTATAATGGGGAACGGGGCAGACGAGAATGCTGCTTTCAGAGCCTTAAGTCTGATTGGGTGGGGGAAGGGGTGTAGTTGGTAAGCATGATAATTTCAGATAGTGAATAATTTCTATGAAGAAGGAAAGAGTGAGTTAGGGGCTGGATGTTTAGATTGGGTGGTCAGGGAAGTTCTGTCTGAAGAGATGGCGTTTAAATTTAGACCTGATTTGACGGAGTGATGTATATATATCTTTCAGCTTCTACTAACCTCATTAAAATTAACATTTTTTCTTTTCAAGTTCAGAGAAAGACAAAAGGGATTTGTAAAGAAAAACAGAATTAAATGTAGTACTGTTTAAAGTAGTCCCTATATTCTTTGGAAGATAATTATCAACATTTCTTGATTAATAAATATATCTGTGTCCTTTTGTCATAGTGCTAATCTTAGGAAAAAAATCTGAAGAGAGGACTTAGGTTGTGTAGCATCTATAATTATTTTATGAGCAAACCCTAAGGCAGATGAGTGGGCCCTACGCCTGGTGTTGCACTGGGCCCTCAGGGAAACCACTTCGAGGAGTGGATCCGGGAAGATCTAGGTTATTGTCTTCCTCAGCCCTCTCCATTTTATTTTACTTTATTTATTTTTTCTTTGAGAAAGATTAGCCCTGAGCTAACTGCTGCCGATCCTCCTCTTTTTGCTGAGGAAGGCTGGCCCTGAGCTAACATCCGTGCCCATCTTCCTCTACTTCATATGTGGGACACCTACGACAGCATGGCTTGCCAAGTGGTACCGTGTCCACACCTGGGATCCGAACCGGCGAACCCCAGGCCGCTGAGAACCGGAACATGCCCACTTTAACCGCTGTGCCACCGGGCAGGCCCAAGCCCTCTCCATTTTAGAGAAGTGGTCCTGAAACTTTTCATTATATTTAACGCATTATAATCAGAAAAGAGTTTGTAAATCTATAAACAGTCTTTGTAGGGTGTGGAGCCATTGTTAAAACCATCATAATAGATACCTTTAAAATTCACTGATTTTGGTGCTTTGTAGTGGAAAAAAATTAAAATCCAAACGGTTCTTTTTAAAACTTGTATTTTGAATTCCTCTGAGCACCTTTGTGGATTATTTTAGTGCTGTGTTTTTCAGAGTCATTGTTGTGGAAGGTCAGAACAGATAAAGGCTGAATCCCCAGCAAACCAGGGCCTCAGGAATCCCAGGTTTGGGCTTGGTGTCCTGGGGCTAGTTTATTTCTGTTTTGGTATATACCTCTTTTTCTGAGGCGGTCTTGTAGTCGTGTTATCATCAGACCGACCTTGGGGCTTATGTGCAGAGCACCACTTTCTCTCCATTCCCTGTCTTTAGATGCAGGGCTCAGGCAGGGGCTTAACTCCTGTAGTGGATCCATGCTGTTTGCTCATGGACTGCTCTTCTGACAGAGTGCTGTGGTGGTTATTTCATGAGAGTGGTCCTGATCAGTATTCGTTTGCTTCCGTCTTTGCTGCTGTTTGGAAGAGTAGAGTTAGTAGGGAAAGGGTTGTGATCAGGAGAGGGCATCTGCTGGTGGGTAGGCTCGGAGGATTCCTTAGTCGCCCTAGCCTCATTGAAGAGCAGGTTTATAAGGTACTCACCATGCAATTTGTAGTCTGAGTTTTGGCAAACATGTACCTGTGGGACCACCACCCACAGCAAGACGTGGAACGCTTTCCTTCCTCCAGAAAGTCCCCTTGTTTCCCTTCCCGGTCAGCTTCCGCTGCTCTCCTGACCCAGGGCTACCCCTATTTTCACTTGAATCATAGATTCGTTTAGCTTGTTCTGGAATGTATTATTCATGGAATCATACAGTACTTACTGTTTTGTGTCTAGCTTCTTTCCCTCAACATGTTTTTGGGATTCACCTATATTATTGCTTGTATCAGTAGCTCCTTTTTTTTTTTCCTTTTTCTCCCCAAAGCCCCCCTGTACATAGTTGTGTATTTTTAGCTGTGGGTCCTTCTAGTTGTGGCATGTGGGATGCCGCCTCAGCATGGCCTGATGAGTGGTGCCGTGTCCGCGCCCAGGGTTCGAACCGGTGAAACCCTGGGCTGCCGAAGTGGATCGTGTGAACCCAACCAGTCAGTCACGGGGCTGGCCCCTCATTTTTTCTTTTTTTAACTAAAATAGTTTGTTTTTATTGCTCAGTGGTGTTCTATTGTGGACGGTACTATAGTGACTAGAGTTGTTTATCCATTCTTCTGCTGATAAAGCGCATTTGCTTTTGATGTTATGATACTTAAAAAAATAAAAACTTGAAAGTTCCTTTCCTTTTTTAAAAATAAAGATGTGAAGTTTTTTCTTTTTTTTTTAACAGAGGAAAAGCGCCCTTTTGACTTCGATTTTTTTGCTCATTTGCTTCAGAAAGTTCTTGCTGAAGAAGAGAAAAGAAAACAAAAATCCGTTAAAAATCAGAGTTTAAAGGAGAAGAAATCCTCTAAACCACGAAAAAATGTAAAAGGTATTTATTTTAAAAGAAAGTGTGTTATTTTACTTAATAGTAATGGACTTGCAGTTTTGTCCCTCACGTCTCCGTGTGGGTCAGCTTGTTGAGATCATCAGGGTATCCAGGTGGAGGAAAGTGATTTTTCTTCAGTTTTCCAGTTATCTGACCCAAAACAGCAGCTCCCTTTTAAATTTCACAATTGGTGCGACTGGGCTATTTGACATCGTTCTTGCATCTAGAACATAAGTGTAGCTAATAAAACAGTATCAGAATTTTGAAGTGTCATGTTTGGTTATTTATCATTTTCCTCTGTAAAACAAATCTGGGACAAAATCCTAGTACTTAAACAAAATGGAACTCTAATACTTTGGGCTCGTGGCTAAATTGTATTGTTTGAGCACAGCTTATTCCTGAGGGTCAGTGTCAACTTGTACCAGGTAGGAAATTGTTACGTGTAGGTATTTCTGTTTTTAGGCTTATGTTCTCTTAACTATTTGAACTCTGATCTATGAGGACATTGTTTAGCTGTAATTGGATAACGTAAAGAATCCCGGAACTGTTGGGAACCGTGTATGTCAGCACTCCACATCCCAGCCCCTTTCCATTTGTTTTAATCATCCAGAAATAGCCACACAGATCCTAAGTCACTTTTTTCTAAGATCTCACAGTGTTAGGAATGGCAGAGGCAGGACTCAAACCTAGGACTGTGAGAGCCTTTGTTGGGGGTCCCCAAGACCATGCAACCCCAGGTTCCGTGATATCTAGGAGGATTCATAGGATTCAACATGTCGTTTCACTAGCAACTGAAATTTATTGCAGCGAGAGAATACAGAGCAAAGTCAGCAGAGGGAAAATGCACACAGGTCAAAGTTGAGGGGAAGCCAGGTGCAGGCTTCCAGAGTCCTCTCCCCATGAAGTCACACAGGGCGTGCTTAATTCCCCCTTGCCTAGTTGTGACAAGATGTACAAAAACTTGTCTACTAGGGAAGCTTGATAGAAACCCAGTGCCCAGGGTTTTTTATTGGAGGCTAGTTGTGTAGATACCCTCTGGCTGGCAAGTACCAGAATTCGAGACTCCCAGAAGGAAAGCAGTTGTTCAGCATAAACCACCTTATTTGTACAAATGAGTTATGCACATGAGCCACTTTTGTCAGTTAGGCTGGTGGGAACTCTTCCTCACCCCGAGTTCCAGAACAGGCCAGCACCAGCCTCGTAAGCAGGCCTTCGGAAGACAGCAGTGAGGCCTGCTCCATTAGCCTGCACAGAGCCAGTCTAGCACTCTCTTTTTCTGGATCCTGGTGCCTGTATCTTTTAAAAAGTAGTATTGATAACTGCAAAGTTATTTCTTTTCTTTTTTTTTGGAGGAAGATTAGCCTTGAGCTAACTGCTGCCAATCTTCCTCTTGTTTGCTGAGGAAGACTGGCCCTGAGCTAACATCCATGCCCATCTTCCTCTACTTTATATGTGGGATGCCTGCTACAGCATGGCTTGCCAAGCGCTGCCATGTCCACACCCGGGATCCGAACCCATGCACCCCAGGCTGCTGGAGCGGAACGTGTGCATTTAACTGCCGTGCCACAGGGCCGGCCTAGATAACTGCAAAGTTATTTCATTCTGACTGTACCTAGCCCTAGGAGACTGAAATAGGTATATTAATCTTGTGATTGTCATGTCACAAGTGAAAGCACAGGGAACTCAGCCTATCTTATTTAATGTGAGAACTTTTCAGATATATTATTACAAGTCTCAGAATTTCAAAATTGCTGATTATTATTCTGATAGAGAATAAATCAAGTGTTATTTTCTTGGTTTTAAAATCTTGTTTTGGCTTTTTTAACAAAAGCAAATGACATTGAGTGTTATTATTTTTTAAGATTAGATATTTTTAGAGAAGATGTCTGATCAACATGGTTGTGAAGCTAAGTTTGCTTTTGGTTTGGATGCAGTTTCCATGGTGATCTCTGTGTTTTGGTTTTTTAAATTTAATTCATTGTTTTCATCTTTTGATATGGTTGGCTGTTAATATGCCTTCATAGAAAGGGCACTAGAAATTGTTTATAAATATTTCTTACAAAGATTGTTCATTGACAAACAAATGATACAGAAAATAAAATTCTTGAACTCTCTCTCCTACCCTGCCCTCAAATCAAATTCTTCCGATTCTTAGGGGTAACTATTACTAAACTCTTTTCTCTGCAAATATATGTGTTTGTGTCTTAGAGTATACGTAATTGTTTTTAATAAAAATGAGTTCAAGGCTGGCCTGGTGGCGCAGAGGTTAAGTGCGCACGTTCCACTTCAGTGGCCCAGGGTTTACCAATTCAGATCCCAGGTGCAGACATGGCACCACTTGGCAAGCCATGCTGTCTTAGGCGTCCCACATGTAAAGTGGAGGAAGATGGGCATGGATGTTAGCTCAGGGCCAGTCTTCCTCAACAAAAAGAGGAGGGTTGGCAGCAGTTAGCTCAGGGCTAATCTTCCTTAAAAAGAAAAAATAATAAAAATAAAAATGAGTTCATAATATATATATCGTTCTGTAACTTGACTTTTGATGCAACAGTAATTTTTGAAATCTTTTCTATTGCTACATATAAGCCTACCTCATTATTATTTGCTGCATGGATTTTTATAGTATAAATATATTATAACTTATTTAGTCGTTCTCAGACATTTTAGGTTGTCTTCAAATTTTTTTTTTTCCTGAGGAAAATTCGCCCTGAGCTAACACTGTTGCCAATCCTCCTCTTTTTGCTTGAGGAAAATTTGCCCTTAGCTAGCATCTATGCCAGTCTTTCTCTATTTTTTGTATGTGGGTTGCTGCCACAACATGGCTGCTGACAGATTTTGTAGGTCTGCACCTGGGAACTGAACCTAGGCTGCTGAAGCAGAGTGCACCAAACTTAACCACTATGCCACTGGGCGGGCCCCAGGTTGTCTTCAAATTTTTGCTCATAAAAATAATACTACAGAGGGGCTGGCCCCGTGGCCGAGTGGTTAAGTTTGCGTGCTCCGCTACAGACGGCCCAGTGTTTCGTCGGTTCGAATCCTGGGCACGGACATGGCACTGCTCGTCAGACCACGCTGAGGCAGCGTCCCACATGCCACAACTAGAGGAACCCACAACGAAGAATACACAACTATGTACCGGGGGGCTTTGGGGAGAAAAAGGAAAAAATAAAATCTTTAAAAAAAAAAAAAAATTAATAATACTACAGAAGACTCCTTGAGTATTTATCTTCTCTACCTTTAAGAATTTTTCTATAGGTTTATATATTGATAACCATGTGTCTTATTTTCAGTGAAAAAAGTTGCTAGTGAAGGAGTGAATGATGATGCAGCTGAGTCTGTGAGCACTAAAATTCCAGACCCAGAAGGATCTCAAAAGGATGCTCAGACGGCTGGAGAAGAAGAAGAGTCTCTGACTTTATCGGGACAGGATTCAGAACAGATTGTGTTAGAACCAAACTTAAATCAAAACAAAAGGAGAAGGAAGACTCAGGATGAAGTTGGTAAACAGGAAGTACAAAATCTTTCAGGAAATGCCACTGTTCAGTCAGGCCCTTCCAAAGGAGAAAAACACAAAGGTAAAGTTTCTTACATATTTTAACAGCCCCTGTATTACTTGAGAAGATATGTACAAGTAATGGTATATAACTTAAATGCCTTTCTTCTTGACAGTAGCAATTAATAATGCTTATTAATTGGTTCTGTATTTACCGTATTGTGTTAAACCCTTTTATTTTTAATTTAAAGAAAAAATTTATTGTAAAAAAAATGAAATGGAGAGTTCTTTTCTCTCTTGTTGTGTCTCTAAGATACATTACCTCCTAAGTACGCCCATTAATAGTGATTAGAAGTCACAGGTGTATAGCTTTATGTGTATTACTTGTGTCTGTTAATAAATCACGGGTTTTTGTGTTCTCCCTCTTCAGAGCCACTCTATGAACCCACAGTAAGCTGTTTAATTTCTTCTTCTTCTTCTTCTTTTTTTTCTTGATGAGGAAGTTTGGCCCTGAGCTAACATCTGTGCCAGTCTTCCTCTGTTTTTGTATGTGGGTTGCCACTGCAGCGTTGCTTGTTGAGTGGCGGTGTAGGTCTGTGCCCAGGATCTGAACCCGTGAACTTAGGCAACTGAACCAGAGTGTGCTGAACTTAACTACTGTGCCACCGGGCCAGCCCTAAGTTGTTTAATTTCTGTAAAAGAGTTACTGGAATAAGTATTCCTCCCATTTTTATTTTTTTTAATTCCCTTGGCATGCATACATATTGACAGTTATGAGTTACTAGGGGGTAGGGGCTGAGAGTTTAGGTAAGTCTTGGTCTCTTTCCTTGGGAGTTCATCTTTAGATTAATAAAAGCAGATGGTGAAATAAAGAGAGGAGAAAAAGGTAGTGTTAGATGAGAACAGCCTTTCTATAGAATTTAAATTTTATGTATTTCAGCTTCACTAACGTGATTTTAATAAATGAGTCCCGATAGGTAGCATAGTATGATTTGTAGATGTCACAGTGTTATGCTCTTTTGTGGCTTACTATTGAAGACATTACGTATAAAGCAGAATAGCTCAGTGATTAAGAAATTGGGTTTTGGAAATCAAACAGACCTTGGTTTAGATTTCGACTCTTATGTGCTAAATATAAAGTCAGTTAAGATCTTTGAACTCAGGTTCTTTTTCTCTATGCTGAGGTCAATATTAATACATTTTACAGGATTGTTTTGAATATTAAATGAGATATTCATCTGATGGGCTTAGAGTTTCTGTCACTTAGTAAGTCCTCAATAAATTATAGCTGTTACTTGTTATTAATTATGATGTTTAAGCAGAAGAATAGCCAAGTGCACTTCTAGTTTCCTAACTAGACATATAAAAGAAGTCAATTTAAGCACTTGAAATTTAAGCAAGATTGGGCCGGCTCCGTGGCCGAGTGGTTAAGTTCGAGCGCTCTGCTGCAGTGGCCTGGGGTTCGGATCCTGGGCGCAGACATGGCACTGCTCATCAGGCCACATTGAGGCGGCGTCCCACATCCCCCAACTAGAAGGACCTGCAACTAGGATATACAACTGTGTACAGGGAGGGGTTTGGGGAGATAAAGCAGAAAAAAAAATATATATATATTAAAAAAAAAAAAAGAAATTTAAGCAAGATGAAAGGAAGATGCTACAAACTGCCCAGGAAATGTGGGCTGATCCTTGAAACACAGTTGTAATTGATTGAATTTTCTTTAATAATCATTAATGCCTTGCATATAGGAACTTGAATCTTGAATGGATTAATAATTTATAGGAAAAGACAATGTTATATGTAAATACTTTTATGCTTTGAAAAATAGATGTTTTTGCTATAACTTTTTAGAATAACATGCATTTTGTATTCATAGATAAATGTCAGTCTTCAAGGCCTGAGATAAATGAAGGTGAAGGCAATAAGGAACAGAAGCTCTCCTGTGTACAGAACATAGATGATGTTGTGGATTTATCCTCCAGTGAAAAGGTTGAGGAAAAAACTGACTGTATCGTTTCATTAAGGTATTTTCTGTCTCTTTCCTGACTTTTGTCCACGTCTCTACCGATTACTGAGAGAAGAGTGTGGAGTCTCCAACTGTAATTGTGGATTGGCCCGTTTCTCTTTTCAGTTCTGTGTGTTTTTCTTGACCTATTTTGAAGCTCTGTTGTTAGGTGCACACCTAGCTGGGATTGTGGCATCATCTTGGTGAATCACCCTTTATCATTTGCCTGGCATTGTTCTGGGGTCACTCTGTTCTGATGCTTGCTCTGCACTACAGTTTCTGTGGTTAGTGTTTGCATGGGTTTATCATTTTCTGTAAAGATAGTCTATCTTTGGTTTTCAGCAGTTTGAATTTGATATATTCTGAGTTTTTTGTTGCTGTTGTTTAAATTGTGGTTAAAAAACACGGAACATGAGATCTACTTTCCTAACAGAGTTTTTAAGTGTACAGTACAGTATTGTTAGATGTCAGCACAGCATTGAACAGCACATCTCTAGAACTTCTTCATATTGCACGCCTGAAACTCCGTATCCATTGAACAACTGCTGATTTCCCCCTTGCCCTCAGCCCCTGGCAGCCACCGTTCTGCTTTCTGTTTCTGTGAGCTTCATTACTTTAGACCCTCATATCAGTGGAGTCATGCAATATTTGTCCCTCTGTGACTGGCTTATTCCACCTTGCATAATGTTTTCAATGTTACAGCATCCATATTGTGGCCTGTGACAGGATTTCCTTCTTTTTCTTCATTAATTTTGTATTAAGGTAACATTGGTTTATAGCATTATATAAATTTCATGTGTACGTCAGTGTATTTTGATTTCTGTGTGGACTATATTGTGTTCACCACCCAAAGTCCAGTTGCCACCCATCACCATACACATGTGCCCTATTACCACTTTTGCCCTCCTCCCTCCCTGCTTCCCCTACTCTCTGTGTCTGTGTGTTTGTTGTGTTTTTGTGTTTTTTTTTTAATCTTCCACGTATGAGTGAAATCATAGGGTATTTGGCTTTGTCTCTCAAACTAACTTTGCTCAGCGTAATGCCTGCAAAGTCCATCCATGTTGTTGTGTATGATAGGCTTTCCTTCCTTTTTTATGGTTGAATAATATTCCATTGTATGTATATATCAGATTTCTTAAATTCATTCACCTGTCAGTGGACATTGAGGTTGTTTCCATCTGTTGGCTATTGTGAATAATGCTGCAGTAAACATGGGATTGCAGATATCTCTTTGAGATACTGTTTTCGATTCTTCTGGATAAATACCCACAAGAGGGATTGCTGGACTGTATGATAGTTGTATTTTCAAATTTTTGAGGCACCTCCATACTGTTTTCCATAGTGGCTGTACCGTTTTATATTCCCACCAATAGTGTACAAGGATTCCAGTTTCTCCACATCCTTGCCAGCAGTTGTCATTTTCCGGTGTGTGTCTGTTTGTGTGTTTTTATAATGGCCATCCTAGCAGGTGTGAGGTGAAGCTTCGTGGTTTTGATTTGCATTTCCCCTAATGATTAGTGATGTCAAGCATCTTTACATATACCTGTTGGACATTTGTATGTCTTCTTTGGAGAAATGTCTGTTCAAGTCTTTTTCCCATTTTTTAATTGGGTTGTTTGTTTTTTTTTTCTGTTGAGTTGTAGGAGTTCCTTTTGTATTTTGGATATTAGGCCCTTACCAGATATATGGTTTGCAAATATTTTCCTGCATTCTATAGGTTGCCTTTTGGCTCTGTTGATGGTTTCCTTTGCTGTGCAGAATCTTTTTAGTTTGATGTAGTCCCACTTGTCTATTTTTGCTTTTATTTGTTGTGCTTTTTTGGTGTCACAGCCAAGAAATCATTGCCAATACCACTGTTATGAAGCTTTCCTCCTATGTTTTCCTCTAGGAGTTTCATAGTTTAAGATGTTACCTTTAAGTCTTTAATCCATCTTGAGCTGATTTTTGTGTCTGGTGTAAGATAAAGTTCTCGTTTCATTGTTTTGCATGTGGAGACCCAGCTTTCCCAGCACCGTGTGTTGGAGAGACTGTCCTTTCCCTGTTGTGTAGTTTTGGCTCCCTGTCAAGAATCGTTTGACCCTATGTGTGTGAGTTTATTTCTGAGCTGTGTGTTCTATTCCATTGGTGTATATTTCTGTCTTCTGAAAAACTTGATGAAAGCTCTTTATTCTCGTGTAGAAAAATACACTTACACAGATGTGCCAATGTCTTCATACAATTCGGAAGGTTAATACTTTCTTTGAAGCTGAGCCCTGGACCTCTGATTCTTAACTTGCTAGGTTACAGACTTCTAAATTCTGACTTCAGAGATACAGCTAATTTCGTAAACTATACACAAAACTATACTGATGACTTTTTCTAATTTAGGGGGAAAACAACCCTGTAATGACTGTTAAAATTCCAATTGGTTTTGTAAAACAACAAGCCAATTCTAAAATTGTTACATACACAAAGACAAGGGGTCATGAACGGTAAAGCCAATTTTTTTTTTGAGGAAGATTAGCCCTGAGCTAACTACTGCCAATCCTCCTCTTGTTGCTGAGGAAGACTGGCCCTGAGCTAATATCCATGCCCATCTTCCTCTACTTTATATGTGGGACGCCTGCCACAGCATGGCTTTTTGCCAAGTGGTGCCATGTCTGCACCCGGGATCCGAACCGGTGAACCCCGGGCCACCAAAGCAGAACATGTGCACATACATTTGATTTGCCAACCCCATATAAGTAAGAGTTTTTCATGTTGTGACTTCTTGAACCCTTTCCCAAGCTTGTGATCTGTGGCTGCTACTTTCTCTGAAGGTGTGGTTTTTAATAACATGGTGCAAGAAGGATCATAGAAAAGCCAAAATATCCATTTCAATTATTCCATAATATGAAGGATCATCTTCCAAAGTATTGGTTTTGTATATTTTAAAAGTCTTTTAAATAATTAGTATAAAATATGCATCACTAAGAATTCTTTTCCCGCTACGTTTTCATTTCCTTAGCAGTCAACCAGATGCCGTGTCAGTAGCAGCTGAGACTCCAGGATCAAGCACTTCGGATTTGCCTTCATCAGAGGTTGGAATTAGAGCTCTGTGTGAGGTGAATGATGCTGAGAACAGTTGTACAGAAGGGAGACATGCTGACCTAAAAAATAAATCCCCGTAAGTATTTTACATGGTAGGATTTTTAAATTTATTTTCAAGATTTCGGTAATTTCTTATTTAAGAAGTGATAATGGTGCTTCTTCCTTTAAGGATTAGGAGGGGCTTGTAGACCATTTAATGTGTAATTGTTCTGTGGTCTGAGTGTGACATCAAGGTTTTTGACTTTATACTTCATTACAGAAAGATTCTCTTTCATATCTGATGTATTATGGTGATAGGAGTTTTAGCAAGGTGGTAACTTATGAAATTCTAAAATAATTTAGAAGCCTAAATATTTGCCATGAGATTGTAGTTTTACTTGGTTTGAGTTATTTTTCTTGCCTGTTGTCAAAGTAGTAGATTTTGATATTGGTAACCTTAAAGAGATTATGTTTTTTAGTATGCAGATACTGGTTAAATTAATATCCTCACTAAAAACAGAATAAAAGCACCAAAGAATCTCCCTTTGAAGAAATATCTCAAAAATTCCGACTTCCTTCTTGTCTCCCTCATAACTCCTCATATGGGCTTAAAAGCTATTCAGTTTACAAATTTTTTTATTTTCAGTAAAGAGTAGTCACATCGAGAATCAAACTTAGTTTTTGAAATGAAAATTTAAATTCGTCTTGGGAATAAGCGCTCTATTGTTATGGTTCAGACATCCAAAAGGACAAGATGGTGCAGAGTGAAGTGTCCCTCCCGCCCTGCCCCCTCACTCTGACAAGTAGCCGGTGGTACTTATTTCTTAGCTTCCTTCAGAGAGTTTTTAAAAGCTACATAAAGTTAACAGAAATATGTACTCTTTATGTTTTTTTTACCCTTTTTAAAAACCTAGTGGTAGCACGCTATACATACCATTTTGCAGTTTTTTGGTCTTACATCCTCATATCTTTACATAAAGACCTTCTACATTCTTTTCATAGCTACGTAGTGTTCTCTTGTGTGGATAAAGCGCAGTTTATGTCATCAGTGCCCTATTGAGAGCTATTTAGGTTGTTTGTACATGCATTGCTTATAACCTTGTCCCTCCATCTTTTCATCTATGTGCAAGTATATTTGTAGGGTAAGTTCCTAAAAATGGAATTGCTTGCTCAGAGGATGTATATATGTGTGTGTCTGTACATTTATACATTTATGATTTTGATAGATACTGCCAAAATGCTCTCCGTAGGAGTTATGCTAGTTTATATTCCCACCAACAGCATAAGAAAGCACCTGTCTCCCTTGCCAACAAATGGTGGTGTTAAACTCGGATTTTTGCCAGTCTTGACAGGTTATACAATAATATCTCAGTGTAGTGTTGCCACCTCACTGCTCCTTTTTTGGCAGGGGTATGTCGTTTTAAATTTTTTTCCCTTCAATTTCTTACTTCAAATTTTTCTAACCTAAAGAAAAGTCAAAAAAACAGAACAGTGAACATCTGTATATAATTCCCCTTAGATTCTCTGGATTCCTAATGTCTTGTCACGTTTGCTTCACTCACGCTCTCTGTCTGCTTTACTTTGCACTTATTGGGAGTGAAGTTGAGCATGTCCTCGCATTTAAAAGCTATTTTTATTTTGTCTTTTGTGAGTTGTCCATATCCTTTGTCCAGTTTTTTAATGAGTTCTTGATGGTATTGTTTTGTGGGAGCTCTTTATATTTTAGGGAGGTTAGCCTTGTGGTATGAGTTGTAAAACATGCTTTCTTGGTTTCTCGTTTGACTTTTGACTTAGCCATGTTTTGACCATGTGAAAGTTTTTGATCCTTATATTGTCAAATTTCTCAATTTTTTTCTTTTATGGCTTCTGAACTTATAATCAAATTTTAGAAAGGCTTACTCCACCTCTGGGTTGTGAAATAATCCATCTGTATTTCTCTGTGGTTTCATTTAAATCTTTGATCCAATTGGAATATATGGGGAGCATGGTGCAAGGAGTGGAGCTAATTTTGTTTTATTCTCCAGTGTTCCAGTTTTCCCATCACCATCTATTTAGTGTAATATTTATTTTTTTAAATATGTTATTATGTATTTCATCTTATCCTCTCTGTTTTCAAATGCTGCGTATTGTATACTAAAATCCTGTGGATCTGGGGGTCCTCCTCTCCATTTTCTTGTGTTTCCTTTGTGTATCTGTTCGCTTGTTAGTACCACACTGTTTTAGTGATTGATGCTGACGAGCACATTTTTAACATTGGATATAACAAGTTAGTTACCCACTCATTGCTATTCTTTTTTAGTTTTCTTTGCTACTTTTCCTGTAAGTAAGCTTAAATGAGTATTTTCTGGCTCTGAGTGGATTTTTAAAGGATTTTCCAGAATTTGGTTTGAATATGCCTGCATGTTGGTGCAGTTTAAATAATGTTAATTTTTTAGGGAAACAGATCAAAGAGAAAATGTCAAACCAGTGGCAAGAGGACGACTCCAGAGACCTAAACCCAATTTATCAAGGGCAATTGGGAAGAAACCAGCCATTTCACAAGGTAAAACAGATGCAGAGAGCGAGAGTTTACACCCAGAAACTTCCATGGAAAAGGTATGGAGTAAGAGACTTTATGCAAATTAAAATTATGAAGATTTTTCCTAAATAGTTGGAAATAAAAATGTTTAGCTTGTAATTACAAAGTAATGTTACTGAAACTAAAACAAAGACGAGAATGTGCTCATTAATATTAAATTTGTTTTACTAATCTCCTGTTTATGCATTTTCTTTGGAACTGAGGAGATAATTCAGACCATCTGCAGTAGAGAGAAATCTGCCTTTTATTTTCTTGTATAAAATTTTTGTTCAAAATATTTTTAAACCAGCTGTGCGTAAAATTACATGCACAGCCCTTTCATCTGAATGCAGACACTGACCTTCCTCTATTTGTCCTATATACAGTTCGTCTCTCTTTTTATGTATGTAAATGTTTCTATAGTTTTTAATCATAATGTATATAATATTTAAAACTTTTTCTCTGAAACTATTCATTTACACTTTCTTGGGGTTAATTGATCTTTTTAATAGCTGCCTCAGATTAACATATTATTAATTTACCTTACCATTTCTCTAATGGTGGACATTTGCTTTAACTCTTGTAAATAAAAGCAAACAATTTTGTAAATAGGGCTTTCTTAAGGAAATACGCAAAGAATAAATTTCCAGAAGTGGTGGGATTAATGAGTCAAAGTATTTTAAATATTTTTAGGGCTCTTGTTATGCATTGTCAAACTGACAGTCCAAAAAAATGAATCTGTTTATGTTGCTACAAGCGTTAAATGAATGTTCTTGTTTCCTATCCTGCCAACATTATATTGTTATGAATTTTTTATTTTTGCTAAAATGCTTTTTAGAATGTTAGTCTGCTTTTTTTCTCTAATGTGAAATATCTTTTTTGTCACACTTTTTATGATAGTTATTATATTATGATCTTCTAAGATGTTTTTAAACTTTAGAAAATTGGGAAAATACAGATTCGTGTAAAAATTGAAGCAAAAACTACTTGTAATTTCGTTATCCAGATGCAATCAACCTTTTAGCCTATATCCTTCCAGCTTTTCTTTTACACAATTGAGTAGTAGTATTAATTCAGTTTTTTGTATCCTTTGGTACTTAGCATTTCATAAATATTTTTGTATATCATTAAACATCTTTTGAAAACATGGTTTTTAGTGACATCATAATATTCTATCACTGGGTATAACTGAATTTATTTAATCATTTAATCATTATTGCATGTTTTGTTTACTGTGTTTGCTGTTTTACATACTGTTCCAGTGAACATCCTTGTACTTAAATCTTTGTCTAAATATTTTCTTAGAATAAAGTCTTAGAAATGGTTTTACAGGATCAAAGAGTATGAACATTTTTAAGGCTCTTGATTTTAGTGGTAAAAGGCTTTCCGGAAAGGATATACCAATTTATGCTTCTATCAATAATGTATGAGATTATATGTTTTATAATATTCTCATCTGCATTTGTGATTTTGAGAACTCTGTTACAATTAGAAGTACAAAAAATTTTAATTTTCATTTATTACAAAGTTTGAACTTGATGTTAAGTAGATTAAATGTAAAAAATTGAATTTATAGAATCACTTGGAAAAGGATAAAAGGAACACATTTGACATTTCTGAAACAGAGAATACAGAGGGAGAGAACCCAGAAGCTGAGACTGTATCTAAGTAAGTATTTAGGAAGTAGAATAAAAATAGTACCTCTTACAAATGATTGTAAAACGTTTTTTCTATTTGATAATGTCTGAAGTTTATTTTCAGCTAGTGTACTTAAGTCCATTTTTAACTACAGGTCTTGTTGAAACATTTTGATAATGCTCTTTATGCTTAATATTGTAGAAATAAATTATGGTTGGATCCATTGAGTTAGTGATTACATTTCTCCCTCAGCGTATTAACAAGATTTTAACAAAATCTAGTTAGATAAATTAATAGTTAAGATATATGTTTATCGATAATTTTACTTATAGCAAGAGGTTTCACAAGGGAATATCTAACTTGGAATGGAGATCTAGAATTGGCCTTGCTCCGTGTGAGTCTGAGCAGTGGCTCTGGACTGTCCATTTATGCCGAACCTGTGTGCAGTGCCCTGGAGGTGGACATTACACAAGAGTGTCCTCAGTGGGGAATAATAGTACATGCTTGTCAGGTATAGGTTTTTCCAATTTTGTGATGAAAATTTGCTTTTAAAGTGCTTTTTATAGTCAGGCTTCCAGGATTATGTCTGTTCCAAAGAGTTAAGGTGCAGAAGTATGATGTCTTTGAGGATGTTCTTGAGTATACTTGGGAATTATTTTATATTACAAATGGTTTACTTACCCGTACCAGAGAGAAGGGAATAATGAAAACAAGCAAGTGTGTGGCTTCAGAATAACCATTGATTTTATTCTTTTGTAATTATTACAGTTCAAGTGAAAAAATTTGTCTGCAGGAAGATGATCAACCAAAGGCTTTCAGGCCTACACGGCTAACGAGGGGCCGATTGCGGAGGCCAAAGCCAAATGTTGGTAAAGCTGCCGAAAGAAAAGAAATTCTTCCATCACAGGAAAAAATTGGGGCCAATGTAGAAAACAGTGCAAATGAATCCTCTGTTGATAGAGGTGTAAGTACTCTGATCCCTCCCAGTTTTTTTGTCAAACCAGTACATAAGCCTCCTTTCACCCCACCTTATACAGCACACTATACAATTGTGTACACTCTTCATTAAATTTAAGGCCAACATCTTGCAGCCAGCAGCTTTGCTAATTTGTAAAGCCGTTTAATTCTCTGCGCTCCAGATTTTGAGCATTTACTTGATGGATCATCTGCATTCACTTGACTTCGAGTTTGGGCTTCCCTTCCCCATCACTGAGCAGCTATTTCAATTACACTTCCTTTTTGAAAATGTAGCTAAATATGTGAATTTTAATGCTGGCTTTAGCAGAATAAATGTTAAAAGCTCCCTACTAAAATACAATTCCAAGAACAAAGATTATGAATTTTAGATTATTTACATTATAACTAGTCTTTGTGATAAGGGCAAAAGTTGGCATAATTTGAGATTTGAGTTTCTTTTGTTATAATTCCCAAAGTCTAGAATGTGGATACAGTGATGAGGATTCAGAAAGTAGACCCAGAGGTAATTCTAACAGATGAGACTGAAGCAGGTACTTGCATTCTGATTGGGAGGAAAAGAATGGGGGCTTTGAGATGAGATAAAAGGTGTGGCTTCATGAAATTTTCTAAGATGTCTAAAGAAAAAACATTAAAAAGCATCCTTTGAATATCATTTTATAATTTTGAAGTGTGTACCATTTTCCTTGTACTCAGTTGGATAAATTTTCAATGAAATCTTTTATAAATGAGTGTTTCATTGTGAAACCTAAAACTTCTTTAAAAATGTGTTTGTTATTAAGACTCCGGAACAAATTGAAGATCAGTCATGTCAGAATGTTGAGTGTGAAGACATCACATCACAGTCTGAGGAAAAAGGTACTTCTTTTCAAAATGTGCAGCCAGATGAGCCCACGACTCTTAATGAATGTGTGAGGTAGGCATCATCTTATCCATTATATAATTTTTGAATTTTGTGTAAAGTTTTAGAAATTCTTAATCGTTTTTTTTTTTTTTAAAGATTTTATTTTTTCCTTTTTCTCCCCAAAGCCCCCCGGTACATAGTTGTGTATTCTTTGTTGTGGGTCCTTCTAGTTGTGGCATGCGGGACGCCGCCTCAGCGTGGTCTGACGAGCAGTGCCATGTCCGCGCCCAGGATTCGAACCAACGAAACACTGGGCCGCCTGCTGTGGAGTGCGCGAACTTAACCACTCGGCCACGGGGCCAGCCCCTTAATCGTTTTTTTAAAACAACAGCAGATCAGACTGACTTATCTGTGTATCACGTTACGTAATTATGTTTATGTACCAAATTTGGAGGGTACCAAACCAGAGCAATGGAATTATTAGTATACTTAAATTTTTTTTTCCTTTAGGAAATATTCAGTGTTCACAAAGCAGTGAGAACAGAATAATGGACTCCCATGTACCTGCTATCTAGTTCTAATAATTGTTATTATTTTATCTAGTTTCAACAATTCTTAGTGTTTTACCAGTCTCTGCATTTCAGGTCTGGCGTGTCGTGTACTTCCTTACTGCCCACTGCGTTAGCTGTTTAAACGCCACCTGACCTGAGGGTGAAAGCTGGGTTTCCTGAGCTATCTTAAAGGTCTTTGTTAGAAGACGGAAATTCCCCTGTTCCTCACTTCTTGCTCTCCTCCTTTGCTTCATCCCTCTCTCCCTACCCCCCTGTCCCCACTCTACCACTCCTCTGCTGCAGAATCTCTGGGTAGAAGCCTGCACAACTACGTTACTTGTTATGTATCTGATACAAAGACCAATCACAGACATCTGACAGTAGGGATTTTTTTTTTTTTTTTTGGAGGAAGACTGGCCCTGAACTAACATCTGTGCCCATCTTCCTCTACTTTATATGTGGGACGCCTGCCACAGTATGGCTTGACAAACAGTGCCATGTCCGCACCCGGGATCCAAACTGGTGAACCCTGGGCTGCCAAAGCAGAACATGCAAACTTAACCACTGTGCTATCGGGCTGACCCCCTGACAGTAGGGATTTTTTCTTCCTGTATTTTTCAGTGTAAGCTAGACGCCATTAATAATTCATGTGGCTTTGTAGAAAATTGTTTTCCCTGAGTGGTCCTTGGGTTTTAGAACCCTGGTGGATGTTGTTTAGAAATAATATCCGGTCTGATCTCAACAACTTTCCAAAGGCAGTGTCCTTTCTGTTTTATCCTGTGGCCTTTCTGGCCTTTGGATCTCCAGCATTGTTAAAAACAATTCTGAGATTCTGTTTTCTCGAATCCCCACCCTCAAACACTTTGAACTGTTCAAGATGCTGTGTAAGAGAAAGAAAACAGAGAAAGTGACTCTGACATGAAGAATGCATTAATAGTTCTACTTGATTCAATAAATTGGTGACTGTGTTTTTGAAACTCTTCTGGGCTAATATTGCATCCTATCTCCTTCATAGAAATATTTTGAGGTTTGTGTCATGGTTGGTGAGCTATCTTCTCGAGGTTTATAAATATTTTGTAGATTCTTAAGCCCTATATTTTAGACAATCACATCTGTGGACTGTGGAGCCGATTTATAGTTTTGTGTCTGTTCCTTCTCCTACTTTCTTCAGTTGTAATCCTCTTTCTTTCTGTGGTTTTCTCCTTAAATTAGGTAATCTGAGGAGAGAGTTGTGGATCCATTGGGTGGCTTTTCTTTTTTTTGAGGAAGATTATCCCTGAGCTAACATCCGCCACCAATCTTCCTCTTTTTCTTTCGCTGAGGAAGATTGGCCCTGAGCTAACATCCATACCCATCTTCCTCTGCTTTATATGTGGGACGCCTGCCACAGCATAGCTTGACAAGTGGTGCAGAAGTTCGCACCTGGGATCTGAACCGGCCAACCCTGGGCCACCAAAGCAGAACATGCGAATTTAACTGTTGCACTGCTCGGCCGGCCCCTCCACTGTATGTTTTGGGTTGAGAGACAGTCTGGTTCAGTTGCAGATCTGATCTCCAGTCCCAGACACTGCCTGTCAGTTCCTTGTGCAGCCAGCTGGTGGCGCTCTGTGAGAAGAGGGCTGTCTCTTCACCGTGTCCCCAGTTCCTAGCTCACACCTTCCTGGTGTGTGATGGGTACTTAGAGCTATTAGGTGACTGGTTGTTCATGAACTCCAAGTAGTGTGATGTTTATTATTTATCCATAAAAGTTAAGCTTATCAAGTCCTTTTATTACTTAGGGACAACCTAAGCACATAGAATATAATCAGAATATTTCATATTTGTATCTTAAAATTTGAATGATATTGAAGTAATGAAATTAATAAAGCTTTTGCTTAAAGCATTTATATATTTTAATAATATGCTAGTGTTCAAAATATGTTTATCTTTTATAAAGATAGTTTATCTTTTCTCATGATAACCAAACCAAGATTGCTAATACAGGAACCTCACTAAAAGGTAGATATTTCTGGATAGAGATAAAAAGAATCATAAGTCAGAAAATAGAATAAAATCCACCAAGGACTAACCACATTCAATTTCCTTTATTGATCAGTACTAATTTTGCATTGAATGTTATCAATTACTAAAGTCAATGGTGGGTATAAGACTCCTGAGTTATATAAACAAGTACAATTTGAAAAGCGGTCTTATTCCTAAGAACCTGCCTTGTGTTATCAAAAGTTGCATTATAAAAAACAGTTGTTTCAACCAGGAAAGATAGATTAGAACCTAGGAAGTTCAAACAAGCAGTAGCATCGGTTTTGATCTTTTTTTGGAGCTAAGTGTAGACACTAGTTCAGCCTCACATTGCTGAATGAGTCTGGTGTTCTGTTTGAGCTGGCTTCTGCCCAAGGTTAATGACCGTTCTTAACCAGTCACTAAGAGCGCTTTCAGTCGTATGTTTTCTTGGTTTTACCATGTGCTCTGCTAAAGCACGAGCATAGAGTGCTGCTACTGCTCTGGAGAGCCGATCCTCGTTCTAGGTGGTGGCTGCTGTGTGCCCAATAGCACTGAACAGACTGCCAAATACTGTTGTTAGTTGATCTTTCCTTTTATTCCCGGTGTGTATCATGAAATCACAAGCTCTTAGAGAAATATCTGGACAGGAGATCTCCTTTTTAATTGTTTTTAACAAGTGAGGAGGGCCAAACTTCTTCTGAGTTATGACTGTATCTTATTCAAATCATACCTCCATCCAGCTATTTGAGATGCTGGCCAAGTCTGGCCATGTGAGTGAGTTCCTTAATTCTTATAGCAGGGTGTGTGTCTAGGTGAGGGTGGCAGGAAAGGGGTAGGGGTGGCAGGCGCAAACTGGGCTGGCTGCAGTGTAGAGGACTGGAGAGGCTTTCTCAGCCAGTACGTGCGAAGGGTGGTGTGGACGACAATCGAAGAGAGACTGTTCAGGGCCAATTAGCTGCTGTTGTCATCGACCTAATTGGTAGATTTCTCTTTGTGTGTCTCTGTGTACAGTCATGCACCAGCCGCATAATGATGTTTCACTCAGCGGCGGACTGCATGTGTGATGGTGGTCCCATAAGATTAGTACCCTTCAGCCTAGGTGTGTAGTAGGCTGTACCACTTCGGTTTGTGTGAGTGCACTCTGATCACACAGCAATGAAATCGCTTGAGAACACATTTCTCAAAACGTGTCCCTGTTGTTAAGTGACACATGACTGTAATAAAATTTCCTAGAATTTCAATTTAAAATTTCCTATATTATTTTTATAATTATTTTAATAAAAATATTTTTATAATTATTTTACAAACTTAAATTTAAAATTTCCCCGTAATTTCAAAAGATGGAATTTTTTTCTCTCCTTTAGTTTTTAAATTTTACACAGATTCCTGGGGCTTCCTTAAATTTTTAATTTGAGAGTTTGTAGTTTTTCACTAGTGATTTCTCAAACATCATCTCTTCAACTGGCAGTCTGGTTTAAAATTTGATTGTCTTTTTTATAGTATTCAAGAGGATAATAAAGCAAATACACTCAAACAAGTCCCAATGGTAAAGACTCGATTTCAGAAACCAAAGCCAAATGTAGGAAGAGGGATTGGAAGAAGAAAAATTTTCTCAAAGGAAGAGGTGTCAGAGGAGATTCTTACCTCTGGGGAAATGACAACAGCTTTGAGAGAAGTTGCAAGACTGGGAGCCTCCCCAAGGGAGAACGGACCAGTGGAGGCTAATACTACTGAGGAAATGAAATCAGATTTGACAGAGACTGAAAGAAGAGGCGTTTCTCCCATGGAGAAGACACCGGAAATGATTGACATCACTGTGGACATGGAGACGGGTTTGGATGAAACTGGAAGAGGGGTTTCCCTAAGGGACAGGGTACCAGAGGTGACTGCTGCCACTGAGGAAAGAAAGACAGATTTGGAAGAAAATGGAAGAAGAGAACTATCCCTAGAGGAAAAGGCCCCAGAGGTGGTCAGCACTGTAGGTGACATGGAGACAGGTTTGGAAGAAACTGGAAGAGGGGTTTCCCCAAGGGACAAGGTACCAGAGGTGACTGATGCTGCTGAGGAAAGAAAGACAGATTTGGAAGAAAATGGAAGAAGAGAAATATCCCTAGAGGAAAAGGCCTCAGAGGCGGTCAGCACTATAGGTGACATGGAGACAGGTTTGGAAGAAACTGGAAGAGGGGTTTCCTTAAGGGACAAGGTACCAGAGGTGACTGATGCCACTGAGGAAAGAAAGACAGATTTGGAAGAAAGTGGAAGAGAAATATCCCTACAGGAAAAGACCCCAGAGGCGGTCAGCACTGTAGGTGACATGGAGACAGGTTTGGAAGAAACTGGAAGAGGGGTTTCCACAAGGGACAAGGTACCAGAGGTGACTGATGCCACTGAGGAAAGACAGACAGATTTGGAAGAAAGTGGAAGAGAAATATCCCTAGAGGAAAAGGCCCCAGAGGCGGTCAGCACTATAGATGACGTGGAGACAGGTTTGAAAGAAACTGGAAGAGGGGTTTCCACAAGGGACAAGGTACCAGAGGTGACTGATGCCACTGAGGAAAGAAAGACAGATTTGGAAGAAAGTGGAAGAGAAATATCCCTAGAGGAAAAGGCCCCAGAGGCGGTCAGCACTATAGATGACGTGGAGACAGGTTTGAAAGAAACTGGAAGAGGGGTTTCCCCAAGGGACAAGGTCCTAGTGGGGATCAATGCCATAGGGGGAAAGGAGGTTGATTCGAAAGAAACTGGAAAAGGAGCCATTTCCCTGACAGAAAAGGTTTTGGGAAAGACGACTGCCGTTGAGGAAACCCAGGCAGATTTGGAAGAAACTGGAAGAGAAATTTCCTTGAGGAAAAGTAGATCAGAAGAGACTAGTACCACTGAGGAAATGGTGGCAGATTTGGAAAAAACTGGAAAAATAGACATTTCTCTAAGGGGAAATGTACCAGAGGAGACTGGAATCTCAAGACAAACTGAGACAGATTTAATGGAGAGCATTAGAGCTGTCGGTAGTGCTCTGCCATCGCTGAATCTCCAAGTACGTATTTTTCTGTCCTTTAAAAATTTTTTTGAATACTTTTTCAGGGAAAGATTATCAAAATAATTCCACAATTATTGTCCTTAAGTCAAACAACATTTAAAATCTTTAAAAGCCTGAAGTCTTTCTCAGCCCAAAATCCTGTGTTTCAGGACTTTAAAGAAACAATATATTCTTTTTTAAAAATAATTAAAAAAAAGTTTTAGTTGTGGAAAAGTTGCTATTCTTACTGTCAGTTTGAAGTTACTGTTTCAGATAAAAGGAATGTAGGAAGTGGACTGAAACTGTGCTAACTCTGATATGAACATACCTTGGAATTATTTCTTTTGATCATATTTAAATCAGGTTTTCTCTTTTATTTCATTCCCCACCCCTCTTTACTCCACTTTTTAAAAAATTCCTTTTAGTAGAAGTTTCCATTTACTTCAAGTTCATGCTATTCTACCAATTTCGAGGACTTTTGTCCTAACTTTTTTTGGATAAGTCATAGCATTTGTGGTTTGGAAAAATCATAGTATGCATTATAAAAAGAAGAATTCTATGTTTGACCATTTGTAAATTAAGTTTTATTTTATTTAAAAGTTAAAGAAACAAACTTGTAGATTTTTAAAGAGAAGTGTGTAGAGTATAGTAGGCTTTTGTTTGGAATGTGTGAAATGCTGAAGGAGACTTGTGTATGTGGCGGTTTGCTGTGGCTTTTCCTCCAGAACATCGGCAGTGAAGCACTACTGGTGGTGCCTGTACCTGGAGAAGAAGAAAGAAGTTCTGAAAAGGAAGGCTCAAGTCAGCTGAGTCATTTGAAGACGTCTTCACAGACTCCTGAACTTGGTGAAACAGAAGACCAGGGGATGCTATCTCCAGACGCTCCAGAGCGGTTTTCAGATGCTAATTTAAGGTACGAGTAGATACGTCTGTGTGCTTTTAAAGAAAAAGCATGTAAAGTTATATGTGCTGATGATATTTAAGTAAGTGAGGTTTCAGGACATGTCTCTAGCATAGTGTCAGAGATTTTAAGCTAGTTTTGGGAGGACTAGGATTGGGAGAGAGGATTGAGGTCATTCTGACAGTAGATTGTGAGAATTACTAACATACAGAATTGTCTGTAACCCATAGTCCTAAGCCACTACGAGTGTAACCAACCTGCACTTTCTTTCTGCTGAGATGGTATGATTCCTAGGCTTGTACGTGGATTGTACCACTCGTGTTTTTCAGCCTCTACCAAATAGTGTAATTTGTTTTTCTGTTAGGAATTAGAATTAAACATTTACCACCGGTGTCTAAGGTTGTCCTAAGACTCCACTCCCACTGCCCTTCAGTCCATTCTAAAGCTTGATCATCCTTCTTCCAAAGCAAATCTCTTCCTCAAGAACAGAAGCCACTTGAAGTTAAACCAGCACCTTTTGTGAGAAGTCGATTCAAAAGACCAAAGCCAAACTTAGCGAGAGCAGCTTTAAAGAGAGAGATGACGGAAACAGGAATGTCTGTGCCTGGGAAGAAATTGGAAACTGGTAAAACGGAGACTGGTGTGATACAGCAGAGCAGGGAACAGACAAACATGCTCCCTTCTCAACACGTGAGTGGCATTGGTGATGGAGGGTTGGTTTAGTTACTATGGTTACTAGGGTAAAACACCTGGAATTGGATTTTCACAAATATTTCCTCATATAATTTTCACTGCATGTGATAGGATTGTTGCTGTACTAATGGACCTCATTGTTCCATGAGGTTTGTGCAAGAATCTCACCCTCTGATGATGGGTGAGTGTGTCACAGGAAGGAGTTTCATAGGTTGGACTCTAGTTTGAGTTCTGACTATATTCGTTATGTGACCAGAGCCAAATGATACAGCCAGTTTCTTCATAGGAAAAGTGAGAATGACGGTACTTTACTTCACTCTGTCGTGCAGGTGAACTAGACAGTTAGAAGCTTGATGTGGGCTAAGGGAGACATTTTATTTACTTCGTTAACCTGGTCCATAACAGATTAAGATTGTGTGATATGGCATTAAAAACTTCGAAATGAAATGTTAACACTCATAAGTTGTGTTCTAAACATATAAACTACTGTTCTGAATTAAAATTCTTCTTTTACATCTTGAAATAGCTTAGTTCTTACTGTGCTTAAACATTTGTACTTTTTCCTCCTAATCTTATTTTAAAAAAGATAAATTGCTTTTTTTTTGTTGCTGAGGAATATTCTCCCTGAGCTAACATCTGTGCCAGTCCTCCTGTATTTTGTATATGGGTCACCATATACGTGCCGCCACAGCATAGCTGACGAGTAATGTAGGTCTGTGCCTGGGATCTGACCGTGGGAACCCAGGCCACTGAAGCAGAGCACAGTGAACCCAGTGACTAGGTCACAGGGCCGGCCCCGATAAAGTGCTTTTTAATTTTATCTGATTATAAAATTTCAAATTGGAAAACATATATAATCCAAAAAGTGAGAGTTCTTTATCATGTTCGATCTCTCCCTCTCAAGTTGATCATGTAGCAATTTTAATGTATCTGCCTAGGTTTCTCTAGATATTTACTTATGTAAATAATAAGATGTGCAGGTATTTTCATTGTTTTGCAAAAATGGCGTCATAGCTTACCTTCTGATTTTTCCACTTAACACCATACTCTGAACATCTTTTTGGATCAGTGTATAGAAATTTATCTTCTTTTAAATGGCTCTATCCTCTTGCATTATAAAGACGTTATAATTTATTTATTCAATCTCCTGTTAATAGAGTTGTCTTGTTTCCAGTTTTTTTGTTTTTTCTTTTTTGGGGGGCTATTACTGCTGTAATAAATATCCTTGTATATAATTTTCTAGATGTTTATTTTTATAAGATGCATTTGTAGAAGTAGAATTGCTAGGACTTAAACTTCTTGCTAGATACTCCCGTGTTGTCATCTACAAAGACTAGACCAATGTGTTCTTCTAATAATATATGAGAGTTTCTATTTCCTGATACTTTTACCAACCTTGATGAAATTTTCTTTATCTGCCTTCTAGGATGTGGCTTTCCTAATGACATCAAGAGAAAAAGATGGATCAGGTCCCAGGCCGGAGGAGGCTGTGGTATCACCCTGTGTGCAGATTGAAAAGGACTTGTCGTCGCCCAGCTTTTGTGAACCTGTGGAGGAGTCCCAGGCTGCACGAGCCCAGGGAGAGGAAGGAGTAGTTTCCGTGAGGTAAGCAGTGGTAGTTCCTTGAAAATCTAAAATAAGAGAGAATTCTTTCAAAAATTTTTAAATTTTTGTCAAGATGTGTTAATGTGAATATCAAGAGTACTTGACTTATTTTTATTCATATCTCTGACTGCCTAAAATAGAAAATCAGATTGAGTTCAACACCTTTTAACGCTTGCCTGCTTACATTCACTGTAAACTGCTAAAGAGCATATACAAGGCAGTGCATTAAAAAACATATGTATATAAAGTATGTATTCATTACCTTTTTAAAAATTGTGGTAAAGGACATGGAACATGAAATTTACCATTTTAACCATTTTTTGTGTCCAGTCCAGTGTCATTAAGTACATTCACATTGTTTTGCAACCATCACCACTGTCCGCCTCCAGAACTTTTTTGTCTTCCCAAACTGAAACTCTGTTCCCATCAAATGCTCCCCACCCCACTTCCTCCACTCCCTGGTAACTACCATTCTGCTTTCTGTCTCTATGAATTTGAATATTTTGAGGAACTTATGTAAGTTCATTACCTTTTGAGAATTGAAATAAGTATTTTGTTTTACAAAATAAGATATTTGTAATCAGAAAGTAATTTAATTTTCCTTTAATGGTACAGAATATCTTTGTAGGGAGTTTATTAGAGGAGATTCAAATTTTATATTTTTATGGTGGTTTTCATTTTTTTACAGTCAAGCTCCCTCTCTACTCCCTGTTCCCTTTTCTAGGACTCAGAATATAAACACTTTCCAACAAGAAATGAAGGAAAGTGTTACCCAAACTGCTCCATCAGTACGGGGCCGACTTCAAAGACCCCGACCAAACATAAGAAAGGCTGGACAGAGGCAGAGAGTAGAGAAAGGTGAAGCCGAAGGCATAGTCGAGGAAGAAAGAACGGTAGTGCAGAAAGATGAAACTGAAAAGAAGTTCCTGACTGGGGTGAGTTACCTTCACGGAGATAAATTGCACCTTTTAATGCGTATTGAAATATCAAATGGAAGCTCAGACTTGGCTTAGAAAATAGGCATCTGACACTTATTCTTACTCAATAAATATGTAACGTATCTAGTTTCAGGTTTTCCATTCTGGATTTTTTCTTTTCTTTTCTTTTTTAAAGATTTTATTTTTCCCCCCAAAATCCCCCAGTACATAGTTGTGTATTTTTAGTTATGGGTCCTTCTAGTTGTGGCATGTGGGATGCTGCCTCAGCGTGGCTTGATGAACAGTGCCATGTCTGCACCCAGGATCCGAACCAGCGAAATTCTGGGCCGCCAAAGCAGGGTGCGCGAACTTAACCACTCGGCCATGGGGCCGGCCCCTTTTTTTCTTTCTTTTAAAGATTTTATGATTCCGGATTTTTTAAAAGTGAAAATAGGCTTATCTTTTTTCCTAATGGACCTCTTCATTTTGAAAATGTTCAATCAGTACAAAATAATATAATAGCTCCCCCAAATCCCACCACCCTGAAACCTTGTGACAGATCTTAGCAATCTCCTTGCATGCACATGTGCATACTTACGTAAATTTAAATGATAAAATCATTGTGTACATGTTACTTTGTGACTTACTGTTTTTCACTTATTGTATTAAGTAGCTTTCCGCATCAAGAAATATGGAGGTACATCTTTTTTTTTTTTGGTAGGGAAGATTGGCCCTGAGCTAACGCCTGTGCCAGTCTTCCTCTATTTTGTGTGTGGGATGCCACCACAGCATGGCTTGATGAGTGGTGTGTAGGTCCATCCCCTGGATCCAAACCCATGAACCCTGGGCTGCCAAAGTGGAGTATGCGAACTTAACCACTATGCCCCTGGGCTGGCCCCGAGATACATCGTTTTCAACTGCTGCATGACATTCTACTGTTCTGAATGACAGTTTAACCAGTCTGTTATTGATGGGTCTTTTGATATTAGAGACAAATCTAAGTAGTGTTGTGCCCATTTCAACAAATCTTGTTTTTCTGTCCTTATTTTCTTTGTCTACCAAGGGCAAATCTAGATTTAAAGTGATTGTAATCATTGTTTGAACCCCCCAAAAGAAAAAAGACCATTAAACTTTTTTAGGGGGCTTCACACCAGATGGCTGCTGTAGTCTTACAGTGTGTGTGAACATGCTGCTATGGTAACTGCTGACTCTCTCTTTCTGAATTAGGCAGTTTTGTTTTGGGCAACAAAACATGAACATTGTATACCAGTTTGAGTCTTCATTTTAAAAAACTAAATACTTTTCTTAATGATTGAAAGATTTTAGGAGATATGTTCTATTGAAAAAAATATACTAATATGGTTTTGTCATTTCAGGCAAATTTTCAAATTGGAACTGAAGTTGAAGTTGTACCTTCCAAAGTTTCAGAAGGTGGAATGTCTGAAAATCAGAGTCATGTGGTTCTTGTAGGAAACCTTCCTGTTAACAAAGTCAGTGTTTTAGATGAAAAGACGAGGTGAGTTTACCTTTAATCAGAAAAGCAGAAAACTTTTCAAAGATGAAGGTCAATAATTACATAGTTATTTTATATAACTTCACATCTAGAAAACTTTAGGAAAGGATAAAGTAATATGAGACTAGAATATTTTAAATCTGCATCAAATACTATAAGAATTGCTTGACTAACATTTTCTCATTCGTAATTTCTCTGAAAAGCTTGTCAAGCATCCTCATTTTTTATTTTAAAACTAAACTTTTATAGTAGATTGAAGTTCTTAAACGCTTTACATCTTTAGGAATTTATGACCTGCTGATGGAATTCATAGGTAGGAAGTGCTAGTGAGGTGCCTACTGTGTGCTGCTTTTAGAGCTGTGTCCCGAGCTGGATGGTGAGAAGGGCGTGTTGTGAGTGCGGTGCACTGGGGGTGAAGGTGCTTCGGCACCACCACTTCTGTTACTGGGGTCTGCTTTGTCGTTGCCGACTTTAAATTAGGATGTGTTAGTTTTTTCTTTTTAACATACAGGAAAAATAAACCCACCTTTCCTTTTTTGAATGTTGTCCGTGGTCCATCTGATTTACTACAGTATCTTTGTAACTAGGATGTATTTTAGCAAAGTATTAATTTTCCTCTAGGATGTCTTCAGCATTTATCAGTTTACTTTAATAAAATTGATAAATTTTATCAGTTTATCAATCTATTACAGCTCCCTTAATTATATAGAATTAAGTTGGTTCTTTGGGAAATGCAGAAGAGAGGTTACTGTATCCCTTTTTCACCCTCTGTGGAGCTGTAGTAACAGAGTTTGGGCATGCTGTGTCGTCTGTCTGAACAAGTGGCGCTGTGGACTTTGAATAACTTTAAACAGTTTGCTCTCGTGTAGGCAGGTTTCTTATATGAAGCTTTCATTGTTTCAGTGTGAATTTCTTCATTTCTTTTGTTTTCCTTTCTGTTTGTGTATATGTGTCTTGAAGAGCCTTTTCATATTGCTTTTGTTTTAAGACTAAGGCCAGTTTTTATGTTAATTTTCAGTTCCCTTACTTAGCCATTTCTTCATTTCTTTAAACTGGATGTTTAAGTAAGTGGTGCTTAGAAATATTTTTCGCTGAAATGCATTACAAACACATTTATATTACAAGTGCTATATTGGATTAGATTGATGATTGATCCCATTGAGTAATTTATCTCTAAAAATGATTCCAGAGAACTCTTTCTGAGATCTTAATCCCCAGACATTAAAGATGAACCTTTCACATCTCTGGCTTTTCCTGATTACTATTTATGGATTTATTGTCCATGTATTATTTAATCCCTTTTGGTCTTACAGAATTAGACAGAATTTTGCCACTGAACAGAACCTTATACGTTCATTCATTTAACAAACATTTTAGCATTTCCTGTGTGCCAGGCATTGTTCTAGGTGCTGACAGTACAGGACAATATGGAACAAACAAGCAGTCCTGTCCTTGTGGAGGTTATATTCTACTTGGGGAAACAGATCATAAACAAAAGAAATAAGGTGAATAAATGAGTGGAGAGAAATAAAGCCAGTGGGGCAGTAGGGAGTACCATGATTGGGGATTTACTTTTTAATTTGCGTTGGTCAGAGAGAGCTTCGTTGCATGGGGACCATCGGAGAGAAGCCCTAAAGGAAGCGGAGGAGCAGGTCCAGAGAATGTCAGTGGAGGGAGCAGCAGCCGGAAGTACTTAGGCAAGAGCACGCCTGGCCTGTCTGAGGAGCAGCAGAGGGCCGGTGTGAAGGGGCCCAGGGGAGCAGTAGATGTGGGAAAGGCAAGGCTGAGCGGGAGAGGGCCAGTTATGTAGGACCATTGGGAGGGTTTCGACTTTCCTCTAAGTGAGCCTTGAAGACTGTTGACCTTTGAGGGCAGTCTCTCTTAATGCTCTCATTCGTAATTGACTAAATAAACCTAGGAGATTTAAATGGCTTGCTCAAAGTGACATTGACAATTTTGTTTTTAAAATTAAGTTTTCAGGATTTATGACTTTGAGTCTAGCAAATTCTTACATGGGTAGAGCTTCGTGAAAGAAACATGTTTCAAGAGATTTTATGCTCAGTCAGTCTTTGCATTTTTTAATGAGAGAGATCTAACTTTTAATATCCCTCTATGGAAACCTATACCTCACCCCACACCCCCTTTTTTAAAAAATTTTTCTGTTCATGAAGTTTATTCCAGCTTTTAGCTGTATCATGACCGATACTTTCTTCAGAGTGTGTGTTCTGTATAGTTTTAAAGTTAACTTATTCTTATGTCCAGCATTTTCTTACCATTTTTGGTCTCAGTAGCACAGTGGGCTTATGTATATATTTTATTCTTAAATACCTTTGTAGAATCACACTTGGTGGTAAATTGCTTATACTTAGGTTACATATTATTTATTTTCCCACTTGTTAGCCTCTACTGGCATGTATTCATTAGCATCCTAACCTTGTTAGGACTTCCTTGATGTTTCACTGCCAGAGGAGCTTAGCAGGTTGGAACATTTGGAAATGTGACTGACTACTTTGTGTTTTAAGTAATTTACCAGAAACATTACTTAAGATTAATCTTTAATGTAGATCTTTCAGAAAATTCGTGATAGGTACTTATATACCCACTTATTCTTTATAAATAACTAGGTTTATATCAGTTTTAAACTTCTTAATTCAGAATCCAAATCTTTGCCAGTTATTAAAATATTTCCCAGGAAACCTTAAGATAGCTGTTCAGGTCGCCTTGGGAGCTCTGGCTCCTCTGTCGAATGTTAGGAGCTTGTTTGTGTGTGATCTGGCAGATACAGATGGGTTATATTGAGATCCTCACGACACTGGCTGTCAGTGAAGCCTTTTCTGTGAACTGACAGGTGTGGTGGAAGGATAGTCTCCAGCTTTCAGACCTGCTCTTGAACCAGAAGGACAAGGTTGCTGTGACTGTTGTATGTTTGCTCATGCTTCAGAGCCCGGTTGAAGGCATTTGCTTAAAGTGCTGTTATGAAAACCATCTTCAACCACTGGTATTTTTTTTGGATCTAATTATTTCTCTGAAAATTACACAAAGTGACATGAAACCACACACTAGATCAATGAATGGAGGTAAAAAAAGATTACTATTGTAAAACTACTCCCAAGGCTATCTAGAAAATGGAAGTTATGAAAGCTTTTATATTCTTCCTTTCATGTCAGCATATGTGGCTTTATTTTACAGGCTTGGTTTTATAGCCAGTTTATATATAGTTCTTTGAACATAGAATTGGTTTGTGCCCAAAACTGTTTGCTTTGACAGCTGTGACATCACCAGGGAATTCTGATTCGGTTCTTCAACGTGATCTGTGCTACATTCTAGACACGAACATGAAACGTGTGTTCCTGGTCCAGCACAGTTGATAAGAAGGCGATTCCAAAAGGCTGGGCCAAATTTGGGAAGAGCTCATGGTGAGAAAGAAGCAGCAGCTGTAGAAGAAGACAGAGCAGAGCAGAGCAAGGCCAAGAAGCCAGAAGATAATTTGCTGGACCAGGAAGATTCTGACACCCAGCTCCTGCAGAAAGTAAGTTTGAAGAAGAGAATTTTTATCAGTGGGCTCTGTTTTGTCAGGACCATGGAAGAGAACATTGAAAGAATACAGTTTTACCTTTTGTACTGTAACTGTTTTCATGCAAATTGAGTGACTTTCTAATATTATAAAAATTTAGTAACCAGTCACCTCTGTGTGTGTAAACCTAGAACTTTAGGCCAAACTCCCAAACCAAATTACCGTAGAGATTGTTTCCATGGTAATATTAGCTGTTTCTTCTTAAATTTAAGGAAAAGGCTGAGTTTCTGACATCTCTGGCGGTTTCAGCAAGAAAAGATTCTGTAGGTTCCAGAGAGGCTGTTTGGGCTAAAAAAGATGCTGAGTCATCACGAGCCGCTGGGGATAAGTCTGCGTCTTCAGGTGTTGAAGAGCAGCATCTCAGTAAACTCACAAGGTAAAGTTGTATTTAGCAAGCACTCTCAGAATAAGAAATAAAAATAACTTGTTCTTTATGGATGTCCTACCGTAACCTACGGATAGAGTAAAAAGATGGTTTGTTAATAGAAGTGTAGATTGTTTTTTATGGACAAGTCTGTTTCTTTCCCACTTTTGATTTTTATTTACTAAAATTTACTTTTTATGATGTTTTTAGCAAGATTTCTCTTTCCTACGTTTAAAAGTTCTGGGTGTTGAGTATATTAGACATGAGTAGAAGACTGACCAAAGAGTAGTATGTATTATCTAATAATTAGGGGGCTATTCGAATGGGGTCACAAACACAATTGAAGGGTACCCTTCTTCCACAGTTTTCAAGGAAAGTGGAAGGGAACCTGAGTTCTAAAAAACAACATTGTTCTGATGGATCTTCTGCCTTCCCTGTTTTAACCTGATCTGTTCACCCAGCAGGATAAAACAGCATCACTTTTTGATCCCATATTCTGTATTTATTGACCCAGTGTCTTTATCCCTTGTTCTAATAATTTCCAGTCTTGTATTTCATCTTCACTTAAATAACAGGGGAAAAAATGGCCCAGAATTAACAATTTACTATGGAAAATTTGTAGATAGATAACTAAGAATTAACTCTAAATGAGGAACTAAATAGTAGTAACAATAAATTCCTTTCTTCTTCGCACAGCATAAATTTTTGACAGAATGGGTGGTGTGAGTTTTTGTTGTAACAGCTTGAACTGGGATTTCACTCTGAAAGTTTGCTTTTCATTAAAATTATCCTTGTGTGTGTAATGACTGTGTTGTTGTTTTGATTGAACATCCAGCTGTCCACAACTGTTAAAAGAGTCAGACTACTCTAAAATTGCTCTGGATCAAAGAACAACTGTCTCTTCTGCCTCTGAGTGTGAGGGAGGTCGTAGTGAGAGGAGAACGCATCGGAAGAGCAAGCCAAATGTCACCAAAGGACGTGGATCAAAGCGAATCCGGACTAAGACCTCTAAGAAGGGACCCAGAGCTTCCAGGGCCGTGCTGGTGACTCTTCGGGCTTCCCAGGAAGAAGATGAAGACGACACTGAAGATTTTGAGTGTGACTATGAGGAAGAAACCTATCACCTTGCTCCAGAAGAAGTAAACAAAGCTCCAGTGTTTGTACCCGTTGGTCTCAGATCTCCTGAACCTGTCTCTGCTCAGATTGAGGAAACGATGGAAGAGGTAGTTTGTTTCTTGAATCCCTGGAACTTTATTTTACTTGTTTTTTTCTTTTTGCGGATCATTATTTCTTCTCTTAGTGATTATTAGGAGTTGAGAAAGTTCATTCTCTGAATAACCTCTACCAAGTGTAATTTGTTTTGGCCTGGTGGATAGCCTGAGACGCCAGGAGAAGTAGGCTTGTGTGACCTCCTGTGAATGCTCAGCCCCACAGCCCAGGTCCAGCACAGGGTGATCACTGTGACAATAAGGGTCGAAATCTGACTTCACTTGTATCTGGAGGCTGCTTAATCTGCTTTCTGATTATTTTTAATTTTGGCAGATGGTTTCTGTTAACTTTTTGTGATAGGCTCAGGCTGAGCTCTGGTTGGTAGAGAAGGTAGGGGAGATATTTCCTTTTTTTTTTTAATTGTGGTAAAATACACATAGCAAAATTTACCATGTTAGCTGTTTTAATTTTTTTTTTAAAGATTTTATTTTTCCTTTTTCTCCCCAAAGCCCCCCCAGTACATAGTTGTGTATTTTTAGTTGTGGGTCCCTCTAGCTGTGGCTTGTGGATGCCGCCCTAGCATGGCCCGATGAGCGTGCTACGTGCGCACCCAGGATCCGACCCGGGGAAACCCTGGGCTGCCGAAGCGGAGTGCAAGAGCTCAACCACTCGGCCGCGGGACCGGCTGCCCACGTTAGCTGTTTTTCAGTGTACAGTTCAGTGGCCTTAAGTAGATTCATCTTGTTCTGCTACACCATCCATCCACAGGACTTTTCTTCATCTTGCAAAACTAAAACTCTGTACCCATTAAACAATGATTTCCCATTCTCCCTCTCCTCTAGCCTGTGGCACCCACCGTTCTACTTCGGTGTCTGTGACTCTGGATACCTTATATAAGTGGAATCATACGGTATTTTTTTCTTTTTGTGACTGGCTTATTTCACCTAGCATAATGTTTTCAAGGTTCATTTATGTTGTAGCATGTGTTAGAATGTCCTTTTTAAGGCTGAATAATATTCCATTGTGTATATATACCACATTTTGTTTGTTCATCTGCCAACGGACAGTTGGGTTACTTCCACCTTTTGGCTATTGCAGTGAATGCTGCTATGAACACGAGCAAGGGTTATATGGATAGCTCTTCTAATCCCTGCTTTCAACTCTTTTGGGGATATTCCTCAAAGTGGAATTGTGGATCATATGGTAAATTGTAAATATACTTTTAGTTTTTTGAGCAACTGCCATACTGTTTTCCGTAGCAGCTGCATCACTTTACATTCCCAAATAACAGTGTACAAGCTTCCGCTTTCTCCACATCCTTACCAACACCTGTTATTTTCAAGTTTTTGGATAATAGCCATCCTACTGGATGTGAGGTGGAAGAACATTATTACTTCAACTTACTTTATCATAAAAGCTCCTTACTGCTTTGCCTCTTGGCCTAGTATCTAACTTTCTAGCTTCAAAGTTTTATTTCCATCTCAATTTGCGGTAACTTATTTGGCTTATAGGTCAGCATATCTGAATCAATTTTGTAGTAAGCATTCATGATAGTTTCTGAGTCATTTGAAACAGTCAGGAGTTAACCAGGTTAGTAGTGATGATAATAAGAAAAGAAGCAGGAAACAAAACAATTCAAGTAATGTTAAGTTAACCCAGAATTAATGTATTACTGAATCTGTAAATTCACATTTATGAATGGAAATCCAAACCCACCTTAATTTATTCGCTGTTAATAATAATGTGCTAGATTAAAAGTTAATGAGTTAGAATGGTTGAAGCTAAATAAAAATGATCCAAAAGGAAGTTTTCTTGTAACTGAAAGTTGAAAGTAAGCATAGTGACTTTGTTTTAGTTAAAACCAAGAAAATGCAAAAGGAAAGTTAATTTTGTGCAAGGACAGCTGGTTAACACTGCATGAGAATTCCTTTAGCTATATGTTTTGTGTTTTACAAATTTCTTTAGGTGAAAGGCAAATTACTGGTGAAAACTAATATCAGAAATTAATTTCTGAAAATCAGGTTCCAGGATATATCCCTGAATTAATACAGAATGCCTTCTTAAATAGCATTAATCATAATAATTGAGCAAGGAAAGCTTAAATTATATTCCTTATAGCCAGCTTACTAAAGCAGGGAAATTCATTTACATGTTAGAAAATATTTCCTTTAAAAAAAACACTGAAATACAATGGCATATTGTTAAATCATATAGGGGTGTAAAATATTGATATATACTACAACATGAACCTTGAAAACGTTATGCTAAGTGAGAGAAACTAGTTACCAAAAAATCACATACGAAATGTCCAACAAGGAAAATCTATAAAGACAGAAAGCAGAGTAGTGGTTGCTTAGGGGTTTGGGGATGAAAGGAGTGATAAGTAATGGGGGTGGGGCTGCTTCTTTGAAGTGATGAAAATGTTCTTGAAGTGACTGTGTTGATGGTTGCACATTATCTGTGTGTATTCCAAAAAACATTGAATTATACACTTTAAATGAGTGAGTTGTGTGGAATGTAAATTATATCTCAATAAAGCTGCTTAAAAAAATAAAGCTTTGAAACTGTATAGTGCTTAAAGAACCAACTTTCAATTATCTGGAATATTCTTGTTTTCTAGCCAGTCCCAACTCCTTAGAAAATATTTCGTTTTTTCAAGTCACTTGAACTTTTTAATTCGCCTCAAGCCTATAGGGTGTTAGCAAAGATTTTTCTTTAATGTTTGCATCTGAGAAAACAGACACAGAGCACTCAGGTGTTACTATAATAAATGTCTTGAAGGCAGATTTTTTTTTCTTTTAAGATTTTATTTTTTTCCTTTTTCTCTCCAATGCCCCCCTAGTACATAGTTGTATATTCTTCATTGTGGGTCCTTCTAGTTGTGGCATGTGGGATGCTGCCTCAGCGTGGTTTGATGAGCAGTGCCATGTCCGCGCCCAGGATTTGAACCAACGAAACACTGGGCCGCCTGCAGCGGAGCGTGTGAACTTAACCACTTGGCCACGGGGCCAGCCCCATTAAAGGCAGATTTTTAAACTTGGCTCTTTACTCAGTTTCTACTGAATTACACAGTCATTTATATTCATCTCTCTGTTAATAAGGAAATAGGAGCCAGACTGTCTTGTATAGGGTCTGGGAGATACATCTTAGTCCTTTTAGCCCCTAGATTCTAGGCATCTTTGACCACAAAGACTGCTAAATGAAGAGTAGATGTGAGCAAACCCATTTCTGACATGGCCATTGCCACGGCTGTCAAGAATCGTACAGTTTTTGGGGTTGTGGGAGAGGGTGGTTGCCTTGGTTGGGGGTGAGGGGTGATGAATCCTTTTAAGTGCTTTCAACTCATCTCTATGATAGCCCTTAGAACAGTGTATAGATAGTTGATGACATGTCTGTTTTCCTTCGCTTGTGAGTCCCTTGAGGGCAGGGACCACATGTGTCTTCGTCAGCTTTGCATCCTTGTACCTGTAGCCCTCTAGTTTCTAGGAATCACTCTGTAAGTGTTAACAGACGAGTGAGAGAATTTATGGGAAAGTAGGGACAAAGTGTGGATAAGGGAAAGTGGGATGCTGGATACTGAGAAGATCAGCCTTGGAAATTTTGCTTCCGGTCTGTAAGCATCACAGACCTCTCAGAAACCTTAAATGTTTTACTTTTGCCAAGTTGATATCAATCAGTTTAAGAATTACTACATTTTAGTTTTTTAATCATGTATGAATGTGGATTATTTCTTCAGTTTAACCTTTTATTTTACTCATTCATTTTGTTTTGCTGTGTATAGTATGACAAAATGAAATAATGAAACTTTTCACTTTGACAGCTTGAAATAACCGTGAATGTCCCTGATGTCGGATGCATAACTGTTGATGAACCTCAGCTCTTACACACGGATGCGGCTACTCAGGAAATGAAGCAGGGAGATTTGAACTCATTATCACTTGTAAGCATCCATTTTATTATGTTTTGTCTTACATTCTTCGTTTACTGTGAAGAGACTGGAAGTTTATTTTGAAAGCTTTAGGTTACAAGCAGTTCTTAGCTTGTTTTTATCATGTAGAGAGCTGTAAGCATGAAGAGTAGAAAGTACTGAAAAATCCATAGATTTTTTATTTGGCTTGAAAACCATTGATTTTTTTGTCTGTGGGCAGAGCTCTTTACGTTCTCGTAGACTTAGGTTAACCTTCTGTTGCATTAAATCTCTGCTGAATGTAAATTATTTAAATATATTGAGTCGCATTTTATTTGGTGCTCACTCTTTCTTATTGTTGGTGTTTATCTTGTTTTTGCAAATGAAGACCTGGAATTATAACTTTTTAACAGCTTTGTTAAGATAAAATTCACATACTGTACAATTTACAAATTTAAAGTGTACAATTCATTGGTTTTTAGTATATTTACAGATATGTGCAAATGTCATCACTGTCAATTTTCAAACATTTTCATCGCCTCAAAGAGAAACCCCATGCCCATTAGCAGTTGCTCCCCATTTCCTCCCAACCCTCCCCAGGCCTAGGCAACCACTTACTGACTTTCTGTCTCTCTAGATTTGTCTTTTCTGGACATTTCGTATGAATGGACACGTACAGTGTGGTCTTTTGTGTCTGGCTTCTCTCACTCAGCATAATGTGTTCAAGGTTCATCCATGTTGTAGCCTGTGTCAGTACTTCATTTCTTTTTGTGGTCAAATCATGTTGCATATGGGTATACTGCATTTTGTTAATCCGTTCATCTGTTCATGGGCGTTTAGGTTGTTTCCGTCTTTTGGCTGTTGTGAATAATGCTGCTGTAAACATGTGTGTACACCATTCTCTATGGACATATGTTTTCACTTCTCTTGGGTACATTGCTAGGAGGGTCGTTGGTGGGTCGTATGGTAACTCTATGTTTAATCATTTGAGGAAATAGCAAACTATTTTCCAAACCTGCTGCACCATTTTGCATTCCCAGCAGCACGCATGAGGGTTCTGGTTTCTTCACATCCTGGCCAACATTTGTGATTTGACTTTTTTGGATCTAGCCATCCTACTGGATGTGAAATGGTACCTTATTATGGTTTTGATTTGCATTCCCTAGTGATTAATGATGTTGAACATCTTTTCATATGCTTATTGGCCATTTTTGTATCTTCTTTGGAGAAATGTCTCTTCAGAGCCTTTGCCCATTTTTTTGTTATTGGTCTGTCTTTTTATAATTGAGTTGTAAGAATTTTTTATATATTCTGGATACAAGTCCCTTATCAGATATATGATTTGGAAATATTTTTTCCATTCTCTGGGTTGTCTTTTCATTTTTTTGATGGTTCCCTTTAAAGCACAAAAAGTTTTTAATTTTGATGAAGTTTAGTTTATCTATTTTTTTCTTTTGTTGCTCATGCTTTTCTTGTCATATCTAAGAATCCTTTGCCAAAGCCAAGGTCCTGGGGATTTACTTGTATTTTTCTTCTAGAAGTTTTATGGTTTTTACTATAATTTTACATAACATCTTTAATCCATTTTTAATTAATTTTTGTGTATAGTATGAAGTTAGAATCCTCCTCTGTTCTTTTGCATGTAACTATTCCACTTGTCGCACCATTTCTTTGAAAAGATTGTTCTTTCTCCCATTGAATAGTCTTGTATTCTTGTTGCAAGTCAGTTGGGTATAGATGGCTGGGGTTATTTCTGGGTTCTGAATTCTGTTCTGTTTATCTAGATGTGTCCATGCTTGTGATGAGATGTTCGATTGATTACTGTAGCTTTGTAGTAAGTTTTGGAATTGGGAAATGTAAGGTCATCCTACTTTATTCTTTTTTTCAGGATGGTTTTGACTGTTGTGGGTCCCTTGCAATTCTGTGTGAATTTTAAAATCAACTTGTCAATTTCCACATAGACGTCAGCTGGGGTTCTGATTGGGATTGCATTGAATCTATAGATCAGTTTAACAATGTTGAGTCTTCCAATCCGTGATCGTGGGATATTTTCTCATTTGCTTAGATCTTCTTTAATTCTTTCAAACAATGTTTTATAGTTTTCAGAGTGTAAACTTTACGCTCCCTTTGTTAAATTTGTTTTCAGGTATGTTGCTATTTTTGATGCTATTGTGAACGGAATTCTTTTCCTAATTCCATTTTCGGATTGTTTATTACAAGCGTATAGAATACGGTTGACTTTTGTATATTGGTCTTGTATCCTGCAGCTCTACTGAGCTCATGTGTTTGAGCAGTTTCTGGTGTTCCTCTGCATGTTCTACCTGCCCGGTCGTGGCGGGTGGGACAGAGAGAGTTTCCTCCTGCCTGTCTGTGTTAGTTTCCTAGGGATGCTATGACGCAGCACCACGAGCTGGGGGCTTAGAACCTGGGAAAGTCATTCTCTTGAGTTCTGGAGGATGGAGTTCCAAAATCCAGGTGCCGCCAGCAATGGTTCCTTCTGGAGGAGGGCTCTGAAGGGAGCCTTTCTCCTCCTGCTTCTTTCTCCTGTATCCCAGGCCTTTCGCCTCCTCCTGGCAGTTGCTGGCAGTTCTTCTCCTTTCTTGGCTTGTTGCAGCACTGTTCCAGCTTCTGCCTCCCTTGCCACATGGTGTTCTCCCTGTGTGTGTGTCTGTGTAGGGCCAACCCTAATCCAGCAGGAACTCATCTTAACTTGAGTGTGTCTAAAAGACCCTATTTCCACATAAGGTCACATTCACGGTACTGGGAGTTAGGACAGTCTGGATGTCTTTTTATTTGTTTGCCTAATTGCCCTGGGTAGAACATCCAGTACAGTATTGAAGAAGAGTGGTGAGAGTGGACGTTCTTGTCTCATTCCTGGTCTTAGGGGAAAGCATCCAGTCTTTCACTATTAAGTTTGGTCTTAGCTCTGGTTTTTTCATAGAAGCCATTTATCAAATTGAAGAAGTTCCATTCTTATTCCTAGATTGTGTGAGTATTTTATCATGAAAGGGTGTTGGAATTTGTCATATGCTTTTTCTACATCTGTTGAGATGATCATAGGGTTTTTCGTTTTTTATTGTGTTGATATTATGTGTTATGTTGATTGAATTTTGGATGTTAAACCAAAGATTGCATCTGTGGGATAAATCCTACTTGATCATGGCATGTAATTTTTATGTTGCTGAGTTCAGTTTGCTAGTATTTTATTGAGAATTTTTGTGTCCGTCTTCATGGTGGACCATTGGTCTATTCTGAATGTAACATCAGATTCTTGTGGTGTCAGGAGCTGAAATCCTGCTCGTCCAGGAAGAAGGCACTCCGGCTGGGGCCTGCAGGGCGAAGGGCGGTGCTCTGGGCTGTAGCAGTCGGAGGTGGAGTCCCTGCCTCGCTGGCTTGGGAGGAAGGAGGGAGAGAACAGCCTCGGTTCACATACCACAGTCTCTCGCTGTTGTTACCGAGTTTTCCTCAGTTTTCTTAAATAGATGTTTCTTCCTCTTATCCCTTAGGACCATTTCCAGAGGCTTTAAGTGGTTGTTTTTTAATAAATTTCACCAGTTTCCCTGGGGAGAGGGTCAGCAGAGCTCCTCATGTTGTCATGCTGGACATCGATCCTGTAACTTCTAACTTATTAAAATTCATTCCAATTTTAAGCCACCTGGTAGAGTAAACAATTTACAGTATTCTTCAGACCTTGGTTTCCATTGGTCAAAACTAGTGGCAGATATGATTAAAGTTGAAGGATTATGAAAGTGAGGAAGTAAATTTTGACTCTGATCATATTGTACATTGCAAATTTGCATATAATTCAAGGAAAAGGTGAAATAAGGAGCAAGAGACAAAAGAATTTGGCTTTTAAATTGTTTCTCTTCTTGTTTATGAAATTTTATGAATAATTGTAAACTAAGAGGAAAAAAATTTCCGCTCCATTGTAATCCAAAACATGAAGACCTGTGGTAGTGCTTTTTGTGATACAGAACATATATTTGGGAAATACGTAAGATATTACTTATCTTTTCCATTTTCAGGAAATGACGACAGGTGGACATACCCCAGATGAAACAGGTAACTGTTAATAAGGAAACTGCTAAAACTTCCTGGTTAATACTAGCGTAGGGAGTTAGTGGTGTGCTTTTTAGTGAGTGAGGCAGCTTTCTGCACAGTTGGACACAAAGAGTCAGCTGTTGACTGGTTATCTCCTTGAGAGGCTTGGATTCTTGGAATGTTACTTTAGAAAGTGAGTTAAGAGTTAAATGTTTAATAAAGAAGTACTTATTTCTTCTTATCTGCATGGATGTGGGTATTTTCTCTGAAAGCACTAAGTTATTTAATGGGAGGGAGGCATTTTCAGTGAGTTAAGAGCCAACAACTGATGATTTACTTCTTTGTAGTATATAAGCTGAAAAAAACACTACCCTAGTAAGGGATTAGTGGTACGGAAGATATTGAAATTTGTTACTAGAAAAGAAACACCTTAGTTAAAAATCTTTTCTAAATAAACAAACTGAAATTTCCAGATTCATTCTTCTGTGTTTTTTTTTGAGGAAGGTTGGCCCTCAGCTAACATCTGTTGCCAATCTTCCTCTTTTTTTTCCTCCCCAAAGCTCCAGTACATAGTTGTGTATCCTAGATGTAAGTCCTTCTAGTTCTTCTGTGTCGGATGCTGCCACAGCATGGCTTGATGAGCAATGTGTAGGTCTGCACCCAGGATCTGAACCCACAAACCCTGGGTCACCAAAGTGGAGCGTGTAAACTTAACCACTATGCTACTGGGCCAGCTCCTCATTCTTCTCTTTTAATGTTGGTGTATTTTCTCACAAGGTGCCAATGATGGAAGCACTGAAGCTGCCATAACTTTACTTACAATGGGAGATTTAGTGTTGCAGTCGGAGATCAGTACAGAACAGAGTGATGGTGAGAGTGAAAGATAAGTGCTATGAAAAAAGAATCTTTTAAAATCCAACTTTAAGAGATTGTCCCTACACTTGAGTAATAAGTGAATACCTGCCTTTTATGTTTGAAGTTGGCATCGCTTTGTTGTTTCTCCGGAAGAGGCAATATGTGTGCCTCGATCCATCCAACTTAGCCCCTTTAGATGTAGGGCCACCATTTCCACCACTTGGTTTATTAGGAATAATTTGTATTCGTGGAATAGTTAATCTAGTGTATCTTGTACCTTTATCATCATAAACATCATTGGTTAATTGAGCTCTGGTTACTGATCACTTTATACGTGTTTGTTCAGCAAAGGAGCTGCTGCTTTGGATAATCTTCACAATTACCTGACAGTCGAATCAGGATGAAGGGGCAGTAGCAGTCATTGAGATCATTTGAGATAGACTGTTCTGTTAGTTTGGACTGAGCCAAAGATATGTGAAACAAGATTTTGAATATTTTAGGCTGACCTTATAGAGAAGCTATGGTCTTTACTATCTAAGTACCTTCTACTTTAAGTACATTAAATGGATGATTATGTTAATTGTATTCCTGTTAATCATTTTGACTGGTGATGAGTGGCCTGCCATTTATCTTAGGTGTTAGACTTTCAGGCCCGTAGCTGTTTATTTGTCAGGAGAACCCCTGATGTGTGTTGCCTCTTGGGCTCCTTTCTCCGTGGCAGAGCACTGCAGTGGAGCCTGTCACAAATCTCTGGAACATACAATACGAGTTTTAAAAATTGTAAATGAAGGTGATCCTATCTTGAAATTCATCTGAGGTTGTGGAGTTACTGAAAGTAACAAAAAGATTCATTTTTACTTATAATAGCACAAAAATTTCAGTCTATAAGAATTATTAAACTTAGAATGGGTCAGATCTCTGGCATGAAATATGAGGTGGTAAATTTAAATTTGGAGCCCAAAAGAGCAAACTTTAAAAATAATATAGAATTTTACAGTTGCTGAATGTAAATCCTTAAGAAGGGTTTATTTTCTTTGAACGTCTATTTGTGTTGAGTCTGTTTTAATTTTCTGTTTTTTTCTACAGTAGGAGTATGTGTACTTCCTGATGGTCATTCAAAGGATAAAAGCCATATTCCTTTTAGCCCAGATAATGTAGATCACAGAATTGTTCATGAATGTCAGGAGCTTCCGTCAGCTGTCAATAGTGCATCTCCTTCATTAGAAGAAAACAAGATTGTATTGGAGGAGCAAAGTTCTAAAGAAGAAAGTGGTTTAGTGGAGAATGTGAAGGAAAACGCTGTACCAGCCAGGTTTACTTTGCTTTATTAAGTGATTATTTCTTTTGAGATTTACTAAAAAATACAGTATTCAATTAATATATTTCAGCCAACCATCAACTCAGTTAATAGCCTTGACTAATAATACTTATATAAATGTAAAGTAGACAGTGCTCGTTTCTCACCCTTTATGGTGAGGATCGGCTGATTTTGATTTTAGCTTAATGGTTTGCATATTAAAGTTACTGCGAGATATGCGTCTTTGACGCTTGAATGAAGCAATTTTATGTAAATGTGGTCTCTGTTTGACAAATGTCCGGATTCTCTTCCCTTTTTAAGACATTTGGTAAAATTACTACCACATAATTTTAGCATCAAGAGATGAATGAACACTTACAGACAGTGTGGTGCCTAAGAAGGCAGCACGTAACTGTATCAGTGCCAGATGGAACGTGTCAGTGGGAGGAAGAGAATTCTCACACGGTTGGTAAATTTCTCTCTCTTCCTGTCTCTCTTTTTCTAGGAATGCAACTTCTGAAGTGACGGGTAATTTGAGAATGAGAAGTAGACTTGCCGAGCCTAAACCAAATCTTAGGATTTTAGGGACCAGGAGGTTTGGTGCTCATCAGGAAGTTCCCGGTTTGTTTGTAACCAAAGGAGAAGAAGTGGACATTCAAAGAGGTAAATTTTACTGTTCCTTTACAGCTACACAATTACTTTGACACAAGAAATTGCATTATCATTTCAAATGGAATATTCAGTCGTTAAAATTATTTAAACTTATTAAGAAGTTTCAAACATATAAAAAGTAGGATAAGCTATAAAATAAATACCCATAAATCCACCAACTAGTTTCCGTGGTTATTGCCATGTTGCTCCCTGTACTTGGTCCGACTTTCTGTTCCTACGTTTTTTTCTGTGTGTTTGTTCATGAGTACTCAAGCAAACCTCTTGTAGAAAGGTATGTGTGCGGTAAAAATCAGACAGCGCTCAAAAGGTGTAAAAGTTTAAAACTTCCCTCCTTCCTTGGTGCTCAGCCCCTAATTCTACTCCTAGGGTAAACTGCTCTGCAGAGTTTTTATTGTAGACTTGCAGACGTGTTTTCCACATAAGCCTCTGACTGAGGGTGTGAGTGTGTATACACCTACATCCAAATATGTATGTGCACACATACATATTATACAGTATATTCCTTTCAGAAAGAACGGAAATATGTGCATACTCTGTCACATACACTGTTCAGCACTTTTCTTTTGAGGAAGATTGGCCATGAGCTAACCCCTGTTGCCAATCCTCCTCTTTTTGCTGAGGAAGATTGGCCCTGAGCTAACATCTGTGCCTATCTTCCTGTGTTTTATATGTGGGATGCCTACCACAGCATGGCTTGATGAGCAGTGCATAGATCCGCACCCGGGATCTGAACCAGTGAACCCTGGGCCGCCAGAGCAGAACATACAAACTTAACCACTGCGCCACTGGGCCAGCCCCTGTTCAGCACTTTTTAAAAAAACAGTTTTATTGAGATAATTCTTATACCATACAATTCACTCATTTAAAGTATACAGCGGTGGTGTTTTAGATATTCACCAAGTTGTGTAGCTGTCACCATTAGTAGTCACTCCACATTTCCCCTGACCCTTCCCAGGCCCAGGCCCCCACTAATCTGCTTCTGGTCTCTAGGGATTTGTCCACTGTGGACATTTCGTATACGTGGACTCATAGAATGTGTGGTCTTTTGTGTGGCTTCTTTCCCTTAGCACGTTTGCAGGTTTGTCCGTGTTGTAGCATATAGCAAATGCTTCATTTCTTTTTCTTTCTGAATAATATTCTGTTGTCTGGATACACTACATTTTGTTTATCCATTCGTCTGTTGATGGGCATTTGGGTTGTTTTCTACCTTTTAGCTGTTTTAAATCGTGCTGCCAAGAACATTCGTGTATAAGCGTTTGTGTGGACATGTTTTCATTTGTCTTGGATTTATACCTACAAGTGGAATTGTTGGGTCATATGGTAATTCTGTATTTGACATTTTGATCAACTGCCAAAGTGTTTCAAAAGTGGCTGCACCATGTTGTGTAGTCACCAACGTTCTTTGAGGGTTTCAGTTTCTCTGCATCCTCCCAGACACTTGTCATTATTTGTCTTTTTGATTGCAGACATCCTAGTGGGTGTGAAGTGGTATCTCATTGTGGGTTTGATTTGCATTTCCCTGATGACTAATGATATTGAGTATTTTTCATGTGCTTATTTGTATATCTTCTTTAGAGACATGTCTATTCAGATCTAGGCTTAGTTTTAAATTTTTTTTTTTTTTATTGTTAAGAGTTCTTTATATGTTAGCACTTTGTATTTTTAAAGATTAATATATTGAAAAAAATCTTTCTGTTTGATCATGTAGTGCCCTATTTGGCTTTTTAATGGCCTCACCATATTGTGATGTCCATGTTGAGCCCTAGTCCCGCTTCTCTTTCTACTTCCCTCCCTGCCAAGGGCTCCCCCACAGGGGACTGGGAAGAGCAGGACAAGAAGTGCAAGTGTCAGGCTACCTAGATAGTGTTAAATCCCACATGTAGATGATCTCGGTAGTTAACATCATCTTCTCCCTATTTTGGGGTTCCTGATTTCTGGGATTTCCTTTCGACCAGCAAACGCCTGTGGTTCAGGTAGTTAATTCGTTACTTACTCTGGCCGGAGCAGTCCCCAGAAGCTCTCAGTATGCAGGCTCAAGTTACCCTTTTATGTGGAAGTCGTTTTCTTCCCCTTTGTGACATTATTCTTTGTAGAACTGCTCCCTCCCCACCACTTCCCTCAGGTGGAAGACACTACCCACCTCTAAACCTGTCTGGTGTGTGGGTTTGCCCTTATACTGCTGTTATCATGAAGTGGAGATACAGATGCTGTGGCAGCCAGGAGTGAAATGAGTGCAATGCAGAACTCATTAATCATCCTGTTACTGTTCAGACATCTCATTGGGTAGGAGCACCCTCTGCTGTGTGAATAAGCTTGCTTTTTGGATTAAGAGAAGTTTGGAAGAGCCACTGTGTAGTGATCTGTCTGTGAAAAGAGAATATGTTTCTAATATGGAGACCGTAGCTGTACTGTTTTGGACTATAACTTAAGTGTATTTTTTTTCTTTAAGAAACTGAGAAAAATGCTTCTAAAGCAACAGAATTAGAAGATAAAAACCTTGGCTCAGTTACAACAGCAGAGAGTAAGGAGCAGAGCAGATCGGCGCGGGTACATGGTATCGAAGAGAGCAGTGTTTCGAAAGAAGCCCAGCTAACTGGAAGGTACAAGGAACAGGTTCTGGGATTTGATTTCTGTTCTGTTCAACTATAGCCGTAAGCTGTAGCTGTAAGAATGTGATTGAAAAAGGGATTCTGGGGCGGGCCCCGTGGCCGAGTGGTTAAGTTCGTGCACTCCGCTTCAGTGGCCTGGGGTTTCGCCAGTTTGAATCCTGGTCGTGGACATGGCACCACTCATCAGGCCATGCTGAGGCGGCATCCCACATGCCACAACTAGAAGCACCTACAACTACAAAAATACACAACTGTGTACTGGGGCACTTTGGGGAGAAAAAGAAAAAAAAAAAGAAGGGTTCTGTTGCATTAAATGTATTTTAGAAGTTTGAAAACCATTAAATTAGATGACCTTTGATGCACCTAGCTCTAAACATCATTCTGCGATTGTCAGCTTGGTTTCAAGTATGAAACTCTTAATACCTGCTCTAAAACGCTGATGGATACTTTCCCTTTCAGAAATGAAGATCAGGAAGAAGGCTGTCATGAGGGTCGGACCTTGTCAGTGGCTCCAGTTGTTTCCTTTGAGACAAGGCCCCATGCGTCTGGCTTGGGTCAGGGTCTCCACGAGGGTGCTGTGGAGGAGCCCCTGAGGAAGGGTGCTGATGGAGATGGTGTGCTTACGCTCCGTGTGCCGCAGGTAAAGAGACGCAGGCGCAACCCAGGGTGGCTGAGTGTCTGTTCCCTGTGTTGAACATTGAGGTATAATTTACATGCAGTAAATGTCACCAGTTTTAGCGTGCAGTTCTACAAGTTTTGACAATGTGCACAGTCGTGTAAGGAATACGTGAACGGTCCCGTCACCCCCAAATCCCCATGCCCTTTTTCAGTCACCACCTCTCCCCATCTCCAGCCCCTGGCAACCAGTGGTCTGTTTTCTTTCCCTACAGCTTTGCCTTTGCAAGAATGTATTGTGATAGAATTTGTATGGGGTGTGTTTTTAGTCTTGGGAGCATAGAAAGAAAACAGCCAATACCTAGCTTTGCTGTAAAAGCTTTGAAAAAGGAAGTGTTTTGTATACAGAGAATTCACTTCTTGCTTCTTAGCCCCTGAATCTGAGAAGTTCATTCACAGAGCAAATGTTTTTGAGATGTTACTACTGCATGTTGGTAGTAGTAACCTCACTGTGTGAGGTACTGGGGACACGGAGGTGTGGGAGATAGATGAGTGAGTGAGTGGTTAGCCTCTGATGGGTGCTGTGGAAGAGAGTTGTACACGAGTCTGTAGGAGTCTGAGCCCGGCCGGTGAAACCAGTCTCTGGGAATAGGGCGCAGGCATTAGCTTTTTTTTTCAAGTTCCCTGGTTATTGTAATGTGCAGCCAGGATTGAAAGAATCCTCATCTGTAAGAACGGGTGTGAGTGAGGCAGTTAAAGGGAGAGGAGTGTGTGTAAGAACAGGTGTGAGACGGCATGACGTTTGCAGGGGCTGTGAGCAGGGAGGACTGGAATGTAAATGAAGGGAGTGGTTAGACGTGAGTTAGGTGGCTTGGGAACAGATCATAAAAGGAATTTTGGTGACTTGCTAAGGAGTTTGGACTACATGTAATGTTATGGGATCCTCCCCAACTTTCTTATTTTTCCTTTGAAGTAATTTTAAACTTAGAGAAGAGTTGCAAGAATATTACATAGAAGTCTCATCTACACTTTACTTGGAGTCATTAATTGTTAACCTTTTGCCTCATTCGATTTTTCTCCCTCTCTCTTGTGTTCCATCTCTATTGGTAGATAGACACTTTTAAAAAATGGAACCATTTAGAAGGCAGCTGCAGGCATGAGCCTTCGCCCATCAATACTCAGCTTGTATCTGATCAGAAGAAGGATGTTCTCTTACAGAGAGACGGCAGTACTGTTGTCACACTTAACATTGCCTGCTGTCTGACAGTGATTGAACAGTCATACGTCACTAGTAGACTCATCGTTTCTCCTGACTCTCAATCTAGAGTTCTCCTGTCTCCTCTTTTGGGAACCTGACGTTTTAGAAGAGTCCAGGCTAAACTACAATCTGGATTTTTTTTATTGCTTCCTCATTATTAGGTTTGGGTTAAACGTTTGGCAAGATTACTAAATAGGTATTGTTGTGCTCTTCCTTCGTGTCACAGCAAAGACACACAATGCCAGTCTGTCCCATTACTGGAGATGCTGAGCGATCACCTGGCTGGAGTCAGGCCTGCCTGACTTCTCTGTTAGGACAGCCTCTTTCCCTCTTGGTCTTAGTACGTAATTTGTCAAATGAGGCCCAGCAACCCTTCTCCCAGTAGTTTTAGTATGTATTGATGCTTCTTGGCTGAATCAATTATTGACATTATTGACTGCAAAGTGAAAGTTTTAGGATTTTAAGCGGTAGAGAATTACAATCAGAATTGCGTTTTAGAGAAAGCAATGTTTGTAGCTTCGTGGAAGGCAGCTTGGAGGGAGCCTTGCTGGAGGCAGGGAGACTCTTGATTTGCCTCCGTGTGGTCGTGACCCACCAGCAGTGCAGTGGCTGCTGTGAGGGGTGGGGGAAGGCTGAGGGCTTTGCATCTCCCTTCCTGTCACTTCAGAAATCGTTGCCTAGAGTACACGTATTTAACAATTTAGACAGAATTCCTTTTATATTTATGTTTATTTAAATGAATCAGAGGTTACTGGTACAACTCAAAGTTTCAAAACATTTGTAAAATTGTATGTGGTTAGATAAGTTGTTGAGTTTTGAAATAATAACTGTCACTATATCAAATTATCAGGAAAACTTTTTAAAACTAAGCTTTAGTCAACCTCTCTCTTTCATTTTAATTTTTTATGGCAGTGTACACCAGCTAGCATTCCGGAAGTCCAACAGGAGAATGTAATCCCGCCTCAAGACCTAACAGGTATGATAGTCAGCTTCAGTAAAGTGTCACAGAACCTAATAGTATGATTTTTACTTCCCATTTGACTGTGGAAAAGTGAAACAATTTTTTTAGTCTATGATGGCCTTAAATTAAAACAAAAACTTGAAATATTTTGTGTATATTTTGTAATTCAGAATTATAAATTCTCTCCACAGTGAGTCATCTCTATCCTTTATGAAATTACCTTTTATTTCTTTTTATAGACTTTAGAAATGGAATAAATTAATGATTTTCTGTTGTTTCATGATTCAGCTGTTCATTACTAACTTTAAACTTTGATAGTGAATCTAGTTGCTAACATGCATCAAGATGGTGAGGAGGAACAAGCGTTCATTTTAACTCTGGTGGAAATTCCAACCAGTGCAGTCGAAGAATTTACTGATCCCACCGTGCAGTTAACGCCAAGCCCTCTGCTGCCAGCGCCCATACTGGTCAGATCGGTGAGCACGGAAGAAAGGGGTGACATGAGGTAATGAATGAGCTCACCTGTGTTTGCTGAGAGGAAGGGCGCTTTGTGACTGAATAGTGTTCATTGAACAAGCCGGTCACCAACACCATTCGTAATTGTCCTGGAGCTCTTACTTAGTGATTACGTGGTAAATTAGAGAAGACATCACTGATGTTATATCTGATAAAGATGCCATGTAAATGTATAATAGAATCCTTTTGTATGAAACTTGTTTGGTTTTTTCTTTTTTAAAGCCTCCGTGCATGTGTATCCTAGTTGTTAGTTTAGTTCTCTGAGCCATCACCACAGTTTGACAACTGACAGACTGTTGTGTGGTTCTGCCACCGGGGAATGAACCCGGGCTGCAGCGGTGAGAGCGCCAGATCTTCACCACTAGATCACCACGGCTGGCTGCTTGTTTGGTATTCTAAGTGTTTTGAAAGCTGAAAAAACTTTAGCAATCTGGATCATAAAATGGCTTCTATCAAAGCTGTGGTTAGTTTGTAAACATAGATATTTTAATCTTTTTTTTGAGGAAGATTAGCCCTGAGCTAACATCTGCTGCCAATCCTCCTCTTTTTGCTGAGGAAGACTGGCCCTGAGCTAACATCCGTGCCCATCTTCCTCTACTTTATATATGGGACGCCTGCCACAGCATGGCTTGCCAAGCGGTACCGTGTCTGTACCCGGGATCTGAACTGGTGGACCCCGGGCTGCTGAAGTGAAACGTGCGCACTTAACCGCTGCACTACCAGGCTGGCCCCAATGTAGATACTTTAAATTCTGAAATAAATATATATTCAAGAAAGTTGCAAAAATAGTAGAGAGAACGCATTTCTGTATATCTTTAGTATTCTTAATTCTTTAGGGTAGAATTGTTAAGTTGTAACAGGCATTGGTTATGGATACTTAATTGTCTATCTAGTAGCATTAGATATTGAAACCTTTTGTATTAGGAAGAGACATTTTAGATTAAAATTTTAACTTTATAGACAATGAAAACTATTTTTTACATGTCAGATTTAATTCAGTATTATGGAATTTAGGTTGCAGCCTTTAAGTGTGAATGGAGCTCAAAACTAACATTTTTGTGGCCATGGCCATGTATATATTAGTTATTTTTAAGTCTTTCGGCAGTTTTCATTGGGACAGCTGAGCCTTTCTCCTCATTAAGTAACTTCTAATTCACTGATTTAGTTGTATGTGTTTTCTGCGCAGTATGAGCTTTCCAGTAGCCTCAGTTGGTCAGGACGCCATGTGTTTATCAGATTCTGGAAGAGAGGATTCTGAAGAGCCTCCTGCTAGTTTGGATCTTGTATCTAGGAAGAGGTTTCATTGTAGGCTTGATGACAGTGACCATGTTCCTCCTGCCAAAAAAAGTGCCCTCCTTTCAAGAGACACTTGTCAAAAATACACCTCCGAGGTAAGACAGAATCATTGAGCAAGTAAGTCGGCCATATTACAACGGATCTGTTTCTCTTTTTTCCTTTAGACTCTTTATAAAGCTTACTTCTAGTGCTTTTCACTACAGTCCAGGTAAAACCAGTATTTTGGATTATCACTTTTAACCAGTTCTAGGTAAACATTGATGGATGTTAATCAGGAAACCCATTCCCAGCTTTGGGTCATTGGCTAAAATTAAGGCTGAAAGCATCATGCAGATCTGGTCTTGGCTGTACCACTTTTAGGCAAGAGGCTTCACATCTCTTACCGAGTTTCCTGTTGTGTAAAGTGATGATAGTCATGTCACCACCACCATTATCGTACTGCTTACAGTTTCCCATTGCTTTTAGGAGTAGCCCCAGAACCTCCACGGCCGTGTGCTCGTCCGGCTCCTTTCTTTCTTGTCTCATCTGCTGGGCTCTGCCTCATTCTCGGGCCGTGTTGGGCATCTTTCCCTTTCTCGAATGCACCGTACTCCTTCATGTGCCAGGGCGTTTGTTTTGCTGTCTCTTCTTGATGAAACGTTCTCTTGCAAAAACATCCAGATTTCCTCAGCTCAGCCATGTGAGTTGCTCAGGGAAGCCTGACGGTGCCATGCAGATTCCATCCCCGGCCACCGTGCTGTGGGTTTCTCAGCACCCTCTTGTTTTTGTTTCTGACGCTCTTCGTGAGGTACTACTGTACCACCAACAACACTACAAAAGAGTTGGTTTAGAGTCTCTGTTCTCAAAGGGATGGTTGAGACCCTCAGTCCTTAGATGATGGTGGACAGCAGAGGCAGTGTCTCCTCGTGTGTCTGACAGATGAAAAGTGGTATCCCAGAATTGTTTTAATTTCTCTTATGATGAGTAAAATTGGAGATCTATTCATATGCTTAAGAAAACCATTTGTATTTCCTTTTCTGTGAAATGACTCTTTATATTCTTTAGTCATTTTCAATTGGGTTTTTGATATTTTTCTTGTAGATTTGGAGGAACTCTCTGTTATGTATGTCTGTGACATGAGTCACAACTGTTTTTTCCCAGTTTGTTATTTGTCTTTTGACTCTACTTTTTATGGTTTTCTCACGCAGACTCTTTTTGGTTAACTTTTTTTTTCTCCTGCTGAGGAAGATTAGCCCTGAGCTAACATCTATTGCCAATCTTCCTTTTTCTGCTTGAGGAAGATTGGTCCTGAGCTAACATCTGTGCCAGTCTTCCTCTACTATGTGTGGGTCACTGCCAAAGCATGGCCCAACAAGTGGCATAGGTCTGCCCCTGGGATCCGAACCATGAACCTGGGCTGCCGAAGCAGAGTGTGTGGGACTTTTAGCCACTTGACCATGGGGCTGGCCCCCTGGTTAACTTGTATTATGATTTTTATTTTCTAAACTTTGTTTTCAGCATTTTAACAATAAAAAATTGCTCATGAAAAGTCAAAGTTATAGTTTTAAATTCTAGACTGCACACATACTTGCAGAGATTTTTGTGTGTGTGTATAGTCAGATTTATCAGACTTTTTATATGTGGCTTCTGGGGAGTGTGTTATACATTGAAAGTCTACTTGAGATTAAATATAAATTCTTCTAGTTAATATTATTGATTTGTTTAGAGTTTATTTAGGTGTTAGGAAGAGCGGAACCAACTTAGTTTTCCCCAGGTGGCTATGCCATTGTGTCAACACCGTTTATTGAAAATTCATCCTTTTAAAAATTCCACTTTTAGGGGCTGGCCTGGTGGCTAGTGGTTAAGTTTGCATGCTCTGCTTTGGTGTCACAGGGTTCGTGGGTTCAGATCCCGAGCATGGACCTGCACACTGCTCATCAAACCATGCTGTGGCGGTTTGATGAGCACACGTACAAAATAGAGGAAGACTGGTACAGATGTTAGCTCAGGGCCAATCTTCCTCACCAAAAAATAAATAAATAATCCACTTTTATTAGATATTAATTTCCCATATGTATTTGGGTCTATTCCTGAACCTTCTTTTCTTCTACCTTGATTCACGTATTTGTTCCAAAGCCATATCACACTGTCTTAATTGTTGTAGCTTTTAAGTGCTGTACTATCTTGAAGGGATGGCCTCACCCTCCCCTGCATACAATTTTCTTCTTTTTTCAAGTTTTTCCTAGTTGGTTATATGTTTTAAAGCTTATATTAATTTTAGAATTATCTTGTTCAGATCTTTGGGAAAAAACCCCGTGGTACTTGTATTAGCATCATATTAACTTGACAGATTAACAAGGGAAAATTGATGTCATAATTGTGATGTTGGATCTTCCTATCCAGAAGCATGGTATGTCTTTGCGTTTGTTTAAGTCTCTTCTTTTGTGTCTCTCAGTGGTATTTTAAGCTCTTCTTCATATGAATTCTGGCATATTTCTTATTAGATTATCCCTAAAATTTTGTCCTTTTTGTTGCTATTATCATTGAATTCTTTTCTATCTAGAGGGCTTACTGGATTCCTCTCATTTTGCAATAAATTTTCAGTTGGTTCTCTTGAATTTCTAAGTAAACAATCATATCATCTGCAAATATAGTTTTAATTCTTCTCATCTACTTTTTATACCTTTAATTTCTTTCTCTTTTCTAATTGTATTGGCTAATACAACTCAAGAAAAATGTCGGAAAATAGTCCTGCCAGTGGATATCTTTTTCTTATGCCTGACTTTAATGGGAATACTTCTAGTGTTTGAAAAGTGAGATGCTGGCTTTTGCATTGCAATTGTTATGTTTTTTGGTGTTAAGAAAACGTCTATTCAATTAAGAGTTTTTTCTAAGAATGAATGATTATGGGACACTTTTCGCACAAAGAGGGAATATTATTTTTCTCCTCAGTTCCGTTGAATTAATACCAGTAGATTTCGTAATGCTGAAGTATCTCTGCATTCCTGAAATAAATGCTGCTTGATCGTGATGTGTGTCTTTTGATGTGCTGCTGAATTGCGCTTGGAATATTTCATTTGATGTTTTTGCACTGATGTGAGACTGGTTAGTTGATATCAGTATTATGCTTGATTTATAAAAGGCTTTCTGTCTTCCTTCTTTTTTTATGAAAGCTTTCCCTCTGCTGCTGTGCTCTGGAACAGTTTAAATGACAGTAGTAGTGTCTTGAATGTTTGGTAGAATTCCCATAAGAGACGTCTGACCCTAGAGCTTTCGGTGGATACGTGCTTTTTTTATTTAAAAGGAAAGAAGGAAATAAAATTAATTTTATTTGATAAATGGATTTCTAAATTTTTTTGTAAATTTTCTTAAAACAGGTGTGTTCAAAGGAATTAATAAATGTTTTTGAGGAAACAGGTGAGTGAAATAAATTTTAATGTGATTGCATTTTGCTAAGTACTCCGATTGTTTTTGATGCTGCTTGTTCAAATTTGAGATTCAAGCAGAATCTTGCTCACTTTTCTCTAAGAATCATCCTTTTCTTATTAGAAATTTTCCCTGCTAAGATCTTGGATTTGACACTGGTAGCAATAAGAAGCTACTCTTCTCCTGTAATTAAGAGAAAACCGTGTGGCTACACAATTTCCTGTAAAAGCTCAGCACCTACATTCTAGGAAAATGGAGAGCTGAGGATAAAGGAGGTTTTTATGGTTCCTTAGCTTTGCCCTGAGATTAAAAAGTGATCACTCTTTCATTTTGTTAGTTGAAGAAATATTTGTGGAGAAAGATATTCTAGGTCAAAATATATTGATACAACTAGTTTGTATCTGAATGCAGAAGCTGTTACCATAGCTTTTAACCAGTTATAATATTTTTCTTTTTTTTTTTTGCTGAGGAAGATTCACCCTGAGCCAACATCTGTTGCCAGTCTTCCTCTTTTTCTTTTTTTGCTTGAGGAAGATTCGCCCTGACCTAACATCTGTGCCATCTTCCTCTGTTTTGTATGTGGGATGCCACCACAGCATGGTGCCAACGAGTGGTGTAGGTCCACGCCTGGGAACCGAACCTGGGCCGCTGAAGTGGAGCACGCCGAACTTAACCACTAGGCTATGGGGCCGGCCCCTATAATATTCTTAATAGTCCGGGTAACTCTACTAATTTATAATTTGGCTTGTGTGAGGGTAGGTTTATGATAGAATATCATGAGTTTTTTCTTTAAATATTGCAATTCAATAGGATATTAATCCCAGTATGTGTGCTTACCATTTGTTTTCTGCTTTTGAAGGGGAGCCTTTCAGGGGACAAGGTGTCTTCCCTCCTTCAGGAAGAACACACACAACTCCAGAACCTCAGAAGGAGCAACTTGAATCCGCTTTCCAGAGTCTAGAATCCAGATGCCTTGATAAAGTAACAGATACACATATCGAAAAGAACACACCTCAGATACCTCAGGCTGAGAGGACTGTGTCTGATAAGGACGAAGGAAGTTGTGCTGCTCCTAAGTCTGAACAGATGGACAGCATCGCATCATCTTCAAAAGCCCCGCTCTCTAGGTACTGTGAGAAGTCTTGGAGACGTGTCTCTCTTAGTGGGTAACTGTAGCCTGCAGGGAGCAGATGTGACCCGTGCACAGACGGAGTCCGGTGCTGAGGGTGGTGTGTGAACCTAGCCCTGCCAGTGGTGCAGAGGGGGCAGAGGGCCGCCAGGCCTGTCACAGGACTCTTTCAGACAAGTACACATTCCACATCACAAGAGCTTGACTGTAAGTGCTGAAACATCCACGTTTTGGGTAGAAAATCGTTAGAATTGAGTATTGCACGCTTTCTTTTCCAGATCGTCCATGGTTAGTTTTTTGATCATTATTTATTGCACCATTTAGTAGCTGCCAGTGCAGATGTGGAGGGTCTGAGGCATGGAGCTAACTTCAGAGATAGCTCTGGAAGTTGTTTTATTCAAGTCCCAGTACTGTGTGCATTTTTCTCCCTGTGGCATCCCAAAGAGGCAAACCATGGCACTTCCCTGTAAGAGCACGTGTAGGGTTTAAGCCCACAGACAGCTTCTGCCGCGTTACTCTCCTCATGCTCTGGAAATGAGCCTTCTGGGTTTCGGATGACTCTTGTCTTGTCAGCAGCATACAGATTGTTAACGTGGTGGCGTGAGTTGACGAGTAGAGGACACGTACTAGCCTCCACCAGGAGAAGGGGGAGGACGCATATAGCTTGAAACGGCATGTTTAGTGAATCTGTTTTTCTTATTTTCTTACAGAGAATAAAGCTCAGTGATACCTTTCCTGGCCCTTAGAGATGTGCTGAAAACAGAATGAGGGAAGCATCAGCGGGGTTTGGGTTAAAAGTGGTTGAGAGGCAGTGTTCTGGAACCAGGAAACTGTTTTTGTAAAAGATCACATAGGATATATTTTAGGTTTTGTGGGCCATGCGGTCTCTGTTCTGGTTGCTCAGCTCTGCGTTTGTAGTGCGGAAGCAGCCATTGATGTAAACTGCGCAGCTGTGTCCCAGCACCACTTGTTTATGGAACCAGGTGGGCCGCGTTTGCCCGTGGACCATCGTGTGATCCTGCTCCAGAGCCTTGCTGCTCAGCGTGTGGTCCTGGGGCCAGCAGCATGGACATCATTTGGGAACTCATTAAAATACAGAACTCAGGCCCCAGCCCTACCCACCCCGTCAGAGCTTCATTTCAATAAGCTCCCCAGGTGATGTTTGTGCACTTTCCTGCTCTAGAGTGAGCTGTTTCTTTGTCGCAGACGTGTCATGGCAGAGCGGTCTCACTGCTTAGTGGATGTGCCGACACCACTCGTGTGGTGTCATGCGTGCCATCCAGCTTTCCTGTAAAGGCGCTGGTGTTAAGAATGTGTCCTCCTGGGTGCTCTCGGACACCTTTTTGTTTGTCTTTCTAGACCTGGCAGGAGACCCCTGGGATTTTTGTCCTTAATATGTTCGAAGAATGGCCTGGAGTCTGATGAGCCTTCTCAGGTTCATAGTAAGAAACGCTTAAAACCTCTGATACCTGTGTCAAGACAGAGTTTGAAAAGATCAAATCCACCCAGTGAAGGCCAGAAAAAAATTCAGGAGTCCTCTGCTCTGCTTCCATCTCCAAAGGTTGTGGTTGATACTCAGTCTGAGAACACTGGCGGTTCAGCAGCTCAGGTACGTGGCAACCACTGGGTTTCACTGTTTGTATAGAACAGGTTGGTATCAGACTCAACTAGGAAAAGCGTGGCAGTTGTTTTCACTTGATGTCAGAAGTTACTGCAGAGCAACTCCTGTCCGTCTCCTCCCGTTGTACCCACTGCCCTGGAAGGAGAGGTGTTGAATTAGGAGATGACAGCTCTTCCACACACAGCCAGTGAGCGAGCTGTAAAGGGACGCCTAATTGCCGTTCCTTTACTGCGAAGGCCCCCGGACCCATGGAGACAAAACAAAGCAGGGCTCGCCTTGTATGTGCCGTAGGAGAAGCCCCCTGGCACCCACGAGGATCCAAGGAACAGGAAGACGAGAGTGTGCACGTTTCAGTTCTGTGTTCGAAGCTGTCCACATGGCAAGTACTGGGCTGTGAAAATCTCTGAACCTGGATCACAGGCTTTGGCACAATGTTGGGATGACTTGAGATCCCAGCAGAGGAACGGCTAGTGACCATCTGTGGGCCAGCGTGAGCTCAGAGGAAGGCATGCTTTGTAAAGAACGTCTTCACATTTTTTAAATTTTACGTTATTTCCTAGAGTAATTTTCTGGAACCGGGGTAGTACAAGTCTTTACTACAGTTGCGGGTGACTCTGGGGAGCACTTATCATCCCCGCTGGGGGGCCAGGCCGGGCGCTCACACCCCTGGCAGCGCTAGGAAGCAGCTCTTCTAAGAAATGTTTTTTCTTATTTAATATAATGGTAGGGAGTTGGAAAGGTCATCCATTTGTTTAACTTACATTTCTTTACTTACTAGTGACTTGGTTTTTCCCATATATTTACCAGATTTTCTCTTTCTTTTTTCTTTTTTGTTCCTACCCTTTGCTGATTTATAGCTTTTGGGATCTTAGTGATTTTCTTACCAGTTTGTGTGAGATCTTTGTGTATGTAAAAAGCCATGTACCTTTTAGCTCTTTGCTGCAAGTAGTTTTTTCCAAGTTTATTTACTTTTAAAAATTCTGAATATACATAAGTTTTAAATGTTTAGTCAAATTCATTACTTCTTTCTTTGCTTTTTAAACTTCTTTTATAGGAAGTTTTTCTTGAGGTATAAAATCTTCAGTAATGAGTTTTAAAACTTTAACTCTATTCATGGTTATTGACTTTGATCTATAATGTGAAGCAAGAATCTAAACTAAATGTTACCTCAAATTGCTCTTTTATTTATCTTTTTGAGTAAGTAATATATTCCACGTTTTAAAATTTATAATCTACAAAAACAAACAAGAGTACAGTAAAAAGTTTCCCACCTCTGTCCTTTAGCTTCCTAGTTTTCCTTTCCTACAGATACATGGTATTATCAGTTTGGGGTTTACTTTTCCAGAGATATTTGCATATATACAAGTATAAACATTTTTCTTCTTCTTCTTCTTTTGGTCAGGAAGATTTTTGCTGAGCTAGCATCCATTGCCAATCTTCCTCTTTTGAGGAAGATTAACCCTGAGTTAACATCTGTGCCAATCTTCCTCTGTTTTTTGCATGTGGGATGCTTCCACAGCATGGCTGATGAGTGGAGTAGGTCCATGCCAGGGATCTGAACCTATGAACCCCGGCTGCCAAACTGGAGTGCACAGAACTTTAACTGCTTGGCCACAGGGCCAGCCCCCCATTTTTCTTTGTTTTGCAGAAATAATAGCATACTGTTCTCTTCCTTGCTTTTTTCACCTAACAGTATATCTTGGAGATCTTTGCAGAACCACAGATAAAGATCTTCTTCCTTCTCCATCTTGCTCTCTTCTTAATTTAAACTTTTTATTTTGAGATAATTGTAGATTCACCTGCAGTTGTAAAAAAGCAATACAGAGAGATCCCACGTACCCTTTATCCAGCTTTCCCCGATGGTGACGTCTTGCAAAACTATAGTTCAGTGTCATAAGCAGGATATTGACATTGCAGCAGTCAAGATCTAGAACATTCCATCACCACAGGAAGCCTTTCACTCACAGACCCTCTTCCCTCCCACCCCATGGTGTCCTTGACGTCTGTCAGTCTCTTCTTCATTAAGTTTGTCATTCCAAGAATGTTTGCCAGTGGAGTCTTCTGTACAGTGTGTGAATGGAACCCTACACTTGAAATTGGCTTCTTTTCGCCTGGCGTGGCTCCCTACAGAGTCATCCAGATGGTTCTGTGTCAGTAGCTTGTTCCTTTCATTGTGAGTGGTGTTATGTAGTATGGGTGTGCCAGTTTTGTTTATTCATTTACCCACTGAAGGACATCTGGGTTGTTTTCACTTTGGGCTGTTATGAACAAACATTGGTCTTCTGATTTTTGTGTGGACATAAGTTTCCATTTTTAGGAATAAGTGCCCAAGAGTGCCCTCTGTGTTTTTAATGACTACGTAATACTCCACTGGTTGGACATACTGTAGAGTGCTACTGGTCTCACACTGGTGGGCATTTAGGGTGTTCCTGTTTATTTGCTATTTCAAACAGTGTGGTAATAGCCAACTTATAAAATGGGCCACTTTGCACATTTATCTGTAGGTTAAATTCCTACAAGTAGAATTGCTGGTCAGAAGGAATGATGATTCCGTTGACAGTTCCTGGCTGTCCTCCGCAGGGACTGTGCGGCTGCTGTTCTGATCCGCGGCAGAGTAGGAGAATGCCTTTCCTCACATCCGCACTTGTCAAATGTTTCCACTTGCACATTCTTCATAGATTTAATGAGCACGTTTGAGTGAGGTTGAGCATCTGCTCCTGGATGTGAATCATTTATGCTTTTGCTGTGAAGCATCTGTTCCTATCATTTGACTTTTTAAAAATGAGGTTATTAATCTTTTCCATATTGGTTTGTAGAAGCTCTTACTATATTAAAGAAAACCCTTTGTGATATAGATTGCAAATATCTTTTTTTCTCTATCATTTGTCTTTTGGTTTTGCATATGGTGGTTCTTGCAATGCATTTTTTATATTTACATAGATGAATTTATCCGTCTTTTCTTTTATGACTTTCATGTTATTTAGACTCCCTGTCCCCCATTCTAGGATTATGAAAGTGGTTTCCCCCGGCGTTTTATAGTAGATATTTTTAAAATGTTTTTACATTGAAATCTTTTTTTTTTTTTTTGTGAGGAAGATTGGCTCTGAGCAAACATCTGTTGCCAATTTTACTCTTTTTGCTTGAGGAAGATTGTTGCTGAGCTAACATCTGTGCCAATCTTCCTCTGTTTTTTGTGGAATGCTGCCACAGTGTGGCTTGATGAGCAGTGCTAGGTCTGCACCTGGGATCCAAACCTGCAAACCCTGGGCCACCAAAGTGGAGTGTGTAAACTTAACCACTATGCCACGGGGCCAGTCCCATACGTTTAAATCTTTTGATCCATCTAGAATTTATTTTGGTGAGGTATAGGTCTGAGTGATTTTTCCTGAGATGGTTATACAGTTGTCCAGTGTCATTTATTGAATAATCCAACTTTTCTCATTTGTTTGGGAAATGTCATTTTTATCAGATACTAAATTTCCATCCATGTGTGTTGGGGATGTTTCTAATCTCCTGTTTCGTTGGTGTATCTGTCTGTTCCTGTGCCAATACCATGCTGTCTTAAGTTTTTATAGGCTTAACTCTGCTGGTGTTTGATAGGATTGCTTTGATTGGGTATGTTTCCTTTGAGTACTGTTCTGTGTCGTGGGTCAGTCTGTTCTTATGCTGGTTATTAACATGTTTTCATTATAGACTTAATGTCATGTTTTTCTATATTATTAAAATTTTTTCATGGAAATTAGGGTGAAGTAATGGATCATGTATACACTGTAACTTAGTTCTGTCTAGAGTTGAATATTTGTTGATTCCAATTTTATTATAACTAATGCTATAAAGTTTATCTTATTCATAAAACTCTTACTATATTTAGAATTATTTCCTTAATATAACAGCATAGAAATGAAAATATTGGGTCAGTGAGTATGAACATATTTAAAGTTACTGGTATTTATTGCTATATTGATTTTCAAATATCAATTTATACTACCACTATCAATCTATAAATGTTATATCACATACTTATTTTTATTACCTTCTTAGGTTTCTTGTGATCACCCGTTGCCCAAAGAAGAAGGTAAAAGTGTCCGAAACCGAGCACCTGAAGGGGAGCCAACCACAGTCTCTGAGTATTTCTTTAGTGATATCTTTATCGAAGTGGATGAAACAGAATAAAAGTTTTTTTTTTAAGTCTAGGATTTCCAAAGTCAGTTATATCAACAAAGCAGTATATACAACAAAGAACCCCGGCTCTTTTTCTCTAGATTGATTTTGAATATTTAATAAGCTTGACTTGAAGTTTTATCATCAGTGGAAAACATTGCTGAGATTCCTTTCATTCTGATTTATTCCGCATTCTGGAGACACCAAGCAGGTAAACGTGCTTTCTCAGACAGAAACAGCAGCTCTTGTTTACATGCTGGCTCTGCAGTGTCCAGCACATGTGGACATTTTGAAATATTGTGGATAACGTCTCTGTGTGAATGAATACCCATCGCAGTGCTGACGTGTTTGGAGGTGGAGTGTCCGGGACATTTAGCCAACTTCATCTGTGCAGGTTTTTCTGTTTGTTTGGGTTGGTTTTGGGTGATGAAGGCCTTCTCCATAGCCTCTCGGTGCATGAAAGCAGATTGTGAAGCTCCATGTCTGTACGGTAAATGGTGACACCTTCTCCAGTATCAGCTGTCTGACTGACTGAAAATAGGTATTTTTCTAATTCGTGTTGATGGAACATTAGTCCTAATTTGAAGAACTAGTATTTAAATTTATTATTTATAAAGACAAAACGTCAAAAAGCTTATTTATTTTTAAATTTTTATTTAAAAGAATATTCAGTTTTAATTATTTTCACCCCTCAGATTATGGGTAAAGAAGGCATTAACAAATTTATGTTTGTCTCCTTTCCCTCTTTAATTTTAAAGATATTTAAAGTGATATAACTAAAAGTGTTTGGATAGTGTATATGCTTTGAATACATTTTTTTCTCATTCTTTAGTATATTGATTTTGTACTGTGAAGTTTTTGTTTTTGTTTCTTGCATAATCTCAGGATTTGTATGGGAAAAAACCCTTTAACTTCATTTATGAGGCAGATTTCCATACAAAACTCAATCTCCTGTACACACACATACAGTTGCGCGCACACATTCCTCTTTTTAAAAAACAATTTCTTGATAGTTGTTTCCCCCATTAACTTCTGCTTAAGGAACGCTTAGGCCTTTAAGCTTAGAACATAATTGTGATGTTAAAAACAGAAAATAAGATAGCAATAAGACTTTAAGTCAGTGATCATCATCAACATGAATTTGAGTTATTTTTAATTTCAAGATTTTGTGATTTACTAGGTGATTCTGTTATCCACCCAAGCAAATCTTTAGTTGTTCAAATTAAACTTCTCAAAGAGCAGGTTTATTCTTTTATTGGAAACCCTCCTGGGTTGATAATACATTAGATCAGGAGTCAGAAACATTTTATGCAAAATATTTTTGAGTGTGTGGGCCAGAAGGCCTCTGTGGCAATTACCCAGTTGTGCCATTTCAGTGTGGAAACAGGCACACGTAGTTCAATGGTAGATGTGGCTAGATTGGGCTTTTAGTCTGATCCCTACGTTGGACAGTAATGTTCTTACCTTCAGGTGCTGACATCTTTATCTGTGAGATATTTGTCATTGAAGTTATGCGTTGTGCCTAACAAAACTGTTGATTGCATTATGAAATGATCACTATTTTAATTGGGAAGATATTTTAAAAGTCTAGATAATTATATTTGTATGTTGAAAAAATTGGTGGCCGGTTTTCAAGTTCATTGGTAAAACAGGATGTGACTTGGCAAGTCTAACAGTAATCCTACTTTATTAAAACAGTTGACATTATAGCCTTTCTCACTCATTGCCCTACAGTGAAACTTACAGTGTAACTTTTTGTCATAAAGGAGGATCTGTGAACCTGAGTGGAAATTCTCTATAGGTATGCATTTATTTATTTTGTGTGATTAATGTGTCACAAAAATCATGGTAGTAAATCACATTGCTATTTTAATGCCCTGTTTTTATAAATTTTTTAAAATCCCATATTCTAAAAAGGTTTCTTTCACTTAATTAATGTTAGTTTGGATGTTAGGCTACCACAGTCAAACTATTATTTTATCCCTTGTATAATACTTATTTTTTAACTTTGTTAACATCCGTCTCTTGCACATCTACAACAAATTAACTTTATGGAAGGTGTAACTTCTTACTGTATAAAGAATCATGTTATCTTTGGGCAGTCGTTGCATTCGAGAATCAAGTCAGCCAGATAAATTATCTTACTGTTGTATCCTTAAAACTAACCTTGGAAAAAGAGAAACTTAATCACTGTATTTACCTTACAAGGTGGAGAGACCTGTTCACACCTGTGTTTAATCTGATTCATGTAAAGATGATGTTGTGACGAATTTGCAGTATATAAATCTTTAAGGAGATATGATTAAAGGTCTTTATTTTTTCTTGGCTTTTCCTCCTGAACACTTACGTCTTAGCAAGTCATCAACATAATGGTTTAAAAGCCTAATTGTTGGTAAATGATTGAGGCACAGATAGAACTATGAATATCCACTGTTTACCACCATGTTATTTGAAATAGAAGTGACCATGTATACTCTCTTGCTTGAAGAAGTCTGACGAAAAAGCAGTATCTGTCATTTGTAAATTTTCTTGTTCTAAAGAAAGCAGTTATGTTCTATAGATATAAATTATGTAAATAAAAGTTATTTTATACTATTTCTGTTGTGCTGTTTCTTTTCAAATGAACTTAATAAAGACATTGGTGTTTAGCTAACCGAAACTAGTCAGTTTTTCAACTACAGCTTATACTTTGTCTCTTCCATAAAAATACAACTGGAGGAATTACCCTTTTCTTACATGCATGCTGTGAAGAATATTTTCTGATCTTGCAGAAATAAAGAAGAGACTTCCTCCCACATTTGGGATGTCAAGAGTTGCTTACTTTTTTGTTTTTTGCTCCTTCTATAATGAGCTTTTAGATGTAAGAACTCAATCTCTTCTCCTCCTTTCCCCCCACGTTTTCTGTGTAGAGGAAGACACATGGGAAACTTCAGTCCTGGACATAATGCAAACCCGCGCTTCTCAAGTGGGCACTGGCAAAGTCTCAATTGGCCCAAAAATTTAGCTGAGAGAAATATTAACTTTCCTAAAGTGTAGTCTAGCCATTTCTCCAGACAGACAAAATTTTTGTCTTGGATTTTGTCAGATCGTCCAAGAGCTATGCACGTGGGCTACGTTGTTTTGTCTGTTCATGTTCAGGCACATTATGTGAAGCAGTCCAAAAGCCTAAAGAAATGATTTTTACTGTAATGATGTAGACTGCATTATATCATCCAATGTCCTATTTACAGGTATCTCTAGGAGATATTTCTCTTTGGCTTCAGTGCCAGGAGTAATTCGGCTTCTGGTCCCCTGGTCTGACTTTTTTATGTGGGCTGTGTGAATCCTTGTGTTGTTTTCTTTTGCAATGGAAAGCTAAATTTGAGGCTAACCTGTAGCAAGGTAAAATACTTCGTATCACACACTTTGTGTACTAAACGCACTCTGACTTTATCTTTTAACCCTCATTTCCCCCTGCCCACATTTCTTAAAACCTGTCACTTTTTCAAAACAACAAGCTACCAAGCTACCATTTATTCTCCTGGCACTGTACTAACCTCTTAATATGCATTGTTTCATGCTTTAAAAAATTATTACACATGGCTTAAAAAGTGAAATAGTGCTAGATGGTTTCAAATGAGCTGTTTCTTCTGGTACCTATTTCTAAGTATAATTATTCTGTTATCTCTTGTTTACAAATGTTAGACATTGTCAACTGACTTTTTGTTACAGTACATAAGAATTTTAGCTGTCTTAGAACTCTCCTCCCCACTTCCCTCCTGCTTTCTCCGAATATGTTAATCACAATTTAGGGTTTATCCATGTTTAGTATTTTCGTTGTAATTATTCATTCCTGTACCACGTAATGTACTCAGATGACATTTCCTTTCTGGTACAACTTTTGTTTTTCTTTGAGTTAATAATTGTTTCACTTTTTCATTTCCTTTGGGTTTTGTTTGCTTTTGAACCTGTGACTTAACTTTCCATACCCTCCAGCAAGTCTGTAAAATGCCTCTGCTTCTAGTTTTTCACATGATCAAACTGTCAGATAACCTGTTTACTTCATTTTTTCCTGGAAAACTTTCTGGAGCTCTTTCTTCCTGCTTTAAGCTGGACTCGTGGCTTCATGGGTCTCTGTGTGCAGTACAGCTGTCATCCTAGACTTCCCTGTGCCATGGCTTTGTGAATTCCCTACCCCACTTTCCTGGTTTGCATTCCCTGTTTCTGGAGCCCATGGCGTTGTCTTTCTTGGTCTGTTTTGGAGAAGCACATCTTCCTCTGTTTCCTGCAAAACTGAGCATGGATGACGACATTACTTGAGTCTTTACATGTTTGAAGGTGTCTATTTTACCCTCTCACTTAGTTGGGCTGTGAATAGATTCTTGAATAATTTGAAAATAATTTTCACTTCATTTCGAAGGCGTGCTCCGTTGTCTTCCTGTTTTCAGTATTTAAAAATTTGGTTCCATTGTGGTTTCTTGCCTTGGAATGTGGCCTATTTCCGAGTTTTCTGACACTGGGCGCTCTGCACCGCAATGAGCCTTGCTGTCAGCCTGCCCACTTTCCTGCCTCACATTTTTGCTCCTGGCACTTCATGGGCCTTTTCAGTATGGACACTCCTCTCCTTCCCTCTGGGAAGTGTGCTCAGATTATTGCTTTGACAGTTCCCTCCCTTCGTTCCCACTGTTCTCGTATCCAGAATTCCTAGTAATCCGGTTTTCTGCCTCTTTCACTGGTTCCCTAAGTTACTTTCTCTCCTGTTTTCCATTTCTTCCTTCCTCCCCTCTGTCCCTTCTTTTCTTCATTTTTATGGTGGTTTTGTTCCTTTTGGGAGGGAGATTTTCTCAATTTTGACTTCTATTGGGGGAAAATTCAAGTGTCTATTTCTTCAGAGAAGTGACTTTGTTCGTCACAAAATCGGAGGAGAGAAGGCCAAGATAGTCTTGATGCTTCTGATGAACAGATCTGCAGAATCAAGGCACAGAGTGTGAGCCATCAGGTAAACCACCGTCCTTTCACTTAGTTCATAACTTTGAGTCAACACGGCTTTCTACAATTAACATTTTTAAGGCATAAATTACATTTGATAAAATACACAAATCTCAAGTGCTCAGCATGAGTATCGACAGTCTACACCTGTGTAACCACCTGACAAAATGAATATACAGCGTTTCTGTCACCCCAGGAAGTTTCCTAAGCCCCTCACTCCCACCCACAGAGATAATATGATAATTTTCTATCTGTTTTTTCCTACTGCATGGATTCCAAATTTTGGCTATTTTGAATAAAGCTACTATAAATATTCTTAAATCTTTTTGTAGACATGTTCTTACTTCTCTTGTCTAAGTACCTAGGAGTGGTACATCTTTTGTTAGATTTATTTCGGAGTACTTGATGTTCTTTGATGCCATTATAAATGGTGTTTTTAAAATGCTTACTTTCCAATTGTTTATTGTTGGGACTTAGAAAAACAATGTTTTTGTGTTACAATTAAGATCTCACAAAGGTATTTTCTATAACCTCCATTCACATAGTCCTAAGGTTTCAAACCAGCCCTTGGAGCTATTAAAGCAACCTTTTCACTATTAAGAGAACACTACTTGTCCTTAGCAAACAGACTTAGAAACTCAATTATAATGAGAAGATACACAGGATAAGTATAAACAAGTAACTTAAATAAGTATAATATTAAGTATAAACTTAATGCCAGCTGGGAAATACTTGCTAACCTCTCATTTATCTAATAAATGTAATGGCCAGCACAGTATCTTGTGTCCTTAGAACATCTGTTTTCCCATCCTTTTAATAATTTCTCATAAAATGGTTAATTAAAGCTTGTAACCTCTGGTTTCGGTTACATTTTCTAACCAAGGTTTAAATTGGAAATGAGGCTTAAAATTTTATTTCCACATTTCCTTCCCTGCTACAGATTCTTTAAATTCTTGATATTTTTATTTCCAAAAGCTTTTCTTTTTATTTTTTCATAATCCTTTTCTTGTTCCACGGATGCAATATTTTTTCATTTCTCTAGGGATGTTATAGTTTCTTCTGTTCCTTGTACTGCTGGTTTCTTCTGAGGTTTTTTCGGTTTCCTCTCGGTGGTGGCAGGTATCTTTTTTTCATGTTGAAAGCTTTCCTCAAATGCCTGTTGATCCTTGGCTATCCACGCATATGTTAAAGTTTCTCAAAAGCTGATGGGGAGCTTGTACAAGCTTACTGGGGTGTAGATAGGACATGCCAATTATTTTCCAAGGAGCTTTTTCATTGGGAAACCTCAAATGTCACTCTGTAGATCTTCTCTGTGAAGAAGTAAGGTTTCTCTAGCCTCCTTCCTGTATAAGCCTGGTAGCCAACATTTTAGAACTAGGTGGGAAAAGGGAACTGGGAGAGGGGGTCTCTTTCATTTGGCCTCCGGACTTTCACTAAATCTGTCTTCTTTCAGTCTGGCACTTCACTCCTGCCTGGTGTCCCTAAATTTGGAACATCTCAGATTCAGTTTCTCCAGAGCATATATATCTCCTATCTCCTAGGCAAAGTAGGGGTGGAAACCTGGGATTCTAACTACTTCTTACACAGATTTTCAAGTAGTTCCGCTGTTTCTTGATGTCTACCGCCTCTCCCCATCCCCATTCATACCTTCCAATTCCTGTGCCTTACATGGATTTCTGGGAGGCAAGGTGATGTTACTTGTTTGTATCTTCCATTGCAAGCACTTAGATTTCAGCCTCCTTTATTCTGCTAAATTTATTATCCCTATTGTCTTCATATATCTCCTAGCTTAACTGATGGTGGTATATGAATTCTGTGTTCCTTTGTTGCTTTGGGATCATTTTTGAGAGAAGGAGGTAAAAACATCTTTATTTCCATTATAAAAGCTGAAGTATTCCCTTAAAAATTAAAATTAATAAAGAAAAATGTAAAATAAAAAGCAAATCTGAATACTATGAACAACTGTACACCAACAAATTGGATATCCTAGATGACATGGACAAATTCCTAGAAACACAAAACCTACCAAGACTACATCATGAAGAAATAGAAACCCTGAATATATCTATAACTAGCAAGAAGGCTGAATCAGTAACCAAAAAAATCTCCTGATGAAGGAAAGCCCTGCACCTGATGTCTTCACTAGTGAATTCTACCAGACATTTAAAGAACTAATACTAATCCTTCTCAAATTTTTCCAAAAAATTGAAGAGGAGGAATACTTCCTAACTCATTCTATGAGGGCAGCATTATCCTGATACCAAAGCCAGACAAAGACATTACAAGAAAAGAACCTACAGACCAACATCTTTTTGAACATAGATGCAAAATTCCTCAATAAAATACTGACACTGAATTCAGCAGCGTATTAAAAGGATTATACATCATGACCAAGTGGGGTTTATTCCTGGAAAGCAAGGATGGTTCAACACATGAGAATTGATCAATGTAATACATCACATTAACAGAACAAAGAAAAAAAAATCATCTCAATTGATGCATAAAAAGCATTTGACAAAATTCAACACTCTTTCATGATAAAAACACTCAATAAACTAGGAACAGAAGGAAACTACGTTAATATCATAAAAGCTATATGTGAAAAACCCACAGCATACATCATACTCAGTGGTGAAAGACTGAAAGCTTTTTCTCTTTGATCAGGAACAAGCAAGGATGTCCACTTTCAACACTTCTCTTCAATACAGTTCTGGAAGTTCTAGCCAGAGCAATTACGCAAGAATGAGAAATAAAAGTCATCCAAATTGGAAAGGAAGAAGTAAAATTACCTCTGTTTGCAGATGACATATTATATATAGAAAACCCTATTCCACACACAAAAAAACCCTGTTAGAACTAATAAACGACTTCAGCAAAGCAGCAGGATGCAAAGGCAACACACAAAAATCTGTCACATTTCTATACACTAATAATGAACAAGCTGAGAAGGAAATTACAGGTCAATACTCCCCACCGTGGTCAATGACTCCATGCAAGCCCTATAAAGATCCCAATGACGTTTTTTGCAGAAACAGAAAAACCCATCCTGAAATTAACATGGAATCTCAAGGGACCCTGCAGAGCCAAAAAAAAAAAAAAAACAATCTTGGAAAAGAACAAAGCTGGAGGACTCCCATTTACTGATTTCAGAACTTGGTACAGTAATCAGAACCACGTGGTGCTGGCATACAGGCGGACACAGATGCAAGGAACAGAACAGAGCCCAGAAGGGAACCTTGCACACGCGGTCCAGTGAGCCAAGACAATTCCACGCGGACAGGGCAGTCTTCTCAACAAGGGTGTTGGGAAAACTGGAGATCCACGTGCAAAAGAATGAAGCCGGACCCCTTCCTTAGACCGTACGAAAAGTTAACTCAGGACGGGGGGAAGACTTAGACGGACTAAGCAGGTCACTGCTTCTCCCGGTCCGGCGGGTGAGGGCCGCGAGGAAGCCCATCAGAATTGCCCCGAGCCGTGGCTCGCCACAATTGGCATCTGTATGTCCGCCCCCTCGTCTGCGGCGCCCCGTTCGGAGGGCGGCCCGGCCGGGTCCCGGGCCACAGAGGCCCGCCGGACGCCGAGGGGCGCACGGAGGGCGCGGGGCAGCCTGGACACCGCGCGTCCGGCTGCCTGCTCCCATAAGGAACAAGCTTCTGCAGCCACGCAACCCCCGCCTCAGGCGAAGAAAGACACAGCGCGCAGCCACGACCCGGGCCGGGCGGGACAGGGCGGGACAGGGCGGGACCGGCGCGGAGACGCGGGGCGGGCGACCACGCGGGAGTCGCTCCGCCCCGCGCCCCGCCGCGTACCTGGGCTCACGATGGGACCGGATCTCGCGGGGCCGGTCTCTGCCCTTTATTGGCTGAGCCCGGGGGCGTGGTAGGCAGCGCCGACCAATCAGGGGCGGCGCGCGCAGTCACGTGCCCGGCGGCCCGCGGCTGGTGGGTTGCGGGGCCGGAGAAGAGACGGGTCCCCGGGCGCCGCCGCCGCTGCAGCCGCCGCCATGGGGGCCGCGCTGAGGGGGGCCCTGCGGCCGTGCGCCCGCGCTGCCGTCCCCGGGCCGCGCGCCTACCACGGGGACCGGGTGTCCACGCTGGGCACGCGGCCGGACCCGGGCTCCGCTGTCTACCAGGTAGGCCGGAGCGCAGGGCCGGGCCGGGGCTGCGGTCTCCCGCCCGGCGGCGCGGCCTGGACGCACGGGGGCCGTGAGGTTCGAGCGGGAGCCGGGTCCGGACCACCTGGCGCCGGCGCTGGGCTCTGCGTCCTGGACGTCAGGCCTCTCCGGACGCGCCGCGCGTGGCCTCGGGGTCGTGGCGTCCGCGCCGTCTGCGCCCCGCGCTGACCCCGGGCCCCGGTCCGGTTGTTGCGGGAGCCCCGGCCTCGCGCAGCCGCCCCGGCCGTGCCCACCAGACCTCTGCCCGGAGCCGCTTGTGTTAGTAGCAAACTCTGATCGCACAGGATCTCTGAGTGGCCTTTCTTGAGACGGACCTCAGGGTCTGAGAAACATCTCACGGAGGGGGAGGGTTTCAGTCTGTCCCGCGGTTTCTAAGCCCAACAAGTAACGTTTAAACTGTGCAAGTAACTTTCAGAGAAGACGTTGTAAAGAGTTCCCGCCTTTGGGAAGACAAGGAAATTGAAAGAAAATCAGCAGGCTGAGACAGGAACAGTGTCCGCTGTGGAGCTCCCCCCATTCTGTACGTCTCCTGGGGTCAGGAGGGTGCGTGATGCAGAGACATCAAGTGGACACTGTGGTCCGGGCGCTGTGTTGGGTGTTTGGGTAGAGGTGTAGGACGGGAATCGCTGGCGAGGAAGATGGACAAGAAAGCAGGGAACCCTCGCGCCTTGTGGTGAGTGACGTCCAGCTGCAGGCGGGTTCCTTCCTCCAGCCAGCTTTTCAAGCTCGACGTCACTCACCACAAGGCACCGGTCTAGTATTTCACGTCTGTTAAAACCTAACAAACAGCATGTTTCCGTAGGGGGAAAGAGCTGGAGGGAGATGCGCCGCGGTGTTCGGCGGGCAGAGGTGGCTGTGTCGCATATCGGCTTAAGAGCAAGGTTCTGGAGCTGGTGAGCTGGGTGTAGACCCTGGCTCTGCTGCTTGTTAGCGCGTGCCCTTGGGCTGGTTCCTCGGCCTTGCTGTGCCTCGGTTACCTCAGCTGTGCAATGCATTAATAACTGTGCGTGTCTCAGAGTTACCAGGACAGTTAGGGACTGCTCAGGACTGCCTGGTGTAGAATAAGCCTGCAAGAAATATCGGCTCTGGCCGCTTCTTCCTCCTTTGCTCGAGGTCATCTCACCGTCTCTCGCGGTGCAGCGGACGGCCTCAGGATCTCACTGTCCGAAAGAACAAATACTGTCTTCTGCTCTTGGATCCGTGTGTGGCCGAGGCCGTTCTGCTGTAGGCAGTGTGTCTGATCCGGGTCTGCTCCACTTGTCTGGTTGCAGGACGCAGACTGAGGGGCAATGGCCACTGGGGGCGGAAAGCTGGGGTACAAGAGGAGGGGAGCAAACACGTTGTCCCTCTTAAACCCTCTGCTTGCCCTTGGTGCACTGTCATTTTTGTCCACATTCCCCTGGTCGAAACAAGTAATATGGACAGACTTACAGACTGTGGGGTGGGGAAGTATAAGTTCACAGTGAACCTTGGCAAGGATGGGAGGGAAGGGAGAATTTTGAACAAGTAATGCAGTCTACCTCTTGGGCTAAGTTGGCTGCTTAAGCTCCAGCTATTATGGCTGAGTTTCCGGCTACAAAGTAGGAGGAAGAGTGAGTAGGCAAAAGGACACCCCCACTTGCTTGTCTTCTTCCTTTTTTTTTTTTTTTTCTTTTGCTGAAGAAGATTAGCCCTGAGCTAACATCTGTGCCAGTTTTCCTCTACTTTATATATGGGTTGCTGCCATAGCATGGCTGACAAGTGATGTAGGTCCGCGCCTGGGATCTGAACTTGCAAACCTGGGCTGCCGAAGCAGAGTGCGCCAAACTTCACCACTAGGCCATTGGGCCAGTCCCCCTGTTTGTCCTTTTTTTAAGGAGCATTTCTGGAAGTCATACCTAACAACTTCTGCCTGTGTTTCATTGGTTAGAATTTAGTCACATGGCTACACCTGTCTTCAGAAGGATGCAGGGATGTGTTACTTTTCCAGCTGGGCGTGTTGCCACCTTGAATAAGATTGGGCTTTGGTCCTCAAGGAAGGCGGGAGGAATGGCTGTGGATAAGCAGATGACAGTGTGTGGCGCAGAGATAAACAGCATGGAGAGAGTGGGGGTGTCCTCCTCAAGTTACGTTGGCTGTTACGTTCATCTCCTGGGACCTCCAGCTGCAGCTAGGAAACTTGATGCAAACAGTCACAAACAGGGAGTAAGAGATGCAGCCCCGCCCTGGAGGGAGATGGGACGTGGGGCCCGGCCGCTCCTCTTCCTCTCCCCGGTTCCCCTGGTCACCCACGTTAGACACCGATACGCAGGGCTGCCTTCCCCTCCCAGCGCCAGTGGCTTCAGGAGCCTTGGCCGTTAGTGACAGTCCCTTTATTTCTTGCCTGGGAGGCTGGCGTAGCTGGGGTAAAGCTCCTTGTGGAACCAGCTGTGGCTTTGATGACGATGTTCTCACCTGGGCGGGTCACTGGCTGCAGGGCGTGTCCCTCTGGTTTGGCTGGGCTTTAGTGAGGGTTACTTGTTTCTCTGTGTGCATTTCATCAGCTCTGAACTTTGGTGCCTGTGGTTGGCGGAGCTGGCAGAAGACCAGGAGGTGGAACACAGGTGGAGGGAGGTCAGCCGGATCGGGACGAGCTGGGGCGACAGAAAATGAAAGGCACCCAGCGTCCTGTCAGCCTCTGCGTCTGCAGGGGAAGAAGCACTTGTTGAAGGAGACCGCGGGAGAAATCTGTGGGACAAACAGAAATTTCAAGACAAAAAAGATGGGAGAACTTAGGAAGCATTTCAGCCGATTGTGGCTATATAGACCGTGCGTAGGATCCTATTCAAAGAAGCAGAGTGTAGACAACAAATCTGTCTGGCATTGGGGAGATGTCTTCACTAATTGGATGTTTGATGATATTAACAGGTTGTTGATATGTGATGATGGTCCTTGTCTTTTGGAGATTTGGAAATATCTAGGGTTTTCTTCAGAATTATTCAGGATGGGGCATAAAGGAAACAGTTAAGTACCTTGGGTACATTTCTTTATACTAGTCTTTCTGTTTCTGTATATCTTTGAAAATTTCCATGGAAGAGTCAACAACAGGGACAACAACCCGCACCGAAGGGGAGCTGACGTGCTAGGGATAAACTCTGAGTTTCAGACATAATTAGCTGCCTAAGTGTTGTTGTAAAGTAATGTTCTGATCAAACAAAATCTACGGTAGAGGATAGTGAAAAGGTCAACCCTCTCCCCTTTTCCCACTTCTCACTGTTTATGTTTTCTGGGATTTTGCCCTAGAAAATCTCTAAACATATGCAAACACAGTTTTGTTCCTTTTTTCGAGGGAGATTAATGCTGAGCTCACATCTGTGCCAGTCTTCCTCTGTTTTGTGTGTGGGTCACCACCACAGCATGGCTGACGAGTAGTGTAGGTGTGTGCCTGGGAATCCAGACCCACGGACCTGGGCCGCTGAAGTGGATCATGCCAAACTTCACCACCATGCCATGGGGCTGGCCCCAGTTTTGTTGCCTTTTTTTTTTTTTAAATTAAGGGCATAATAGTTTATAACATGGTGAAATTTCACTTGTACTTTATTATTTGTCAGTCACCATGTAAGTGCTCCCCTTCACCCCTTGTGCCCCGCCCCCCCACCACCTTCCCATGGTAACCACTGAACTGTTCTCTTTGTCCATGTGTTTATCTTCCACATATGAGTGAAATCATGCGGTGTTTGTCTTTCTGTGTCTGGCTTATTTTGCTTAACATAATACCCGCAAGGTCCATCCATGTTGTTTCAAATGGGATGATTTTGTCATTTTTTTTTTATAGCTGAGTAGTATTCCATTGTGTATATACACCACATCTTCTTCATCCAGTGATCAGTTGATAGGCACTTGGGTTGCTTCCACGCCTTGGCTATTGTGAACAATGCTGCAATGACCATAGGGATGCATGAGTCTCTCTGAATCGTTGATTTCAAGTTCTTTGGATAGTGAGATGGCTGGGTCATATGGTAGTTCTATTTTTAATTTTTTGAGAAATCTCCGTACTCTTTCCCCTAGTTGCTGCACCAGTTTGCATTCCCACCAGCAGTGGATCAGAGTTCCCTTTTCTCCACAGCCTCTCCAACATTTGTTATTTTTTGTCTTGGTGATTATGGTCATTCTGACAGGTATAAGGTGGTATCTTAGTGTAGTTTTGATTTGCGTTTCCCTAAAAATTAGTGACGTTGAACATCTTTTCATGTGTCTATTGCCCATCTGTATATCTTCTTTGGAAAAATGTCTGTTCATATCCTTTGCCCATTTTTTGATTGGGTTGTTTGTTTTTTTGTTGTTTAGTTGTGTGAGTTCTTTCTGTCTTATGGAGAGATTAATCCCTTGTCGGATATATAATTTGCAAATATTTTCTCCCAGTTGGTGGGTTGTCTTTTTGTTTTGATCCTGGTTTCCTTTGCCTTACAGAAGCTCGTTAGTCTGACGTGGTCCCACTTGTTTATTTTTTCTTTTGTTTCCCTTGTCCAAGTAGACATGGTACTTGAAAAGACCCTTCTAAGACTGATGTCAAAGAGTGTATTACCTGTAGTTTCTTCTAGGAATTTTATGGTTTCAGATCTTAGTTCCAAGTCTTTAATCCATTTTGAGTTAATTTTTGTGTATGATGAAATATAATGGTCTACTTTCATTCTTTTGCATGTGGCTGTCTTGTTTTCCCAGCACCATTTTCGAATAGACTTTCTTTTCTCCGTTGTATGTCCTCAGCTCCTTTGTTGAAGATTAGCTGTCCATAGATGTGTGGTTTTATTTCTGAGCTTTCAGTTCTGTTCCATTGATCTGTGTGTCTGTTTTTGTGCCAGTGCCATGCTGTTTTGATTACTAAGCTTTGTAGTATGTTTTGAAGTCAGGGATTGTGATGTCGCTAGCTTTGTTCTTTTTTCTCAGGATTGCTTTAGCTGTTCGGGGTTTTTTCTTGCCCCATGTGAATTTTAGGATTCTTAGTTCTATTTCCATGAGGAATGTCACTGGGATTCTGATGGGATGGCACTGACTCTGTAGATTGCTTCAGGTAGTTTGGATATTTTAACTATGGTTATTCTTCCAATCCGATACTTGGAATATCTTTCCATTTCTTTATGTCATCATCAGTTTCTTTCAGTAATGTCTTATAGTTTTCGTTGTATAGGTCTTTCACCTCCTTGGTTAAATTTATTCCTAGATATTCTTTTTGTTGGGATTGTGTTCTTGAGTTCTCTTTCTGTTAGTTTGTTATTAGAGTATAGAAATACAGCTGATTTTTGTAAGTTTATTTTATACCCTGCAACTTTGCTGTGGTTGTTGATTATTTCTAGTAGTTTAGTGTTGAATTCCTTAGAATTTTCTATATATAAAATGATGTCATCTGCAAACAGCAAGAGTTTCATTTTTTTGTGTGAGGAAGATTGGCTCTGAGCTAATATCTGTTGCCAATCTTCCTCTTTTTATTGAGGGAGATTGTCGCTTAGCTAACATCTGTGCCAATCCTCCTCTATTTTATGTGGGATGTGCCACAGCGTGGCTGGATGAGCAGCGCTAGGTCTGCCCCCAGGATCTGATCCTACAAACCCTGGGCTGCTGAAGTGGAATGCACAAAATTAACTACTGTGCCACCAGGCCAGCCCTGAGAGTTTCACTTCTTCATTGTCTGTTTGGATTCCTTTTATTTTTTCTTCTTGCCTAATTGCTTTGGCCAAAACCTCTAGTACTATGTTGAATAAGAGTGGTGAGAGTGGACACCCTTGTCTCGTTCCTGTTCTCAGAGGGATGGTGTTCAGTTTTTCCCCACTGAGTATGATGTTGGCTGTGGGTTTGTCATATATGGCCTTTATTATGTTGAGGTACTTTCCTTCTATACCCATTTTGTTGAGGGTTTTTATCATAAATGGATGTTGGATCTTATCAAATGCTTTCTCTGTGTCTATTGAGATGATCATGGGGTTTTTATTCCTCATATTGTTAATGTAGTGTATCACATTGATTTGTGGATGGTGAACCATCCCCGTGTCCCTGGTATGAATCCCACTTGATCATGGTCTATCACCTTTTTAATGTGTTGCTGTATTCAGTTTGCCAGTATTTTGTTGAGGAGTTTTGCATCTATGTTTATCAGTGATATTGGCCTGTAATTTTCCTTCTTTGTGTCCTATTTGTCTGGCTTTGGTATCAGGGTGATGTTGACCTCATAGAATGTGTTAGGAAGCATTCTGTCTTCCTCGGTTTTTTGGAATAGTTTGAGAAGGATGGGTATGAAATCTTCTTCGAATGTTTGGTAGAATTCTTCAGAGAAGCCATCTGGTCCTGGACTTTTGTTTTTTGGGAGGTTCTTGATTACTGTTTCAATCTCTTTACGAGCGATTGGTCTATTCAGATTCTCTGGTTCTTATTGATTCAGTTTTGGGAGGTAGTATGAGTCTAAGAATTTATCCATTTCTTCTAGATTGTCCAATTTGTTGGCATATAGTTTTTCATTGTATTCTCTTATAGTCCTTTGTGTTTCTGTGGTATCCTTTGTAATTTCTCCTCTTTCATTTCTAATTTATCTATTTGAGGCTTCTCTCTTTTTTTCTTAGTCTAGCTAAGGGTTTGTCACTTTTGTTTATCTTCTCAAAGAACCAGCTCTTTGTTTCATTGATACTTTCTACTCTTTTTTGTTTCAATTTCATTTTTTTCTGCTCTAATTTTTATTATTTCCCTCCTTCTGCTGACTTTGGACTGTGTTTCTTCTTTTTCTAATTCTGTTAGGTGTAGTTTAAGAGTGCTTATTTGAGATTTTTCTCGTTTGTTAAGGTGGGCCTGTATTGCTATGAATGTCCCTCTTAGGGCCACTTTTGCTGCATCCTATATGAATTGGTCTGGTGTATTTTCATTTTTCTTTGTCTCCAGATATCTTTTGATTTCTCCTTTTAATTTCTTCAGTGATCTGTTGGTTGTTCAGTAGCATGTTGTTTAGTTTCCACATCTTTGTCCCTTTCCCAGATTTTTTCTTGTAGTTTATTTTCATTTTCTAGTTTCATAGTATTGTGGTTGGAAAAGATGCTTGATATGATTTCAGTCTTCTTTAATTTGTTGAGGCTTTCCTTGTTTCCCAACGTATGGTCTATCCTTGAGAATGTCCCCATGTGCACTTGAGAAGAATGTGTATTCTGCTGTTTTTGGATGGAGTGTTCTCTAAATATCTATAAAGTCCATCTGGTCTGGGTTTTCATTTAAATCCACTATTTCCTTATTGACTCTCTGTCTGGATGATCTGTCCATTGGTTAGTAGGGTGTTGAGGTCCCCTTCTGTTATTGTATTGTTGTTGATATCTCTTTTAGTTTTGTTAATAGTTGCTTTATGTACTTTGCTCTTCCTGTGTTGGGTGCACATATAAGTGTTATGTCTTCTTGGTGGAGTGTCCCTTTTACCATTATATACTGCCCCCTTGGTCTCTCTTTGCCTACTTTGTTTTGAAGTCTACTTTGTCTGATATAAGTATGGCGATGCTTCTTTTCTTTTGTTCACTGTTAGCTTGGAGTATCGTCTTCCATCCCCTCACTCAGAGCCTGTGTTTGTCTTTGTAGCTGAGATGTGTTTCCTGGAGGCAGCATATTGTTGGGCCTTGTTCTTTAATCCATCTCTCCATTCTGTGTCTTCGTATTGGAGAATTCACTCCATTTACATTTAGAGTGATTATTGATATATGAGGGCTTAATGCTGCCATTGTATCTCTCGTTTTCCAGTTCTTCTGCATTTCCTTTGTTTCTCGTCCTGTGTGTTTTGGACTGCCAATTCAGTTAGGTAGTTTTCTATGGTGATTTTCTTAGTTTTCTCTTTGTTTATAATTTCTGTCTCTGTTCTCATTGTTTGTTTAGTGGTTACCATCAGGTTTGTATATAAAAATCTCGTAGATGACGTAGTCTGTTTTCTGATAGCCTCTTATTTCCTTAGACTCAGCTGATTCCATCCCCCACCTCTTCCCCTTCTAAGTTATTGTTGTCACAACTTATTCCATCTTGTGTTCTGAGTTTGTGGTTAAAAATGACGAGATTATATTTATTTTTGGTGTTTTCCTTCCCTTTATCTTTAATCTTATAATTAAGTGTTTGCTAACCTGATCTGATAGCTGCAGCTTTCTGATTTTTCCTACCTACTTATCTCCTTGCTTGAGGCTTTCTAGCTCCTTTTTTTTGTTTCCCAGGTATGAGAGCCTTCTTGAGCATTTCTTGTAGGGTGGTATTTTGTGGCGATGAACTCCCTCAGTTTTTTTTTTATCTGGGAAAGTTTTTATTTCTCCATCATATCTGAAGGATATTTTCACTGGATAAGAGTAGTCTTGGCTGAAAGTGTTTGTCTTTCAGAATATTGAATATCTTATTCCACTCTCTCCTAGCCAGTAAGGTTTCTTCTGAGAAATCCACTGAAAGCATGATAGGGGTTCCTTGGTAAGTTATTTTCTTCTGCCTTGCTGCCCTTAGTGTTTTCTCTTTGTCATTGACTTTTGCCAATTTCACTACTATATGCCTTGCAGTAGGTCTTTTTACATTGATATAGTGAGGAGATCTATTGGCTTCTGTCACTTGTATTTCCAGCTCCTTCCCCAGGTTTGGGAAGTTCTATGCTATCATTTCTGTGAACAAGCTTTCTGCTCCATTCTCCTTCTCTTCTCCCTCTGGAATGCCTGTAATCCTTATGTTGCATTTCCCAATTGAGTCCGATATTTCTTGGAGAATTTCTTCATTTCTCTTTAGTCTTAGTTCTCTCTCCTCCATCTGGAACATGTCTATATTTCTGTCCTCCAGACTGCTGATTCACTCCTCCATAATATCTACTCTATTACGCAGGGGGTCCAGATTTTTCTTTCTCTCATTCATAGTGTTTTTCATCTCCCACATTTCTGGTTGGTTTTTCTTTATAGTTTCAATCTCTTTCGTGAAGAATTCCTGATTTCATTGAACGGTCTATCTGTATTTTCTTGTAACTCGTTGATTTTTTTAAGATAGCTGTTTTAAATTCTCTGTCATTTAGATTATAAATTCCCGTGCCTTCAGGATTAATTTCTGGGTGCTTGTCCTTTTCCTTCTGGTCTGGAGATTTAATGTTGACTCACAGTTGCTATGAGTCTTTTTTTTTTTTTTGAGGAAGATTAGCCCTGAGCTAACTGCTGGAAATCCTCCTCTTTTTGCTGAGGAAGACTGGCCCTGAGCTCACATCCGTGCCCACCTTCCTCTACTTTATACATGGGATGCCTGCTACAGCCTGGTGTGGCAAGTGGTGCTATATCCGCACCCAGGATCCAAACCGGCGATCCCCAGGCTGCCAAAGTGGAACATGTGCACTTAACTGCTGCACCACTGGGCCGGCCCATTCTGGAGATTTAATATATTTTTTCATACTGTTCGATAGCGTGGATTTGTACCGCTGCATGGTGATGGTAAATGGTCGCAGTTTCCACCTGCCCCCACTGAGTGGGGCGTCAGGAGCTGTGTGTTCTGAGCCCACTGCGATCCGCCGCTTGCTCACTCACAGCCGTGGCTTTTCTGTCTGTGTGGGCGCTCTGGCCACTTGGCTGAACTGGAGCACTGGGCAGGCAGAGGGGTGCTTTCTTTCACCTGTGTGATCCTGGGGATGTTCTTGCTCTGCCCTCACTGTCTGCTCTCCTGGTGTACTAGCATGATGAAGTCACCCGCAATAGCTTAGCCACCTCTTTGTGGGGCTTTCCCACGGGCCGTGAGGGAACTTGGAGAACAAAGGTGTTCCCACAGAGGGCCACTCCTACCCCCCTCCTCTCAGAGCCACGCGTGGTCTGGAGCCCAGGGTCCTTGCCACTGGGGGAGGGAGAGGAGATCCCCTTACCTCCTTCCACTTCCCCGGGGATCCAGCACCTCCACTTGCAGACGGGTGGCTGCATGGGTCTCTCAGACGTCTTTCGTGTGGTGTGAATGTCCTCTGTTGGTTTATGAGTGTCCTTCTTGTTGTATTTTAGGGGGGAGAGCTCACTCCACCATGATGTTGACGTTACTCCAAGTTCTGTTCCTTTTTAAACATAAAATAGGATCCATTTTTTCCCCTGGGCTTTGTTTTCAGGTGTAATTTGTCAGTAAGCCTTCCTGCATTGGTTGGAATCTCCTCAGGATAGTGATTGACAGGATGGAAAAAATAAGGTGGCATTCCAACCCTCAGAAGGCTTATATTCCTTAAAATAGGGAGACAAATAGAGATCAGTTAAGTTCAGTAGATGTTTAAGGAAGGAAGAGTTAAAGTGAGTAGGAGCAGCCGGAAATGGTGTTGGAGATGAGATGGGGCACGAGTCAGGCCTTAGGAGGGGCCAGGTTTGGGCGGATGGGCCAGAGAGGGGGCGATGGGCCAGAGAGGGGGTGATGGGCCAGAGAGGGGGCGATGGTGAAGGACTGAGCAGAGGCAGTGGCAGGAATTAATCTTCCCTACAACGTAGGGTGGGGCCAGCGCGGAGACCACAGGGGCCTGGCACGTCACGATGTTCTCCTTCACCCAATTTTGGTAAAACAGGTAGTTGCTTTCTAATGTGACTCCCCTCCCGCCCTCTGTTCCTCTCCTAGGAGAACTACGAGCAGATGAGAGCCCTGGTCGGTCAGCTGCACGAGCGAGCGCAGAGGATCAGGCTCGGTAAGCACGTGTTTGTTCCTTGTTCTCTAAGACACCCCTTTATAGAGACCGCTCTTAGGGAAAACAAGTAGCATCAAGCTTTTGGCTCTTCGAGATGGCATTTTTTCGTATGCATACATTTTATTTTTCCCCATTACTTGCCCAGTGTTTTTGCTCATGTGGCACTGCCTCTATTTGGGGAAAAGTAGAAATTCAAATTCATCAATTTTTAACTGTTGTTTCTTAATCTTTTACTTCAGCCACAGCGTCACACTGAAATGTTTGTTTTCCTTGAAGCAACTGAAACATTGTCTGTTCATTAGTCACGTTCATACCATATACTAAATTTTACATAATTATGCATTTTCTGCTGTGTTATATAATTTGCAAATAACTTATGTATGGATTTGTTGATAATTAAATGGGATTTCCTAAAAACTTTGTAAATTGTCATTTTCTGTTTTTAAACTGTGGACATAATAGACATTCTTTTGGAATTTGGAAGAAATTGTGGTCTAGGGAGGAACATACAGTATCAGTGTGTAAACAAATACCACATTGTGTTCTGTGGCGCCACGATTGGTGTAAATGACAGTTTACTTTAGGAGGCCGAGTGACTTGAAACTAAAGGCCATTTTCAAAATAAGATTTTTAATATGTTACAAGTACGTAATTTTGGAGGGGCTGGATGAATTTCATCTCCTTCATTTAAGAAGAATTCTGCCCCGTGTCCTCGTCACAGGCTCTGTGTTGTCTGAAAACCTGTGGCTGTGGAGTCGCTGCGTCCTTAGGTGCACTCACGGCGTGCAGAGGACACCCTGGAGAGGGCGTCGGGCAGATGGTTGGAGGCATCTGATGGTCTCTCTTAGTTCAGGTGAAAGTGTCATTCGTGTTGTTTTCTCTGAGGACTTGAAGGATGGAGGCCAGGTCGCTGATTAGTGGCAGGTGGACAGAGACCGCTCAGGTTGTCAGTTCGTCTGTGTGGTGTCTTGGGGAAGAATCGGTGCAGCCTTTTGGTTCTTTGCAGAATTTTGAGAGCGGTGGGCGGGACGGGTTTGTTAGTCTCGTAGTTGAGCGACGCTGGCCCAGGTGTTTCATCCCTCCTGTAACGCTAGCACCTCCTCCACAGCTTGACGCTTAGGAGTGGGTCTGTGCGTGAGAGGCATTATTCACTCCACACATGCAGTTCTGTCTTCTTTGACTTAATAGATTAAGCAAAATTAATTGAAAAGACCAGAAAATAAACCTGTTTGGAGTATCTTGGTCTCTGTCTTTTTTACTATTGTGGTTTAGTGTCAGAATCAATGAAATCCTCTAAAAATTACCATGACATGAGCAAACGGATTTGGCTCTCACTGTGCGGCCCGTTGAAGTGAAGGCCTGTCAGACGGCAATAATTGCTCCCACTCTACCCGTGAGGGTATTGGGGAGAATTTTGAAAAATGAAGGTGATAAGCCTCATAGAGCTCCTTGTACATTAGGTGCTTGTAGTATATTAAGAATATTATTTTGAAAATGGCTATATTTGGTCTCTTTGGTTTTGAGTCACAGAGATCCATGTCTACCTTGTTTAATGCAGAAAGCAGCATTTAGTGGTTCTTGTAACCATGGTTACAAGACGTGATTGACTGGACCCCAGGCTCTACCACCCCCAGGACTCTCTCTGCCCCCCGACTCATCTCAGGATGCGTGTGTGTGTGTGCGGACCTCACTCTTGAGGCTTCTCCCGGAGGTGAGGCGCTGGGGGCTCGCAGGCCAGGGATGACCTCGTCACAGTTGACAGTCTGAAGGGAAGAGCTATCCTTTCATCTCCAACCCAGAAAATTCTGGTTGGTTCACTTGAGTCCCGTGTTCGTGCCTTGGCCCCTCACTGTGTCCTGGGGTTGTGGTACCCATGCCAGCCTGGACCCATGTTCATGCAGGCCTTCAGGATGCTGTGACTGGCAGCTGCTGAAACTTCCTGGTGGTGGCAGTGCTGCTTTCAGGAACGGGAGAAGGAGCACGGCAGGGGGAGCCGTGATGTGAGTTATCCTGGCTAGACCACTCTCACCGTCCCCTCTCTCCCTGGGGCTATGTGAGGAGGAGGGTTCGTGGGCATTTGTCATTCTTTTTGACCAGGCAGCTCTTGAACCCCTGTTCTAGTGTGGGGAAATAGTGTTAGAAAGTGACGTGAGTTTTGCCTGTGGGTATGATTTGAGGGGCAGAATATCCTGCTGATCGGCTTCTCAGGAAGCTGACTGGAATGATACTCTTGAAGGCATTTTGGAGTAAGGCATTGTCTCCCGAAAAAGAACCAGGACCCTGGCTGAAATGAGAATATGCTTGTAAAGGAGCAATGACTCTTTAATTTGTTCTGATGAAGTCACTGTTCCCTTGGACATTCCAACCAGTGGGTTTGAGTAAGAAGAGATGAAGTGGCCTCTAGCACTGAGCACCTGCTGAGGATGGGCGGCCTTAGGGTCTTAGGTTCATTTTTCTTTTAGTATTTATTTATCTTATTATTTTTTTTCCTGAGTAAGATTCACCCTGAGCTAACATCCATGCCAATCTTCCTCTGTTTTAATATTTATTTTTGTACAGCTTTATTAAGATGTAACTGACATACAACAAATTGAATTATCTAAAGCGTATGGTTTGAGTTTCAACATATGTGTAGTCTCATGAATCCACCAGTGCAGTCAAGATGGTGGACCTGCTGGTCTCAGACGCTCCCTCTGCCCCTTTGGAACCCCTGCCTCCTTCTCCTCTCCTGCTCCACTCCGCTCCCCTCCTCCCCCCTCCTCACCCCCCGCCCACCACCCACCACTCCCCTAAACCCACCTCAGCGGGGAGCTTTGAGTTCCCTGTGGTTGGGAGAAAAGAGAGTAGCTATTTGACTTAATTCACACCATCTTATAAAACTAAGTCCTTCCTTCCTGGAATTGTCTTTATTTTAAAAGAAGATTAGATGTATGATATGGTTTTCTTGGTAACCTTACGGCAGATTTAATCTTAAAAATGTGCCGTGGACTTTTTCAGAAAAAGAAACTCCCCTTAGGAATCAGGAGGCAGCCCTGATTTGAAAATATGGCTGTACTAGGAAGCTTGTTTAAAATGGAAAGAACTTACTTTCTCACCTGGAAAAGGAGCGTCTATCTCGAATAGCTGAACCCCGCAGTTGACAGGGAGCCCACTCAGCTGGAATTCTGGGGCAGCGGTGACGATAAACACGCTCAGGCCCGATCTGACCCTCTTCTGACCTGTTCCCTGGTGTGCTGGGAGTGAGCGGGTGTGGACGTGCCCGGGTCACCTTCCAGGGCCCGAGATGGGCGCCGTCACCTCCAGTAGCCCCACTGGGAACCCCGACTCTTCAGTGCCTGTGATTAGCAGGAAACGCTGCGGACAGTCAGGATCTCATAGAGGGACTTGGGACAGCCGTGTGTGGCCGTCCCCGTCACCCATTCGGGGCCTCAGAAGTTATGGTCACTCGCGGCTCTGTAGCTGAGTTTTGCTGTGCTTGTTGTGGAGCCGTTTCTAAAGTGATGCTCTCCGCCTGTGCAGTGACGTAGGCGTTTTTCAGATGCCACGTGGCGCCTGCGGGCTGGGTGAGGAGCGTGGGGCTGGAGGGAGTGGTGGGGACGGGGCGTCCCAGGAATGTGCTGCGCTGTTTCCTTAGCTCTCTGCTGCTGAGTGTAGGAAATGCGTAACGTACTGTGCGGTCAGGGAGAGATGGATTTAAAAAACTGCAGGTTCTTTATTTACTTCAGAAAATTGGCAGCTTGCAAATTGAATGATCTGAAAACTTAGCCATTTCTCACCTGAAACGTTTAAAAAGTTCCGTATTTTGGGCTAAGCGCTGGTTTCTCTGGCGTCTCGTTGAGTGGGAGTCCTTCCCTCGTGTGGGTGTGGTCTAACCTGAGGTGTTTTTGTCGCAGGAGGAGGGGAGAAAGCCCGAGCGCGCCACAGATCGAGAGGAAAGCTGTTGCCCAGAGAACGAGTCGACGGGCTCCTCGACCCAGGGTCGGTGCTGTCCGCGGGGCTGTCCTCCGCGGGTCTGTGGCTAATGGTCTTACATCCTGGTTCTTGTGAGAAGGACAGATGTTGGTGCGAGGCGCCCGCGTGTCAGGCCAGATCCGGGTGCCGGTGACACAGCAGGGAACCCGGGGCCCAGAGCCCTGCCATGGTGGAGGTGCGTTGCAGCAGCATGCGGGGCCGAAGATGAATGGTCCGAGTTGTAGAGGAGACGGCAGGTCAGAAGGTGGCAACTGTCACGGGGAAAGAAAAGGTGACCAGAGTAGGGAGAGGAAGATGGGGTCTCTGTGTGGCTCTAAGTGAGGCGGTTAGGATAGGCCTCAGTGAGGTGGTGACGTTGGGGCGAGGATTCGAAGGAGGGAATCGAGAGGGCCCTGTAAAGATCGGCAGAAAGAGTGCTGCAGGCAGAGAATGGCCAGTGCAAAGGGCCTGAGGCAGGAGTGTACCAGACAGCTGAAGGAGCCTGGAGGCCCGAGTGGTGTGAGTGAGAAGAGGAGCAGGGGCTGGGGTCAGATGTCGGCAGGCCTCGTGGGCGGGGTAAGAGTTTGGCTTCTGCTCTGAAGGAAATGGGGAGGCTGTGCCGGCCTTTGATCGGGAGACTGTTAGACCTAGCTGACTGTGTTTCATCACTTATTCTGGCTGCTGTGTCGTCAGCAGACTGGGCAGCAGGGCTGGAGGCAGCAAGACCAGTTAGAGGGAGAAATTCAGCCTCGCAGGTGCCTTCTTACGACGTGCACATGCGCCAGCCTGGACACAAACCCCGTCCACGCCTGGGGCAGGTCCTTGTACGCTGTCTGTTAGACGTACTTTAAAAGAAAAGTGGGATCAGACTGCATGTGGTGTTCATCACCCCCTTTTCCTGCCTCACGTGCCATGAGCATTGAAGTGAGCGAGGGAGAATCACGCAGTGGCTGAGAGCCGGGGCCGGGGCCTGGGCCAGACTGCGTGCTGCCTCCCGGCTCTGCCGCTGCCTCGCGATGGCCTCGGACGGTGGCTTGCTGTCTGCGCAGGCTCCTCAGTGGTCAGTGGGGATCGTGATAGGGTCCCCCCAGAAGTTGTTCTGAGGAATAAACGAGAGTTTCCGTGGCTCCTAGAAGACAGTCTGGCACGTGGTAAGTGCCGCATAAGTGTCAGTGCTGTTCTTTCTATGTTAATAAACACAGTTGTACAACTTCTTTTAAAATGAGTACCTAGAGTTCTGTTCTATGGCTATACCGTAAAAATCCACTAAATTTTTATTTATTTAAAAATTGGATTTTGTCTGAGATATTCTTTTTGTGGATTTTGTGTACAACATGCATATTTGAAACATTGCCCCATTAAAGAAAAAAATCTTTTCCTTTTCCACATGTAACTGTTTAAATATGATTTTTTAAAGTGACATTAATTGGAGCACCGTCCTTTCTTCCATCCAGGTCTCCCTTTCTGGAGCTCTCCCAGTTTGCAGGGTACCAGCTGTATGGTGATGAGGAGGTCCCGGCAGGCGGCATCATCACGGGCATCGGCAGAGTGTCGGGGTGAGTGTTCTGCCTGCGCTCCCCCGCGGGGGCCGGGCGCCCGCTCACCGCTGTCAGTCAGCCCGCGAGTTCCGTGCTGTTGGTGTTCTTCAGGGCTGCGGCTTCCCGCCCGGACGTGTATTGACTCATGTGAGGAGCTTTAGAGACGACGATTGAAGGGAGCCCCCAGCAAAGATCCTGGGGTCCCATCCAGAGCTCCCTGCTTAATCAGACTCTCCAGTTCGGGCTTGGCTTGTGTGGTTCTCCGGGGACCCACAGCGATCTCTTGCTCATCTTGGGTGAAAGCCACTGTCGTAGAGGAGTGGTTCTCCAAGTGTGGTCCCTAGGGACCTTCAGTGTCACCTGAGAACTCACTGGAAATGCAAATTCTCAGGTCTTCCCAACAGGTACGAAGTCAAATTCTGGGAGTGGGCCCCACGAGCTCCAGGTTCCGAGTGCTGGTGTTTGAGGAGCATTGTAGACCTAGGGCGTCTCGATCGAAAGATGTTAAATGTGTCTGTATATGTTCATGTACGATCTCATTTCCCCCATGCAGTTGCTGTGCTGGGGTCGCCGGGAGCCCCAGCCCCGTGACGCGTGGTCTTAAGCTTCCCTACAGCTCTGTGGGAAGGGGTGCTGTTACAGTCATTCCCCTCCTGCAGATGAGGAAACCTGCTTAGGGACTTGAATCGCCTCCCCGAGGCCCAGCCACCGGCAAGGGCACCTTTGACCTCGGGCGGGTGGACTCTGCCTGGCGCAGCTGATCGGACTCGGGCGCTGGTCCCCTGTGCGCATCCCTCCACCTCCTCCCTGGGGCCTGGCCTTCGGGAGGTGCACCTGGCGCCGTTCACCGTCGTTGCTTCCTTTCTTTACCCCTAGGCCACCCCTGTGGCTCTTTGCCACTTGTGATTTGCTTAATAATTACCCAGTGTAGAGACTTTTTTTCTTGGAGTCTTAGGGGACACTTAAAATTAACCTTTTTAAAAAAGTGATAAACTTAATGCAGAGTTAAATTCATGTATCATAGAATACATGATTAAGTAGAATAGTTATCTTAATTCTTCCTCCAGTCATGATGACTGTCACGGTGTCGGAGCGTGTTCTGCCCCTTTTCCTATGAATATACTAAGGTTTCATCGTTGTTTATGCTTTTGTATTTTTTATCTTTATTTTCGTTTATGCTTTGTATTTTTTATCTTTATTTTCGTGCCTTGTTCTCAGTTTATAAAGTTCTTGACTTGGAAGGAAATTGAATTGCACTTGGAAATCATGCAGGTTCAGGCGTCGTCGGCTGCAGTTAGATTCCTGGCTCCATTTTGTAGTAATTTGACCGCTAGCAAATTGCTTGAGCTCTCAGTACCTCAGTTTTCTCATCTGTAAAATGTGATTTATTATAAAATGGAATAATAATAGCAGCTACTGCAGACGATTGTGGAGACTGAGCGCACAGATGAAATGAGTCATGGGACGTGTTTAGAAAGGTGCCTGGCACATGGTAACAGCTTCATAAATGATGCCGTTTACAGTGTTATTTTTAGCACAAAAGGAACTGTGGATAGGAAAGTGATGAGAATTTATGGGATATAAAGATGTTTTAGAATATTACAAAATTAACGTTATAACAAGAATCAGAATCAGACGGGAGATGTGTTCACCCCGGTCCTATCATCTAACACATCAGACGCCTTGTGCTTTGTTTCTCTCTAGCTGTTGACCATACCCTTCAGTCCTTCAGAAAATCCCGTTGGTCCTACCAGACAGTGTCTCAGGTTCCGCCCCTCCTCCCGTGTCCGCTGCTGCTGCCTCTGCCACCTTGTGTCACCCCGTCTGCTGGAGTAGCTGGTCAGCTGGTCTGCTGGCTTCCTTCTGCTGCTTCCCTGGGTTAGTTTTCCACATAGCGTCCAAGGTGATCTTTAAAAATGCAACTCAGGTCATGACTTGCCCTGCTTGAAACCTTCCAGCTGCTCCCCTGGCTCTTGGAGTCGAATCGTCCTGTGCGTTTGTGGTTCTGGCCTGCAGGGTCCTACGCGATTGGCTCCTGCTCCCTCGTTAACTGACTGTATTCCCTACCACTTTTTGTAGCCTCATTGGTACCTGAGAGTTCTTTGAGCCTACCAGCTTTCTCTTGCCCAGGACTTGGGCCCTTTTTTTCCCTGTGAAGTTGCTGGCTTCTCATTTTCCTTGGGGTCTCGCTCGAATACCCCCTTCTCAGAGGCTGTCCCGAATGTCCCTGTCTGAGCAAGCCCCCTGCCTGCTTCCGTCACTGTGCCTCCTGTGCTCCAAGGACCTTGTTGGCCGGTTTGTGTTGTTTCTTCGCCGTCTTCTGCTCCCCTAGCAGGTTGGCTTCGTGAGGGCAGGGACTTCGTCTCGTTCAGCCCTGGTGCCGGGACCACTGCCTGGCAGGTGGTGGGCATTCAACATAGATGTCTTGAATGTGTGTCACTTTTATGTGGTTATGATAATGACACAGATAGAATTTGGTGTTTTGCTATATCACTTATTTAAGCAAGCGTTTTTTTGCTATTTAAGACTTTCATTGGTTTGCCTTGTGCTGTCAGTTTGTAACATATACCCGTTGTTAGATACTTGTGTTTCCCCTGATTTTCGCCATTCTGAGGCACGATGTAGTGAATGGATATCTTCGTGCATATAGTATTCCCCTGTAGTTTTTAATTATTTCTTCAGTCTCCAGAAGTGGCAATATTTAGATGGACTTATTTTTTTATGGCAGTTGATAGAAATCTTTAAAAATGTGGACTGTTTTAATTGCTGCCAGTATTCACCGTGTTATAAGTGTATGAGGCGTTTTTGTTTGTTTGTTTGTGCTTTATTTGCACCCCACCTAATTCCAAAAAATAGTTACAGATGTTTATAAAGGTGAACTAGCAGATGAAATAGCAGAAGACAGCGTAAATTAAAAATAAGACTGAAGTTAGTAGAAAAAATGAGGCTGGACTCCTAAACTAGGAATAACATAATATTTCCTAAAATGACAAACATTAAACCCCAACTTCTACTCTTGGTAGCCTAAGAATTCTGCTCTGTGCTGGCAGTTCTCAAGTCATTTGCTGGACTTGACGTGAGTAATTCCTGTCAGCCCTTCCTAGGCTGGAGAGGGTAAGATTTCCCTACCCTCACCCCTCTTGCTTTAGGAATGTGGCTCAGCTACATAGAAACAAGAAAAGGAAGAGAAACATGCATGCCTCACGGGGCGCCAGGCCAGCTGGCGCTCTGGGCGCTGAGAGCAGATGGGCGGCCGTGAGTGAACGAGCGGTCTAGTCCCTGTTCGCTGAACCCTGCTCACCGGTACTCCAGCCTGAACTTCAGAGCCACGGCCGTTGAAGTCGTTAAACTCTTCTATGCCTTTATTGCCCTTGACGCGTTTCTGAGTAGTGCTGGAGACGCTGGTGTAGACTCCGGGGTAAGTTCTGAAGTGGACACCAAGGAACTTAGAGAAAGCTTGTCGCATGGAATGTCTTTATAAGCAATTTAGAACCGAGGACTGCTTGCCTCAGGTAGTAACTGGCGGAACAGTAGCTGAGCCACGGTCCTTCTCCCTGCAAATTCAGATTCCTCACCGTGGCTTACAGGGTCCTGCGGATCTGACCCCGCCTGCTCGCCTGCCTCACCCTTATTTATAACTTGGTGGCTGCCATGGTCTTCCTCTTTCTTGAACACGCTGAACTCCTCTTTGCTTCAGGGCCTGCACTCAAGCTCTTTGCATGAAACGTTCCTCATCTGCTCTTGCACCGGCAGCTCCTGGTCGTTCACGTCTCTGTTCAGGTCTCCCCTGGCCCCTTGCTTAGCAGCACGTGCTCCGGAGCCAGGCTGCCTGACGCAGAGCCTCGCTTCACCCCTGTTGGTTGGTGACCATGGGCACGTTGCTTAATTTCTCTGCCTGTTTCCCATCGGCAAAATGGGAACCCTCGTATCCCGGAAGCCTTACAACAGTACCCAGTGTGTAGTGAGCACGTCTAAGTGCGGGCTGCTGTCTTCACTCCGTGACCGTTCTGTCTCAGCGTAGCCCCACCACAGGCACCTTGCTTTATTTCATCTTGTTTTGTAATGACAGTAATAACACAACAGTTGTACACGTTGTGTTACCTTGTTTTCTCGTTTCCTCATAGCACTACAGTCAGAGACTGTCTTGGCTATTTGTTGGTTGGTGCGCCTCCCCTGACTGACCCTCTGCCCCGGAGTGGAGGCTCTGCGAGGTCAGGGGCTTCGCCCTCCTAGTTCACCCCATGTCCCTGCGACCTCGAACGGGACGTGGCCCGTCGAAGGCACTGAAAAAATACTTGTTGAGTAAGTGGATGGACGACAGGAATGTAGTTTATAGGCCAAGTTATCTGTTGTGGTCATTTCCAGAGTGAGATTGTGAAATCATGCCAACTCACAGGATGCTGCTGGTGCCGCTTTCTCCGGTCGGGGGAAGGGGGTGGAGCCCTCCTTGGTCCACGTGATCCCGAGAGCAGAGCTGGGCACCAGGACTAGGCTGGTTTAATTCCGCGTGCGTTTTAAACTTTGTAGGCAGAAACCTGTCACAGACGCCGACTCTCAGGTTCTCCGTGAACGGGGTCATTATCCAGGTTCCCTAGGGCGCGGTGCGTTTTGGCTCGTGAGGCCCCTGTCCACCGCGGCCAGGGCCCAGGGGCCGGGAGAGACCAGTTTCATCTGTGCGCTGGGGCTGCCCTGCTGGTGGATTCTGACTGGAAAAGAATCCACTGTTTAACAGGTGTAAAGCAGCACTTCCTTGTCGTTTAAATGGATTTCTTACACCACTGGTGTGGCCAGATACTGGGTATTGCCAGTGCTTTTTCTCTGGCAAGTGATAGATGTTGAAGCTAGTTTAAGCAGAAGAAGAGGATTTACTGACTCTCTGAACTAGTGAGTCTGGCCTTGTTCCGAGGCAGGTTGTCTAGACCTGGAGGCGGAGCCGGAGCCGGCCCCAGGCAGTTCCTGGGCTCTGTTCTGTGAGCTTCGCAGCTGCAGGAGGTGGAGAGTTCCTCTTGGGGCCCAGGCCCCCTTCTGAGCCCATGCAGATCCTGGGTAGAAAGCCTGGTTCTCGTGCCCACCTCTGAAGATAGGCTTTGGGGTCAGTCCACTTGAATCACGTGGATTAGAAATAGAGAAGAGGCAGTTTCTGAAAGAATGATTCTGTTGCCAAACTAATAGTTGCTGGGTAGGCAAACCAATAGATGTGCAGTGCAGTATGTTTGTGGACTAGTTTCATTTCTCACTCTGTAACACGTCTGTGACTTGTTGACAGACTGTGTAATAGCGGCTGTGTCTCGTGTCCAAGGTCACGTATGGAGCCGCTGGCAGAGCCAGAGCTCTCGCCTGCCTTGTCTGACTTCCCAGCCTGGCCTCCTCCCGGCCCAGAGCCGTCCCGCTGCCCGAGGAGCACCCGGCCGGGGAGCGTGAGCAGTGTCGGCCTGTCGCTACGGCCAGGCAGCTCGCTGTACGCCTAATTCCCCTTGAAGTCTAGTTTGTTTGATGTTAAGGTCGTTACAAATTTGCTTTCCGTTCTATGAAATGTTAATTGTAACGTGGAAAAAGGCTTTACATGATCTAGTGAATAAAACTGATGCTCAAAACCAAACGTGGGTTGGCCTCCTGGCAAGGTAAAACCAGACTCTTGACCAGAAGCAGTTGTCACACAAAGTAGAACTTTTTTGTGGCAAATAGGCCACGTGGAATCATTTCCAAAGTCGTGGTGTCCCCAGACACCGGGCCCCAGGGCCCTTTTGTGTTGGAGGTGGGCGTTCCCTTGCGCAGGCTCAGTTGGAAACGCACTGCCACAGCTGCTGCAGGTTACGGCGGCCAGGCCCACGCTCCTCCCGGAGAGATCCAGCATCACGTGAAGCCGAGGGCGACTTTGGGTCATCTCTCGGCTCCTCTGCGCAGACGCTCTCCTTGCTGTGGGCTCCATCTAGTTCAGGGTGGTTGGTGATTGCTTCTCTTAACAACAACAAGTAATTTGGAGAAACAGTTAAATGCTTCCTAAACTTCTCTTGAGTTCCTCAGGGCAATTAGTCGGTGAGAAAAGGAGGGGAGCCCTGTTCTCTCGTGGGTGCTGCTGGCCAGGCACCCTGGTAGGAGAGGCGCAGCACCCCGGCCCAGGCCCCGTGCTGCTCTCCGTCTCCAGCAGTGATTCAGGGAGTCGCTGTTCAGAGTTCTAGAGACTGTCGAGTGGGAGAACAAAACGTCGTCCATGTAAAGAAGGTCACATTTTGTGAAGCACACACCGTTGCCCCTGGCAGTGGGAAGCGGCCCCCCTTGCTGGCTGCCTGCACCCACCACCTGCCCTGGGCTGACTTGTGGGCCCTGATGCCCACACGCTGGTTTGGGTGAGAAAGGGCCCCACCGATGAGTTACTGTCGTATGTGTTTTCAGTGTACTGTTTTAAAGTTTGCTTTTGTTATTTTTAAGCAAGATAATTGTATTTTTTTTTTTTAAAGATTTTATTTTTTCCTTTTTCTCCCCAAAGCCCCCCGGTACATAGTTGTGTATTCTTCGTTGTGGGTTCCTCTAGTTGTGGCATGTGGGACGCTGCCTCAGCGTGGTCCGACGAGCAGTGCCATGTCCGCGCCCAGGATTCGAACCGACGAAACACTGGGCCGCCTGCAGCGGAGCGCGCGAACTTAACCACTCGGCCACGGGGCCAGCCCCAAGATAATTGTATTTTAAACTTCTTTTAGTTTTATAGAAAAGCATGTGGTGGTAACCTGAAAAACTTCTGAAAATTTGAAACGTATTCTCAATGGATCAGTTTTCATTTTTGCAAATTACCTTCCTCATAGGAAATGTTGAAGGTTTATTATGAGGGATTTCCTCACCCTCAGGACTGGGATTTTTTTCTTTTTGCATTATTATTATCTTGTTAGGACCCTTTCATTCAAAGAACCATTATGAAATGTGGCTTAAGTTTTTCTGTGCTAGTATAGGGGTGGTGACTCTAAAAATCAAGTATGAGTTTTTAAACTTGTTGAAAGTGATCATTTTACATTGTGTAAATGAATATGTGAACTGTGATCAAAGCTCGTTTTAATATCCTAAGATTGTCCGCCAAGGACTGTCACTGGTCACATGTACCAGAGGCTGCAGGTGTGTGGCAGGTCTTTGACGCGCTGTCATTGGCCTTTACTTTGAAGCCTTCTCTCATACTCTCTTTCCAATGAAACTTCTGCCTTTCAGAGTGGAATGCATGATTGTTGCCAATGACCCCACTGTCAAAGGAGGTACCTACTACCCGGTGACCGTGAAGAAGCACCTGCGGGCACAAGAAATCGCGCTGCAGAACAGGCTGCCCTGCATCTACCTGGGCAAGTCACGGGGCGGGGGGACAAACGGCCACTCGCTGAAGGCGAGACCGTCTAGAAGGCTACACATGTGATGTCATCAATGGGTATTTTAAAAAACAGTTGGTTTCTCCCTTAATTACAAAAGAAATGCATGTTTTTTGCTAAAAACTCTGGGAGAAAAAGTCAACAAGAGCTACCCATGATATCATCACTGAGGAAGAACCCCTGGTCATATTTTGGTGTATGCTAGTTTTCTCTTTACACGTGTGTGGGGTTTTGCTCTTTTGTGTGTTTTGTTTTTCTATTAACCACAATGGGTTCAAATTATGAAAAAATACTAGCTAATGTTTATGGATTTTTGAGTGCCAGGTACTATGTTAAATACTTGAATATGTATATAATTTGAGTAGATGTAATATAAAGAAATTTAATTTGCAGTGAAAGTAAATTTGTATTTGAAATTAAAATACATTGAAACCTAAGGATGTTTCAAAAAGAACCAGTTTAAGTCAGTTTGAAATGGGCACGTCCTGGAATTTGGTTTAGTTTGGTGGAACTCCGGCATATCCTGTTGACTTAGTGAGTATCTGGGCTGGTGCCGACGGGGAGACCCTTTCCTCTGGGGAGGTGCATTTCCCTGGCCGCCTCCCAGTGTGCACCGCTTTGCACATTTAGGAAACAGCCGATATGGCCCTGCTGCTTGGGGTGCTGTGCCCAGCTCTGAAGGCTGCAGGGAGGGGTAGTGGGCTGTCCCTGTCTCTGCTGAGCTGCTGATGGTTGGCGACAGGGTACGCTGTGTTAAATGACAAGGAGACTTCGTGGTCGTAGGCAGTGGCAACAGGTGCAGGGCAGTGAGCTGGAAGCCTTCACTCGTGTTGAGCCGAGGGCTTCCGCTCCAGGGGTGGCTCTGCTGCCTTCGTTGCACAGCAGGGACGCCCGCCTGTGGGCGCACGGGGTGCAGGAAGGAGCTCGGGGTTGGGCTCAGCTGGCATTCTTTTGCATGAGTTACATGTTTTATATTTTTCAATGAAACTGATTTTGCTTAGTGTAATATTTTTATAATTAATTTTTTAGATAATCATAGATTCACAGGCAGCTGTAAGAAATAATACAGAGGGACAGTATACGCCTCACCCAGTTCCCCCTCCCACAATGAGAACATCTTGCAAAGTTACAGTACAACAACACAACCAGGATATTAACATTCATACAGTCACGATGCAAACAGTGTCCATCCAAACAGCGAACACTGTGTTCAGCTGGCGTTCTTAGCCACCATGCTAATCTGCAGCAAAAACAGGACCGGCAGGCAGTGTGTGAAAAAAGTTCACCTGCATTCTGTAGATGTTTTTCGTATTGTTTTAAAGGAGAAAGGGAGAAAGGTGCTTTTTTGGCTGAACTGGTTAAGAATATATGGTGTTTCTGGGGAAAGGCTAATCCTCAAAGGAGAGAATGTCCTAAACATTTCTTTAAGTGAATTGTGCACAGAGGTAGGAGGGCCTGTGGGGTTTGAGGAAAACAGGATTCCCTGTGGCTGTGTGGGGCCTGGGGAGAGGCTGTGCGATGGTTAGGCAGACGGGCGAGTGCTTTGTGACTGTGATTAGGAGCTGAAGCTGTTGGTGACGAGTCTTCCATGTGCTGCTTGCTTTGCTCCTGGAGACGTGCTTACCTCTCTCCTTCCCTTGTCCCCAGTCGACTCAGGAGGGGCAAACCTGCCTCGGCAAGCAGACGTGTTTCCAGACCGGGATCACTTCGGCCGCATTTTCTATAACCAGGCGATTATGTCTTCTAAAAATATTGCACAGGTAACTTCTCTTTAATGAGATACACTGCTTTTTGCTCCAGATGTCTTTACTAACTAGGTACTCTGAGATGACTCAAAACAGAATTTAATATAGAATTTAGTCGTTTTCTACAGAAAGTGTCTTAAGGTTTTATCTTCAGTCAGATTCTTCTGTTAATTATAGAAATACTCTTATCCTGTAATAAAGGTTATTCACTGAAGGAAAGGAGTTTTTAAAAGGAAAGGGCAGTGAGTGGTTGCTCTTTTAGGACCACGCTCTGGAGAAACTCTAGCATGTGTACGAGGGGACACGTGCGAGAAAGCTCATCATAGCCTTTTCGTTAAGCCAGAGTTAGAGGACAGCCCCCTTGGCCATTAGCGGGAGATTAATAATGCAGCTCTTAGCTCTTGAAATGAATGAGCTGGAATTGTATACACTGACATAAATAAGTCTCAAAAATATGTCGAGTAAAAAAATTACTAGACTGAATGTCTAGCCAATTGCTATGTGTGTAAACGTTAAATACATCGGGCAATGTGTTTATGTCTGAACATGTACATGGGTGATGCGCTCAGCTTTACAACAGCGCTTACCTTTGCTGTGGGAGGAGGAGGGGTCAGTGGGGGTAGTTAGAGCCTTCCGCTGTGTCTGAAATATTATTCCTTTAGAGAATCCTGGCCAAATGTCCGGATTTACTGAGACTGGGCGTTAGGTGCCAGGACACTGACTCTTGTTCCCTATCTTTTTGCATGTTTGAAACACTTCATTACGCTGACGCTGTTCCTTTGCGTTCTGTCACTGGATTTCTTGTGTGGAGTATTTTGATTGGTATTCTAGTTAATTAGCCCTCCTTGCAGGTGGCTGCCTCTCTTTCCTCCCTGTCCCTGTGGGCTCTTGCTGGTGCTCATGAGGTTTGTTATTGTCGTGCAGTGACCTTGCCTACCTGTGCTTCACGGATCTAAACAGAAGCTTCTGCCACGCTCCCTGCTGCACAGGTGGCCCTTCCGTTGCCTGGTATGAAATTCCTACTGTGATCTTTTGTTTTATGGGGGAAATTGGCCCATTTAATCTGGTGTTATAATTTAGATAGCTGTGCTAACCTTGTGTTGGTTTCCTAGGACTGCCGTACAAATGACCACAGACTGGGGGCCTTAAAAATGACAGAAGTTTATTCTCTCAGGTTCTGGAGGGGGCAGTCTGAGGGCGAGGTGGCCGGGGGGCTGCGCTCCCTCCAGAGGCTCTTGGGAGGTTCCGTCTGCCTCTCCCGGCTCCTGGAGGCGCCAGGTGTCCCGGGCTTGTGGCTGCATCCCCACAGCCTCTCCCTCGTCTCCAGGTGGCTTCTCCCTCTGTGGGTCTTCTCTCTCTGGTAAGGACACTGTCATGGGGTTTAGGGCTGGCCCAGGTCATCCAGAATGATCTTATCTCAAGATCCTCGGCTTAATCCCATCCACACAGACTCTCTCCACACTCGGTCGTCGTCACAGGTGCTCGGTATCTGGGTGTGGATGCAGTTTTGAGGGGCCACCACTCAGCCCACCGTAGACCCCTGCCACCTTGCGTGCTTGTTCCTTGCTCTGTGTTTCTGTGCGTGTAGCCTCTCTGGAAACCACAGCAAGTGTTACAGAGGATGTTGTAAGCCGGGCACTGTGCTGCTGAGTAAGACCGGGTGGGGTCTCTGCTCTTGTGGAACCTAAAGCTCAAAGTGCATTAAAAACGAAAAGTGTCATATATTTTTCAATAAATAACACCCGCCTGTGATCAAAATCTAAAGTGTCTAGCAGGCATTTGCCTGGATGTCTTCCTCTTGCCTATTTTATTTTTGTTTCCTAAAAATTTTGACATCAGTGTTTCTTTAACTGAGCCCCTCTCCACATTTATTTTGTCTACTTTCCTCCAATCGGAAGTTTAGGGTAAAGGTTTACCTGCCTGTGTCCTTATGAAGCTCTCGGAATTGAGAAGCATTTCTAACCGTTCCTGTGTGCTCGTCTCAGTGGTGTCTGTTCTCACCTCTTCCCCGCTGTGTGAACTCTAGACCTGGCTCCACTTCCTCCTCCACAGGGAGGGGGAGGCCACAGTGAGCGCCGTTCCTCCTGTGAAAGCGCCGCGAGGTCCTCTGTCTTCGTCCCGGCCCCCCGAAGCCACTGTCCCTCTGCTTCCCGAGGTGCGCCTGTCATTTACAGTCCCAGTGCTGACCCTCCTTGTGGGTCATTACTGACCCTGTCTCTCTTTTACTTTAGTATTTTCTCAGCCACTTTGTCCTCCTCCAGCCAATAATCATGTTGACTTCCTCCTTTTTTAGAGGAAACGGAAAAACCACCAAAAGTGATTCCAAAAGAGAAGGACCTTCTCTAGCTCTGACGCGTCTCACGTCCTGGGATCAGCAGCCTTCTTAGGACGGGCCCGTGCCTTCATTGTGGCGCTCACTCGCCTTAACCCTTCCTGCCGTCGGAGGGAGTGAGACGCAGAGGGGATCAGAGGCCAGATCTCCCAGCGCACAACCTCAGGGTGTTGGCGTTTGCTCCCTCTCAAGATTCCCTTCAGCTTCGTGCCCTGGTGTTCCCTCGTTCTTCTCCCACCTTCTGCATTTAACCCTCCCAACCCGCCCAAGGACTTGTCGTAACGCTGTGATGAGACCTTGTGACGGAACCTGTCTTCCCATGTTCTGCCACGCCCTGCCCGCCTTCTCCCTCTGCTTACCCTCACGGCTTCTGCTGTCGGACACATTTCCTTCTGCCTCCGTCACCCCCCAGACATGGAGCACGTTCGCTCTCCTCTTCCTCTAGTCTGTTTGCTGCTGGTGGTCCTTCCTCTTGCTCTTTCCCCAGGACTGAGACTTGAGGTCATCCTTAACTCTTCGCTGCTTTTCCCCTACTTCATCCTTTTAGGTAAAAAATATATATCTTCCTCATTTTTGTACTCCCAGAAGCTCCTTTGATGCTGGACAGGTGATCAGCACTCACGAACGTCCGACGAATGAACACCTGTTGATTTTTACCTTTAGACTGTTCTCTCCACTCCATTCCTCCTGCCGGCACCGTGGGTGGTTCCAGGCTTTTATCACCAATGGTGCTGTGGCTCTGGCCTTGCCCACCGGTGTCCCTGACCACCTAGCCTCTCCTTTTCTATCCACTATACACATTACTACAACCTTATTCTTTATCTGGTTCCCTGGTTCCCAGCCATCATTTCTACGAAACAAACTTCAGACTGAGCCTGGTACTTAAGACCTCGTGCGGGCTTCTTCCACCCTAACTTTCTAGCCTTTTGCACACACTCCATAAACTGCTGTTGGTCTGAACTGCTCGCTGTTCTTCATGTGCATGTGGCCTTTTATGACTGTCCGCTTAGGTCCACTCCGGGCCTTCCTTCCCCCAGTCCTTGGGGTCTAAGTCTCTAACCCACTTTCCAAGGCGCATCTCAGATGTCACCTTTTTCAGAGGAGCTTCCCAGAATCCCTTGCAGGAAGGAATTTTTTTCTTCCTCCCAATGCCGTGCTTCTTGAGCTGTACCTTACTCGTGGCTTTATCTAGATATGTCCTGCTAATTTCCCTTACTGGACTCTCAGCCACGAGATAGTGTTTACATCTTCAGGCATTCCCTGAGGAGATACTTACTCAGTATATTGGAGGGCCGAAACTCCTTATAACTGCTGGAGTGATGTCTAACATGCTGAGTACTCCTAGTCCCTGTGCTTTGATGTGTGCTGTGTTATTTCCGTAGGACTCAGATGAAAACCGTGTGTGCACTTTCTGTGTGAAGGGGTCACTCGTAGCCGAATGTGCTGCATATGCGTTTTGATGGTGAGAACCGGCTTCCTCGTGGCCACTTCCCATTTTTCCTCCCAAGGTTGGCTCTTATTTAATGTTACTAATCTTGCCCATTGTCAACCTGTTTATCCACTTATTTCACAGATGCCTGTCTCTCGACAGCCATAGTCTGTGATTCCCTAATCTTTGCAGCTGTCAAGACGCGGGCAGATTCCCACAGCCCTTCCAGGGTTGGAAATTCGGGGTTCGCTCCCAGGAGGAAGGCGGTTGAGCTGGGCTTAGCCTCCCCTCCTGGTTCCCTCTCCTTCCTCTCCGGTGGGTTTTAGGACCCTTATCTGTTTCTGAAGTTTAAAGACCTGGTGTACTGGTGTCCGGGGTCTTTCCTCAAGCCTCCTGCCCCGAGGACGCCTTTCTGGATCTTCTGGGGATCCACGCCCAATGCTGGGAGGACCTGCGATGCGCGTTGTCTTGTCCTGGTTGTGGCTCTGTGTCGCTGGCCCTTTCGGAGTGAGCCTTAAAGTTCTCTTCAGAAGTGGATCCGCTCTCACGTGTGTGTCACTTGTAGTGGTGGCGGAATCGTCTGCATTGATCTTTTCTCGGATGCTTCAGTGTGCGTCTGTCCTGTGTCGCTTACCAGCCCAGCGGCCAGGCCTGCCTGATTCCTCTGAAGCCAGCTGTCCATCCGCCAGGTTCAATCACAGCCCTCAGGCTCCTCACCTTTTCTTTGCGTTCCTGCCAGATTGTTCTCTTCGGAGAGGCACCTTGAATATTCCTGGGGGTCCCTCCCTTCCTCCTTCCTTTCCTTCCCCCTCTTTGAAGCCTCCTTGGCCTAGCTCCTTATTTTTGAAATTGTATCTCCTTTGCTCAGACCTTGGTGATTGCTTTGAGGGTTTGGTTAGGACAGGCACTGAGTGTCATTATTTTTAAAGTGCATTTCAACTTGTTCATGAGGCCAGACAGGGCTGGGGAGGTGGAGTCGCTCTGACCCTGCTTTGAGGCTCTCTGATGAAAAGACTGAGGGGGGCGTGGGGTGTTCTGGGTAAGGCCGACTTCTTGTTTCCTGTGTACCTTTCAGCTGTCTAAGGAGATGTGCACGAGCATTCTCGATTCAGCGGTGTGATCAGTCAGCGTGGTTGATAATGTTCTTAGATTCTGGACAGCTGTTCAGTTGATATGTGTATCGTGGCTTTTATTTTTTAGTGGCAGCTCTTCAGGTAAAGGAAGAAAAAAATGTGATACAGGCAATATTTGCTCCCTGCAATTACTGTGAATTGAAAAAGATGAGAGATTTAAAAGTATTATTATATTTTTAATGGCTTTTCCCTCAAGGAGGCGAAACTTTCTCCTTCAAGTTGGATTACATTTATCGCAGTGTGCCTTTGAGCTGGATAGTCTGCTGCAATTTTTCAGTGGAAGAATGGAGGTCTAAGTTCACACAGCTTTTCAGAATTGGGAGTAAAACCTCCTGACTCCGTCTCGGAGGCCCTTCCCGTAGGGCAGGCTGCTGACCTACAATATGTAATTTGTTTTCGGTGCAATGAGAACCAGTCTGTTTGTTCAGGCAAGACCTGCAGGGTAATGAAATTTTGTCTGAAGTTTTTTAAGATCATTCCTTCTGTTTTGTAGCATCTCATTTCTTTTTACTCAAAACTTTTGCTTGTGCCTTCTATGGGGTGATGCCAAGTATCATGACTGTCAGACACATGGCATTCTTAGCCCTCTTGTTGCTTCCCTCTTCTTCCTCTTGCTCTGTCTTCAAGTCTTGCTCTGGATTCAAGACTTCAAATCACACATCTGCTCACCCTGCAGGAGGATCTCAGTGCATCCATGTCACTGGGCACCTCATGGTGATGGGGTGGGGGCCCACAGCTTCTTTGTGTGATTCTTGGGAGTTCTCCTTTGTCCTGATGCAGGTGAGTGTCACTGTGACAGCTCTCCTGGCACAGGCCACCCCTGTGCCTCTAGCGTGGTCAGAGCAGTCTGTGCTGTGCGTCTCACGTCCTTTCACAGAGCACAGGAAGCCCAGGGCCATACAGCACAGGCACTGGCCTGTCTCTCTCACTGATGAACATTTGGGAATTGTGATTCTTGTATATGGAGTAACTCTACTCTTGCTTTTTAAAAAAAGTTTTGTAACAGCTTTATTAAGATAAAATTCTCGTACTATACAATTTACCCATTTAATACATACGATTCAGTGGTCTTTAGGACATTCACAGAGTCGAGTCAGCTTTAGGACATTTTTATCACCCCAGATGGAAATGCCACACCCATTAGCAGTCACTCCCCATTTCTATCCAGTGTCCCTGGCCCCGACAACCACTCGTCTGCTTTCTGTCTCTCTGGATTTGCCTGTTCTGGACGTTTCCTATAAATGGAATCATATGATACGCGGTCTCCTGTGACCGGCTTCTTTGAGTTAGCACAATGGTTTCAAAGTCTATTCATGTCTTTCTCTTGATGAGTGAGAGAGAAGGAGAGAGAGAGGTCCAGCAAGATGGAAGACAGTCTCTTGTCCCCTGAGCGTGGTGACATTGCCACGTTCTCTTTCTGAGAAGCGTGGCACCAGCACACATTCACGGGGACAGGGTCACACGGACGTGGACCCAGGAGTCAGGGATTACTGGGGCTGTTACTGGGTGGTGTTCAAGGAACGGAGTGTCGGTGTCCTTGGTGTGGGAAGTGCCCTTGGGAACGCGGTAGAATTCCTTCATGTGGATGTGCTGACAACGTGCCAGCTCCCTGCTGCTGAGGCTTTCCTGCTAAACTGGCAGCTCTTTTCTCCCCTGAGATGGCATGGTGGCGTTCGGTTCCATTTCCCTCATTTTTGTCTTACTGCATCGTGACAAAATTGTTTCCCTTTCTCTGTCTCCTGTACTCCCCCCGTGGTCTCTGGAGCTTGCTGACAGTTCTGTCCCTCTCGCTTGTGCCTGCTGTTTTCATGGAGCCCTGCTCTGACCCTTTAGCTCCGTAGGTCTGTCTTTTGGAAATTGTCCTCTTTTAAATTCCTGTGTCATTGTGACTCTTCTCTACTTCCTTGGCTTTTTTGATACTGAAATCTGTGGAGCTGAATCTGGTGTTCAGGTACAGAGAACAGGCTGATAAGGTAAAATCGTGTGCTTTGCTCCTGACAGAACCTTAGAGAAAAAGCCCATAAACTATTTCAAACATGCAGAAAGTACAGAGAGTAACAGAACAGATGCTCATGTGCCCTCCACTCAGTTGGGAAGTCTTAACATTTCATTTGTTATTTTTTGCCTCAGGTTTTTAAATGTGTTTATCCACAGTTCTTTTATCGGTTCAAAATATCGTGTTGATGGCCATGTGGGTTATTTGCGTGTTTTCACCGTGATGAACCCTGCTGAGCTCATGTTCCCTTCTGCCTCCTTGAGTTTTTCCAGCCATAGGTATTTTGAAAACAAACTTTCCAGTGATTGATAAGCAAAAACAATAGGTGGTAAACACTTCTGTGATATGTTGACAGAGAAATGTTGCAGCCATTTTTAATAACATACAGGAAATAGAGAAAAATGCTTTTCATGAAGCCATTTAGATGGAAAAATGTTAACTCGTGCTGCCTTCCATTTTTGTATTAATACTAGTGTGGCATCTTTTTTTCTAAAACAGATATTTGTATGACTATAAGGAAAACTGATGGAATATTGGAAGTAGTAGGAAAAACTGCTTTCATATGATAATTTAAGGAAATATCCCCTGCATACTTCTCTTATTCTTCTTTGTGATATTATTTATTCCAATTCAGGGGTAATCAGCCAAACCTGTGTTTCTTGTTCTTTATGTTGTACTAATCTCTAAGCAAGGATGTTTTTTAAGCTTTTATTGTGGAGAATTTCAAACACACACAAAAGCAGAGAAGATAGTACTGTGAGTCGTCATGACTGCATCCCCAGCTTCAACACGGTCGACTCTCTTCTGAGCAGGATTTTAGACTGGGGGGCTCACATTGGTTTTATGTTTAGAATGTATCATATTCAGGTAACAAATATAAACAACACTCATTTGAAGAATTATTTCACTATTCCTTTGAGGTAAGTGGCAATTATTTAGAGAACTTGTTATGAGATTTAAAAGTTATCCTTTTAATACAGTGTTGCTAATTTATGGTGGATTGAGTTTCTTTTCTCCATTAGTTGCTCAGGCTAATGGTCTGTTTGGCCAGTCTTCTCTCTGACAGGGAGATTGTCCGTACACTTTGTAAAAGGGCCGCGGAAGCCCTTCAGAACGCTTTGATACAGGAAGTCAGGAAACCATTCCAGCCGTTTAGAGCCTCCGTTTGTAAAATGAAGTACAGGGACCGGTTAGTAGCACCTCCTGGTCCTGCGGTGTTTGGGGACTGACCCAGAGGCTGTGTGATCCACTGGTGGCTGTGCTCATGGGTCTCCTGTGTGCTTGGGTTCCAGATAGCGGTGGTCATGGGCTCCTGTACGGCAGGAGGTGCTTACGTGCCTGCAATGGCTGACGAAAACATCATTGTCCGCAAGCAGGGTACCATTTTCTTGGGAGGACCCCCCTTGGTAAGAACATAGTCTTGATGGATTGATTGATTGATTGATTGATTGAAGTAAAATATACATAATTAAAAATGTCGTCCTAACTATTTTTAAGTTATTATCATTCTGTGGTGTTAAGTATATTCACTTCATTGTGCAGCCATCACATCTCCAGAACGTTCTCATCTTCCCCAGCTGAAACTCTGTCCCCAGTGAACACTAACTCCCTATTCCCCCCACCTCCACCACCCTTGACAACCTCAGTTCTCCTGTCTCTGTGGATTTAACTACTCTAGGTATCTCCTAGGAGCGGAATCATACGGTACTTGTCCTTTTGTGACTGGCATATTTCACTTAGCGTAATGTCCTTAAGATTCGGCCATGTTTCAGCCTGTGTCAGAATTTCCTTCCTTCTTAAGGCTGGATTATATTCCGTTGTATGTATATAGCACAGTTTGTTTATCCATTCACCCATCAATGGACTTTTGGGTTGCTTCCACTTTTGGCCTATTGTGAATAGTGCTGCTGTGAACATAAGCGTACAAATATCTATTTGAGTCCCTGCTTTCAGTTCTTTTGGGTGTATACTCAGAAGTGGAATTGCTGGATGATATGGTAATTCTGTGTTTAATTTTTTGAGGAATCACTTAATTCCTTTTATGGCTGAAGAATATCCCATTATATGGATAGGCTGCAGTTTTTATCCATTTATCATTGGCAGACATTTGGGCTGTTTCTACTTTTTGGCTATTATGAATAATGCTGCCATGAGCATTCATGTACAGATTTTTGGGTAGACATATGTTTTAATTTTTACTGGATATATACATACCTCTGAGTACCATGCTGGGTCATGTGGTAACTCTGTGTTTAACATTTTGAGGAACTGCGAAACTGTCCAGAGCGTATGTTCTGTTCCCACCGCCAGTGTGTGAGGGTCCTTGTTTCTCCACATCCTCACCAACACTTGTTATTGTGTGTCTGTCTTTGATTATCGCCATCCTAGTGGGTATGAAGTAGTACCTCATTGTGGTTTTGATTTGCATTTCCCTAATAGCTGATGATATTGAGCATCTTGTCATGTGCTTGTTGGCCATTCGTATATCTTTTTTGGAGAAACATTTATTGAGATCCTTTGCCCATTTTTTAATTGGGCTATTTGTCTTTTTATTGAGTTGTAAAAATTCTTTGTATGTTCTGGACACAAATGTCTTATCAGATATATGATTTGCAGATATTTTCTTTCATTCCATGGGTTGTCTTGTCATTTTTTTGATGATATCTTCTCTTGAAGCATGAAAGTTTAATTTTGATAAAGTCCGATTTATGAGAGAGTCCAGTTTTTTCTCTTTTTGCTTGTGGTTTTGGTGTCATGTCTGCTAAGGCGTTGCCTACTCCAAGGTCACAAAGATTTAGTCCTTGTTTTCTTCTGAGAGTTTTAGAATTTTAGCTCTTCCCCGAGGTCTGTGGTCCGTTTTGAGTCCAGTTGGGCTGTGGTTTAGGAGGCTCCAGCATCCTCCTGCATGTGGATCTGCTCCTGTCGCAGGATCGTTTCTGGAGAGGACTGTCCTTTCCCCATTGTGTGGATGTGGCTGAAGTAAAAACATTTATCTATTTTTTCTTCTACCTCGGCTGTACTGTTGTTTGACTCAAGGTCAATTACGAGTAGATAATTACACACAGGAGTTAACTTGTGTGTAAAATGGGGGGAATTGTACATTTGTAAGCTTGCATTTACATAAACTGGAGAAGACACAGTAAGGGCTGTTTAAATGCAGAGGAGAGGGAACAGGCTGGGAGAGAGACCGCTGCCTTCTCAGCCGGCGAAAGCATTACCTTCTCAAAGAGGTTAAGTTTTTCAAAAATGAAAAAATAAGAACAGGTGAGGTAGAACAGCTGTGAGAGATGCTGTCAAATTCGAATCCCAGCAGCCTGTGAGCATCCCTGGTGGGCTAGCCACGCGATTTGCTGACCCCCGTGCAAAACGAAAATATGGGACCTCTTGTTCAAAGAGTAGGAAAAAAGTGCTATTAAAGGTACTAAAGTAGAAAACATTTTCCTTTCTTCTGTGGTCCCTTTACCCATCTTGGTGTTTTTTATTTGCTGTTTAGTGACATGCACCCTCAAGCATGGGATACTCCCCTCCCCAGGTGTCTCTCTTTCCAGCAGACCTGCCATCCCAACCCCAGTGGACACATGGCCCCGAGGGCGTGAGCCTCCGTGCCAGGGTGTGCTCGGTCCCCGGAGGGGCAGTGGGTGAGAGGCTAGCCCTTAGCTCCCACCCCACCCCCACGAGTCACCTGTTGTTGAACACAGCTCAGCGCAGCCAGCCCAGGCAAGTGATGGCGCTGCCGTGCTCTGTCCTGAGAACTGTGGGGTGCACGCCTGACCTCTGTCCTCCCTGTGCCCATGCCTGGCCCCCAGCAGGCAGATGTCATGGCTGCTCCTTGGGGCAGCAGGAGGAGGTAGTCAGGGCCCAGGGCCCAGCCAGCAGGGATGCAGGTAGCTGAGAACTCATCTCAGGGAGGTGGTGGGAGGCCGACCGCGCAAGGGCTGGGGCTCCAGACTCCAGTGCACATGCTCCGTTGTTCATCAGACTCCCCTTACAGAACACACACTCGGAGATAAAATCAGTGAGCTTCAGGAGGACGGCCACTGAGCATTAGGCTCCACACACGGGGCCCTTCTGAGAGTGGGACCCTGCGCGACCTCACTGCCACCTGCCCATGATGCGGGCTCTGAGGACTGGAGCATGTCATCCTAGGCTCTTCCTCGCCTCCTCTTTGCTCAGCTCCATCCTAGGGATTTTCAGTAATGCTTCATTACTCTGCCATGCATATGTCACAGCGCGATCCTGGACTTCAACGTGATAAAGAGAGGGTGGGCGAAGACACAAGTAATTACTACACCTTGCAACAAAATGTCCCATTATTTAAGTAAAATCCAAGAATGTGAAGTAGGTGAAAAGAAGAACATCAAGGAAATTATAAAACTATAATGTCCGTACAACAGGATATTATTCAGCCATAAAAAAGGAATGAAGTTCTGACAGATACCATAACATGGATGACCCTTGAAAACATTATGCCGGACACAAAAGGACACGTATTGTGTAACTGTTTCTCTGAAATATTTAGAGTAGGCAAGTTCCTAGAGGCAGAAGTTCATCAGTGGTCTCCAGGGCCCAGGAGGAGGCAGAGTGGGGAGTGACTGCAGGTGAGGGGGTCTTTGGCGAGCGAGGAGCGTTCTGGGGACGCAGGCAGTGGTGATGGTTGCACATCCTCGTGAATGAGCTAAAAATCACTGAATTGTATGCTTTTAAATGGTGAATTTTATGGTTTATGAATTATATCTCAAAAAGTAAGTTTATTGCTTCAAAAGTCTGTCAAAGAATCATCTTTGGTTCTGGATTATTAACACAAATTTGTTTAAAAGCATATGTTAAAAAGAGCGTATGCTTTCATGTGAAATAAGTGTATTTTCCAAATGATTGCATTAATTTTTAATAACTTTTATTGTGGAGAGGTAAGCTGAAGAGCTGCCATTTCAGATGTGCTGTCTCAAGACATCGTTCTCGAAGCCGGCAGGGTTTATTGTTCTCTATTTCTCTAGCTACTGTTGGTTAATGAGAGGGAAAGTCACTCAGAATTTACCTTTGTATAGTAAAGGGAACTAGCTTTCTGAGGAGTTGTTTGTTTTTCATTAGAGAATGAGTGAAGATGTGACTGAAATGTGAAAACATCTCTTGGGGATATAGGCAGCGTCGTAAAAGAGACTCAGGCTGGCTGTTCTCGAGAGGAGATTCTGTGTAGAGGTCGGCAGTTACGATGTCCACCCGTTGGCTCCGACGGAGCCTGTGCTGTGGAAGCAGCTCAGCGGCCCGAGAAGCCTGCAGTTATGGGGAGAACCATATTCACAGGCAGAAAAGGCAGCAGCAGCCTCATCTGCTTGAGAATTCTAAATTTTGATGCTTGTTTTACTGAAAAGTGAGAAAAGGTTTTGTAGGTTTCACACACGGTGTGGGGTTGAGTTGCTTTAGCTTTCAGCGGCTTAAAGTGGTTGAAAAAAGCAGGGTAATGAGACAAGATTTGAAGGACTTTTTGTTTATCTTCTGAACTTGTTATTCAGGAGGAGGAGCTGTTGTAATTTTCTCTAGGACTTTTGTCGTCTTTGCACCTATCACAGCATCAAACACGCTGTGGACGTCCAGTGAGTGCTGACCAATGACAAGTCCTGCTTTCCGTTGATATCGTCAGTTCCCTGAAAATGAATATAGTCTATCAGTTGTTTATTCCTTTTTACAACTTTAAATATCCAGACACCTCTTATATTGTCTGGACTGAATGCTGTTTTACACAGAATTTTTTGGGAAGAAGAGAACCAAGAATTTAGTTCTGGGGGTGGAATAATTGGAGGTGGAAATTTTAATTACCTCTACCTGTAGAATAATATTTTATTTAAGACAGAGCTTTTGATGTAGTGAATAAGGAACTTCTATGCTGTATTTCAGATTAATGTTCATTATTCTAATAAAAGCTTTTCCTATTTGAAAAAAGAAAGAAATCAGTCAACCCTAAGCAGTGTGAATCAATAAGCAGTTGCTAAGGGATCAGCTTGGCATTTGGCACTGAATGATTCTTCTGTCTTTTTCCTGTTAGAATTTCTCAGGCTATAGTTAAGTCCTTAATTTATTGCTTGAGGTTTCTTTGTTTTTGGTCATAATCTGCTGAATCTTTGTTGTAGGTAATCTTGGAGGTTTTTTCCCCATCTTAAAGGTATTACACCTGTAACGGTTTGTGATCAGTAACTAGCATTTTTCAGTATACGTGAAAACAGGGCATTACTTCAGTACGTTTACTGAGTGTTTAGATGTGAGCAGATCACAGTTCGTGCCCTCAGGGCACTCACAGCGAGGGACCGCAGAGACACGAGCAGGGTACTGAGATGCAGCCTGCAACGGTCTTGCTGGAGACCCCCTGGGCCACGGATGAGCGGGTGTTGCTCTGTGAATGGTGACAAGGCCCAGGGGTCAGGGAAAGGTGATGTGAGGGGGGGCTTGAAGGATGAGTCAGGACTCTCCAGGTGGGTGAGTGGGAGGGCGCCCAGGCAGTGGGCGGGCGTGTGCGCAGACAAATGCTCAGCCTGCGTGTGGAGGCAGCATGACTCGGGGAGGACGGTGAGCTTTCTGGCCAGAGACGCCTGGTTCCCTTTGGGGGCTGGGCAAGTTCCTTCGCGCCCCTGGGTGCAGGTGTTCATCTGTACACTGGAGACGGTGTACCTCAACTTGGTGGAAGGGAGAGTGGCAGGCGTAGGAGGCCGGGCGTGCGTGTTGGGAGAGCATCGCCTGTCTCACCACCGACCTTTATCGTCCGTCACAGGTGAAAGCAGCGACCGGAGAAGAGGTGTCAGCCGAGGACCTGGGGGGCGCCGACCTCCACTGCAGGTGCCGCAGCGGCCGTCTCCTGCCAGGGTTCACGGCCCTTTGTTGGTTTGTTTAAGAGAAGTTTTAAATTATTTTTTCCAAGTGCTGAACTGGCCGGATCAAACCACAGTGTGTTGTCCTCGAGCTGCTGTTTGAGGGTTCACTTTGAACTGTAGGGGTGCATTTCCAGGCTGGAGCATCAGCTTTTCCCAGAAGGACTGAGAGGCCGTTTGTTTTTCTAGCAGACATCCATCGAGCACCAATTGTGTGCCAGGCACCGTTCTGGGTATTTGGGATAATTCGATAGACGTTGCCTTTGACGTCAAGGAGCTTGCATTCTAGTCAGGGTGGTGGCAATAAACAGCCAGTTACCAAAACCTTATATAAATATAGTGCGCACACCACAAGGCCTGTGAAGGGGAAGTTAGGGAGAGCCCAGCAGGGGGTCTGACCCAGTGCGTGCAGGTGTTATGACTGTTGAGTTAGCATTTGTTAAGTGGCGCACAGATGCCGAATGGTGAGCCCCGGTCCAGAACAGACCACACAGAGGTGGAAATACAGGAGTTTATTACCCACAGGTCCTGGAGGAAGTACGTGAGTGCCTCAAGGGGCCGTGTGGGGAGGTCAGGGCCGAGTGCAGGCAGTGAGGCAGGACCTGGGGCACAGGCCTGTGTTAGGGTCTTTGGGTGGAGTGCTTCGGGGTCCCAGGCTAGGGCCAGATTGGTCAATTCATATGCAAAGAGCAGGGTTCAGGTGAGCCCCATGGGGTCTCATCTAAGGGGTGCATAAGGCACACAAGTGCTAGGAGGCAGGGGAGGCTGTGGCCACCAGGGGCTGTTGCGAAGTCACATCAGGACCTACGTTTGCTGTGGCTCCATGGCTGCTGTCTGGGGCACGTGCCTGCGTGAAGGGCCAGTGTCAGTTTAAGGTCCCTGCAGGCCACTTGGCCAAACAGAATGACGCGCAGGCAGCAACACTATGGAGTAGCTCAGCTAAATTCCACAGCAGGTGAGCATTTAACAGCAGGGTCTCTCGGAGGAAAACGTCCTGCTCTGGCATCTGCTAGTTTCTGTGGTGTAAGTTGTCCCACCATGGCTGATTTCAAACTACCAAGATGACACCACTGAGCGTGGAATCGGGGAGGGATGGACCATTGGCTCTTGTGTGTCGGGTGTGAGTGGCCCCTTGACATCACTGGTCCGACAGTTTTAGGTTAGAGTTTAAGATTAAGAAGACCATTGGGGCCAGCCTGGTGGCATAGTGGTTAAGTTCGCACGGCTCTGCTTCAGCAGTCCAAGGTTCACATGTTTGGATCCTGGGTGTGGACCTAGCACCGCTCATCAAGTCACACTTGTCTGTGGCGGCGTCCTGCATAAAATAGAGGAAGGTCAGCAACAGATGTTATCTCAGGGCTAATCTTCCTCACCAAAAAAAAATAAAGAAGACCATCTATGTCCTAGAATTTTATGAGGAGTGAATGAGGTGATACGTGTAAATCATTTGAAATGATACCTGCTTTAAATAAGTACCTATAAATGTTAACTACCACTATTATTATTTATCATCATAACTGGTGATTAAAGGTTTTAGACTTTTTTTTTAAGAGCAATTAGGAAATCATGAGCAGCTTTTTTTTTTTCTTTTTCTGCTGAGGAAGATTCGCCCTGAGCTAACCTCTGTTGCCAATCTTCCTCTTTTTGCTTGAGGAAGATTTGCCCTGAACTAACTTCTGTGCCAGTCTTCCTCTATTTTGTATGTGGGTCGCTGCCTCAGCATGGCCAATGAGTGGTGTAGGTCTGCCCCTGGGAACTGAACCTGGGCCACTGAAGCAGAGGGCGCCGAACTTAACCACTGGGCCACAGGGCAGGCCCCCAGGAAGAGCTTTAAGCAGAGATGTGCTGTTATCAAATATTTCACTAAAGATCCCTCTGGCTGCTGACTGGAGAGGGCTTGGAGTGCTGGCAGAGTCTGTGTGGGAAGTCGGGCAGCTGCGTCCACAGCGTGGGTGAGGGATGCTGGTGACTTAGACAAGGCAAGTGCCTGGGCCTGAGCTCCGTTTAGAGGTGGGATCGAGGGCCTTGGATGTGGTGGATTTCCTGTACGGGGCACAGGAAGGTGAGGTGACAAAGGTGATGACGTGAGGTGGTTTCATTTCCTGGACTGGGAAGACGGGGAGGGGTGGATTGGGGATGGGGCAGGGGCTCCAGCGTTCCTTTTGGACCTGAGAAGTGAGAGATGCCTGAGACATCCCAGCAGCGATGCTGAGGAGGCAGCTAACTCTGAGTCTGGAGCCTGGATCAGTGCTGAGGACATGTGCTTGGCGTCCTCAGCGTGGAGGTGGGCTTTGAAGCCCTGGGACTAGCCGAGCTCGCTGGGGTGGATGTCGATGTGGAAGAGGGCCTGGGACGTGAACGGCAGGTGCATGTAATCCTCCAGCCCCGTGGCCGGGCAGGTGCTCTGCCAGATGGACACGCCAGGACGCGGGCGCTGCGGGAACGGTGCAGAAAGCGGGGGAGGAGTACAGCATGGCCTGCCCACTGTCCCATCGTGAGCACTGCCCTGCCTGGTGAAGGGCGGGCCAGGGCCCTGCCTCGCCTCGGGTCTCATTTGTTCCTTTCTCCTCGAACGATTACTGTGGATGGATTGAGTGTGCTGTGTTGTGAGTAATGCACAGAGTTTCAGGCCTCGCCTCTCCCCTCAAGGATTTGCAATTTAATTAGGCAGATAAGAGAAATGAATGAATGAACTGAAAAACAATTCCAAAATACCTGTGGTAGCATGCTTCCAGTGTTACAGCCAGAGCCGAAAGGAAAAGTGGTTCAGGGAAGGAGTGGAGGGAGCTGGGGTGGGCAGAGAGGAGCGCGGGGCGGGGGAGAACATGGGTTTCTGCCCGAGTGTGCCCAGCATGCTGACTCAGGAGCACCACCCGTGAGCAGAGGGCGGCTCTCTTCTCTGGCTCTCCCGACGTCCCCAGGCATGGAGTGGAGGTTCAGCCTGGAGAGGAGGAGGGTGCAGGTGGAGCGGGCGCGTGGGCTCAGGACACAGGGGGCCGCCACTGTCTCTAGGCTCCTGACCAGGCAAGGAGATAGTGTTTGAGGAGCAGTAGTTGTTTAAAAAGTTTGACTGTCTGGAAACAGTTGTGTGGTGCAAAGCTGCAGGCGGTATGTCAGGTTAGGGTGCGGGTTCAGAATTCGTCCTGCGTTAGTCTCACTTTGAAACCCCTGTGGCTGGACAAACCGCGTAACCTCCTTGGGCCTCCCTTCCCCATGTGTCAAATGAAGACGAGACTAGTTCCGGCCTCGAGTGAAGGTCGGGTGCAGACCCGCTCCCTGTTACTTCCAGCTGCTGTTGCTGGTGATAGCCTGTTCAGAATCACGGGAAGTGGTTAGGTACTGATGGCTTTTTTTGGACAGTGTCATAAAATTTACTGGTCACAAACCGGGTATTTCTATCTCTTTGATTAATCATCCGTAGTAGTTAATTTGGCATAAAGACATATAAAATAGTCTCATCAGCGGTTTCCCCTTCCTGCTGTTTTGGTAAGTACCAGGCAGTTTTTAAAAGAAAGCACTTGACTTTAAATATTTACGGACTTGGAAGCAGGTCCTTCTTCTGTTTGCTTATGAATTTCTACAGTGTGGCTAGCAGTCAGCAGTTGTAGCTGGTGGGAAGCATTTAAAGTGTGTGATCTGGGGCCGGCCCGGTGGCGCAGCAGTCAAGTGCACACCTTCTCCTTTGGTGGCCCAGGGTACACCAGTTCGGATCCCGGGTGCGGACATGGCACCGCTCATCAAACCATGCTGCGGCAGGCATCCCACATATAAAGTAGAGGAAGATGGGCACGGATGTTAGCCAGGGCCAGTCTTCCTCAGTAAAAAGACGAGGATTGGCAGATGTTAGCTCAGGGCTGAGCTTCCTCAAAAAAAAAAAAAAAACCAAAAAACAAAACAACAACAACAAAATGTGTGATCAGTTGAAAAAGGGGCATTAAATTAAAGAGGCTGAAGGGACCGCCGTTTGCAAAGGCATCAGAGGGCCACAGAGGGGTGGGCGTGGTGTTGGCTCCTCCTTGGGAACTCCCGGCCGGAGGAGCACGGTGACATGACCCACCGAGAGCCTGTCCTTGCAGGAGAGACGGTAGCGGGGTCTGAGACGGGGCGTGATCTTCCTCTGCCTGCTCTGACCGTTTCAGTGCACTTTACTCTGCAGACAGTCCGGAGTCACTGACCACTACGCTCTGGATGATAACCACGCCTTGCACTTGACCAGGAAGATTGTGAGAAATCTAAATTATCAGAAGAAATTGGATGTGAGTGGGATATGTTCTTTTATCTTTTATTTTCCTGAGAAGCATTTTCGCTTATGTTACCTTGAAACAGTGTCTTTAAACTGCTTAGCATGATCTTTCTATATTTCTGCAGGTGACCGTCGAGCCTTCTGAAGACCCTCTGTTTCCTGCTGATGAATTGTATGGGATAGTTGGCGCTAACCTCAAGAGGAGCTTTGATGTCCGAGAGGTGTGTGCAGCGGGCTGTGGGCTATAAACTTGCCGCTGTCTCTTCACACATGTTTCCATGTTCAAAGCTGAAGTCTGTATGGATGTGTTCATGCCCGGGGCCGTGGTGGACCCCAGGGAAGAGTGACACCTCGGGAAAGATCCTCTCCATGGTGTGGGCGTCATCGGTGCCCAGTAAATAGCAGGAGAGGGAGGGGAAGCCTCTGCTCATTGGAAAGCTTTCACGGTGACAGAGCCCGGTGCGTTCGTAAGCAGGACTCAGTGTCCCTGTGGGCGTTAGGAATGATGGAGGGCAACTTCGTAATTTTCAGCTGTTTCTTTTCAGTGTTCTTATTTCAGGAAATGGATGAAATGTCAGTAAGTTGTTGAAGGAAAAAGCAGGCCCTTTTAGATCAATCTGACATTAGCAAAGCTTGGGCTTCCGATTCCAGTAGAGGACGTCGCTATGGCTACAGGCTGAGGTCTGCATGACAAGCATCTGTGTTTGCAGAGAGCACGTGGTCTTTTATTTTGTTCAGTGCCCATGTCTGGCAGAATAATTTTTAAATTAGGAAATTAATACCAGATTCTATCCCTTAATATTTTAAGTTACTTTTCCTCTTGACTATAAAACTATCACATACTAAGTGTGCAAAATGTAGAAAATACAGGAAAACATAAAATTGCTTACAATTCTACCATCCGGAGAAAGCAGTTAATATTTTCATGTTTTGGCTTAATTGTGTATATTTTTATCTAGTTGAACTGGTACATACACATAGATAAATATACATATATATTTTTAAAATTCTGCTTTTTCTAGTTTAAATTATAAACATTTCCCCATTCTCTAGTTCTTCATGAAGTGTTTTCCATGGCTGGGGCTTAATTCCTGTAAGAGTACCTGGAGACGTGGTAGGCACTCTGTAAATATTTTTTTGAATTAATGAATATGGTATTCTGCTTACGCATGTGTACAATTATTTATTTAGGCAATATTCTACTACTGTTAGAGAATCTTAAATCCTGGATTTCTATGGCGCTTCAACTGGTACTTCACTTTAGCTAGGTGGCTTAGTGAACTCTGCATTTTAGAATTAGGCTTTTAGTTTGATTTTTTTTCAATTAATTATAAGCACAGGAAGGAATGGTACTTATAAATTTGATGTCATTGAAAAATGAGTTGTTCTCAATAGCCCGGTTTTCTAGAGGATAAAAATTCACCCTTTTAAGCATAGCCACTCTTTTCATGTATTCAACAGTATTTATTGAATGCTCGTTCCGGGAAGTATTGTTTTAGGCACCAGGGTTCAGAGATGAGCAAAACATACAAATCCAGGCCTTGGTGTAGCTCCCTGTCGTTTTAATGGAGGTCTTTCTATAAAGACAGACTCTCGCTGCCTTAAATAGCGTCCTGGACTCGTGCCTTTTGCTGTCACGTTCCTCGTTGTGAAGATAATGTATTAGTTTTTCTGTCCGGCAGGCAAGCCTCGTCTGGAGGTCTTACTGGTGTCTGGAGCTGTGGGACGGCCTGGAATAGAGCGGAAACCCAGGCTCTAGTCCTTGTTTCCTTAGTCAGCGGTACTGGTCATGACCCTCTCTGAGCACCGAGTCCTCTTCTGGAAAGAGGAATGATGTCATGTTGTCTGTCTGCTTCCTGCGGTCTGTCTTTGTGAGGATGCCTTCATGTATTTTACGTGGCTGGGTGGTGTCATCATGAGCAGATAGAAGTAGTTTCACAGTAAGTGGCCCTGGGTCGTGTGCCCTTTGAGTGGCTTTATGTTCGTGTGGAAGGATGGTATGTGCTGATTGTTTTTTTAAACATACAATTTTGGAGGTGCATAGCACTTAGAACAGATAACTGTTCTATCCCCATTATATTATTGGAACTTTCAGGAAAATAACTAAAAGATAATTCAAAGTAAGGTTTTGCTTTCTGGAAAGAAAGATACTGGGCAGCACTCAGTCATTTTTCAGCCCTTGCGTCTTACAAAGAAGGCTGTGACCGATGTGGTGACCACGAGGAGGAAGTTTGAGCTGGGTGGAAGATGATGAGCGTCATCTAGAACAGTTTCTGGAGATATTTGGAGTGCGCTTCATGTTTGGAACTAGTCCTGAGTAAGGATGAGCCCCAACGACAAACTATTCAGTAATTGCTGCTGCTTTTAGATTAACTCTGTGTATGCGGGATGATCCTGGAAGTCTGTCGGCTTCATAGTCAGTGAGCTCTGTCGAAGGCTTAATAAGGATAACTGCCTTTTACGGAGAGCCAGGCGGTGTGCTTCAGTTAGCACTTTTTAAGTCTTGTCTTTTTTTCTTTTAAACAGCTGAGGAAGACGGCTCAGAGGATTTTAGTTTACCAGCCTGTGACTCTCGTTTTTCAGTGGTAGAGCTGAGAGCTGGTTCTTCATCTCAGCATTATTTTCTTAGGTTCCTTTACTGCTGGTTCGTCATGTCTTCACGACTTTGTCACATCTTTGTAGGAGTGAGAACCGATACTCTGAGGGGTTAAATACCATACTCCAGGACACACAAATCCCATGTGATACCTTAGGTCGGAGCCTAAGTCTTCTGACCCTCAGCTCTCTACCTTCTAGAGCTTTCTGAGGGAGTCCGTGACAGTACGTTCAGTACATTTGAGCAGGCCCTGCAGCTCTGAGGCTAGCAGCCAGCCCACGGTCTCTCTGCTTCTCTGCTCTGCATATGGTGCTCCTGCTTCTATAGCACAGTGTAAAATCAGAACCCAGAACAACTTCAGGGCATTAACCGTGAATGCAAAGTAAAATTCTAGTGAGAGGATTTTCTGTGTAGGGTGAAGTTTTGTGAAAGTGACAACTTCCCTATGAATTTGTTTTCCTTATAAATAACTTTAATGCAACAGTTCTTTGGTAATATAATTTCTCAGGGACACTTATTTTTCCTCCTAGGTCATTGCTAGAATCGTGGATGGAAGCAGATTCAGTGAGTTCAAAGCCTTGTACGGAGACACGTTAGTTACAGGTACAAAGATGAAGAATTGACAATGTGAACCTTCTCTGATGCTTTGAAGATAAGTCATTCCTCGTATCAGGCTGGATGCGCTCGGCAGGGGCTTTGTTATTTACAGCAGTACAAGTATGTGAGTCAGTATCAAAAGGAGCTGTTTGTAAAGATTGCTTGTAGCTGAATGGCTTCATGCATCCAGAGAGTTTAAAATGATGCCGGTCAGATGCTGTGGGGTGGGTCCTTATCTGTGACTTTGAGGCATTAGCTGTGTAAAAAGGTTCTTATCCTAGTAAAATTAGCAGAAATATTTGTAGTTCTTTTTGTTACTGTGGATAACTATCATTATTTCGAAAATTTCAGTACTCTCTCCTTCGTTCTTTAGTCTCCAACTCAACTAGGAAGTTACATATGATGTGTGGCTTCCTGGAAGGATGTAGACTGAGTTAAAGCTTCTCACAGCCTCTGTGTAGGTCTTCGTCGATTCACGCAAACGCTAGGTTGAGAATACAGCAGTTGCCCCCTTATCCAAGGGTTTGCTGTCCGTGGTTTCAGTTACCCACGGTCAACCACGGTCTGAAGATATTAAGTGGAAAACTCCAGAAATAAACAATTCCTAACTTTTAAGTTGCACACCATTCTGAGCAGTGTGAGGAGATCTCTCGTAGTCCCGCTGCATCCCACCCGCGCCGTCCAGCGGGTCGCCCATCGTCTAGCGGATCCACGCAGTACACACGCCCCGCCCGGTAGTCACTGAGTAGCCTCTTGGTTATAGATCGACTATCGTGGTATCACGGTGCTTGTGTTGAAGTAACCCACATTTTACTTAGTAATGGCCCCAAAGTGCAAGAGTGGTGATGCTGGCGACTCGGATATGCCCAAGAGAAGCTGTAAAGAGCTTCCTTTAAGTGAGAAGGTGAAAATTTTCCACTTAATAAGGAAAGGAAAAGAATGGTATGCTGAAGTTGCTAAGATCTATGGTAAGAATGAATCTTCAACCCGTGGAATTGTGAAGGAAAAAGAAATTTGTGCTGGTTTTGCCGTTACACCTCAATTAGGTACGTATAGGTAAAAATATAGTACACTCGTACCACGTAGCGATGTTTTGGTCAAGGATGGACCGCACGTGCGACAGTGGTCCTGTAGGGTAAGTCCCTTACAGCCTAGGTGTGTGTAAGTGCATCCGTGATGTTCACACGATGGCGAAGTCACCTAACAGTGCATTTCTCAGTAGAAGGCCCTGCTGTTCACTGAGGCATGCCTGTACATACAGGGCTGCATCCTGTCCTCGGTCTCACGCTTCCACTGGGAGTCCTGGAACATATCCCCTATGGGTAAGGGGGGACCACAGTAGAGGACAGAATACCAAGTCTGAAAAAACAAAATAAGGAGGTTTATAAGGTTAATTCGTTCATCTAAAAGTGTTAAGGTTGTAGGTCTTTGAAGAAAGTATTTGAAATGCAGATGCTAGACCCATGATAATCTATCTTAGAGAAATGGCAAAACAAATTTGGGCATTTTATTTGGCCTTATCAAAGCTCAAAAACGTAGCAGTTAACCTGAAGACAGCATATCAGAGTAGAAAAAACAACCAGCTGCAGAAGTCCGAGTTGCAGATGTGCGTCGAAGCTCGAGGCGAGTCACAGCACTTCCTCCCGGTCTGACCCACGAGCACGAGACGGCTGCACCCTGGGAGCGGGCTGAGGGTTTGTGCTCAGGTGTTTAGTGATCAGGAGCTGCTTGTTTGCTGTATAGACAGGATTTGTCACCAGATAGTTCAGGATGTAACCTCACTGTGCAGCAGCTTAGAACAAGTTAAAGCTGTGTCTGCTTTCTCACAGGTGGATGGGCTGTCCTTGTCATCCGTGTTTACGTATTTGCTCTGTACTTGACAGAATACTTGTGAACCTTAGCTGTCTAGAATTCCAGGGGTAGATCCAGTTTCTTCCATCTCTTCTGGACTGTATTGGAACTCAAAGTTGGAGAGAGGGGAGGGAAGTGAAGAAGAGAAGAGGGGCGGGCATGGGAGGGCCAGGGGGGCAGGAGAAGGTGAGGAGGGGGCATGAGAGGGTGGGGGCGGGGTGTGAGAGGGTCAGGGGGCATGAGAGGGTCAGGGGCTCATGAGAGGGCCGGGGGGGACAGGAGAAGGTGAGGGGGCATGAGAGGGTGAGGGGGCGGCAGGAGAAGGTGAGGGGGTATGAGAGGGTGGGGGTGGGGCGTGAGAGGGTCGGTGGCATGAGAGGGTCAGAGGGGGCATGTGAGGGGGTCGGGGTGCGTGAGGGGATGAGGGGGGGGCGTGAGAGGGTCGGGGGGGACATGAGAGGGTCAAGGGGCATGAGAGGGTCAGAGGGGGCATGAGAGGGTAGAGGGGGCGTGAGAGGGTCGGGGGGGACATGAGAGGGTCAAGGGGCATGAGAGGGTCAGAGGGGGCATGAGAGGGTCAGGGGGCATGAGAGGGTTGAGGGGGCGTGAGAGGGTCAGAGGGGGCATGAGATCGAGGGTGCCGTGGGGGGCGGTGATGGGGAGCAGAGCAGACGTTGCTGAGGCTCAGGTGCCTCCGTGGCCCCCAGGGTCCCTCCCTGGTCCTCGTGTGGTGCCTGTGGCTGCATGTGTCCACAGGGCGGTCGGGAGGGGCCGGTAGTTCTCGGAGCGGCCGTGCACTGAGGGGTGGCGGGGGCCCCGCTCCTTGTGGGGCGGTGCTCAGGGCCTTGCCAGGCCTTTGGGACGTCCACCCCTGTGGTGCCCTGCCGTTCAGGGAGACCAGCACAGGCCCTCAGTTGGGATTTCAAACCTGGAAGAGCCAGAGGAGTCTAGGTGACCATCATGTCAGTGGTGCATTTTATTGCATCATAAACAGAATTTTTTAAAGATGGTAAGTCAAGGCCAGAGTAAAGAAAAGGTCAGGCCATTAGCACTCTGCACGGCAGCTTTGGCAGCCGAGAGCCCCTGTCCCTGGGTCGTGGGCCCGGGGAAAGTCTGCTCGGGCTCTTCAGGGCGACAGCGAGTCAGCCTCCCAAGTCGAGCTGTCTGCCTCAGGGAGGAATGGGTTGGTTTGTCCTTGTCCTTCTCCCTGTCCTGTGTGTGTGTGTGGAGAGAGGGTCTTTGGAGAGAGTGGGAGTGGTGGGGGGATAAACACCAAACTTATGGAAAGGTGGATGAACGATGCGGACAGAGGAAGTGACATTGGAGTGGTTCATCCTTCTGAGCTTGGCTGGGTTGCTCGCCTTGGACAGGGTTCTCGCCGGGCTTGACCTATTCCTGCTTTTTGCACAGCTTGCCTTTGCTGGCTGGATCCCCTTTTCTTCAAGGGCCTGTCGTTACCACAGGCATTTTGGGCACGCGGGTCCCCTGAAGCTGGCCAGGGCCCTGCACGTCGAGCTTTAAGGGCCCCCGTCTCTCGGTCGTCTGCCTCACCCTGTGCCCGGTGTCCCATCCACAGTGGTACCAGGCGAGTGTGACTGAGCGAACGGATAACACAGCCTGAGCCCATCCTTCGACCGAACCGAGCGGGCGGACTGGCGGGTAGCTTGACACAGATGTACCCCTTTCACAAAAGCAAATTCAGACTCCGGTAGCTCAGAAACAGGAAGCTGTGACATGGGCTGTTTCATATGATAGACAAACCTCCACAGGGAAGCTTTGATCTGAAATAAAGGTGTATGAGTATGTCTGTTGTGAATTCAAAGCCCTCTGAAATGCATAAATCTTTCTTGAATTTTCTTTTGAGGATTTGCTAGAATATTTGGATACCCAATAGGTATCATTGGAAATAACGGAGTTCTCTTTTCTGAATCTGCGAAAAAGGCAAGTACGGACAAAAATGTTCGAGATTTTCTGTTTTAATTTAAACTTAATGAACTTTGAAGGTCAAATAATGAATGAAAATTTATTGCATAAAAGCTTTAAAATGTTTAGCCAGCTGCCTTAGCAAATGGAGCACTGTGTCTGCGAGCACGTGAGCACGTGTGTGGGCTAGTGTTGGGACAGGTTTCCCGGAGGTTTACGTGGACACGGCGAACTGTCTGAGGGCTGTTGAAGAGTCCAGCGTTCGCTTTAGGAAAGTGCTAAGATGCCCGGGTTGTGTCTGCTCTGATGGCGTGGGCGTGGTCCGCGGCTGTGGGAGCGCTTGTCCCAGAGGAGGCTCATCTCCCGGGCTTCACACACCTGAGGGGCTCAGACCTACCATTCGGGCGTCGGAGGCGTCCTCCGATTGCTCTGTTCTATCCCGTCCTGTTTCACTTGGTTTTATTTTCACTTTTTGGAAATGGTTCCTTGGCTTTTTCCTATCTTTTTTTTTAAAAACAAAATTGATGTTGCCATATATAGAGAGGTTTTGCTTTTTTTCATTTAAGTGATTATATATAGCATTTCCTAAAATATTAAATATTCCCAAAATAGTGACTTTTAATGGACGTATAATAGACTTATTTCCGTAGAGGCAATGTCGGCCTCACAGACTTCACCTAGGTCTGTTTGTCAGCACGAGTCATGGGAAGCGTGTTTGGCTTCCGTCTGACAGTTCCCTTGTGGAAGGAGGGCCAAGGGCTACGTGACTTCCTCATTCTTGTATTTGAGGCCGAGTAGTTACTTTGTGCTTTTGTACTTGCAAAGGCATTTCCAGCAAAGTTAAAGGGATCTGCAAAGAGAGAGTAAAATATAAAGGAAAGATTTAGAAGGGTTTTCTTACATAATCTTCAGAAGCTCAGGAAAGGAATAGTTATATTTTTGTGTTTTTAAATAATTTCCTAAACTCACGGTTAGAAGGTCTCTAGCACTCATCTGAGATCCCATTTATTTGGGGCATGTTGGTAAGAAAGATGTGTTTTACTGTAATCTTATGCATGAAAAAATTTCAGGGGATCATCAACACAGATGTCGTCATAGATCTCCCAGAAGGGTTCTAGATTACATTGCACCTTCTTTAAAGTGGAGAACGGGAGTTCTCGTGCAGTGAGGTCCAGGGATCCTCATGGACGAGAAGTTCTTTCTTGTTACTTAAGTTCCACTTGCTGTTGGGAATGTTAGTGGCTGACGTCCTCCCTGACTTGGCTGTCCGACAGCTCTGTCCAACACTGTGTGCCATAGGTGACAGCACAAACCACAGCCCCTGTCCCTCATAGCGGCCCACACCGTCATGTTAGGGTTACTGTTACTGTCAGGTCAGACTGGCCAGGCAGAGCGGACTCCTTATCTTTCACCCAAGTGTGGTGTTGTGGGGTGTATGATGCTGACAGATTTGTTAACCCCCCTTTAAAAAGATTTCTTTCTTATTTGCTAATAGGGGGCTCACTTTGTCCAGTTATGCTGCCAAAGGAAAATTCCTCTGCTCTTCCTTCAAAACATTACTGGTAAGAAAATGGCTCAGTCAGCTTGGTTGCAGTTAACGCTCGAGCAGCCTGTCGAGGACGGCTCCGACATTGGACAGTGCAGACATGGGACACTTAGATAGTAGCAGAAGGTGCTATTGGGCGTGGTCCTTCTAGAGTCCCTTTCAGGGTTGATTCTTATGAACCTTAAAGACTTGGGGGAGTTTATTCATATTTTCTAAGAGAAGCAATCTCTGAGTTACGTGCATCACGGTCAGTGGCCCCCTTTCCTCCTGCACCTGCAGCCCCGCAACCCAGACAGCAGCGGGAACCCCTGATTGCCATGGTGGGGTGGGTCGTCTGGCTCATCGTCTCTTTCTCAGCACTTTGTTCCCCTTCAAGGGTTTCAAGTGTGTGTTTTCATCTCCCTTTTCCTCGCCTTTCACTGTGCAGTTAATTCTACCTGAAGCAACATCTTTTTAAAATGTACATGCACATCCTGAACCAAAGTCTGGGCATTTGACTTTTGACCCCAAAGAATGACATGAACAGTGTCACGTCCATAGATGGTCTTAACATGGTAGACGAAGTGGTTTGTTTTTTTTAAAGATTTTATTTTTCCTTTTTCTCCCCAAAATCCTCCAGTACATAGTTGCATGTTTTTAGTTGTGGGTCCTTCTAGTTGTGGCATGTGGGATGCCGCCTCAGTGTGGCCTGACAAGCGGTGCCATGTCCGCACCCAGGATCCGAACCGGCAAAACCCATGGCTGCTGAAGCAGAGCATGTGAACTTAACCACTCGGCCATGGGGCCAGCCCCCCAAAGTGGTTTTTAAGGTCTCTTCTGGCTCCAGTTCTTTTTTTCCTGGAATTCTGTGATTCTCTTGTTTGTACTTCTTTGCACAGTACCTGACATATGGAAGGCACTCAGAAATGTGGGTTAGCTGAAAACTTCTTTTTCTCCCCAGTCTTCTGCATTATCTGTGGATCTCATGGGTTCAGAGGAAGGCGAGGCTCTCAGTTGTTGGTGGGATCGGGCAGGTGTTGCGAGAAGAGGGAGTTGGCACTCGACAGTCGCAGGGCGTTAAATAGAGCTGGTGCTGAAACGCCTTCGTCTGGCGCTGCCCTGAAGTTTAAGGGATTTTTGTTAGATGGGTTTGAGAGTTCTGTCTAGAGGGCAGCCTGAGAGGCCATGGGCAAACCTTGTAAAAGGGCAGAGTCTGCAGCTTCACTGGTCCGGGGGCCTCGTTTCTGATAATGAGTCATGATTTATTAACCACTAGTAGGTTAGACCTTGTGCCTGGAAGGGTCAGTGCTCGTCTCGTTTTATTTTGTTGGCTGGGTTGGGCAGAGAGCAGAGGGGGAGTCTGAGTTTGGCTTGGCAGCGTTGCGTTTGCGGGAGCTGTGCGACATTCATGGGAGGCACACGGTTCGCAGCTGAGTAAATCTTCAGCACAGAAGAGCTGTGTTAGCTGGAGGTGAAGACGTGGCAACCTCAGAGTGTGGAGGTGTGTTTCAAGCTATGGGCAGAGGTAAGAACACCCTCAGAGAAGAGAAGAGAGCTCAGAGGCATCTTTGAGTGACTCTCGTTTCTTCCACGGAGGTGAGAGGAAAGGAAGGAAGGGAGCATGATACGCTGTTTCTTAAGGTGAGAGAGAGAGGAGAAAGCCAAGTGAGGCGGCCTCAGCTTTCCTCTTGAAAGATCCTCCACAGGGACTGCAGGGGCCGGGGGTGCTGGGCAGGGCGTGAGAGCTTACAGAGAGTCGACAGGTGAGAGAGTGATGGCGGCCTGTCACAGGGAGTTAAGGTAAGGGCGACACAGGAGTTTCTGAGCTGTCCTGGGGGCCCAGCTCAGGGGGAGCCAAGGAGGCGATGGTGCCTGGTGAGGGCGAGGGCTGTTCGTGAGCTCTGCTGTGGCCTCAGCAAGTGCAGGTGCTGTGTAAAAACTGGTGGAATTGAGTTGGATGACCTGATGCTGGAGATCTGCAGAGCACGCACCCTGACTCTCCAGTGGGCGGGTGAGTGTGGGGTGGGGCAGGCAGGTGAAGCCTGGCCAGCGTTTCTGAGTGACGAGGAGGGAGCCTGAGGCCGGGAGGCCCAGTGGAGCTGCGGACCCGGGAGCTTGAGGAGGAGGATCCGTAGTTAGATGAAATCTTTCTTGCCCTGCTCTTGAGTGACTGACAGGGACTCTGAGCAGCCCTGTGAAACGTTCGTCTTTATTCCATCAAAGTTTGAAAGCAGCACTTACTTCAGAAGGAACAGTCTGTGTTTCAAACCAAGTCAGCGACTGCCGAAGCCCTCACAGGTCGCCATGTCACACACCGTCCTCTCCTGCTTGTCACGTCATCCCTGCACCAGCAGGCTGCTGGTGTGAGAGAATTTCTTGAAGATAAATTGCATCCTTAAGTTGTTTGAAGATCTCGTATGCATCCACATGAACGGTTTTAAGAAAACTTAAAAAGCGATTAGAGAAAATTTTATTTTACCCTTTAAAATAAAAGCTTCATTTTTATTTTTGGGGCATACTTCAAATATAGATATTTTGTTGGGGTGGGAGGCCTGGAGTGAGTGAGTTTACGATGAGATGCCCTTCCAGTACTGGGAGGCATTGACTTCTGCGCGTCCTCCGCCTCCAGGGACTCCTTCTGTTCTTCCTCTTAGGATTTATGGTTGGAAGAGACTATGAAGCTGAAGGAATTGCCAAGGATGGCGCCAAGATGGTGTCTGCCGTGGCCTGTGCCAGTGTGCCTAAGATGACCATCATCATTGGGGGATCCTACGGGGCTGGAAACTATGGGATGTGTGGCAGAGCATATAGGTATGTGTTGTCCTCATACTTCAAGTGTAATTACACATGGTCAGTTTATTTCACGTTTATTTGAAATATAGTAATGGCATTCACAGATCTTGATCGATTATACCATAATTTGTATCATCTGGAGGGGTGAAATGAAATGTGACGCTAATCCACATGGATTAAAGAAATCCACAATGGGAATCAGGAACCATTTTGAAAGGGCAGATAATGAAAATATTATGTATCATAGCTTGTGTGATACAGCTACAGTCCTGCTTTGAGAAAGGTTTGTGGACTTTACTAGATATCCTGGGAGGGAGGGAAGGAAGGAAGGCTGAAAACCAGCCTGCCAAGCAGCCTGCTCACAAAGTTCAGAAAAGAGCAGCCTGTCCAACACAGGAGAAGTAGAAAGCAGGACTTGAGAAAGAACAAACGTAAAGATGGAAGACTCAGTACGGCCCAAAGTAGGTTTGTTTGAAAAGGTGAACAAAATTGATAATCCCCTGGTAGAACTGAAAATAAAGCAAGAGCCACATATAACCAACGTTAGGCATGGAACACAGGCTGTGACCACAGATCTAAGAGGATGTTGTGAATACTTTTATGCCCAGTACATGTAGATGAAATCAAAAAAGACAATTTATCAGAACAGACATCAGAGTCACCTGGAGAACTTAAAATTCACGCTCCTCTCGGGCCCACTGCTGGAGAGTTAGTCTGGGGTGCGTATTTTTTTAAAGCTCCCCATGTAATTGGAATGAGCAACTAGAATGAAGAGCCCCTGGTTTTACAGGTGAACGTGGGCCTCTGGAAAGCTGTGTTGAACAGTGAGTTAATTTGATCCTCCTTTCTTTTCCCCCAGCCCGAGGTTCCTCTACCTGTGGCCGAACGCCCGAGTCTCAGTGATGGGAGGAGAGCAGGCGGCCAACGTGCTGGCGACAGTAGCGAAGGACCAGAGAGCGCGAGAAGGGAAACAGGTGCGTGCCGTCTCTCCTCCGCGGTCCAGCTTTCACGTGACTGGCCCGGAGCCGGGAGCAGCGTCCCCACCCCTCCGTGTTCCCGGCTCTAGCGCCAGCGCCTGGCGGCTGGCTCTGTTTGGGAGACACTGGCCTGGAAGTTGTTTCAGCATAGACTACGCATTTCCTCTCTGTCTTCTCAGAGCCATTTCTTTGATGTACCTTCTTTGTGGTAATTTATAAATTTTTCAGGATCTCCAAGAAAACACTTGGAGCCTGTGCCTGAGGCACAGAGATGTCTCAGTCTTCCTCATTGGCACTTAGTGAGATTTAAGTAAATCTGACTGACTTGCTTGGTTCTGTGACCTAAAGCAGCAGAACTGTGCTTTTCCTGTTTTAGCTTTTTGATGAACATACTTGAGTGGAGGGCTCGGTCATCGAGTGAGAACTGAAGAATATTATTAAACTGTCTAAGTGTAAATGGAGAGCAACAAGAGCTCGATGAGAGACAAGTCAGCAGTGGCTGCTTTGAAAGTGGACTCTTGTTTGTGTCTCTTAGAGATGCTTCTGAAATTTTGCGTTAATTTTGCTAGTTATGACGTAACTGCTTTGTGTGGGTGCCGAGTCTCTGAGAGATCCGTGCATGTTGCTGACATGCTTCGGTCACTGTCTCCTGGGCACCAGGCCGGAGTGGAGGCCGCCGGCCCTCAGGTTCCCAGGCCGGCCCTCCGGGAAGGGCAGTGGGCCACCTTCTCTGTGGGGTGGGGTACGGTAAAGCCAGAGGGCGGGCCTGCCTCCCCGAGTGCGGCCGGCCCACGCCTCTCGTCCCCCGTTCTTTTCCACGCAGCAGGACATAGACTCAGACAAGGTTTCAGTTCACCTCAGTGCCGACTGGTGCCCGAGCGAAGGCAGGCTTTCCTTGTGGGGGTGTGGACCTCCCCTGAGGTTTGCGAGACGTGCCGTGAGCTCCAGCCCAGCGTGGGGGTCTCTCGTTAGACAGTTGTGCTTTGATTAATTTGATATACAGGTGCATGGATTCACCTATTTTTATAAATGAAAGGAAAGCATAGGATTCTAGTGGTTCTCCCTCCAAATTCTCGACCTAGAAATGATACTAAACTATGAAAGTACGTAGAAAGAGGTTGAATTTATTTGAAATAAGTCTTTTTGTGTGTCTGTGGAATATTTTTTAAGTTGAAAATACTTTTCAGGGTTTCAAAATTAGTTTGCATAAAGATTTTTACATCTGAATTAATTATCAGTTCTTTCTTGTGATACTGATGGGCAAACTGTTCAATTTTTAATTGGGGAAAACTCTCTCAGCTGTGTGGGAGATAGACCGAGGAGGTTGTTCCAGGTGTGGTTGCTGTTTTACCCCCTTTAAGCTTTAAAATTTGGGCTATTTTGAATGGGCTCCTCTTCTCCGCCCCCTTAAGCAGAAGCTGCTGACTGGTGCAGCTTCCATGTTGTGTGATCCACCTCAGTCGCTGTGTCCTGGGGTTATGGCAACTCGCCAGACCTCGGTTCCGACCCCACGTTAAAGGGCCTCAGGACATTGTCTCTGGGGGGGTGTCCCTGTGCGCCCGTCGACACTTGTGTCTCGGGTGAGCTCATGTATGTTCTGGCGTCGCGTGCAGTCCGTACATCCCTGCGCAGGTGTGGTTGTGACATTATTATTCACGGGCTCTTCTGCCCCTTTTCCCGAGGAGCTCTGGGTGGCTCTGCTGTCCCGCGGCAGCTGCCTCACTCTGGGCCGTGTTTCTTTCAGTTCTCCAGTGCTGAGGAAGCAGCTTTGAAAGCGCCCATCATTGCGAGGTTCGAAGAGGAAGGAAACCCTTACTATTCCAGTGCCAGGTAGGGGAGCAGCTGCGTCCAGAGGTCTGGGCACTTGGGATGATTCAGCCTTGGTGGGAACAAAAAATGATGTTTGAACACACTTGATTCTGTCCTCTTGTCTCTGTGATGGGAATGCCTGCTACCGAAATGCCCCCAGTCCCAGGCTGGGCTGTGGGTCCACCACCAGTCTCATTCTGCGCAGAGGGTCCATCCGGCAGCCAGAGGGGGCCACGCCGGGGCTGGGGGGCTAGGAGGTATAATCCCACTGTGTCAACCTTCAGGAATTAGTTCTGTTCTAATTTTTGCTTAAACACATGGATTCCTGTCAGATCCCTCTATTTGTTTTTGCCTCATTTGAAGCATGAGGTTGGCACTTGTTAACAGTGTGCTCATGCACTCAGGCCGGGGTCCCTGTGTCAGCACCAAGGAATGACGCAGGCCCATAGATCTCTTCGTTCTCTTTGCTTCTGATGCCACTTAGTGAGGCAGTAAATTATCACGCCGTCCCAGCTGGAGACTTGCTGGCGTGAGCGTTCCGACCTCTGTCTCAGCCGCTCTAATGCTCTGTGTTCTGAAGACTAATCGAAGCCTCCTGTCTGCCTTTTATCCCTCGGGCAGATGGAGAAAAGAAAATAACTACTCGTGTCTTTTAAAATTAGGTTGTGCTGTGGGCTCTGCCGCTTACTGGTGAAGGCTCAGTGGAGACGGGAGGGAGTCGCGGCAGACCTGCCCCACGCGGCTGAGTGCGCCCTGCGGCGGGGCCCTGCCGGGCCGAGGGCACGGAGCCTCGACCAACCGATGGCCGCTGGAGTGTAGTCAGTCCAGAATTCCAGTAGCGCCATTTGGGGTTTTTAAAAAGCCAGTTTCTCTTCTTGTTAACATGTATTTTTACAAGGTACACAAATTTACAGGAATATTTTGTGTGGTGGGTCATTGATTCATTTAATTAAGAACAAAGTATTTTATGGTCTTTGATTTGAGAAATAAACATGCCCTTCTTTTTACCATCACTTAAGCAGACTTATTTGGAGCCAGTAGAAGCCAAGAGAAAATAGAAAAACTGTAAAAGGTTTTAGAGGGGATAAATATTGTAAAATCACCTACAGTTTGTTTTTGTTTTTACGTAAGATTTTGACTGAAATTTATAAGGACAGTTGAAATATTGAACTTTGAAAAATAGCATATTTTGTATGAGCTGTTAATTTGTTTTTCAGCCCTGGCTAAGTCATCTCTTGAGAAAGGCTGAATCCTTTATGATTTTCCTGCTCACATCATTATTATTATTTTAGTGCATTCTATTCAAGGAGGTGAGCAGACAGCCCAGATGGACTTCTCTTCGGATGTGAACATTGAAAGGCAGTGAGGTTTTCTGCTGACTTGTAGTTGCTTGACCCTCTGGACACTGGGTGGTGCGGAGACAAGCTGTCTTTCAAAGACGAAAGGATTTTCAAGCCAGTTTCTGGCACCTTCCTCGGGTTTAATAAATCTCAGCTGAACATTTAATGACGGGTCTGTTTAGGCTGTGGTGTGGCCGGGTCTGTCTGTCGGAGGCTCTGTCCTCATCTGCCACCAGGAGTTCCTCTGTTTCTCTTCATCCTTGTGTGTTACGTTTGCAGCATGCCAGTCTCCTTGTGTCACTTGTGATAATCAGACTTTCTCGGGCTGTGATTCGAGCCCCGTACCTGGGGCAGGCTTCTCACTGACCATCGTGAGGCAGCCCCGCCTCATGGAGCTGCCGTGACTGTGCGGATGCTTCAGCAGGGACTCATCAGTGAGCTGGTTACAGAGGACAAGAGTGGCCTTCTTCTATTGGCCGTTGATACTGCAGGGTCCCTATTATGAATGTTTTAGGAGCAAAGATTTGGTTCATGGTCTGTCAGTGTGATGCGGTTTAATAATTGATGCCATGTCCAGATACCAAAGGCAGTTTGTTTAAAGAAACAAAACTGCCACCTACTAATGACCTTTAAAAAGCCATATTTTTCATTCATTTTTCTTTATAGTTTAGAGGTTGTCAATGAAAAGCAACTAAAATTTCAACTTAAAAATTTCTTCTGAAAGCAGTTGAAAGCTTTTACTTGTTTTTCCTATTGTAGCAAAAAACGCAGAACTACATCTGAAGGTGCTTTATTAATAAAATGTACTAGAGTCGATTCAGTAATTTTCGTGTTTCTTAAGAGTTTGGAGAGTTGGGGAATACTCCTTTTCCGGTAGAGACCTTGGTTGGAACCGTTACCTGGGTTTATGTGGCTCTCCGTATTAATAACAGGAATGCATCAACTTGATTTGTCCGTTTATGTGTGTGGTAGAGGGGCAGGAATGGTTTTTCCTGAAATAAGTAAAAGTGTTTTTAAATTGGGGATTATTTGAAGTTTCTTATGGTAAGCTATTCCCTAAGCCATAGCTGGATTTGGCATTCTCTGGGGCCTGGGACGCAAGTCTGTTGTTTTTCTTTCTCCCTTTTTCCCTCTCTTGAATGTTCCGGTTGTGAGATTATAGTCCACAGAAGCTGGTCAGCGGATCCATGTGTTCCCTGAAGGAAAGCCTCTTTGGCATTTCTGGGTGTGTGGTGGTGGATTCCTAATAACTGGTCTTTGTTCTTTCATTAGGCTGTGGGATGATGGGATCATTGATCCGGTGGACACCAGGCTGGTCCTGGGGCTCAGTATCAGCGCAGCCCTCAACGCGCCCATCCCAAAGACCGACTTTGGCGTCTTGAGGATGTAACTGGAGTAGGAAGCGCCTTCTGTTGGACATGTACCAAAAATTAATGCATTAGTAGCCTTAAAATTTTAGACTTTTTCAACATGTAGCTGATACAGTAAAATTGTTTTCTTAACACAGTACATTGTACTTTTCTACCTTAAAAAAAATCAGTGGAGATATTTATTTGATGAACTTCAATTCCTTGTAAATTTTGTTAGAGAAATTTTTCTGTGGCTTAGCTTTACCACCGTAAAGTGAAGAGAATCACTTAGTTACCTTTGTAACGCACACGTAGCATGAAAAGTTCTATAACCTGTAAGTTCAAGTGTTATTGAGATGATTGACGTAAAGGTATATTTCCTCTGAAATGATTGCTTTGCTAATGATGCACAGTGATATTTTAGCACACTTATTGTTTAAGAGCTTCTCTTGCTTTTCCCTCCAGCCACGTCCTCCTCCCTCGCATGGTATCAGGCTTCCTGGGGTCTGCACTGGGCCCTGTTTCCTGCCCGTTCCCTCCTTGCCCGGCAGCCTCTCCAGGGTTGACCTCCCTGATGCTGAGACCAGCGTGCTCTTTCCCGACTTTATCTGACTTAATTCTCCGCAGCACTTGGGCCAGCGGGATCCTCCTCCTGGACATACATCCCTGCTGCCAGGCCCTCGCGCCCCAGGCTCCTGCCAGCCTCCTCGGCCACTCTGTTCAGCTCTGTCTGCGGGTCCCTCCTGGCCCACTCCACCATCTGCCCTGGTTTTTCTCTAGTAGTACATGAACACACTCTCATTCTAAAAGATACAAATAACACAAAATTGCCTCTTCATTCTTTCTTTAAATTGTGGTAAAATATATGTAACATAAAATTTACCATCCTGACCATTTTTAAGTGTGTAGTTCTGTGGCTTCACGCACATTTACATTGCTGTGCGGCATCACCACCGTCCACCTCAGAACTTTTCCCAGAGGGAACTGTGTCCCCATCACACACTAACTCCCCATGCGCCTCCCGCAGCCCCTGGCATGTCTCCACATTCTTTTATTGTTGTTGTTGTTGAGGAAGACTGGCCCTGAGCTAACATCTGTACCAGTCTTCCTCTACTCTGCATGTGGGACGCCTCCACGGTGTGGCTTGATGAGCGGTGTGTAGGTCCACACCTGGGATCTGAACCCGTGACCCCAGGTTGCTGAAGTGGAGCATGTGAATTTAACCGCTCGCCACCAGGTGGGCCCTCCGCAATCCTAAAAGCATGTGTTTGTCATGACTTGATTGATCTTGCTGGGCCCTTCAGCCCGTCCTACAGCTTCAGTTGGCGTCTACATGCAGAGGTTTCCTGCGTGGACAGTTCCTGACACAGCCCCCCCGACTCCAGACCTGCCTCCCTGACAGGCCTGCTGGCTGCCAGAACGCACGGTCTTACAAGAGCCGCAGGTTTGGCCGTCTGGGCCTGTCGATTGTGCCTCCCGATGGCCTCTGCGCCTCCCCGGGTACTCCTGTCTTTCCCTGCCGCAGGCCTTAGACGTGGTCTGCCTGCATCCGTCTCACCTCGCCCAGTCTCTCCGTCCCTCAGACTTAGGATGGCCATTCTGAAGTGCCCATCTGATCACTTCCTCTCTCCCCGAAATCTTCACTGGGTCCCTGTGAAGGGCCAGACCTCTGATGCCCTCCACGACCCTGATCGTCACTCCTGAGTCTCGTCTCCTTGAGGTCTCCCTCACACAGGGTGCCCCTGCCTTCCCAGACCTGCTCCTGGAACCCACGGCGTCCTTCCCACCCGAGGGCCTGCCAGGTTGCCCCTGCCTGAGCTGCTCTCCTCTCCCTTCTTAGACAGTTACCCTTCCGCCTCTGTGGCCTCCCGGGGCGGGTTAGACACCTGCCGTGTGCTCTTGTGAAGCACTGTCCAGTTCCCCTGTTGTGTGTGTTGACAAGAAATACAAACATCTTGACTCACCCTCCTGCTAGGATGTCAGCTCAGTGACAGCAGGGTCCTTCTGCTGAGCCTGCATCTCTGGTGCCTGGCACTTGTAGGTCAGATGTTTGTTGAATGAATGAAAAAATTCATATTTGATATCCTCAGGCCACATCATTTTAAAATTAAGTGATTGATTATATGATCTAATACAACTATTAAATGTTTTCCTAATAAAATTCGTACTTTAAACATTTGTGTGTGATGTTCAATTCAGGCTGCATTTGTGTATCAGAAGTCAGTGAAGTGTTTCAGAATGTGTCCAGATGGGTGACCACAGTTCAGAGGTGGGCTGCTTTTTCTGATGGACATTGGAGGCTGTCATCAAGAGGACATGACTGCTGGTTGACCTGAGAACTAAACCTGGTAATTGTGGGCCCCTCACCCCCCCTTCCCTGGTAACAGACGTTGTGCTCACTGTGCCCACTGTTCCCACTGTGGAGCCGGTTCGAGGACGCAGCCTCAAGAGCAGGGTGTCGTCGAGGCCATGTGGACGGGCTAGTGAATGAACCCCCCACGGCCTCTACATAAGCACTGAGATTCTGGCGGGCGGCGCGGAGATCTCGTCTCGGCCTCCTGGACGTGGGTTCCTTTGCTGGTTAGACCTGCCCCCTCGGTCTGGGGGGCCTGCCTCTTTATTCTATCTCTCCCTGCCCTCTGTTTGCGGGCCAGTGTGCAAACCAACCAAGAAACACAGTAAGTATTTTAAGATAGGAAATTATTGAATTTTCAGTTAAAATTTACATCCATCTCAGAAAACAAAATGATTTTTTTAATCAAAACTAGATCGTATCCGTTGGTAGGAGCCATCAGCAAGTCAGAGTCATGGCTGTTTGAGGGTATTTTTACCTTTTCCTATTGAGGAAGATCGTGGTCTTCCGTGGTACTAAGGATAAAATTGTTCTCGGAGCAGAACGGGATTTCTGACCACCTCTGACCTTCCTAGGCAGGTGCACCTTCTAGAAGAGGAGGCTTGTAGTCAAGGTGAGCCGTGTACCTGACGGCCACTCTGGGATGCTTCTGAGTGTGAAAGGCCCCCTGCTGGTAATTACACGGGGGCCAGGTGTGCGCCGGGCTGGTGGCTGCTCGCCCTGCAGCTCGTCACTGAGTGGACTTGGTGCTGATGCTGCGGGTAAGGTTCTGGTAATTCTTACAAGCCGGTATTCCACATACCTGCTTTGTAACTTTTCAGTGGCTCAAAACGACACAAATTTGTTCTCATAGTTCTGGAAGTCAGAAGTCTAAAACTGAGATGGCCGCAGGGCTGCATTCGTTCTGGGGGCTTTGAGGGGAAAATCTGTTGCCTTTCGGCTTCTAGAGGCGGCCTGCCTGCTTTCTAATGTTAATAGAGGTTTCAGTATGACGTCAGACACATCCACGCATTAGCCTTCTTCGGAGCCATTTAACTGACTGAGCAGAGAGTTTCCCATGGGGCAGGGGCAGTCCTGTTTTCTGCCACACCCACATTTCAGTGCGTCTGAAGGACCCAAATCCTAGGATTGTGCTACTCTTTATGTTAAGGGTGAGGTGTGCCTGAGGTCTCGGCAGGTGGGAATGTAAAAACATGACCAGAGCCACTTGTCAGGACTAAGCTGGAGAGGGTAAAACTAACGTCTAATCCAGCAAATGTTCTTTGTAAGAAGTAAGTATCATTTTGGAGTCCTCAGACTACCACCAAGTGTGTCTGTTGGAAACACTCGACATTTTCAACCACAGCTCTATTCACATTCCTATAGCTGTAAGATAATTAAAACTATTGTCTTTAAATTATTTGTAATTCAAAATCCAACAAGGTTATTTGTAGAAAACTTAGAAAGAGAGTGAAGAAAATAAAGTGAAAATTCTCCGTAATGCCACCACCCAGAGGTAACTGCTGCTGTTAGTAGTTTTTTGTGTGTACTGTTCTTTCTTCTCTCTGCAGGAATTTTTTTTCACAAAAAAAGTTCTTCTTTAATCTGTGTTTTCACTTTAGTGTAAATGTACTGACGGTTCCATGTCATTTGATGTTTCCTCTACAATAATTTTGATGTCGTGTGATAGTACGTCCTTGGATGCCCCAGTTGATAGAACCACTCCCCTATTGTTGGACACTTAGGTTGTTTCTGGTTTCCCACTATTATAGATAAAGCTGCAACAAATATGTTGTTTCTTTACATAACTGTGATTATTTTGTAAGTACAAATTCCTAGAAGTGGAATTGTTGGACTGAAGTATGTTTTACTTTGGAGGCGTGTTGCTAGGTTCTGCTCTGTCAGTGTACCTTTGTGGTGCAAGTATTGCTGGATACAATGATGACTCTGGTGCCTTCAGATACTGAACTAACTTCCAGTGGGATTAAATTACTCACAAATTAGTGTTTCCTTTCATTTTTAGAAGTTGTGTCTACGTGACAATGTCACGTTGGTAACAAGTTGTGAAGACTGAGCATGAGTGCCTGCGGAGCATCCTGGTTGTGGAAAGAACCCTGGGCTGGGAGAAGACCGGTGCCGCCCTGGTTCTGCTAGCAAAACGTGTGAACCTGAGGAAGATGGGAGGGGCCAGCAGCAGCCTCTCCGACCTCACGGTTGCCTTCCTTTTCCGGACGCCCTCATCCCCTTTCGATGAGTACTGGGCAAGTGGGCGGAGGGGCTGAGGACTGGAGGAAGGGAAGGTCTCAGGAGGTGGGGTTGCAGTAGAGAACTCACTGAAGAGAGGACATGACCAGGACACTTGTTAGAAGTAAGCTGGGGAAAAAGTAGGGTGTGCCGAGAGCTTTTGACAGTAAGAGCTTTTTAAATTCTTCATACAGTCAGTGTGCACCAGGTGGCGTGGTGAGACTCCTGGTGGAGACACTTACCAAGGTGACGCATTCTTCAGCTTTGCCAGTTTCTTTTATTTAAATGAACAAACGTTTGCTGAAGGCCTACTATGCGCCTGGCTTTGGGATGGGACACAAAGATGAGTAGAGCATGGCCCCAGTCCTGCATCAGCGCGTCAGTGACTGCTCAGTACCCCTCCACCTCCTTTTGGTACCTGCACCCTCGTTCTGCTTCGAGAGCTAGCCCTCTCCTGTTCTGTGCGGTCTTGGCGAGAGTGTCAAGCAAAGAACCCTGGTCCCCAGCTGAGAGCTGGACTCATGCCTGAGGCATGGCCGGGCTGACTCTCCAGCGGTTTGACTCCTGAGCAGAGGGACGAAGGTGAAAGAAGACGCCTTATGTGGCTCCAGAGGACTGTCAGAGCTGTTCATTCATTCCTGCTCTGGGCTCCCGCACAGCCCTGGTTACTGGACCCTGAGGCATCCTGGCATCCCGTACTCCCAACAATCTTGTAAAGTACGCTGGAGTTGCACTGACTCCAGTGCTCGTAGCAACAAACGGCGGCTGACAGCATGTCCTGGGAGTCAGAGGGTAAAATAGGTTCCTTGACATTTTCAACTTGATGAGAGCTTTCCTGCCTGCGGTCTGAAAAAGGCTAGTCAGGAATGAAGCCACTGGAACCAAGTCAACAAGATAATGTAGACAGAAGAATGAACAGGGCACTGGCCTCAAGCTCACGGGGCGTTCACAGGAGCATGTGACTTCTCACCACCATAGAAGGTGACGATGGATCCAGTGTTCATACTGCCAGAAGGGAAACTCGATGTATTGCAACCTTTTGGCCACTGAACTATGTCACTGAGCAAGATTTTAGGTTACTTTTCACTGGAAACAGGACAGTCTTGGGGATAATTTAAAGACAGCCATACCCAAGAGGTCGCTTAAGATTAGCAACAGACGTTGGCTCAGGGCCAGTGTCTTCCTCACAGACACACAAACAAAACAAAATGGAAAAACACCCCTGGGCCCACCTCAGATCCTGAGTCTGTAGGTCTGGAGTGGGCCCCAGAAGCCGTGTTTCTAACACGTTTCCAGCTGACACTAACGCTGCTGGTCTGGGATCACGCCTTGAGAACCACTGACTGCCCTAGGTGGTCCTCAAGTTCCTTCCTAGCTCTCAAGTTCTAGGATTCTAAGACCCGTTTCTGCTTTGGTGATATTATTGGTCTTGTATATTTTTGGTGAAGCCTTCATACATTTCTCTCCCTCCCCCATTTTCAGGGTAGGGTGAGTCCATCTTAACTTCTCTGTCAGGGCTTCACAGCCCAGGCTGAACATTAGCATCACCTGAGGAGCTTACGAAAAATCCCGATGCGCAGGCTGGACCCCAGGTAACTGAGTCAGACCCTCTCAGGTCAGGACGCAGCCTCAGTAGTTGGTAAAGCTCCTCGAGTGACTCCTGCCTGCGGCCAAAGCTGAGAGTCACTTCTCAGGGTCAGGCTAGATCAGCAGACTTCAGAATGGAACAACCGCGCGTTTCAGGACGCTGCCCTGAATTCAACCTCTTAACGTTTAGGTTGTACATGCATTTTTATAGAGGGCTCATGGCCCGGATGAAAGTTTGCCTCATTTTGGCTTCTGAATGTACTCGTTTCAGGCCAGCTGCTGGAAGTGGTTACCAAGAGCCAAAAGTTTCCAGTGAGGCTTATCCAAGGGATGGAAAGAAAGGAGATCAGAGCAAAAACAAACGAGCGAAAACAGGAGGCGTGTTCTACACAATGCCCATCACAGCAGCTGACGTTTAGCCTCCGCAGAATTGTTTTCTGAGTGGTGCCTCTGCCGTGGCTTCTCAGTGGATTAAACAGGATTTAAGTCTCTGAGGACTCCTCCGAGTTGCTCGCTCCCAGCCAACCATAGCTGATAAAAAGGGGAATTTTCACCAACACCGTACCGTAGTTGATAGCTTGAGATTCCGTTTAAAACATTTTTTTATTGTGGCAAGATGTACGTGACAAAATTTGCCATGTTAAGCGTGCAGTCCAGTGGCCTCAAGCACATTCACATTGTTGTGTAACCATCACCACTGTCCTCCAGAACTTTTTCATCTCCCCAAAGCGAAACTCTGTTCCCAAAAACACTCACTCGCCAGCCCCGCCCCAGCCCCTGGCAACCACCATTCCACTCTCTGTCTCTGTGAATTTTCCTCTTCTAGGTATCTTATATAAGTGGGGTCATACAATATTTGTCCTTTTGTGTCTGGCTTATTTCACTTAGCGTAACGTGTTCAAGGTTCATCCAGAGATTATTTCTGATCAAATATATCCATGTCACAATGGAATTAGGTCCGTAAACGTGTCGGTCTCATTTCACTTAAACAAACACGCAGGTGACAGAGTGCGCTGCGTTTCCCTGGAGCCTCCAGACAGTCCTGTGGGGTGGGTTGGTCTGGGGGGGCACACATTTAGTCCTGCTGTCAGCAACAGCATCCTCCTAGATGCTCAGTCCAGAAACGTGGGTGCCACTGTGACTCTTTCCTCTTCCTACCCGGACGTTTAATTGCCCAGTAAATCTTACTGATTCCACTTCTCAGATGGCTCCCTAAATCCTCCTCCTCCATCACTGAACTAGGCTCAGTTCAGATCACCATCTACTCCCACTTGGATCAGTGTCAAAGCCTCCCAAGCTGCCTCCCTGGGTATCGCTGCCGTCAGTCACTATTTCATCGATTCGTTCAACAAATAGCATACGGCGTGAACATTTCTCGTCAGGCACTGAGCCGGCCTGTAAAGTTACAGAGTCTTCTGAACAGGGTTTTGAGCTGTTTGTCTCAAATAAATCTGATTTTACACGCGTATATCTGATTCTTAAACCCTGACTTTCCCAGTCCTCTCACTGCCTTCAATAAAGGATGGAATAAAGAAAGATTCAGGACTCTTGTCAAGTGAAACCAGGGTTCAAAACAACAAGAGGACATTGAAGAGTAATAAGTAGAGAGTCCTCCATCTAAATTCAGGGAATGAGGAGCTTATGTGTAGAACTGGGCAACCTGGCTTTGCAGCAGTTCATATGGAATAAAAGGCCCTGGAGCTGTGCGATCAGCCAGCTTACACAGGTCAACGGTGTGATGAGTCTCCTTGTAAGAGCTGGCACATTCGAAGCTGCACTAATGGAAAAATACGTCCTGATCGTGGGCCATAACAATGCCCATACTTTGGGCTGATCGTTGTCCTCAGCTCTGTGAGCTGATTCTGTGCAGAATATTAGCCAACTAGAGGGCATGCAGGGCGGTGGTTCTGAGCCCCGAGAACTGGGCTTTGGCTGTGCTTGAGGAGTATGTAAAAACCGCAGATGCCTGGGTCCACCCTCGGGTATTTTCCGGTGATGCTAACACACATATTAGGTTGGGTACCACTGATGTGGAGGATATGAAAAGAGTGACCCGGGAAATATTGAAGGAAGTGCGAATTTGACTTAGAGGGCACTGTGCGAAGATGTAACAGGTGTTTCCAAGATCCGAAGGGTTGAGATTTGTAAGCTGAGATGGCAGACTTAGAGGAAGGTGCAGAATGATCAGGGAAGCCTTAGTAAGAATTTACCAAGAACGACAGCTGTGTGGTTATGGACCAGGCTGTCCCAGGGAAGATTAAAGAGGAGCCCAGGTGTCAGGGATGCTGTAAGGCAGTATTCAAACTTTAATGTGCATATGAGTCACTGGAGATCGTATTAAAATGTGGATTCTAATCTAGTAGGTTTGGGGTAGGGCCTGTGATTCTGTATTTCTTTCTTTTTTTTTTTTTTGGTGAGGTAGATTGGCCCTGAGCTAACACCTATTGCCAATCTTCCTCTATTTTTATTTTCTTCCCAAAGCCCCAGTACACAGTTGTATGTCCTGGTTGTAGGTCATTCCAGTTCTTCTATGTGGGATGCTGCCACAGCATGACCTGATGAGTGGTGTGTAGGTCTGTGCCCAGGATCTGAACTGGTGAGCCCTGGGCTGGCAGAGCAGAGCACATGAACTTAACCACTCGGCCATGGGGCCGGCCCCTGCTTCTGCATTTCTAATGAGCTTCCGCAGATGCCAGTGCTTCTGGTCTGTGAAGGCTGTGGGGGATGCCTGTGCTGTTGGCCAGGTGACCTGGATGATGTCTCAGGTCAGAGTGGGTATTCAGCAAAGGTGAATTACTCAAGATGGACAGAGCATGCTGCCAAACCACACAGGAATCCTTCAGAACTTTTGGTGTGGAAATTGTTTTAACTTGTTTAGTTTCAATCTTCCATTTCTCTAGAAACTAGTTACCATAGATGAGGGACCGAGAGCGTGGGCTTCGGAATCAAATAGATGTGAGTCTGTGTCTTGCTTTGCCCATTACGAGGATTATAAAGCTGGGCAATAACAACCAAGTCTCATTTTCCTCATTTCGAGCAACCCCTCCCTGGGTTTTTATGAGCAGTTCATGCATTAATGTGGGTAAGGTGTTTAGTGTATAGTGAGCGCCTTATTATTTTTATTAAATTACTTAAACATGCAGCAACTCTCGTGGTTACCCTCTGATATCCTTGGAAGATTCTGGAGACCTTTGCAAATGTCATGGCACGTGCTGGTGAACTCTCAGAGTCTGGTCATTCTCCCTAGATTCTGTGAGGTTCCCGGAAATACTTTTTTTGTGGGTCTCATGTCTTTACTGTTGGCATTTTCTTACCTTCACCTTCCAAAATCAGGAGCTCAATATTTTCCCTACTTATTTTGACCAAAATTATCAGTTAATATAATTTGATTTCCTGACCCCACAAGTCAGTTTTTCAATTTAGACATCCTAATGGATGCTACTGGGGGTCCACCCAGCATCCGTTTCCCTGTTTCTCTCCTACTGCACTCTGGTTTTTCCCCTTCAGTTATTCATATGTATGAACACATCCATGTGCCTCAGGAAAGCCAACCAGCACTCAGCTCCAGGTGGGCTGCTGGTTTAAAGGTTTCCCTTTCTCTTTCCCAGTGATTGGCCCAGGAGTGGGCATGGCAGGAAGTCTATTGAAGGGTGGTTGTCGGAGATATTTCTTTGCCCCAGGGAAAAAGCCAGAAAATTTGATCGCTTTCTTCTTCTGGATCTTGCCATGTGGGGCTGTGACTCTGGGATCTGTGGAGCCCTGTGGCTGCCCATCGGAGGGTGAAGTCGACATGGAGGGTGACAGAGCGGGATGAAAAGATCGCATCATCAAGGCTCGGGACCACCATTTGGAGGTCTTCCTTCCTCTCTTTCTTCATCTGCACATTCTACAGAGACATTTGGGATAAAATTTGATGGGGATTATTTTAAAATATGCTTTGCAAATTCCAGATCAGTTCAAAGACCGAGTATGTTACCCCTTGATTATCGCCCCCCCAAGCCTCACCCACACGTGCCAGCAGGGAAGTGGGTGCGGAAGTACTGAGGCCTCTGAAGGGTGTCAGAGGAGACAGATGCTCTCCACTCAGATCCTCGTTCTGCCCACACCTTTATCCCATGGCCATTGAACCCCAGGCATCCACCCAGACTCTTTGGTTCTTAGTGGAAGATTTTTTTCTCTAATCGTCCAGGTTGGGCCTCTGTGCAATATGGGGCCATATCTTAGTCTTTATATCCCAAGGCAATAACGATAACTGATAGAACGACGAATAAAAGCAAGAGCCTGGACTAGTGCGTGGTCCTGCCATTGGAGGGCTCTGTGAGCCGTTACTTGTGTGTTCTCACTGCCGGGACTTGAAATTGCCAGTGAAATGGATCCTGAACTACTCAGCTACCGGAAGCACGAGCGTGGAGTGTTCCTCTCTGACTAGGTGGCACACTCCTGTGCCCCACCTCCCATAGGCCTCCGATAGATTCTTTCTTTTACGTTAAAAAATTTGTTTTTCCAGTTTTATTATGATTGACAAATAAAAATTATATTTATTTAAGGTGTACGACATGATTTTTTTTTTTTTTTGAGGAAGATTAGCCCTGAGCTAACATCTGTGCCCATCTTCCTCTGGTTTACATGCGGGACACCTACCACAGCATGGCTTGCCGAGTGGTGCCATGGCCACACCCGAGATCCGAACTGGCGAACCCAGGGCCGCCGAAGCAGAACGTGCGAACTTAACCGCTGTGCCACCAGGCCGACCTGGACATGATGTTTTGATAGATGTATATATTGCGAAATGATCACCACAATCAAGCTAATTAACACATCCATCACCTACATAGTTGCCATGTTTTTTTGCGTGTGGTGAGAGCACTTAAGATCTGCTCTCTCAGCAAATGTCGAGAACACAGCACAGTGCTGTTAGCTACAGCCACCGAGCCGCACTTCAGGTCTCCAGAATGTACCGACTTCTAACGGGAAGTTTGTGTCCTCCGACCAACATCCCCACCCCCCACGCCAGCCCCGGTAACCGCCACTCCGCCTTCTGTTTCTGTGAATGAGTTTGAGATTCCACGTTTGCGGGATCGTGCAGCACACTCTTCACGTGGCAGGTCCCCCGGCCTTTCCTGAAAACATTCTTCAACCACACCACTCTCTGGCTTACGTACTTTTGTTGGCTTCCTATCACTTAGGCATAAAATTCAAACGTCTTTCCTTGGCATCCCTGAGCGCTCTGGGCCTGGCTGAAATTCTTTAAAATAAAAAAATGAATAAAACAATGCTTACAAATGGTTAAAAATAAACAGAGCAAGCAGGCTCCTAACAGTCCCCTGATCTACCTTTCTCATCCATCCTTTATCCACAGAGGCCACCACTTTTAACCATTTCTGTTTTGTTCTTTTGATGCTATCCCTATAAAAATGTTTATATTCATATTTCTCTGCTTTTCGCCTTCAGAAATTATCTATTTAAGTCCTGCTCTAATAAGTCCAAATCTTAGCTCACCTTCACTGCCATCTGCATCTCTTCCTTCTCCCCTCGATATAGCAATATTACCATAGCCTCATAATCTTTTATCTACAGTTTTAAAATTCAAAAAGCTATGAAATCTGAAAGCTTTTTTGTTGTTGAAAGTTTGGTGTCAAAACCCATTTGGTGGCAAATTCAATCTCTAGACTCTCTCACATGTGGGTAATTGTGATGAAGCATCTGCCAAAGCAAGAGTCTTTGGGGATAAGTGGCTGCCGCACGTCACCATGGTGGCAGTAATGATGACGCACAGGACGATAGGCTGGGATGGATTGTCCTGGTACTTAGCAGCACTTAGAGAAGGAGAATGACGAGCGTAGAGGTGTAAATTCTCAGTTCTAGTCATAGAGAACCAGAGAGCATCTACAGCAGCTGTGAAATGGTCTCTTCTTTCTGCTGGCATAGAGCCGATCTTGCTGAAAAGGAAATACAAAATTTAACTGAATTCACAGCCTTGCACGTCTCTCTTGTGTCAGCTAGGACATTGATTGAGAAGGAGTGGGACCTTAAGACCTAGAATGGGGATGTCTGATGGGCTCAGAGGGAGCTGAGGATCTTGAATCCCCACGTCCACCTGAACCTCCCTCATTGGTGGAAGCAGCTGCTCTTCTGCGTCAGAGCTGACTGGCCTCCTCCAGGTTGAAGACTGTCACAATCTAACCTGGGGAAGTCGCCTTATAAGAGGATACCTATTGTCCTCAAACCCTTTCTCCTGGGCCGCGAGAACTTGCTCAGCGTGCGAGGTGGCCTGAGAGCACTGGACTTGTAACGGCTCCAGAGCCGCGCTCAGCCAGTGAGGAGCAATTAGTTCTAGAAACACCCCGGCTCTGAGGTCTGTTCTCCGTCCCCCTGGCCTCAAGCCTTGTTGGTCCCAGCAGTAACCTTCACAGAACACACACTTTCTTGGCTTTCTCTCCCTTTCTTTCCCATCTCACTTCGCCCTCTCCCTTATTATGGGATCACCTCTCAGATAAACTCCCTGTTCACAAGTCTTTGTCTCAGGGTCGGCTTTGGGGAAACCCCAAACTTGGGTGTCTGTCCGTGAGGCCTCTGCGCTTGGCTGCGGCCTCTCTGCCGAGCGCGGCTTCCTCTGCTCTGCCTCAGGCCTCAGTAGCATCCTCTCGAAGCCCCCACCTGGGGGAATTCTTTTGTACCCCTGCTGACGACCTCCTTGCTCGCTCATTGCTGTTGTTGGGGTACAGAGGGGTTGAGGAGACACATGTCTTTCTGAGCTGGCCTCCTGATCTCTCGAACCGGACTTCCTGTCCCGCCGTCATCGGCTCACAATCCCTCAGTGTCATGGGCTCGCCCTCGCCTGGGAACTTTATTCTCCTGTGTGGCTGACAAGCTCCCGCTTTTTCCTCAAGGTCCTGCTCAGATGTCAGTTCTTCTGCTGCACTTCCCCTCGTTCCTGCCCTCTCTGAGCAGTTACTAATTCTGGGTTCGCGTCTGTCCTTGACTCAGCAGTGTGTCCTGCAAGGACAGGACGACACCTGTTCGTCCCCAGGCCCTGGCCCATGGTTGGTGCTCCACAGTGCAGATTTGTTGAATGAAGGAGGGAACACATTCCTTAAGGGAAGGAGAGCCAGCTTGACACATTAGCACCTGAAACAGGACCTAGGACGCAGACAGCCTCCCAGAGTGACCTGGGCCCTGGGGGTCTCCGGCCACCCTTTGGGGACATGCTTCCAAGATGAACATTTGGGGCATCGAGGAGGGGCTGTGGGGCCGGCAGATGTGGAGGGAGGGACCCCAGCAAGAAGCGGGGTTGCTGTGTTCTGTCCAGTGTTTGCCTATTGACCCCTCGAAAGTGTGGAAGTGAGTTGATCTCACGACGTCTGGGTCTCTGGTGCTCCTTTCCCGGAGGCCGCGCGGGGTGGAGGGGAAGAGCGAGCCGGCCGGGGCTGGAGGCCAGAGCTGTCACTCGTTAGGTTCGTAAGTCGGGCACAAGTTCCTCAAACTGTCTCTGTCCTGGTTTCATTATCTGTTGTGAGGATTAAGTGAGTATATATTATGTACTATTATCTTAAATCTATTTGTAATATGGTACTTAGTATATTGTTATATATTACGCATATATATAATCACTTAGGTCCCATGGAGGGCTCACACTCAGCCTGAGGTGTCAAATTTTACTAATATCCTAATTACCGGACTAACATGAGCTTCCGGGAGGTCAGGTGACTTGCCCAAAGCCACAGAGGAGGTCTGGCTGGGGGTGTCTAGAGTGATGATTATATATTTTGAGATTCAAGGACCGTTTAAAAGATTCCAGCTGCTAGAGGCCTGCAGCAACGGGCTGCCCTCTGCTGAGCAAGAGCACTTGTCAGAGATGCTCGGAGCCCCGTGTGCATCCAGGTGACAGACGGGATGGTTCAGGAGGGCTGTGCGATTTCCGGCCCCACAGCTCTGATGTGCATTGGGCATTGGCGGCTGGATGTCCCTGAAGGGCTCATTCAGGCCCAAGTCACTGTGCCTTTGTCTCTGCGGACACACAGATGAGAAAAGGACTGAGCCTTAGAAAAACTGATCCCTTGATTTAGAAAATGCCAGCATAGTTCCACTGTGGTTATTATACGTGAAACTGTATTAAAAAGTGAACCTAAAAATATTTCTTCAGTGGTAATAATGTTCTTAAAATGGAAATAAAGGTGATTAATGTCAAAGCTTAAGCCTCTCTGGCAGGGATGGGCTGAGGACAAGGATGCTTAGGTTTCCTCCAGTTCACTTCTCTCTCTGGGCCCTCTGGACAATTTCTCCATGTCCACAAGCCCTCTGGACCATTTCTCAATGTCCATTTTCCTTAGGAGTTTGCTCAGGTTGACTTGGTTGCCTCCATATTTTGAGTCGAAAGATGGGACTAAGGAATTAGATCAGGGTCAACTGGTTAGAGGATATTTTTATTTCTGAAACAGCAACTGGTTAAATAGCGAAGAATCTGCCTGCATCTCTCAATGATGGGTCCTTCTTTTCTTTAAATACCGGTTGTTGCTTTAAATCACGTGTTTGCTGTCTCATTGCATATTTTTAACAATTATTTGGTGATTGCTGTAGGGTGCACAGGGCATTTTATTTATCACATTTTCCTTCAAGCGGTGTGGTACCACTTCATGAATAAAAGAACAGCCCACAGCAGCTTGCACGCAGCTTCTCCTGCCATCTTTTCTGCTATTATTGTCATAACTTTTAATTTTACACTTGTTATAAAACCCACAGTACATTGTTATTCCTTTTTGCTTTAAATTGTAAATTATCTTTTATAGAAATGTGAAAAAATAACGAAAAGTTGCTCACCCACACACTTGCCGCCTGACACTCTTCCTTTCCTCACGTAAATCTGAGTTTCCTTCTGACATAATTTTCCTTCAGCCTGAAGAAGTCTTGTAACATTTTCATAGTGTAGATCTGCTAGCAACAAATTCTCTTAGCTTCCATTTTTCCAAAAATGTCTTTATTTAACCTTCTTTGTGTGTGTGTGGGGGCACTAACAGTTGGTTAAATATGTACATTCACAGAATGAAATATATGCAAATGTTTAAAATAATGCAGAAATACGTTTAAAGAATTTGCTGTATATTAAGTGGGAAATAGTTTATGGAGATGGATATACAGTATAATGTCATTTTGTATAAAGATTATATATATATATTTAGTCATAGAAAAACCCTGGAACAGTATACATGGGAATGTAAACAGTGGTAGATCAATGAAGTATCTTATTTTTGCATATTGGAATTTTCTAAAGTTTCTAAAATGAACATGCATCGCTTTTATCATAAGAAAATAAAATTTGTTTGTTTTAATCGCTTTGGCTTTTCCTTCTAATCTCTTTACTCTGTTAAAATGCATAGCTTAATAAAACTTGTTTAAAAGTAAATGCCATTTAAGCTGTCATCTAATAATGGAAATCTTAATTGACAGGATTAAAATTAAAGCATGTGTGTGGATTCCGGGCTTTGAAAATATGAATGATGGGGGAAAATGAGTGCGTTTTGTAAGAGTTTTGGGAAAGCCAAAAGGGCAGTGCATTGACTTCATGCATCATCCAAGTTGAGGAAACTTTTTCAAGAAGAGAAAATATTAGAGACACAGTTCAATGTCTTTTCTCGTCCCCCCCAAATGTCTTCTCTCCCCGTCTTCCCCTGGGGAACCACTCTCAGGAGCCACATTTCGCTTCTTCCTGCCCACTTAAAAAGACTTACGCATAATGCATTCATACATTAGCAGCCAATACATGGTATTATCATAATATATAGGTGCTCGTAAAGTTTCCGTAAATGATGTCTTACATAGAATTCTGCATCCTCCTTTGTTCCCACTCACATTTTGTTTTGACATCAATCAATTTTGGTTCTTATACAGAAACAGAGAGCAAAGTGGTCGGATCCCGGGATCCAGTGTCTGACTGCCTGGGTGGAATTCCAGTGCTGCCATTATTAGCTGTGTGACCTTGGCAAATTTCCTGTCTTCTCTGTGCCTTAACTTCTTTATCTGTGAAATGTGGGTTCTAATAGTTGTTACTTTGTCGGATTGTTGGGAAGATAAATTGAACTAAGACATGTAAAACACTTAGAACAGTGTCGGATATGGAAAGTGCTCCGTACCTGCCATTTGTTGTCACTGTTGTTGAAGATGCCCCTGGCTGTCCGTCTCTAAGACAAAGACATCGAATTGTTTATTTCCACTGGTGATATGGATTTCCACTGAACCCCTCTTGTGCTCTCAAGCAAGCAGTACCAACATTGCTGAGGGGGGGCACCTCAAATCATTAGCTGTAGCATGGGAATTCGTCCAGTTACTCCATCGCAAGCTCCCGAGAAACGTGAGCGACTGTGACGATCCAGATCGCTGCTTCTTACTCTTGTGTAATATCCGTCACATCAATACTTTTCCTTAGGGATGGACATGTAGGTTGTTTCCTATGTTTTTCTATTAAAAACAATCCTGCAATATTCACCCATCTACATGGCTCATTATGCACATGGGGGAGAATAGAATTATTGGGTTGGGATTGAACCGAAGTCTGTTTTATGCCGAAGCACCGCTTTATGCTTCTCTCACTCACAGAGTCGTACATAGAGACAAACAACACGTTCTGAGAGTGCCGATGACCTGTGACTACTGGAAAACCTCCCCAGAGACTCACATTGTCCCTGAGTGAGGACAGGCATCCTGAGGCACCTTGGGCGGGGGAGACATTAAACACCTCTGCCCTCCGTAAATGAATCCACATCCAGCATTGAGCTGACTGCGATACCCATGAGAGCAACAGGAAAAAAAGGCTTTCAGGGATGGTATCAACATGAACAGTTTTTATTGCTCCAAGAATTAGGGTTTGTTAGAAAAATACTTTTAATTGTATTTATTCAATGTTATAGACATTTGTTGCGGACTTGAAGGAGTGGTGATCTGTGGCGACAAGAAGTTTGGAAACATTATTTCTTTTTCAGCCTGACGTAGTCTTCCCACCGAGCCCAGAACTGTTTGTCTGAATATCGAAGAGCTCCAGGAATCGCTGGATGGTGTGACTACGTTTCAGACAAGCGGTGGAGTATTTCAAAAGGTCAGATTAGTGAAGAATCGTAGAGAAGGAGAAAGAAAGAGGCACACAGGACAAGAGAAAAGATGACTTCCCTGGGACGGGGGACAAGAGCAAGCAGAACGTGCTGGTTTGATGGAAGCAAGTTTAAAACCCCGGAGAGAGCCTGGCCGTCCTCTCTTGTGAGGTCCATTTCCAGGGACAGACTCGACGGCCTCCCTCACTCAGCTTCCAGCGTGCTCAGATAGAAATGTGGAAATTCAGGCTTTGCCCGTTTCCTCTTCTTCAGGCCTCTGAGCACCCAGGGGCAGCCCTGCAGGTGGGTCTGCAGGCTTCCGTCAGCCTCTCGAGGTCCAGAGGGTGGAGGCTGCGGTACAGGCTGTGAGCCTTTTCCTGGGCCCCAGGCCGCTGCTCCGGCTGCCCCTGCTCGTCCCAGCCCTGGCCTTCCTTCTCCCCAGTGTTCCACCTGCTGCACGGACATGCAGGAGTGCCCCACTGGCAGCACTGTGTCCTTGGTGGAGGGCTCAGGGGCCAGCTGCCTGGCTGTAGGTCCAGCCTGCCTCCTTTCCCTCGTCTGTGCAAGGGTACAGCTGATGGCCCTCAGACCCTGGAGCTGCCGTGTGATGTAGGCAGGGCTCGAAAGAGCATCTGGAAAACTCTGGACTACGTGCTTCCTTGGGACACAGGGAGAGCCCCTGAACCAGACTGCTGGGGATGAGGGCAGACTCAGCCATGGGATTCAGGGCGCTGCGAGGCTCGTCCCTGTCCCAACCCCGATGTCCCAACCCCCACCTCCACCCTCGTCTCTGAGGTGGTTTGAGACACACACAGACAACCGAGGACGGATTGGCCTTGCCCACCAAGTGGACTCTCACTTCTTCTAGCCGGTGGGGTAGCTGGAGCCCCTGCAGGCTGGTCCATTCCGGTTGGGGGCAGCCTGACGCTTTAACCTTATGGCCGTCGCCCTTTCTCCGTGTGCCTGACATTTGGGAGTTATCTCGAATGACCTTGGGGTTAGCTGGTGAGCTGAAGCACAGGGGAGGGTGGAAACTGCCTGGAAGACGTGGGTGAGGGCAAAGCAAAGCCGACGGCGCTTCCTAACAAGGCCGCGTAGGGACGGGCACAGCCCTGTTGTCTGTGACCCTCTTGTGGTGACGTTAACTATTCCCCCCCTCCTGCCCGCCTGGCATCTTCTCCAGAAGGAGCCTGTCCCTCACCGCCGTGATAAGGACCACGGATAAAGTGACCAACAACAGACAGTAACTTAACAGCAGTACCCACAGATAGGTTCCCAAAGAACTCCTTGGTTTCTATGGCTATATATTTTTGTTAAAAATAAGCCATTTAGAAAAAGGGAGAAAGGAACAATTAGTCTATGATAAACTAAGAAGAAATATGCAAAACAGGAATTCCAAGCTTATAGCAAACTCACTTCATGGGATTTCACATTGAAACAATCCAGTAAGCAGATACTCCTCGTAACGATAACCAACGTGATTTATGAAAGACCCTGGTCACGAAATTCACGGAGGATAGAAAATCAATAGATCAAAGGACAGCAGAGAAGCTACACTGTGAGCGTTAGGTCTGTTTACCTCCCCTTGATTAATAGCTTTAACCTAAATTCGAGCTTTTCTGGGAAAACGACTGAAATCCCTTCTCCGTCATGTTCAGAAAGGCAGTGTAGTGAGCGGCAAGTGTGGGCTTCCATCCGATCTGCTTCCTGCCCCGTCTCCGCCCTCGCCCGGCTGTGAGGGGATCTGTTCCAGCCTCGGCCTGAGTGTCCCACGTTCATCAGGGAACATTGCTGGTGGCTGTATGTCACACACACACACATGTGCACAACTGTTTAGGATGTTTCCCCGAGATTCATCCACACGTGGGTTTTAGCTGACCATCCACTGACTGCATAAACAGGCAGTGGGTCCGTCACAAACCGTTCTGTTGGGCTGTAAGTGGTGACGCCAATAACGTATAGTTAGGAATGCTTATAAGTGTTGTAAGCATTTCTAAGTCTTTATTTACTTAACCTTAAAAAATTAGAACCTCTATCATGTGTAACATTAAGCACTTACAATTTATTTTGATCTCAACATAGTGTGTACACGTGTTTCTATGAATTGTATGTGATTCTGACTCTGTCACAGGATGGACTCTTGCCTGAATCTGCTAATCCTTTTTTTTTTAGTTATTAGTTTCATGCATTATCATTTGCTCTCTCAAGTGTTCAGCATAGGATCATGAAGCGTTTGAAACAGCAGAGCACAGAATTCAGAAGCTTGGACTCTGAAATCAGACTGCTAGGGAAACTAGCAGAAGATAAGACTGTTTTAGTGGGGTTTGTTTCTGCAGACTCATCTTATCAGCTCTCCATCTCTGGTGAGAGGGGACACCTTCACAAAAGGAAATTTATGCCCTGCTTTTAGGCAGAAATGGGAACCCGAGAACTCTTTCCGTATCTGTTCATTCTCAACCGCCTTCAGCTCAAATTCTTATCCAAATAATCCTCATGCCAAAGCGGCATATTTTGGGGTAGTGTGTCCTGATCTCCTTCAAGATTCACTTGGACATAAAAGCTCTTTATTTAAAATTACCAGTTGTATTAGTCAATAGTCACACCCACTCCACTTCTGGGCCAGGGAATCTGAATCAGAGATGGATGGCTTGGCAAAGAGATACAGGGCAGAGAAATATTAATACAGAGCTGCCGAACCACTGATGGGACGTCATCCCCTGAGCGAACTCGGTGTATTATTGTAATACTGTGGGAGCTCGCGCAAAGGGCTGCGTATCGTTCAGCTGTTCTTGCTTGGGGCCGCAGCAGAGTGGCTGGAGACAGGAGTCACTGCAAGGTTGAGAGCTAAATGGAATACAAACAGATGTTGTGGAAGTTGGTGAGCCAGGACTGTAGCTGCTCTTGGGAACGCAAAGCCCACCAAGATGGGACATGTGGTGTCAGAGCTGGTGGTGGGCGCTGCAGCCAAGACGGGGCCTTGCAGAAAGCGGCTGGGAGAAAGTGCCTTGGGTGACATTTGGTCTCCTGGGTGACATTTTTGTATCGTAAGAGGATGAAAAGCTGAACATCACACAGTCTTTTCCCTAAGGGTAGTTGTGTCAGGCGTCCACAAGCAGACTGCTAAGTTGTGGCATTTTCACATCCTGGCGCAGTGTGTCAGGGACGCGGTAATACTGTGACCCACCTGCCGTGTGTGGAAAGGTGGGTGCAATTCAGAGGGCAGCAGGAAGCCCTGGAGCCTTGGCAAACGCTGGCAGGAAGAAGGAGCGTGATGGGAGGGAACTTCTGTCACCTGTGTCCAAGCATGTGGAGGAACGTGTGTGCGTCAGCTGCTGCAGACAAACAAAAGGAGTTTGGGATTAAATCAGATACTTGGAAGAACTCTCCAACTGGAAGTCTTCTGATGCTTTGATTCGATCACCACGAATGAGAACGGTTGCCTTTCCTGGTGGGAATTCACAGAGTGCGTTCTACGTGCTGGGTGCTCCATGTCGTTCCATCTCATTGTTGCAACTTGATGGGGAAGGCATTTTTTTTTTTTTGAGGAAGATTAGCCCTGAGCTTTCTGCCGCCAATCCTCCTCTTTTTGCTGAGGAAGACTGGCCCTGAGCTGGCATCCGTGCCCATCTCGATGGGGAAGGCATTTTTGTGCCCACTATGGATGTGGAGTCTGAGCCTCAGAAGGTGGTTTGGTTTCCCAGTGCATACAGGGCAGGTGCCCGGCATCAATGCCTGTGTGTTTTCCCCTACCCCACACTCTCTGATTGGTGATCCTAACAGAAAGGCTCGACAAGGATCTTTTGGGGGTTCAGTTATTCTCCTTATTTTTGTGGGGTTTCCTCTGCAGTCCTGGACCCAGGGGCACATCCTTGTCTAAGGTCTGGTGAAGCCTCTTAGGGTCAGGTCACCCGTCTTGATGGGGATGTTCCTGTGCCCTGCCTGAACCAATGGTCTTGTTGAACCTGTGTATGAATGAGCCCCCCACCCCCACCCCACTGATGGGGGCCCGTGTTTACAAGGTGGCGCAGTCAGGCTCCACAGGTGTGCTCTCTCCTTCCTTGAATTTGTAGTTTATCCTGGGGAGAAGGAGATACCCAGCTCCTCTGAGGACCCGGTGTAGGAAATGCTGCGGGTGGGGACCAAGGCTGCTGCCTTGCGCACCCTCAAAGGGTTTCATGTTAAATCAGTTGTCAGTGTTTCGAAATTGGGAAGTTTCGTGGAAAAATCCAAATTTCCATCTCCTATAGAAAGACCAGAAGGCCCACCACTCCTGCTTCATGCCTTACTTCGCTTGTCAGCACGTAGATATCTGAGTTTGCAACCCCTAGGCTACAAGAGAGCTAACTGACCCCAATGCCCAGTTCAGTGCGCAGGCACCAGAAGGGCCAACTGACCCTGAAAGAGTGAGACACTTCCCGTCTCCGCCTGGGCAGCTCTGAAACGACCCTTGCCTGGGGCCCTCCAAGCCAATGGAATCAGCGCCTCTGAGGGTAGGTAGGTGTGAAAAGCCACCCAGGTGGTTCTCCTCTGCAGTCCAGTTGGGACCTTCTGCTTAGGGTTTCCCCACACATAGACCCCAGCCTCAGTCTCGTGTGAGAGAAACGGGCTTATGAAGCCTTGCATGCAAATTGCTGTTGTCACTCTCCTAGCACCTGTGCACAGCCCGGTCACCTCATCCTGATTTACTCACAGGCTCTCTCTGACTTTTATGTCCACACCTCTGGAGATAAGAGGTGTTTTTACAGAATTCTGGAGAAAGAGAATAGACAAGACAGGAACAAAGAATTATTTCAAAGTTTTCCTTTGACGTGCTTGAACGTTGATGCTATCTTATGGCAAATCTTAAGGTTCCCTGAAAAACGGGTAATGGCATTTAGAAGCTCCTTGCTCTTCATGTGCACCCTTCCTTCAAAAGTAACACAAAATAATAAAGGATAAAGCAAACTCGACAGGTTTCTTCCCGAGGAGACTTTTCATCAGCAGGCACTGGGAGAGACGGTTTCTGTGGGATGTGAAGGTGCTGGGGGCAAAGCTCCAGTGGTCGTCCGTTCCAACTGCACTGCAGGGCGCTGGGCACAGGCCGTGTCCATCAGCGATGTCTTCATCCTGGGCTACCCTGGCCAAGAGTGCAAACGGCACAAGATGACATTTGCATCTGGGCGAAAAGCATCACAAATGCTCATGGCTGTGGTCTCTCCCCGTCAGCCAGGCGTGGTGGGTTTGTGTCTGCACAGACTGAGACCTTTGCTCTTCCATCGGCCAAAAGGCCCGCAAGGGCTTCTCCCGTCTACGTGGGAGAAGATCTCCAATGGGGTTTCCAGGCTTTCAGTCTGAAGCTTAAGGTCTCCGTCACAAAATGGAGCCCATTTCAACTTGGAAAGTCAAAGCTTGCCCTGGAGACTCAGCCTGACATTTTTGCAGCTTCCAGTGGAAAATGACTTGGGTTTTCAGGGACCAAGGGGGATCTAGACCACTAGGGAATATCTTTTACAACATTTAAAATTTTTTAGAGTTCAAGTTTTATTTTCTCTTTCTCTTTTGCCCCCTCTTTTTCTCACCTCCTTTTATTTTTAAATGATAAAGTTGATGAAATAAAATGGAAGGACAACGTAAATAAGAAAACACTCATTTTTCAAAGGATCAGGGTCCACCTTTTTTCCTCTTGCCTGAGGACCAGGCACCAGTTACTCAGATGACGTTTTATCACCTGCAGGATTGGAACACAATATCTGCTCAAGGTGAGTACACTAAGTCTTTCATCAAGGTTTAATTACTTACTACTATTTTGGAGGCTTCTCTCTGCATGTCAGGTCCCCTTGGAAAGCCCCTTGGGGTGTGTTCATGACCTTAGAGGAGGGGACAGAGGAGAAGTCTGCTGAACTCAGAGGGACTTGACCTTGCCCATCCATGTGGCTCAGCTATCCGGCTATGTGTGTTTTGCGAGGGTAGGATAAAGGAATCCTGAAAAGATTGGGCCTTGCAGACCTTTGCAGGGCAGTGCGCTTCCCGACACCTCACGCGATGAGGCAAAGATCCCCTAAGCTGCTCCCCGAGGAGTCGTGTCAGTCAGGTCATACCAGAAACAGGCAGGACAACCGAGCGGGACGGCCCTCCACAGAGAGTCCGGTGCCCTAGCTTTTTGGGGTGGGGTGTGAGCCTAGGTAGTTTCCAGAGCAAAAATTTCCAATTGATTCTGATACTTTCACCACAGGTTGGGAACCGCTTCCCTAAGAGTACATTTGAGGACCTCCCTATCTGGCCTCGCCTCTGATGCACAACGTGTCAGCCTCAGCCCATCTGGGAAAAGTCGTCTGATGAGTTGAGCTAAAGAGAGAAGAGAGCGACATGAGCGTCCTTGTGTGATGATGGGGAGGCCCTGAGGAAGCCTCAGCTGGGCCAGACCGTTGCCAAGAACACTTTTCCCTTCTTCTCTGTGCAAACAGTTCCACCCCACAAAGCCTGGCTCCTGTCCTGACTTAGCTTTTCGATTGCCCCAGCCTGAAGAGCTTGCCTTCTCTGTACTTTTAATTCACTCATTGTCTGGATGATTTATTTGACGATTCAATTAGCAATTGATGGCCTGGCTTCTGTTTCAGTTGAAGGCAATTCGTCTTATCTTGCTATTTAATTTTTCACTTATCTCTGTCCAGTGGAAATAGCACTGATCTGAATTTCAGTCCAGGTTTTACTCCTAACTGTGTATCCCAGGCAATGCTTTTAACCTTTCTGGGTGTCAGAGCCCCTGTTATAAAATCCACAATTCTCTTTCTCATCTCACTTCTCAAGCTTAGGTTCTTGCAGAATTCTTGTTCATTTAATTTTGTCTTTTGGTAAAGTCACTGTGGTAGACAGTTTCTAACATGGTTTCAATGATATTCACTCCCTTACGTCACTCCTGTCCTTGACTGTGGGGGGGGGGGGACCCAGTAAATAGAACATGGCAGAGTGACGGGGTGTCACTTCCGTGATGAGGTTAGGAGAGATGGTGGCTTCTGTCTTGCTAGCATCTCTCTTCTCTCACGCTTGCTCTGACGGAGAGGCCATCTGGAGAGCATGGAGGGTGACTTCTAGTCAAGAACCAGCGAGTAACGAGGCTGCAGTCCAACAGCCTGTGAGGAGCCGAATCTTGCCAACAACGCTGGGTTATCTTGGTGGTGGCTCCTGCCCCGGTTAAGCCTTAGATGACGGTGGCCCCGGTTGACATCTTGTGATGCCAGCCTCGGGAGAGGCCCTGGGCTGGCCCTTGACTGTAGCCTCATCTCAGACCCTGGGCAGAGGCCCCACTAGGCTGTGTCTGGATTCCTGACCCACGGAAATGGTGAGATGAGAAGTGTGTGTTGTTTTAAGCCCTCCATGATTCAGGCTGCGAGCCGCCCCACCTAGAACAGTGCTAATCACCATGGAAGACGAAGAAGAGAGCAGGCAAAAGTTTTACAGCTTCCTGTGGACAGGACACGTCATCCTTCTGCTTGTATTTCACTGGCCAAAGCAAGTCACGTGGCCACATACGCGTTGAACAGGGGCCGGAATAACCCTCTTCCAGGTGGGGCATGCAGTGTTTGTGAACAGTAACACTGGGGGCCATGTACCCCGGTACCCTGGGTCAGAGGCAGCGGTAGACACAGACGGCCGTGACATATGGGAAAGAGAAGGAATTGCATGTCCTCAGATGGGTGGGGGATAGGCCGCGGAGCCTGTCTAAGAGAGGAGAACGCAGTTGAGGAGCTGTCTTCCCTAGAGAGGGGTGGAAGATTAAGGGGGTATGGGGCACTGAGGAAAGTTGAGGCTTTTAAGCTCAGAATCCCCAGAGTCACCATTGACACCTCCCTAAGATCCCCTAAAACAGGGAATGCTCTATGGCAAATGCAGCGTGAAGACATGCCCGTCTGGCCCCGCTCACTTGACTGCATTGCTTTCCCGAGGCCCCCTCAGCGTCCTCAGTACAGAAATACAAGGACCTCCCTGGTCTACAATGCGGTCCATCAAGCGGACGTGGGTTTTCAAACAACTGTCTTCCAGCTCGGTTAATAGGAGAGGAAGCTTTGAAGCAAGACCGTGGGCGAGCCTGCCGGTGCCTGGGTTTCCGTCTTCCCGAAGCGCCGTGCTAATCCCACCTTCCTGAGTAGCGAGCACAACTGCTGTGGAGTTCCTGCAGACGCTGGAGGAGCCTGAGGAATGACTGCTGGCCCGTCCATCTCAGGGGCCTTGCAGGCTGGCTGTGGAGAGGCGATGCGAGGGGCCGTGCAGAGATGCGGATGTCAGTCCATCAGCCGGCAGAGCAGAAGCTGAGCCTGACTTAGCCGGTAAGCCAAGCCGACGTGATGAATCTGTTGTTAAAACCAGAACCGGATTAAACTTCTGCTGACACTCAGTAGAGAAATGTCAGGGCCAGAGATCCCCTGGAAAGTGCAGGAGGCTCGCTAAGCTCCTTCTTCCTACAAAATACACTTTTGCCCTCAGGCCCTGCCTCTTTGCATCATGCCGGATGGTATTCCGTTTCTCCTGAGGTTAGAGTTTGCGTCAAAAGAAATAGACTTCACTGGGATGAGTTCTGCAGGAGTCCCAGCAGAGGTCCAGACCCGTGGTTTCTCTGGTGACCTCAGATGCCGTCCAGGCCAAACCCCGGCCCAGAGCAGCGTCACCTCTTCACGTCTCGATCTGGCGCCGGGCGATCAGGGGCAGGTTTAAACCTCTCCAGACTCTTCAGGATGCGGTCCTGACCCAGTTTTCCTTCCACATTGCACCACAGAGAGTGTGGGGGGACAGCAACGAAGTAGAAGTCTAAACGAGAGCGTGGAGGCAGCGCCCTCCTTCCTAGTGGCACAGCACACTTTGCGTTTGAGAAAAAATTTCCATTTGGCGACTGAAACGCCCTTAGTTGTTGGAGGAAATGTTGAGAGAGGCCGCAGTCTGCACCCCAGAAATCCTGCTTCTGAAACCGACTACCGTGAGACCATTTGACCCCTCTCTGGCACAAGTTTTTCCTTGATACAGGATGATAATGGCGTTTCTAGGCAGTAAATTGGCAGTGCTTTTAAACTGCTTGATGAGTCTATTCTATAACAGATTATGTACTTTACTGAATGGTCTCCTAGTTAGTGTCTAAAGGTTATCTTTCATTTCGTAGGGACTAACTTTCCCCTCCTCATCTGTGCATCAGGCACCAGGCTAGACACTGGGAACACCCAGGTCGTTAGATCTATTCTCTGCCTTCGAGGACCTCCTTGTCTAGCAAGTGACAGACATCCAAGAACATGATGTAACACATGTTAGGTGTTTTAATCAGTATCTGTAAAACTCCGTGGAGACAAAGCAAGGCGAACCTGGCAGTGTGATGGAGGAGCAGGTGAGGAAGGCTTCAGACCCGATGTGTCTTGACGCGTGAACTTGTTAGGTGTTCAAGATGTGGCAAGAGCTTTCCAGGCATAGGGAAGGGCATGGACAAAGGTGGGGATGGGACCTGCATGTGTGCATGTGGCGGTCAGTGATGCCGCCTGGACACACGGTAATGCTGCTCTGCTTAGCCCCTGATGCTTTGGTGGAACCATGTGACTCCTTCAGGCTAACAAGGTGGAAGCAACACTGATGCGTGACTTCTGGGTCAAAGCTCATAACAGCTTGTCCAAGACGCCCAGAGCTCTTCTTTCCCCTCTGGAACACAACCAGCAGCATCAGACATGGCGGCTGTTCTGTCAGTCTGGGTCCCTGAGTGACCATGACAAACACAACTCTCCATCAACCCCTGATGAACATGTGACATGAGCAAGAAATGTATCTGTTTTTTTTAAGTCACTGAGCTTTTGGGGTTGTTTGTTACAGCAGCATAACCTATTCTATTCCTCTAATTCAGGGCAAAATTAAGGAATAAGTATGGTGTGCCTGCAAAATAAAATACAAGATGTCTGATGGGACTGGTTGGGAGTGAAGGAAAGCGAGATTGGAAATATGGGCCAGGACCAAATTATGAGAAACTTCGACACCATGTGAGGCGTTAACTTGAAACCATAGGCAACGAGCAGCCATTGACGAACTCAAATCGCTCTCTCAAGTCGTATAGTTCATCTCTTGGGTCATCCCAGTCTGCTGCTTTGGCACTAATCCCATACTTCCCACAAGTTTAGGAGATCTGGATACAGAAAAGCCAGAGGAGAGGATGGGATGGATGAGGCACAGGGAGCGTGAGTTTGGTGAGCCTCTCCTGCTCCTCTGCTCCAGGGGGACTGAGCAAGAGACCAGAGACGGCTCTATCCTGGGGCAAGCATCTCTTCGTCAGTGACGCCTCCCTATATCTGACACGGGCTCCTTTTCTGAGGCTAGACCTCTGAGGTCAAAAAGCTTGCTTTTAGTGTTAGTATTTGAAAAATGGAATCCCTAGGGTTCACCTATGCTCCTTTCTGTTCATTGGATCCAAATCTGGAACTGTCTGTTGCTGCTCTGGATTTTTTTTTTGTGCTCTACTATTCCTTTCCGGTCTCGCTTCCCATTACACATCTCACATTCCCCGTGTACCTTCTTCTCCGGCAACGCACACCGTTCCCTGTTCCCCCAGACGCCCTCGCCTCCCTGACCTCACTTACACTGGCTGCTTGTCCCCAAGGCCCCATAGTGGGATGTTTGTTATCATTAAAATTCTACCTTCCTGGGCCTGGCCCCGTGGCCGAGTGGTTAAGTTAGCGCTCCGCTACAGGCGGCCCAGTGTTTCGTTGGTTTGAATCCTGGGCGTGGACATGGCACTGCTCATCAACCATGCTGAGGCAGCGTCCCACGTGCCACAACTAGAAGGACCCACAACAAAGCATATACAACTATGTACCAGGGGGAGAAAAAGGAAAAAATAAAATCTTAAAAAAAAAAAATTCTACCTTCCCTCTAAGACCCAGTAGCTCATATGCCATTTTTTTCCAGAAACTTCTCTCTCAAGAGAAAATTAATCTCTGACGTCTCTGGGCTTCCCTTTCTCTCTTAGGACCCTCACCTCACAGAGCGACCGTTTTTGGGTATCTGTGGCCAGTACCAGACCCAAAGATCAAGGGCATCATCTTCATCATCTCAGTGGTTCTCATAGTACTTAGCAGTGCTGTGAACATATTGGGCTCTCAGATTTTTTAAAAATTGAAAGCTTCTGGGGCTGGCCCAGTGGTGTAGTGGTTAAGTTTACACACTCTGCTTCAGAAGCCTGGGGTTCGCTGGTTCAGATCCCTGGCATGCACCTATGCACCGCTCACGAGGCCATGCTGTGGCAGGCATCCCACATATAAAGTAGAGGAAGATGGGCACGGGTGTTAGCTCAGGGCCAGTCTTCCTCAGCAAAAAGAGGAGGATTGGCAGTGGATGTTAGCTGAGGGCTAATCTTCCTCAAAAAAAAAAAAAAAAAACCTGAAAGTTTTTTAGTTGAAAGCTTTTTTTAAAAAAAAAAATTAATGGAAAGTTTTGTCTAATTTCCCCTGCTTTACTCCTCCGGAGGCCGTCTGTAAAGCACATATTCTTTCCTACTACATTGCCACACCTCCCAATTTAACATGAATACCACACATCCTTTACTTGCAGGTGATTATTTTCTTCCAGATAGTGACAAACATGTTTAGTCAGAACAGTGAACACCAGTTCCTTTGGAAGGCTGTGGATTGAAAGTCGGTAAACAGATGGTGAATGTCAATGGAGATTAACCCCCTCTGGAGGCAGGGAGGATGGAGGGCAGACAATGTAGAAATGACAAGTGTGCCACCTGAGAGATTATAAATGTGTACCAAAGAGAACGGAGTGATGTCTAACCTGGAGGAAATTGCAGCGAACACAAGTAAAGAGAAACGATTTTAAATACAAATATTTAAGAAGTCAACGGAACTGAGGAAGTTTTACCGTTGAACAAGACTTGGGCGGGGGAGGGAGGGGGAGGAGGTTAACAGACAACAAAGTGGTCTGACATGTGACCAATACGACAACCCAAAAGGCCAGTGCTATCCTGGGCCATATAGGAAAAGAAATTATTCCAAACTTGAAGAAGGGAGGGAGAGAGAAGGACTATGGTTTGGGAGAAACACCATTTCAGAGGCTGATTCTCCACGGTCTTCTCACTGTTGAACATCTGAGGGCTCTAGACTTATTGCTTAGTAATATTGACTGGGCCCTATATTTTAAGAGATTTTAGGCCAAAACCAGGGTAGACTCTATTTTCTTGCCAAGTCACAAATCAACTAATGGGTTATTTTTATAATGAAAGTTTCAGATCCCCAAGAGATAGACATCAGTAAGAAGAGGTTTTCCCAACCTTTGAAATTTTCTTTTCTGATGAAGTATGTTCCAAGTAGATCTCACTGGCACTAGTTCTCAGCTCTCTGCTGATGAGGTTTCATTCCTTGAGTTATTCCATCTAAAAAGGGGTGGTTAAGAGAGGTTTGTCCTCAGCAAATCTCTGTAGACACGTCCTGGTTTCTGCTTCTCTTTGCGAGGAGACCTGCCTCCCTTTTCTATATGAGACGAGAAGTGGTGATTAAATCCAGTTACGATTTTTCCCCACTTGCTTAGGGGCATAAAAGGGGGGCTTTTCTTTCTCATGTAATCATTGTAAAGTTGCAAGAAGATATGAATTCTCCAGACAGGGCGTGATGTAAAAATTGTAGAACATCTCATGCTTTTAGGGCCTCTCTCGTTATAACTTAACGTAAGCTGTCTTTGGGAAGAAAATGGCCCAAGCCCTGCTGTCTCATGCTTCCCAAAGACAGTTTATGAAGTCATTCTCTTCAAAGATGAAAAAAGTACCATGACATGTAAATGACCAGGATATTCCGGCTTACTTTACAGGAGAGTCCAAGGGTCCCTTTCCCAACCCCTCAATGAAATGTGGTACCCTGCTTCCACAAAGATAATAGCACCAACCCAACATCAGGAGGACTTGAGCTTCTGAGATATTTTTCCAACGCAAGTGGCACAAAGGGAAAGCTATTATTTGTGTCTGGGTAGAACAAAATCTAAGAGAAAGTACTGCGTTGGGAATACCTCATCTTTGCAGAAGGATGGGCTAAAATCCTATTTGCGGCTATTTTTCTTCTGAAGCTTAGAATGCTTTAAGATCACTGGAAATGGTTTCTGCAGTGAGTACCAGTGTGTCTCTGAAGCTTCAAACAGTAAAATGTGCTGCCACTGAAGTTTTGTTGTGTTGAATCAAGAGGTATGTGTGGAAGGCAGAGCTGGAGGATGTGTCAGGTAAGTTTTTAAGGTGGATTTACCCCAAAGGAAAATATTTTGATGCTGTTAATATGTATGCTATTCATCAGAAGACAGATTACTTCTGTTTTTTCTTGGTTTTTTTTTGTGAGTAAGAATGTCACTGAGCTAACATCTGTGCCCATCTTCCTCTATTTTGTATGTGGGATGCCACCACAGCATGGCTTGATGAGTGGTATGTAGGTCTGCACCAGGGATCAGAACCAGCCAACCCTGGGCCCCCGAGGCAGAGTGCGTGAACTTAACCACTAAGACACCAGTTGGCCCAAAGAGAGATTATTTATTCTTTTTGAGGAAGATTAGCCCTGAGCTAACATCTACTGCCAATCCTGCTCTTTTTGCTGAGGCAGACTGGCCCTGAGCTCACATCCGTGCCCATCTTCCTCTATTTTATGTGGGACGCCTGTCACAGCATGGCTTGACAAGCGGTGTGTAGGTCCACACCTGGGATTTGAACCAGCGAACCCCAGGCCGCCAAAGCAGAACATGCGAACTTAACTGCTGCGTCACTGGGTGGGCAGGAGAGATTATTTCTTGAACTGCTTCCCAGTGTGCATTGAGTAACAATTAAATACTTGATCAATGAAATAATGAGACACATTATGTATTAACTATCCCAGTGACCCACACTGTCTGCTAAGCAACAAGTCTGCGGGTGAGTAAGTTGGTGGATACTTTAGATTGGGTGTCAAGGACATTTTAAACTGAGATTTAAATGACAGGAAATAGTCAACGATTCTGAGATGCAGGAAGACTTTTCCGGGTAAGGTAAACACAAAGGCTCCCAGGTGGGAATGAGCTTGTCTGTTAGAGGACCAAAAAGAAGGCCCTGAGGCCGAGTGGAGGGGCCTGGGGCAGAACGTGGGGCGTGAAGTGGGAAAGGGTGCAGATCCCGGGGACTTTGTCAGTCAGGAAAAGGGATTTAGACTCGGGGCTCAGTAAGATGGGAAGCCAGTAGTGTATTTTCAGGGTAAAAACGCCCTGGATGGTGGTGAGTTACAGATCAGAGGAAAGCAAGAGAAGATGGGGTGAGGGTCGCAGGTAGGCAAGAAGGAGGTGGGGGCAGCTGTGCCGGTCTGGGTGGAATCAGGAGCCATTGAGAGAAGGAGGATGTGGGGAGAGATGTGGGTGTGCGGCAGGTAGGAGAAACCTCTGGGTCTATGGAGGAAACATGGGTTGTTGTACAGGAACTATCGCTTGTGTGCTGGCTGTAAGGACCCCTACCTTTAAAACACAGGTGTCTATGCAGGTCACCAAGGGCCTGGCTTATCACTGAGTTCTGATCTCTGGAGACATTTCCACAGTCAGGAGTTGCATGTTTTCATCTTCTTTGGTTTCTTTCTGCACAGGCTTCTTGTACATCAGGGTGGGTGATGTGTAGGAGGGGGTCAGAGGATGGTTGGATTCGCCCCAAGGACAGGCTGAGATGCTGCACACAACCACTTACCTGGGTAGCTCAGAGTTCAAAGGAGAGGGCAGGGGGTTCAGGGCTCGTTGGGCTGAGGCCAGGCTTTACATACCCAGTCTCTCATTCCATCCTCCTGATATTTTTAAACTCCAGTTTACAAAAGAAAAAGGTGAGGCCCAGATAGGTTCTTTATTTTGCCCGAGCTTTTAAGTAGTGGAGCCAGGACTGAACCAGAATCTGGCCCTCTGCCTCCTCCACCGGGCCCCTGAATTGGGTGAGTCTGTTCCCCTTCCTTTCTCATCACCAAAAGATCCATCAAGGCACCCATCGTGGGGAGGCCATGATTCCTCTCTTTCAGAGCGCCTGGGAAGGTGCGCGGCAGACGTGCCCGCCTGGAGGCACACCCCCTGTTGCTGCCCCTGCGGGGCTGGGGCGAGAGGCAGGGCGGGGCTGGTGAGGCTGACTGCGCTGCCGCCCCCGCTGGGAGCCGGGGAGCGACCCTTCTGCGTGCGCCTGACTCCTATTTCCTAGTCCGTCCGCCACCCCCGCTCCCCATCCCTCACCTTCGCCCCTGACTTCGGCTCAGGCCCCTGGGGGAGCCCCTGGCCGCGGGCTGGCGGCGCTGGGGGCGCGGGGTCCCTGTTCCTTGCGCTCTGGCCCGTCCGTGCGCAGAGCCTCGTTCCGGGCGCCCGGGGCCCGCGGGCTTTGACGTCAAGCGGCGGCGGGGGCTGCCTCCAGACGGCTGACCCGGGCCCTCCTCCGCGCCCCTGCCCGCGCGCCCCCTCCCTGCGCCGCGCAGCTCGGCGGCTATAAAGGGCGGGAGCGCGGCCGCCGCGCCGAGTCCAGCACCATGGAGAGCCCCCGCCTGCGGCTGCTGCCCGCGCTCGCCGCCGCCCTGCTGCTGCTGCCGCCCCTGCTGGGCGCGCGCGCCCAGGAGGACGCCGGGCTCCAGCCCCGAGCGCTGGACCTCTACTCCGCCGTGGACGATGCCTCCCACGAGAAGGAGCTGGTGGGTACCCCCTCCGCGGCTGCCCTGGGCCCCGCGCGCTCCCTTCCTTTGTGCGCGCGCCTCCCCACCGCTCCCCTCCCACCGCGTGCCCAGAGTCAGGGCTCCCGCCGTCCGCCGAGGACCCTCCCGAGCCCCGGCCCCGAAGGTCGTAGAGCGGGTCCCCTGTCCCGGCTCCTGGACCTGCGGTCTGTGTGTGGGACACGCTGGAGTGGGGCCCCAGGGAGGAGTGCGTGCGGCGCGGGCTCATTGGAACTCGGGCTGGGAGTGAGCGCCCGGGCTGGGCTCGAAGCCAAGGCGGCAACTCGGCCTGGGGCGGTGTGTTGCAGATCGAAGCGCTGCAGGAAGTCCTCAAGAAGCTCAAGAGTAAACGCATTCCCGTCTACGAGAAGAAGTACGGCCAAGTCCCCATGGTAAGGCTTTGGGGTCCCCCCTCCCCAGGCTTCTCCGAGAGGAAAGACAGCACCTTGAGTCTTAACCACGGCTGTCCCCCCAGGATGTGGCTGCATAATTCAACTAATGGGCTTGCAGAATTCTGTGGGCTCCTTTTGTTTCCAACCGCAGCCTTGCCCTTGGTCTCTAAGGGTAAAGGGCAGCCTGGCCATTTCCGGGGGTGAACAGCTTGTGCCGGGACCAGCCTCGTCTGGGGTCTGTGTGGAAAGGAGCGTTTCCTGAAGAAGAGCGACTTTCACCTTGCGAAGAATTCTCTAAGTTGGAAGAGCCCTTAAATCTACTCTGTTCTTGTTCCCCCGATTTTCTTCCTGCCTTTCCCAGCACTGCTATTTTGTTTGATCTAAGTTCTAGGGTCAAAATTCTTGATTCAGGGCTAGTCACCTTCCTCGGAGAAAACACACACACAGACACACACAAATCTTCCTTCTTGGGTTGAGGAGGTGGACAGCAGGGAGCAGGGGTTGTGAGAAAATATAGGTCTAATGTTTATTTCTTTAAAAAAGGGTCTGGTGGTTTTTTCCCTTTTAGTCAAGCAACTAAAGGAGCCAGGAAATGTGATTCCCGCCCCCCCCCCCCCCCACACCAAGGTGGAAGGAAGTGGGAGGGGCTCAATAATTTAAATTTCTTTCTTTTGATGTTCTCTCACTGAAATGATAAGACAAGGCTCTCTGCATTTCAGGCCTGACTGTACTTGGACCTCTGGTGATGGAGATTGGGTCCACCCTCTCTCCCACGAGGCAGAAATTGTGTTGATGGGAGCCTGGGTTTGCTCATGCTGATGACCACACTTGTGTCGTTTGCAGTGTGACGCAGGAGAGCAGTGCGCAGTGCGAAAAGGAGCCAGGATCGGGAAACTGTGCGACTGTCCCCGAGGGACCTCCTGCAATTCCTTCCTCCTGAAGTGCTTATGAGGCACCTACTCTTCTCTTCTCCTTGATGCCCCAGTCCTGCCAGTTTCCCCGAGAGGCGAGGACCAGCCTTCATCCCTGGAGTTTGGCTTTAGCAACGAAGTTTGCCTTTCCCTCTGAGGGCAGGGGCTCTTTTCCTGCTATTTCCGAGTAAAATAATTCATTAGATGTTACTGTGTGACGGATGATGCCTTGTGTGGTGTGCCAAGTATTCTTTCTTATTTTATTTGTCTGACAAACTCCTGTGTATCTTTGTGTCAAGAAGGGAATTTCGCCCTGAAAATTGTATTTTTGTATGTGGCGTGGCAGGATGAAAATTAGATCTAGCTAATCTGGGTAATTGACATCACATCCTGGAAAATAAATCACCCCAAGTATCACAAATCAAAGCATGTACAAATTATACATAATAAAGTGTTTTTAATAATTGCTCATAGTGCATTGTTGTTTCTACGTGAGTAATTTAAGTGGAAATGGTAGAATTAATCATGCTGTTGTTTTCAAAGAGAAATATTTTAAAAATAGCAGTCTATCGGAAGAACAGCCCTCAGCTCTGAGGAGTTGTGGTCATTCATCAGGAGTTTGACACACGAGCTTCGGCATGCTCCATTTTTCTTTGCAGCGGTGCAGGGTGTGTGTGTGATGAAATAGAGATGGTTGGCGTTGTTTATTGACACCTTTAGCTAGATCCCTTGATTTTAATAGTGAGACCAATAAAAGAGAAATTGTTTCAGACTTTAGCCACATTAAAAGCAATTTGAAAAATTAGGACTTTTGTTTTCGCAACTCCTTTACTAGAAAATGTACGGTGATAGAAAATGGACTCTTTGGGGGTGGTTGTTTGTCCGAAGGAAAGGAGAGAGCTGTATCAGGCGCTCCAAGGTGGGCACCCAATCTTTCCAACCAGGTAACACACAATCTTGGAAAAATTCTCTGTTCAAAGGAAAAGGAGTCATTTTAGTAACTTGTTTTGAGGGGAACAAATGAAAATTGATGGGGGCAGGTTCAACTCAAGAAATACAAACACCTTAAATGTAACATTTACTAGTTCTTTAAGTGTTTCTGAGTGCTTTCCTGCGTTGCGTTTCTGAGAGTTTAAACCAAACCAAGTAACATTTGAGAAGCAGCATCCTGAGAGGAACAGATGCTTCAGGTTCTTAATGCAAACTCCACAGACACCTGCGCAAGAGCAGAATTTAAAAAGCAAGTCCCCCCACAGATTCACGGGAGGCTGAATATGCTGCTCGAAAATAGTCTCACAAACAATTGCTCACTGCAGTGTTCTTTCTGTTCCTATTAGCATGGCGAATCCCCCCCTAGGAATCTTGCGAGATAGGTATTATTACCATTTTTCAGAGGAGGAAACAGAGGCCAAGAGAGATGACGGAACTTGCTCAAGCCACACAATCCTAAATCACGATTTCGGCTCGAATCCCTCTGAATCCAAAGATTTGCTTGTCCGTTCCCTCCATGTCATGCTGGGCAATTGGACAGGTTGTTTGGACTCCCGAATTTCCCAGAAAGCACTTCTTTCTCTAACAGGAATGAGCTCACTCGGGTACCAATGTAGTTTTGAGGGCTGCATTTCCATTTGAATTCCTCTGTAACAGGCTCAGTTGTGTTAAATTGTGTTACGTTCTAATCTTTGAAAACTGCAAAGAGTTATTTAACAGTTTCACAGTCTGCTATTTTTCCAGAAAGCATTTCAGTTAAAATCCTAACCTTGTCTTTGAGTCTCTTAACTGTTCCCGTTTCCATCAGTCCTAAATAAATCAGGCCAGGGATGACACTTGGAACTGCTTCTTATTTCACCCTGGAATGCTTCCCCTAAAGCAGGAGACACTGGAGGAATCTGTAGCTCAAAGAAAGGAATGAGAACTCTGCTCCAAACCTCATTCTCTGTGCCCCTCACCCTCCTCCAACTATGTCATCCCTCCTTTCTTGGTTGATATGACCAAAGGGTATGGACTTATGGGGCATTGGGGAGGCGGAATCTGTGGCCTGGGTATCAAAAGACTTTTGCCCAAAATTTTGTCTGAGGGGCTCAGATTTTAAGTTCATGGTGCTAATGATACTCTACACTCATGGCGGCAACATTCAATCTTCAGTGTCCTCTTAGCTTCTCATTTTATCACTGAGAGCTCCTCTTCAAATAGGATGACTTAGTGTGTTTAACGATTGAAGGTCCCTGTGGTAGAGGACAAGAATGTAAGATTAAGAATACTTTAATGAGAAAAGTTGTTGCCCATATGTGAGCCCCAGAGACCTTCTGAGACTGGCTGAAAGGTCAGGGGTCTGAGGGTCGATAAGCAGCTACATGGGGAACGTCACAAGGCACAGGAGTGATCGCCCAGACAGGCCATCCTCACAGGGGCCTGGAGATGACTCAGGAAAGTCCTCTAGCAAGAGGACCTTTCTCACTTACAGCCCCCCTTCCCACAGTAGTTACTGATATTACATCCCTCACCCTGTCCCGGGGTCTGGAGGGCTGTGTAGACATGGTCTACCTGCGTAGCTACCCCTCCCAATCCTGATAATGGTGTGTCTGAATCTGGGTATTGACAAAGACTTTCTGTTTGATCAAACTTTAGTCCGTCTCTTGAAGCTTCTCCTGGGCCCATCTGTGCACTTCTCTAGAAAACCTAGTTTTAGCAAGAACCCTGCGAAGTTGGTTTATCAAGAACTGTCCCCGCCCCTGATATCTGACCACCCTCGGTATCTGGTTGGGTTCCTCATCCTCCACCATCCTCCAGGTGCTGTCTGACCCTCTGGCCTGTCGTCAGCAAAGATCCTACTAGGTGGTTTACCCCGAACCCCTTTATCTCTTAGTAATTTCCCATCCTCTGACCCCGACCTGCTCCTCGGCTGTAAATTCCCACTTGGCTGCACTGTATTTGCAGTTGAGCCCCGTTGTATAGTGAGGTCTCTTTTTCACTATTGCAATAATCCTGAATAAAATCTGTTTTTGTGGCTTTAACTACTGTCCTGCTCTGGAGGGGACTTTGACAGGGGACTGTATTTAGGGAAGGGGGCTTAAGATTGTTTAGTTTAAGTAAGTTCCTCAGGTGGCACCCTAGGACCGTGGCAATGCTGAGCTAGTTTTTAGTATAGTTCATTCATTCCATCCTTTTTTGAGTGTCTCCCATGTGCTGGGTGTTGAGAACATGATGGTAAACAAGATAGACACAGTTCCTGTGCTCACAGAGTTCTTAGTCTATAGTGGGTTATAGTTTAGCGGTGAGAACAATTAATAACAAACAAAGAAATAAAAATGTTAAGCCATGAGAAATTCTATGAAAAACACTGTGATAGCAAATGAGGGGTCAGGAAAGGTGCTATGTGAGCTGAGAGTTGAAGGATAAGGAGCCAGCCATGCCAGAAACAGGATGGATGGAGGGAGAAGAAAGCAGAGTGCTCCAGGCAGAGGGTACGGTGTCCATAAAAGTTCGGGCAGAATAGTCGTTGACATGCTTGAGGGCCTGAAAGAAGGCCAGGCCTCTTAGAAAAGGAAGGCCAGATGAGGAGGGGGCCAAGTGGCTGTCCCTGTAAACAGGTCTGTGTGCCCCATCAGGCGTGCGCTGTTGCCTTGATCAGGTCCAGGTAGAATTAACAGATATTCATAAGGCAGGAGTATCTCAGGGGCAAGCAGGGCTGAGGGTGAGGAGGGTGGTTGTCCTGGCATCAACTTTTAGTCTTCTTTGTCTCACTGATGGATGGATGGCATTCTCTCTTGCTGGCTAATGCATGTTTACGGTTTATTTCCCTCCCCTGCCTGAGTGAGGGTAGCTCTCCAGGGTCCCTAGTCTCCAGGGTGTATCAGAACAACTGATTTGGCTTGACAATGCTTCATGCAAAGATTCCGGCTGGCGTCTCCTGAGCTACTGAGAAGAGGAATCAGCAGAAAGGAAGAGGTTAAAACTTTAGAAGAAAGTAGAGATAGCTGATGAAGCCAGGCTCTCGTCAAAGACGAGAGAATGGGATTCAGAACCAGGAAAAAGATCAGTGTTGGGGAGGAGAGAGAGCGTGAGAGAGCACAGGATGTCTACGGATGCAGGCGACTTTGTAGGTGCGTTGGCAGGAAGTGGGGGTAGTTATTTTATGGCTTCTGTTTTCCAAGTGAAGTAGGATATAAAGTCATCTGTTGAGAGGGGGGCGAAGCAAATTACCAATTCAATAATTATATATACACAATGTAGAAATTGATGATGGCCAAACTCTGCCTGAAAGTGACAGACTCACCATAATGACATGATATGTTAAGTACCAGACGGAGAGACAGATAAATTTAGAGGGCGTAAGAGGTGAGTTATCAAGGCTCATAGACAAATTGGTATTTGAATAGTCTTTGAAGAATGTGTAATACTTCAAAACATCAACTTTGGGGAAAATTCGTTTAAGGTGTGGGACATAGTGTGAATAAAAGCACATGGGGAAAGAGAATGTGGTCAGAAAGGACTCGAGCGCTGAGTCCACGGGGTGTAAGTGGTGGAGAAGGAGGTAAGGGATAGATAGTGGGGTGAGGGACCAAGGCTTTATTCCTGGCTGCAGAAAGATGTGATCAGAGCTGTGCTTTAGGCGGCTTATCCTGACAGCACAGTAAAGGGGGGACCAGAGAGGGAGGCCGGGGCGCAGGCAGGGCAGCAGGAAAGATTGTAGAAATCCCGACAGGGAGTGGTGAGAGCCTGATGGATGAGGCAGTGAGGACGGACAGGAGCTGCACAACGTGGGGGGAAATTGACTGGTCCAGAAAATCTGGAAGTCTGGAAACCACTGGACTCGTGGCAACTTATGTGGTTAGGAGTCTGAAGGGCCAGGAGGCTGGCATGTGGCAGAGAAAGGAAGCACGGGGGGATGCCGGCAGCGAGGAGAGGACTCGAGGTTTGACTCTCCAAGGGGCCAGGCCCTCTCCAGGTTTCTCCAGATCCCAGTCCCGGTGTGGTTTCACTGGGATGCGGCAGGCAGGGCAGCCCTGTGGCGGGGGCAGGCAGCCCAGTTTCCTGTCATGGCTCTGCCACTCTTGGGTTACCTCAATGAGCACGTCACGTCACCTTGCAGGGCCTCAGACAGGCAGACGTCTAAGATCCCCTTTCTGGTGGGGATATTTTGAGACTGAATTCTATCTATTTGATCTTATCCAATATTCCATCTTGGAGCAGCTCCAGCCCAGCTTGGTTTTGACCTGCAGGCTTCAACAAGAAAGAACGAGCCCCAAATCACCTCGATTCCTTAACTTTGGATTTTTAAAGAACTTTAATAATTTTCTTCACAGAGGTTTGGATTTATTAGGTTTTTGACTTTTTTAAGTTTTAGGTTTGTTATTTGGTGTCTAATTTTTTCGTGCTAATATGTACGCTTTTTAATTCTACCATATTTTATAAGTGGATTAACGGTGTATGGAAATGCTGTGTATCATGTTTATGGATTGATGAGATCCTGAACCTTCCTGTTAGTTCTAAATATTTTTTATATATTCTCTTGGATTTTCCATGCAGACAATCATGTTATCTGAAAATAAGGATAGTTTTCTCTTCCTTTCTAATTCTTATGCCCTTACTTATTATTTTGTCACATTGACTAGGTCTATACAGGTTATGGCTGGCACTCTTATCTTTTTCTTGACTTCAGTGACAATTCTTTTAAAGTTTGACAGAGAATTTATTATTTGCTTTTTTGCAGATTAAAAAAAAATACCGTTTCTTAGATTGGCGACTTTTCCTTCTATTTCTGGCTTGATAAGTTGTTTTTTTCCTCCCCAAGCATAAATGAGAATTGAATTTTATGGAATTTTTTTCTGCACTTATTGAATAATCATTTTTCCTCACTTAATCTATTAATAATCTGACTTAATCTACATCCTAGAGAAGCAGTCTGCCCCCAGCAGAGCTCCATGGATGCACGCTCGCGTTGGAGCATCTTAGTGGAGGACCGAGGTGGAAGATCAAGGCTGGAGTCCACGGTTCTGCAAAGTCCTGCAGCCGTCGCCCCTGATCCCACGAAGGGGGTGCGGGTACCGCCCACAGCCTAAGGGCCTGGGCGCCCCCCCCCCCCCCCCCCCCCCCCCGGAGGCTAACATCCGCTCCTTCTGCGCCTGGGCTTCGTGCAGCAGAGAACCGCGCACTGGCTCCTGCTCTGCGCCCTCCCCTCCCACAGTGCTGTCTAGAGCGGCTGTTTGTGCTGCCTGGTGCTTCACCTTGTCTGCTTGACATGATACATTTATTGATGGATTTGCTAATTTGTTGGTAGATTCCCTGCTTTCAATTCACCTCCATCTCTGGGTGTTCCTCCCCTGCCACTGCTGCTCCCACAGCCGTTCCTTCTCTGGACTCCTCCGGGCAGTTCTATTCGGATGTAGAATCTTGAACTCATACATTCCCCATCTTCCTAGTCTCTTTTTAAACACTCTGGTATTTAGATCCAGATTTCCAACATTTAACTGTTTCTATATTTCCACTTTAGGAACAATTTGTTAATATTTGCATTAAACTTCCGAACCACATAGCAACACTTGTCTTGACTTAATTCTATGTTTTATTGGTTTATCGCTTGTTATTGATGCTTCTGTAACATTGTCTCAACTCTTGAGTTCTTTGTTCCATTCACTGGACTCTTCCTTCAAGTGACGTTTTGGGGACTGGTACTTGGATGTTACGTATCTGAATCTCGCGTTCTTGAATTTGTGTTTATTTTGCTCCTACAGGAACATATTTTTTAGACATTGATGTGGAAGTCTCTTCTCCTGCTGCTGGCGTTCTGTTTCCTGGCGTTGGGCTGAGGGGCTTTCACTGTGAGGGGCATTTCTTTCAGGTGTCTTGTCTGTCCCTCAGCCTTTGAGTAGTGATTATTTCCATATTTGAACTTCAGAAATGGCCCCCAGCATACCTTGGTATAGGTCTGTCTGCTTATTCTTGCCTGAACCTTCTTGAGTCCTTTCAACGGAAAGATTCAAGGTTTTCTTTGGTTAAGCAAAAGATGCTTCTCTCATTTCTTTGATTATTGTTTCTCTTTTGTATGTTTGGTTCTCTTTCTGGGATTCCTTTTATATAAACATGTTTCTGTGAACTATATCTTTTCTCCTTTCATCTTGATCTTTCCCCTCTGAGTCCTGGGGGAAAATCCTGGGGTTGTTCTCTAAGTCATAGATTTGGTTTTATTCAGTCATTAGTCTTCTGTTCACGAGATCGTTCCCCACAAAGGGAATTTCCCAAACTCCCAGACGTAAAAGGCAAATACTCGCGAGAGACCCAGACCACTCGTCACTCGTGCTTCTGTTGGGGTGAGTTTTCCACGGTGTCAGGGCCCTGTAGGGAGACCCCGGGACCAACTTTGTCTGCTTCACACTTTGCCAAAGCCTGTCTCTGGCTGGAGCTCTCCAAGGCTTGGCACACCCCCATTGGGAGAAGGAGGGCCACGGGCTCGGGATGGCATGGGAGGGGGATCCTGGTCCCTCAAATCACAACATGATTATAACAGGAATGATGTTTTTACATCTGCAATAATAGAAAAAAACCTCCTGTTTTTACTTTGCACTTAGTAAGGCGAGGGGAGAGACAGAGAGCGAGAGAGAGAGCGCGTGCCTGTGTGCTGTGCTGGGGAAGGGTTGAAGAGGACATTTGGAAAAGGGCAGTTGGGGAAGAACACAAGTGTCACAGGAGTATTCATTCAGGTCTCTGCTGTGCAGGGCGCGTATTGGAACCCTCTCTTCCCGCTCCCCAGTGGATTCTTCAGTTAATTCTTTGCTACTCAAAGTAACAATTGATGTGGTTTTATTGAAAAAAGTGCTTGTCAATATTTCCTTCCTTTAGCCAATATCCAGCATGGTAAGTTGGCTGTACATCCGTTCTTTCCTTCATTCATTATTCAACAGACGTGTTTGAGCACCTGGCTGTGTCAGGCACTGTGCTAGTGTCAAGGGAGGGAGCAGATAAAAAAAGGGTCAAGATGGCCACCCTCAGGGAGCCTGTGGTCTTTGTAACGAGAAGGCTCTCTGTAGGTGGGACCCATCCAGGTGGGCCAGGGAGGGAGACGGATTCCTGCTGCAACCACGAACCCCTCCCTCGGGAATTTCTTCTCCTGGATCATCTCCTCTTTCACCTGTTCCTACACGACGCTCTTTACTCTCGTTTTCCCAGCTCGCCTGTCACTCCCTTTGTCTGTGTATCTCAGCTCCTGACATTGGTTTCCAACGCTTTGGCTCTGATAACCCATTTTGGAGACACTCTCCAGCTATACTTTGGCTCTCTTCTCCTTACACAGTTCTCAGTTTTGCTCTCTGGCCCCCCATCTCTGTGGTTGTTGTAAGAGACCCGCTACCTCCTCCCCCCACTTTCCGGCAGTTAGGGACCAGGCCTAATTCCCACTTAGCCATTCTATAGGGAGAATCTGATAGCATCCACCATCTGCCAGAGGGCCCTCCTCCCAGTTTTAATCCAGAAAACCCAGCCTGTTTGGATGACAAAAGCTGAGCCTGTGTGTGCAGACTCCAGGAAGCAGTGCTACACGCAGCTTCTGGTTCTCTGTCCACCGTCCCCGGTTCCCCAGAGCACTTCCACACCGTCGCCAAGGACAACTGCGCACAGGGGCTGTATGCTCTGTGGATGACTGAAGCCGTTAATAATTTACCAAACGCCAGTCGCTGCCTTTTATTAATTATCACTATGCTAATGATGTCCCTCAGGAAAAGGGAAAAATAATTCTCCCTCTAACGCAGGCTCAGAGGAGACAGATCATATTTCATAAATAAATCAGGGGTGGGCGTTTTGACTTGCATTTCTTTGAACTCTTCCTTCTTGGGGATAGAGGAAGTAGAAGTAGGCGTAATCGGATCAGACGAAGGAGGCGAAGGTTCTGCTTGAACATCAGTGTTAATGGGCTGCTGACGTGGCCGTCGTCCAGCCTGTTCTCTCAGCTAGGAGATGCGGGCGCCCTTACTAGGGTGTCTTCTCAGTAGAGGTGGAGACTTTCTTAAAATGTGGCACCAAGAACTGGACACAGCCCTCTAAAACAAGACGGTCTCATAAAGCCACTGATGCCTGGGTTCCAATCACGACTCCTGCTATTGAAGAAGGCAGTTTTTTCCCACTTGATCGGAACTTGTTGACCCAAGGAGGACCAAATGAGTTGAACTGTGTGAATGGTACCTGAACACAGCGAATATTCAACAAATGTTAGCTACTCCAAAGAGTACAGAGAGTCTGCCTCATTTTCTAGGCTCTGTGTGTCCCTGAGATTTGTTTCAGACATCATGGGATGTAACAGAGGAATTTCGCTATTGCATCTGGGCAGCTGTCAGAGCATTCCTGCCTCTTAGCAAGAAGGAGTGGACAGGCGTCCAGAAGTAGACTCCCAGGTGGGGTGTCCCGTATCAAAACAGGCAGGGAAGCCCGAGGCTAACCGTGCCCAAAATTTTACTAGGTTTTTGGATCCGCTGTGTAGTTATAGGATCCTGAACCTGTTCTGGAAGTCTGGCAACTTTTCTTGGGTGGCAAGAAGGAAGTACACATTCATTCAACAAATATTTGAGTAATAAGCACTGTCCTTGGTGCAATTTTTTTTTCATTTTTTGCGTTATTACTACTTTTCATAAAAATTGAGTAAAAGAGAAAATAAGAAGAAAGTCATCACTCTTTTTTCAAAATACTGTATTATATATTTTAAAGTTGCCAAGTTTTTCTTTTCTTTTTTTTTTCAGGGGAAGATTTGCCCTGAGCCAACATCCGTTGCCAATCTTCCTCCTTTTTCTTCCTTTTTCCTCCCCCAGAGCCCCAGTACACGGTTGTGTATAGTTTTAGGTCCTTCCAGTTCTTCCAAGTGAGCTGCTGTGCAGCATGGCTACTGACAGCCGATTGGTGTGGTTCCAGGCCCGGGAACTGAACCCGGGCTGCTGAAGCGGAGTGCACCAAACTTAACCACGAGGCCGTCAGGGCTGGCTCGTCGTCACTCTTGTTTATTGGTCCAGGCTTGGGGGAGTTTCCTTCCTGAATCTTCCCCACGAGGCTGACTCCTGGTGTCCCCTCGTGAGTCCAGCTGGAGCCGTCCTGCGGAACCCTCCCTCTCCTGGTGCACTGAGATGGGCTGGGGCCTTCATCCCGGGGGAGGCGGCCTTCCTGCCACTGCCCTGGGCAGCCCTCGGGGCAGGTAGCTTTAGTCAACACTGAGGACCTTAGGGGAAGGACTCCACCTTTTTGGGGTGTGTTTTCCACAGATTTATATTTCCATGTCCCTTCTCACCCATGGTGGGATCTCCAGGGCTAAGAGAGAATGTGGGCCTAGGGACAGCAGAACAAGGAAGCCACTCAAATGGTTTTTGACTCGGGCTACATAGGCCAGTCTAGATCAGCCAAAGCAGGACCCCCTCGAATAGGGTCCAGTCTACCTGTCCAAGGTCCTGAGAGAAGGTTGGGGCAAAGCCCCGCCCGGAAATAGTTTGACTTTATCCTCTGTGTTCATTTCTTCTGCAGGGATCTGCTTGGGGTCTCTTAGGCCTCAGGAGACAGGTGCTGGAGAGGTTAGGGGTCTCGTTCACTTTTTTCTATTTCTTTCCTTCTTAGACACACACTGTATTCTGCAGACTGCGCTGGGTATGTCCTCGGGGGAAAAGTTCTACACAGAGTAGGGCTCCTGCCCTGGGACAGACACTCATGGTGACCTGTGCCCACCACGGAGCTGCTGTGGGTGAGTTTGGAGAGGAGATGAAGTGGCTTTTGGCCCAGGGCAGTTTCTTGGTGACCTCATGCTGTCAGCGTGCCTGCGTTTCCTTGTAGATGCAGCTCAGGCGGAGATCAGGGCTCATGCACTAGGAGAGCATGCCATAGTGGCATCTGGTTTTGACGGGGGCAGGGATCCATTTGGGGGCCAGAGCAGACTTATCCAGAACTGTAACCTGCAGAGCAGTCACACTTCTCTGGAGCAAGGCCACTGCAAATGGTAGGGAGTCTTGATGTCTGGGTAGTGGGACCCAACATGGCCATTCATTTCTAGGACCTCAACTGATTCCCCCAAAACTAGACTGGGCTTCTGGGTTTGGGGTCTGGCGTTTGACCCTGATTATTTTTTCCTTTGTCCTGCTTTTCAGTAATTTTATTTCTGGTCTGTCACTCTAGATAAACAGATCTTATTGCAAAACAAAAAGGGGTAGTACAGGGAGTATTGTATTCACAGTGTCACAAAGAGATAATGCATTGAAAAGACTGGGAACATGGCCTGGGTTTGGATCCCTGCTCCATTACTGCCCAGATAGAACACCTGGGCCAAGTTACTAATTCTGTAAAATAGGGACATAAATAATCATCTCTAGGATTGTCCGGAAAATAAAATGTGAATGTGTGTTAAGTACTAAAACAGTGCCTATTTAAGTATCTGCTTTTATTGTTTATGTAATTAATTGTTTACTGCTTCTTTCCCTCAATAGCTTCCCAAGGATAAGGACCACGTCTGTTTTGCTTACCAGTGAATTCCCAGAGACAAGCACAATGCCCAGAACATGACAGAAGCACAATTTATTTGCCGTATGAGAGAATGGTTTTAAATGGTTCAAGGTTCTTCAAAGTCAGAGAATAAAATAGTTGAGGAAGTGCCAGGTTTCGAGGTTAAGCACAAGGCCGCGGAGATGTGTTGCTCTGGGTATGGACAGCCGCACCCAGGCCTTTGTGTTCCATTCTATTTGGAGAAGTGGAGGAACGGGGAAAAGAACAGGAAGTGGAGTTGTGGGGAGTGCTTGTCATGAGGGGATGTGTGCATGACTCACGGAGAATGTGGATCAGGTCTGCGGGCAGAATCTAACCCTCGATTCATAAAATCAAAGTTAAAGGAGAAATGGAAATGACACTGGAGATTTTAGATGAATAAGATGGGTATGAAGGAAGAAGGGGCCTCAGGAATGGAGGCACCACCACTGGGCATTTCTTTGGGGCCCGTCTGTATGGAGAGGGGATCTCTCCATCCCAGCATGTAAGAATCTTAGTGTCGCAAACTTTTGTCAACCATGGTTCCCAGCAGAGCTTTCTGATTGTGCCCACTGGACTCCAGACAACAGACGTGGATTAACTGGTATCCTGGTAAAGATAAAAAATACTTCTCTCTGACTCCCAGTCTCCCACCCTCACTTTATTCATCCCCATTCTTCTCCTAGAGAACACTCATTGTTTGCCCTGGCTGGTGAAGACAGCCTTGTGGGTCTGGACTCTTGACGGCAGCCTGTGATGGTTGCTGGGGAGAGTCAGACTGGGAAAGGGGTCTTAGGTCTTAACTGAATGGTGTTTGAGGTGGTTAATGAATGACCTTCTTTGCTGAAGTCTTTGCCCAATTTTTTTTGTGGGGGGGGGAAGATTAGCCCTGAGCTAACTGCTGCCAATCCTCCTCTTTTTGCTGAGGAAGACTGGCCCTGAGCTAACATCTACACCCATCTTCCTCTACTTTATATGTGGGACGCCTGCCGCAGCATGGCTTGCCAAGACAGGCCATGTCCGCACCCGGGATCCGAACCGGCCAACCCAGGGCCGCCGAAATGGAACGTGCGCACTTAACCGCTATGCCACTGGGCCGGCCCCCCTTTGCCCGTTTTTAAACGGGGTTATGTGTCTTTCTGCTGTTGAATTATAAGAGTTCGTTTGGTACTCTGGACACTGGTCCCTGATCAGATATATGATTTGCAAATATTTTTCCTGTTATCTGAATTGTCTTTTCACTTTCTTGATAGTGTCCTTTGCAGCATCGAAGTTTTAAATTTTGATGCAGCCCAATTTATCTATTTTTTCTTTGAATTGCTTGTGCTTTGGTGTCATATTTAAGAAACATTGCCTAATCCATAGTCACAAAGAATTACTCCTATGTTTTCTTCTAAGCGTTTTATATTTCCAGCTCTTACATTTAGGTTTGTGCATTGGTTTTGCATTGCTGCTGCAGGAAATGACCACACGCTTCATGGTTTAAAGAGCACAAACTTATTGCCTTATCGTTCAGAAAGTTAGAAGTTTGAAATGAATCTCCCTGGGCTAAAACCAAGGTTTTAGCAGGCTTGGGGAGAGGAGGTGATGTATTTGGGGATTTTATTAGAATAAAACTAAGTAAGCTGCTTGGTGATGACTCAGGCCACTTTGGTTGAAGAGTGACATCTGTGCACCCATAAGGCCTCAGTGTCCCCTCATGATGTTGCCGAGAGACATCAATACACCTATTGTCCATTGTATTTGGCAAGTAAGGTGATTATCTCAGCATGAAAGACGACATATAAACGCACATGGAGAGTGAGGGAGTAGTCACTGACACTTTCTCTAGCAGACAATAGCACAGATGATGGATTTTAGGCTCTTTTGGAAGGTAAACCAAAATGCAGCATCCCCAGGGCCTGAGGAAGCCGAGGGCTCTTCTGCTTCTGACCGCTGCTGATGTCACCCAGGTTTCTGCTTGTCTTCATTAGACTGAGAATAGCCAAACACTGTTCACTGAGACAGATATTGATTTTGCCCAGGAAGTTCTGTCATCGACAGTAATTGTAATTGCTTTTTAAGATTTATTAGATCAGGAAATCTAATAAATTTTCCATGAGTCCTCTCCCCACTTTCTGATGGTATGTGGCATGATCTGACCAAGTCATTTCTAGAAAATGGGCCCTGAAACAGGATGTGGTTATGAGATGCACACTGTCGCTTTTCTCCCGCTGGGGTTGATGAGGACACCTCCCGAGCTGTGGCCATGGGCTGGCAATTTATTCAAGTAAGCACTCTACTCCTTTCCTATATTTGTAAAATGAGAAAAATAATTGTACCTAGCTATTGTAAAAATTAACCAAATTTATTCACTAAATACTGAGAACATAAGAACACACAATAGGTGCTTAATGAATGCCAGCTATGGTTGTTACTATTATTATTAACAAAGACGTGAAAAGGCATCTGAGACATATGTTGTAGGGAACAGAATGGGTCTTTTTTAGGCTTGTGCTGAGCCCGTGAGGAAAGGCGCAGGGAGTTTGGGAAATAACTGGGTAGAAAGTTGAATCCCATCTGTGTTGAAGATAAAAAGAAACAAGCTTGTCTAATTATAAAGCTTTGCATATTTATCATAGAAAACATACAATTATACAAAAAGAAAAAACATATCCAAACTCCACAAGCCAGAAATAACCACTGTTAACATTCTGATACTTTTTCTTCACTTCTATAAATACTTGTGTTTTTAACGTATTTGGGTTTATGTGCTATGTAGTATTACTTTGATTTTTATATCTTATTTTTATTATCTTATATATGTGCTACATCAAAATGATATAATATGACATGTGTGTCACTTATAAAGCATGACAATATAATGAACTCTTGTGAATATAATCTAACTGTACTCCTCCTCCCTGCCCCTGAGGTCATCACTATCCCAAGTTTTGTGTTTCATTCCCTTGCTTTTAGAGAGTGACATCAGCAGCAAGGCAGAGTGAGTTGCTCCCTTTGTCTCTCCTCGCTAAGTTACAGCTAAATGGACATGTATTAACCAGCAGAGGATTCCCTGCACAGCACAGTAGGATGCCTGAGCCATCCACTCAGCTGTGCATCTGAAGGTGGGTGGACTGGATTCCTGGGAAGCAGTGAAGCTGGGTGAGCACCCCTCCTCATCCCTGGCAGTGATCCAGGTTGCAGGTCCTCACACAGTGGCCGGTGCAGCTGTAAGAGGAGGCAGGGGCAGCCCAGCCTACATGAATGCTTTTGGAGTTGTCTAGCCCATGGGAGTGTCCATCGTTCTGTGGCAGCCCTGTGCATGGGAACACTCCCCACTGAGTGGGGCAGCTCAGCCCCTGCAAAGGAGCCCCCACCAGGCTCAGCAGCTCTACCAAGCTGCCCACAAACACAGAGTGGGCCCATGTGTGAAAGAAAGTGCCCCTCCACTCCTGCCTAGCGCAGCAGCTCAGCCAGGCCCCTGCTGAGCATGGTGGTCCCGCACCAGAGCAACCTGCTGGCAGACCACAGACGTCCCACCTGTGCATGTGTGTGTGTGACCTGTGAAGTGGCTGCAGCCAGCACATGACACAGAGCAGCCCTACTGGCAACTTCCAGCAGACAGGGTGGGATCAGAAAACACAGCTCCTGGCCCCACCCTGCAGCGGTGGCAGGTGGAATCTGTGACCTGATAGCACAAATGTGCCAGCAAAGGGTCAATTCATCAAACACCATGAAGAACTACAATGACACTTCAGAGCAGAAGGAAAATGACAAGTCTCCAGAAATCAAGCCTGAACTCACAGAAATGTACAACCTAAAGGACAGAGGATTCAAAATAGTTGTCATGAAGAAATTCAACAAGTTACAAGAAAACTCAGAAAATAGTTAAATGATCTCAGGAATAAAATTAATGAGCAGAAGGAATACTTCACCAAAGAGATTGAAACTGTAAAAAAAAAAAACCCAAACAGAAGAACACAATCAAGAGTAAAAAATAATCTAGAAACCATAAAAAATAGAATTGACAATATGGAGGACAGAATTAGTGATTTAGAGGATAGAAATATAGAAATGCCTCATGTGGAGGAGGAGACAGAACTAAGACTTTAAAAAAATGAAGGCACTCTTCAGAAATATCCAACTCACTTAGGAAAAGCCATATAGGTCTTCCAGAGAGAAAAGTGAGGGAGAAAGGAGCAGAGAGCTTGTTCAAAGAAATTATAGCTGAGAACTTCCCAAACCTGGAGAAAGAACTGGACTTACAAGTATGTGAAGCCAACAGATCTCCTAATTACATCAATGTAAAAAGACCTACTGCAAGGCATATAATACTGAAACTGGCAAATGTCAATGACAAAAAAAAAAAAAAAAAAAAAAACCATTAAGGGCACCAATGCAGAAGAAAATAACCTACAAAGGAACCCCTATCAGGCTTTCAGTGGATTTCTCAGCAGAAACCTTACAGGCTAGGAGAGAGTGGAACAACATATTCAAAATTCTGAAAGACAAAAATCTTTAACCAATAACACTCTATCCAGCAAAACTGTCCTTCAGAGATAACGGAGCAATCAAATCTTTTTCATTCCCTTGCTTTTAAAATAAAAATGGTTTTATTAATTATGTCCAAATAATATATTGTTTTTGATTTTTATAAAAGGAACACCATACTGTCTGTAATCTTCTTGAAATTGCTTTGTTAAAAACATCAATGTTCTATTTCCATTGATGGATATCATTTGATCCATACTATTCCATTTGACAACAACACATAATTTTCAGTTTTGTATAGTATTCTGTTGTGTGCTTGTATCATACTTTACACAAATCCATTCTTCTGATGATGAACACTTAGATCGTGTCTAGTTGTTTGTTGTTACAGAGCTGCAATGAACTTTCGTGTGCATGACATATAGGGCAGTGCCAGTTGTCACCTGGGAAATGGTTACAGATGCAAATTCTTGAGCCTCATCCCAGACTCATTGAGTCAGAAACTCCGGGATGGGGCCCAGCCATCTGTGTTTTAATCAGCCCTTCAGGTATTCTGATGCTTGAAGTTTGAGAACCGTAGGCGCTATAGGGAAGTTGTTTAGGCGTAGATTTACTGGGCCAAAGGACATACAAGTGTTCAACGTTACAAGACTATGGTTGTTCAATAGTGTGGCCACATGTGGCTCCTGAGCACGTGAAGTGCAGCTGGCATGAATGAGGAACTGAATATTTAATTTGATTTTACATCAAGTTTACACTGAAACTCAATGTGGTTATGGGAAAACTCTTAAGTATGTTTGGAACAATTTTGGTCTCTGAATCTACTTTCTCAACTATGAATTTTATGAAATATAAATAGAGATAAAGTATTTCTTGTGAAAACTTAGCTTCTGAATTGAAATGTGCTGTAAGTGAAAAATACATAAAGGATTTTGAAAACTTATTGCAGGGGAGGAAAATACTCTGAGGTTCAGGAAATGGAGACCTATGAATTAAACTAACAAAACACGGACTGACAAGAGAAAAGGCATACGGATTTTATTGATGTTAATATTTTCACATGCGTGGGGTTTTCAAAGGACAGAAGTGAAGACCCAAAGAGATGGTTAGACTTGGGGGCTTATATACTGTTTTAACAAAGAGCAAAAAATTATGGCAAAATGACGAGATAGAGGAAAAAGGAGTTTGGGCTCCTAGGGAACGTAAATTGTGGGAAGATGACTAGGAAATGTATCATAGATAAGGGTCGTTTGGTAAGATTTGTTGTGCAGACTCAAGCTGTCTCCTGTGATAGGAATGGTTCTCCTCTTCCTGGTACAGGAGAGGGGAGGAGAGACCCCTTTACAAAGGGAAATTTATGCCCTACTTTTAGGCAGAAAAGCAGAGACCAGAGAGCAGCTCCCGAGTCTGCTGTTTTTCAATTGCCTTCAGTTCAAAATAATCCTTATGCCAAAATGTCATATTTTGGGGTGGCGTGTTCTGATCCCCTTCAATATGAAAAAAGAACACAAGACATCTCATTAATAATTCTTTTTGTATTGATTCCACATTGAAATGATAACATTTTGGATATAGTGGGTAAAATATAATATATTATTAAAATTAATTTCATTGTTTCTTTTTACTTTTTTAAATGCGGTTACTAGAAAATTTAAATACTGATGTATAAGATAGTGCCAAAATGTTTTTCAAAATGGTTGCATCAATTTACACTTCTACCATCAGAGTATGAGAGTTCTCATAAATTTATGGTCTTCTCCTAACACTGGGAATTGCTGAGCTTCCTAATTTTTGTAAATCCAACAGGTGTAAGATGCTCGCTCACTGTGGTTTTCATCTGTATTTCTCTCGTTATTAATTAGTTTAAGCATTTTTTATATGTCTAGTCACCATTTTCTCTTTTGTGAAATTCCTATTCATGTTATTTCTCGGTCTATTGGATCTTTTCTTTTCTTTTTTACCGATTTAAAGAAGTTTGAAAAAATATATTATGACTACTAATCCTTGACTGCTAAGTTGTATTGAAAAGATCTTCCAGCTTCTGGACTGCCTTTTCACTTTTTTATGCGTCTTTTGATGAAAGGAAGCTCTTAATTTTAATGTAGCCAAATTTATCACTCTTTTCTTTGTTATAGCTTTTTATATCTTGTTTGAGAAATTTTCCCATACCTCAAGGTCAGAAAGATTTACTCCTCCATTTTCTTCTAACAGTTTTGAAGGTTGGCCCTTCAGATGTGAGTCCTCAGTCCAGGTGGAACTGATGATCCCAAAGGCGGGAGTCCTATTTCATTTTGCCTCATGGCCAACCTACTGTTCGCTCCCCTGCAGGCAAAGGGAGGCTGCTTCTCATGATCTACGGTGCCACCTCTGTAACACACTCAGGATTCCACATGCACGTGGATCTGTTCTTACTGTCTCTGTTTTGTTTCTCTGGTCAATGTATCTACTTCTCTGAAGATGCCACACTGTTTTAATAACTGAAGTTTTATAATAGATCTTGGTGTCTGCTATGCTCGGTCGCCGCAGCCTTGTGAGGACATCTGGGAGGGTCTGGGTTATTCCTGACTGGTGCTCATCCGTGCACATTTTAGGATTGGCTTTTCAAGTTCCCTGAAAAAAATCTGTGGGTTTTTGATCAATCATATTGAATCTATAAATCAATTTGCAGTGTATTGACATCTTCATGACATTAAATTTTTTTATTAATAAACGTAGTTTACCTCAACGATCATTTAGACTTTCTTTAATGTCTTCCAATGACATTTAAAATTTTTCTCCCTATAGCTCTCATATATCATTTTTAGATTTATTTCTAAGTATCTTTTGTTTTTTGTAACTCTTATAGATACTTTTTAAAAGGTATGTTTTGTAGTTATTGATTTCTGGTGTACACAAATATAATTAATTTTTGTATGTTGATCTTTTAGTCAGCCTCCTGGCTAAATTCTCTTATTATATCTAATAATTTTCCTGTAGAGCCTTTGAATTTTCTATGTAGATAATTATATTGCCTTAAATAATGATGGTTTTCATTTTTCCTTTCCAGTATTTTGCCTTTAATTTGCTTTTACTGTCTAACTGTGCTGGTTAGGCGCTCCTGTACAATGCTGAATTAAAATGATAACAATGAGCCTTCTTGTCTTGCTCCTTTTCATCAAGGTAATGCTTCTTATGTTTCCCTATTAAAAATGATGCTTGCACTGGATATTATGGAGATATCCTCTAGCAAGTTGAAAAAGTTCTCTTTTGTTCCTAGTTTGTTGGGAGGTTTTTTTAGGATTATAGATACACGCAGAATTTTGACAAATGTCTTTCCTGAACCTACTGAGAGGACTTCTAAGTTAATTTGTTAACACGATTAGTTATATTTTTAGATCTTCTTGGTATTAATACATTCTGGCATATGTCCAATTTAGGTTTGACACTTTATCTCTTTTAAATTCTTGGTTCCATTTGCTAACATGTTGTTTGGCATTTTTGCACCTATGTTCACAGTACGATTGTCATACAGTTTTCCTTTTTTGTACCATTCTCGTATGGTTTTGATGCCATGATTTTACCAGCCAACTTAAATTGAGGACTGTTCTCTCCGTTCTAGTATCCGGGAGAGTTTCTGAAATATTGCAACGATCTGTCTCTCGGAAGTTTGATAGGGCTTTCCCATAAACTATTGGAGTTTGATGATTTCTTTGTGGGAAGATTTTTTCTTTTTAAGATTGGCACCTGAGCTAACAACTGTTGCCAATCTTCTTCATTTTTTCCCCTTCTTCTCCCCAAAGCCCCCCAGTACATAGTTGTATATTCTAGTTATAGGTCCTTCTGGCTGTGCCGTGGGAATACTTTTAATCACTCATTTAAAAGCTTTAATATTTATGAAAAAACTCAGGGTCTACATTTCTTGTTGATTCAATGTTAGTAAGTTTTCTTTTGTATGAGTTGTTTATTTTGTCTAAAATTTTAAACATACTGTCATAAAGTTATTCGTGGTATTATCTTTTTAATCTGTCTCTATATGCAGTAATGGTTACTTTTTTGTTACTAACATTGAGCCTCAATCTCATTTTTAATTTAATTTCTCCATAGGTTGTTGTCAGTCTTTTCACAAAACTCATTTCGTCTTTGCTTATACTTTCTACTATACCTTTTTTTCTGTTTCACTAGAAAATAGAAAAAAAAAGAAAATTTCTGATCTTATCTTTATTTTCATATCTTATTGATTCTAGGACATATAGTTTCTCTTATTTTAAGATATCTGAAATGCGGACGTGGCTTTTAATTGTTATTGGCCAAGTAACAGCCATGACACCCTTGTCAATCCTCTGCATAAGCATCAAAACTTGTAGAATGGAACAAAATCCCCAAGGCAACAGTGGCACACTCTCATAAGAAATGCGACATCACTTGTGTTCTTCAGAGCACAGAAAACAGTATTATATGGGAAAATCACTGACATTGACAACTGGGAGTTGAAAAATAATTGAATAATACATGGGAAAAACTGTTTCTAAACAAGTCTAAGAGTAAAAGTGTGCAAATAACAATGTGTGACCACGGGCCCTCCAGGACTGTTTCAACTGACCTCGTCTCTTATCAACAGAGTGATTAAGAATTACCTTTCAAAAAATCTGCAAAGTTACGTAGCCAGAGCATGTGCAAAAGACGAAATCTTGATGAAACGACTGTGGAACTAAGGATCCTCCTCCCCATGGAACCCAAGGACTGGGACATGACCGGAAACTTGAAAGTCAGACTCTTATCAGAAGCCAGGGGTCCCTCATTCAGGAAGATCTGGTGTTAATATTCCTTCCCTACCTCATCAAAAATGTTTAGAACCCTGTCATAAATTTTACAACCCAGTCATAAATGTTTAAAACCTTCCCATAAATGCTTGAAGCCCACCAAAGAAAACCTGTCCCACCAGCGTGTCCACGTGCCAGCCTGTTCTTCCCAACCCCTTAAATTTCGCCCCAAATCCTGAATCAGGGAGACAGATATGAGGGCACACACCCCCTGTTCTGACCTTGCAGAATAAAGCTGATCTCTTTTCCCAAAGGCTGACTCCGTAATTAATTGGCTGTTAATGCACATTGGACAGATAACCCCAACTTTGTGTGGTAACAAATGCATACCATCAATAGTGCCTTAAATTAAATGAAATACATTATCTCCTTTCTACTTGAATTCGTTTTGCTCTTCTTTTCTAATTTCTTATGTTGAATGCTTAGCTCATAAATTTTTAGCCTTTTTATTTTTTAACGTAAACACTAAAGACTGCTGTTACATCAGACACTGTGAAGGATGTGATACACTGACTCTGCTCCCAATTTGAAGGCGTGTGGGGTTTTCCCACACCACCAAGCAATGCTCCAGACTCCCACTGGGTGTCCTGCGATTCAACTCAATTCTGACACTGTCTATCAGGAGATTGCATCAGACCCCACAGGTTAAGGGCTCAGTCCCACAAGACTGCTCCCACTTCAGACACCAATCACAAGTCCAGGTTATTACCTGTGCTTCTGACCAACTGGCTATAAGTCAGAGGTTCCCACGGCCCCCTACTTGGGTTTGATTCATTTGCTATAGTGGCTCATAGAACTCAGAAAAACAGCTTGCTGACGAGATTACTCGCTTGCTACAAAGGATATTACAGGATACAAACCAACAGCTAGGTGAAGAGATGCATAGGGCGAGGTCCTGAATCAAGGAGCTTCTGCCCCCGTTGAGCTTGGGTCCCACAGAGCGGCACATGGAAGCATTCTGTTCCCCAACCTGGAAGCTCTCGAACCCTGTCCTTTTGGGTTTTTATAGAGCTTTCATTACTCAGGTGTGATTGATTAGACATTGGCCATTGGTGATTAAACAACTTCCCTGGAGGTCGAGGGAAAGTTCCAACCCTCTGTTCAAGGTTGGTTTCCTTGGCAAGCAGCATCTCCCATCTTTAGGGGATTTCTACAAGTCACCTCATTAACGTAAACTCAGTTGTGGTGGAAAGGGGCTTGTTGTGAATATCAAGACACCCGTTTCACCTTTACGGCTGTGAAGTGATTTCAGGAACTGAGGACAAAAGAACAAACATTATGACAAAAGAACAAACATTATAACAGAAGATGCTCTCATTGCTCTTATCACTTAGCAAATTCCTAGGGTTTTGGGAGCTGTGAGCCAGAAACCAGATGAAGACCAAATTTATATTTCTTATTGTAAATCACAGTATCCCCCCGGACATAGTCATACACACAAACACTGACAGCGTTACTGAACCGGGTTCATTTTTGCCCTTGTCCAGAAAGCCAAACACCGAGTCCAGACTGCAGTAGAGAGCGTTTAATCACAAGGCAGCCAAGCGAGGAAGTGGGAGAAGGAGTCTCAAATCCACCTCCCTGAAAGTGGGGACTCAGGGATATTTGTGGGGTGCAGGGCAAGATGGTCTGAAGTGTGGTGACGGCAGGTGGGGACAGGAGAGGTAGTTGATGGTCTGCACAAGTGTGGTCAGACTCCACGCCTCTCACAGGATGCGTGCTCACAAAACGGCAGCGTTGCCATGACGTGAAGCTCAAGTTTTTAGCCTCTTGACGTCAAAAGGTCACTTATGGGACATTTGCGTGAGCCCAGTTGATGGATTGGTGGTCTCAACCAGCCTGAAGTAGACAAGGGGTCCTAATTCCTGAAAAACAGCTCCCACACCCATTACAATGGTAACCCAGGCTCCAGGGAGATGCTATCTACAGGAGCCTGGTGGGAGTCAGATAGCATATTGCCTCAGCAGCACGGTTAACAATGGGAGGGGGAACAATGAAAAGTTATAATCAATAATTGCAAAACAGAAAAAATTTTAGTTACTAGCTACCTAATCATCAATAACTAACTGTTTTCCAGTCTCAACAGGAGACGTAAGACCCCTGGGTTGGAGACAAGCTTCATTTACTCTTCACAGAAAAGCAGCAGCCAGAGTAACTTCATGGTGCTGGTTCCTTAAGTCCAAACCCCCCTGAGGGGCTATGGTGAGGGTCTCATGGTACATGTACATGCAGTGAGGGCATTTCAGGAGAAGAATCCTGAATTAGGAGCCCTTGACCCTGTAGAGAGCTGCTGGGATCCGTGCACCCTCCCCTTCCGGGATGGTTCTCATTATCCTGGAATGAAGCAAATCTCCTTCAGGGAGAAGAGGAGGTCCTTGTATTTGTTACTCTGGGTTGTCTCTGGGGAGAGGTGACTGCACACTTCACTCTTCTGGAGTATCCCCTGATACGAGCATTGGCTGTAAATGTCTTCTCCCAGAGGACCCAGGCTGTGCAGGAAAGTGGCCTCTTCATGGAGACTTCAAGCTACATTTCCATCCAAGTGCCACCTTCCTTACATGACACAATTAAAAAAAAGATTTACGTGCATTTTATCATCTTGTTTTTTCACCTTTCCTTCTTGCATCCTAGTCTGTTTTCATGGAAAAATTTCATTCTTGCTGAAGTTTATTCTTTGGAAATTTTTTTTAAGTGAAGATTTGTTTGTGCGAACTTTCTCCATTATAAGACTTTGAGTCTAATTTAAATCCTAAGGAGAATGTTGACTTAGTTTAAAGCAGACAGTCGGCCTGGTAGGTTCAGGCCTCACATTTTGGCCTGTTTTCTGTATACTGTGGCTATATGTTAGTCAGTCTGCAAAGCCTCTGCAGGGCTGTTTGGATCTGTCCTGCGTGTGCCCGGCCAGTCTGGGACCTGGGCACTGGCCTGCCTTGCAGCAGAGTCTCAAAGCTTTTAACCTACTCCTCAGAGTCAGACCCACGGCTGCACAGCTTGCAGGTGAGCCCAGGGCTTATACACACGTCGTGGGAGCTCTCTCTCCTCCAGGATCTGACACTTTCTGGTGTGTTGGGGTCCCTGTTCCTACTCTTCTGATCAGAAACCTGGGGCCTGAGTTCTCCCTGTTCTGCTCTACTTCTCTTTACTGAATCTCCACCCAAGGACAAGCAATGGGAGGTCAGAGGGGAACAATGGAACGTGAATTCGCCCTGTCCTCTCCCCTGGTTGGAAGGATTCCTCTCCCTGGGAACTACGAGCGCCTGTCAGGGGCTGCTGTACCGCCCTGAGGGCTGGGTGAGAGAGGATGGAAAGACGAAAGAACCTGGGTCCCCTGCTCCCCCGACCCTTGGAATTCCCCTTTCCCACTCCTTGGGCCTCTCCTGGCACTCTTTCTTTCCTCATCCAGCTTTGGCTGCTTTTGAGTCCAGGCTGGTGATATTGGAAAGAGAACAAATAGGAAACTCACTGCCAGTTCAGTTCTTAAAATTCTGGCCTCCTTCCCCAATCTTCCTGTTCTCTACCGTTTCCCCTTCAGATTCCTCACAGGGCCGCTCCGTGCGTCTGTCCGTGGTTTACCGCTGCCCTCGCTCTGAGACAGAGACAAATGTGTTTACTCCATCTTGTCTGGAACCAGGACCCACCTCTCATTCTTGAGCAATGCTTTTGTTGGGAGCAAGCTCTAAGGTGACAGTTAATTTTCTCTCTCTTCTAACGACTCGTTGTTGCTGTTGAAAAATTTGCTCTCAGTCAAACTGCCATTACTTTGAAAGTAATCAGTCAATTCTGGAAACTTTTCATTACTTTCTCTTGTCTCTCTGGTTCTGTGTCACCACAATGTATCTAGGTGTAGGTTTCTTTTTTCTTTGCCCTTTTTGGCATCTGTCGTGTCATCTAGGTTTGTGGATTCATGATTTTCACTGATTCTGGAAATTTTCCAGTCATGAGCTCTTCAAATCCTCTCTCTTTTCCATCTTTTGTATTTGCTTTTTCTCAGACTTGTATTAGACCTGCGTTAATGGATTAATCTTGTTTTTTATTTTTTGTGTTTCCTAATGCTTCAACATCTTGGAGACTTGCTGACCCTGGAGAGACTGCCACTCCCAGGGCTAGCTGGTCCGTGGAGATAGTAAATGACTCACCTGGGGGCATGCCTTTCGTGTGCAAACTAACCCGTCCAGAGCGCACACAGGCCGCCTCCCCTATTGGACTCTCAGACTGGGGGCCAATATCCCCTGCTAGTCACCCCGGGGCCAGGTACCAGTCAAGTGGGGACAGCTTCTACACTCCAGAGCCCGCCGAAATTATTTCCCTTAGCTGCTGTGGGGTGCTTGCTGGGCCTCTGGAACGCTGTGTCTGCTGGGCGCCTGCTCATTTGCTGGGCCTTTGGCTGCTTGATAGTGAACCATGCGGTTTATAATGGGGCTCTGGGTCACACAGTATCGGTTTTACCTCTTGACGAGACTGGACATTAAAGTTATCAGCCTGACCTCTGAGAGGGGCTGGAGACTAGAGGTCAGCCACACAGCTAAATGTGATTGAGCCCGAAGAAAAGCTCCAGGCACCAAAGGCTCAGGGCAGCTTCCCCGGACGGCAGTCCTCAATGTGCATGTCACGCTCTGATGCCAGGAAAGTAACATGTCCACAGTGCCAGGGGGAGAGGACCGTGGAAGCCCCACATTGGGTACTTTTCCTGGACTCCATGTGCTGCTTCTCTTGGCTGATTTTAACCTGTACCCTTTCCCTGTAATAAACCATAGTTCTGAGATAACAGTTTTCAGTGAGTCCCATGAGCCCTTCCAGCGAATTGTTGAAACTAAGGGTGGTTTTGGGAATCCTGAGAACTTACCATGAGTATCGGAAGGGAGAGCCGTCTGTGTGGGCACTGTGTGTCCTCCGACCTCAAAGTAGGCTTAAGTGTCACTGTTGGCGTGACTTTGCATTTCGTCAAGCATCTGTGCTGGGTAGGGGGTCTCAGGCCCAATTTCCCCGCTCAGTCCTGGCCTGAGGCTCCATATGCTTATGGCCACGCTGCTGTAGGCAACAGGCCTCAGGGCTGCTCCTCCTGGGCGGTCACTGCTCAGCACTCCCGAGTCTGCACGCAGGTCTCATGTTTGTGTTTGTTTCTTGTGTGCGTGTGTGTGGGTCCTTGGAGACCTCCCACGTTTCTTTTCGTCCCAACATCAAAAAGTTATTCAGTCAGGATCCAGCTGTTCTTCAATGCGAGGGGCTTCAGACACTTCTTCTACTGAATGGGGGAAAGCAGAAGTTTTAATTCTATATTGTTTGATATTCCATGTTGTCACTTACGTGTCATCGGTATTTTCCTCTATTGAAGTAACTCAAGCAAGAGATAATCACAACCTGAATTCTGCTAGTGGCAGCCTGGCACGGCTCAGATCACAATGATCTCTTGCCTGATTTACTGCAGCGGCTTACCGAAGCGTTTTCTCCCCAAGGCGTCCTTCCCGTTGCAGGTCCAGCGATCGTCCACAATGGCAGACCTGATCATGTCACTCTCCTCAACGCAGGTGTCCAGGCTCAGGCAGCCGTCCTGGATCAGGAGGCAACGATCCGATGGGAATCTGGCGGGGCAGCAAGTTAGAAGCGCGGATCAGTGCAGACTGTGGGGCTGACCTGTCGCCTCAGAAATGTCCCCTCTGGGACTCTTACCTAAGAGGGAAATAAACTTCTGTTTTGTTCCAGGTCCGTGCCCAGTTTCCCTGGCTTGCGATACTTAACTGGTAGGTACAACCCACCAACTCTCATGTTTCCCACACACCGTCCCCTCGGCCTGAAACAGTCCTTCCTTGGCCACTCCCTACCCATCCTCAGCGTGGACAAAGCTCCTGCTGGTCCCCTCGGATTCATCGCCAGTGTTTCCTCCCCCTTTCTGCCTTCTTCTTCCCTTTCCACCACCTCCTTTCAACCTTGGTGGGCCTTGCAGCCCTGTCTGCGTGGCAGGACGCCCCTGCTACTTTTGGCTGGACTTTAGGTCACTCACCGTCTAAGTTCCAGAACTAATTTCTCAGCAAGCGTTTCCTCCATGACCTGGAGCTGAGCGCCTGCTCTTCTCCATTTCCAGGGCCCAGGTTTGTCTTCAGGGCTTCTCCGACCAGTTTCAATGGACCCTTCCCTTCCCAGTTGCATCCTGAACTGTGATGTCTGAGTTAGTGTGTCATCTTAAGTTCTAATCGAGCAGAGGTCTCCATTTGGGTTGTAGAGTGCCTTGGGTCCACCCAGGACGCGGGAGGTGGGTGGTAAGTGAGGTGTGGTTCCCTCTAATGGCTGCACTGGACTGGGGGTGTTTGCCTTGCTTTGCTAATAACAGCAATGACGATGTTGGTTGTAAGGGAAGGAACACTGCTCCGTCTTCACCCTCCTCGAGAGCACCGCCCTCTGTCCACCTTCTCGGGCCTGCAGGCTTGCTGGGCGGTGGAACAGAGTCCCAGACAATTACCAGTGGGAGGGGCATTGCTCCTTAAAAGGTGTGTCTTTGGGTTCCACCTCTCTCTTGTCCTCTCATTCACCTTGCTCTGCCACTTCTTCCTCCCTCATGTTGGGTCCAAGGAGTTGGATGGTTGAACACTGGGAGCTGAGGGCTGTTCCTTTCTCTGTTCCTCTCCAAGGCCCGTCTGAGCTATTCTCCCTAGATTCAGGTTCAGGGGGACATCGTCAGGCCTGTCAAAGTCTCAGGCAGAATCTATCTGCTCTAACTCAGAATTTTCAACAGAGCTCTTTTCAGCTTGTCAGGCTTCTGAGAGCTATTAAAAAATTGGTTGTTTATTCTCATTCTGCGACTGCACTTCGCGTATCGTTTCCAAGAACCTTGCTGTGGGGAGTAGACATGATGGCAGGGCGGGATCTGCCGTTCCTGGGTCTCTGACCATATAACCCTGAATAGAGGGACGACCACCTCCCCCTTCCTCCTAACGATCATTGTGAGCTAAGAACTCATCGTGCACTTACAGTTTCCAGCACTGAGCGGCTGCTACTGCTGAGTCTGAAGGAGAAGGGAAGGGAGTGGGGAGAGAGACGGGGAACTGCAGGAGGGGAGGCTCCTGTGATCCGAATGAGGTCCATTCCTGAATGCTTGATGCAGCTTCCACAGGTTGCCTCCAAGAAGATTTCTTTGTGACCCAAGGCAGGTCCAATTTCACCAAAGAGAGGGCCAATTTAAGTGACTCAAAGCAAGACGACAAGGGGAGAGAAGCCAGTTAAAAGATTGGCTTAGAGCTGAACTTTGCCCACCCTTTGGGCTGGCAAAGTCTTCACCGACCCCTCACTCCACTCACTTCCATTGGCCCTGAGCCCCTGAATCGAAAACCTCGGCTCTGTTAATGGAATTAACACCACTGTGTTTGGTGAGCTGCAATGAGACAATGATGTTGGCTTTTATGAAATATCCTAAGTAAATTAGTTATCATTGGAGGAGACAGAAGCACAAGCATTATATTGTTATGAGCAATAACAATACAGTAAGTGGCCCCCAGGCACCCAGGGGGCCTCATGGAGCTGGCAGGTCTGTGGAGGTCTGTGTTCTCTGAACTGCCTGCCATGAGCGGCTGAGATCTCCGAGGGAAGGCGGGGGATGTCTGCCAGCAGGGACGTGCTGTTCCACACAGGACAGCTGTCAGCTGCTGCCAATCCCTCATTAGGGACTCCTCAACCCGGCCCTCCCTGGGAGCAGCCAGTGTTCTCATTCCGCAGAGGAGGAAGGTGAGGCAGAGAGAGCGCAGAGTCCCAGAGTGACCCTGGGGCAAAGTCAGGATTGGGACATGATGTTCCGGCTGCCTCCTACTGGCCTGTTCTGACGCGTGGCCACTGTCACCTGTGGGCGGTGGGCAGTGTGTTCCCTGCCATCACTCACATCACTTTTTCCACTAATAACTGCTGGCCCAGGCAACTCAGAAAGTGATTAGCCTGTCTCTGGTCCTGATGCTGGACTCACTGAGATGGCAAGAACAGATGTTTGTGTCTGTTCAGTAAGGCAGGCCACCTGGGCCATGTTATCTCCATTTCTTTGTAATATTGTATCTTTAACCCACCCAAGGATTATGGGATAGGCCAAGAAAAATAGATATGGCAATAAAAGAAAAATGCCTGGGACCTGAAGAAGCAGATAGAATCTGACCAGTGGGGGCACTTAGCAACATCCAGGCTTGAGGAAGGAAGGCCAACATCATTTCTCTGAGACGCTGATATTGGATTGAAGGGCTGACCCCTCCTGGCTATTCTCCCGGAGGGCAGCAGCTGAGGGCAGGAGGGAGGGGCTGCGAGCAAAGGTCACGTCTGTATAGATACTGTCAGTACAGACAACACTGCATCTGCACCAAGGCTGCATCCATCTTCAGTCTCAGTGGAGAAACTGAGGCAGTTTAGTAGATTTGCTGAGGCCAAGGATGATCGTATCCTTTCTGTGTATTTGGGTTATCAGCAGAAGCCCTGGTTTGGATTTCATTTCTGCCTCGTTTGTGGGGGGAAGGTGACAAGAGATGCAGTCTCATCTAACCGTCCTTGTTCCTGGCTGCCAAGAGGGCTGGGCTACCCCGTGCTGCCTCCCCTGCGTCCACCAGGCTTGGTCCACTACCCATCTTTAGGCGGCTGCAGGCTCAGATTAATTACACAGGACTGTTTCTTTCATCTGAGCATATCAAAGGATTCTGCAAAGCTGAAGGAGTGTGGTGATGTCTTGTGGGCTTTTTTTTTTTAAGCCCTTTTAGAAATCACTTTAAAAAAAGTTGACACCAAGAAATTGTTCCCTAGGTGACTTCTGACGCACACGTTTTCCAAGATCCCTGATCGTTCATCACAAATCAGGCCACAGGCAACGTGGGCTCAGCTCAGCCGGAAACTTGCTTCAAGCCTAATTGTTTATTTATTGGTGGGATCATCAGGGTCCAGGAGAGACAGGCATGGGCTCCGTGGGGAGGATATGGTGGGAGGGATCTGAGAGGGGTTATGTCTGTGTTCCTGCAGGCAGACTGCAGCCTGGAGACAGCGCTCAGATTTACTCTAAGTGTATGAATTTTCTCTGTTGACTTGAGATGGAGACAGATGGGCTGAAGTGTCTGTTCCCATTGTCCAGAACAAGTGGTGAAAGGACTCTGGTCCTGGCAAAGGCCTGGGGGCTTTCAGGGAGGCCAGTTAGGACCGCGTCTGGGGGCAGGGAGAGCGCACTATGTGGTTGGTGCTGTGGCCCCAACGCCTGGTGTGACTGGGGCTCGCAAGGCCAAGGAACAGACTGCGCTGCAGGGGGCCGCGGTGGGCTGAGGAAGGGGACTGACAGAGCCCGACCGGATGGCTGCACTAAAGCCCCAAGCAAGGGGGCCATCCTGACAGGTCCCATCCCGCCACCAGCCAGGCCTCAGGTGGAATGGCGTCAGGTCTACAGAAGACGGCTGTGGTTCTTGGTTGCATCTAAGTGTCCAGCGTATAAATCAGAGGTTTGCCCAAGCTCATGCAGGGCAGCAAGAACCAGCCCCCAGGAGGGGAGCTGGCAGAGGAAAGCTGAGGGAGTCCAGGCCCCATTCCATTAAATGGGCGGAGGCTGAGCTCCAGCCCAATGGGGTTCCATCTAGTAACGTGGGACGTGAGCAAAGGGCCCACCAAGTAGTCTGACCACGAATCTTGGGCCTGAAGGCAGCACTGCTGGCTTCTTGTGTGGATTCCAGACGCAGGCAGCAAACCATTCATGGTGGACCAGCTGGTACAGAACTTTCCAGCCACAAGCCTTAGGGCCCAGAGCTGGGCTGATCCGGGCCAGGCAGCCACCCTACAAGGGGAAGAAAGAGAAAGAAAGCCTCTCTGGTGATTGTCATCTGCCTCTCTGCTTCGCCTGGAATTGTCTCTGAGGTCACCAGCGCCCTCACTGCGGAAGGTTCGAAGCCTTCTCTCCGTCCCCACGCCGGCCTTTCTCTCCAGTGACTCTGCTCAGCACCTGACCTTCTTCAAGCCCTTCCCCTCTCGGCACAGGCCTATTCCCTTCTGTCCCTCTGGAGCCTTGCTTGCACCCTCCCTGGCTCTCTGTCCTCGGCCCTGCCTTGAATGTAGGGTTCTCCAAGGTCCCCTTGTGGATGCTTTTCTCCTCTCACTCTCTGATCTCTCTCCATGTCATCTGGTCCATTCCCACGGCTTGTGTTAGTCAGCTCAGCCTGCCAGAACAAAATATCATAACAAAATATTGGTTTAAACGATATAGATGTGTGTTTTCACAGTTCTGGAGGCTAGATGTCCGAGATCGAGGGGCCAACATGGTGGGTTTCTGGGGAGACCTCTTCCTGGCTGGAGGAGCCACCTTTTGCCATGTCTTCACATGGAGGGGATGGAGAGAGAGAGCAAGCTCTCTGGTGTCTCTTCCTATAAGAGCACAAATCCTTTGACATGCGAATTTTGGGCGGGTCACAGTTCAGTCCATAGCGGCTCTCTCTGGAGATTTCCTAAGCAGAGCTCTCTCCTGGGCAGTTCATGTATATTTCTAATGGGAACAACTGACATGTAGTCAGACACCCGTGCTTACGGGGACTCACGCAGTGCGCATTCTCTTCTACCAGCCGCTTCTGCCGTGTTTCCTGGGTGAGTTAATGGCACCAGAGTTCTTTTAGGCAGAAGACTCTTTCCTGCGGGTTTGACTTCCATCTCCGGCCTGACTTGGGGTGGCTCAGAGCAGGTCTCCACCCAAGGCTGGGCTTCTGAGCACAGCCGTGAAAAACATATACAAGACTGTGGCCACATCTCTTTCTTCTACTCCCGCCGATTGACTCTTTACGCTCATGGTGCTCAATCCTAGCTTCAGGTTAACCTGAGAGGTTGTAAAAAATTCTGATGCCTGGGCTCCACCCCAGACCAATGAGTGCCTCTCTCTGGCGAGGGCCCAGGCTTCCACGGGCTGCGCAGTGAGAGTGGAGAACCACTGCTTTAAGCCACTCTGTCTGGGGACTCATGTGAGAGGTCTCGTGGCTGTTACAGCAGGTGGGGGACCGTCGTCTCTGGAAGAGCAAGCTTCTAGGGCTTGCCTTGCTTCCCTCTTCTCTGTCCAGGTCCATCCATGCCCTAAACCCTGGCTTGTCTCCTATCCCTGGCCTTGTTCCTGGCCTCTGGACTTGTCAGTGGATCTCTATTTCCTCGATTGACCACAGCAGTCTCTAATGGCTTCAGTTTGCACCCTCCTGGAATCTTTTCCCCTCTGCAGGCTGGTCTAGCCTTGCTTGGTACCTCCACCTGCCCTCCACCTCCCCCCACCCTCACTTACTAGAGGTCTAGAAAGTCCTTTGGCATCTTCTTAAGGAATCACCAACACTCCCGCACACACAGAAGGTGTTCAATACATCCTGTTGCTGTCTGAGCCCCAAACTGATTTTGACTGAAATTGAGTCCTGCTGATAAAACCAGCAGCTACTTCTAATGATCAATTTCCTTCTTTGTTTGAACAGCTTATTTAGAGGAGGAAAGAAAAGGCATGTGCCATTTCCAGGACAAGATAACTAATTTGTCATCTGGCAATTTTCTGTGCTTTGCGGTAGGTGGACAACACAGTCAGGGCAGGAAGCCAACCCCAGGACCCGCCTGGACACGAGTTTAATTAAATTGTGGCGTCAGATTCTGTTTGCTTTCTGAAAACTGACTGCACTTTGAAACCCCTAAACAATAGGAAATCTTGAGAATTCAATATTAATAAAAGACAACAACACAGTAGAAAAATTGGCAAAAGACAGAAACAGGCAACTCACAGAATAGGGAAAAAATGACCAGGAATCATTAAAAGACACTCAGCCTCTATAGTAATAAGGGAAATACAAATTAAGATGTATTTTTCGACAAGCCAAAGATATTCATAGACAATTAATAGAATAGGAAACAAAAATTGACAGTAAACATGAAAAGATGCTCCTGGTCACTAGTAAACAGAAAACTATAAGTTTTAAAGGCATCGCCTTCACCATCAGACTGGGAAGAATCTTGTCCCGGCTCTGGGGAAATGGGCCAATGTGCCAACTTGCTGGATCTCTCTGCAGGTGGGATTGGAAATTGTGCTGTATTCTGGAGGGCAATCCACCAATATACGTGAACAGTTTCATCAGTTTAAAAGTTTATTTGGAGCTAACTAGGTTGGAATTATTTAGGTTTTTTAACTTTATTTTCTCCTGTAGCATCTCATCAGAGCAGGTTAGAACAGCTTTGGGATCAACGGCAACTGGTAAGTTATTTAATGCAAGCTTCTAAGTAACATCTCATACTAACCCTTACCTGCACATAGTCCAGACAAATTCTTGACCAAAATCGTGAAATAGATCTCCTTGCTTATTTTAAGCATATTAAAAAAGGGAGCTAACTGGAACATTTTGGTTTTTCTATTTCATTTTATTTTTAAAATTATTTTCTTGAGGTCATATTGGTTTATAACACTGTGTAAATTTCAGGTGAACATTATTATATATCAGTTTCCGTGTAGACTGCATCGTGTTCACCACCAATAGTCTAGTTTTTCTTCATCGCCACACACATGTGCCCCTTTACCCCTTTAGCACTCCCCGCACGCCCTTCCCCTTTGGAATTGTTTTGTCTATTTTGTATAAAGAACCTACGCAATGTTAGATTTTAATAATAAAACTAGAATAATTGTGAATTCATGTTCTTCAGTAAAGGTCAGCAAACTTTTTCTCTAAAGGGCCAGATGGTAAATATTTCAGCTCCGTGGGCTCTGTCACCGCCACTCAGCTCTGCTGTTGGAGACGAAAGCTGCTCTGGATAGCCTGTTGGCTAATGAGTGGAGTGATGTTCCAGCAAAACTTTATTTTTGGATGCTAACAATTGAATTTCAGGTAATTTTCATGTCATGAGATATTATTCTTCTTTCGATTTTTTTTCCCCAAGCATTGAAAAATGTAGAAACCAGTCTTTGCTCAGGGGCTGTACAAAAACAGACAGTGGCTGGATCTGGCCTGTGGGCCTTAGTTTGCCAGCTTTCGTTCTACATTATTACTCGTTTCTCGAGAATTAGAAATGGCTCTAGCACTAATAACTATAACTTAAAAAACTAATCATTATTCCAAACAAAAAATTATAGAGCCACTTCAAAGCAAGAAAAGTCAGTTCTATTACAAATATTTAAACTAAGGCTAGGGTTTTAAAAATTGCATCTTATGATCCATTCTTGTGCATTCTTTTCCTGGAGTTAATCCCTGAATGCATTGTATTGTCATTCCTCTGGAGAATTTATAGGTCAGTATCAAACTGGGACAGCTGGTGGCGGTCACCTGGGATGGCCCATCCGTAGGGTCCTAGGCATGTCCCAGGTCGGGCAGCCAAGCATCTGGCTGGTCAGCATCAGGACAGTGTCATGGTCCATGTTCCCACCTGGGTCCATACCTAAGGCGTTATAGCCACTGCCAGATCATCATAAAAACAGCCAATTGAGTCCAAGACCAATGGCCTCATCCTAAGCCACTGGCTCAGTTCTAAAGAGAGAGAGCTAGTCAATTCAACTGAAAGGTGGCTTCTCCTGACACACTTGGAAAAAAATTGTAGTTTCATGCTGGCACATCCTTATTTTCAGAGTGAAAGAATTCTGTCCAAAGAGTTATGGCTCCCTTAATTTCAATGACCTGAGAAGCTTCCTCGTCCTGAGCACGTTCAGAGAGGTTGCCTTGCTCAACCCAATAAATACTGCATTCTTGCTTACTGCAACAGGCGTCCTATAAATTTTTTTCTTATGACAGACAAGAAGGCGAGCTGAGGGTTCTTGCTAGTGGTGGGCCCCAGGCTCTAATAAATACACTGAGGATCTACATTTACACGAAACTCTGCAGACCACAACCAGGGTCCCGAAGAAGCTATTTCTCTTCTTGAATAATAAGCTGACTATTATGAAAAGTGGTGGAATGCAAGCTTTAGGGTTTTACCTGAGGATCCAAGCCACAGTCTTCTTCATAACCATTTCTGAACTTCGAGCAACCTTTCAGAGGGTGCAACTAAACAGGAAGAATGGAAGGAAGATCTTCGCGGGACTAGTGGTAAGCTTCTGGGTTTATTTGCAGTCAATCTGTGTGGTTGGAATCCTTTCTAACCACACTTGCAATAATTCGAAAACAGTGTGAGGGGATGCCAAGTGCTGTGGAGAAGCCAGAGGCTTTTGTCTATTCTGTCCTTCGTGCTGGTGACCGGGAGGGCGTCCCTGAACCTGATCTGGAATCTTCATCATATGAGCAGCTAACACCAAGAGGCAGAGATGGCCCAGAATGCTCTTTACCTTAGCTGTGGACTTTCAGTCATGGTTAAACTTCCACATCCACCGTCTCATTGACCTCTGATGAAGGCTGGTGTTGGGCTTATATGGACCCTACCTTTTGTCCAAATCATGTGTGTCTTTGTGTGAATAGGATGCCATTCCACAATTTGTTCAGTTACTGGTTTGTGCTTGCCTGTTGTCATACTTCCGTGGGTGGGACACAGCAGTAGTTATGGAGGGCATGCATTTGGAAGAAATAGTTACAGGTGAGGAGCCCTTCCCCTCCCAGCTCAAAATGACCACATCTGAGTCAGAATCAGGCACCAATACCATTCCATTGTGTGTGCAGCTGATTTCTTATGCATCGTCTTGGTAGTTTAATTAGCTTTACAATGGCCGGTCTCATCTCCTGTAATAGTTCAGCCAAGCACTGGACATTTGTTGGATAAGCTGCACCAAGCTGCGTGCATGAGGTCTACATGCTGTCATCTAGTGTCTCAAGGAGCTAAGCAGCCTGTACTCACTGAGCTTGGATCATTGCACATTGTCCGTCAATCAGCTACTTCTTGAAGGAAAGACTAGAAATCCTTGTTCTCTCTTTTGTAGGACTGAGGTGGTGTCCACCTCTGCTTCCTCAGGATTGTCCTTACCATTCAGAGGAGCCGTGTTGTAGGACCAGAAGGGATCCTGGCGCAGAGGTGACTTTGTTGCTGCCAGTGACTAGCAGCTGCTTTGCTGATGTGCACCATGGCCATCCATGCCCAGTGCTCTCAAAACAGCTTGAGTAGCCTTTGTCCACTGAGGGTTCTCAAAGACCCATCGTGTGGCCCACTTCAGACGCCGTCAAGAGAACAGACTCTGCCTGCCATGGCAGTGTGAGCTGACTTAGATCTGGTGCGTCTGGGCTCCCTGGGTCTCTCTCCACTTTCACTGTCCCTTGCTTACCTTTCCTGAGGTCAGACTGAGAGAGATTTAAAACCATATGAGAACTCTGAAACGTATACATCTTTCACCCAGCAATTTTACTTCCTAGAATTTATTGTAATAAAATATTTACAAATGCATAGCTATTCACTGAATTATTATTTATGATAAAAAATTAGAAATAATCTAAACATCCATCAGCAGGAGATTGCTCACATAAACAATGTGAGCATCTAGGGAACATCACACGGCAGATGTGGAGTATGAGGTGGATCCGCAGGTCCATTAGTTGCATGAACAGTATCTGAACAACAGCAAAGTCACAGGTCAGCAGGCACAGTTTGATGCCATTTCTGTAAGGTAACAACAAAGTGAAACCACGTATTTTGATAAGTGTGACCGTATGAATATCCACGCACAGAAACACGCCTGGAAGGATTGAAGCCAAACTGGGCATAGTTCCCTCTGTGGGGGGACGGGGACTGAGGGTTCTGGGAAAGAGTTCACTCTGCCTAACAGTGAATGTTTGCTCTGTGGGAATGTATTCGTGCTCACTTGTGTAACTAAAAATGAATAACCATTTTTAAAAGAAAAATAAATAAAATGAAGGAGATGGATTAAAAAGAAATCCAACATAGAGAAATTGGCAGTTCCGTGGATCCACTCGGGACTCCACATGCACAGACAGCCCCATATAGGCCAGCCTGGCTCCCCAGCACCTCCACGCACAGCATCCAGGGCTGTTCGGGAGCCACGTGCTGTCCTGGATGCAGGGCCACTAGTTCTCAGCTGGCAAATTAAGAGAGACAATGATAATGATCAGCTCTGTTTAGCACGAGGGGCATGAAGGACGGACGGGAGATGAAGGGAAGGAAAAACACTTCTCCTCTTCCCACACTAGGTTCATTGACCAGGGCTTTGCAAATTAGGCTAAAAAGACAGATTAGCAGGAGAAAAACAGTCGGAAATTTACTACTGCGTGCACCCGAGCATGCACACAGAGAACTCGTTGATGAGTAACTCAGAGGGGTGGTTAGAAATGGGGCTTCTATAGCATCTTAGCAAAGAACAATAAATTTGTAGAGAAGTGACAAGAAAAGGAAAGGGACTTTGAGCTTCTGGGAAGCTAAACAGAGGGGAACTAACCGAAGCTGAGGGTTGTGTTAGCGAGGTTTGTCACGTAGATTCCTCGTGGATTCCTCGGGGGCAGTCCTGGGGCTGGCCAGAATCTAGAGTTGTCTTGTGATTGAGAATCATCCTGCCCTTCCTGGTAGTTCCTGTGTCTGCTTCTTCTCTATTGCCTTCAGCTCAAAATATCCTTATGCCAGAGAGGCATACTTTGGGGTGGCGTGCTCTAAGGGCAGAGACTGTCGGTAAAATCTTGAGTGTGCAGAGAGGAACAAAGGTATCGTTCTGGAGTGTGAAGAAGGTTGTGCTACAGCCGGCCGCAGGAGAACCACCTCTCAGATTCATCCCCACTCCCCTGAGAGTGAGGACCCCGAGAGCCTTCATGGGCACATTCCGGCATCCAGAGCTGGGCAGGCCTTCAAAATCTTTATTTCATCTGCTCTTGCTCTTACAGGAACAACAGGGAAACAGGCCAGGCTTTGGGGGTCACAGACGTCTTGAACCGCACCCTGAACCTGCTGTGGAAGGCAGTTCTCACATGGGACCACGGCTGATTTGGGCAGTCCCTTCTCTTCACATCCCGCGGCCACACTGGCGAGGCCGGTCCTCCGGCGCCCTCTGCCGTGGGAGGAGGGCACTGCGGGTGGTCTGGGGCCAGCTCTTCAAGAGGCCTCAGCTGTCTTTGAGGAACAGGATCCACGGAAGCCAAGCGGCTTTGGTGGTTGTTAGCTTTTCACACACGTTTCAGCTGGAGATGTTTGCTCTTAGGCATCTCCTTGCTTTGTCCAGCGCTAGTCTCCTAATTTCTTTTGTACGCAATGCATGGTTGCCACAATGGACGGAATGCGTCCCCTCAAAATTCGCGTGTTGAAACTCTAATTCCAGCGTGCTGGTGTCCGGAGGCGGGGCCTTTGGGAGGTGGCGAGGTCTTGTGAATGGGATGGGTGTCCTTATAAACGAGGCCCCAGGGAGCTCTCCGGCCCCTTCTGCCGTGTGAGGACGCAAAGTGAGGTCAGCAGTCTGCCACCTGGAGAAGGGCTGGCTCCGTGATCTCAGTCTTCCGGCCGCCAGAACTGTGAGAAGTAAGTCTGTGTAGTTTATAAGCTGCCCAGCCCGTGGGGCTTTGTTGTAGCAGATTGAACGGAGACGATCGCTTCACTACAGACGCTTAAGGAAGGAGTATCGTGCTCGCGACAGCTGGGTCTCTGTTGTTTTCCACCTTCTCCGTCCCTGACTGTGCTCAGGCAGGTGTGTCGGGACCTCCTTAGAGCGTGTGGGTCACATGACGTGTTTCGGGGACACACGGTCGTGCTGGCCACCTGGCTTGGCTTAGCGTAGGTACAAGCGCTACCTTCCTGATATCTTGATGGCGCCTACAATTGATCGCAGGTGGAATAGTGTGAACGAAGCGGGGTGGGAGGACCTGGCCCTACCAGTTCCAAAGACCGTTTGTGTGTGGCGTGGGATGTCCGTTTATTCCGTGGTCAGTGCCTGACCGTGGGAGCTTCTGTGAGACTGTCGGTCCGCTGACACCCGGCATTTATTCCTCGGTCCGTCCCTACTGATGACGCAGCTGGACTTGTGTGAAGGTGTTCTCTTATCATTAGAGACAGTATTGTGACCATATGGTCCTTTTATTTCTGCTGGATATCTCATGGGAAACCGGCAGGTGAGTTGAGTACCAGCTCTGCCGGGCTGACGTCACGACACCTGGTGCGTCATCGTGGGTCTCGTCGCTGGCAGCTGGGGGAGTTAGGATCTAAATGCCAGTGTGGCGTTCGGAGATGCCCAGGTCTAGTGCCCCAACTGTCCCCACAAAGTAAAGTCGACTAGTTGTCAAGCTCCGTGACGCACGCAGAGTTTCCTGTCAGCCGTCCTGCTGGTGGGAGAGACGTGACAGGGAGGCAGACCTGCACACAGAACAGGAGCAATCTTTACCGAGTCTCCCATCCTGAAGTATAAATGCACAAGCCCAATCACGTGAATCTTGGATACAATTGGCCATTAAAACAAAACATAATAAATGGTTGGCAGAGCTAGGGGTGGCTGGTCTGGGAGCAGAGAAGGGGAGGGTAGGGCTGCTTATGCTCCGCCTTACCTGGTGGGGAGTCAGGAGATCCAGCCACAGGGTGCGACACAGGGCTGGAGGTTTAAGTGTGTTATTTAAGGGAATAAAGGTCACCAACAGAAGAGGTAAAATATGAAACATCAGGAGGATGGGGAGGGGGGAGGAGGTAATGCGAGTAAAGAAGTCTCCGTTTTTCATGGTGGTGAGTCAGGAGACAGTGAACTACCCTTGTGGATCAAGAAACGGCGAGATAAGCCTATTGTTTACGAATGGGGAGATAATTGCTGGACTCATTAAAACCAGAAATGGTTGGAAGAGGAATGGGCTGGGACACTACCGCTTTTCATTTCATTTTTTAAAGCATGTATATTGTGTTTCTTCGATAAAATTAGCAGGACAAACTTGACAAGGCATCAGGCTAGAGACTGAATTCTTATACACAAATGAGCAGTAGCAGAACTGTCACAAACTAATGGCTTTAAGGCAACTGTTTCGCTCATAAGACGTTGTTTCAGACACAAGCATCGTTTGAAAGAGGTTGTAAATTTCTTCTATTTTTATTATCTACCGTAGATGTTTGTGTAACTTTACACCAATGCCTGTTGGGTGTTCAAACACAAATCTTTCAAATTCCTAAAGAGATTTTTTTTTTGTGGCTTAATGAAAATTTTGATTAATTCAAAATAAGTATCCAAATTTCAAGTAAGCAAGTAAGCAAAGTGAGGCATAAAAACCTTCCTTCTCTCTTCCCCTTCAGTCGCCTTCCCGTTGGGCAGTGCATCGTGTCTGCTCTGTGAGGCTGAGCAACTAATTAGTTCTAAAGATTCTGAAAGATTATGGTTTCGTGCCTGGTGGAAGCATTTCTGTCTGGGAATGTGAAAACCCCTAGATTATGAGTGTCCATCGTCATACCTAACGTGTGTCAGGCACTGCTTGTTGCTGAAGAGTCAGAATAAAGTAGGACATGGTTATTCTTTTAAAGGAGCTTGCAGTTTTTCTGGGAAGACTGGAAAGTAAATAACGAGCTTTATAGTCCACACTTATCCCCATAGCAGGCACACACGGTACCTGTGACTTCAGGGAAAGGGGGATGTGAAGAGGTTGAAGGGCGCAGAGAGAAGGCCTCCGATGCAGACGTGTCAGAGGGTGGGCGAGCGGTCCAGGACTTCCGGGTGAAAAATGGCATTTTGACACTGCCTCCTGTGCAGGTGCTATAAATTTAAAACATCTATGAAGACACAGAAGAAGATGAAAGTTCCCAACAACACTGAAACCTAAAAGGAAAACCTTACCAAAATACGGAAAGAAATGCCTCTAAATATTATACCAGAAATACACCCCAAAGGTAGGAAGACACTTGGTGTTTCCTCACTTTTTGGCACCAAATCCGATTTTCAGGACCAGTTGCAACACAACGGTCCTTTCTGCTGCATGGGGCTGATTTCTGAGACAATGCTATCCTCTCCCCAACCCCCAGCCTTTCTGCTTCATTCTCAGAGACGGCAGCACAAACCACATACATGTGCGTGTGCATGCACACACACACAGACAAGCACTACAGGAAAGGAGCGGTGGAGATGGAGAGGTGGGGTTGGTAAATTTCCTTTCCCGGGTGTCGTCCTGATGAACGAGGAACGCAGTTCCTGCACTTAAGATGTCTCGACAGAGCTCGTATTTTGAAGACATTCTGCCTCTCTGCCGTGTGGAGTACACAGCTTCACCTTCACGGCCCAAGGCATCCATGTGCCCAGGGGGAGAAGAGAAATAGTGCAGAAAGAAAGATCGGTATAAAATTTATCTTTTAACATTAAAAATGAATTTTAAGCAAGGTAATTGCCTTGCTAGCTATTTGTCTTGAGAAAGGGTTGTTTCATGTCCTTTCAGGATGCTAAGCATGTCAAGGCCCACACTGGGTGTGATTGTAGAGGTCCAGATGGAGCAGGTCCCGATGGGAAGTGTTTTATTTAAGAGGCTGACACTGTCTAAAGGGAAACACACATTATTGGATTGAACTAAACTTTAAATTGTACTGGACATGTAGTTAATTTTCCTCTGCTAACCAGTGGTGGGAAATTACGGTACGAAGACCAGATTAACCATATACAAAAATTAGGTTTTTTCCTTAAATCCAAGTTTCACTGTGAATTAACTGCTACTCTTTTACGTTACAAATTTTTGTAGACACAAACAAACTCATGTCCGTTTTGCTGGTCCCAACAGAAGGAGGAGGTCATGAGCAGGCCCTGTGGTTTCCACTCTCTGTAATGTACTGTCCTACAGGCCGTGTTTGCTGATTGTGGAGACGTTTTATAAGATTTCTAACACAGTCACGTCTGAAAGTGCAAAAGCAAAGAGAGTGTTAAATCTGCTGGTAGGAAGAGGCATACGGTCTCGGTGAACATGAAAATCAAGATAATTTTGCAAATTCAAAATGGCGAGGAAACAAGTTTTCTATATAAATATGAGATAAATTGTTCAATAATAAGGTGTCTCTGATGGACGAAAAGCAAATCATACAAAATGTTTAAAGTGCTGTGCTTATGCAGTTGACAACAATGAGCAGGAAATGAAGAAAAGTAACAAAATGAATTGGAAAATTGTGTGAGTTGCTATTTTAGAATAGTGCCAATATCAAGAACAGCATACTTTTCTGGACCAGGCTCTTTAAAAAATTCCTTATAAGAAGATGCGTTGGTAATTGGGTTCTCAAAAAAAAAAAAAAAAAAGCAACCCCTGATTTATAGCATTTGCTGATGTCTATGGCATAAACACTCACCCCAAGATGGCCGACTTCAAGCTGTGAGCGAGACCTCGCTGCATTTGGAGCTGGGAGACATAGACAACTGGCTCCCGGAAGCTGGCTTGAGCGCCGCGCTGGACCAAAGCATTCTCTCCTGCACCTTTCTCCCTTTCTCCTCTACACTAGACAACGGTAACTGACACGCAGACGCCGTCCCACTGTTTTTGGTCACCTTACGGTGAGATGAATTTTTTCCAGTGTCGCGGTACTTATGGACCCTGCTCATTAGTTTTTTGGGGTCGACACGACCAAGTGACTCCTTCAGAATGGGAAGAGCTCTGATTTCTTTTATTATTTCCCCAGGAAGGAATGATGAGCCGTGGTGGCGTTTGGGGCATCCCAATGTAACTCTGATACCTCATTTGAGGCAGATTTAATGGGTGGTTCCTTCCTCCTTTATTCAAAACATATGTTCCTTAAATCAGTCATCAATGATCTCACCTTTTGTTGAATTTTTGTATAATTTATTTTGTGAAAAATGGGCACTGAAGAGCAATAAACAAAAATCACAATTTTTAAATCCCACTTGCATCCCAAGAAAAAGAAAACAAAATCATTAAGTTCCTCTAACACTGGCCGCAGGACCAGATCGACACTGGGTGCCTGTTGTTGTATTGCGATCTCCAGATGGGGGTAGGAGCCTGTTTGAGAAATTACAGACTGAATATGGCAAAAGTGTTGTTGTGAAAATACTGCTGCAAACCCTACAGGCCTTGGACCATGACAAAGGCCAAGGCCCATCTGAATCTGCACATCTTTGATCCCTGCGTGGATGGGTGAAGACCGCGTGTCTTGGCTTAGGTTTCCCAGGGGCAGACCCTGAGGTTCCAAGAGAAGCTGGCAGGGCGGTGGCGGAAACAGGCCAGTGATGGGAAGCTGGGGTTTCAGGTACCGTCTCACGGAGTTGGCTTGACCCATCAGGGGACCCTGCAGTATGAGAAGCCGGTAGAATTTGTCCACACTCAGGCTGGGGGCCAGGTTTCATGTTTCGATATGAGTTGGTCATTGGCTAAGGGTCGCTCCAAGGAGATGTACATTCCCAAGTGTTTCGGGCTCTCTGCCTATTGGGACAAAGTGGCTTTTGCAGCCTGATGACAGTCCCCTAAAAGAGTCACAGTCATGGACCGTTAGAAGCTGAAGCGCCCAGGAGCTGGAGGGGTGCGTAGGAAAGGAAAAAGAGGTCCGTGGGGTTGTGGTGGAGCACCAGTGTCCACTGCCCCAGCGCTGGTATAGGTCCTTGAGTGCTGTTGGGGATCATCAGAGAGGGAGGGACGTGGAAGCAAGGCGGGTGACATCTCCTTAAAGGGATTTTCAAATAGATGCAACAGTTGGATTTCAGGGAAAGATGCCTGACAGCATGTGGGTAAAGCAAGAAGAGTGCAGCCAGGTCGAAAGCTCCCGAGGGCCAACGCACACACGGATTTAATGTGACCCGGCCAGGGGCTGCAAGCTTGACCCTTCTTGGTTGCTTTTTCCTTACTGACAGACCTATGAAGAGCCTCTGGGACTCACCTGTTCCTCAGGGAGCTGCTTCTGTCTGGGTGGAGAGAGACTGTTTATTAGGTCACCCCGAAAATTTGCAAGAGCCAGGGCAAGGAGTAAAAATGCAGGCCTATGACCCTGTGTCTAAATTATTAAAAGTTATAAACAGGGATAAAAGAAAATAAATTCTATCATTTTACCCTGACAAACACACCTTCCAAATAATCTGGAAGGCCAGGTTCAAATTTAGAATTTTCCGCTTCCTTGGAGTTCCATGCTGAAATCTTGGTGATCTGGAGAACAGCTGGCCCTCAGGCCAGTCCCCTGCCTTGTAAGCTGCCTTGGGCACACGTGTGTGGATACCCCAGCTGGGCTGTCCAGAACATCTGCGAGCAGCTGCCCTGGGCCATTTGCTGGGCTGGGAGCGCACACACTGTGGCACAGTTCACCCTCAGAAGGATGGGCCTGAGGACGGGGCCCGGGCAGGCCCTGCAGACAGGTGGGGGCTGTGGGGCAGAGAACTCTGACCAGGGTGTGGTCTGGAAGGGCCCTCAGTGGACACATCCCCTTGGTTGCTCAGATTCCTCTCCTGGTGGGGAGGCCATAACCCAGAGAGGGTCAGAGCGGGGCTCTGCAAAGCACAGGCCCAGGTCCCAGGCGGCTCTACTGCTAATGGTGACGGTACATCGCATGAGCCTTGCAGGGCACTGGACGGCAGGGAGGCAGAGACGGTGCCTCACCAGCAGGTTGCTGCTCCAGGTGTCCATCTGGGAAAGGAACTTTGAGCCGGGCGTGCTGGCCCACCCTTCAGTTACACATTGAGGTAGGTTATGTGGTTCACATCCAAGCGGACAGAGTCGGGTCAAAGGCAGACGCCTGTCTGTGAGCTGTCAGGGAGTCTGGACAGATCTTGTCTTGTTTGAGAACGAATGAGCACAAACAAACAAAACACAGTCCAATTAAAAACACCGCAGAACAGAGGAGAGGAGACAGAACAGCATCCCAGAACCTCGCAGAAATCCCCTCTCTCTGAAGAGCCCAAAGGATCCAGAAGAAAACTGTAGGACGTTGTTTAGAATCTATAACAATGGAATTCAGCGGGCCACCGCATGCTGCGAAGCAGGGACGCTACATCACAAAGAGGCAGCAGGCCGAGAAGACAATGCAGCAGGCTGAGCTGCGGGAAGCATTTCAGGTAAAACGAGAGCACAGCGGCAGGGTCGGAGGGCGGCTGGAGCCCGTGAATTGGGGTCCGTTTTGTGGGGAACAGACTTGGGAAGCTTTTCCAGGATGCAGAAAAAGCAGAAGCTCAAGGAAACAGAAAACAGAGCCCCAGCGAAGGCCCAACATGTGGGTGTGCTGTGTTCCTGGGAGATGGCTCAACCTGTGACGTGGAAGGCAGTGACAAAGGACGGAGGAAACCTGGCAGCACAGGCCTGGGGCTCCTTCCAGACAGAAGCAGAAGAGACCCTGTCTAGACACCTCCAGGGAACAAATTTTGAATTATAGGAGTTTAAAAAAATTCTGGAAACATCCACTCGGAAAAGGCAGTTTATCTACCAACTAGAGGGACACAGTGAGCATGTTGTTGGCTGAAAGAACTCTGATGCTATTTTTGGGACTTGCCTCTTCCCCACTTGAGTCAGGACAATGGAACTGTCGGACACTTTGTCCTTTCCTGCCGCGAAGTGGGACTGTGACCCCAGACTAACGGAAGGTCTGTCTGGATCGGAACTTTAACAGAGTCAACAGAAAGACGGAAGAGGGTTGCAGTGCCCTGAAATCCCAGGGGAGGCTCTGTTTCTGTCTTTTCAGGCCTGTGGGTCCTTCTTTTAGGTACTGAGTTCCCCTGTATCCTTTCCATAATCTCCACTTTTGCTCCAGTTGGCAAGAGACCCTAAGAGAATAGAAAATTTGGGGGGATGGGGAGCTGGGCAGAATGAGGGAGAAGGCAGTGCCCTCCCCTCACACTGCAGGTCGCACAGGCCAGTGTGCACCAGCTGAGCCATTCTGTTCTCCCCAGGCACGCCAGAGGGTGGCGCTCCGACACACCGAATAGCTGATGCTCAGAACAAACGGTGTGAGGTGTTCCGGAGCAGTGGGTAGGAAGCTCCTTCTGATGGCATCGGGTACCATAAAGCAAGAGCAGAATCCAATCAAATCTCTAAGTTTTCACCTGGGGCCCACTTGCTGTGGCCTTAAAGTCTGGGGCCTTCAAGACTCAGTTACTGAGGTAGTGGTCCCATCGCTCTAGGCCCAGTTCACTTGGAGTTCCTTCCCTGTCGTGTCACTTTGGGTAAGCTGAGAACATATCAGGTCAGACAGTTTAGCTGTTGGCCATTTTAATGACAGAGAGTGCATTTACAGTTCACCGTATTTATATTCTATACACATGGACACCCACAGGTCACCAGCAGAGAAACCAGAATCGGGCTGTCTTCAGAATCACTGTAAGCTGGCAGGCTTTTAAAACTGCAGTATCTACAGGATTTGGAGGAAGAAAAGGCTTGCCTCAAGCATTTAAAATGTTGTTTTTTGTGTTTGATGGCAACAGAAAGCTATTCTTAGATGCGTAGGGGCACGTGGTCATACATCCGCATTCTCTTCTTGAAAAAACTACTCCAGCCAACCAAGGGAAGCACAAAGTAGAAAGGACCCCTAACCAGGGGGACCCACAGTCTAAAAGGACTCGTGGTTCTCACCTAAGCCTGACCCAAACCTAACCTGAACCCTGAGCTCCGGACCCGCGGTGGATGCTTTGTCATCCGGGAATTCTGCCTCACGGGTGAAAGTTGGTCCAGCCGTGCTGCCCTGAGTGCCTTCCTTCCTTGGCTGCTCTTTTCCTGCACCAGGAAATGTGTCCGTCCTGACACATCCTTTGTCGCCTCGTTCAGACAGAGGCTAATGTCTTGTTTGGGAGCACTTGTAATTTGTATTTTGTTTATATATTTGCAAACAAAGCCTAATCTATTCACAAGGCTGTGACTCAGAGCTGAGAAGTAAGCACATTTTCCTGTTTCCACCAAGCAGGATGTTTAATGCAACATAAGGACCCTTTTTATTGCCAAGCAGGGTAATGATTTTCTGCATCTTTTAAACTTGGATTGAACAATTTCATCCTACAGAAATAAAAGAATTGGTCTGTAAGTATACGTATAAAGATGTACATTGAGTGGAAGAAAAAGGAAACAAGTGAATGCTGTCAATAGAGAGTGATTGAATAAACAGTGGTATGCCCACATTTCTGGAATATTATGTAGCTATTAAAAAGGAGGAGTTGGATTTATATGCACTGAGCTACGGGCAACATAGGGAGCATGTTGCTCTGCCTCAAAGCAAGTAGCAGAGAAGTGTATGTAGGATGATCCTCTTTTTAATAAAATCAGAGAAAAACCTTTTATTGGTGTGACTATTTTCATTCATGTGCGTTGCCGTGAACGTAGAGAAGAGTGCGGACAGTAAGCTGTTAGCAGTTGCTGTCTTCTCCGGGAGGTGGTGATGGGCAGTGAGGTCACCGGAAGGGCAATATAGCTGGGTTTACTTTGATGCCTTTAGGATTTTCTTTCACTTTTTTGGATTGTAATAAAAGGCCGTAAAAGTATGTATTGCTTTTTTAGTCTGAAAGAACAATCCATTAAAGTACATAATAAAGATAAGTCATCCTGAACGGCTTTAGTACTTTTTCCAGTTGGGAAAGATGGACACCTGGTCCAGGGACAGAGAGGATGTCAAATCCCTTTGCACATCATTTCCTGTCTACGATCTGTGATTGTTCCAGTGTTAACTCTGCTTAAAAATTACTGCATGTTAAATGTTCTCGATTTAGTAATTCACATATCATAAAATTCACCCTGCAATTTGGTGATTTTTACCGTATTTGGAGTTGTGCCACCATCACCACTATCCAATTACAGCCCATTTTCATTACTTGAGAAAGAAACCCCATACCCATTAGCAGTCGCTCTCCACTCTCTCTCCCCAAGCCCCGGGCAGCCACTGAGCCACTTCTGTCTCTCTGGATTTGCCTCTTGTGGAACTTCATCTAAATGATAATACAGTACGATCACAAAAGTGACCTTTCATGTCTGGCTTCTTTCAATTAGCATAATGTTTTCAAGTTTCACTCATGTTGAAGCATGTGTCAGCATTTAATTCCTGTTACAGACGAGTCCTATTCTATCGTGTGGTCATACCACTTTTGTTTATCCATTCATAAGTTGATTGACATTTGAATTGTTTGCACTTTTTGTCTATTTTGAATAACGCTGCTGTGAACATTCGTAGACAAATTTTTGTGTAGACATAGTTTTCAATTCTTTTTGGTCTATGCCTAGGTAGGATCGTTGCATTGTATGGCAACTCTGTGTTTCACATGTTTGGAAATCGCCTGTTTTCCAAAGCAGCTGAACCATTTGCAATACCACGAGGAAGGCACGTGGATTCTAACTTCTCCATACCCTTGCCAGCACTTGTTATTTTCTGTTTGTTTTTTTTTTAATTTTAGCCATCCTAGTGTGTATGAGATGGTTTTGATTTACTTTTCCCTAGTGACTTATGATGTTGAGTATTTTGTATCTTCTTTTGGCCATTTGTGTTTCTTTTTTTGAATAAATGTCTTTTCAAATCCTTTGCTCATTTTAAAAACTCGGGTTATTTGTCTTTTAATTGTTGGGTTATAAGAATTCTTGGTATATTCTAAACAGAAGTCCCTTAGCAGATACATGATTTCCAGATATTTTCTCCCAGTCTGTGGGTTGTCTTTAGTTTCTTGATGGTATCACTTAAAGCACAGAAGATTTTAATTTTGAGGCAATCCAATTTATCTGTTTTTTCTTTTTCATGTTTGTGCTTTTTGAGTTGTATCTAAGAAACCATTACCTAATTCAGGGTCACGAAGTTTTACTCCTGTGTCTCTTTTAAGAGTTTTATAGTTTTAGCTCTTACGTTTAGGTCTATGACTCATTTTGAGTTAATTTTACGTATGGTGTGAGGAAGGGGTCAAACTTGTTCCTTTTTTTTATGTTTATGTCCTGTTGTCCCAGTACCATTATTGGAAAGACTGTTCTTTCCCATTCAATTGTCTTTGATGCCTTTGTCAGAAATCACTTTACCGTATAGATATGGGCTTATCTCTGGACTGCGTTAGATCCCATTGATCTGTACATCTATCCTTATGCCGGTACCACACTGTCTTGATTACTCTAGCTCAGTAGTAACTTTTGCAGTTGGGAAGTGCAAGTCTTCTAACTTTACTCTTCCTTTTCCAAGGTTGTTAGGCTATTCTGGGTCCTTTTCATCTCCTTGTGAATTTTAGGATCAACTTGTCAATTTTTCCGAAGAAGCCTGGAGGATTTGGATGGAGGTTGCCCTGAATCTGCGGATCAGGTCAGGGAATATTTTGCTGTCTTAACAAACTTAAGTCTTCCAATCTGTGAGCACAGGGTGTCTTTCTGTTTATCTAGGCCTTCTTAAATTTCCTTCAGTAATTTTTTTGGTAGTTTTCAGTGTACAAGTCTTATACTTTTTTGATAAATTTATTCCAAAGCATTTTATTCTTTTTGATGCTTTTGTGAATAGAATTGTTTTCTTAATTTCATTTTCAGATTGTTTATTGCCAGTGCATAGAAGTATAACTGGTTTTTGTATCTTGATCTTGTATTCTGAACCTTGTCGAATGCTTCAACTAGTTCTAATAGCTTTTATTTTTTTGGCATTCCTTACGATTTTATACATATGAGGTCACACCATGTCAGAATAGAGGTAGTTCTATCTCTTCCTTTACAGTCTTGGTGCTGAGTTTTTCTTTTGCCCAGGCATATTTGCATCCAGTACCACAATGAATAGAAGAGGTGAGAGTGGACATCCCTCTTGTTCTTAACCGTAGGAGAGAGCGTTCAGTCTTTCACTGTTAAGTCTGACGTTAATGAGGTGTATTTTTGGATGCTCTTTATTAGGTTGAGGACCTTCCCTTCTATTCTTCGTTCGTTGAGTGCTTTTGTTTTTAGTCATGAAAGGGTATTGGATTTTGTGAAATTAAAAAAACCCCACTCTACTGAGTTATGATTGACATACAAAAAGCTGTACATATTTAATGTACACAACTTGATGAATTTGGAGATAAATATACACCCATGAAACCATCACCACAATCTATGCCACAAACAAATCCACCACCTCCATTGTCAAATGTTTTTTCTGCATCTATTGAGATAATGATGTGGTTTTTACCCTTTACTCTTTTAATATGGTGTATTACATTGATTGATTATCAGATATTAAGCCAACTTTTCACTCTTAGGATAAATCCCACTTGGTCATGGTGTATAACCCTTTATATATGTTGCTTAATTCAGTTTATTGGTATTTTGTTGAAGATTTTTGCATCTATATCCATAAGAGGCATTGATCTTTAGTTCCCTTTTCTTGTGATGTCTTTGTCCAGTTCTGGTATCAGGGAAGACTGGCCTCATAAAATGAGTTGGGGTACATTCTTTCCTTTGCAAACTTTTGGAAGAGTTTGTGAAAAACTGATGCTAATTCTTGTTTAAACATTTGACAGAATTCACTATTGAAGCCATCTGGTCCTGGGATTTACTTTGTGGGTAGTTTTTTTGATTAGTAATTCAATCTCTTTACTATATAAAGAGGTCCATTCTTCTTGAGTCAGTTTCAGTAATTTGTGTCTTTCTAGGAATTTGTCCATTTCATCTAGGTTATGTAATTTGTTTCAGATATCACTCATTCTGTTTCTTTATAATCATTTCATTTTTGCAAGATCAGTATTTATGTCCCCTGTTTCATTCCTGATCTTAGTAATTTGAGCTTCTTTCCTTGTTTTCTTGGTCAGTCTAGCTAAATGTTTGCCAATTTTGTTGATCTTTTCAAAGAAGCAACTTTTGTTTTTGTTGATTTTCTTTACTGTCTTCTATTTTCCATTGCATTGACTGCTGCTCTAATATGAGTTCCTTCTTCTTGCTTTAAGTTTAGTTTGCTCTTTTTTTTAAAGTTTCTTAAAATGAAAGTTTAGGCTATTGATTCAAGATTTAAAAAATTTTTAATATACGCATTTACTCCTATAGGTTTCCCTCTAAGCGGTGCTTTAGCTCCTTCCCAGAAGCTTTGATAGGCTGTGTTTTTATTTTCACGCATCGTATTTTATAATTTCATTTGTGGTAATTTTTTTCTTTGACCTATTGTTTACTTAAGAGTGTGCTGTTTAATTTCCACACTTGTGAATTTCCACATTTCATTCTGTCATTGACTTCTAATTTCACTCCATTGTGGTGGAGAACATATCCTGTCTATTTTCAATCTTGTAAAATTATTGAGGCTCATTTTATGGCTTAGCATATGTTCTATTCTGAAGAATGCTCCATGTGCACTTGACAAGACTGTATATTTGCTATTTTTGGGTAAAGTGTTCTGTTAGGTCTAGTTGCTTTATGATGTATATTACTTTATAAAGTCAACTTGTACTATCTTGGATATATTACATGATTGATGTTATGTAAAACTTCTCAACAAAATATTGTGAGGGAATGCATAAGATTTTAATAATTACTTCTACCTGGGGGGGACTATGGATGGCTTCTCTCCCCTTATTCTATTCTTTTTATTTTCCAAGTTTCTTGAGATGACCATGTATTATTTAATAATGGTAGCATAAAACTAAATTTAAAGAAAATCAGATAAAATAGAAGAGTACAGCTGGAAAGCCTTCCTGGTGGAAGTGATGACATTGTGGTCAGATTTATCCAGATGTCTTTTTGACCACAGAGCTTGTGCAAACAGCAGGTCCTCAGTAGCTGTTTGTTGAATCAAAGATGATAGCGTTGTGAGGGTGATTTGGATTTCCATCCGTCCAAACACCAGATACAAATATAGGGACTTAAATGGATCCTGTAGCTTTCACATGAAACCTGTAGTCTTAGGGCAACTCATAAATATCAGATATCAGAAAAAAGACCTAAGACTTGGAACTCTCAATCTTTCTTTATTTGAGATGAATCTCCTAATATCTGCCAGTAGCCTCTTTGCTGTTGTCAGCAAGATGGCCTATTTTTGGACTTGGCAGCTCCATAGTCAATATTTTCTATTTTATGCTAGAAGAATCTTAATTAACTAAAGTTTTGCTGGCTATGTTTTGCTAGTTGTTCAACATATTAGGTCCCTTTAAATTCTCACTCTATGACATAATTATGTGGAATTGTTGTGATGACAGCAACAAAGATGTTTATTGGTTATATCCACATTTGATCCAAAAAGATTGGCAATGGCTTGAAGATGATAGAGTTATTTCCTACAACTTTTAAGAAGTGCTTTCCTGTAAATTTTATAAAGCTTAACAGAATATGGCACTGCTGTGATTTCTAAGTGCTCCGCTCTTGCTCACAAGCTGAGTATTTGCAGAATCAGCCTTTCTTGCAATGGGATCGGGTTGTAAATTGTGATGCCATCTGCAAATAGACTAATAACATGTGAGGCGATGCCAGTTTTCATGCCTTATAATTTGGGATGGTTCGCATCACAACTGTGAGTGGTTCTATTGTGAAAGCAAAAGGAATGCGTAGATTATGTCTCATTTCTCTCCAGACTGCAGTCTAGACAACAATGTTTATTCTGGGGCAAGCTTTAGCTTCTTTACATGGAGAAATAAGAAGCTAAAATACATTTCTCCCAAATCACATTTTCTTTTTATTTCCGAAGAAATATTCCCTCCAGGGAGTTTCTAATGCATGGACACATTTTTGCAATTTATGGTAGCAAATTAAATTAAAACGTCCTCTATCAGAGTCTGCCAAGTTCCTGTTCCTAATAAATCTGCTGCGTTTGGGAGTGATAGAGTCCATAAAACAGCTTTTGTTGCATCTCTATTGAGTTAGAACAGGAGCACAAATTAGGAATTTTCCTATTTGCTAAAATGATGATTCAAATAAAAACAAAGTCAATGGGGATCCCATTGTGCTCCATTCTCTTGCTGCTCTTAAAATTTTTGGTGTTTTTTCCTAGTTTTTTTCCTACGACAGGACTTTACATCAGAGCGAGAGTTTAGGAATTTAATGAATTTCAGACAATGGCTACAGGCCTAAGGAAGATAAAGCGACAAGTTATTTTTTTCTCCAAATTCGCATGGTATCTTTTTAAGTTAATGTAGGAGGATCACGTATGAATATATTTGTGTGTGTGTGTGTAGTGCATACGTTAGTTGAAAACATTTGCCCTTCTGTTGTCATGTTTATTTTACATCTGAAAATTTGTCATTGGGGTTTTTTCAGCTGTTAACTTGGGGGTTTCAGGGTACCAGTAGGGCTGCTCTGGATAGAAAAAGCTGATGAATATGTCTCCCCTCAGTTGTGAGTCTGAATGTTTTAATATAAGGGCTGGAGCAGACATGAGGTTGCACTGGGCAGAATAATGACCTGACCTCCCTCAGACCAGAGTTCTTGAAATGCTGGAAGTGAATATGTTCAGAGGAAAGGCTGAGCGCCCTGTGGAGGGCAGGGGATGCTTGGAAGCAAGCTCCCTCGTTCTCCCCTCGGGCCTTGGACTTGCAAGTCATACTCAGTGTAACAAAGATCTTGCAAAGAACTGGATTGACTGCTTGCTTTTTAATGAATAAGGAAAGGATAATATACCCAGTGAAAAAAACGTTCCTATTTGGTGATATTTGCTTCATATTGACTTCTCCTTCTCTGTCTTTTTAAGTGGCGTGCAATATTACACATAAAGGTGAGGACACACCCACTCTTCCTGAGGCAGGGTCATCCTGAACTTTGTTGTGAATCTAGTCCGCGTGTCTATACTTGTGTGGATCTGTGAGCAGTACGTAGCACTGCCCTGTGTGTCGAGGAAATCTACATGAATGTTAGTATGCTACTCTCAACATCCCGAAACAGGCTTTTTTTTCATCAAATGTTGTATTTTCAAGCACTATCCATGTAGATTCACATGGCTAATTAATCTTAACTGCTATTTAGGGTTCTGTTGTGGAATAACACCGCAATTTATTGATCCATTCTCTGATTGGTAGATACTGTACAATACAAATTTGGCCCTTTATCCAATCAAGAAAGTAACCTTCTCTTCCCAGTTTACTGGGTATTTTAAACTGTCTTCTTAGAGGCAGCTTTATCATTCTCCTTGGAGGTCCTGCTCCCAAATCCCAAACGCTTTTCAAAAGTATTCCTTCAGACGATATGCAGTACTCTATCCGAATCAGAGTTTTCGTAAGTTCAGTTTTCCCCATTTCTTTAGTTTCCTTGTTGATTGGTTTCCTGGAAGGCTGCCCAGCCAACCCAACCTCCATCTGCCTCTATCAGTTTGTGAAGTCCATCATTAGAACTTTCCTTTAATATCCAGTTTAAAAACTAATTTATGTGTTAAACAAAGACCTCCATTTAATTTATAAGAATTCCTGAAATCTTTAGGTAGGCGGATTCTACCTAAAATCAATGCTTAACTTAATCAAAAGGGGAGAACAAAAAAAGTCATCACAGACTGAGCTATTTTTTTTTTAAAGATTGGCACCTGAGCTAACAACTGTTGCCAATCTTAACCTTTTTTTTTCTCCCCAAATCCCCGCAGTACATAGCTGTATATTTTAGTTGTGGGTCCTTCTAGTTGTGGTACGTGGGATGCCGCCTCAACATGGCTTAACGAGTGGTGCCATGTCCACGCCCGGCATCTGAATCGGCAAGACCCTGGGCCACCGAAGCGGAGCATGCAAACTTAACCACTTGGCCATGGGGCCGGCCCCCTGACTGAGCTATTTTTGCACCCTAAAGTGAAGGCGCTAATTTCTTTTGATTTGGGATACTCATTTTTATTAAGCATAAAAAACCATATATCAGACCTAAATTAAAAATTATATTGTATTTATATACTATAAATATATATACATAAGTATATACTATAAATACAACGTAAGCCAGGTATTTAGAGAATAAGGTAAAATGGCAAAATGAAATATGTTTATGTATTTATCTTCAGTATATTCTGTGCTACACGATGCAGCTAGAGTTACGTAAAGCATCCTGTGTTTGATATTTGTTACAATTGTTGCTAATGTGAGAGAACTGAAAACAGGAACCGCATAGAGAGTAAACCTTTCTGTATTTTCTCTTTGGCTGGAGGCAGGCGACTGCCATTTCGACAGCCCCCACTGTGTGGCAGTAGCAGCCTGCTCTGCCCCTGCACGGCAGCGTTCACCATGGCATCCTTTCCTTCCTGGTAGCCAGAAAGCTGTCATTACGTGGATTCGAGTTGGAAGGAAGGACGGTTATTTAGAGTAAGTCCCTCAAAATATTGTTAATACAGTATTGTGTAATCATTTGTAGTATTGATGCGTGTATCATGGAGGGTTTTTTCCTTCTGATTTTTCTTTCCCAAATAAACACATTCTCCCATCTGTGTGGGCAACTGTGTATATACAAGTAATCATTGTATCTCAAATCCACTACAGTGTCAGCCAAGATATTGTCAAATAGTAAACAGACACATTACAGGAAACGTAGCCCCTCAGAGACGCTGTAAACTACCATTTAGGTAACGTGTCAGTTTCTTTGTGAATGTTATATTCTTCCTCGCAGCAGCATTACTTCCTAAGAGAAAGCGACGTTGAAGGAATTTACTGGGACTTATGTGATGGCCATGGAGCCACGACATTGCACATGCTCTTCTCATTACTGCTGGCTGGTGTTCAGAGAACATGGCTCTCTGAACCATGATGGTTAAGAGGCAGACTATTTCTAAGCTGTATTAGTATTACAACCCACATTTGAAATGGCTTGTACTTTCATAAGACAAACAATTGTGGAATCAGGGCTGGCATTAGGGACTTTATCTAAGACACCGTGATCTGCTTTAGGAGCCCTGTGCCTCATACATTGCCCCCACCAGAGAGCCACGATCCTTGAAATCCCAAATATTAGCCACTACTTAACGTCCTGCTGGAGAGAAGTGTTTGAACGGGTTGAGCTTAGTTATCAACTTTATGCTTTTCAGGGTGAGTTTGTCCAGCCCTACCAATGCGGGGTGTGGTGCCAGGTGTGTGGCAATGCACAGGATACACGGGCATATCTTCTTGGAGGGCATATTTGCTCCTTGAATAATATAAAACATTGCTGTTAAGTTCTTACAAGTAGGTCTGCACTAGAATGCAATGTTAACATGAATTTTAAGATAAAACATGAATCTTCAGTGAAATTTCCTGCTTGCAATGGACTGTTTCACCTTACATCCTCCAGACAGCTGGGGCCGTTGATTTTCTTCTCGTCTGCCTTAAGAGGAAACAGTAAATAGGAGGTGGGAAATTTGAGAAGCGCTGACCAATGAGCATGGATTTCTCAACATTAGCACCCACTGTGGCCATGGCAGAGCTAAGGGTGGCCAGGAACGATGACAGAGGAGTGAGTGTGAATGGCAGGCTGGCATTTGGGAGGATGGGACCTTGCATGGCCTTCATCCGGCCCCACACTGGGGCTCTTTGGACAGGAGAGGACAGTCATGGCGCCGGCTGCCTAGCGAGGGTCCAGGGCGTCTCCCTGTTTGCTCGTGAAACGCCTGTGATTCTCCCTGGTCTCCAGACTTCTACCCCTGACAGCTTTTCCCCTTAGTTTGGTTACTTCCCTAATTAAACAGTTCCCCACCTGCAAGAAGCCCACATGGACTCCTCCCTTCCAGATCCTACTCCTTCAGGACCATCTTGCTCACGTCCTGCCCCTTAGGATGGAAGATGGTTTGGAGACTCTGGGACACGTTCTTAACCTTCGAGGCTTCCCACCTGGACTCCTCACCTTGGCCCTTCATAACGGGCCTCCTGGTGGCTCTTCATTTCCCACCACTCCCCAGACACCCACGATGACCCAGCCACACTGATGTCTGGGCCATTCCCCAAGCATTTCAAGTCCCTCCCATCTTGGGGCTCCACCTTGCCCTGCCTTCTTCCAGGAATGCTTTTCCTATAGACTTCAGTTGGTTGCCCCTCACATCGTCCACGTCTGCAATCTAATGTGACTCGACGGGTGACACCCCTAATAACCCTTCCTGGGCAGCCTGGCCACTCACCAGCCTCGTATCTTGATTTACTTTTCTTCCAGTCCTTGTCACGACCTGCCGTGGAATGTATTTATCCGTTCATCTGTCGAATGTCTGCCTTCCCTCCCCGTCCCCAGAATACAAAATTGTTACGGGGTTCATTGTCTTGCCCAGCACTGTGTCTCCAGAACCACAAATAGTGCCCAGTTTATGGTCAGTGCTCAAAACACACTCTTGTATGAACAGCTGAGCTCTGTCCTCTTACAGATCCAATAACTGAGGTCGGATGAGGAGCATGAGGTCAGGGGCTGGTGGCTGGCAGCATCAGCGGGCTGCCCTCGCCCCCGACTGCTCCCACCAGGTGACCATTCCCTCTTCTGAGCATGACCGCCCTGTCGTCTGCACGTCTCCATCGCACAGCTGACTTGGCCTCCCGTCTCATCCTGGAGCTGCAGGTGTGGTCCTGTCTCCACGACCGGATGATAAGCACCTTGAAGGCAGGTGTGGTGACCTTCCTGCAGTGTCCACAGTGCCGGGAGCCCAACAGATGGCGAACGAATGCTTATTACATTCCTGCTTAACAACAAAGTAATGTTATCTGAAAAAAAATATGGAATCTATGTATCGAGGCAGGTGGGTAGTTTGTGGAATCAGAAATCCTGGGAGCTTTACGTGATTCTTAGACTGCTGCCTTACCCCGGCCCAGCCGGACCTCACCACTCTATAAATTTGGAAAGAGCAAAAGACAAGGTTGCCTCCCTTGGCATTTTCCTATCAAAAAGAAGTATTTGCTTTAGCAGGATCTGGCCAACCGAGGTCCCCAAAGACCACCGAGCAGTTGCCAGCCCCGGCTTTTAGAAACGGCTGGCTGGTTTTATCACCAGTTAATAGCATTTGTATTTGTGCTTTTGCAAATAACCGTGAGAAATCAATCGTCAGGCCTAGACTGTGTGAGAAAATTGCTGTCGGCTCCCGGACGCTGGCTGGGGTGAGGACTGCGGTCCGTCACGGTGGCGAGGGCGTGGAGGCTGAGAGGAAGGCTTTGTACTGGGGACCTGCTGTTCAGGGAGAAGAAGGACTCGGCGGTGGCTCCTCCTCTCCCCGCCATGCACACTCCCAGGGCTTTGGAGAGAGAGCAACCCCTTCATCTGTGCAGAATTATCCTATTGCATTCATCCTGCGAATATAAGCAATAGCTGTGTTTTCAGCTGCGCCTGCAAAAATCCTACGTCCGGGCCCCTGAGCAGTACTTTATTACAGTGGTTAAGGGGAAGGAGAATGATTGAGCTTGAATGCTGCCTCTGCCGTTTACGGGCTCTAAGATTTGGGGCAAGTTATTTAAGCTCTCAGCTTGTTTCCTTATCTATTGCGTGGAAACAAAAACGGTACCAATTGCTGGTTGTTGAGAGGAAGTGAGGAGCTGTAGGTGAGCGCTTGTCACACTAGCTGGCAGGCAGAAAGGGCTCATGCATTTAGAACAAGACATATGCATCCTTGAGTAGGGAAGAGCAGACCCGGCCCAGCCTGTGACTTTCCTGTCTTCAAAACCGTCCTGCTGTCCCCCCAGAGGATGAGCCAGCATTCTTTGAGACATTGGTTACTTCTCCGCCAGCAGCCCTGCAGATTTATTTTTTCTAGCTGGTTCAGGCCCTGTGCCTGCTGATGCCACGTTCCCTGGCTCTCAGGTGAGCGTGGAGCTGAATACAACCGTGAAGTTGCCCACAAAAAGCCCTGGAAAATGGCAGTGGCTGTGATGACAAGGGCAGCCATCTTTTCTTTCCCAGGGAAAGCAGACCCCAAAATGATCGTTACCATGAGATCCTGGGTCCAAGGTGGACTTAGACCTGAGGTTCTGGGGGAGCTGGGAGCCCACCTGGCTGAAGGCAGCTTCCAGCTGCGGTTTCTCTGCGCCAAGTGTCTGCAGGAAGCGGGATGACTGGAGGATGTGGATTGGGGCCGAGGATAGCCTCTCGTAAGGGTGGGGCCGAGAGCCTGCCCCCCGAGAGTTCCTTGCTGCCTCTGACCTGGGTGCCTCTGCTGGGTGATGGCTCTTACAGAAACAAAGGGCGCAGTGGCACAGCAGGCGTGGTCCCTCCTGGGGATACACGTGGCTGCGACTGTTGACATCTGCTCTTCCTGATTGAAATATCTAACAGGAGGCTGAAAATACAGGAGTAACTATGAAATTACCAGTTTCCCCCTGAATGTGATTTCTGTCCCGGGGAGCGGGCAGGGGTCCCCAGTGTGAAGCGTCTGTTTTGGTTTCCGAGGCTGCCAGGAGGTGGCGCCAGGGCTGGGTCCTTCACGCTCCCTGGGACGCCGGAGAAAAGAAAGCGCTTGGCAGAGCCTGGGGCTTTGCTGGTTGATGGACAGACGCCCTGGCCGTGGCCTCCCGGCTGAGCCACGCTGCTCTCCGTCTGGCCGAGGACCGAGTTTCTTGTCCCGGTGCGTTTTCAGCCAGCAGTTCTCCATCAGAGGTCACGCTGCTCTGAGGCTGTCTGGGCGCAGACGCTGACATGAAACAGAGTCGGGCTTGGAAAGAGCAAGATTAGAACTTTCCAGGATGTTGCACGAAGAAAGAATAGTAGAGATCACGCTATTTGAGAAATAGGAGGTGTTTGGATTGCATTTACTCCTTTTTTTCTGAGACCCTTTTCACTGATCTGCTGCTGTCAGCCCAGAAACCTACAGAGCTGGTGCCAGAGATTCCAGCACTTTCTACCAGGAGCGATTACGCTCTAGGGCTGATCTACCCCCAAGATCAATACAAGTCACACCGCCGTGTAAAACTGCCTTAGTGCTGGCGTCCTACATCCTAGAGCTGTGCCCCGCACTGACACGCGTCATCTCATCTCATCCTCACGGGAATCTGGAATATGTACTCTATGATCCCATTTCTCAGGCCAGAAAATGGAAGCTTAGTTTCAATAATTTGCCCAAAGTCATGCAGCTAGTGAATTGGAGAGTAGGAACTGAAACCCAGGGAATCTGCCTCTGGGTCAGCGTGGTTGCCCACGGCGCCCACTGAAACAGCCGAGGGGGGATAACCCGGCGCCCTGGAGGCAGTGCTCCATGTTTCCGGGCTGCTGGCGGTGCTGAGAGCACAGGTTGAGGGGTGTGGGAGTCATTTAATGTTTCCCGGGACTCAGCGCTGTGCCACGACCCATGGCTTCTCGAAACCTGGCAAGGGCCCCAAATTCTGAGACCTGACCACTGAGCTCTGCCACCTCCCTTGTCCCCTTGCTTCTTGCTCTCCAGGCACCTTTCTCTTTCTGGAATTTGCCAAGCCCATTTCTGCCTCAGGGCCTTTGCACCTGCTGATCTGTCTGGAGCTCTTGTCCCTCAAACCCTCACAGGGCTGGCTGATTTTGCTCAGGACTCAGAGCAGGTGTGACCTCCCCTGAGAGCCCCTTTCTTACCACTGATCTAACAGGCTCCTCAATTTCGGGTTCTCCTTAACCCATTACTCTTGTCCATCCCTTTCATCGCCCTTGTGATGAACTCTAATTATCCTCTCAGTTGGTGAGTTGGTTTGTTCACCTGGGCATTGTGTGTCCCCCTCATGAGAACGGAAGCTCTATGAGGCAGGAGCCTGATAGCCTGGTTCGTTCCTGTATTCCTAGAACCTAGAACGTTCTAGACACAGAGGGGCTTAATAAACACTTATTGAGTGAACATGGCGGCAGGATGTGATAATGGCTGGAGGAGTCGTGATCCCGCCCATCAGGATGCTTGCAGGACACAGGAACCACCGACCATGCATCCGTGGCAAAGCTGGAGGCAGCCTAGGATGGTGGTTGAAAACGGCCTCTGGTGCTGAACCGCCAGGGTTACACTGTGCGGCTGGTACCCACTGGCCGTGTGGCCACATTAGCTCTGCTGTGCCTCAGTTTCCTCATCAGCAAGTGGGAGATTCATAATAATAATAATACTGACCTCCTGGGATTGCCGTGAGGTTGAAATGAGCTAATACATGTTGGGGTAAGAAGGCGCCTGGCACACAGAGCTCTATAAATATTTGTCACACAAATCAACTATAATCAAGCAGAAACCTGTAGCTTTAGAAATCCAGGAAAATGAGAACGCTCGTGTTGGGGTGGGCCCTGCTTCTCAGAGGCGGCTGACGTGGATCCAGGGAGATGGGGAGGCTGAGGGGACGCTTGCCTTTGCTCTGGTCCCTCTTTTCTATGTAGCTGTTTATTCAAGAAATATTTTTTAAGCATAGGCAAAAAACAATCTCTCCCACTCTTTGTCTCCAACCGCAAAGTATTCTAGGAATTCACTGTATTTAATGGGATTTTTTTGGAGAACATTCATATCATTTGGATTTGACATGCACCGTGATGCTCTAAAAACCCCATAGTCTCTTTGCTTCTAGCCGTGGTCTTGCCTGTCCTGGTCGGGGTACCAGCTCTGGGTTGGAGCACAGCTGCTCTAGGATGATGCTACTTGGGAGAAATGCAAATTCCTCACTCTCTCCCTTCAATTAAATTCAAACAACATGCACTGAGCCTGACTTAGTGCAAGGCCTCGCGCAGGGTGTAGAGAGGGTAGTGAAGATGACGTTCCTGACGTCAGCATCCCAAGCCTGCAGTGCGGCATGCAGGGAACAAAGGAGGAACCGAACAGGGCAGAGAGAGGAGCGGATAGACACACAGCCCAGCATGGACTTCATGCCCCAGAGTAAGATGGGCTCACCGGTCCCACATGGAGGTGGCTCTGAGGGAGATGGGAAGCTAATGATAGCAATGACACGGGAAACGAAACAAGAGGCTTATTGTTGTATTAGAGGAGGGCAAACTCTGGGGAAGGGCCCTGTGCATCTTCAAGGCGGGGGGGTAAGGGAAAGAAGCCTCCCTCAGCTCTGAAGAGAACATCAAAGCAGCCCCGTGGATGGAAGGGAAACAACCGCGGTGACATCATGCGTGGAGCCGTTGGGCCCCCAACGCAGAACTCCAGGGCTGACTCACGAACTCTCACCCAGTCCCAACGCACGGCCTCGGGACACAGGGGCAAATAATAACAGTTAAAACACACAGAAGAGAAGAACCACGACAGCACCTGTCGAAATCAATAAAATGCCAGTTTCTAAAGATGGCACTTGCAGGGGTTCTGGAGGGCCCACAGCAAGGAACCCCACAAGGAAGAGCCTTTGTGAACGGGAGCAGTCTCCCACTTCCCATGGCTGGAGGGCTTGACCTCGGAGATCCTCCAGCTCAAGTTCCTCACTACACAGAAGGTAAACTGAGGCCCGGAGAGCTGACAGTGGCCTCATAAAATTAGTAGTAGGATAACGATCTGAGTTTCAGCCTTCTGTTCTTCACTCCCTCAACACTCTTTCTTTGAGTCCCAGGGTCAGTGGCTGGAATGCCCCACCTCACGTCACGGGTGTGCCCAGATCCCACCCCGTTAGCAGGCCGATGGAAGAGACCCGCCGCCAATGGCATAGGTGCCTCTAAATCTTCTCACACTCACGACGTCTTCCATGCCTGACTGCCTCTCAGCACAGGGATTTAATCGGCACCTGCAGTGGGACGTTTCTAAGTGGAATGGCCTCTGTGCCCCCAGGTCCTCCCCTGCCGCCTGGCTGTGGGCAGAACTCTCCGAACATCGCCTCACAATCCACTTTCTCTTCCTGAGATGCATCCTTGGAGGGCAAGGAGGCCTCTCCCGGCCCAGACTAAATGGCAAATAGAACAGATTCTCCTTTAATCCATTTAGGACTTCATTCAATTCTGCAATACATAAAATTTTCTTTCCATCCAAATGAGATCACTTGGGTTAAATGTTAGGAAACCTGAGTAGGTTGTGTGGGGTTAGGTTTACATGGGGTTTCCATCAGTTCCCAGCTCTTGGTCTGAAATTTGGGCACAGAGTTCTGGAAACTCTGACTTTTCAAGAAGTTCCTTGGCATTAATATCTCTGACTAAAATGGAAAGTGGGAGATGCCTCAAGTCTTAATTGCATTTGGCGCTGTGATTGGTGAGTCTTACGAAGCAGCAACAGTGAAGAACAACGATACTTGGGGTTGCAGAAATGTATGCGTGAGGTGGTCATGGAAAACTACCCTCTGGGATGGCTGATTTCTACTCAGTACTGGACTTCATCTGAATGTGCTAACTTTGCCGTGGCTCCCAGACCAGACTACAGGTGTTCTTTCCGTGGCCGCACAGCCTGTGATCTTCCGGTTCTTCCGTTCCCCGAGGAGTGCCTACTGTGTGCATGTGACGGGTCGAGGGTGCCTCTGTGCAGGCGATCTCACAACACGGGCAAGCAGACATCTCCTTTCAGAGCCGAGAGAGTGGTGACCGTGGAAAACAAGGACAGCCCTGGCAAATTCGCCTGAACGAGGGGCTCTCCCAAACTTTCCAAATGAAGGGGGCGCAGCTGGAGAGCTTGTTCCGCAGCGGAGCTGGCATAGTGAACTGTCCTTTGTTGGAAGCGTTTTCCGGTGGGCACGATGCACTTGATCCTCACAACAACCCCAAGGCAGATCCCCAGGGTTAACCCCACTCCTCCGATTTCCCTTTGAAACACTCTAACTGGCCCCTGGTCATGGACAAGTGGTGAGGAAAGGACAAGGACGCAGGCCAATATAGGTTACAGAGCGAAGAGAATATTTGTGGCTAGTGCTGGAAGGAAGTCACCACCAGCTGAAAAAAATCAGCTAAGCGGCTTTGGCTATCAGGCTGGCTGGTAGACCGGATGCTGCAGATCAACTTGAGGGGCGGTAACGTCAAGTTAGGAGATTCATGGGTTTGATTCTGTTCAAGTTCAAGGAGACAACCCCTGTTGGGTTAATCAGTCACTGAAAAGAGTTGATTGGTGAGAAAAAATATCTCATGGTACATTTACCCAAATGTTTTAACTATTAAAATGGTGCATGATAATTATATATAAAAAAAGAAATTTACAAGGAGAAAACTTCTTCATTTGTTCTACAAGTATTTTCTAAGTATCTGCTGTGTGCCAGACATGCCTGAGGGGTGTGGTCTGTAGCCGTGAACAAAACAGACAACAGCTGTCCTGGAGGAGCTTACAGTCCGACGACGGAGACGAAAGGTAACAGTAATAATTTAGTAAAGTCTACAGCCCGTATGTTAGAAGAGGATAAGCCTATCGAACACAGGACAGGAAAGGGCAGAAAGGGAGGTGGGGCGGGGAGGGGCAGAGTCCTCATCTGAAAGAATGATGGGGACAGGCCTCTTTGCAAAGGTGACAACTGCACAGAGATTTAAAGGAGTGAGGGAGTGAGCCTTTGGGACATTGATGGGTAGGACATTGCAGGCAGAGGGGACATCCAGGGCAGAAGTCCCCAGTGCCCAGACGACAGTGGGTAAGGGAGAGAGTGGCAATGATGAGATTAGAAAGGTGATGGGGACCAGGCCGGGAGTGAAATGGATTTTGATCAGGGAGATGAGGTGAGAGGCTCACACAGTAATCCAGGTGAGAGAAGATGGTGGTTGGACCAGGCTGGCAGCAGGAGGGATGGTGAGAAATGCTGGGATTCTGTAATTTCTCTTGAAATTACAGCCAACATGATTCCTGATAGACCAGCTGTGGGATGTATAAGAAAAAGAAGAGTCGAAAGATGACTCCAAGTCTTTTGGCTTTAGTAACTGGAAGAATGGGCTGGCCGTCAACTGTGATGGGGCGACCACAGTCGGGGAGATGTTTGAGGGGCACGTGGGTAGCTCAGGTTTGGACGTGGGAGGTTGGAGACATTCAAATGCAGATGTGGAGTAGGCAGCTGGATATGTGGATCTGGGGTTCAGGAGTGAGGCTGGGCGGGGTTGTTGGTCACAATATTGAAACTTTTTATCTAATAGCAACACCTGTCTCTCCATTTATTGAAAATTTCTCTTACATGCTTGCCTCAATTTTTATAGCATACACAGAACAACCTGCTTATAAAGAACACACCACACCGTGAGTATGTGTGCACGTGGGCACGGAGAGCCACATACTCTGGGCCTAAGTCTGAAGTGTTTATTGGTATATTTTCCTCCAAACGTCCTTCTTTTTTACCATTTCTCCCGTCTTGCTCCCGCCAAGTCTCTGACTATCCAAAGGAGCGATTAGGCATTTGCTGTCTGTAGATTTTTGCCTAAGGTCATCTCTGCTTCTGGGAAATGTAAACAGGAGACACTATTTAAAGTTTGGTATCCAGGCCATTTTTAAAAGTTTTGATTCTGAGTAGCCAAAAAAATAATAAGTGTCCACAACATTTAAGAAAGGGATTGGAAGAGGGTGAAAGTTGATCAACCTCTTTTCCAACACTAGTCAATGCCCCTAAAGCGGGTTTCCCTTCTTGCGTCAATGTTGATGTGGCTGTTTTGACGTAGGCGTCTTGACCCAGGATGTTTCGGTGCCCACTGAAGCAAACAGAAAAGGATCCAGCGATCACACTTCCACTTCCGTGCATTTATCCCGCAGATGCACTTGCGCAGATGCGTGATGAATTCTGCGCCAGCTTATTCATTGCAGCACCATCTGTAATAATAACAGGCTGGAAGCAACGCCAACACTCATCAGCAGAGGGCCGGTGAATCACAGCACAGCCATACAACAGATACCACGCAACTATAAAAAAGAGTGTGCCGAACAGTGTATACAGTACGCTACATTTTGCTTAAAAAGGTGGTGGTGGGTGATAATATATAGACTAAGCAAGTCTAGGAATTCACAAGAAGATGATGATAGTGGTTACCTGGATGGTAGAAAACAGGTGGAGAGAATACAGGGGTGGTGAGACTTTCCACTACAGACTTTTTAATTAAAAAAAAATTTAAACCGTAAGAATGCATTGCCTAAGTTTTTTAAAAAAAAATGCCCGCCCATGTCATACATACCACAGATATCTTCCCCTCCTCTCAGACCCGCTACCTCCTGCCCAGCTCGACTCCAGCCTGAATAGCTTCTCTGAGCCTTGAGTGATTGTGGAGGGAAACCTGTTTGCCTACCGTCTTGGTGATTCGAAACGTGATGCGGTTGTGAAGAATATCTAGTTCAAAGTGCCAACTTTTTCTCCCACCAGTTCAACAGAGATGTGAAAAATGAAACTAACTTGCTCCCCAGATTAAGAAAGCTCTCAGGGTTTGGTACAGCCTTTCATCCATTCATGCTCATTCACTCAACCAACCAGCAGACATTTACTCAGACCCGTCCTGTGCTGGCCTCTTCGCTGGATTTGGACAGATTGTGCCGGTCATGAGTGAGGAGGACTGATGGTGGTGTCCCCAGCTTGGGGCTGGGCGTCGGCTGGGAGGATGCTGCAGGCCAGAGTCTGGACCGGGAGCAGAAAGAGGGGGACAGGAATGACATGCTCTCTGGATGCCCCCGCTCCCCCTGAGGCAGGGAGGACTGTCTGTCTTGCCACCACTGTGAGGCTCGGAGAGGAACAGTTCATCAGTTCACGTGACCTTGCGGGAACCCTGTTCTCTGTTGTCTGAAATGGACTTCACCTTCAAAGACATCAGAAGCAGAGAAAGAACCCCACCCAGGCAGGATAGCAGCAGCGGCTTCTGTTTTTCAGAGGACGTAATGCTGACTGCCAGTTCTCATTGCCTAGTGACTTTCTGGCTCCATTTATTTTGTTGTGTTGTACGCTTTCAGCTCTGAGGTACGTTAAGGCAATAAACTGAAAAGGCCCCACTTTGCTGTTCACTAGTTTGAACCGATAACTCCCAGAGCTGGGGGATGGCGGAGCTGCCCAGGACACAGGCAGGATCTTTGTTTTCTGTTTTTTATTGGCAGGTCTTCTCAGGGATCCTACAGCTGCAAAAAGAGTCTTGGAAATTTCAGAAGTAAAACAATGAAGTAATTCCAGCCTCTTGGGTCTTTTGTTACACCAGAGAGACTTTTCTCTGCGATCGAGGAAGTTGTCTCATGCACAGGAAAATTTGATCTCAGCTTATTCTAATTTTGGTACATTACTGTCTCAGAGCTGAGGCCTGAGTTCCTACCATTAGTAAAATCACTCTTTGGGGGTGATTCTGACCCCAATTAAAATATATTTGGGGGTACCACCTGGCCTGTTGTTCATTACTGACATCTGGTCAAGACTTGGCTTCCTGGAACCAGCCGAGTGGTACAGGAGAGGACAGTACAGAAGCGGGTGAGACGCAGAGCGTGCACGCTGACGAAGACAGGAAGCCATAGTCGGAGCCCAGGCTGCAGGTTAGGTGGGAGGCTGAATGGGGTGGGCAAGGATTCTGAACCATGGGGTGAGGGGCGAGCACTGAGTTGGGAGAGGAACAGAGTGTGCATAGAACAGAAAAAGGTGAGAGGGAGGGTGGTGGCAGAGGACCCAAGGCAAATCTCACTTATTTCCCAATCTTGTTGGGGACTGACCCTGCTCAGTATTTGGCGTAGGAGAGTCTGCATCACAAGCTTCATACACGCTTTCACGTTGCTTCCTCTATTGCAAATTCCTCATCGAGATCTCCTACAGAGACTTGTTTCCTTGGCTGACTTGTATTGTCATCGGAGATCTTTGGATATTGAAGTAATTGGAAACTGCAAGTAAGAACACACTTAATATTCTTGAGGCACAGTGCAATCTTAGCGATGCTCCCTTATTGGAGAAGTCACGTGGGTCATCCTGTCACATCTCGGTGCTGCTCAGCTGCTCTGTGACTAAGGATTTTGGCTGTAGTTATCGCTGAAGAGCTCAAAACTTAGCAATTAATTTCTGTGACTCGATATTGCAGTGTTATTCCATGTGTGTAAACACCATGTGTTCCTGTTTGCAGAAGGAGTGATCTTTCCCTTTAACAAAGGGCTCGCTCATGACAGCCAGGACAAAGCGCAAGGTGTCGTTTGAGAACGGCGACCTTGGCTTTTATCTTGAAATTGTCATTTTCACTTTTACATCAAGGTTAGAACACGGTGACAACTTTTGATTTGTATCACAAGAACATTTAAACATGTATTTCTGCTGTGCAAAATTGTATGCTACAGAGACAGCAAGTCCACCCATCCGTGCCTCCACCCATCCGTGTAGCAGACGCTCACTGAGCCACTTGCCTCTGGTGCTGGGCATTTGGGATGTAGTGATGGGTGAGCACAGACCAGTCCCAGCCCCTCAAAAAGCTTACGGTCAGTGGGGGAGACAGACGCCAGTCAAATAAACACAGAAATACCATTGTTTCAAATTATGGTAAGTGCTATGAAAAATAGGCACGCAGTTGCATGAAAGCATTTAATCAGGAAAGAGATGTTTCATCTGAGAAGTGAAGAATGAATAGGAGTTAACCAGGCGAAAGGGCTGGGGGAGGAGTGGGGGAGGGAGGGTGCAAAGAACATTCCAGACGTAAAGGAATTTGGAAACTGAAAGACCAGTGCTTGCAGAGAGCAAGTCTTCATGTGTGACTTTGCCTGTGCTGTTGAACTGGGTTGTGTTTTACATTTTTTATTTGAAAAATGAAGGTTCTGATGCTGGCTCCCTATCATGGTAAATAGCAACCGTCCCATAATTAATGAAAAATCGAGCAGCCCTTTGGAGTCCTAAAATGAAAGATGCTGTAATGGCATAAACTCTGCCAAAAGCTACAGCCAAGGGGGAAAAAAAGCAATAACTTGGCTGTCTCCTCCACTTGAGGCATGCAAGCAGATAATGAGAGTCCTCTAATTATCGTTTGCTCTGTGATGAAATCGGAGTTGAAGTTTTCTGCAAATCAGAACTCGATTCCTCTAGGGAGGAACTGTGAGCCTCTTTGCTGGTCCCCTGCGGCTGGACGGGATGAGTTGGCAGGCCCAGGCTGGGGAGTCCGCTGTATTCCAGCATACGGGCAAAGAGTTTGCTCTTTAAAAGGTAGTGGTTCAGGAAACCAAAACAGTTCACTCCCATTACCTTGTTTACAAAGAATCGGCTTTCTTTTTAGGCTGAGGTTTATCTGAATAGACGTTTCTGATCACTTGCATGCTGTATACTGGGCTAACCTGATTTTGCCAGGAATCCACTTGGAAGGCAGGTGAGTGGCGGGCCCGTGAGAATCCAGGAGGAGACTCTGGGCTCCCCTCCTGTGAACTGCAGATTGTCACCCCCAGCTCGGGGCCTGCTCGATTTGGGGCCAGGTGAGCAAGTAGTGAAAATGAGCCCCAGCGCAAATGCTCATTTTGGTGTAGAAACAGGTCTGCATTTCACCAAGAAGGAGCTTCTAGAGCAGAAAAGAGGCTGAACTCGTTGGCAGAGCCCAGCCTTCTGCTGTGATGGGGCCAGCAGGGCCCCCAGGAGGCGGAGGGTGGTGTCAGTCCCCTCCTGCCCCTGCCAAGGAGTGCTCAGGCCGTGCAGCAGCTCCCTTGGTGCCCATCTGGACTGTGCTCCCTCCTGAAAGGCAGCTTTGCACGGCCTTCCCTGCCCTCTGGGGTCACTGCCATCCCTGCCTTTAGATGGCCCTCCCTCACTCCAAACTGACCGTTCATTGTCTGGACCCCATTTGCCTGTGGCCAGAACCCCGGCCTTAAAGGCATGTTCAGACCCCACACATTCTTTTCCCCTCTCTCAGCTCCCCTCCATTCCTGCCCAGGTGGACCTACCGCATCCCCTGGGGTAGCACCCGGCCATCTCCCACTTTTTTCCGTTGGGCCTTCATCCCGCTGGGTGAGCCCCGCCTGCTGCGCTTGTCCATGCTGCTGGTTGGGTCGGGTCACTCTCTCTGTCCCCCAGCACTTAGATTCCTGGAGGAAGGATCAGGAAGAAGGAAGCCCACTTCAGCCTCCAGCTAAGAGGTGTTCTCTATCCAGCTAGGACCAACGTTTGTGCCGGGGTATCACAGCTTGCCCAGCCATGGATAATGGGGCACTCCATTTTTATCTGTCTAGTGGTGTTTGTGTTGGTGGTTCATCTGGCAGGCCCCCGGAGGGAGGAGGTGAGTGGTGGCCTGAGTTCCAGCTCTGTAACCGCACAGTTAGGAACGGTTCCACTGAAAACACAATTTGGGGTCTGATAATCAGGAATGCTGCTTTCCATCTGGTGGTTCTCACGCTCTGGCAACTGTGGCAGAGGAGAGGCTACGTGTTCAAGTCCATTCCCATGTGTCTCCTTCCGGGCACACGGGAAATTACAGTTCAAACTCCCTTAAGTTTGGGGGGGCCTCGTGCCTCGTCTGTGACGTGCTCCCGCCTGGCTGAGGCCGTGAACGACTCCTCGATGATGCTCTGGCTTCTCCTCCTCTGCTACAGGGATGACAGGGGCCCCATGCTCCCAGAGGATGCGGCTACAAGATAGTGGGGCTCTGTCAGCCCAGAACCCCAAGTCTTGCTGGTCCCCCCTGACCCTGGGTTTTCAGGGGCTAAATGGAGGATAGTAAATCCTCTACTGCTAGGCTTTGCTTTAAAGCAAAAGGAGAAGAAAAGAGAATATGTTTGTTTCAGACACATCTGCTTAATTCTGTGTAGATGGTCGAATTTTCTTAACTCGGACTCGACGTGACAAATGCCTGAAGCTCTTCTGTCAGAGGGTTTAGCATCTGTGGAGTCATGGGTAATCTCATCAAAGACATTTTAATGATTGAAACAATGCATTGAGCCAGGTAATAGCTAGAAATCCTGCCCGCCTGCTTTCCTCACTAGTGTAGGAAGAGCCCCGTCGCTCCTGAACAATAACCTGTTCTCCAGCTAGTCCACCCCCTGTCGTCGCACGGGAAGCTTGGGGAGGGTTTATAACCACAGAAAATGGAAAGAGAAGGCTTCCATAATTTTCTCAGCTTAGGGCGGCCGCATCCAAACACCACAGGCTGGGGGCTTCAACACCAGACATTTGTTTTCTCCCAGTTCTGGGGGCTGCGAGTCCAAGATCAAGGTGCTGTCGGGGTCGGCGTCTGGTGAGGCCTCTCCTCCTGGCTGTAGATGGCTGCCTCCTCTGTGTCCTCACGCGGCTTTGCCTCTGTGCACGTGCGGAGAGAGATCCTAGTGTCTCTTCCTCCTACAACGACATCTGCCCTATCGGATGAAGGCTCCACCCCATGACCTTGTTTATCCTTGATAACCTCCTTATTGGCCCAATCTCCAGACATAGTCACCTTGGGGTGAGGGCTCCAACATATGCCTTTTGGGAGGATGCCACTCAGTCCGTAACAGAACTATTTGCGTAACCAATCTTCAGTAATTAGGTTGTCTTCTGCCACTTCCGTGGATTTAGAAGCAGTGCATGATGTGGGGACACTGAGGAGGACAAGAGGAATGGCAGTGGCTGCGAACAACCCGCACTCATTAGGGGTGTGGGCCTCCCCTGTATCAGGGAGGTGTCCCCTCTGAAAAGGTCTTCCGGGATTGCCCACATGCTCCCCAAGTATGGAGGGAGATGACAGCCCCCTCCCACCATCTGTTGCCCACGCTGCAGTCAGGTGAAATCTAAAATGCAGATGTAAGAAGTTTACTCCCCAGCCTGAAACCCTTCCATGACTTCCCACTGCCCTCAGGATAAAACACAAAGTCTTCAATATAGCTTGCCCACCATGAGGTCTTCCACACCCAGCATAATGCAAGACACATAGCGCATGCCCACAAATGCTCACTGAGCAAATAAATGATGGAACCAGCACCAGCCTCCAGTATGGGGCTTCCCCTGCTGGCTCTGAGATTAGCAGGCAGCTTGACAACATTGGGCAGAGGCCCTGAACCCCAAGTGGTCTGAGCCTGGGCTCATAGCTAGTCAACTGACAATCTGCAAGTAGATAGTCTGATAGAAGCCTGGAGTCTGGCTCCATTCAGAAATGTATAGATAGGTGGGGTCCATTCATTGCAAGAGGCTGGCAAGCCATGGCCGATGGGTCTCATTGCAGATCAGATTTACAAGGGCGACTAGGGAACTTAACACCTATGCATACTGAGCCCTTCTCTGCCCATGAAATATAACTAACCCAGGCACCACCACTCACCTGGTTAAAATACCCACTTGTAAGCACAATTCAAAGGACATAACCTCTAAGATGATGGCAGATGTCACCGTGGTACCGCCTGCGACTTTCTCCTTCAGATTTATTTCTGAAAAATAGCATTAAAAATGTTATGGGCTTAAGATTAAAAGAAAAACCTGAGAGCTTCTTGCCCGAAATACCATCTTTGAGATTTACATTGGGAGACAAAGCTTCTCTCTTTTAAAGACATTTGTAGGATCTGCTTTGTCCCAGCTACTTAAATCCCTTTGGATGGCTCTTCTCATGTAGGAGTGGAGCTGAGGTGAGGATTAAGTCTGATTTGGCACTGATGGAAATGACATCCTGTGGAAATCCTGTGCATAAGGGAGGAGAAAATGTCCCTCCGTGGGATGCTGGAGGCTGGCAGCCATCCCTAATGTTGCGTGTAACCCTGGCCATCAAGCTCATCCTGCCTCCTCTCGGTTTGACTGAAAGGTTGTCATGAGGCTCCTTCTCAAGACGTTGACAGTACTGCTTCTATTCTCCTGCTCACATCCGGGCGTGTGCCCCTGCTCCTTCCGGTGCCTCCTTCCTCTCAGGTAGCTGATCCCAGGCCGTGGGCATGTGGTTTTCTCTTCCGGTCCCATCCCCTCGGCCACCTTGGGCTCTGTCTGCTACTCAGCTGTGCTGCCCAAGGGTGCTCTTCCCTCTTGTTTCTGTTACTTTCACTATTTACTTTTGTTTCTGTAAATTCTCAAACTTCCTTTTCACGGGTTACTCCTCAGCCCTTTGCAGATGCCTCTCTCGCTTATTCAGAACTGAAGGAGATGCTCACAGCAGCGTTGGCCCCATCTTGGAGGAACAGGGAGAAGGGCGTCCAGGCCACAGGAAGGAAGATCCATGAGGCCCAGTCGGCAGTAGCAGACCCAGGCGTGGGACACAGGGGCAGCCTCATTCCAACCATTTACTTGTTTTTTCTCCCTCAAATCACTCTGAAGTTTGCAATTTTGGTACAACTCCCGTCTCCTATGAGTTCTCCACTTCTAAAGCTATGTGAGATCCGGGGCCCGTGTGTAAGTCCAATCAGCTGGTGGAACCTGACGCTCTCGGCTTAGACTTCTGATGTGCGTGTTCATTCCAGATATGGAATAATTGTTCCTGCCCTTCCTTCTTTTTCCCAACCTGATCCATTCTTTTCCCAAGTCAAGTTCGGGTGTAACTCCCGCCTCCCCCATGACGTCATCTGCAGGCACTGTAACCTGCATGGATCTCTTTCTTCTTAAGGTCAGCGACTGATCTAGAATTTCATTATTCTTTTCTGTTTTCTTGGGGATGACGTAATCTCTCCTATTTCCTTGAGGACAGGGACCATGTCTTCCTCTACTTTGGACTTTTCTGTAATAAATAGAACAGATCTAGGCAATTAGGTATTCAGTGAATACAGTCATCCCCCAGCTTCGGCGGGGGGTTGGTTCCAGGACCCCTCCCCCCATAAGAAATCTGCTGACGCTCAAGCCTTTTAGCTGGCAGACCCTCAGTGGATGTCTGCTGGTTCTGCATCCGCGGATTCAATCAACCGCGGATTGTAAACATAGTACCCCGTCTGGTGGCTGAACCTATGGACGCAGAACCGCAGATAGGGAGGGCCGACTGCAAGTTTGCACTCTTTGTCCTGGCAGTTGAAATATAAAAGGGCTAGTTGAAAAATGTGATAAAAGCTCCAGCAGCTGCAGGGTTTATGAGCCGGATTGATCTGTCTGATCCTGACGTCTCAGACGCTTCATTTGCATGTCTGTTCCCCATTGGAGAAGACATTAAATCATGGTGATTGTTTCGACCTGTGTTCATTGGAGCTTTAAAAAGCAGAATTCAGGATGAACTTGGTCCATATTTGGTTAACACACAGATTCTCAGGTCCCATCCCAGACCATCTGAGGCTTGAGATGACCTCTCCAGGCAATCTTAATGTGGTTAGAGTTAAACAAACACTGTTCTGTGGGATTTTCCTTGCTGAATAAAACGATATGATTATGACCTGATTTCAAAGCATCTTCCCAGACAATCTTAAACGGAGGACTCAGGAAGATTAGGTATCTAGGTCACCCAGATGTTTTATTCTGAAATGTGTAATGCATCTCATTGCTAGCCCCGGCTCATTTATCTGGTCCCATGACTCTTCAGCTCCTAGCACCTTTTGGGCGTATCACACTGAGTAAGTGTTCGAATCTTTAAACCAACATCATCATCCGCAGAGTAGGTGTGCAGAGTCGCACGGGACGGCTTCGGAAGTGCTCAAGTGCGATTTTAGTCTGGCTGAGAAGCTTCTTGGATTTTCCAAGGTACTTTCCATTTGATTTTTCCTCTCTCTCAGATCGAAAGATCACCAAGACCTGCCTCTTTCTGCAGCTGTTGGACAGAGCTGATTAGGGTTGGCGTGGGTCTGTAGCTTATTAGCCCCCTTGGGTTTAATAGCTGCAAAGGTCTGGGCAGACCAGCGACCGTCACAGGGTCAGAGTGTGAATGGCAGCTGGTCAAGAAAGATAAATATGACAAGATGGGGAACAAAGCAGGGTTATTATTACAAGAAGTGTCACCCAGATAATAATGGAACTTAACCAATGAAAAATCACTTCAATCATGACCTAGCCCAAAAGGAAAATAACCCTTACACTTCCAGAATTTATTGCAGCACTGTGATTGTTTAGCCATTAAAATGTCACTTGCAGAATGAAATAGTTGGGGATGCTGACTTCAAAATGAAATAGTTTTTCAATTCTTCTCAAAATATTTCTAGCATTATTGGAAGACCAGTTTAGGTCTCTGGAGAAACAATTATGACTTAGGGCCCTTTTGAAATGCAGACCCACCTCTCTTTCCCAATTTTTTCTCTCTCTCTCCGTCTCGCTCTCTCCCAAGCTCATGAATAATTTTCTTCGGAATCATTTGAGGAACCATGCTAATGGGCACTTGAATTTCCAGCTCTGCACCCAATGCCGCTCACTACTGCTGACAGTACATCTCTGCTGTGGCTCCATGTGGAAAGACGCCCTTACTCCAGAAAGACGACCTCCGTGAGCTTTTGGAGTTGCTTCTTCCATTTTATGGCCCTCCTGCTTCTTGAGATAGAATACTGCAGATGTTCAAAACAAAATGTCACATGGCCCGCAGCCTCCACTGCGCAGTCTCATTCAACTTTCATTAAAATGCCATGACAGTGCAGAAAATGTGGAAATTTACAATGATGACCACAAAGAACACTGATGGAACAAACGCCAGGATCCTGGAGGAGCTCTTATTATTAGATACAAAGCAAAGGGGCAGACTTAAGGACTGCCTGTGGCACACCCAGGTTTCAGCTCACGGAAGAGCCACAACTGAAGATTGTAGGGAGACAATACATTCTCGACTCTCCACTGCCTTAGCCAGAGACGCGAGGCTGTACCCCAGAAAGCAGCGTCATTGCCTTACCTTGCAGGGGATGGTCCAGTCAGTGGCCAGACTATGCGTTTGCCATCGCTTCTCCAGCCCACTACCTGATTTTTCTGCACACATAAGAGAGACAACATGGACAGCAACGAGAAGGAATTAGGGATGTGTGTTGACTAGAGATTGTCTATGTTTTGGTGGTTGCAGCGTCTTATTGTAGCTTGAGTTCCTCCAGAAGTAGACACTGAGAGAATAAAGCAAATCATTTATTTTGGAGATGATCCCAGGAATTTGTGGTAGGGGAGTAAGGGACACAGGGAAGAGAGGGAGGCACATCAAAGTTCTTATCAAGCAAGTAGCCCTGGAGGGGACTGGAAGTTAATCCCTCTGGGGAACTCTGAGTGCGCCCCTAAAACACAGGGCTCAGAGTCGTCCCACCTAAGAGGTGAGGGAGCAGGGATGTTTGCACCGGTCCCCATCAGTTATCAGTTTAGGTGGCTCCGGGGGATGTGGTGCAATTTCCCTGGCACCTCCAGGTGCTGTGCGCAGGAGTAGAGTTGCCCTGGAGGCCAGAGAAAACCCGCAGGTGCTGACAGGTGGAAGGTTGTGTGCTCTGAAGCGCTAAGGGTGAGGGCTGTGGGCAGGCCCCGGACAGCATCTGCTGCCATCCAGACTCTGCACCACTCACAACCCCGTGCCCGGGTTAGCTCTCTCTGTCCTGCCACTGATTCTTCAAGGTCACACAGATAAAGAAAAAGAACCAACGACAGGAAGGTGGGTGGGCCAAGGTCTCGCTGCTGCTGCTGAGTGGTCCCAAGACATCCATCCGTCGCCTCCTTCTCTTCCAGCCTTTGCAGAGGCCTGCCCCCTTGGCCAGCGTTTCTGCAGGCTGAGGCTGCTTACCTGGTGAAGCAACCTGGGCCTTTATCTCTGAGGGGTCTAAGTCCAGGATGTGATCGATTTCTTCCATGCACCCTCTGTGGCCTGCTGGTTCTGATAACACCCAACGTGTAAAGACAGTGCTGGTTGCACGGTCACTCGAGGTACCATGCTCAGGTGTGCAGTCACGCCCTGGGCCCAGAAGCGTTCAGGAGCTGCTTTCTGAGCAGTGGAGAGCTCTCTGCTCCAGACGGCTGAGCTTGCTCCAGACCTCCAGGGTCTGCCGTGTGCTTCTCCTATGGAGGTTTGTCAGTGTACGGTCTAGTGCCATGGGACCCTCGGGGTCCTGGAGCCTAATGCTGGGGCTGCCTGTGCCACACGTGGACCTGCTGCAGTGCTTTCTCTTGCTCCAGGCCCTCTGGGTTCATTTGTTAGGGCTGCCATCACCAAGTACCAGAGGCCTGCAGCTTAAACAACAGAACTTTATCGTCTCACAGCTCTGGAGGCTGGAAGGCTGAGATCAAGGTGTCGGCAGGTTTGCTTTCTCCTGAGGGCTCTCTCCTTAGCTTGCTGATGACCGCCTTCTTGCTGCGTCCTCACATGGCCTTTCCTCTGTGTGTGCGCCCTGCTGTCTCTCTGTGTCCAGATCTCCTCTTCTCATAAGGACGTCAGTCAGACTGCACGAGGGCACACCCCAGTGATGTCGTTCTAACTTAATCCCCTCTTTAAAGGCCCTGTGTCCAAACATTGTCGCATTCTGAGGTCCTGGAGGTTAGAGCTTTGGCATCTCGATTTTGGGGGACACAGTGTAACCCATAACACCCACTCAAAGCCGACGGCCTTCTGGGCTCACTAACAAATGGGTTGGAGCAGTATTCAAGTGTGATGGATGCAGTCTTCGAAATTTGAAAATCTCTGCCCAGCATTGTGCCACTTTCTTAGTGGTAGGAGGTGCAGAGGACACTAATTTGCCTGCTTGGAGTGACCTGGCGTGTCCCAGACCACTGGAGCCCCGAAACCTTCACTGACCAAGGCAAAGCCCTCGACTGTTTGTGAGGTTCCCCTCCTGCTCTCTGACCACGTGCACGTGACCCCTGCACCCAGAGTACTTGGCCCTTCCTGCTCCCAACACGATTAAAGGAGCCGTGGGTATAGTGAAGCCCTAAGACCCTCTATAGAAGAACCAGATGATCAAGATCCTGTTAAAGTCTATTGTGACACAGAGCAGGGAGGTTAACAGAACCCCGAGGGCACGGCAGTGAATGCTTATTTCTGTCTGTTCCAAGTGACAGCAAACTGCTTTTGAGCTCCTTTCCAGTGGGGGTTGAAAAGAACACATTTTCCAGTTCAGTAGCCTCATCCCAAGCGCCAGAGGCCATGCTGGTCTGTTGGAGTAAATAAAGACGCTGCATCTGGAGCAGCAGCTGTCGCTGGGGTTAGCACCTGGTCAAGTTTACGGTTGACCACCAGCAGCAGCGTGATCTGTTTGGCTTTTCCTGGGGCCTTCGAGGGTCCTTGAGGGGGCCCCAGTCTCTGCCGTTCTCCTCACGGTGGAGCATTGCTTCCATTGTCTTGTCAGTGGCCAACAGGGGCAATTTCAAGGTTTTCACCTGCTTTTCTTACAATGTATGAGTCAGGGTCCAGTCAGGAGACAGATACCACACATGTCATTTTAACGGAGAGAGTTTAATGTAAACAATTGAGAAGTAGTTATTGAAAAGCTGAGAGGGCCAAGAGAGAACACTGAGGTCTCCTTGAAACTGCAGGTGGCGGGTCCCATTGTCATGGCTGGGGACAGGGGAAGAAGTTGGAATTATTCACACTTCGAAGCTTGGAGCAGGAACTGAAACTCAGACCTTTGAAAGGGGCCACTAGTCAGCTGGTGCTGAGGGCTCTGAGCTCAAAGCAGGGGCCCACGGGGCTGTGGTCCAGAACTCCGAGGAGGCCCCGGCCAGCTGGAGCTGGTATTTCTGAGGGCCACTCCAGGTGATCCTGCAGGTGTCGGAAAAGCTGCAAACTGGACCCAACGGCTGTGACTGCGGCAAACTGCCAAGGCCGGTGAGGAATGAGACTGAGCGATGCTGACAGGAGCACAAAGCCAATAGGAAGCACAGCTCCTTATCCCGCTGGTATCCCCTATTGGCAGGGCAGAGTGCAGAGCCAGCTGGCAAAGCAGAAATGTGGTTTGCAGAGCTCCAGCCCCAGCATCACAGAGCAGGACATAGAGGAGGGGTGGGGTTGAAGCTGAGAGACACCAGCTTAATAACTAGCACACGGCTCTTGTTCCAGAGGGCGGGCAACCAATGTGACAGTCCACCAATGCATATTCCAGCAGATTATGCACTCAGGGGCTAGAGAAATGACCACAGGGAGGCTACAAACACAGCGGACCTGGAATAACACGAATTGGGGTCCAGACTCCACTTCTTCCCCGGCCTCCAAGCTCCTTCTGTCACACATGGGCCCTGATGATATTCTGGGCTCCTAAGTGTTAGTGCCAACTCACATCCTATACACACAGCCCTTGAAAATCACATGATATTCTCCTTTCTCTGGTGCATAATTCTCTGGTGAATGGCTCTGTTGCTTTGGGAAGGGCTGGTGGAGTTACCGTTATGGCGTTGCAGGATTCTCCATGGGGACCCAGGCACTCCTTCAATCGATTGGTTCTAGATCTGAGAATGGGCTCAGGTCTGGAAACCGAGTGAGCGATCATGACTTTCCACTCGGGTAGCTGATGTCCGCTTTCTGCTCATCCACTTTTAATCTCTTGTGATCATATAGATCAAGCAATACATTTGTCGGCTGCCCATCTGTCTTGTCCTCAGGAACAGCATGGCAGCCCCAGTGGCCATTGTGACCTTGCTGTCCGCAATGATAATGATGGCCTACCCTGGCCTCTGCTCTTCTGGAATCTCATCATCCCCACGGACACTAGGGGGCCCAAGTGTGGCTGTCCATTAGGCTAGCACTGGCAGTATGAGACGCTAGAGGTATTGCTGAGGGGAGTCGAGCCCTTTCAACCTCTATCCTACCCGAGTCCATGACAGGAGGGTCCCTCAGTCATTAAGCTACAGCAGGCTGTAGGTCACCTCCACCCTGCTCATTGGAATGCCTGGATTCAAAGCTTCCTTCTGCTGGTCACTTGCAGAATGACCTTGGGCAAATTACTCAGTGTCTCTGTGTCTCAGTTTCTCTCCCCGTAAAACGGCAATAATAATAGTACTTACCTCGAAGGGCTGTTGGTTGGATTCAGTGGGTTGACACCTAAATTGCTTAGAACTGTGTCTTGCAGGTCATCAGCCCCTGAAGAATATTAGCTATTATCATTCTCATTAAAGCAAAAAGCTAACAAGAATGTTAACCATTATTGTTCACCATCATTCTGGAAATGATAGAAAGCAATTAGACATTAAAAAAAAATGAATCCAAACGTTGGAAAAGAAGAGACAGAATTATCATTATTTATGGATCACAAGATTGACCAACTGGAAGCATTCAATACCACCAATGAGAAACTCTTCAGAATTAATAAGAGAATACAGCAAAATGGCCCAAATCAATAGTTTCCTTAACATTCAAAATAGTCATCCAAAATATGAAATAACTGGGGAGAAAAATTCTTACTCAAGTGAAAGCAGGTCTAAAAGGGAAGCGCAGACCTTGAAAGGCAGCCAGGCGGGGGCCGTGCTCCCGGACGCCGTCTCACTAGTGCAGAGATGTCAATTTTCTCAAAATTAATCATAAATTAATTACACGATTCCAATCAAAACTCAAACATTATTTTCTAACTTAAGAATGATTCTCCAGTTTATCTGGGAGACTAAACAACGAGAACAGTAATAACAAATGTTAAAGTAGGAATAGCGGGATAGCCATCACCTCCAGATGTCAACACACATTTATAAAGTCAAATCGGTTAAATATTGTTACTGGCGGATAAATACACAAAACGAAAAAAAATAGAAAAGGTTTAAAAGTCTACAAATAAATCTTACATCTATATTTAAAGGTTAGTCTGTACCAAAGTTTCCATTTCAAATCAGAGGGGAAAGGCCAACGACCCCACAGAGGACGTTTCAGTCATCCGGGAAACAGTCATGTCAGCTTCCTCAACTCAAGACTCACCTAAAATAAATTCTTCATTGATAAAAAATTAAGCACAGAAACACGAAAACATAAGAAAAAGCAAAATCAGACAAATCTTATGTAATCTTGAGGTTGAGAAGGGGAAGGACCATGTATGGTGGAAAAGAAAGGACAAGAATAATAGTTAAATACATAGAAATTAGAAACTTGTGGTGTTATGAAACATCATGAACAAAGGAGAAATTGGGAAACATATTATAAAATAAATGACAGACAAAACACTGACTTTATTTTAAGAAGAAGAGTGCTCACAAACCTATGGGAAAGGTGTAAACAGCTCAGTGTAAAAATGGCAAGTAGCACAAATGAAAAAGTCACAAAAGAAAAATGTTAATAGGATATAAAAGAAAAATGTGTTTCAGAATAAAAAAATGGAAGTGAAAGCAGTGAGATAGTTTCCATTTTTAAATTTTGGTATCAAACCAACAAATTGTCATTTAAAAATTATAATATCCAGTGACGGTGAGGGTACTGGCAGCATGGGCCCTTCCACTCAAGGTTGGGAGAGGGTTGACAGGCACCGCGTTTCCGGAGGTAATTTTGATGCCATGAGTAAAAGCTTTGCAAGTCTGCCTTATGGAATCCATCCTGAAGAAATCAGCAGTTACGGCCAAATAGAAATGCAAAAAGATATTCCTCAGACTTTTTATAATAGTGAAACAACCTAATATACACAATCATGGTGGATGTTTTAGGTAAATTGTGTACATCCATAAGATGGAATACTATCCAGCCATTAAAAGTCAAATTTACCATCTCAGAAAAATGTTTATGATAATTTGCTGTGACAGAAGTAATGTATAAAAATATATAGTGTCATCAGTTTTGTGAAAAATGTGTGCAAGTATGTATATATATATGCAAGGAAAAAAGACTAGAAGGACATACGGTATTGATAATAGTTACCTCTGGGTGTAGGATTATGGGTAATTTTTTTCTTCATACTTTTTGTGTTTTCCAAATTTTCTGCATTGAACGTATATCAGTTTTGTAGTTGGAAAAGGAAGAAACTATGAGGGAGAAATGAAGGAAACCTAAGGGTTCCATGACTCAGCTGACCTCTACTCAGTTTCTGAGTCTCACGTTTACATAGAAGTTCTAGGAAAACAGAGAAAAGAGCAAGAATGTAGGGTAGCCCAACATCGTGGCCATGTCTTATACTATAACTCAGCAGTGTTTAAAGCCCCAGGAGCGTCTAGACCACTCTTTTGAAAAGTTGTTTTTTAGCATAATACTTTCTGACTATTAAGAAATTTATTTTGGTGTCAACTGGGTGACTAGTTACCCACCGAAGTTGATTTTAATACAGATTTTCATCTGATGTGGCCAGAAGGAAAATATTGAGGCCAACGGTCATTCCTCCCCTCCTGACTGCCAAATTCATCCTAGTGCAAGATAAATCCCCGAGAAATAGGATTTAAGGGTCTGCCGTCCTTGATCCCACTCGCTCCCCACCTCCATTTCCTTCTTAACGTTTGGTGATCATCCACAGTGACCCTAGCAAACTCATACTTTCTCAGCAAATAAAGACACTCCTCACCAGGCGCGGGCTTCGGCGGTTGGGGCTGCTCTATCAGTAGTCTGAGTCCCTGGAAAACAACCTAAGCTGGCTGCAGGATTTCATCAGGACTGTTCGACATCGGTGAGTGTGGGCCTCACAGTGGATGGTGTATCCATAATTCATAACGCCACTGAAACCGGAGAGAGGGCACCCTGAAACCAGAGTCCTTAATGGGGAAGAGAGTCTTGGAACAGGCTTAAAACAAGCACAGCTGAAGTCACGGTTACAGCTGGGTTTTGTCTTTCCAAGGGATAGATAAGACTGAATCTGTGACTAAGAAGCCAAACCCCTCTCCTACAATGCAAAGGAGAACAATGCATGGCTACTACTGACTAATTTATTTCAGTGGATGGACTAATCCAGGATAACTAATATTGTTTTATTCTAGGCATCGGGTGAGACTGGACATGTGAAAGCACTTATACACAGTTACAGCCCAGGGCTGTCAAGAACTGTTTTGAATTAGAAAGAGCTGGAAATACCAACTTGGAAGAGCTCCGCCCAACAGCCCAGCAGTATAAACAGTCCTGAGTGAGCCTGGCTTGTAGCTCAGGTTGGCCCAGGGCCTGAGCCCCTCCCTGGGGACGGTCCAGGAGGGGTGAGGTCCAAGGGCATTGGACTCTGGGCATTGGACTCGTTGCTTCCCTGGTCGTTATAGCTCTCTCAGGAAGAGCCCATTGGCTGTCAGTAAATATTTATTGCCCCTTCTTCCTTACTCCCTCCCTTTCTAACAAAACAAAACACATAAATAAAATCCCCATACACAAAAATAAGTAAAACAAAGCTTTCCTCTTTCTGGCATAAGTTACGAAGCATTCGATATACACAGCCTACTTACTGGTGACTTTAAATTCATGTTCCCAGAATCTCTGAATGGCCATGTGGGTAAATAATGCTGATGAGGAGACTGTAATAGGGACCCCCCGTTCCCCACAGCTTTGCTGCCTGCTGTCACTACTCTGTGTCACCCTGGCCCTTCCCTGCAGAAGTGTTAGGAGGCCTGTGTGGCGGGCGAGTGGAATGCAGCTCCGAGAAGTGTGGGGCCGTGATGGGACTCAGTCGGACGCTCCTGAGGGATCACCAGGACAGTGAGTGTCAGGTATAAGCAGCTTTGTATCTCCCTCAACCCGTATCACTGGCATCCTTCACCATGTGCGACAGATTTCCCAACAGTTACTGAGGAATTGTGCCGAATTCCTCTAGATCATTGCAGTCTTTAAACTTTGGTCCCCCTGCTTTGCGTGTTGGTGACTGGATGGCCAGTGGGTTAGTGCGAGGTGTTCACAAGGTCCAGGCCGTGGGTTTGACCACCAACATGCATCATGTAGTCCTTAAAATGTATGCTAAAATGTATACTACTAAAGATGTAGTTTCTGGACACAGGTCACCAGCTGGGTGCCTTGGTCGCAGGGGGAGAGACAGCAGTATCTCCTGGGCACTAGGAACCTAGCACAGGCTCTGTGCTAAGCATATAAAGCTCTTCTGCTCCTTTCAGCATCCCTCTGTTAGCCCCGTTTTAGAAGTGAGGAAACTGAGACCTGGAGGGGTACGTCGCTTGCCCAGGGTCCCGCAGCTTGCAGGTGGCAGAGCCCGGGTTCACGGCCAGATACTGGGCGCACGCTCCCCCTGCACGGCACCCCAGACCATGAATCCGTGTGCTTCGCTTCATCCCCCAGCCACCCCCGAGCCTGCTCCTGGCTGAGCAGTTCCTAAGCTCCTGGCTGTCTGCCCTCCCATCCAGCGCCTCTTTCCTCCACCGCCCACCCCTCTCCCTCCTCTTCCTCTTCTGGTTCTCTCTCCTCCTTGAGACAGCCTTGCTGGGCCCCAGGCCTCTCCTGGCCCAGACCTCAATTCTGTTTAGAGTCTTCCCTTGACCCCTGGTTCCCAAACCTGGCTGATCATCAAAATTGCTGGAGGAACTCCCAAAACAAGGCGAACTCCTAAGCTTACAACTTGTAGTTGTCCAGGGAGCGCTGATGTCCACTCGGTGCGAGAACATACACCACAGCGCACAGTGGTCATGGCGCTGACGGTGATGGGGCAAAACAATTAAAACTTGGCCAAACACAATTTCGCTCACTTGTTTTCCTAAAGATAGAAGTTAACCGGTAGCATGGTCTCTTGGCTATGGAGAATAGTTGTGTTTCTGCTTCCACGTGTTCGAAAGGGTCAGCTTTAGTGCCCTGATGCCCAAAAACCATTATACTCCGTGAGCCGAAGAGTCGAAAGAAAGATTTCTTGGACTCTCAAGGTCTGGTGGTAGTGCTCTTTTATTCAGAGAATAGCATGGGGACTGGACCCATGGGCAGTGAATGGCTGCAAGCATGGGGACAGGACCCATGGGCAGTGAGAGCTGCAGGCATGGGGACAGGACCCATGGGCAGTGAGAGCTGCAAGCATGGGGACAGGACCCATGGGCAGTGAGAGCTGCAGGCATGGGGACAGGACCCATGGGCAGTGAGAGCTGCAGGCATGGGGACAGGACCCATGGGCAGTGAGAGCTGCAGGCATGGGGACAGGACCCATGGGCAGTGAGAGCTGCAGTGTGGGGACAGGACCCATGGGCAGTGAGAGCTGCAGTGTGGGGACAGGACCCATGGGCAGTGAGAGCTGCAGGCATGGGGACAGGACCCATGGGCAGTGAGAGCTGCAGGCATGGGGACAGGACCCATGGGCAGTGAGAGCTGCAGGCATGGGGACAGGACCCATGGGCAGTGAGAGCTGCAGGCATGGGGACAGGACCCATGGGCAGTGAGAGCTGCAGGCATGGGGACAGGACCCATGGGCAGTGAGAGCTGCAGTGTGGGGACAGGACCCATGGGCAGTGAGAGCTGCAGTGTGGGGACAGGACCCATGGGCAGTGAGAGCTGCAGGCATGGGGACAGGACCCATGGGCAGTGAGAGCTGCAGCGTGGGGACAGGACCCATGGGCAGTGAGAGCTGCAGGCATGGGGACAGGACCCATGGGCAGTGAGAGCTGCAGCGTGGGGACAGGACCCATGGGCAGTGAGAGCTGCAGGCATGGGGACAGGACCCATGGGCAGTGAGAGCTGCAGGCATGGGGACAGGACCCATGGGCAGTGAGAGCTGCAGTGTGGGGACAGGACCCATGGGCAGTGAGAGCTGCAGTGTGGGGACAGGACCCATGGGCAGTGAGAGCTGCAGGCATGGGGACAGGACCCATGGGCAGTGAGAGCTGCAGCGTGGGGACAGGACCCATGGGCAGTGAGAGCTGCAGGCATGGGGACAGGACCCATGGGCAGTGAGAGCTGCAGGCATGGGGACAGGACCCATGGGCAGTGAGAGCTGCAGGCATGGGGACAGGACCCATGGGCAGTGAGAGCTGCAGGCATGGGGACAGGACCCATGGGCAGTGAGAGCTGCAGGCATGGGGACAGGACCCATGGGCAGTGAATGGCTGCAAGCATGGGGACAGGACCCATGGGCAGTGAGAGCTGCAGTGTGGGGACAGGACCCATGGGCAGTGAGAGCTGCAGGCATGGGGACAGGACCCATGGGCAGTGAGAGCTGCAGGCATGGGGACAGGACCCATGGGCAGTGAGAGCTGCAGTGTGGGGACAGGACCCATGGGCAGTGAGAGCTGCAGCGTGGGGACAGGACCCATGGGCAGTGAGAGCTGCAGGCATGGGGACAGGACCCATGGGCAGTGAGAGCTGCAGGCATGGGGACAGGACCCATGGGCAGTGAGAGCTGCAGGCATGGGGACAGGACCCATGGGCAGTGAGAGCTGCAGTGTGGGGACAGGACCCATGGGCAGTGAGAGCTGCAGGCATGGGGACAGGACCCATGGGCAGTGAGAGCTGCAGGCATGGGGACAGGACCCATGGGCAGTGAGAGCTGCAGGCATGGGGACAGGACCCATGGGCAGTGAGAGCTGCAATGTGTTGAGGGTTAGGGCTAAATTTATAAGGCATGGGTACATGACTTATTTTTACTAGACAAAGGAAAGATGTAAAAAGTCGTTAAAATGGTATCAGTGCAGGTGGGGTCTGGTTATTGTGTGGTCGTATAACTTTAGGTATGAATCGGGTCATATAGATGGACATGTAGGCCGGGACGCCTTGGGCTTCTCTCCCTGGGGCAGCCTTAATCCACATCATACTGGCTTATATTTGGGTGTTTGAAATGAGCGTGTTCTGGCCCGTGACCTTCCAGGACGTGTCAGCACTGGGAAGGAGAACTGAGACTGGCAACAGTACTTAGTGTGTGGCTACTGCTCATGGCTCAGGATGGTTAGAATCATAAGCACTTGTTTAGCTAGCCCTCCAGAGGCCTCTGTAGAATTAGGTAATTAAACAATTTTAATGATTTTAAAAATCAGAGTCAGCGAAGGCAATGTTTCCCCTTTGAAACGTGTCTAACTTTGAATGGAGGAGTTCAGAAACGCATCCTGTCTTACTTAGTATAACTCACCTGCCCTCGAGCCAGACCTGCTGCGGCTTCTGAGAAAGTTCATTCTCCTGATTCCTGGGGGGGCGTTTTCGGAGACAAATGGTTCCTCTGAGGTTCTGTTGTCTTCATTACTCCAAGCTTGGATGTTGTGGTAAATTTTCTCACTTTGATCAGTCTGGGCCATGAACTGCAGACGGTGAGGACTAGAAACTGTTTATTCCTAAGTCAAGAGTGTGGTTGGCACTTTAGGGGTCTCAGAAGACGATTAACTCGGGTGGTGGTGGTGGCATATGTGTCACACCAAACCTTCCAGGTAGACCGTGACAGTTACCAATGCAGGTGAGACAACTTGAATGTGTAGGGAAGCTGAGCGGCTCTGCCAAGGGCCAGTCTCCCCTAAACTCCTGACGGAAAAATCATCTTCTTCTCTGTAGTTAGAAATGTCACACATACAGATACACACACCCACACACATACACGCACACTCGTCAGCAATCTTCAACCATGGAAAAAACGTAGAAAGCATCTGTTCTGCTTTCCCTCGAGACAGAATAAGGGAGCGAGGGCTTGCGTTGCCACGGGAGGCATTAAAATTAGACTTCATGAAGAACCGCCTTGTGGGAGGGGCTGGGGAGCAGCGAGGGGACGTGAGAAAGGGGGTTTGTAGGCTCCAGTTGATTAAAAACGAGGAAAAGAATGTCCCTCTTGTAGACACTCAAAATATTTTTGAGTCTAACTTGTATTGGAAGAAAGATGGCTTGGATTTGAAGGGGATGAGAATATGCTTCCCGGAGATGTGCCCCTTTGGCGTAACAACTGTCTTGAGCTGGAGGCAAAGGATAATCAACAGATGCTGAAAGAAACCTTCTCAGATCCTCCCTTCTCCGACTAAAAGCAGAAACTCCTGAGAACTGAGGCCTGCTCTAAGTCCCCTCTCCCGGGGGTGCTGTAAGGCCGTGAGGAAGGTGGGCAGTCGGCACTGAGATGGGCCTGCAAACAAGCCTCCTAAAATAACCATTATCTTCCGTTAGTGCCCCCGCATATTTCCTTGTCACTTCCCACAAGTGGCCACCTCCAGCTCAAACCTCTTTTTCCTTTGTCTTGTCACTTCTCCACAATGTATCATTCTTTGTTAAAAAGTATATAAGCGCCCAGGCCTATCTGTTTTTCCGGCCCTTCACTTTTCTATGAAGTTTGCTGGATGCATAGGTAGCAGTCAACATTTTGTCTGTTTACTCTGTCTTTGTCAGTCTAATTTGCAGGGCCCTGGGCACAGAACCTAAGAGGGTAGAGGAAAATGTTTTCCCCCTCTCCTGTGGATTTGTGTGAAAAGAAAAACCACCGTAAGAACACAGTTCCTTTAGTCTCGAGGACCCTCTGGGGTGGTGAGGATGCCTGTGTTTAAGTCTCACCTCTGCTGCTGACTTGGATGAGGTCTTTAAACACTCCCCATCTTGAGTTACACCCTTATAAGCTGGGAAGAGTAATGATAACACCTCCTAGAGTAGCTATAATGCATGTAAGGTACTTGGAACGGTACGAGGCACGTTTCTCTTAGTGTTTTAGATGTATTTACGTATATTTGAACATATTCTCCATAGTTGTGGGCATGGATTAGATGTGACTACTCTCCTGAATGATCTGCATGCACTTCCGTCTAAACACAGGGAGAGTGGATTGACACACTTCTGAAGATTCTGAAGCCGGGTACCTGAAGGTCACTGCAAATATTCAATAACATTACCTTTCGACCTTGCAATGCTGTTCCCAAAACAGACATAGATGAAAAGAAGTTAATCTTGCCAATTTGCTGTTTTCCTGTTTACCCTGAGGGGTGATTCCCGGGTCAGAGGATTAAGGAGCTTGCTCTACAGAAGAAGACAATGCCCTCAAGGACCACCAGACGACAGCCCCCAGCTGCTGCTGACGCCCAAAGTCAGATTGCTCAAGGGTGTATCCGGAGTGAAAGAAACACAGATTTCCCCCATGTTTCTCTGAAACCCCTCCTGCCAGGCCCCTCAGCTCTCTAACCCCCCCCCCCCCACCTTCTTCTCTTGTTAAGGTGGATTTGGGGGAACCCGTCCCCTCACCTTCTTGTTTTGGCCAATTTGAATAAACATTTCTCCATCTCCAAGCACGGGTGGCTCAGTGATTGGTTTACTGCACATCGAGACGCAAACTTGAGGTTAAGAGGTTCAATATCAATTCCTTTGAGCCCGATGACTCTCTAGTCCTGTGAAGACTCCTTACTGATTACTCAGTTTTATGCAAAAGCAGAGCCAGGGTGTCTCCTAGATTGTCCAGAAGGGGCTGAGACAGGAGACACTTGGTACATAACTTAACTGCACACAGCTACCTAATCACGGAAGATCACCTGACATTTTGGATGAGCAATACGCTGATAAACGAGGCGGGCTGATCACTGTCCTGGTTATTAGTTAGAAAATCTACCGTCTTGATGGTGATGAGTTCTGATGTGGGAAAGAACTCACCTTGAGGTCAAACCTGCAAATATGGAGTTACCGCTTGTTGTTGCCTCTGTGTTTTCCTGGGGTGGCATCAGAGGAGACTCAAGACAACCCTGGATAGGTGTCACACAAAGATGAGCCCCGGAGACTTAGTATCTAAGGGTGTGGCGTAGGGCAGAACATGTCAGTGTCACAGGGCTCACTGCTGAGCTGCCTTTTCCTGCCAGCCCTCCAGACAGGTCAGAATGGCAAAACTAAACATGTGTTTGACCTTGCCAGGTGTTAGTAGGAAAAGCGTGCAACTAAAAGCCCCACCTCTGATGGTCTTTTGACATGAAGTTTCAGGTAATTGGCAACAGTGGTAAGATTTTCCGCCCATGAAACAACTCTGATCCTGACTAAACATGTGACTTAGAAGGTGGTCCTTGCAAAAGCAAGCTTCTCTGGAGCTGAAGACAAAGAGAACCCACTAGTGTTGTCCAACACACGTCACCATCACTGTCAGCTAGAAAGCTACCCCAGCGGCCAGCTCCGGTCTCCCACCTCCAGGCAGGTCTGCTTTCAGACGAGGCCAAATATACAAAGTCCAGCTCTGTTTCTTGGCCACCTTCCCCTATAGCCAATGAAAGTGGGTGCTCCGTCCAGACTCCCCAAGGCGAGGACTGCAGTTGCTACTTACGTGTATTTTGTAATTTCTGAGATTTACTCTAGTGGAGAAATACTGCCCAGGGAAATGCAGGGAAAATAGTCTCTGTGATTCCAGCCCAGGGAAATGCGTTTCGTAAGAACTAGGTTTTCACAATATTTGTAGCTTTGCGACATCATCTGATTTCTTACCTCCACCCACACGACACAGCCGAACGGGCCTTCTCTCTTCCTTCTGCCAACCTGCCCACTCCCGGGATTTTTCTGTTTAATTCTGGGAAACTTGTCTAAGAAGAGGACGAGCCTTGAAGCAAATAATATGCTGAAATGTCCTGGGCAGGAGGGGTCTGAGGAGTGGGCCTGAGGGACGCGTGGATCTACGGCCTGAGGGACAGAGGGAAAAACAGAGGCGGGCTCTTCTCCCCTCCTGAAACCACCGTGATCCAAGAACATGAACTCGGTAACTAGATACGCTTTTAGAAGACAGCCCTTCTATTTTAGAAATGGATTTTCTAGCTGCTTAAAAATCAGCATAGCTGCACACCGAGTAAATCAGTGAAAAACACTTTTTGTGCCAATTTGTGCCCCCGATCCGCAGCTCCTTCAGCAATCATCAAGGGTAGGGAAGTAACCAACTTTCCGTGTGTCGCGAAACCAGGGTACCTTTTAGGTTCTCCTGTCCGGTTTGGGCTGTGGCTTTGCAGGAAGGCTGTCATCTTCCTGCTTCCTTTGATGATACCTGGAGGGCAAGCGCATCCGAAAGAGTACTTGTTCATCTGCCAACCTTCTCACCCCCAACCTCTGCTCCCAAACACACTCTGATCTGTGACAGCGGCGCACGAGGGCACTGGGCTGTGTACAAGGTGTGTGTGTAGGGGGGGATAGTGTGTTATCCTCCTAGGACTGCTGGAACCAGTTTCCACAAACCGGTAGTTTAAAACAGCAGAAATTCACCCTCTCACAGATCTGGACACTAGAAGTCTGAGACCAAGGTGTGGCAGGGCCGCTTCCCTCTGAAGTCTCTGGGAAGGATCCTTCCTCGGCTCTTTGTTGGTGCTGGCTGTCCTTGACACCGCTTGACGTGTAGATGCACCACTCCAATCTCGGCCTCCATCTTCACTTGCCATTCTGCCCTGTCTCTGTGTCCGAATTTCCTTCCTCTTACAAGGACACCAGTCATTGGATTAGGACCCACCCTAACTTGGTACGACCTCATTTTAACCTGATGACATCTGCAAAAACTCTATTTCCAAATAAAATCACATTCACAGATTCCAGGGGGTAGGACCTGAACATATGTTTTTATGGGGGCACGGTTCACCCTACGCCGGGGGGGTATTTCTTGGAAACCAGCACTCACCCCTAGTTCCATCCATATTTTCTCCCGTGTCGCAGGGCTGGAAGTCTGAAAACTGGATCCTTCAGAATCCTGAGTATGAGAGTTCTGCTTTATTTTCTGCCAGTAAGAGGCACCTGTGCCGTGAACTTGTTGCTGCTCCCGTGGCAGCAGCCCGCAAGTGTACGGGCTCTGCTAGGGGGCGGCTGTGAGGTCTGGCAGTAACTTCTGGGTGTCCGCCTACAAACCGCCTCTTCTGGTGTTGTAGGAAGCCGAGGTCAGCAGGGGCAGTGTTCTGACAGTCCTGTAATTGCGGACTGAGGGAAGCTAACGACACCTTTCCCTGACCTTTGCTTCCTCAGCCTTCCCGACGATTTTGTAAACCTCCGGTTCCCTGAATTAAATCCCTTCCTTGAAATACCGTGAGTGTTTCCCGTGTTTCTGACCAAATTCTGATTTATAGAGTGTGCATGTGTGTGCGTGTGTGTGTGTGTGTGTGATGCCCTCCTGGAGAGATGTCTCAGAGTCTCTCCAGGCAGGTGGAGTTTTCAGCCAGTCTGTCTGAGACTCCCCCTCAGGTTTCCAGGGAGCGCGGCGCCCTGCGCCTCACCGACAGCTGAGAACCACTTGTGTGATGATTTCGCACTGTCATCCTAGGCTCCGAGAGCCACAGGACAAGATTTCTCTGGAGAATGTCAGTCTTCAGGGGCCAGCACACTTCCTGAGGTTCCATTGCCGCAAAATAAATACTCTCTAACCCCCTTGCTCTTAGATTACCATGGAAACTGCTCAGAAAAGCACGTCTTAGTTTTTTTGCTCAGAAACCTTCTCTGGCTCCTCGCTGACTGGTGAACTAATGCAAACACCTGGCCTGACGTTCATGCTTTCTATTCCAGTCCACCAGGATGTGGACTCCGCGCAGAGCACTTTCTCTGCCCCACCCTCACTCCTGCAGCTGTGCCTGGCACACGACAAGTTTTTGTTGATTGTTGTTTAGCGAATGAATGTACGTAGGTTTCTAACTATTTTTCTCACTGCTCACCTCCATCCCTACAGATGCAGCCGTGCATCCTGACCATCTGTCTTTTATTTTTGCTTGTCTCTTTGTGAGGGCTTCCCTCTCCCACCTCTTCTTTGTTGAAATCCCGGCATCTTTTAAGGCTTGTCTCAAAAACTAACCCCTTCACGACGCCTTTCCTGGCCTGTACCCTCGATTGGATGGGATCGCTCCTTTCTTTGACCTCTCATGCACTTATTTTATTGAGATATAATCGACGTATAACATCATGCTAGCTTTGAATGTACTCTCATGCACTAAAAAAATTAATCACTTCACTTTTTAGAACAGTTGTAAGTTTACAGAAAAGTTAAGCCGATGGTACAGAGAGGCCCCATACACACTCCCCCCCCCCAGACAGTTTCCCCAATTATTATTTTTTATTGTGGTAAAATAAACATAACATAAAGCTTGCCATTTTAATCACTTTTAAGTGTACGGTTCAGTGGCATCAAGTACATTCACATTGTTGTGTAACCATCACCACCTTGCACCTCCAGAGCCGTTTCATCTTTCCAGACAAACTCTGTCCCCATTGGCACTAATTCCCCAACCCCCTCCGCCAGCCCCTGGTGACCTCCGCTCTACTTTCTGTCTCTATGAATGTGCCTATGCTAGGTAACTCATCTAAGTGGAATCAAACAACATTTGTTCTTTTGTGCCTGGCTTATTTCACTGAGCATAATGTCCTGAAAGATGATCCATGATGTGGCATGTGTCAGAATGTCATTCCTTTTTAGGGCTGGATAATATTCCATTATACGTGGGTATCACATCTTGTTTCTCCATCCATACAGTGATGGACGTGTGGGTTGCTTCCACCTATTGGCTGTTGTGAATGACGCTGCAATGATTATTGGTGTATGGATGTCTGTTCAAGTCGCTGTTTTCAATTCTTTTAGGCATGTACCCAGAATTAGGATTGCTGGATCATATGGTAATTCTAGGTTTAATTTGTTGAGGAACACCCACACTGTTTTCGTAGTGGCTGCCCCATTTTACATTCCCATCGGCAGGGCACAGTGCTCCAATTTCTCTACGTCCTCGCCAACACTTGTTATTTCCTATTTCCCCTGTTATTAACATCTTGCATTACTGTGGTACATCCATTAGAATTAATGAAGCAATGTTGACACATTGCTAATAACTAAAGTCCACTCTTTGTGATGTACAGTTCCATGGGTTTTGGCAAATGCATAATGTCATGTGTCCACCATTACAGTATCATACAGAATAATTTCACAGCCCTGAAAATTCCCTGTTCTCCACCCATTCATCCCCCTCCCTCTGCACGCCTAGCAACCATTAGTAAAAAGTAGTTTTTCAATTACTCCATAGTTTTGCCTTGTCCAGAATGTCATACAGTTGGAATTATACAGTATGAAGCCTTTTCAGATTGGCTTCTTGCACTTAGCAATATGCATTCAAGGTTCTTCCATATTTTTCTGGTGACTGGATAGCTCATTTCTTTTTCTCGCAGAATAATATCCCATTTTGTGGATATATCACGCTTTGTTTATCCATTCATCCATTGAAGGACATGTTGGTTGCTTCTAGGTTTTTGGCAATGTCTCATGCACTTTTTTTTTTTTTTTAAAGATTTTATTTTTTCCTTTTTCTCCCCAAAGCCCCCCGGTACATAGTTGTGTATTCTTCGTTGTGGGTTCCTCTAGTTGTGGCATGTGGGACGCTGCCTCAGCGTGGTCTGACAAGCAGTGCCATGTCCGCGCCCAGGATTCGAACTGATGAAACACTGGGCCGCCTGCAGCGGAGCGCGCGAACTTAACCACTCGGCCACGGGGCCAGCCCCTCTCATGCACATTTTAACCTATTATCATACTGACAGCATTTTACCTGCTATTATAGATTTTTTATGTGCAAGATTTACCAGGCTGTACCTTCTCCATCGTATTAGATGATACATTTCCTACTGGCAGAGCCTGAGGTCTTTCTCGCGTGATTAGGCAGAGCAGCGACACAGGTGCCCTGCCCGTGATAGGGAGGCAGCAAATGCTGTTTGAAGTGGATGGATTTTTAGACTTCTTACCCCGCCAGAGGACCTGGAGGCCTTAGGGAAGCTTTTCCAGGCTCATGAGAGTTGCAGGCCTGGTCAAGACAGCTTGTCACAGCACCGGTGAGACTTGTCACCATCTGTTCCTCGAGGGCAGTTCTCTCAACCCTGCTAAGGCTGAGCTGAGACCCTCATCCTGGACATGGTCAAGTTTGGCTTTGGGCTGTCTCCTTCCCTGACGTTCGTGGGGTGGCCTGGTATTGTGAGAGGGGCAAGAAGTGAGACAGATGGGTCCTCTGGAGCTGCGGGCTCAAGCAAGGAGCTCGTGCCTGCCTGTGGGGGCCCAGAGCAAGAGTGCAATAGAAATTCCTTCTTGTGCCATTCCCAGTCCCACTGGACACCACGAGGGAATTGGCACACATAGTGGAGGGCATCCCAGCCGAACATCCAACCTCCAGCCACTGCCCCCGCCACAAGGAGCCCCCTTGGCCACCACTCAGGGCTATGGGTCTGCACACAAGCCGCCGGGGAGCCTGCCCTGAGGAGGCCAGATCCAGGGAAGAGGCCCCCAGAGCTCTGGAAGCAGGCCCCCGGCCGCTGGCGAGGGAACCCCGCACACCTGGGCGTGGGCTAGAAGGGGAGGCATGAGGTCCTGGGGGCACACTCCCTTACCCCAGGAACTCCTCCTCCCGTGAGGAGAGGCGGAGAGCTGGAACAGGGCTGCAGGAGCGCGCCGTCTGGGGCAGGGGTGGACTGGCCAGGTCTAAGGTGAACACCCACAGAGATGCTCGGACCAGAAACTCAGCACAATGCTTAGTGGATCAGAAATCAACAGACCGCCTCTTTAGATCTGGAAAGAACCTGGAGCTTTATGGTAATTTTTTTTTTTTTTTTTAATCATTGAGATGGTTTTCCTCACAGACTCCAGCCTGCAGCACGAGGGGGCCACAGGGGCGTGGTGAGGGGCAGGGATGTGCAGAAGTGGGCTCCAACCAGCTCGACCGAGCCAATCGTTAACTTTTCGGGAGTCTTGTGAGCCAGTTGTTAAATACGGTTATATCAGAAATTAAATTACATAAACTTACCATTAAAGCATATTAAAACAAAGATAATAAATATACAAAACATCACTTCCTAATTATTTCACTGTTTTTACTGTTATCTATGCTCTGGAGTGATTTCATCCGCTGTATCCATATGGTGGAAATACTATGTAACGATGTGCGATCGCACATGGTAGCTTGACATTGACCGTGGTAGGAATACTTACACCGCAGAAATTGACAAACACCACCAATCAGGGTCCTTTACTCCCTTGGCCCCAGGCAGGGTCAGGCAGAGGCTTGCACACCGTCCTCAACCTCTGTTCTAGGCTCTTCCGAGCCACGCACTTGGCTCCCAGGTCTGCCTCGGGGCCTGGTTTCTGCCCCAACCCCATCCCTTGTGGTCCCTCAGGCCGGGGGTGGGAGGACCCTGCACAGCCCAGCACCTGGCGAGGTCAGGCTCGCTTGTTTTTGCACGGACCCCGGGGTAAACCTTTTCCTGCATCTCCGTTTGTGGAGGAGAATCTGAAACTACAGGATGAGCTGATATAAAATGTGCTTCCTTTCAGCTGTTTACCCACGTGATCAGGACGTCCTTGGCCAAAGAAGAGGAAGAGGAGGAGAAGGAGGGTGGGGTGGGGGCAAGAGAACTCGCAGCAGCCGAGGCCGACGGAAGAAAGCTGCAGTCACCCGCAGCCCTGTGTTGGAGACTGAACCTCTACACGCTGGGCTCGGGCCTGGATGTGGCCATAGCAGTTTGGGTTCTTGCCCTGTGCTTTCTCTCTCTGCATCCTTTCTGCCGTTTTGGCCCCAGGGAAGGTGGAGCGGAAGGCACAGCAGGAAGGAGCAGAATATGGCACAAGAGAGTTCTCTGCAGACTTGAGGAAGGGGAAGCCTGGCCCGTCTGCTGCCCTTAGGGGAGTGGGAAAGGAACAGGGGAGAGGAGGCAGGGACTAGACACAGGAAGGACCCATGGAAAGGGGGCTCCTAGACCGGTGGGAGGTCTGGTCTGCAGCAGGAGGCATCAGGGAGGGCTCTTGGGGCTGGGAAGGGCCACGGTCCGCGGGCTCTGCCTGTTTGGGGCTGAAAGGGACTGGGACCTGGTCTTCTAATTCCCAGCTGGTGCTGTGTACCACAGTTCTCCGGTTTCTTTTCTTTCTTCCTTTTTTTAAGCTGTGGAGTCGTAGCATTTAAACGGATCAAAGCGAGGCTGCTCGTTTATAACCGATGTGGGAGCCAGACCCCCAGCCTCTCTCGCAGCTTCAGAGTCCTTCCCCAAACTCCCACTTCTCAGAACACAGCTCCGGAAGCACAGCGATGAGATGCCTGCCTCTGCATCCTGTACCTTGAACTTGTTACTATAAATAAAACAGGAACGTTACCATGGCAACCTGCCTGTCTGTTTAAATTGCCCCCTATAGACCAGATTAGCCAGGATCCATAGTGCTTCCTGAATGCAGAATTGCTTTTCTTTTATAACAAAAATTTGAACAAATCATAGAAGAAACCACTGGGAAACAAGTCTGAGTCACGGAGTAATAAAATTCTTATCTGCAGCTCCTGCTAAATGCCGCTGGGAGGATGTTTCTCAGGGCTCCTGGGCTGCAAGCCTGGGCTCCTGGCCGCTGTGTGATTTGCTGCCCGCTGCTGTGGCCTCATGGCCAGCTCTTCCTGCTGCTCCGCATGTGTCGTTCGAGAGAACACGTCTGTCTGTCACATCCTGCTTCCCCAGGTGCAGCTGTCATGTGACCAGATACTGTCTTCGGAGATGGACAGATTTTAAATGACTTTCCCCAAGCGGGCTTGCGGAAGCAGACCTCCGAGCAGATGCAGGCGCAGGCCCACCCCAGCGAGGAGCTCATTTAGAGGCATAGGTTGGCCCTGAAGCCAGTGCTGGTCTGCCATTGTTCCCCAGGACACACGGGCAGGGAATTCCCTCCCCCAGCAAACCTGGAGGAGAAGCTCCAGGAGCATGGAAATGCCGAGTTTGGCCGCATTTTTGAGCAGGAAGAATTGAATATGGCTTCCTCCCGGGATCTGAGAGTCTGGACAGAGCCCCGAGTCCCAAATTATCTTCCAGCAGACTGAGTGCCCAAAATTCTGTGTCTCTTACTGGAAATGCAGATACTCCTGGGAAGGGCAGCAATTCTAACGGATGCCCCAACTCCCATTAAGGTGTCAGGCTGGCAGCTTGCTAGGGGAACGGGGAGGTGGCTGACACATCCCGCCATGTCCCAGGTGTTTGCCAGGTCCTCAGTGAGGCTTCCTTGCAGCTTGGTGATGTCTCATTACCCGAGGCTCCTGTCCTCCTCTCCTGTCCTTCTTGTTACACCCCAGGCCCTAACGCCTCTGCCTGTGTACGGGTGACCCAGGGTTTTGGGTTTGGACTAAGATGGGCTTGAGTTCCCATCCCAGCTCTGTCCGCATCTGTGAACTGTGGGACCTCGGATAAGCTTTTGGGCCTTTTTGATTCTATTTCCCTTCAGTCAACACTTGTTTTTCTCTTTTATTTTTTCCTGGCTTTATTGAAGTATAATCGACAGATAAAATTATATGATGTGATGATTTGAGGCATGTATACATTGTGAAAGCATTCTCACCATCAAGTTGACGCGGCAATCCTCTCACATATTTACTTTTTCTTTTTGGTGAGAACATTTAAGTCCTACTCTCTTAGCAAATTTCAGTTATACAATACAGGGTTAGCATTACGGTCACCACGTTCTACATTAGATCCTCAGACCTTATTTATCTTATAGCTGAAAGTTTGGACCCTTTTACCAGCCTCTCCCTATTTACCCCACCACTCGACCCTGACCACACCATCCGACTCTCTGTCTATACGAGTTTAGATTCTACATGTAAGCGATACCATGTGGTATGTGTCTTTCTCTGTCTGACTTTTCACTTCGCATAATGCCCTTCAGGTTCATCCATGTTGCAACAAGTGGCAGGATTTCCTACTTTTTTAAGGCTGAATAATATTCCATTGTGTATATATATATATACACACTACATTTTCTCTATCCATTCATCTGTCAACAGACACAAGCTGTTTCCATACCTTGACTACTGTGAATAACGCTGCAATGAACCTGGGAGTACAGATAGCCCTTCGAGGTAGTGAGTCCCTTTCTTTTGGATACAGACTCAGAAGTGGGATTGCTGGGTCATGTGGTAGTTCTACTTTTAATTTCTTGAGGAACCTCTGTACTGTTTTCTATAGAGGCCGCACCAGTTTGTACATCCCCACTGACAGTGCACAGGGCTGCCTTTCCTCCACATCCTCACCAGCATTTGCCATCTCTTATCTTTTTGATAATAGACATCCTAACAGATGTGAGATGATATCTCATTGTGGTTTTGATTTGCATTTCCCTGATGATGAATGACGTTGAGCACCTTTTCATGTGCCTAGTGGCCACTTGTATGTCTTCTTTGGAAAAATTTTTATTCACGTCCTTTGCCCATTTTAAAATTTATTTTATTCTATGTTTTTGGTGAGGAAGATTGGCCCTGAGCTAACGCCTGTGCTAATCCTCTTCTACTTTGTGTATGGGATGCCACCACAGCATGGCTTGATGACTGGTGCACAGGTCTGCACCCAGAATCGGAACCTGTAAACCCGGGGCTGTGGAAGCCGAGCACGAGAACTGAACCACAATGCCACTGGGCTGGCCCCAGGTTATTTGTTTTTTTGTTATTGAGCTGCATGAATTCTTTGTTTATTTTGGAAATTAAGCCCTTATCGGATATGTGGTGTGCAAATATTTTCTCCCATTCAACAGTTTGCATTTTCCTTTCGTTGCTGGCTTCCTTTGCTGTGCAGAAGAAGCTTTTTACTTTGACGTAGTCCCACTTGTTTATTTTTGCTTTTGTTGCTTTTGCTTTTGGTGTCAAATCCAAAAAGTTATTGCCAAGACTGATGTCAAGGCACTTACTGCCTATGTTTTCTTCTAGGAGTTTTGTGATTTCAGGTCTCATGGTAAATCTTTAGTCCATTTTGAGTTAATTTTTGTGTATGATGGAAGATATTTCTGGGCTCTCCATTCATGCCACAGTGTTTTGATCACTGCGGCTTTGTAATAGAGTTTGAAATCAGAGAACATGATGCTTCCAGCTTTATTTTTCTTTCTCATGATTGCTTTGGTTATTCAGTCTTTATGGTTCCATATAAATTTTAGCATTTTTTTTCTATTTCTGTGAAAAATGTCATTGGAATTTTGATAGAGATTGCCTTGAATCTGTGTGTGGCTTTGGGTGGTATGGACATTTTAACAATATTAATTCTTCCAGTCCAGGGGCATGGAATATCTTTCCGTTTATTTGTGTCTTCTTAGTTTCTTTCATCACTGTTTCATAGTTTTTAGTGAACAGATCTTTCACCTCCTTGGTTAAATTTATTCCTAAGTATTTTATTCTTTTTGAAGCTGTTGTAAATGAGATTGTTTTCTTTGTTTCTCTCTTTGACAGTTTGTTGTTAGTGTACAGAAATGCAACTGATTTTTGTATATTGATTTCATATCCTGCAACTTTGCTGAATTCATTTATTAGTTCCAACAGTTTTTTTGGTGGAATCTGTAAAGTTTTGTATATATAAGATCACGGCACCTGCCAACAGAGACAATTTTACTTCTTCCTTTCTGATTTGGATGCCTTTTGTTTACTTATTTTCTTGCCTAATTGCTCTGGCTGGGACCTCCGGGACTATGTGGAATGGAAGTGGTGAGAGTGAGAATTCTTGTCTTATTCCTGATCTTCGAGGAAAAACTTTCAGCTTTTCACCATTGAGTGTGACGTTAGCTATGGGCTTGTCACATGTGACTGTTATGACTTTGTTAAATTAGCAATTGTTCAGTGGAGCACGGGGTGCTGGATGGTGAACCGTGATTCCACAAGAGAACACAGATGAATTGAAACAGAGTTCATGTCCCACAGGCCCTGGAGGAAGGAGCTGCGTGCCTCAGGGGGCCATACCAGAGGTCAAGACTGAGCACAGGCGGAGAGATGGACAGGACCAGGGGCACACGCCTGTGTTGGGGTCCATGGGCGGAGCACTTTGGGGTTCCTGGACTAGGGCCAGATTGGTCTATTCATACCCAAAGAGCGGATTCGGGTGAGCCCCATGGGCATCTTACCCAGGGCTGCACAAGGTGCTGGGACGCAGGGCGGCTGTGGGCCACGAGGGCTGTTTGGGAAATGACATCAGGAGCTTATGTTTTCTTGTGCCAACTCTACGTTTTTTATTTGATTCTCATTTCATGACTGATCGAGGTGATGTGTTGTGTTATTTTGCTTGAAAAGCCACTCCTCTAAATTTTGGTAAAAGATAAAAGAATAACCAGGATTTGGTGACTTTGAAAGTAGTGTTGAAGAAAGAATTATTCTGACACTTGTTGACACAATAAGGACAGCTTTATTCAGGACTGTTGCAACAGAGGAGAGAGAGCAGAGCGGCTCAACTCCAAATACAGCAAAGACAGCTGGGGATTTATAGCCAAAGGGCAGAGGGAGGGGTCAGAGGACAGAAAATTACTTGGAAGAGACACCAAGAATAAACTGACTTTATGGGACTCTCGCTCAGACTGGGCTATGCAGGCCCAGCAAGGGCACGGGCCAAGGTGGAGGTCTAGTAGGAGACGGGCAAAGGGGAGCCTGAGTAAAGTTTGGTGGAGGAGAGAGGCAGGGTCAGAGGGCGACGTCAGAGGGCAGGGTCAGAGAGGCGGGTCAGTTTGCATTACAGAAAATGCTAGACTTCTGTGCCCTTTCCAGTTGTTCTTACCTTTCTTTCTTCTTCCTCAGGGTCCTGCCTCTCTGATCTCTGACGCATTCATTGATGTTGAGATGTCCAGAGGTTAAATAAATTAGCTAAGCAAACAAACAAGCTATTACTCCTCCAAGGGGTATAAGGAATAGTCACATTTAGTAAGATATATTGTAAACATTTGTTTTTCTCTCATCATTGCATGCCTGCAAATTGCAAATATCCTTTGTGCCTTCCTGGAACCCTTAGGCAGAAGCCAGGCTTCCTCTCTGTGGTCTCACAGTGCTCAGCTCCTGGAGAGAGTGGCACTCACCCTGTGATGTCATGCCTGGTGGTTTCAGTGCTCATTTCCTCTGCTTGGCTGTGAACACCAGGGAGGGGTCTTCTCTTCCATCTGTCCATCTGTCAGTGTGTAATCTTAGAGCTGAGGTCGCTTTGGCCCATGGCCAGCCGCACTGCAAATGATCTGCTAAAAACCAAAATTCAGCTGAGTTCATTTTAAAGATCTTATTGGCTTTATTCAATGATTCATGAGTCGGGCAGTGGAGCAGCATCCTTTCTAGCAGGTAGAAATGAGCTCTGAGGAGCTGTGCAAAATGGAAGGCTTTTATAGGCAGAAGGGGGGTGGAACGAAGAAGTTACCAGCAAGGACAGGATTGTGTGTGGCGAGGTCACCTTCCTTTGGGGGACGGCAGGGTCTGTCAGGCCTCACGAGTGCTGACCAGGTTAGCTCCAGATGGACTGGTTTTGGATTCCACCCCCGGGAGAGGCAGAAACTGTCTACGTTAAGCATTAAGTCTTGGTGTGGTGATGTGGGCTGAGCACAAGTGACTCCATTTTGGGCCTGTTGTCTCTTTTTTAAGAGATCGGTATTGCATCCACTCACAGAAAATGTCAATTTTCCACCCGAAGGACTGGATACGTGTGCCTGTGTCGGGTTCACGGCTGCCTCGTCAGCTAACTTGAGGCACCAGGGGGACACAAAGGAAAGGCAACTGCTGATTCTGGGACACTTCATTCACCTTAAATAACTCAAAATGAGGGCTAGCTTAGATTGTCAAAGTGCTGACTGAAGACCCAAAGTGAGTGCTTTTTTAGGGTAGTTTTAGCCTTAATGGGGTTCAGGGCAGACCACCCCAAGATATGCCACTCTGCTATGTGGATTATTATGAGCTGAAGACAATCAAGGCTTGGAAGACTCAGGAAGAGGCTTCCCCTAAATTGCCTAAGAGAATTTAAGATAGAAGGGCCTATCCCAGGAGCGAGCTGTCACCATAGATAATGCCCGTGTGTGGGCAGGAAGGCATCTAGCAAAAGATCTCTCTTGGGTCCCATTGTCTATAGATGGCCCGGCAAACATCTGTTTGCCACACATGAACTCTTTCCATCTTCCTGTAAATTGTCTTCTCCCCCTTTGAAGTCTTGGACCTCTATCTCCCTCTCCTTACTCCAGAAAGACACATATACCTCAGTCTGCCCGGCTGTCTGGAATTCTTCACGCGTATGTGAATTCCCCCTGCACACGTGTTAAACTTTGTTTGATTTTTCTTCTGCTCACCTGCCTTATGTCATTTCAATTATTTGACCAGCCATAAGAACAAGAAGAGAAAAAAGGGAGGGGGTGGGGAATTCTCCCTTTTACCCCACAACCTTTTCTTTTTCTTTTTCTTTTTTGCTGGCCGTAGTTCTCTATTATTCAGAGAATAGCATGGAGTAGCATGGGGACAGAGCCCATGGGCAGGAAGAGCTGCAGGCATGGGGACAGGGCCCATGGGTAGTAAGAGCTGCGCCCCATAACCTTTTCTAAGGGAGAGGTCGGCTTCATTTCAAGTTAAATTGAGCTAGAAAGAGACTCCAGGATTTTCCTCTCAGTGATCTGGGCCCCCCTTTGGCAAGGTTAACCCCAGGGATTCTTTTTGCAAACAGTGTTTCACTGGGGTGTGGCAGAGGGGTTCTCAGTCAGGAGTCAAGGTACTGTGCGTGTATTCCACCTCTGCCACCTGCGGGTTCAGACCTGCGGGGTGTTCACGCCCCAGGCTTCAGGTCCCACAGCTGTAATGTGAAGGGAATTGAGCCGATAAGCCACGTTCCAGATGTACCATCGGGAGCCAGTTTAAGGTCCCTCTGAGAGTTTGGGTTGCTGCTTCCCAGACAGCACCTTGATTTCTAGGTTCTCAATTTTTCATGTTTTTTTTACTTTTCAGTCTGTCAAGATTTTGAAACATGGTAAGTACAGACATTTTTCCTCAATGTGTCATGAGGAGAATTGGATATAAGTTGTATGTTATTTCGGGAACATGGTTTGCATTACAGCGACAGATAGATGATAAAGCCATCAAGAGAGGGGAGGAATAGCAAGAGGGAAGCGGCCTCCACAGAGAGAGGAAAGGAGCCACGGAGGAGACCTCCTTGCTTGGTTTGAAATTCTTGCTCGGTTTTTAACACGATGATGGATGAAAAGTGGATGAGAACAGGAAAGAAGCTCTTACTGCTGATAATGCTGGGGCCAGTAGAAAAAGAAAGGCCATTACTCTTGAGCAAAAGGCAGCCGTATGCACATCTGGATTTGCTAGATGCTGTTTAATAACCTCCCTCTGTTAGTAAAATTCCACGGGAAGGTGTCTTTGATGAGTCTGAAATTCTCTAGTCTAGAACCTCTTATTTCCAATGAAGCAACTATTTTTTTAAAAAAATAGATGACAGAAATATATTGCTCATGGGTCTGGAGGCTGGGAAGTCCAAGATCCAGGCACAGAAGGGTTGCCTTCCGCTGAGGGCCTTCTCGCTGTCCTCACACGGCAGAAGGGGCTCCGAAGCTACTATTTTTAGAGCATATTTTTTGATTATGTGTGATTTTTAAAGAATTATAATTACTGCAAGTATTACATCATAGCAGAATAGACTTCATTTCTCAAAGCCAGCTACATAATTTGGGGACCCCAGCACAAAATAAAAATACCGGGTCCTTTGTTCAAAAAGCAGGAAGAAGGTGTTGTTAGAGGTATACACGGAAACGCAAAGCCCTTCCCTTTCTTCCACGGTCTCTCTTGTCGGAGTGTTTTCTTCTTAAAATTGGCTATTTAATGTCTTTCTAAGTGAATAGAAATTACAATTTTAAATCCTTAGCATGAATTTTACAGTGCAGCATTATATAGTGAAATCTTCATTTTAAATGCGAATATGAGAGCATTTGACTCGGTGCAGAGTCCCTGACATCACATACTTGTATCTGTAGTCAGACGTGCGGCTGTGTTGCATTCCTGCCAGAACGGTGGAAACGCCACACAGAACCAACTCCTCGGTTTCATTCCACGTCTTGTACGTGCACGTTCCACCCACTGTCTCTACTCCAGCTTACTGGTGGGTAGGAAGGTCTGGAAGGAGCAGGGACCATGGAGCGAGTGGCTTCTCTTTTTTTCCTCTTATGTCATCATTTTTGGAGCAAGCAGTCAGTGAATACAAGGATGTGCTGGGGTTCCTTGGTGGTTTGTGTTCCTTAGAACGCCGTTGCTTCCTTTCTGCGTTTGAAGCAAGTTCTGGTTTGAAAGGAAAGTGTGGCCTCCCCAGGCTGTCAGCGCCTCTGTTACTCCGTCACAGATCTAACAATAATAATGTTTACCAAATATGTGGGCACCATGGCACAGCCAAGTTGACACATAAAATTAGCCACCACAGCACCCAAGGGCATAAGGTAATAAGGCGAGGAGAAGAGTCTGTGTCTACGCAGCCACGACAACTCTTTGGATCCAGGTAAAATCGCATGGTGTGGTGGTACTGGGTCCAGGTGTGGCAGGAATGTACATGTGTCGTGTGTCGTGTGCTTGTGCATGTGAGCGAGACAGAGATAAGAGAGAGAAGGAGGGGGAACGTGCCTGCAGAGGACGCATCTCTTTTCTCTCGTGGACGGGGTGCTGTTGGTCCACGTCGCTTCCTCACTGTCCTTGCCCTGTGGCCGGGTGGTCCCTTAGATACCATGTGGGGAGTCTGGAAAGCACAATGGTGAAGACTTAAGCCTGTGGACTCTGGAGCCCTGGGCTCTGGACTCGAATCCCAGATTCTTTTCTTCCTAATTCTGTGACTGCAGGCAGTTCACTTAACGTCCCTGCCTCCGTGTCCTCACCTGTCAGATGGGACAAGAACAGAATATGCCCCCAAAATCCGTGGTGAGGCTTGAATGAGTTAATTTATGTAAAGAGCTTAGGACGGTGCTTAGCACTTCGTAATGGCTGGGTGTTACATTGTTTTTCACAGGGCAGGGACTCAAACGCCAAGAGTCTCTTTCTGAAGAATTATTTGTACATATCTGGACGGTTGGAAGCAGGAGAGAAGAAGAAATGAATACCGCCACAGCTTGTGTTTCCGTGGAATAACAGTGATCCACAGATGGCATTGGAGAAAGAACCACCATCGAATCAGGGCACATGCTTTTCCAAATGCTGGGACAGCTTCCTCCCTCAAGTCTCATGGGTAAAATCGCTTTAGAAGTTTGGGCCCTGGGTTCAGGGGGCTGGGCGGCAGCAGGGCTGTGGGGTCAGGAGGGCTCTGTGGCTCTTGAAGGGTACATTGGAGCTGAGGGGTTTCCTCCTCGGGGTTGGAAGTGGCTGGCAGGGCCCCCTTGGTCTCCCCACGTCTTCTCTTGCTCACAGCTCTCCTTCCGGCCTGGGGCTGGTGTCTCAGAAGTGGGTAACTTTCTCCCTTTCCAAGCCGACTCTTGTATAAGAAGGGGCATCCTTCAGATTGGGTTGCATTTTGTGTGGCATCCCCAAGTAGGCTGGAGTTGGTGCTGAGATGGGGTTCGGGCTTGGAGGCATAAAGCAGGAGGCTGACGTGTGTGTACACGCATGTGTGTGTGTATACGTGTGTGTGTGTGTGTCTGCACACACACACATGCATGTGGCATGTGGGAGTGGTTGGGAGGACAAATAGATGGAGAGGTATTTATCTGCATGGAAAACATCCAGGGAAGCGAGCCCCCTCCTGCCCCCCGGTCCTTACACATCTCTCTTCCTCTGTGTGAAGTTCGAGAGAAATCATCCACTGAAAGTTCAGGAGACATTGGCTCAGATCAGGACTGTCATTCCCAATCTCTGTGACCTTTGAAATGGAGCACACGTCTCCGCTGGTGCTTAGGCTGTGTGGAGAACGAGCTCAGTTGTTCTAACTGTTTTACCAGATGGAAGAACTCTGGGCCTCTCTTAGGGCCTAAAGTCTGCTGACGATTTTGGATGTTTTCCCCATGGTAGGTTATCTGTGGCCGCCCTGGCTCTATCCCACAGCGGTCTGCTTCCCGCAGCTGGGCCGGCAGCAGGAGTTTGCTAGGACGGGATCAGAGCAGGAGGTACAGGTCCGTGTAGGCATGGGGTGGCCCTCCAGAGCTGGAGAAGGATGACCTTTGAATGACTTGAATTTTGTCTTTTTTCCTTTTCCTGTTTAGGAGGAATAGAAATCAATTGTACAATCTCACTACATAGATTTGGGAGGATCTAGGAGAAAGGAGAGCTGGAGAGGCCAGGACGATTGTCAGTTGTTACTTTGGAACTTGAAAAGGAGGCAAGAGAGAAGGAGGAGAGAGAGAGAGAGAGAGGGAGAGAGAGAGGGCCCCAGCCCGCTTCCTCACACTCCTTTCCGGGGTGAGGTGAGGTGGGTAGCCCAGAGCTGCAGAGGGTAGGCATCCTGCCTCGCAGCTGAGCGGCCCGGGCAGGCTCCTGGTGCGGCTTCTCTGAGGGTGCTGCCTCTTGGGCTCTGTGGGAGGGAGAGTTGAGAATGGAGCTCACCCCTGACTCCTCTGTCACCTGGCCTCCCAGGTGGCACCTGGCAGCCAGCTTGGTCATTCGCATTTTCTCAGTCAGAGGGCTGCTCAGGAGACCTTCTCTGCAGATGTTTAAGTGGCTGGATCCCAAAGCATCCCCAGGGCACTCCTGCCCCCTCTCCTGGATGGTCACTGCAGCCAACTTCACATTTCTTAATTAGGAACAGGGCAGTGTTGGCACTTTGATGTCTATGGGTGTTAATGTAATAACAATATCAGGGCCAGTTCTTTCCCTCCCTCCCCGCCTCCATTCTTTTTCCCTTCTTTCAAGCTTTTGAAATATGTCAATTCCTGGAAGCAAGATAGGGCCCAGTGGCCTGGGCCAGGCTTTGCCATCCTGCCTCCAGATGCGAGGAAGCATCCTGGAAGGACAAGCTGTCCATGTTAAGGTAACGCAGTGGTCAAGGATGTCTGTGCATTAGTTTTCTGCGGCAGCTGTAACAAAATAGCACAAACACAGTCGCTTTAAACCACACCCATTTGTCGTCTCAGTTCGGGGGGTCACAAGTCTGGGTACAGGATGGCTTGGCAGTTCCCCTGCTTAGATCCTCGCGGGTGTTGGCAGGGCTGTGGTCCTTTCTGGAAGCTCTGGGAGTGAATCTGTCCCTGTGCTCCTTCAGATTCTTGGCTGCCTTCAGTTCCCTGTGGCTGTTGGACTGAGATTTTCGTGGTGGCTGCCGGCCAGGGGCTGGTCCTCTGCTCCTCAAAGCTGCCTGTTTTCCATCTCGTGCTTTCCTTGTGGCCCCCTCTCCTGCTTCGAATGCCTCTGACTTTTCCTTTTTGCAGCATCTCTACGACTTCCAGCCAGAGAAAGTTCTCTGCTTTTGAGGGCTCACGTGATTGGATTGGGCTAACCTGCATAATCCAGGATAATCTCCGGATTTTAAGGTCACTGATCAATAACTTTCCTTCCACCTTCAAAGTGCCTTTCGTGATTAATATGACACACTCACAGGTTCCAGGCATTAGGGCGTGAACACCCTGGGGCATTATTTGGCTCACCTCACTCTAAATAATTCATTGGTGGTCTTGGATGCGAACCGTGAGAAACTATCGCAACCTTCTTCAGGGGGTCTGCCCTGCTGGAGGCCGGGCAGGGCCGAACAGAGACGGTGAGGAACCTGAAGCTAGAGGCAGGGGTGCAAAACACAGTACTGCCGTCCTCCAGAGGGAAGCAAGGTGGTCTTCCGAATCTCAGAACTTCTGAACTGGACAGGCTCCGGGAGATCAGAACCCACCTCCTCCTTCAAGATGGGGCCGTGGGGGCCCAGAGAGGTGACATGACTTGGCCAAGGTCGCAGCCACACCAGAGCTCAAGAGTTCCGACAGCAGCTGTCACCAAGTCTGCCAGGGGCTTTTCAGCATGTGGACGCGTCTCTTACATCTTTGGCCTTTTTGTACTTAACCTGCAGAAAGGGAGGTGGCTCAACCAGACGGCACAGCCTTGAAGAAATAAGTGACTATGGCTTTCTTGGCTCTAGAAAATTCAAATCAACACTGTTGTGGCTTGGGGTGTATAGGAACACGACCGTGGTCTCTCTGCAGCCTGAGGGTAGTTGGTCCTGATGGTCAGCAAGACACACTCCATCTTACTCTCACAGTTCTTACCATTTCTACTCGGGCCTCCCGTGTGTCCTGGTGGCCAGACTGCATTGTCCCTCCCTGGCCACGACCCTCAGGCTGATGAGAAGTCACGCCCACCATGTGAACTGTTCTGACACCCCTGGGGGAGGAAAGCTGGAGAGGAGTTCCTCCTCCGCTCACTCCTCTCCCGGGGAAGACGGCATCCCAGAGGCAGGGGACCCTGTTTCAGATCTGCAGGTGGCCCGTGGGTCCCCAGGGGATGGGCGTGCTGCTGGGCGGCTTCATTCTCTCGTCTCCTCTGTCACCCCTGGGCTCCTCTTTATCTGAGTCTAGAGACATCGAGCTCCCGGGATTTACATAAGGCCAAGCAGGGTGCTCTCCGGCTAAGAATATATCCACCCCGCCCTGGGCGATGCGCCTGGGAGGTGAGGAAGCTGACTCACGGCATCTCCGATTCTGGGGAAAGACAAAGATATGAAAAAACTGCTGGATTAATGAGAGAGGAAAAATTGGTATTTTTAGCACATGAAGGCGGAGTTAGCTGCTGTAAAGGATGGAAGCTTTCATGTGAAAAGAGAGCTCTTTGCCTTGAATGTTTTGGATGTATTGAATGTTCTAGACGTAGAGCAGTGGGGGCTCTCGGCGGCAATGGAGGCCCAGAGACAGCCTGCCTGAGGGAAACGCTGGGAGGATTTGACGGCAGAGAGCAGGCTGGCGGGGTTGGTCTGTGAAGCCCTGGCAGGCTGGTTTCCTCACAAGCCAATGACCACGTGTGGTTCCCAGGAGGCCCCTCTGCTGGCACAGGTGAAGTGCTGGTCCGCAGTCCAGCACCACTTCTGTGGGGCAGAAAGAAGCGCGGAAACTTGGGCTGGAGGTGAGCCTGGGGATGTGGCAGCCCACAAGAGCACCCCAGGGCCTTCCCTGGGGTCCCCAGCCGCCTGTTGCTGTTCTGCCCTTGGGAGGAAGCATGTCTATTCCCTGGAGCTCATTTTCATGTCCCTGGTAGGCATGGTCGCTGCTGGTTTGGACATCCCAATGTCCCTGATATGCACTGTCACTGCTGGTTTGGACATCCCAATGTCCCTGGTAGGCACAGTCACTGCTGGTTTGGACATCCCAATGGCCCCTGGTAGGTGTGGCCACTGCTGGTTTGGACATCCCAATATCCCCTGGTAGGCGTGGTCACTGCTGGTTTGGACATCCTAATTTGGACATCTCAATGACCCTGGTAGGCGAGGTCACTGCTGGTTTGGAGATTTTTCTGGGTGGAGTGCTGCTTCTGTTGCATCTAGAAAGATCCCGTTGTTGCCCAGGGTTTCCTCCTGCCTGTTAACTGTGATACAGTTCTCGAGAGAGCATGGAGAGGTGTTCACCAAATGGCCAGTGTCTGTCACTGATGGCTTGGTGTGTGCTGGTCAAGGGCTGCAATTCGGGCAATTTGCTCCTTGGGAGAAACACTGCTGGTTGGATACCTGATAGCCACCCTTCTGCCCTCTTCCTCGCTGGTGGATCAGTCTCCTGCAGGTGAAGACGTTAAAGATTCAGTCTCAGGTAGCACACAGGGTATTTGGGATCACTGACTTTGGGCCAGATTGCCAACGCGTGAGTCTCAGCTCCACCACCTACTACCTGTGACCGTATTTACCTTCTCCGTGGCTCACTTTCTTCATCTGTAAAATAGGTACAATAATACTACGTTCCGAGCAGGTGGCTTTGAAGGAGAAATGAGTTAATGCACCTAAAGTGCTGATGACAGTCCCTGGCGCATGTAAAGTGCTCAGTAAATGTTAGTGACTTTTGTTATTGTTATTGCTATTCCCTCCCACTCTCTCCTGAAGCTCAGGTGTGGACAGATTACACATTACTGGCCCATTGGACCTGAGAGGAAGTCTTCTTGGGACTTCTGGGGACACACAGGATGTCGTGGACATTGTCTATTTTGGCCATTCCAGCCCTGAACAGTCTGACTTTGGATATTTTGTTACTCGGGATAACAAACTGTCTCACTGTTTAAGCCTTCTACCAATTACGGTCAAAAACATCCTCGCTGCTGTACCTGGTAACCGCACAGGGGCCTCCTACAGCTACAGTGCGTTTAACCCGCGTGTGGAGTTAACGTATTTGACGATATTGTTAGGACGGATTTTGCTTTAAATTATTTAAAAACTTTTTTGAACAGTAACACATTCCCATGGTAAAAACATCAAAAAGTCTGAAAAAGCTTACAGTGAAAATCTGATTCCCACACTGGTCTTCATGTTCCCTGTTCTCAGGCCCCAGTGACCAGATAACTACTGTTTGCAGCCTTTTATTTACCCTTCCGTAGATTTTGAAAATAAACATAAATAACAATACAAATATATTCTTTTCCCTCTTTTGTAATATAAATGTTCGCATGCTATCCACATCCTCAGTACCTTGCTCTTTTCACTTAATATGTGTTAGAGAGCTCATCAATATATAAAGAGCTTTCTTATTTCTGTTTACAGTTACAGAATGCTTCACTGAATTTATTTAACCCGTCCCCCCGCTGACGAGCATCCAACTCTCTCCAGTCCTTCAACATTGACTTCAACGCTGCAACAAATGAACTTGAATTCTGCTACTTTGGGGATATGCAAATAGATCTGCGGGGTAAGCTCCCCGGGGTAGAGATGCTGCTAGAAGAATCCATCCACTTGGAATTTTGATAGCTCTTACTATCTCGCCCTCCATCTGGGTGGCACAAATTTATGCTCCCACCAGCAAGGGACGGCAGTGCCTGCTTCCCACAGCCTTGGCAACTCGACGTGCAATCAGAGGTTGGATTTTTGCCCATTTTATGGTGAAAAGTGATATCTTAGGAAGCTTTAATTTGCATGTTTCTTATGATGAGGGAAATCAAGTATTTAAAAAATATATTTAAGAATAATTTACATAGTTTTGAATTGTCCGCCTATGATATTTGTCCCTTTTTTAGTGGGTTATTGGCCTTTTTTCTTATCAATCTCCAGATATTTTTATACAATAGAAAGATTTTTCTATGTCTATTGTGAGCTGTAATTATGTTTCCCAGTCTGTCATTTTTTTTTAATGGTAGAATTTACTTTCTTTAGGTAGAGATTTTAAAAGATTTTTTTTACATAGTTGAATTTGTTGATACTTTTTCATGGTTTCTGGATTTTGGGTCATAGTGAAAAAGTCCTCCACACTCTGAGAGTATAATTAATCATCCCTTCTATTCATTTATTACCTTTATTGATTTACGTTTTATATTTAAAGGTTTGATCCATTGGAACGTGTCATGGAACACAGGATGGTGGATTTCCCAGGAGCTCCCCAGCTGCCCACCATCACTCTGGAGCTCAGTTTTCTCCACTGATGTGGCTTTTGTGCTCTTTTTCTGGACTTTCCTTTCTTTTCTATTGGTTCATCTATTCATGAGCCAAAACTGTGTTGCCTTAATTACTGAGCTTTGGAGAATATTTTTCTATTTGGGAGCTCCCCTTTTTTGATCTCTTTCTCAGAGCTTCCCTTGCAAATTGTGTTTGCTTATTTTCCAGTATAAGCTTTAAAATTCCTTTGTCTAACTAAAAAAAACCCTACAGATTTATTGAGATTATGGTAATTTAAAAATCAAATTAGGAAGACCAGCCTGCTCTTGACACAAGAAAGGACAGTGACTCAAGTCATCTGGTGCTAAGCTGTGGTGTGCCTTCCTGGTGGTGTATGTATTCTGCTGATTCCCCCCAGAACGTTTTAAAGATTTTTTTTAATATATGTCTGTACATTCATTGAATTGTTGAATTTATTCCTAAGAAACTTGTCTTTTGTTTTGTAGTTCTTACAAATGTAAATGGATTCTTTCCTTCTATTATAATCCTCTAGCTTCTAACTATTGACTTCTTTCTATCAGTTTTCTACCCCACAATGTTAATGACTTTTCTTATTGTTTTTTGTAGCCTTTTAAAAAATTGATTTCCATGGGTTTTCCACGTAAACAATAAAATTACCCGCAATTAGGGTTAATTTTGTCCCTTACTTTCAGGTTTTATGCCTTGAATTCTTCTCTTATTTGCATTTTACCGGCTAGAGTGCCAGTGAAAGTTGAGAAAACAAAAGGAGAACTGGACAAATCCGCAATGATAATGGGCAGTTTTAGCCCAGGAACGGGGCAATCTTCTCAGTAACTGAAAGAATAAGTACACACAAAAATGAGCGAGCAGCATGACTGACAAACGTGACCTAGTTGATACGTGTGGAACCTGGTACCCAGCAACTCCAGAAGCATATTCTTTTCAAGTGCACGTGAAACATTTACTAAAATTGATTATATGCTGAGGAGTAAATCAAGTCTCATAAACCTCAAAAGACTGAAGTTATATCAAGGATGTTCTCTGACCACAATGAAACTTAGCTAGAAACCAAAACAAAAAGGTAACTAGAAAATCCCTAAGTGTTTGGAGAGTAAGCAAGACACTTCTAAATAACCAAGAAACTAACAATGGAAATAAGAAAATATTTTTACCTAAATGGCAATTAAAATATGACATATTGAAACATGTGATGCAGTTAACGTATGTTAAGGGAGAAATTTATGACATTAAATGTATACATTTGGAAAGAAGAGTGGCTGAAAAATCAATCATCTCAATCCATCTTAGTAAGTAGGAAAATAATATCAAATTAAACCCAAGGAAGACAGAAGGAAGAATATATAAAAGTTAAGAGCAGACATGAATGATACAGGAAAAAAAATGTATGAGAGAGTATCAACAAAGCCAAAGTTAGTTCTGTAAAAAGACTGATAAAGTGGATAAACCTTGGTAAGACCTGTCACAAAGAGAAAAGGCAATGCAGCAATAACAGGAATGAAAAAGAGGACAAAACTATGAATATTATAGGCATTCAAAAGATAATAAAAGGACATAATGAACTACTTTGTGCCAATAAATTTGACAATTTAGTTGAAATGGATAAATTTCTAGAAAAAAACAACTTACTGAAAGTGACCCAGATGAAATGAAATATCTGAATAGTTCTATGGGTCTGGAAGAAATTGAACCCAGAAGGAAAACTTCCCAGAAGAAAGCTCCAGGCCTAGATGGCTCCATTAGAAAAGTTCTAAATTATGTTAAAGAAAAAAAATTAACGTTGCTCTTATATGAACTCTTTCAGAGAACAGAAAGAAGAAAAACTTTCCAACTCATGTTAAGACACCAAAACGTGACAAATTCTTTACAAAAAATAAAAACTAAAAGCAATCTTGCTCATAAACGGAAATGCAAAAATCCTAAACAGAATATTAGCAAATTAAATTCAGTGACAAATAAAAAGGACAATATATCATGACTAGACTTTCTTCTATTAATGTGATATTGATTTTGCATTCAAAACTCTATCAGTGTAATTCATGCCATTAACAAAATAAAAGAAAAATTGTGCCGTTATCTTAGTTGGCACAGAAAAATATCTGATCCAAGTCAACATCCATTTATAATAACAATAATAATAATAACTTAGAAAACTAAGAATGCAAAAAATTATTTTTAACTCGACAAGAGGTATGTGCAAAAGCCTAAAGCAAACCCCACACTTAATGGTGTAGCACTGACTATTCTCCTTCAGGACCTGGAAGTGGGACAGGATGGCTGCTCTTACCACTTCTGTTCAGCATCATATTGGACGCTCGAGGCAATAAGTGCAATAAGGCAAGACAATTTTTTTAAAGGATAAATGGATTGCAGCTATCATTATTTACAGATGGCATAATTGTGTATATAGAAAACACAAAAGAATCTACAGATGAACTATTTTCATTTAGTGAATGAATTTAGCAAGATCACTGGCTAGAAGACAATATGGAAAAATAAATTACATTTCCTTATTCCAGGAAAAAAGAATAAGAAATTAATTAGAAAAGTTATGTCATTTATAATAACTTCAAAACGTATCAAATACCAGCAATCTAATAAAAGATGTGTAAGAATTTCACAGTGAAAACTACAAAACATTGTTGAGAGAAATTAATTAAAACCTAATTAAGTGGAGGGATAGACTATGTTTATGGACTAAATAACTCAATTTAATAAAGATGTTGACTCTCTGCAGATTGATCTATAAATTCAATGTACTCCCTTCAATAACCCAGCAACTGCTCTGCTGGAAATTGACAAGCTGACTCTAGAATTTATACAAAATTGCAAAGGGCCAAGAATAGTGAATCGAACGTTGAAGAAGAAGAAGAGAGTTGGAGGACTTACTTTCATGGATATCAAGTCTGATTCTAAAGTCAGGAATTAAAAAAGCAGTGACTTAGTGCAAAGATAACCTCCCCGCCCTTAGAAAACAACGCAAATGGAATAGAATAAAGTTCATAAATGGACCTACATGTTTAGGACACTTGATTTACGACAAAGGTGGGATTCTAGAGCAATAGAAAAAGATGGTGTTTTGAATAAAGGGTGTTGAGGCAAGTAGATATCCATTTGGAAAAAAATAAATCTTAACGCCAACTTCACAAAATAAATAAATTCCCAGTGGATCGTAGATCGAACGCGAAAAGTAAAACGATTATCTTCCAGAAGATCACATTCGAGAGTGTCCCCAGGATCTTGGGAAGACAAAGATAAACAGAACACGAAAAGCACTAATCAGAAACCAAAGATTCATAAACTGGACGATATTAACATCAGGATCTTCTGTTCATCCAAAGACACCATTAAGACCTGGAAAGGCAAGCTGCGGAGTGGGAGACGATGTTTCCAGTACATATAGCAAAGGGTCTATTTGAAGATATAAAAAGATATCCTCATATCAATAGGAAAAGACAATCTAATAAAAAAAATGGGCAGAAGACTTGCAAAGGAACTTCTCAAATGAGGACATTCAGTGTCCACTAAACATGTGAAGAACTGCCCAGTCAGTCTAGGGGTCAGGGATGTTTAAATTAAAAACCACAATGAAATACCCCTGTACACGAGTGATGACCATTAGAAAGAGTGATAACACCAAGTGCTGTAGAGGACGTGGAACCATTGGAACTCTCATACACTCCCGGTGGGAGTGCGAATTGATGCAACCACTTTGGAAAAGGTTGACAACTTGTAACAAAATTAAATTTACGTACACCCCAGGATCTTCACTCCTGGATATATACCCAACAGAAACGCGTGCATACGTACACTGACAGGTTCACAGGAGAATGCTCATGGCTGCGTTATTTGTAACAGCCCAAAGCTGGAAACAATCCAAACATCTTTCATCAGTAGAAAAGTACATGTATGTATTATAACATAGGCATGCAACTGAATATGGGGGTAAAAAATGAGTCAATTATAACTATACACCTCAACATGGATGGATTTCACAAACATACATGCTGTACGATTACATTTATATAAAGTTCAAAAACAGGCAAATCAGAACCATGGTGTTAGCACAAGCATTTACTGTCTCCCCTGTGGGAGGTGCCATGGTGGGAAACGAGGCTGGTGTTTACCTTTGGGAGAAAAGAGGGTAGTGACTGCAAGGCCTCTGGGAGACTCCTGGGCTGCTGCTGTTCCATTTCTTGATCTGAACTGTGGCAGCTGAGATGTCTCTACTTTGGGCTAATTTATTGCGTACTTTTCTACATGTAGACCAACAAGTTAACGCTTGTTAAGCACCTCTCGCGTGTCTGTAAGATCGTGCTGGGCAGTGTGCTTTCTCTTCTTTTTACCCCTCTGTTAGCATCACCTCTGTGGAAGGAGCCCCATCTTGCTAAATCGGCTCCGGGGGCGGCACAGGGAGTGAGTGCAGCCAGGCTCGGCAAGACCATTCTGAGGGGAGATGTGGGGCTCAGCCAGGTGTTGGCCAGAGCTTCCATTGCTGTGATTGGCAGAGTCCACTTGAGTACCTCCCGGTTCATGACGGCTTTTCTGTGCCACACTTAACTTTCCAAAGATAACTGCACTGCGGATGGCGGGCAGGCCCCTGCTCCTGAGCCTCGAGCAATTCCCTGATTCATGTCTGACTCTGCCCTGTGGTAGCGGCCTTTGGCAGGAGCTGGAGGAAGAGCTTACTGCGCCGCCAGGATGCTGGAGTGGGTGGGAGGCAGCGTCAAGTCTGAACTTGTGAGCAATCGAGCTCGGGCTGCACGCTGGCTCTGTTCTTGTTTTCTCAGCTGTAGAGCCATGAGAACGGTAATACGCATGTTAGCACTGGGCGAGGGCTTGTTTGCATAATTAAATTATTAATGACACGAGCGTGTGGCAGTCTTGGCCATATCTAGGTGGAAGTTTCAGTTATAAAGCTAAAGAAATAAAAACATTTTGATTTGCAGAGGTAGTGAAATTGTGAGCAAATTTTCCTTTTCTTTTAATATTTTTATAATGTTTTTCCTTATGTAATCAATAATGACAATAAAAATAAAACAAAGCACTTTTTCCAAAAAACAGAAAAACATTCTTTGCACATATATTCAGACAAAAGAAAAAGAAAACACTAAACCAGCATTTTATACAAATCATATGGGGACTTTTTAAAACTAATTTGAAAATTTAACCAGGGAATTTGGTCAAATTTTAATGTGACATTTGCTGATTTTCATGTGTCAGGAACAGAAAAATAACCTTCCATATATAAATATGAAAATGAATTTAGATAAGTTTCAGAAGTCATAATTTTGACAGGTGTAGATGTAGGAAGCTGACATTTCCTGCTGAAAATATTTCTTCAAGTTTATCTAACATATGGCCTCTAGCTATCGGGAAGATTGTTGTTGTTATAACAAAAAGTGGCTTCAGAGTTGAATAAATGTTTTAATCCCAGTCTGGTCTAACCCGAGCCACCAAACATACAGAATGCGTGTGGTTTGTCTCTTTGTGAAGGAATATACGTATGTCCAAGAATATCCACCCCTTTATTTGTTTCTAATAAACTAGCCTGTGCTGAGCTCTACTATGGGCGGGCACTGCACACCAGAATCTATATCCGGGCAGTTGCCAGCTAAGCAAATGGTTGCTTGGAATCAAGAACTCATTTTCTTACACAAATAATATCATATGCAGGATAGTCCAGAAAAGGAAGCTTAACTCGGGATGCAGCTGAGATACGTATGGCTACAAACACCAGCCTGGCTCCTGGCAGCTGGGAACGGGAAGCCGGTACTGGAGGTGAGTAGAGTAGGTAGGCACAGGGGTAGACAGAAACAGGAGGAAATGAGAGAGGGGCGGAGGAGGAAGGAGAAGATGGAGGAGGCAGAGGATGGGGAGAGATGAGGAGGCCCAAGAGGAAAAGGGAGACACAGAGGTGGAAAACAGCCAGGAGACAAAGGAGGAGGCGTCCCTTCTTTCCTTTCCAGCCCAGGACTGTGCTCAGTGCCATTTCCGTGGCAGCTTCCCCTTGTTTCTGGGCCTCTCCCATTTCCTGAGGCCCGTCCCAGATTCTCCAGGGTTGCTGGCTGCCCTAAGCTCCCCAAGGAGGCCCCGTACCCAGACTCGCTCATCCCCAGCAGGTGCTTTCTGCCCAGAATTATTGTTTCCACTGTTGATCTCACTTAGGTGTTAAGAGGAAAACCGTCATATCAAACTCTCTCTATGATGTAAATGACTAATAATATTGGATCTTTAAGAGCTGTTTGAGTTGTTAGAATAGAAGCTGAGGAATCTGGTGGAACTCTGAGCACCATGGAGAAGCCAAGTGGGACATTCTGACCTTTTGGAATTAGGGGTTGAGATTTATGGTCAACCCCAAAGATGAGCCAGTCTTGCCTGTGACCCTGCTTGGAATCGGCCTTGGTCAGCTCCTGCAGGCTGGCCATGCTCTTCAGTTTCTTCTCCTTTTTTCCTTTTCTGAATCATTGACTCTCTACGAGCTTTATGGCATGCGTAGGCGCATGCGTAGGCAACTTTGTGGGCAACAGGTCACCACCTGTGTGCTCGCTCTACATTATTGGCTGCAAGTTGAAGATGAGGAAATTGAGGCACTTAAGGACCAAAGCCAGTTCTTTTTAGCACAAGGAGTGCACGCATGTGATTTTGATAGGCCTGCACTGTCCGTTATGGCAGCCACTCACCACATATGGCTGCTGAGGACTTGAAATGGGGCCAGTGCAACTGAGGAAGTGAATTTTCAATTTTATACACTCTCACTTAATTTAAATTTAAAAACTGATACGCAATTTAGTTATTGGAAAACTTTTAAGAATGTTTGGAACAACTTGGGTATATGAATCTACTTTTTAAACAGTGAGTTTTATAAATCTAAATATACATCAAGTATTTCCAATGAAAATTTAGTGCTTGAAGGTTGGGCCCCTCTGCTCCAACTGAGGGTGACTCTGAAGGGCCATTCAGCTTCTGAGCTTCCCAGTGGGGTCGCTGAAAAGTCACTGATACCAGACTATAGTCCACGTTGGCCTTTGGTCCAATCCTGCATCTTTCTCTGCTCTCACCGAAAGTGTTGACGCCAAGAGTTTTCCTAAATAAATAAATAATACTCATCTCAGAATCTGCTTCCTGGAAACCCAACCTGCTAGAATGTATTTATTTTTAAATAATATAATAAACACCTGGGGCCTCCGGGACCTCAGACATCAGGGGTCTTAAATATTGACCTTTTCAGGTCAGCCAGACAGCAACCTCGTGAGCACCCACTGTGTGAACAACCCTTAACTGAGGCTGTGAGTTGGCTCAAAGGAGCGTTCTTCAGGGCGTGGCTGGAACAGACAAGTCTGGGGGCTTTCTCTGGGCCTCTACAAACATGTCTGTGTCTATAACAGAGAATTTCGCCCCTAATGCTCGGGGACTGGACCTGAAATTAAGAAGCGGTAGGAGCACTTCTCTGGGCGTCTCCGGCTGTGGGAGGGAGGGGAAGATGTGGAGCAAGTATTGAGAACCGAGCACAAGTCAAACAGAGGTCAATGCCCTGGCATCAGATAGAAGGAGGTGGTGCAGCAGCTTCCCTTGGGGTCACCTCGAAGGACGCCGGGAAAGAGAAACCCTCCTAGCAGGCAGAGTTTGAATAGTACGTCTTAGTTTCCATTGCATGGAAAGAGAGCGGCCCGAGGAAGGGATGCACACTGGTCTGTGGGTGGTACGTATTGGTTTGGCCCATGGTCAGGGATCCAAAGGGAGCATCTGGAGGAGGGGAGAGCTGGAGGTTTGGAGAGTTATATGCATTGGCCTCTCCCAATGGACAACATGTGAGAATACTTGCGTTCCCACCCAAGACTCCTTGCTGCCAGTGGAATTCTTAACACCAGATGCACAGAAGCACTGTCATTCGCAAAGCCTGGTGTGTTGACTGCACTTGTCAGTGTGCCAGGACAGCCCTGGGGCTCCAACGTGGTGCTCAGAGAGGGTCGGCCGGCTCCACATTCCTTTAGATTCTTTCTACCATGTGGGTGCCAGTGATTTGTCCTCTGGAATGTGAATTTATAGGAGTAGGATTTTCCTATAAGTTTTCAGTTTAGATGTATTTTTCTTACCTACAATATGTCTACTACCATTCCCAGCTGAGGAGGGGTCAAGTTCACATGGCCTTGTGACCACTTGCAGAAATGAAGACCATAATATTTATTCAAATTTCTTTTCTTGCTGTGTGATATATACACATGTATCAGTTTATAAAATATATATTGTATACTAAAGATACATATTTAAACCATGTTTTCCTTCCTCTCTCTTTATCTCACTGTCGTGTATAGGGTATGTTAGCCTGTAAATTGCAAAAATCAGTATGGGATTGTGAAAGAGCTGGAGGAAAAGCGGACATCACCTAGAAGTTCTCAAATTGTTGCTGAATGCACCAGCTCGTGAGGTTTGATTAAGGGGATGAGTGCGAAGGTGGTTGCGTGTGGTAGGTGTGAGCGTTTTCATGTGTGTTGTGGAACTGTAAGAATGGAGAGCAGTATATAGAAAGTTGGTGAAGAGTCAGACGGATAGAGGGTAGTAAACATTTATTGGTGTGCTGACTGGCTGGCCTCTGAACCTCTTCTGAAGCTTGAAGGATTGACCTTTGTGTGAGTCTTGGTGGGGGGCAAGTTTGGAGAGGTGGAAGTCTTCCAACTTCCCTGCAGAATGCCAGATAGTTTTTCTCTCTGACTTCTAAAATCTAGGGTACTGGCACAGGCCTACGCTTAGCCAGTCAGTTGCTCCCATCTGGGCCTTTGGATCGGGGAGTGAATGATGCAAAAACAAATTGTGCTGGTGGAGGAAGCATCCCGAGTTCAGTGGGAATGGGAGAGGAGGCGCTCCTGGAAGTGGCAGGCGGGGCCGGCGACAGCAGCAGCTCTGTTTTAATGAGCCCATTTCTGCGGCACGACCCTGACTCTCTTCTAGTTTTGCGGCCTCCCTTTGTTTCTGCCGATTTTCGGAGACTCCTTCTACGGTCCTTTCATCAACAGGTGGTTACTCAGTATCACTCCAGTGCATTTTTGTTCTGCGTAAATTAGCCAGATTGATAATTTTTGTTGTTTCTGTTGCAAACAAGAACTTTTCTCTGGATGCATTTAGCATTTTTATTGTTGTTGTTTGTGTTCCAAAATGTCAAAATGACATGACTGAGCAGAGGACGTTATTTATTTATTTATTTATTTTTTGAGGAAGATTAGCCCTGAGCTAACTACCGCCAATCCTCCTCTTTTTGCTGAGGAAGACTGGCCCTGAGCTAACATCCATGCCCACCTTCCTCTGCTTTATATGTGGGATGCCTAACACAGCATGGCTTTTGCCAAGCAGTGCCATGTCCGCACCCGGGATCTGAACCAGTGAGCCCCGGGCTGCTGAGAAGCGGAATGCGCCAACTTAACTGCTGCGCCACCAGGCCAGCCCCTGAGCAGAGGACTTTAAAAGTTGACTGCTGTGCACAGCAAGTGGGACCCTTCAACCTGAGCACTGCGCCCTCTTCAGCTTTGGGAAACTGTCCTGCTTCATCACACCGATGGTCCCCACCCTCCTTCTCCTCCCCTCTCTTCCTGGGATCCTATTAGATGGATTGCTCCATGTATCGCCTCTCCTTCCTCTCACATTTTTTTTTCTTCTTTGTCTTAATATTCTATATTCTCGGATACTTTCAGGAATTGAATCTTTCAACTCTTATCTTTTAAAATCTTTTAGTATTCATATTCTTACTTCCTAAGAATTTTTCTTTTTCTCTGATGATCTCTTTCCTACATTTCTGTTTTATGGATGCAGCATCTTTTCATCTCTTTCTGGAAATACGAGAGGGTTTTTCCCTTTAATTTTTTCTCTTCTTTGTTTTTCCTCCATGGTCACTTTATCTTTTATTCCATGTGGTCTTTCTACCTCCCATTTGAGGCTTTTCCCAGCAAAATGGTGATCTTGGCTGTTTCGGGAAGAGACAACAGCAGGCCGCGCAGAGCCTTGTGTTGGGTGAGCCTGTTGACTGGTGGGCTCCTCTGTAGAGAGAGGGAGGCAGCCCCTCGTTCCTGGAAGGGTCTCTAGATGTTGTGATGTGAGGGTTTACTGCGGCTCCCCATAACGCCCCCACTGGATGCCCTCGTTCCTCCCAGAAAGTCCGTTCACATTTCTTGTAGAGACAAAATTTCAGCTTTAATTTTACGCTTTCCACCCTGGCTTGGATGTAAATACCGGGCTGCAGATATTTTGCACGCAGGGGAGCTGGAGGGAAGTGTCAGGGGTGTTATTCTAAATGAGGACTTTCCTGCTGGCGACCCTCCTTCCACCTCCTTTCTCTCCTGCCCTCCGTTGTCTTCATCTTCTCTGTAACCTCCTCTGCCCGCTCCTAGTTAACACTCCTCCATCTGCTTTGCACGTGGCGGGAAGAGTTTGAAATCTTGTCTCCCGATGGATCTCCTGGACTCTGTAGAGATGAGATAAACGCGAAGGCTGAGTCTGTCACTTCGAACCAGAAGCCCAGGCCCCTTCAGGTTTTAATTGGCTCCTTAATGTGCTCAAAGTTTGGAGTCAGACACGACACATGACATTGTACCCTATTTTGATGGAATGCCCCATAGTTTATAGTGTACTTTCTCACTTGATCCTCACAACTCCGGGGTCACTGGAGAGGTTGCAGTGAATGGAACTGGAAAAATAGTCTGGAAGGCTTCTCCTGATCAGCATGGCAAGAAGACACCTCTCCTGCTGGTCAAAAGCTAGCGGAGAGAGATTCTAGGCGGAGATAAGTCTCAGATTAGGGCTTGGAAGTGGAAACCGCCGAGTAGGATTACGTGCAGCAATGTCTACTCAGCTGTGGCGATGTCTGAGCTGGTAGTAGGCGAGATGAGACAGGAGCTAAGGCGAAGGCTGTGGGGGGTGAAAGAGTCTATAAGGTCATGCAGGCCAGCAGTTCTGCAAGAAATTTGAGCAAAGTCCTGCTGAGGAGGTAAGTTTGCAGCCAGAAAATAATGCCGTCAGCAGTGTCCCCAGCACACGCAAAGGACGATGACAGATTGCATAGCCCCCCTCTCACATTTCCGGGCTAATGGAAGCGACAGTAGCATGGGCGAAGGAAAGCCACAGCTTGCCCATTAGTGTCGACTTCCTACCCCAGAGGCTTTCCAGTAGAACTTGCAAAGTGTGCATTTCTCCTCTTTGTCCTCCCCTTCCCAGCCTGCTGCAAGGCACCCAGAGGACCAAAGAGGCACGTCCCTGGTGGGAGGGAGATGTGGGAGACGCACCCCCCCAAGCTGGCTGGAGACGAGGTATTCCACACGGTGCCACTCCAGGTCTAATTCTTAGGTTGGATGCAGGCATCGGGTGCACCATTCAGAAGTTTCCCATAGGGCGGCGGTGTGGAGCCGTGCCCCCTCAGCTCCCCTCCTGCACTGCTGACGCACCAGCAACAACAAGCCAGGCTCTTGGGAGCCCCGTGCTGGCCCCAGCTGTGCTGAGCGGCTCTCCCGTGGCCTGTGGTGTGCCCGCCTGGAATACGCAATGGGGAGTGGGGTCCCGCTGAGCAGAGGAGGTCTACCAGCTCCATCAGGTTTGCACCGTTGCATTTCTTTATCTCTTCAGGTTCCTCCTTTGAGAAAATTTTCCTGAAATGGTGCTTGTTTTTCTCCTTGCTGATTCTTGGCAGCACCCAACCCCCTTTGAAGCCTGTCTGCGGGCATTTGCTAAGCGTGCTGGTGAGGGCCTCACCTGCGATGCGTCTGTCTCTAGATCTCTCTGTCTTTCCACCACGTGTTTGGTTGGCCGGTCCGGATCTCCAAACAACCCTCTGGCTTTAGGAAAGCACCCTCAGTGGTACTCATCCTGTGCTCAGTAACGGGGCGTGATGCTACTCCCGGCAAAAGCACAAGAAGTTTCCACAGCTCCAGGTCCCTGCTTTCCTCTGACTGAGGGAGCCCTTTCTACCCAGGGCCCCGCCTCCTTCAGGGCACGCCCCACGCAGGCCAACAATCCTCCTTTATGAGAATGAAAGATTCATGAGGCCCCGCCGGGCTGCCCCAGGCCTCAGGCAGGTTCTGATCTTCCTTTAATTTAATTAAGCTGTGTTTATTTAATCAGCCCAGAGAGATGTGTCCTCAGGCAGGAATTTGCTGCCTGCCTCTGAACGGTGTTTTTGTCTGTGGGAGGAGGAGAGCTGTGACCTACCCAGCGTCTTTGAACAGTTTGAGGCCCCAGAGGTAGGCTGGCTGGCGGTTCAGACCAGGCGCTGCAGGGGCACTGCACTCAGCGGCTGTGAGTGTGCGTGTGCACGCGTGTGTGTCTGCACACACACAGAGCCCCCGATGCTTGGTGCCCCGGGATCTGGTTCTGCGGCAGGAGCGTCAGAGAAGCCAGACCTGCCAGCAGTCTGTTCTCAGACCCCGCAGGAGGAAAGTGTTAGAGGAACAAGGTCCCACTATGGCTTACAGACAGCATCACTCAAAGCCGACTTCGCAAATCTCTCCCGGGTGCAGGCGAGCATGCTGGTCCCCGGGCCCCACAGCCGGACTTGCTGAATCACATTGCAGTTTAAGAACTACTGTGTCCTCAGTGTCACTCAGCTCAGGAGTATTTACGTTTTAAGGATGGAGGTGGGCGGGCAGAGAGGATGACCGAGACTCATCTAGAAGGAATCACTGTGGTGGGTTTCAGGCACAGTGGGGAGCTGTTTGGAAACAGAAGCGTTTTCTAGAGCCTCCTAAATCGCTCCACTTCAAGGGCAGCCCTGTGTTCTGTGCGTAAGGGCAGCTCTGAGGCGAACAGCTGTGGTGTGGCAGGTCTGAGCCGACGGTGTGACTCCCAGTCTGAGTCCAAAGGCCTGGAGCCCAGAACACTGATGTCCGAGGGCAGAAGAGAAGCGTCTCAGCTCAGGCGGTCGGCACATTTGCCGTCTCTCTGTCATTTTGTTCTCTTCAGGCCCCCAACAGATAATAACTATCTCCAGCTATACGTCTCCTATTGGCCTGTTTCTCTGGGGAGCCCTGACTAACACGGCGTCCCCAGCCAAACTCCTCCTGGGTCTGAGAGTGACAGTGGCCGTGGAAGCAGTCATAGACGATTCATCCACTGGCTGGGAGGGTGAGTCCTTTTCTTCCCGCCCTATTTTGCTGAATACCTCTGATGTGAGCAGAGATGAATAGCAGAGGGAGAACCTGCATTTATTTATTTTTTTTACAAAAAACGCACTGTTGTACGGCAATTCAACACTTTCACTTATATTGGCAATGTTATAAAACATTGTGAAATGGGTACAATCAGCCCCACTTCGTACACGAGGAAGCTGAGGGTCAGCTCACCGTGGGCATCGCTTGGGACAGAACCTGGACACAGCTAATCCAGCACCTTTGCCTCCAGACCTACGCCATCGGGTGTGACTGTCATCAGCACGCAGGCCGTTAGACACTAGAAATGTGGTTCGTCTGAACTGAGATGAGCTATAAGAGTAGAATACAAAGATTTAGTATGAAAAAAAGAATGTAAAATATTTTGCTAATAGTTTTTATACTGATTACTCATTGAAGTGATATTTTGAGTATATTAACTTAAATACATGATTAAAACTAATTTCACCAGTTTATTTTTATTTTTATTTTTTTGGTGAGGAAGATTGGCCCTGGGCTAGCATCCGTTGCCAATCTTCCTCTTTTTGCTTGAGGAAAATTCGCCCTGAGCTGACGTCTGTGGCAATCTTCCTCTATTTTGTGTGTGGGATGCTGTCACAGCATGTCTTGATGAGTGGTGTGTAGGTCCATGCCTGGGATCTGAACCTGCGAACCCTGGGCCACCAAAGTGGAGTGTGCAAACTTAACCACCACACCACTGGGTCGGCCCCTCTTTTTACTTTTAAATGTGATGTGGCATGTACACGCACGCGCGGCTTGCATTTTTGGTCTGCGTTGTTTCTGTTGGACAGCTCTCTCTAAGCCTAGGCTCATGTGTTTTCAAGCTCACAGCCTCAAGTCACCCCAAGCCCCCTGGGAGCTGAGAGAAAAATCTAACAGACTGCAAAGTAGCTACCCCCCTGTTTCTCATGTTTTGATATTCCATCATGAAAGGGAAGAAACTGAGCACCCTGCTGGTAACCAGGAAGGGACCAGCTGCTATCCCACATCCCAGGCGACTTTCTCTGAAGTGTGATCTTGTGTCAGAGGGCCTTTCCAAACTTATTTGGGTCTAAAGAAAACTGGGGGAAAGTTCAGACCCCTGAGCCCGAAAACTTCACCCTCCACATGAAGGTTAGGTGAGCGTGTGGGGAGACACGGGCACCCAGTGCTGAGAGGTCTGTTACAGCGGGTGGACAGGCTGAGGGAGGGAGCAGGAAGGATGGGAGGAGCGAAGCCTGGCCGGAGAGAAACTTGGCCAGCCAATGACAGCAAGCGAGTCCTCATACTTCCACTTACTCATTTAGCAAACGTTTCCTTACTGCCTGATTATTGCTTATTGTCTGATGCATCTTTGTTATCTACCAGGCACTGTTCCAAGCCCTAGGGATGAACCAAAGATAAAGGTCTCCGTCCTTTTAGGACTGATTTTCCAGAGGCGATAGAGAACAATACACAATAAATAAATAAATATGATAATTTCAGATTCTATTCATTAGATTGTAGGTTGGCTGTGATAACTGAGAGACCCAAATAACAATGGCTTAAGCACGAGAGAATTTCCTTTCCTTCTCGTGGAGCCGTCTGGGTGAGCGGTCTAGGATACTGAGCAGCTCTGTGGTGTCAGGGACCCAGGCCACTTCCACCTTGCTGCTCTGCCATCACTAGACATGGTCATCAAGGAGGAAGATGGCTCTCCACCTCCTCCAGGCTGCATTCAGGCAGGAGGGAAGGGGAACGAGAAAGCGGGGACACTCCCCTTCCTTTTAAGGATGTGACCTAGAAGCTGCACACAGCACTAAATTCACATCCCATTGGCCAACACTTAGTCACATGACCATATCTAGAAGCAAAGGAGTCTGGGAAGTGTAGTCTTTATACTGAACAACAGGTATCCAGCTAAAATTTTTTTAATGAAGGAAGAATAGAACAGAGATTAAGGGACAACTAACAGCCTCAGCACAATGATAAGATGCACAACTATTAATCACATTGTCACAGGGGATTGCATTACTGGAAAGACCAGGTGCTGGCAATTCTTGGATAAATCAGACAGAGTTTACTTATCAAGGGATAGAGAAGGAAGTCAGCACTGTCAGGACTCAGCGGAGAGATCAGCCTCATTTTCCAGAACACACAGAGGTGAACGCGTCCAGAACACAAAATCCTCTCTAAGAGAATGCCCAGTTGTAGGTGATAATATCTGAGAGAGTGGGGATCACATTACATTTTGAGGAAGCCTAACTGGTCCCTTCTAGACCCAGGGCCTATTCTGCAGAAACAAAATAAGGTAATGGGGTGGAAGAGAGTTGGGGCAGGCAATGTGTGTGGCTGCTTATTAGCAATGTGGACAGGGAGGGTTTCTCTAGGGAGCTGGTATTTGAGCCCTGAAGGGTTGGAAAGAGCCCCTCTTGGAAGCATTGCAGGCACAGGGAATGTCAGACACAAAGACTTGGAGACAAGATTAAGCTTGATGTGCACTAGAAACAAAGTTTCCTGGGTAGCCAGAGCTGCGCGAGTGAGGAGGGGAGAAGGGAGAGAAAGGAGAAGACGGCGGAGGCCAGCAGCTCCACAGTCTGGCACGGAAGACGACACATGGGCAGACAGACGGATGGACTTTATCAGTCAGGGGAAGAAACAGCATCTGTCCCCATCAGGCGTTCTCTGGTGGCTGCCTCTTGGCAACTTTCCATTTGAATTGCCCAAACTAGAGGTGAGCAGAGGCCTCTGGGATAAGCTTTCCGGAGCCCACAGTCCTCTCCTTCTCCTCATTTCCTTATCTGTTTCCTCGGGATAAATGCACCTGTCCCGCCTCCTCCCAGGGCTGCGTGAGGATCAGAGGAGCGGCGGGTGTGCGGGTGTGAGAGTGGCGCCGTGTGGGATGTCGAGTGCTGCAGAGGGAGGGGCAGGGCTGGCCCAGTGAGGACTCAACGTCACATCTATAATGTCATGGTAGCCATCAGTGTTTTCCTCAATTTCCAGGCCTTGAGTACAGACCTCACTTACGGTTTTGGAAATCTTTCTTTTCCCAACATACTATAATGGAGAGTACTAGATGATGCTAGAAAGGTGGGCAGGGGCTGGATCTTCCAGAGTCCTGTAGGCCATGATAATGAGTTTGAATCAAGGCGGAATCCACTAAGATAATTTAGAGCAGCAGAGTGATGAGCAGATTTGCAGTGTTTCTTCCAGCTTCAGAGTTGGAGGATGAACAGAAGGAGGAAAATGCGATCAGTTGCTGGCTGTTGAAGTGACGGTAGGTCACGATGAAGCCCCGAAATTGGGTGATGTTCATGAGAGGAGCAGTGGACAACTGAGCAGGGGGAGCTAACAGAGAAGGAGGAGGCTTCAGTGTCTGGGTGACAGGGGGCCACTAATTCTCGTACGTAACACAGAAAGAGGACAGCTCTGTGGGATGGAGTGTGGCGTTCAGGGTCAGACAATTTGAGTTTGAGGAGAGGGCCACTGTCTACATCTCGGGTGAGAGGTCTGGGCAGGAGATGGAGATGCCGGAGAGATGAGTGTGAGTGTGGCTGCCCAGGGGAGTGGAGGGTGAGGAGAGAAGAGACCCGAGGCTGGGAGCCTGGGGAAGGGGTGTTTATTGAGGAGCAATGGAAGGGTCATGAAAAGGAGCCAAGAGGAGTAGCCAGGGAAGCAGGAGGAAGAACCTGGATACCAAGGTGGCCGCACTTCGAGGAGCCACAGCTGCTGAAAGGACAAGCGAAATGATGTGGGAGGCGCCCGCGGGATGTGATGGCAGAGGAGCACCGATGCCTTACAGACAGCATCTTTGGTTGGGGGAGAGCCTGGGCCACAAAGGGTTGAGGAGTGAATGGAATGCAAGTTGACATAGAGTGTCGGCCAATCTCTAAAGAGTTGGCTGTGAAGAAGAGAAAAGGACTAGAGAGGAAGATAGAAAGGGCAGGTGTGTTGTCCAGGGGCTCTATGTGAGTTAATTTATTAATTCATTCACCTATTTATTAGGCATCTATTATGCAACAGATGGTGCCAGGTACCATGGCTACAGAGAAGTGTCAGACTCCTCTCCAGTGTGTACAGCTTACTTACGGAGCTCCAGAAGTGCAGAGCTGAGGGACTCGTTCTCTGGGTTTGCTGAGGAATGATGCGATGTAGTCCAAGGTATACTTTGGGGTTGAAGTAGATCTGGGTTCAAATCTTGGCTCTGCTCCTTTCTGGCTACGTAACCTTGGGCAGGTCATTTAATCTCTCTCAGCCTCATTTTCTCATCTGTGAAATAGAAATAACAGTATCAACTGTGCAGATTCCTGGAGATGAATCTAAGGTCCGTTAACTCCACGTGTGTTGGAGTTTGCTCTGTGTTACTCAACATGGTACCCCAGCACCAAGCATAGCGTAATGCCTGGCGCATAGCAGAAGTCAGTAGCCATTTGCTGAATGAATGAATGAATAACTGAAGGCCTGTAAAAATCTTGTCATATTGGGGTGCCTTATAAAGGGCAGCCATTGTTGCTATTGCTCTGGGGCCTGTGAAGGTCCTTCACTCGATTTGTGGGGATAGGATAATGCACAGTCAAATGCTAGAGCCTCTGGTCGGCAAGGTGATGGGGTTGATGTCCTGCCCTGGCGCTGCTGACCAGTGTGAGTGGCTAAGGGAGTGAGGCCCCGGAGAGCAGCTCGTGCCTGGCAGAGGCAGGCCATGGATGGGCAGACCCAGGGACAAGGTGGGTGAGGAGGAGGAATGGGCTGACCTGCAGGTGGCCCCAGGCCAGGGGGCCGGGCTGTCGCATCGTCTCCTCTGAGTGAGCGGCGGCCAGCTCTGTCGCCTCAGCAGGCTCCTGTGACTTCAGAGGCCTGGTCACCTGGGCTTCTCGGGCTGCCCTTCCAGCCCACAGCCTGGCTTCTCCTGGCCGCAGCAAAGAGAAAGCAAGAAGCTGAGGCAATTCACCTCTTCATGAGCTCCTGCCTGGATAAACGTAAAAAATTGTTGTGGACTTTGTCTTTTTGGAAAACTAATACCTACTCGCTATTAAAACAAACAAACAAACAAACATAGGACAGCCCAAAGAATAAAATCACTCGGAAATGATTAAAGGCAATATTTTGACGTGGTTTCAGGGTCTTTTTTGGCTCTTTTTCTGCCTGGTTTTCCCTATGCTCTCTGCCCAGTTTCCCCATGTTATGGGACATGGGGGAAGGCCAGAGGCTCTTTTCCTGCAGGAATGGTGCACTGTGGCTGGCAAACTGCGGAGAGAGACGCTCTGGCACTTCTTGGAGAAGCCAGAGACTCGTTAGTGCCTGCTTCCCACCCTGCAGAAGGCTCCGGAGGAGGAACCTGAGCCGGTGGTCTCCTGGGACGTCCCCCAGAGCTTCCTGGCTCAGGATGTGCTGGATGAACGTGGCAGCCTGCACCAGGGAAGGGGTCCTGGGGGCGGGGGCTCCTCTTTCCAGGCTCCCGATGTTCTGTCTCCCGGGCTTGGGCTCAGCTGGGAGGCGAGGCAGGCGGGAGGCTGCTGCACGAGGGCGGTGTGCCGTGAGGGGCCCTGGACCCAGCTCACACGCAGTCCTGGACGTCAGGGCTGCCAAGACCCAGTGGTCGTTTTGTCAGTTCCTCAGTCTAGGGGCAGAGACCGAGGCACAGGAGGAGGTGCGGACCGCTGGAGGTCCACGCCTGGCCTGTGTGGGAGCAGGTGGAAATCCCCTGATTCCTGATCAAGGTGCTGATCCATCGTGACTCTTGATCACGAATGTCCCCACCTGGGAAACGAGGCTGATAGTGCCTGCCTCTCCCTACTCAGAGGAATGTCCTCCTCATGGTGCATAAGGGAACACAAGATTGGGCGTCAGCAGACCTAACCCTGTGGGACCCTGGGCAAGTCACTACCTGTTTGAGCCTCACTTTACCCTCCATCCCATGAGGGGAATAATTACAGTTATACAATAATCACTAGCATCCTCGAACCCTCCTACAGACCAGGCAGTGTGCCGGGGGCCAGGGTTATTTCATTTAATCCTCTCGACACCCTTATGAGGGAGGCACTGTTATCCCCACTTTAAAGACGAAGAAACAGACTCTGAGTTTAACTAACTCGGCTGGGGTCTCAGCTGGGTGATCGTGTCTGCCTCACGGGGTTCATGTAAGGATTGTGTGAGCTGTTCGTGAGTGTGGGTTTCAACTGCGAAACTATGAGACACACGTGCAGACACGTATACTTGTCCTCAACTTTCGGTGTAAAAATGTATTGAGTTTTTTTGAGAAAAAGTCCTGAATTCCAAGTTATTACTGTTTGATTTTATTCAGCAAACGTTATTTGAATTGCTCCAATGTGGAGAGCTGTGTTAAGCACGGGAGAGGAGGGCACCCCACGCCCCGGTGCTCATGGAACGCCCCCCCCCCATAAACACGGCATTTGCTGAACTGCATCCCAGCAGGACACGGGCCTGGGCTGGAAAGGGCTGAGCTTTGTCCCAAACACCAGTTCCCAGCCCCGGCCGCTGTGCCACCCCCAGGAATCCTGATTTGCCCAGGGGAGGCACGGGGCCCAGGCATCTTGCTTTTTAAAGCCATCCCAGGGGATCCTCTGGGGTGCCAGGGTGGGAACCGCTGATCTGGACAGTGAGGACACCTCTGGAGGAGGTGACGTGTAAGGCGGCTGCTGGGGTTTGGAGAGGGTTCTCGGACTGCCGCTGACAGCCTTGCCAGGGGAAGCCTCTCTCTGCTGACAGGGCTGCTGCAGGCTGCCCTCGGGAGCCGTTCCGGGGTGAGCTGCCCTCCTGAGAGGGACCCGGCGAGACGGCAAGCCTGTCCCCGCCCCCAGCCGTCTACAGTCCCCGGCGTCTCCTCCAGCATCAGGCCTCCGCGGAGAGAGGTGGGTTCCTGGGGCGCCGCTGGCCCCAGTCCCGCCTCCGCTCACCAGCTGCTGCTGAGCAGGAACTGGGTGAGGAGCAGACGGAGACTTCTTGGAGACGTGGCTTTCAAGGCGGGCTTCCCCCTTCACCCATGAGGCTGCTGACAGGGGGCTGCTCCCCAGACAGCGGCATCCCATGGTCCCCTTCATGTCACACGGCCAGGCCTTGGAGACACAACCTGGAAACCACACTCACAAACTGCTCATACTATCCTCACATGAACCCAGTGAGGTACACACTGTCACCCAGCTGGGACCTCCAGCAAGATAGTTAAACTCTGAGTCTCAGGTTGTCCGTCTGTAAAATGGGGTGATGGCACCTCTCCCACAGGGTAGTTCTGTAAAAGAATCAGCAAGACAGAGGGGCCCCCTTTGATGCTGGCCTGTGGGCTGAAGGCTGATGCCCACCTCAACGTTCAGACTGTGAAATGAGGTCTCCCCTAGGCAAGGTGGAAGGACGTGGAATTGGGAGTGAAGCCAAGAGGGCCTGCTAGTGCTGAACCTCCGAAGGAGGACACCTTCCTTGTCCTGGGCAGTGCGGGGTGGAGGCAGGGCCCTGTAGCAGGAGGCTGCCCCGGCGCAGCAGTGGAGGCAGACCACTCGCCCCCTGTGCCAAGCAGGAAGGATGGAGTTGAGCCAGCCCTCGAACTCCCCCCACAGTTACCAACCAGATAGGTCCCCACCTCCACGGATGCAGCGTGAGTCGAGGGGTAAAGAGTCCCGAAGTGCCCCACTGGGCAGTTTGCTCTATCCACAGACACGTCACAACTGGGAAGAAGCATTCCCCCCCACCCCCATTTTACACACTCAACCCTGGAATTTCAGAACCAAAAGTATGTTCAAGATCATCTACATCAACCCGCTCATTTACAGAAGAGGAAACTGAGACTCAGAGAGGGAGAATGACTTGGTGAGGCAGCGGAGCTGAGACCAGGGCACGGTCTCCTGGCTCCCGGGCCGTCTGTCTGTTTTGCAGCTGGGGTGGGACTGGCAGGGCCGTTCCCAGGTCCCAGCCTGGGGCATGAACATCTCTAGCCAGGCCCACCCTAGCAAGCAGGGTGTCGGGGGTCTGCACCCCTCAGGCCTTGCCACTCCTTTCCTGTGGTTGATTGTCTTGCGAATAAGGGGGATGACTGCTTCCAGGCAGCGTCCGCCCTGTTCGGTTGTAACGGGCCTAACTACTACTCAGTCTGCAGCCTTGACTGGGTGTCTATGAAGCAAGTGTCTGTCCTTCGACTCGTGCCTGTCCTGGTGTTTAATGCATAACTGGAGACAAACAGGACAGAAGCCGGGTGCTGTCACCTTCCTGTTGGATCTGACATCTTCCCATCCTGCCTCTGCTTTGGCAACACCTCTGGGATAATGCTACTCCCGGTCTGAGTCGGCTCACACAGGGTTACCCGCTACCATGAGGCTCTGTAATCGTAAAATGTCAGAACTGGAAGGGACCTCACAGAAGGTCTGCTCCAGTGACTTTTAAGACGCTCGTTTCCACGGTGAAACTCGCTTATAAAACAAAATCTGACGTGGAATCCTAAAGCTACTGCTTGGGATGGAGAAGGGGCTGTGGGGCTGGAGGCAGGCCCTCTGTGCTTTCCTCTTGTCCTGCTCCCTCCCCACCTCCCAGCTCCCCAAGAAGAGAGGCCCATTTCACAGATGAGCAAAGTGAGTCCCAGAAAGCGGAGTCACACAGTTGGTGAGCAGACTTGTGGACCTAGATTCTAGAACTCTGTAACAAGTTGCTTACAAAAAATAAGACAGGCTTATTTGTTTTCATTCGTTAAAATTCTATTTTGGGCATTAAATAAGTGAATAAAATGAGCTTTTAAAAAAATGAGAGAGTTAGTCTTTTAATTAGTTTGTCAAACATTTGTCAAGCACATGATCTTACCAGGTGCTTGAATAATTCATGATCTGCATGCAGACACAAACAAAATCAGCCTCTGGGCTAATGAGAATCAGAGCATCTCTAGTGAAGATGAGATTCCATTGCAACAGACATCTCCAGCAATCGTGGCTTAAGCAGAAGGGAATGGGTGCCGCTCACAGTAGGGTCGGAGGTGGGCAGCTCAGGCTCAGGATGCTGGCTCTGATCCGTGGAGTTCTGTGCCATACCTCAGGCCTGGCCCTGGACTTCTTGCATCAAGATGGTGGTTGGAACTGTAGCCATATCTACCAGACAATAGTATGGAGAAAGGACAGAGACGAAAGGTGGTGAAGGTTCCAGGCCAGGTATGTTTTGGTGGACTTTCCCAAACATTGCCAAAAAGAAACTTCTGTTGATAAGCCATTGGTTTGATCTAGTCATCTATCATCCCAAACCGTGTTCCAGGCAGCCACGTGCCCAGCCAAGAATCAGGGGTCATATTGTCATGGAAGAAGGGGACGATGTACATGGGGGACTCTCTGCCACAGAGGGAGTCTCTTATGTCTATTTCCCTCTTTGATTTTCACACTCGGAATTCAAGGCAGCCTAGGAGATGGAGTGTGTAGGGTGGGGGAAGTAAGCTGGACTCCAGAGAGGGAGGGGATGGTAAGGGCCGATGGAGGCGGGGCGAGTTGTTCACTGACCTGGAAGTCTGTGTCAAGCGCTCACCACCTGTGTGCCCCTGAGGGGTCACGTGGCCCTTCCCCTCGGCGAGTCGTTCAGGCAAACTGCTCATTAATTGAACAGTAATGATGTTGCTCAGTGCAATAGAATGTTATCTGCCCCTAGATCCTGTTTTTGGAGCAGAGGAGTTTATGGCCAAAAGAATATTAAGGAAACAAAACAGGAAAACTTATAGGAACATCTAAACTGAATAGTCAAGTCATGCCAAAGACCAAAAATACATTGCACAAAAGCATGAAAAAGCTAATGCGGGAAAAAAAAGCTAATGTGAGAGGAGCGTATACGAAACACCATTATCTCATTTGGGGCCTAATGTGGCCAGCTGTGGACAGTCAGGCGGCTTTAAATAATGAGTAACGATTATTGAACTGCATTATCAATAATGACAGGATTTCCTTTTCAATTTGAGATCCGGCTACACAGTGCCTGAGTCTTATCTCCGTGTACCGTGTACGCAGTACCGACATTCCCTCGCTGCGAGAGGACATCCCGCACCTGAGGTGAGAATGCACGTGACGGACTGAGGCAGTGCGGCTTTCTTGTGGGAAATCTCAATCTCATCGCGAGCGATTTGCATGGAGAGGCGCAGGCGGATTCATAGCTCCTGTCCTGGTTGCTTGGAGATAGCATCTCTGTGGGAAAGGCAATTACCATCTGCAGGAGAAGCCGTCTACCATTAGGCCCCAGTTTCAAACGCTGACAGGTGGAGACGGCAGTGGGGGCGGCGATTAATAAAGGGCTTTGTCTTTCTAGTCCACAGAAGGAAAGGGATTTAAGTGTCACCATTTCCTGGTTTCCAAAGACTTTTTTTTCTGCATGTTTCAAGCTTTTGACCAAAATGAGAACATGAGTCTTTTGTAACTAGTGAGTTTTGTTACAGGAAGAATATAGGGACAAATAGATAAAATGACCAAAAGTTGGTCCCTTGAAGCTTTACCAGGCCATGGAAAAGAAATCTGGTGAGGCTGTAGAATTCATGCTAGCCCCTGGGTGTGGATGGCTTGGAGACCCATACAGTGATGTTTGCTCAAATCTTTGTTCTTCGGGAAAATGGAATGGTGCTCTGGTTGTTGACACCAGTGCCACTGAACCACAAACCATCTTTATGATGGTCTTCACGAGACGGCTCTGCCCCTTAACAGCCAAGATGGTGAAATCGTTGCGTCCGCAAATTAGATCACAGCTCAGCCAAACAAATGTGTATTTTATGAAGGATTTATTCTCTGTGAGGCCCCGCCATAGCCCAGAGGCTTATGCCTTCACATGAGAGGCCTGAGCGGGGATCTGCCAGCATTTCCATCTAATTGACTTCAGTGTGGGGACCCCTGATTCCTTCTCCTTTAATCATCACCTTATATTGGAAGCTAAAAGCCTGTAATTATTTGAAGTAGCTGAAATTCGAGTGACCCAGATAATTATCTCAGCAAGATGGGCTTAAACTTTATTGACACAAATGCCAGTTTCATTAAAGGTTTGGTACAAAAGGCGAGTCCGTGAGACAGCTGGTCGACCGAGGTGAATCGACAATGAATGGCACCAAAGACAGAATCACCAGGGGCTTTGAAGTAATTGCCATCATTTCCATAGACAGTTAGCAGAGGATTATGGGAGGCCAGGAAAACCTTGATAGTTATTATCCTTTGCTTTGCCCAAATCGAGGCCAAGCTGCTTAGAATCAGAGGGCTTCTTCCCTCCTCATTCCTCATCGTGGACCCCATGGCACCAGAGCTCAGACTCCACCCAGGCCTACACTTAAGTCTAAAAACTGGTTGATGAGTCAAAACAAATAAAAACTATGCTCTTCCCTAGACTGTGGGTAACCAAAGCTGACACCATGACAATAGTAAAATTGGCTCAGGTATAGATCTTTAAATCCTACCTTTGGAGTCTATTTCTTTTGCATGTTTAATGGATGACTAAAAATGGTCCCATACCTGCCTGCTAGAAAGTTAAAAAAAATTTTAACAATCATCATCTGAATTGAAACACACACAATTAAGCCCCCAATACTGTATTTAGGGTTTATTATTTATCATGAAATAGTAAGAATTCCACTGTAGATTAACCATAGATCACTTTGGAAGTTGAACATGTCTTGTACCACTTGTCAAATGCACCCCTCCTGTTGGTTAACAGAAGGAGGCATGTCATGTTTCCCCAACTGGATTATAAGCTACTAAGGCAGGTGCCTCTAGTAACAATATTAGCACAAATTTAGTGGCTTAAACACATCCTGATTATCTCATAGTTCCTGTGGGTCAGGAAACCAGGCATGATTTCACTGGAGGCTCTGCTTCAAGATTTCTCAAGATGTGTCATCAGAGCCACGGTCTCATCTGAAAACTTGAATGGGGAAGGATCCCCTTCCAAGCTTGCAGTCTTACCATTGTTGTCCCCTCCAACACCTGGCACTGTGCTTTGCACGTGCAATAGGTATTTGTCAAGAACAAATGGAGATTTTTACTTCTCCATGTAGAAATATATGGGGCGGGTGCATAGCTAAGAATGAGTGAACCCACTCTCCTGGGCTTGACCTCCTCTCTGAGGGAATGGATGGGGCAGAGATAATAATTTTCCAATCCGGGTGGACTGTAACCCAGTTTTTGAATAAGCATCTGGACCGATCACACCTCTGGGTGGAAAAATGTAACTAACAATGACAGTAGCTTCCATTCACTGAGCACTTGACCTGTCCCAGGTACTGTGCCGAGCAGACGAGGAAGCAGAGGCCTAGAGAGGTTGAGTGTCTTGTCCAAGGATCAGGATGCTGGTAAATGGAGCTGGGAAACCTTGTTCTATTGGTGCCAATGTGCGTCTTCCCATCCACTATGCTTTACTGCCTGTGAGAGGTGTCTCTCTGGGTTGGGCATGGAGCAGGTTACCTCTGTGGGGAGTGACGTATACTGCTGCCTTAGTCTGAGGGTTCTTTTGTCCAAGAGAAGACTTGAGAAGGGATACAAACTCTCACAGCAAGGTACTGTTAGAATTGCTCTCCTCTTTATATTGGCCGGTTTGAACAGCAAACAAGCAATAAATCAACGTCTAACCCCTAGCAGGTTTAGCAGTGGGGGTCGGGGGAGGAGGCAATGGTCACTCAGCTCGCAGCAGTGTCTGGAGCCGGTGGCAGGGCTCGTCTCCGGGGCAGGGGGTCAGCAGAGCATGATGAGAGAGCAGAGTGGGAAGCCAGTTGCACACATGCAAGCTATGTTCCTTGTCAGCTGTCACTCTGGCCTCTAGCCAGGGCAGGATTTTCCCCCCAAGTCAGGTTACTGTGCCCTTGTGGTTTGGGGGCCTCAAGGTCCCAAACCATTAACGTAATAATCATATCGCTCAGGGCAGATTTCTGCCCAGCGTCCTCTGTGACATATCGCAAAGACAAATCAGAGACACATTCATCAGTCAGAACAAGTCACCACCAGTCATCTCAACTAGCAAAAATAACTTAACGATTGCTATTTCTATATATTGCACTAGATGTGCACTGACATTGCCCTTGAATACAGGCACTGAGCAAGTGACTATCGTTATGTGGTGATTTCTCACGGGAAGGAGCAAGGCCATGGTTTTCTCCAAAAAACTTCAGACCCAGCATTTACTGGTTGGTGATGATACAGACCCAGCGGTTGCTGTATGTCCTTATGATGGTGGCTCTTAGTCTGTTACTTACTACACTTATAAGCTAGAATATTTGATGTTTTCTTGAAACTTCTTAAACAGTGCCAGGCTGTGTCACTGATGGGTCAGAAATGTTATACCTCATCCCAGATTTCCAACTCCTCCTTCCCTCCCAACAGACACCACCACCCCACACCACCCAACTGGGTGCCATTACCATGGGGCCAAAGTACAGGCGCCACGGAGGCCCACTTCTCCCTTTTCGGAGTGTCACTATCTATAGACGCCATATAACTGCTGGTTTGTCAATGCCGTTTGACTGGAACACAGTATTAAAGAGTGAGCATGTACGAGGGAGGGAAGGATTATGCGTTCCCAGGCAGACCAGAGTCTGAAGTGAGTATGAAGTACGGTGATTCGTAGGAGAGCATCTGAGAATAGCACAAAAGTGACAGTTGAAAAGGAAACATGAAATAACAGCCTTTGCAGGGGTTCCCAAATTTTGCAGCAGATTAGAATCATCTAAGTCATGTCAAAAAATTGTAACATCCAGGCCACGGCTCAGACCAATTAAATCAGAATCTCCGAGGGTGGCACTCAGGCAAAAGCATTCTTGGAAACTCCCCCACTCCCTACACTGACGACCTGAAAGGAGAGGAGGACGGTCAGTTGTCTATCACTGTGCAAGAACATCACCACGAACTTGGTGGTTAGAGAACACACATTTATTATCTCGCAGTCTCTGTGGGTCAGGAATCCAGGCATGACTTAGCCGGGGGCTCTGCTTCAAGGTCTCTGCTGAGGCTGTCAGTGCTGTGTCATCAGAACTGAGGTCTCATCTGAAAGCACGAAGGGGGCAGGATCCTCTTCCAAGCTCATGTGGCTGCTGCAGGTTCAGTTCCTTGTGGCCCAGGACCCGCTGGTGAGTAGTAGAACTGGAAATAAAAACAAGAAACCCAGTCCAGATGGTTTCCCTTTGATATTTGATTTATTATGAAATATTTAAAAAATCATGAAATGATTGCATAGAATAATAGAATGATCCCCTTCGTACCCCACCCAGCTTTATAAACAGTTTGCCATGTTCCAGTGATGTTTTCACTTCACTCTATTTCTTTTCATGAGGAAACAGGTGGAAGAAAGGACGCTCTTGTCACAGGAGGGAACAGGGTGAGCTTGTCTGTCTTTGCCTCTCTTTCTGTGGTCATAATAGGAGGAAGGATCCCATCACCATACAGTTCATGGTGTCATGTGTGTTAACACGTAGCTAGAGGGGCGGAACCTGGAGGCTTCACAGGAGGTGAAGAAGATCGTCTTTCCCAAACAGCCTCAAGGTGAGCAAGATGCCAGTCGGAGGACAAGCGGCCTTGCATCAGGACCACCGTCCAAGACGACATGGTGAACGTAAACCCAAGGGAAACCTGGGCCCAGTGCCCACGGGTACCGATAGCTGCTTACCGCGGACGGTGGTGAGCAGAAGTCACTAACCCGACTCACCTGGGATTTCCGGGGCACATCTCTACTTCCATCTCCTGGTTTTGGCCTGAGTGACCACCTAGGTGTTGAGTTCCACGTAGGCAGTTAGTCAGGGTCAAACCGCAAAGGTTACAGGAGTGTTTGCAGAGTTGAGGGATCCGCATTGTCCTTGGTACGGCTTCAGACAGTCTTGGGAATGGATGCTCCATAACTCACGGGGCCTGCAGGTTCCAGGGTCAGGCCAGGAATGACAGATTCAAGGAACAAGCGAGGTTTTGGGGATCTCAGCCTTTCAGGAGGGACAGCCACAGCTAAGCCAACAGACTGTCGTAGATAAGTCCTCTTAGTGCTTTAGTATTGGGCTTGTATTTATTTTAGATTTTCTTGTCCCATAGTTCAGATGCGTTTCTCTCACACTTAGGTAAAAAACCTCACTTATGTCCAAAACCCTCATGAGGATGTTTAAACCTGCTTCACTGATCCAGGAAATGGTGCCTGGTAAGAACTAAAAATAAGCCAGCAAGGCTCAAGCGAGGTTTCAATGGCAGAATCCAAGGAGTTCCAGGGATTTCTAAACTTGGCCAAAGGCTTTCCTGGTTTTCTATTTCAAGTTCATTCACTTGAGGATTTTCCAGATCCGAAGATCATTCCTTCCTTTTCCTGGGGTTTAAAATAGAAGAGCCCTGGCTTAACTTTGGAGCAGATTGCAACTTGTACTTTGGTCCTTCTGTGCTGCAGGTGACGACTGCATAATGAGGTGGTAAAAGGCTCGGCCATCGAGTTCGACAGCCCGGGTTCAAGCCCCAGCCCTGACTCTCCGTCAGTCCTCGGGCAGGTGACGTACCCTCTCAGCCTCGGTCTCCTCTTCTGCGAAACCAGGGGTGACACAAGGATTCAATAAGAGAATGCGTGCATTTAACAGGGGTTCTAGAGCACAGTAGGTGCTCAGTGAACAGTAGCTCTGACCTCATTGTGTTATTACAGTAAACATAACCATCTCTGTCTATAAAGGTCCTGGAAATGAAGCATCCAGATTTGTGGGGGGCGAGGGGGAGATAAATATACACAGCTTCTGGGTCAGAGATGGCTAAATACTAAATAATCTGCTTCCTGATACTCCTTGGCACTCAGCGAAGACTATATTTCCCAACCTCCCTTGCAGATAGGTGAGGCCATGTGACCAAGCTGAATGTGGACAGAGTCACATGTCCCATTTCTAGGCCGTCCCATTGACATCTCCCTTAAACACGCCTCCGTGATCTTTGCCTTGGGATGGAGCTGACTATGCGGCCTTAGAAACCATATGAGGAAGATGGCAGAGCCCCTGTCAGCCTGAGTCCTTGAATGACAGTTGGGTGACGGAGATAAGCCAACCAGCACTGAGAAGGAACACGCACCTTAGACTCAGTTGACTCAACTTCTACTGCGTTTGAGCCATTCTGTGTTTTGTTATTTCTTACAGCAACTGGTTCCAAATGCCTGGTGCCATCTTGGCCACCTCCTTCCTTAGCTGATACTCCTTTCTTGCTTCCCATTTCCTGTTTAAAATTCCTGAATTAAGTAAAAGGAGTTATAAAGGTTCTTGAGGAACCAACTAACCAAAATAACATCTGGGCTCCCATTGACTTCATGGAGCACTCCGCTTTTCATTTTCTGGGACTCAGGAATCTTGGGAACTCAGTCTCATTAAGACAGAGCTTTGAGGGTGGATGTGGGAGGGCTCGGATTACCTGGATTTTACTGTTCTTGACATCAGAGCCTCAAGTGTGACAAGTAAGATTCACCTGGCGGTGTATCTCCAATTGAACATACTCAGAAAGGTTCGCGAAAGTGAAGAAAGAATTGAGAACGACTGAACTCACTGATGGAAATTAGACACAATTCGTACACACAGGAACTGCAGGAACTTGAGAGAACATACACTGGTTTTCACATCAGTCTCCAGGTCCTGCTCACCACAGAACGTCGGGCGCCCTTAACAGTGAGGGTCAGGAGAGAGTCTCGGCTCCAGGGCAAACTGCATCTTCTCTGTGGTTCCCTGTTCTATTGTTCCCAAGTCGCTCTGTGTAGGACCAACCTTCTTTCCTTCCTTCCTTCCTCGCTCCCTCGCTCTCTGTCTTTCTTCACGTTCTTGCTTTATGTACTGACTCTTGCTAATGAATGTTTCTGCACGGCTCTGCTTTTTTGCAGAATGCTGGTAAAATGCTGGCTGCTTCATTCACCTGTTGATAAAGGTGGCTGCCTGTTAACGAAATGGCTGGCTTGCTGGAGCCCTCTGCGGCCCTCTCTCTGAGCTGTGAAAAGAATGGGGTTCTAAGCTTCCAGTTTGGAAGAGAATGTCACGTCTTGCTTGGAGCCTGGAAAGATGTTTCACCCTTGGACAGCACCTTGACACTTCCTTAGCTGTGTGTCACCTCGTTAACTGTCCTGTAGCAGCAGATTCAGAAAGAGTCCTGCTCCAGGCCTTGTTTCTCATGCAGAAGGGCTTGGCAGGGAGCTGCATTCTTGGATTCTATTCTAAGGGCTCACCATCTGAGGAGTTGTTGTGTAAATGTAAGATGCGACCACAAACCAAAACTCCTTATTAGGTCTCCTAAATGCAGGCAGGCTTCCCCATAAGGGATCTGAGAAGAGTTCTGGCAGCCTGAAAACAAGTGTCTGGAGGGGTATTGAGGGGTGTTGGATTTGGGGGCAGTGACTCTTCCAGTCAAACTAGATGCTACGTAGCTTGTAAGTAGATGTGTAGATGGACAGATAAAGCCCTTGCTTGTCAATGGGTCAGCACTTAGTTAAAAAAGCAGAACCATAATCATAGATATAGCCTCCCAGGATACCTCACACTGTAGTTACAAAGATTAAATATTATTCAGAAGAAAGGAATTTTTATGAAGGAGAATTCCAAAATCCCATAGCCTTCATATTCCAAAAGCATTTTCTCATGAAGAGACTTCCAAGATACATTGTAAAACAGAGAGCTTTCTAATTTTTAAACCCTTATTAGGAAAACTCACTCTGAAATTATGACAGAGCAACAATAATTTTTACAGGTAATGACTGATTAATTGAAGTCAAGCCTTAAATTAGGACTCCACGTAGGACAGATTGAGCCCCTCTTCTCCTAGACGGGCTGTGGGCAGCAGTCTCGTGCTGGGGTGGAATGGGGAAATGGCTTCTATCTGGGCACGCACCTTCCTTAGGGGAGAAGAGAAAGGAATGTGGGTCGAACAACTCATGTGCAGCAGGTGCCTTACAGATACATTATTTACTCACTGATTTTCTCAAATATCAAGGTTAGTATTATTATCCCCATTTTGCTTATGTATTTATCGACTTGAAGAAGTTCTCTCAGTTGTTACGTGGAAGACACACTTCTCTGATCCAGGTCTCCCGGGCTCCAAAACTCACATGTTTCCACTGTCCGATGCCCTGGCATTTATCACGGAGCGTGTGCACACCGTGTTCTTGTCCAGCTACATGGGGATGATTTAAGAAGACAAATAACACGAGAATGACTATTCTAATGTCAGCATGAAATTCTAATTCTACAACTGAGCCTTAGAACTTTCTCCTTTAACATTTCAGTTAGGGTCTTGTTTTTTCCAATGTTCAACTCCCTTCTCCCAGGCCAAAGAGCCCTTTGAAATTAGTAGGGTTTCAGTTCACAGAGGTGCGCAGTTCAGAGAAATGGGGAGCGTTTGATTTCTCCTGCATCTCAGCATCAAAGCTTACTCTGCTGTCTTTTCTGCGGCCTTCAGTGAAGTGATTGTCGGACTCTGGGATGCCTAAGAAACATCTGATGAAACTGTTTAAAAATGAATGCCTTGGGGGCCGGCCCAGTGGCCTGGGATTTGCTGGTTTGGATCCCAGGTGCGGACATGGCACCGCTTGGCACACCATGCTGTGGTAGGCGTCCCACATATAAAGTAGAGGAAGATGGGCACGGATGTTAGTTCAGGGCCAGCCTTCCTCAACAACAACAACAACAAAAAGAATGCCTTGGGTCAGCCCAGTGGTGTATCAGTTAAGTTCACGTGCTCTGCTTTGGCAGTCCGGGGTTTGCCAGTTCAGATCCCGGGTATGGACCTACACACAGATCATCAAGCCATGCTGTTGTGGCATCCCACATAAAATAGAGGAAGATGGGCACAGATGTTAACTCAGGGCCAATCTTCCTCAGCAAAAAGAGGAGGATTGGCGGCAGATGTTAGCTCAGGGCCAATCTTCCTAAAAAAAAAAAAAAAGAAAAAGAAAAAGAATGCCTTGGCTTGCATTCTAGAGATTCAGGGGGTCTGAGGCGAGACCAGAATTTTTAAGTTCCCTGCCCTCTTGGCATTGGGATTTCTTTTCTAAGCCATGCTTTTTGGTTCTCTGCCCCTCTGGAGCTGCTCTGATGAGGTATGGCCTGAAGCCAGAGACAGGGAGGGGAGATCTCACAGCCAGAGTCTCCACAAGGGAAGATGCCTCCCTTAGGAGGGACGCAGGAGGCTGCTAAATAAAGTGTTACTCTGTGAAAGAGAAAGGGCTGATAGTCAAAGACAAGTGCAGAGCGTGACACAGACCTGAAGGAGTCACGCCGGAAAGGGGAGGGCGCAGAGCAAGCGGAGGCTGGTGGAAAACGCTGAGGGTGAAAACAAGGGCTTTGAAGAAGCTGCACAGGGATCAGGGACGATGGCGAGATGAAGGCCAGGAGCGGGCACGGAAAGTTGAGGACGCAGCGCAAGCGCCGAGCTCGCTTCCTGTTCTTCCCTAGACCATCAGGGAGCAGGGGCTCCAAACTGGAAATTTGCAGAATAAACGGGGCTTAGAGGGCACGACACCTGACGACAGGAGGCGGTGGGAAAGAGGCCCTCACGGCACAAAGCCAGTGCAGCTTTCAAGACAAGACGGGTCATAGCTCAGGGCGCCAACAATTGGCGGGAGTGTCATGTTCCTGGGGTGGGTTCTCTTCAAAGCCTACAGAGAAAGAGGCACCAAGTGGCGGGGGATGGGGAGGCCAAGCAAATAGCCTGGTTTTCCTGAAGTTGGCTTCTAGAAAGCACAGACGTTAATACCCTGTAAACTCCTAGAGGAGATGACAAATCAGACAATTTGCAGAACTTAGAAGAGAGTGGAGCCCACCAGGGGCCAGAACGGGCCCTGCGGAAGCACATTTTGTCCAAGTCTCTGCTTCGCCTTTTTTTATAATGTTGCCCTGCGGGTAGATTGGGGAACAACGCAGACCGGGTTCAACAACGTCAGATCCTGCATCGGGAGCGTCTGCCCAGTAAACCACTCTGGCGAGAGAGGACCCCACCACTTGAAAGAGGCTTGTTCAGAGACGTGTAGATCATCTCTGGACTTAAATCAGGTGGCTTCTCTCGCTTCCCACCCCTTGGTTACACCATCAGACTCACATCATTTCTTGTGAATTCCATAGAACAAGTTGCCATGGTGACAAGGCTCGTTTGTCTTCAGATTCCAGCGCTGAGGCCTGTCCCGTCTCCCTGGTTTCACTGGGTGTTCAGCAATGTCTCTCGACCTTCCGTGCCCTGTTCTGACTCCACCTTCTCCACGGCACTGCCACTGCCTGTCCAGTCTGCAGTCTGGTGTCCCGGCCGCCTTCCTGAGCTTGGTTCTCACCATGGGAACTCTCCAGACCCCACTCCATGCTCCGTCAAACAGCTTCCAGCAAAGTTCCTCAGGTCATCCCGCATCAAAGCCTTAAACAGTGACTCACTGGTCCTCTGCTGGGAGGAATTCAGAGCTGTTCGGACCACCACGCCCAGGACCGCTGTTGCATGGACAGACCTCTCCCACGGACAAGTCTCAAACAACCACCATCCCGGCCGATATTTTCATTAATAACCTCGATGAAGACCTGGAAGGTTGGGTTTTCAAATATGCTGGTCCTGGAGACCTTGGATGAGAACAAATGTATTGGAAGGTAGGACTGAGATTCAAAAAGACAGACAGCTCAGGAGGCAATGTGAGTAGAGACAAACGAAACCTCCAGCGATCAGGTTAAAAGAATCAGCCGCGTGGAGCTGGTACTGGGGCCACTGCCCGCGCTGACAGGAGTGAGTGTGAAAACCCCTTGGAGGTTTGTTAGCTCCAAGCTCCCTGCGGGTCAGTGATGTGACATGGTTGTCAGGGAGCCAACGTCATCATTGGCTATTTAAGGAAAGCGTAGACTTGGTGTTCAGAGAAGTAATGATCCCACTGGCTGAGGACGTGGGGAGACTCCTGAAGTCTCAGTGACGACACCAACCTGAAGTAATGACATGAGGATGGTCGTGTCACAGAACGAGCTGGGCCTTGCAGAGACCTGCTCTGTTTAGGTATTTACGGCACAGGCTGCTGGCATCACCCAAGATGGGGGAGTGGCAAAACGTGAATCATGGGGGGTTTGATTCTGAATATGCGTCTTTTGAGGGGGACGCTGGCAAAGAGGCTCAGCCAGGCCAGAGCCGTGTCTGCAAATCATACCCCAGGGCTGATGCTCACGCAGCCGGGACATCTGGCCCGTGGGAAGGCACAGTCGAGAGACCCGGCCACGTGTAGTGTTCTGATGGGCTCAGACACAGAAGGAGAAGGCGTCTCCTGCTCACCAGGTGGATGTGGGGCCCCAGGGCAGGAGCTGTCGCCAAACACGGGCACCTCTGACTATGACAGTGTCCCGGGTGCCTTGTGAGGTGGTCAGGGCTCAGCCTGGTACAGGAGCAGAGGGTGGAGCCTCGGGGGCTCGTAGGGGCTTCTCGAACCTCCCCTGCCCCAGTGCTCTAGGCTTTAGAGGGAAGAGGTCCTGAGGTGTCCTGTGACCTGCTCCAGGCATGTCCCCAAGGTGCTCAGTGTTGATAGCAGAAAGAGTGCTTCTGTGGCCAGAGCCTGCAGGCATGGGGACAGGAGGGTGTGAGGGAGTTGTCCCTCCATGCTCGAGTCCCTGTTGACATAACACCTCTCACGGTCCACTTCTAGCCGGGACCCTTGGGGGCCAGACTGCCAGGTGCCGGGGGACGAGAAGTTGGCTCCCCTCAGGCCCACTCAGGGCAGGCCTGCTGGGAAGCGGTGTGGCCCAAACACAGCAATTTCCCGGCAACGGCATCTCCCCTGCTCCACCAGGGTCTGAGGAGAAGGGACGTGGAGAGAGGGAACAGGAGAGAGAAACAGAGCGGGGTGGCAGGAGGGAGGGGCAGAGGCCGCCTCTGTGCTTGGGTCTGGCATTTGGCATGAGCGCCACCAATTTCTGAGTCATTGATGAGAGTCTGAGGCAAAAGAATAAATAGCTCAACAAAAGGAAAAAAGTGGGTATGCTGTACCATCCAGATCCTTCCCGGGTCCTCCAGCTGGTGACGTGACCAGTAAGAGGACAGGGACCTCTGAGGGAGGAGATGCCGACCAACAGGACCTCGGGAAAGGTGTAGAATTAGGCAGGGGAGCAAGACTGACTCCCAGGGGACATTTGGCAATGTCTGGAGACATTTTTACTCGTCAGAGCTCTGGGGAGGGGATGTGACCGGCGTCTAGAGGGCAGAGGCCAGGGATGCTGCTAAACTTCCTCCGATGCACAGCACAGCCCCAACACTGAATGTTCACCCACATGTCAACGGCGCTGAGGTTGAGAAACCACGCCTTGGAGGGTTTAACCCCAGAGGCCTCAGTGCCCAGGGCCCAGCACTGCCCGGTGGAGTTACCGAGCCACAGGGCCTTAGAAGTCACAGGCTTCCTCTTGCACAGGGAGGATTTGAGGCTCGGAGGGTGAAGGGCTTGTCCAGGACTCGGGCCTTGGGCAGAAGAGATTAAGAGCCTTCGAGGAACACAGAGCTAGTCCCAGATCCCAGCTCAGCTAGTTAACATCCGTGCAACTCGGGCAAGTTACTTCACCTCGTGGAGCCTCGATTCTCTCACTGTTAGTTGGGCATCACTTGATAACTCCTTCCTTTTAAGGAATATGTGAGATGAGGCATGTAATAAATGGCTCCTCTGATTAGGAGTGGCAGAGATGGAGCGGAAGTTTTGGCTCCTATCCCCAGTCTCTCCTTCCACGGTGCCGCCTTAGCGAGGCCCAGACCAGCCGGCCGTCAGTTCTGAGAGGCGTGTGGCGTCGTGGCTGGGAGCTCTGGCACTTGGCCCAAGTGGATCTGGATTCAAAGTCCAGCTCTGCCACTTTCAAGCTGATAAATTGCTTAGTATCCCTTTAGGCCTCAGTTTCCTCATCTGTAAAACGGGGTAGTGCTACTGCCTGCTGTTTAGGCTGGTTGTGGGGTGTAAAATGAGAGCTCACATTACACAGGTTAGCCCAGAGTCTAGAAGACAGCAAGGACTCATATATATTATAGCTCATGTCTGCGGCAGGTTGGAGCTCCCAAACTGCCCGCCATGATGTCGCTCATCCAACATGCTCTTCTCACAATGTGAGAAGACACCAGGGGGGTGTCTTCATGAATGTGGGTGGACACGTGGCTATGAGGACACCTTTGTGGCTTCTGAGGCCAGGTCATCAGAACGTGACACAGCTTCTGCTGCTCTTCTTGGCATGCTCACACTTGAAACCCAGCCTCCACGCTGCAAGGAAGCCCAAGTCAGCCCGTGGAGAGGGCCACTCGAGGGGGAACTGACCACACAAACCTGCCGGCATATGAATGAGCCGTCGTAGAAGTGGACCCACCGGGCAGCTGCCTCCGCTAGTGCTGAGTGGAGAGAGAGGAGCCAGTGGAGAGTGTGGGACCGGGACACAATTCAACTCATCTCTTTCGGGAACAGGTTAATCCCAGGGCCTGATAGGATTCTTGGAGCTTGAGAAGAAGGCTCCCCGAGTGCACATTCTCCAGTATTATGCTTTCCTTCCTTCCTCCTTGGTTTCTGCCATGAGTGTGAGAGGCAGGAGTCACTGCCTTTGTCCACTTGAGTTTATCCACCCCCCCGTGCCTCACTTATGATTTCAAAGGATGAGAGGGGAGGCTAGAGGGCAAGGTCTGATGGTGATCAGGGGGAGATTTTTGCCCTCCTTAGGAAAACAAACCATTTATGATACCAACCGTGGTGTGTGCGTGTGTCTGTCTGAGTGATGGAATGGGGAGATGCTGCTGAGACGAGAGGCTAAAGAGCCTCCTTGTTCCTCCTCCTGAGCACGGGAGTCATTGCAAAGCCCCTCTCCTTCACCCCAGTGGGAAGCCGCCCAGTGTGACCGCCGAGCCCTCAGGACCACCAGGCCTAGCAGGCTCTCTTCCTGAGGGGTGAGGGCCACGTGAGAACTCCGAGCCTCAGTCACCAAAACAATCCAGCCCTTTTTGGGTTTTGGCAGAAGGATGGAATAACAATGAGCCATCTGCTCCCTCCCCTGGGAACTCCGTCAGGTGGACTGGTGACAGTGACCCCAGCTGTCTTGGGGCAGATGTCCAAACCTGGGACCCCGGGTTAGAGGAAGGGCAGACAGTCACTTGCTGGTTTCTGAGAAATTGACAGTATGTTGGAAACGCAACTTCTTCCTGCACCAAATGTGAGACGTTTCCAACCCCCAAGGCCTCCCGTGCCCTCTGCTCCTCCGGCAGTGTGTGTCGCCTTCCTTGGAAGACCAGTGAGCAGCAGTGGCTTCCATTCTGGGATGTGCTCGAGAGGAAGGAGTGGGAGGTGGACCTGCTGCCCCTCAGCATTCCCAGTGCCCCCACCGTTGGAGCCTCACTTTTGGAAAAGGCCTGGGAGAAGGCGGTAGGGTGTACTGAGGCTGCTCTTGACCTTCAGCAGAAGGCAGCGACCGGCTTCTCAGTGCCTCTGGCTGCAGGAAGACGCAGCCTCACACCTTTACCTCCGCAAAGTGGTAGTTGAGCCATTTGTCATCAAGATGCGCTCCAGGTAGGGGCTGCTGTCCTGGGCTCTCCTTCTTGGTTCTTCCCTTGCAAAAAAGTTGGCATGTTTCCCGATGATATTAACTCAATAGGGAGGGATTTCTAGCATGTTGCTGACTGTCATACACATAGGTTATAAAAGCCGCACATACAAGGCCTCCAGTGAGGCTGTTTATTGAAAATGGTGCAATTCCTGGTGGCTAACGGCTTGTGAGCGGAATGAGGCCATGTGGCAGGAAGAGTGGCCTCTCCATTTGTCACTGGGGGAGGAGGATGGTGCAGGCCGCTGCGGGGAGACTGGACCATGAATCATGTCAACACGAGTGGGCTTGTGGGCAGAGAAGGCAGGTGCCCCCACACTCTGAGCTCTCCATGGAGTCCCCTGGTTTTCCTGGGGGAGGGGTAAGTGTCTGGCCCTCTTTGGTGGGTCAGGATGATCTCATTTTTGGCCTTTTATAGTTGGCTGTGGGAATAGCCTTTCCCCTCCAATGAATCACAGTTAACCCAGATGAGGAGTTTGGAGAGAGTGTGACTCATCTGCTCCTTGGGACAAACTTGTGAGGCTCCACTGGCAACAACACCGTGTGGATCCCTGGACAGAACTGGAGGCACAGCTAACACATTTGAGGAAGGCAAAAGGAAAGCAAGATGAGGAGGGCCCTCGTCAGCCCACCAGCAAACTGTCAGTCACTGCCCCCCAGTCAGACTGAGCTGGAGCCTGAAGGGGTTTGCTGATGCTCAGCCAAGCCTCCTTTTTGGCCAGGGCCTCCCATCTCTGGCGGCCACAGGAGACCAGACTTTCCCAGGCAGTGAGGTTGGATTCCAGCATGACTTGGAGGCTCCTTATCTGGCCCCTACTAGGGGTCCTGGGGCGCAGCCAGGCTGCTTTCCCTCTGTGACTAGGGATGGCAGAGACTCAGGAGGCAGCAGGCTGAAGGGAAGAAGGAACTGTTAAGAACAGAGGAGGCTGGGAAACTCTCCTCCAGTCTGAGAGGATGGGAGGACCCCTCTCAGGTCGGTTGCTTAGCAACAGTGCCTCCCCTCTCTTCACCGCCTCTCAGGCACCTGGGGTCTCTTGTCAGCTCCTCCCTTCTCATTTTTTCCTTCACAACTGCCCTCTGTATGCTCAATAACCAATTTCCCCTGGTTAGAAATGCTTCTGGGGGTGTGGGATACGGCTTAGCAGCAGCCAGGGCATATTTTCCTCCAGACCATGGAATGTCTTAGAAAGTTCTGCTCTGGATTGGTCTTCCTGAGAGGACAGAGAGGGTTTGGAACTTAGATGCTAGAGCCAGATCTGGGTTCAAATTCCAGAGCCAAGACTTATTAGATGTCTAACCTTGGGCACGTTTCTTAACTTCTCGATGCTTTAGTTTCTCCATCTATAAAACAGAGAGAATAATAGTGCCCACGTCAATTGAGGTAATGTGAGGATTCACGCGGATGGGTAGATAGATGGATAGATAGAAATAGATAGAAAGATAGATAGATAAATAGGTAGATGATAGATGATAGAAAGATCAATAGATAACAGATAGATGATAGATAGAAGATAGATATATATAGAGAGAAAGATTATAGATAGATAGATAGCAGATAGATGATAGATGATAGCTAGATAACATATAGATGGACAGAGAGAGAGAAACTTAGAACAGCATCTGGCACCTGAAACATCCACCTACGTGCCAGTTATTGACAGTCCTGGAGGACAGCTGGACACAGAATCTTGCTCCACGGTAGGCAGGGGGACCGGAGAGGGCCCCAGCGCTTCGACTTCACCATGGTGTGTAGGTTGGGAGATGTGGTTCCAGGCCTGGTTCTAACAGTGCTTTGCTGTGGGGTCTTGAGCATGTAGCAACTTTCCTTTTCTGCCTCAGTCTCCCCATCTGCAAGATCAGAGGTCAGGGCTGGAAGGGCCTGAATTTCCTCCCACTCTTCCTTGCCTTATGACTTTGGGATGTGGATGGGGTGATTAACCGCCTCTGTCCCCACAGCTATGGTGATGTTAGAAAATGTGGCAGTGGGAGGGGTTTCCAGCGAGCCCCAGAAGGGAGGTCTTGGGGAGCCACAGGCAATAATCCCTCCGCGTGGCCTCAGACAAGGAGAGTGTCCGGTCCAGACCTGGGAGGGCTCAGGCCGTCCCGCTCAAGCTCTATCTCCTCGCATTTATGTTTGGCAGTTGCTCTAGGGGTTACAATACACACCCAACTTTTCAATTGTATTTAAATTTAATATGGGGCTAATTTAAGTAGAACATAGAAACCTTTCAACCACCCATGTTCCTTTTCTCTCCCCCTTTACGTTATATGTGCATCATTTATGTTCCGTCTCCGCCATTAAGCGCCCCCATCCCCAAGTGCGTTATAGTTTCGGCTCTCAGTTGTCGTACGTGCTGTCAAAGCTTAGTAGAAGAGTAGTTTGTGGTATTCACTAGGATGTTCACCATTTCTGCTGCTCTTCCTTCATTTCCGAAATTCTAACTTCTCTCTGGGATCATTTCCCTTCTATCTGAAGAACTTCCTTTAACACTGATTTTACAGCAGGTCTGTTGGCAACGAAACCTCTTAGTTTTCCTTCGTCTGAGAAGGTCTTTATTTTACTTCGTTCCTGCAGGACGTTTTCATGGCATGCAGAATCTGAGCTGAGCGATCTTTTCGTTCTGGGCTCTGTGGTTTCTGTGAGAAAACTGCAATCAAATTTGTATTCTCCTGCTTGTAATGTGTCATTTTCTCTGGCCGCTTTCGAGATTTCTTCATTTCCTTTGGCTTTCACAGTTTATGACGGTTTTATTTGGATTTATCTTATTTGATGTTCCCTGAGCTTCTCACACTTATGAATTTATGTCTTTCACTGAATTGGGGAAATTTTTTGTAATTATTTCGTCAAAAGAGTTCTTTTATCCCAGTCTCTTTCTTCTCTCCCTGGAGCCTCCAATCACACACTTTAGACCTTTAAGTGGGGTCCTGAGGCTCAGTTCACTTTTTCAACCTCTTTTCTGTCTGTTCTTCGGATCAGATCATTTCTGTTTATCCATCTTCGAGTTAATGGAAGCTTTTTTTCCTGTCATCTCTAGTTTTTTGAAGGTGGACTCCAATTATTTGAGTCTTTCCAGTGAATTTTTCAAGAGTGTTCACTTTTACTCCATTTCATGCTTTGAGGTCTTTATCTGATGATTCCAACGTCTGGGTCATCTTGGGGTTAGCTCCTGTTGATTCTCTCTTCCATTTGAGCATTGGTCAGGTTTTCCTGGTTCTTGGCACGTCGGGTAACTTTGGATGATACCCAGGCCCATTTGCGTACTGAGCTGTGAGACTCTGAGTCCCATTAAAACCTTCAGGAGAATGTGGAGCTTTCTGCCTCAGCAGGCAATCAAGTCACTTAGGTTCAGGCTGCAAGTTCTGTCTCACCTTATGGGAATCGTGGTTCCCGCGTCACGCAGCTTTCAAAGCCTTTGTGATGCTGGTGGGGGCTGCCCCTTGCAAATGCCCTTGCCCGTGCTCCGGGACTTGAGTGGTGATTCATACGGTGCAGTTCTCAAAGGCTTTGCTATGCTTCTTGGGGTGTGCTCCACACGTGCACACTTGGCCATGACTCAGGAATTTTGTGGGCTCGCAGGTAGAAATGTATTCCCTCACCCAGGTTCCATTTATGCCAACATATTACACAACCCTGGTGCAGTAATCAAAACTAAGAAATTGATGTTGATACCACTCTTCACTAAACTATAGATGTTATGTGAATTACCCCAGTTTTTCCATGAATGTCTTTTTTTCTGTTCCAGGATCCAACCAGATACCATATCTTGTTTAGTCATCCTGTCTTAGTCCCCCCAACCCATGACAGTTCCTCAGTTTTCTTTGACTTCCGTGACCTCGATGCTTTTGAAGAGTAGTGGTCAGATATTTTATAGAATGTCCCTCAATTTGGGTTTATCTGGTATATTCTCATTAATGGGCTGAGGTTGGGATTTTGGGGAAAATATCACAGAAGAGATCTACTCTTCTCACACTGTGACGTCAGTGGGCATGTGGTATCAACGTGCGTTATCACTGGTGATGTCATAAGGCGGTACTGGCCGGCTTCCTCCACTGTCATGTTCTCCGTCCACAAATGATGCTTGCGAGGGAGTCTGGACATGCAGTTCACACCCAAGGGGAGAGGAGTTAAGCGCTACGTCCTGGAGGGCAGGGTGTCAAAGAGTTTGATCAACTGTTAAAACCACCACAATAATTAGTAAATTTGGGGAGAAGTGCTTCGAAGCTGTGTTTCCCCTTAGAGGTCCACCCACTAATTTCAGCATTTATCAGGATCCGCCCGCAACGGTCCTACTGTGGTGTTCTCACAGCCGCCTCCAGCTGACACCCCTTCTACATTTATCCCTGGAATTCTTTGTGAGGAAGATCTGTCCTTCTCGCTCATTGATTTCTTTAGTTAATTGTTTATATCAGAATGGACTTTTGGGTATTTATTTTGTTCTTTGGGTTATAATCCAACATTTTCATTATTTATTTTGGGGCTCAAGTCATCCTAGCTTTGGCTACTGAGAGCTGTTTCAGGTTGGCTCCTGTGTCCTTTTGACATGCCCCTCCATCCTGTCTTTCCCCTACAATCTACCATTTCTCCAAATAGCCTTGAGTCCTGTTGTTGGAGAAAGGCACTTGGAAACCAAGACCTGGGCCCTGGGCATGCTTGTGGCCACTGGGATGTCCCTCTCTCAGTGGGCAGAGCTACGACATTTGTATATGTACATATGTGAGCCCATGTAGGGGCACAGTGTTTGGGTCACATCCCTCCTACGGGTGCCTCCTGCAAGGTGCTGCCATCTGCCTTGCTTTGTGCTGTTTGTGTAATGGCTCATATTCTCTTCCACCAACAAGCTCTCAGAGCTCAGAGTTCATGCCTGAGGGTATGTAGCACCGGATAGGAACCTGGGGCATGTTCACTTGGGGCTTAAACGAGTGGTGGGGGTCACAGGCTTTGTGACTATCTTCTTTTTTTGTAAAATGGTAAGAGCCACAGGTGTTGAGCTGAATGATATTATTTTAAATTATTAATATAAAAGAGTTTTGCTATTTGAGGGGAGGTCCCACTCGTGTAGAACAACTCAGGCCTTCATTGTGCTGGAAGCAGGAGAGGGCCCTCCATTGTGATTGAAGCAGCTGCTGTGTGGAGAGCTGAGTGGCTCCCGGCAGGGGACAAGCTGTGCTTCTGTTCACAGGTCCATATTTAGCTCTCGCACAGATGCCCGGGGCTGGTGCTTCGTCTGCCCTGCCCCCAGCAGGCCGCCCGGCTGGCCATCTCACGTCCCTGCTTAACCAGCCACTCCGACATGTGAGCACAAACATTCCGTGCTTTCCCCAGTCCACTCGGTCCGCGCTCCCCGAGCCCAGGCGCCGTGGTCGTAGTGCACGACTCAGAAAGCCTATCTACCTGTCAGCTCGCTTCTCGTTGGCAGGCCTGCCTGGTTTCGGCTTCCAGTTTCCTCTAAGGCCTTCTGGGTGGGAGTCCAGACCCTCTGCGTCTGGTGGTGATGTTCCTGATTCCTCTCCTGACCCTGGTTTGACGTTGGGAGGGCGGCTCCAGCGCCTGGGATGGCTGCATCTGGGGCTCGGCATGCTGGGGAGGGGTGCACCTGGGTCTGCCCGGCCCAGGCCCACAGCAGGAGAAGAGCCCCCGGACCCCCGACGGCGGCTTTCTCCCCTGCTCGACTGTCTCCTGCCTGCAGAGGCAGAGCAGCGTGAGTCGCCCAGGCCCTGGGTTGGGCACAGAGCCTGCAGCCCAGAGTCCACTGCTGTTTCATCTGCCTGAACCTGGTTCAGCCACGACAGGGCGCCAGGCAGGCAGAGTGGCTCCTTACAGGTAGATCCACACCGGCTGCTGTGAACATCGACCTGCTGCTTGCTCTGGCTGTTTGCTGTAGGCATGTCGGTGAGAAGCCAAAGTGGGCTTTGCAGGGGGCGGGGGGGAACTGAGGGTAAGAACGGGCCTGGGGAGACGGTCAGACTCAACTAGGAGGTGGGAGGAGGCAGGAGCGTCTTCGCAGGACCTGGGCCAGCAGGAGCTGAGGCTGCTGCCCTGGGGATCAGCAATGAAGTGGCAGTTTTGTCGCTCATGTTGTCTCTCTCTCTCTCTCATACACACACACACTTCTCTCCCCCTCAGAGGACCGCAATACTGAGTGACAGAGGGCAACACCTTATTCGTACCCTGAATGTCGCCAGTGGAAACTGGAAGGATTCCTGTGAGCGTCTCGTGCCCCTCCACAGCGCAGCTAAACTGTCCCCGGACCTTGCCAACAGCTGGCCGTCCTTCCCACCCCACCCCAGGGCTGCTTCCCAGGCAGCCTCTCAGGAGCTCTGCAAGGGACTGGCCCGCACTTGCTTCTCGCACACCCTGGGCCTCCTGTCCCACAGGCCCTGCCCATCTGTTCCTCCCGAGCTGCTGGGAGGCCAGCAGGCAGGGCGAGCCCACCGCAGGGGCTGGGGCGTGCTGTGTGTGTGAGCACTTAACTCACCCAATGGCTCCAGCCCAGCTTCCTTCTTCCTCGGTTAGGGGGCCATTCCACAGTTCTAATTTCCGCTGCATCATTTTCTCCCTGGGCTCCCGGGCCACTGTTGAGAACTCAGACAGGCAGCATGACCTCCGCCCAGACTGCGCAAACCCCCCCAAGCCGGCAGGAGGTGGTTTCTAAGGCAAATGAACTTCAGAACATGCCAGGACACAGGGCACCCCAGGAACCACTGGGAAGGTACCCGGCGGCTCAGGTGGCAGCTAGGCAACCCTGGATTCAGGGGAAAGAGAAGACAGCAACGCCTCAGAGACCATCCCTGGGTGAACCTTCTAGAAGAGAAAATCGTATTCTCGCAAATGTCAAACTTTGAATATATTACCATTTTAGGTGAACAGATAGATACGTGTCTTTATTTTTTTCTGAATCGCTGTCATTGGACCTAATTAACTTTATTCTTTTTGGGGAGGCTCACTGGCGCGGGCCGTGGCAGTCAACCCGATGTGCTCAGCGCCTTTTGAAATGTGCGGTCCTGCTCCGCCCAGCCCTGAGTGGTCCTAGACTCCTGAGCCCCTGGAGTTCTTGTGTCTTCTTTTCCCTACTTGTTTTCCTTCTGTCTGCTTTCCTGTTGACTGTGTGTCGTCTCGTAGGGATACCCACGGACCTGTTTCCTGGACCTCTCCTTTCCCTAATTTAAAGCTTTCGGTCATTGTGAGCTAGCAAACTGGATTTACAAACTTATGATTGTTTAAAGTAAGAATGATTAGGTGAAAAATCCTATGGAATACACGCAATTATTAAAATTGCTAAACAAGTTCAGTAAACTCACAGCATACAAAAATCAATTGTATTTCTATATACAAACAACGAACACTAGATAAATAAAGAAAACAATTCTAGTCACAATATCATTAAAAAGAATAAAATACTTAGGAATAAATTTAACAAAAGAAGTGCAAGATTGAAAAGTGAAAATTATAAAACACTGTTGAGGGAAATTAGAGAAAATCTAGATAAATGGAAAGACATTTTATCTTCATGGATTGGAAGACTCAATATCATCAAGATGGTAATTCTTCCTAAATTGGTCTATAAATCCTATAAAAATTTCAGCCTCCTTTTTTTTTCCGCAAAAAGTGACATCCTATTCCTAAAGTTTATTTGGAAACCAAAAACCTAGAAAAACAAAACAATTTTGCAAAAAAAAGAACAAAGTTGGAGAACATTCACTTCTCAATTTCAAAACTCACTGTAAAACTATAGTTTCAAGACAGTGTGGTCCTGGCATAAGGACAGGCATATGGATCAGTGGAACAGAACTGAGAGTCTGGAAATAAACCCTGAGTCAACTGATTTCAACAAAGGTGCCAGGCATCTATGGGGAGAGGACAGTCTTTTCAACAATGGTGCTGGGACAATTGGACATCCACACGCAAAGGATGAACTTACACAGTTACCTCATACAATATACAAAAGTTAACTCAAGGGGCTGGCTCCATGGCCGGGTGGTTAAGTTTGCACACTCCACTTTGGTGGCCCAAGGTTTTGCTGGTTTGGATCCTGGGCGTGGACCTAGCACCACTCATCAGGCTGTGCTGAGGCAGCGTCCTGCATAGCACAACCAGAAGGACCTACAACTAGAAGATACAACTATGTACAGGGGGCTTTGGGGAGAAGAAGAAAAAAAAGAAGCTTGGCAATAGATGTTACCTCAGGTACTAATCTTTAAAAAAAATTTATAAAATACATTAACTCAAAGTGAATTATACATCAAAATGTAAGAGCTAAAACTATAGAAGCTTTAGAAGAAACTACAGGAGAAAATCCTTGAGACCTTGAGTTAGGCACAGATTTCTTGGTTGACATGAAAAGTGTGATCCATTGCTGTGGTCTGAATGTTTGTGTCCCCCTAAAATTCGCATGCTGAAACCCAACCCCCAGTGTGGTGGTGTTGGAAGGTGAGGTCTTTGGGAGGTGATTGGGTCATGAGGGTGGGCTCCCCGTGAATGGGATTAGTGGCCTTACAAAAGAGACCTCTGAGAGCTCCCTCGCCCCTTCCAGGATACATTGAGGAGACGCTGGCTGTGGACTGAGAAGAGGGTCCTTGCTCGAATGTAACCATGCTGGCACCCTGCTCCTGCAGTCCAGCCTCCAGAGCTGTGAGAGTAAATTTCTGTTGTTTATCAGGCACCCAGCCTGTGGCATTGTGTTATAGGGGCCCGAATGGACTAAGATGTCCATAAAAGAAAAATATTAATAAATTGGACTTCATTAGAATTGAAAACTTCAAAAGAGGCTCACTAAGAAAATGAAAAGATAGCCCACAGACTGAAAGAAATATTTGCAAATTGCATCTGATAAAGGACTTGTACTGGGGATATGCAAAGAATTCCTACACTTCAGTAATAATAAGATAAACAACTGGATGAAAAAATGGGCAGAAGACCCGAATAGACAATTTACCAAAGAAGATATATGAATGATCACGAAAGACCTGAAAAGATGCTCACCATCATTAGTCATTAGGGAAATGCAAATTCAAACCACAATGAGGCACCACTTCACACCCACTAGGATGGCTATCATCAAAAAGACAGATGATGACAAGTGCTGGTGGGGATGTGGAGGAAAGGGAGATCTTCTACATGCGTGTGACCATGGACAATGGTACGGCCACTCTGGAAGAGAGTTTGACAGTTTCTTTAAAATTTAAACATCAGTTTACCATACAGCCCAACAATTCTACTCCTAGGCTTCTACCCAAGAGAAATGAAAACATGTGTCCACACAAAGATTTGCACGGAGATATTCATAGCAGCATTATCCATAACAGCCGAAGGGTGGAAACTATCATATGTCCATCAATTGGTGAATGGATAAATAAGAAGTGGTCTTTTCATACAATGGAATATTATTCAGCCACAAAAAAGAAAGAAGTACTGATACATGCAATGACATGGATGGACCTCGCAGTACTATGCTGAGTGAAGGAAGCCAGACAAAAGACTACACACAATATGATTCCATTTGTATGAAATGTCCAGAAAAGTCAAACATGGAGATAAAAAGTACACAAGGGGTTGGCTGGGGATGCAAACAGGGATTAACTCCAAATGGGCATGAGGGTTTTGCTGAGATGATGAAAACATTCTAAAATCAGATTGTGGTGAAGTCTATACATCTCTGCAAACTTACTAGAAATCATTGAGTTGTATGCTCAAAATGGGTGAATTTTATAATACTTAAATTTTATCTGGATAAAGTTAATTTTTAAAAAAGAGTAATTAGGTGCCAGCGAGGGGCCCAGGTACACTTCCTAAAGAAAAGCACTTAAACTTCCATCACGTGTGAAATTGTAAGCTCTTCTACCAGAAGGAGCATCTGGGAGGGCTCAGTCCTGTTGTATTCACCTCCTTACCTTCCTTTCTAGGCACAGAAGTTCTCAACGCGTCAGTGGAAGGAAGGCGTGAACGAGCCATGGGTCCACTAGTTTGGCTTCTGGGGTGACATGCTCTTCCTTTCTTGGTTCCCGGGCATGGCAGATGGCAGGAGCTCCCCAGGCACCCCTGTTCCAGCTCTCCTTACCTCCCTGCTCTGAGCTGCTAGAGGGCCAGTGATGGCCCTGCAGTTAGTGCTTACCGAAGGTCCCTTTATCCTGCCGCTGATCCATGGGTGCTGGTCAGCAGGGCAGAATTCTTGTCCTGCCACCCCTGTGGCCCTCAGATGGCCCAGCAAGACCATCTCATGTTGATCCATTTGCTCTTAACCCCAAAGGTGTCAAGTCACTGGGAGGCAGAGCCAGAGAGATGGACCTCGCCGAAGGCTGCGGGGCAGTCAGCCAGTGAAGCGAGGGCTGAGCTGGGTCTGCAAAGCTGGGCCTTTGAAGCAAAAGGCGGGGTCTTTCCATCTTGGCAAACCAGACCTTTTTGTCTCTTGTGCTGTTCTACTCATTTGTTTTTTCCTCTGTTACTCATTCCCTCCGTTCGGTAACGACAATAAAATTGCAAAATGTGACAAATGTTCTCAGATCTGCAGAAATAAGATGTTGTCCTTTTTATAAATGGGGAGAAGAAAAGATAAAACAGAGTGCACTCAAGTGGATGTATTTTTTTAAAACCTTCGTGCTTTTATTCTTTCACACCACAGAGACCATCTAACGCCGCGTGTTTTACAGATAAGGAGACTGAGACCTGCAGAGGGTAAAAAAACCGGCCCAGATTGACAGGGCTTGGAAGGGACAAGATTCCAGCTCAGTTCAGACCCTGCAGAGGTCAGCAGCTCCCTCACTAGAGCCACCTCGCGGGGGACGTGCAGGTGGGAAGGCAAAGGGTAATTACTTGATTTCTAAGTCAGTTCGCAGACACCTGGAAGATCACAGGCTGGAGGGTAAAAATAAAACCCGCTCTCTGACAGCACAAATCTTGTCAGGGCGATCTAATTCCTCCTTGCCGGGGGCTGGGCTTGGCGGTGCAGGAGGAGACAGACGGCGGGGTCAGGTTCCTTGTCCTCTTGGGCACGGGTCTCTGGAGGCTGCTGCCAGGTGGGAGGGAGCTTCCCCACCTCCCCATCCCCAGGAGGGGGACACGGCCACAGGGAGATGAGAGTGGAAGGTACAGAGAAGCCGAGTCTGAGCGAAGGGCTTCCTTGCTCTTTATTCCCTTCTGTTGACTGTCAGGTATTCCCCTAATCTCTTCAGCCCTCCACCTAAAGCTGGGATCGTGCAACCCTCCAGTCTCAAAACCCCGAAGACGGGCTGCAGAGGGGTGTGTAGCTAGGGGCCGGCGCTGCGCCCTGAGCTTGCAACCACGGACCCCGCAGCAGGTGCGGAGGGTGGGGAAAGTCCTGACCCGCTTCTCTCACCAAGGGCCAAAGTCAAGAGCCTCGGGGACATCCACTCTGCATTATCTTTTACCCTATTTGGATGCGAGTGGACAAGCTCTCCCCTCAGCTCTCCTTTAAAAAAAGTGTGGTCGTGTGGGTCATATCAAAAGAGCAGGCTACGGTGGCTTCTAAACCAAAGGATTGTGGACAATGACTTTCTGAGTCAGCATTGCCTTGATGGTACAGACACACAGCCTGTCTCCTGGAAGGGGCTCCGAGATTACGGCAAGGAACCTTGTTCCCATCAGCCCTCCAGGAGGAGAGAGCCCTCCGCTGTGGCGTGGAGGGGCCTCGGGCCCACGCGGTGAGGCCCGGTGCTGGCGCATGGTCCACGCCCGGTGACTGTCCAATGCCTGGTGCGGCCGGCGAGCAGCCAGGGGGAGGCAGAGGGCTGCCAGGTGAAGCTGGGCCAGCGATGTCTGCTTCCTCCTTCCCTCCGTCGCTCCTCCATCGCCTTCACCAGGCCTGGACCCTCCTGCATTGCTCACGGCTGCCCTTCTCCAGTTTCACGATCTCCTTGCTTCAGACCCCGTTGTCACCAACTGTGTCCTCGCTGGCCCTCCTGCAAGGCCCGGCTCTGCTTTCGGCCCATTTTCTGACACGCGGCTTCCCTCCCAGCATGAGGCCGGCACTGAGGACAAACTCCTCTGTGCGGCTGTCGGAGCTCCCAGGGACTGGCTCTGCCCCAAGTCTGGGTCGTTTCTCAGCGGCCAGTGCATGCCACGCTTCAACTGGGCAGGTCTGCTCCGGCCTGTGGGGACCAGCACCACTCCCGCCTTTGCTCCTGCTGTCAATTCCCCCCCATCCCGGGATGTCCTCTTTTCTTCTTCCCACTTAACCAACAAAACTTCCTCTGACCTTCAGGCCCAGATGCTATTCTTGATGGAAACTCTGCCAAATAGTGTGTCCTACACTAGCGATGGTGGCCAGGTGGTTGTGGTACAGACGGTGGTCCTAGGAGGAACAAGGACAGATTACGAGGCACGTCCCGTATCAGCCAGTGTGGTGCGGTGGGTAAGACTGCTGCCAGCCGGTGTCTGAGAACAAATTCGGGTTCCGCCACCTACTAACCATGGACCTTGGGCAAGTCACCTGCATCTTAGCGACTCGATTTCCTACTTTATATACAGTATCTGGCACATGATAAACACTACGAGAATGTTATCACTATATAGTGATTGACGGATATTATCTGTAATCTTTAACTCAGCCCAGAAAGGGGAGCATTCTTCATCCCATTTTACAGACAAGGAAAGTGAGGCTCGGAAGACTAATGGTCCAAGGCCACTCAGCTAATGTGCAGCAGGCTGGAACTACGGCTCTGGTCTGCCGGTCCCTCCTGACCAATACCTACCTGTAATTTCTGTAGCACCTACAGCTGTTTCTACAAAGTTTCGCGTTGGGACATCCTCCGATTCTCCCCGCACGCGGCTGGTCTCTCTCCCAGGTTTTAAGCCGCTTAGGGGCAGGATGGCTCCCTGCACATCGTGAAGCGGTACAGTGGCTGGTGGGGAGGCGTCAAGATGCAAGCGCGCTCTCTGTGAATAAAGGATGCAAACAATTAACTGCAGGCAGACGCCGTGCACAGCTAGAGACCAGCAGGATTCTCCCATCAGGAAGGCCAGGTCCTCTGGCCTTCTGGTCCCCATGGCACTGTCCAGTGATCAGGAGCCCACCAACTAGGGGGACTGTCAGGTCCTCTGAGACTGCCTTGCCGGCAGGTGCACATAAAACCTCTTTAGCAGCCATGGAGCATGGGCCTGGGGCAGTGAGATGCAGCATCTGGATATCAGTCCTGCCTGCGAGAGTTGTTATACCCTCCTGACTTCTCCTGACTGTCTGGAGATTCTAGCTCTGTGTTTGCCCGTCCACCCTGGCAAGTAACTGGTGATGACATCAGCACCTTATGCCACAGCAGGACTGGGTGCAGGGCAAGTCAGTTTCTCAGGTCAGATTCCCAGGAGAACCCTTCTTTTTGTAAGTCCCTTCAGGAGTGTCACCTCATGGTCACAAGATGGCTGCTGCACTTCCAGGCTTCACATCCGAGGAATAATTAGGCCCTTTGCATGACAGCTTTCAGTTTCCCTCCAGGTAGCCTCTCCATTCTTCTGCACCCTACCCTCTACCCAGGGGACTGACATATGGGCAGTTCGTCTCCAGCTTTTGGTTGGGATGGGCCAATGAGGAGCCTCAGCAGGAGACTGGAGTGAGGGTGGAAAATGAGGTGAGGGTGCGTACTCCCTTGCTCCCTCCCTATGGAGTTGCCTGGGCTGCCATGCTCTCAACCAAAGGCCACCAATCCTCTCCAGGCAGCCCTGTCCACACAACTCTCTCCTTCTGGGTCTGGTCGCTGCTCCTTCTCCTCAGCGGGACCAGAGCAGCTCTGCTGTGGCACTACCCTGCCCACGCGAAGGAGGCTGGAGAGGCAAGGATCTAACTCTCGCAACCTCCATGAGGGAGGACAGCACGGAAGAAGGGATGAGGGATCCAAAGAGTCTGCCACGAACAACAAAGACGTGGAAAGAATTTTAAAAACAAGCTCAGACTTCCAGGCCCCAGGCGGGCTCCTGTGCCCTGGCAGCCTGTCGGCTCAGCGTTGCCCTCTCGCAGGGTGAGGCCGAGCGGATCCGGTCGGATGTCAGGGGCAGAGCTGAAAGCTCTCCTGGCCGAGCCCTTCCCTGAGACTGAAGCCATTGGTGGCAATCCTGCCGTGTGGCCACCCAGATTCAACTGAAATACTTACAGGGACGGGAAGCTCCCTACCTGGGGCCCGAATCATGAAAGGGCGCTCCCTCCCATACAGCCAAAATCTTCCACCCGTCCCTCTCTGCCCTCCAGGGGGGCACAGACGGGTCCCTTGTCCTCGCGCCACCCCTACCTATGTGAAGGCTTGGCATCCCCTGCAGAGGCCTCTTCTCCAGGTTCTGCATCCCCGGTTCCTCTGGTTTCCTTTTTCCTGAAATACAAAGCCCTCTGCCAATAAGCCTCAGGGTAGCTTTTTTCCTCTCATTTTAAAGACAAATTTAAATTACTTCCTCCCAAGCATGTCAGGTTTAGGGACCAGAATTCCCATGTAATTGCTGACTCAGTTGCGTGTCTCTGCCATCACCTCACTGCAACATGCTTCTGGCCTGGAGAGAGTCTCATGCCTGTGAAGGAGAAAGGGCCTTTCTCTGTCTGAAGCGCTCACGCGCCCTTCCAGCCTCCCGCTGTGTGCCCTGGGCAGTGGCCGAGCGGCCCTGACCACTCGGTGGAGGGAGAGGATTGACGGAGAGGAAGTGCCCAGTTTAGAGGGGGCACACTGGAATGGTGTTAATTGGTACTATCTACATTGCAGAGTGTCTTCCAGTCTGCTCAAATACGTTAGCAATGCCTCCCACTGGCAAATTAAAAATTAACCCTTCGTGGATGCCTCCTGATACACCGCAGTCTAGGGAATTATTTTAAGATGGAGGCTGACATTCTAATTAGGGGTGTCGAAGCTCCTGAGTGGGTCCTGCCCGCAAAGGCAGGACAGACAGGAGGGTGTGGCCGCGAGGACCAAGTCTATAGGAAGGGATGGGTGAGTGTTAGGGAGGAAGTTGAATTTGAAAAAGCCTGAAGTGAAAATCAAGCCAAAGGGATGGGGCAGACATGCTGGTACCTGGGCACAGAAGTGGTCAGGGGCCCCGGTGGGGTGGGGGCAGAGCTGCAGGGCTGACCAGCCCAGGAAATGAGTCCTTTGACTCTGAGGAAACCGGCAAACGTTGGTGCTGAGCTTGGAGCATCTTCCCCGAGCAGGTCGCTTCATTTTTGTTGCACGGACTCTGCTCAGCCTGAACTCGTAGAATGTCAGCCTTGGCTATGACCTTGAGGAGCTCACATCCAACGGCCTCTATTTGTAGACAAGGCAACAGAAGCCCAGAAAAGCTAAGTAATTTGTCCAAAGGCACACAGGTGTGAAGTGAGGGAGCTAGACTCGAGGGCAAGGTTTCTGATCACCAGCTCAGCACACAGCGGACAGCCCGCCCCCCACCAGCTGCTCAAAAGCAAGGGGGATCATAAATAACCACAACTTGCTATTATCCACAACAAAACAAAACTTGTAAGGGTTTCAAATAGCTCAGAAGTATGTGAAGCAGGAGGCGAATGACCCATCCGCCTCTCCCGCAGGCCTCGGTCCTGTGCCTGGTTTCTCTGTGGTCCTCTATTTCCCTCCCCTACCCTCTGAATTCCTGTCAGGGTGACTTGCAAATGACTCAGGACTCTGTTCTTTTTGAGACACAGGAGCATTTCCGTGGCCTAGGACCCAGGAGGTATTACTCACGGCTGCATTTGGATTTTGTTGTTGTTGTTGTTGTTAGAGCTTTTGGAGAACGCCTTCGGTGCAGAGAGGAAAAGCACCAAAGGGGACTCTAACCTGCCTTCCAGATAAATATAGAGTGACAATCTCGCAAATGTAATGGAACTGATCACAGCAAAGTAGCTTTTCTGGTACAATACATTCTTTCAAAAGATGCCAGGGGCCTCGTGCTGTAGATTCTTCTTTGGAGGAAAGCGAAAAGCAGGCTTACGCAGCGCGCTGCCCCCATCCCGGCTGCAGCCACGGGTGGGACCGGGGTTAACGTCACTGGGGTCAGGGCTTAACGAGACCCCCGCATCGAGGGGAGACAGATGTCGTCTTCCCACTCAGCGCAGCACAGGGAAGAGGGCCCTCAGTGCCAGTGCCACGTATCCGCCACCCTCATGTCTGGAGTCAACGCCGTGATCCGTCGCCAAGGCCTCTCGGAGCTGAGTGGGCGGTGTGGGCAGGGCTGTGAGAAGCGGAGTAAGTTTGTCGGTGGAAGTCATCCGAATGCTCCCTCCCTGGGCACTGTCGGCAGTAGAGTGCAGGGCCTTCAACCAAGAAAATGACGTGTTTGGAGCAGTACACGGAAATTTAAGTTGAAACAAAAGGGGTTGTTGGCAGAAATTGTCAAGACTTGTACTTTGTTTTTCTTTGGGGAAAATGGAGATCTAGCTTTTCTTTGCTAAGACAGAGCCGAAACGTATGACCCGCTTGTGTCAGGGATGTACCTGCAAACGTATTTTTTCATATTTTATATATATGTATTTATATAGTATAATACATAGAAAATAATTATCCTAGAATGACATACTTGTCTATATGTGTGTGTGTGTGTGTATATATATAACAAATGTCCATAACCCTTTGCATTGAGACTCTCCGTCCTCCCAGCTTTCCATAGGTGCTTAAGCCCATGTTTGCGTCATGGACACAAACAGAAGAGCTGGCAGACTAAAGCCTGACCCCGAGGCAGCTGCTTGGGGAGGAGAAGACAGTGTTGATTTCAGGAAGGTTTAGCTGACTCCACTGAGCAGCTATTTCCATGTCCCTTTTCCAGGTGGCTTCCTGCATTCCTCTCGTCCCGCAAGCAGGGCTGGTGTTCACACCGATGAAAGGAGACGTGGAGGTCCTGATGCTGGGCCTTGGTGCCACCACCCCTCCACAGCGCAGGCAAGCACTCCCACGACACGCCCCAAGCTGAGCACAGTGCCTGGCGCCAAGAGGGGGTCTACAGTGGAGATTTGTGGTGGGGGTGGCACGGGGCAGGGACCCGTGAGGCCTCTTTGTCTACACTGTGGCCGCAAAGCTGGGCGGCTCTCCCCACATGACTCCCTTTTCTGGGCCTGCCTCTCCTTGTGGGGTTAATTACACCAACCTGCATCTCAGCGAGGGGGAGTTAATTGCCGAACACTTTACAGTTATCAGGAGCCCACGAGGTGCTTCACCGCCATAAAGTATCACATCTAATTATTGTTCACCATCAGGAGTGCCGAGGGCTCCCATGGCAACCTTAACTCATCTCCTTTCTCTTGCACACGCGGTGATAGACTTTTTCATTATAGTATTAAATGTGCTCGTAAACCTGCCTTATTATTGGGAAAATATTTATTTGTATAGCTGAGATAAGCGGGCAGTGCTGGGGTAATGGTTCCTGTCCCAAGGCTCCAGACAGCGCCAGTCCTCAGTTTGCTGGCACAAACGGGGCACCCAGAATATCAGCTGTGTGCTCGCTTCACCTGCAGCAGCAAAATCTTCATGCAATGGACGTCGTGAGGCAGGATGTGGAGCGGACTTTATTGCCATGGTATGTCAGTGAGGACAGCTCAGGCTGACTGAGTGTGTCTTAGCCCTAAATGAGCAACACAGGAAAACACAAACCATGGATCTAACCAAAGGCTGACTTCAGGGAGACGATGGGACGTGCCCCAGAATGAAGCACGAGGCTCCGAGACTTGGCAAGTTCACCAAGGAGGCTAAATGAACCAAAGTCCAGCATTAAAGTGGTTGACTCCTACGTACACATGGCTTCACACGCAGTAATGGCAGCACCAATGGAAGGAAATCCACCTGGTGGACATGGAAGCACTTGAAACTCAGCCGTGTGTTGGGCCCGAGGCATCTGCAGTACGCAGTGTCCTAAGGGGGGTGGTTTGGGTGTCTGGAAATGCTGCTGCCCAAGAGGCCTCATGTGGGGGCTTCACTCTCGCCATTTGGTTGGGGTGTACTGGTTGGCTCTGTAGATATTAGTGCGGACCAGTGTTGGAACGTGGCTTGCTTCTGTCCTGCATACCTGGAGCCTAGAGCCGATTTCTCCTGCGAATTTCCTCCTTGAAGGAGAACAGCTCTGGCCGCGCTGCTTCACTTGTTTGGAGAGAAGAACCCCAGGCGCTTTCATAAAGCCTCGGATCTGGGGTGACGGCCAGGGCCCTTCACTGGAGGCTGGGCCCCGCCCCTGGGGCTGGGGAGGCGGCAGAGGAAGGGAAGAGCATTGGAGACAGTCAGTAAAGCCAGACCCGACCAAAGGAGCAAGCGCTGGTGAAGAGAAGGGAAGGGGCATGAGACCTAGTGAAGGCGCGGCCCCGAGGAGTCAAGTGGCCAGACCAAGTGGCCAGCCAGTGTCCACGTGGTGGGTGTGCTCAGTCTACACTGCCTAGGGAGAGACTGCGAAGAAATAAAATCAGAGGACTCACCTTCCGGCAGCTCACAGACCGGGTGTGGTGAAGGGGGCCGGGGACAGGAGACCCAAACGGAAGAAGATCAATGGCTACAAAGAACTAGGCCAACAGCACACGCTACGACGGTGGACTGTGGCGGAGCCACCGGGCAGCGGTCAGAGCTGTGCCTGCGCACGACGGGGTGCCGTCCTGGCTGGGCCACCTACCCCGTCAGACCTGCACCTCGCCAGGCCTCAGTTTCTTCCTCTGTGGAGTGAGAGACAGTGGCTGTGTATATATTGAGGGGTACTTATGAAAGTCAAGTGGGGTATTGGATGTAAAGCGTCTGCCTCGTTGCCTGACACACAGCGAGACACGTCGAGTAGAGACATGGAGACTGAGCGCTGCGTGCTGATCCGTGCCGACTGTCTGAGAGGTGCCGACCGTGCCGGTTTACAGCCGGGACTCAGGCTGAGGTCGTCCGGGTACATCTCGACTCCGCCTTTCACTAGACGTGCTCGACAGGTTGCTCACCTCTTTGCGCCTCAGTTTGCTCATTTGTAAATGGGGATGATCACAGTCACACATATCACCGAGGGCTGTTATGAGCAGTAAAGGAGTTAATGTGTGAAACACTCAGCACTGTGTCTGGCTCTGGTAAGTGCTGTAAGTCCTGGCTATCATTACTGTTGTTGTTTTGTTGGTGTCGTGTATACAAACCGTGAAAGTGTTTCCTATTTAGCACTTAATAAAAACCTATACTGATTATTAATTATAAAGACGAACCGTTCAACCAAGAGTGGCCGACAGAGTCCTCCGGGAGCCACCCCAAGTCAAGACTGAGCGCCCGAGGGGCACTCACAGGAAGAAAGGAGGGTGCTGGAAGGAGCAGTCTGTGGCTTCCTGGCGTGATGACACGTGGAGCATCTGCTATCGTGAGATCATGTGCAAAGTGAGATGTTGGTTGCCAAATGAACACAGAGGAGAGACGCCAACATCCAGGTTGCAATAGAAGTTCAGGAGCCGTGACGACGGTGGAGCCCAGCTGTGATCAGGGACAAACAGCAGAGAGGGGACGCGGCGCCTCTTGGCCGCTCTGCTTCATGCCAACCCAGGCAACCCTGCCATCCTCCAGCAACCACATGTGGTCATTAAAGGAGCAAGCACGAGGACTCAGATGGCAGTGCCGGGCGCCCCTAGCAAACTTGAGTCCTTAGTAGTTGTTAGTAGTCGTTAACAGTCAGCATGTTGCCTGCACATTGTGCAGCCTTGTTTTGGCTTTGGTTTCATCAGAAACTACAGAGCACGGCAGGGGCGGGGGTGGGAGGAACGGGATCAGGGCTTTCAGCAAATGTGGAGACAAGCCCGGGTGGTGGGGAGCTCCTGCGGGCAGTCCGGCAGGTTCCAGCCTCCTCCTCCAGGGGTCGTATGTGAGCAGAGAGCTGCTGGCAACCCGGAGGGGTAGTCTGAGAAAGCACTCTCAGGGCCTTGCACAGGAGATGTGACAGCATTCGTCTGTTAACTCCTCCATCCACTTATTCAACACAGATTTACTGAGCATTTTCAGATGCCAAACTCTGAACTGGTCCCTGGGTTTCAACAATGAGCCAAACGGACCTGGTCCCTGGGCTGTTGACAGGCCGTGATGGTGCAGTGGCAGGTGTTGGGGGCGGGAGGGGGGTGGGGAGCACAGACAGTGAAGAGAGAAAGTCGAGGTTCTGAGCTACCTACAGTGGCTGAGAAGCCAAACTCCCTGCAGAAAGGGAGACAAACTGTGCAAATCTGGTGTTTACCTAAAGCAGAATCTATAAGTTTTGGCGAAGTCTGGTGGCGCTCTTGAAACCACATGGCTAGTCCCATGCTGGGCACCTACCCCATTTCTAAGCACATGGCGCCGAGGTCTGGTAACTCCAGCAAAGCTTCACCTTGTGTCACAGGCTCCCAGCCTTGAGTGGTGACAGAGCAGCAGCCCTGGTGTCCTTGACACCCCCTACCCAACCCGAGGGCAACCTCTCACCCATCTGTCCTGACCTTTGTCATTTACTACACCTAAAGACTCTCTTTGTTGTTTATACTAAGTCAGCCAATCACATTTTCTCCACTTTACAGAGAGACCTCTATAAAATCAGAACGTAAATCTACAGCAACTGAGAAGAGAGTAACCAGTCACTCTAAAGGAGAATAGCGTTGAAAGAATCTAGTTCCTCTTTTACACGGATTAACTTACTTATTAACTGCTTGGTCTGAAAAACTGTGCTGTTGCTCCATATTTTAAGCATCTCTTAAATAAGATTAATTTTTAGAATGACAAGTGATGCCACTCACAAGGGGAAAATAACAATTTACTTATCATCCTAGACTGCATATTAAAAAGCATTTCATTGAGACTTAAGCTGGTGAGTCAGAATCTTCACGTGGAGATGGGTTATCTCCAACCTGGTGGGAAGCTCGTTAACTGGGGGAAACGTGGAAGAGGCAGAGCGGCTGGGAGGACGAGGCCCCAGGAGCCGTGGGCGTCGTGCGGCCCATTTGCGATCCCTCTGTGGGCAGCACGGGAGCCTGCACTGGAGACGAGGCAGCCGCTTTACGTTGTCTGTAAGCAGCGGCATCTCAACAAGCAGCGCTGTCCTTTATGACCTTGGCTTTCATGTAAATCACATTTACTTTCTGATTACAAAATAAACGCATGGTATCCTTTGAAAATGTAAGAAAAGTTTTAAAAAGCAGAAAGGAGAAGAGAGTAACTTTCAAATCCTACCTCTGGGGACGCACACTGGTGCCATCTCCTCTGGTCTGATGAGTTCACACCTGTAAGGTTTGGAAGGACGGATGAGGCTTGATGGAGAGTGCAGCGGGCCTGTGCCAGAGCAGATTGTCCACTGGTGTCCAATCAGAGAGGCCAGTGCGGCTGGAGCAGAGTGAGCCACCAGCGGGAGGGAGAATGTGGGAAGAGGCGGCCAGAGAGATAAATGGGGGCGGCACTTAGAGGTTCTCTCAGGTCAGAGGAAGGATGTGGGCTCTATTCCGAGTGTGATAGGAAGCCACTGAAGGGTGTTCATCAAGGGAGTGACATAATATGACTAATCTTCTGAAAGGATCCGGCTTCTTGGGGGAGAGGGGAGGGAAGCACGAGGGTAGAAACAGGAAGCCATTTCACTAATTCAGGCAATGGTGCTGGCTCAGATGAGGACGCAGGTGGAAGAGGTGGTAAAAAAAAAAAATGGGATAGATCCTGGATGTAACTTGAAGGCAGAGCTAAAGAATTACTGATAAATTGCTGTGGGGTTTAAGAGCGAGGGGAGCGAGGATGATTCCTGTGACTTGTCCTGAGCAGCGGGAAGGATGGAGCTGCTGTTTACTGAGAAGCGGCCGGCCGTGAGAAGCGGGTCAAGGTCAGGACAGCCGGAACTCAGCTTTGGGTACATCACATTGGACACGTCACTCAGACATCCAAGTGGAGGTGGCAAGTAAGCAGCTGGATTTATGACTCTGGAATCTGGAGTGATGTCTGGGCTAAAGAACTAAATTTCGGAGTTGTCAACGTGGAGATGGTATTTAAGGCCACCAGACTGGATGAGCTCACCCCGGGAGGCAGTGTCCACAGAGATGAGAGATCTGAGGACCGAGCCCCAGAAGGACCAGAGGGGGCTGAGGACCGGGAGGATGGGTCCCAGAGGTCCGTTGGGGAAAGTCCTTCAGGAGGGGGTGGACATCAGCCATCAGATCAACACTGCTGATTGGCTGAGTGAGATTTGCTGGGCAATGCCATTGGGTACGGCCATGCTGATGTCATTGTCACCGAACCTGAAGTGAGTTCGCTCACCCGTGGCACAGCAAGCCAATCTCTGACACCGGGTGTGGTGGAAGAAAGTAGGAACTTTATTTTTGCACAGCGCTGAGCAAGGAGAGAGGGCAGCTAACGCTCAAATCCCAAACTCCCGGAAAAAGCTAAAAGGAAGGGTTTTTATTTGGGGTTTTAGGTAGGGGAGGTGGAGCATATGGCCTTGCTGGTCGGAGCTTTCCCACCAGCCTGTCTTTGGCCTGGAGACACTTGCAGAGAGGAGGGAGCTCATGACCTTGCTGGTCAGAAGCTTTCCCACTAGTCTGTATCTCTTTGTGGGGAGGAGATAGTCCAGGTGCTTGTCCTTGATGGTGTCTGTCTCCATGGAGCACAGTGGATTCTGGAGCCAGGAAGCCAGAGAGTAAGCAGGCAATGAGTGTTTTGGTTTTAACCCCATATATGCTGGGTTTAATGTGGGGAAACTGATATCAGGATCAGTATCAACTTCCCCCCTATTTTATGTCCATCCCTCAATCTTGAGGGATTTGGGGCGGAGACCGATCTAGCTACTTCCTGCTGAAATGGGGTGTAGATCGTTTCATCTCATTGAATCAGTCTTTTAATAAGGTGGTGATGCTGGTGGGCTCCTGAAGTTAGGCCTGTATCATGTAAGTAAGTAACCAGGTATTTAATAAGAAGTTTTTCTAGAGAAACAAAAAGAGAAAAACAAGGTTAATGATTGGAGCAAATTATAAACCAGTTTCTGAGCCCAGGGGGCAGACAATCAAGATTCCTAGAAGTCAGGGTCGAAGCATCTTTTGCAGTTTGAAATGTCTCTGATGGTGTCATCGGGCACTCAGGTAGCTTTTTGAGTGGCTTACACAGCAGTGGACATGAATCTCTCTTAAGTTTATATTAGGTCCTCCAGCTTCAGTTTGTAAGGCTTTAGGAAAAACGGCAGATTTAGTTTTCAATGACTCTAAATGAAAATCATGGGGAGAAAACCCTGAAAATGTTAGTTTGGAAGTTTTTAGCCAGATATTTCAGGAGATGAAGAATTCAAGATCTAGTCCACTTAACACAAGTAAAACAAAAATTTCAAAGAAAATTGAAAAAAGTTAAAATCTAATATCTATAAACATGTATTACAGTTTCTATTGAAACATAATTTTCCTCCCTAAAATCACCCTCAATTTCACTAGACATAGCCAAATTAAGACTAACCGGTTTGCATAATAAGTCTAGTTTTAATAAATTTGGCATAATTATTTACATAAGTACAGCAAGAATAGTAATTGATCATATAGGCTCTTTTAAATCTGCTTTGCTGGAACCTTATAAGGAATCTCAGGTTGAACTTTAAAGGCCTCTCCAGGCCAGGAAAGCCAAGTAAAGGACCTGTTATCAGATTCTGCCAGCAGTGCCTGCAGATTTGGGTGAATCCCTCTCTTTACGAGGTTCCCCAAAATATTGAGGTTCCTTGTACCTGCCAAAAGGAGCGACATTCTTTGCTCAACCTTACCAGGTTACAGAACCCATAAGCACAGTACCAGGCCAATATTTCCAAGTGGCTTTATTCCAAAATATCAACCTTCATTCCTCAAAAGCTGTCTTGTTATATTTAAGCCCGTATGTTTTTTCAAATATGACGTTCCAGTCAAAGCCTTGGTAATATAAATAGTGTTTCCAATTGTGTCCTGTTAAAAGAAGAACAGATTCTTATTGGACTTATGCAAATAACTATATTGCCATAAGAATAAGAATACTTACTCATCAGGGGTTTCTACGTTTTTGGGGGGCTCAGATAGGGAGGAAAAGACAAATGTTTAAATTTTGTTTATAAATTGCTGTAAGTCATAGTTCTTTAAGAGAATAGAGAAAAAGGTTTTCTTAAGTCTGAAAAAAGCAAAACATCAAAAAATCAGCAATATCCCAATCAAAAGGTCATAAAAATTATAATCATCCCTATCAGTTTATTCTGTCCTCTGTAATTGGTTCTTGATCTTAATCTTCTGTCAGCAGTTTGTGAGGTTATCAGTTTCTCTGTTGGAGTTCTATAATTTTTACCCAGTTTGGTTTTATAATCTGAATGTTTATCAGAAACCTACATTCTAGAGTGTCAGAGTCCTTTCCATGAATTTCTCTGAAGATGAAACATATTTTTAAAAACATCAAAGTAAAACAGTCACTGTTCATAAATAACAAAACATTCCAAAATGGTAACTGACAAAGGCATTTGACCATCTCTGTGATATACAACATTTTGAGATAATAACCAGGATTATAGCTGACAATCAGAACAGATCAGATAATTTTTAAAATATTTATATCAGTAACATTTATATAATATCATTTAAGAAAGTTTATCATTACTTATTTGACAATGCTTCTCATGTAATTTAACATATAAAATAAGCCTTATTAGTTTAGCTTTCTTTTCTTATAGGGAGAGAGCAAATTTCTCCGAGAAGTCCCAGGGGCCCTCTGAAAATCCCCAGAGAAACCTTCTCTCCTCTTCCAGGTCAAAAGAAAGCTTTTATTCAATACTTGAATATTTGTGTCGGGGGGAAGCTTGTCAAAAATATTAAAAGCTTTAAAACATTTGTTCAGATAAGAAACAAATTTCACTTGTAAAACCATCTTCAGGTATCTATTCAAAGTGACAACAGTAACAGTCAAGGGGAAACAGCTAAAATAGTAAAAAAAAAAAAATATATAGCCTTTTTATAATCTTTTTATAAAGAGCAGATTAAAAATTTAGGAAAATTATCCTTTTAAGAAAGAGGAAACCAAGTTTTAATTTTGTACCAGTTTACTTTTGACATATAAGTTTATTTACTTAATTGGATTTACTTTAATCCTGGACAACTTGACCATATATAAATCTCTTTAGGGTTTTACTTTTACAAAGCTCTGGTTACTTTTTTTACATTCAGAATTTGTCCCAGCATTTTAGGACAAATTTATTTTTCTCAACTCAAGAAACAAAACTATTTCCATTTTTTATATCTTTTTATTGAAAACATATATTTTATTTTCTTTGTATACAGACCTTTTAGAAATATATGTTTTCTCATAGAAAATTTCTCAGCATACATAAAACATGTTTATTAATAAACCTAAGCACTTTTTAGTCTCTTTGACATAAGAAACCAAAGGCAGACAAATATATGCTTAGTAGTTAACCTTTAATATTTTAACTTATGTGGAAATGACCTAGATACCCAATAAACTGTTATTTAATTTAACTTAGTAAAACTATAAAATTTAAGTTTCCAAAAAGATTTTCGAAGCTGTTTTTTAAGTATTCAGACTATAAAACATAATTATTGTACTTAAAACTCTTACCCAGTTTTAACAATTACTCTTAAAAACTTCATGTGACATTACAGCAGTGAAGTATTATCCTCAGTTGTTTTAAGTACACATATCATAATATAATTATTATACATATTATTATACGTATAATTATTGTTAAAAAGTTTTTCCAAAAAACTTTTATTTTTTATATTTATTTAGTTTACCTGTTCTTAACAATTTAGATCATCTACAAAACCTCCATGAGACGTTAAACAAAATTAGCTATTATACTATTATGAGTTTTGCTGATAAATTTTGTAACAGACATGACATGAGCTCATTTGACCAGTAAACCCAGGCCGTCTGTCTGCATCATAGCCAATGCTGATAACTTTGAGGACATGTTCATTTTAAATGAGACCAGCAAACTTAAACAGGCTTTCATTCATCAAAGATCATTTTATATCATGTTAAATAACTTTTGTCTCTTAGAAATTCTTGCATATTCGTTAAAGACTGCATTCCATTATGAGAGATTTTGAATCCTCTTCTGAAACACGTTTTCATAACGGTCGTTACAATTCCAAATTATCTCAAAAGTTTGCTTATTTTTACTTGTTCAATTTTAGGTGAGGAATTTTGGGGGAGTTGAAGCCAAGCTCAGCTTGCTGGGAAGCTCAGCAAGAGAGTAGACAAAAGCAGCAGATTTGGGTTCGGCTGCCGGCATCTTTAATTATTTAATTATTTTTTCTTAAAGAGGCAATAAAGTATTTCTAATTTTATTTAGAAACCCCAAAAGATTAAAACAGGCTCCCCATTGTTGTAGCTGGCTTTTCCAATTGCATACATCAGATTGCGTGAACTGAAATTGGCCTAAGTATATCAGTTTTTACAAAACTTTATCTTAGTTTTATTAACCCTTATGCTTTTCATTATAACTTACACTAGAATTCTATTAACAAGTTTTGGTATTACAATATTGTTCAGCGGAAGCATTCCCAGTTAGACATAACATTTATTCCCAAAGAAAACATCCAGGCAAAGTTGACATAACCTCTTCATATAATATTAGCTTAAACACTTTAATCTTTATAGTCTTATTAATCTTAGTAGCCTAACTGTTGCCCCAAACAATTGTTGGTCAGGTTTTTCACTCTGATTTTTGCGTCCTGACCTTTTACATTTTTCAAACTGGGGTAAATAGAACAGATTTGTCTGATGTCCTTTAATGTTGGGGAGCCAACAGGGTGGGTCCCTTTAGCCCATCCAACCTTAGGCAGTGTTTTATTAATACCTTTGTTTTAACCTCATTTATATCTGTTCCATTTATCCCATTGAGATGAGTCCTGTGACTCTTCCCTTTCTGATTTTTCTTTATTAACTTAACATTTTCATTAGCATCTGTAAGACTATGAGAAGCTGAGACCCCAAGTTTGATTAAGTTCTTAAGACTAGTCATTATAGTTTCCTCTTAATTTGGTCTTTTCATAGGTACCAATAAAACAGTTGTTGATCATAAGAGCTCTCTAAAAAGTTTCCCAACTTGAGGATCCATCTTTTGGCCATTTTTCTTTCCTCCAGAGTCTAAAGAATATTGTGGCCACGTGGTGTTACAAAAGAAAATCATCCCTCTTTAGACATTGGCTTATAGCTATAGGTCGACCATCAGCCAAAGTTTTTCCCAAGGGGCTCTTAGGTAGAATAAATGCAGCATCGCCCATGTTAACACTTTTAAAAGGACAAACAGACAGATAACAACAAATACCAAACTAGCGCGCATTCCCAAAAACCCTTGGCCACAAACGGAAGCCAAAACAAAGACCAAAACCAAAAACCAAAGTGCTTCCAGTCCCAGCTTAGTCCGTGTCCTACACTTGGGGGCGCCCAACAAGGGACCAGGGACAAATGAGCAAGGACAAGGGACCTTGGTTGTACACACCCGAGGGACTTACCAAAATTTGGCCGGGGCGTCGCGGCGACTTCAAAACAAATGGAGCCCAGAGGGTTGCCAAAGTACCCATTATTTCCGGCCGGTCCTGTTGGAAAAGGTTAATACAAAGACAAAAACAAAAACTACCAGCTACTTACAAGAGACGTCTTCCTAAGTCCTAAACCTAGTTTCTTCCACTACCAAAGCAAAAGCACCGTGGGACAACGACGTCTGGTCAGCAGCCAGTCACTTGGGGCTGTCCCTGAGACAAGGGGCTCAGGCAGCTGCAGGACAGCTTCCAAGAGAGGCCTTTAGCCAGAGGCCGGTGTGCCACAGGCGAGATGTCCACCTGGGACGTTGTCCCATCTGGGTCGCCAAATTGTTACCAAACCTGAAGTGAGTTCGCTCACCCGTGGCACAGCAAGCCAATCTCTGACACCGGGTGTGGTGGAAGAAAGTAGGAACTTTATTTTTGCACAGCGCTGAGCAAGGAGAGAGGGCAGCTAACGCTCAAATCCCAAACTCCCGGAAAAAGCTAAAAGGAAGGGTTTTTATTTGGGGTTTTAGGTAGGGGAGGGGAAGCATATGGCCTTGCTGGTCGGAGCTTTCCCACCAGCCTGTCTTTGGCCTTGAGACACTTGCAGAGAGGAGGGAGCTCGTGACCTTGCTGGTCAGAAGCTTTCCCACTAGTCTGTGTCTCTTTGTGGGGAGGAGATAGTCCAGGTGCTTGTCCTTGACGGTTTCTGTCTCCATGGAGCATAGTGGATTCTGGAGCCAGGAAGCCAGAGAGTAAGCAGGCAATGAGTGTTTTGGTTTTAACCCCATATATGCTGGGTTTAATGTGGGGAAACTGATATCAGGATTGGTATCATCATCAGTGACCTTGACAAGAGCGGCCGCAGGGGAATATTGGACGTGCAGGGGGTTCACGAGGGGACGGGAGGAGAGAAAGTGGAGAAAACAGGCAAAGGCCAAATAGTAGCACAAAGCAAATACTCGGTGAAAACCTCCAGGCGTTTGTTGTTGGCGTGATGGGATTGTGAAAGCCAGGTGTTCACTCTGGAAGAGGGACGCACTCCTGTCCACGGGCTTCCGTGGGGGTCGGCTTGCTGGGGTCTGCTGGACGAGGGATGTGACGATTCCCCAGCCAGGGGCGTATGTCCTGGCACGACTCTAAAGATGGAATTCGGAACATCCATCAGGGAAGCCCTTTGCCGTCTGTCTGTTGTCATCAGAGAAGCAATGCAAAGAGCGGAATAAGTCGATAAAAGCAGCTCACATTTTCCCCATGGTTTTCACTTTGCGAAAGTGCCTTCACAGCCTCACCTGCTCCTCACTCGGGCGGGGGAGGAGCCGGCGTTTCACGGCAGAGGAAACTGGGACTGGGTCAAGGTCACAGGTGGTGGGAATAGAGGGGCCAGGACTCAACACAAGTTTTCTGACTCTAAATCCTAGCTCTTTCCACTTTATTATCCTGTGTCTCTTAAAAGGCGGACATTGCTTTTTAAAAAATTTTTTAAGCTTGCTTACAACAATTAACTATTTTTCATGAGTCAGGCCCCCCATGATGGGCTTTCCATGACTGTACCACGTAATCCTGAGAACAACCCTATCAGGCACCCACTGTTACTACCCTCGCTTACAGAGGTGGAAACTGAAACAGAGAGGCTAGGCAGCTCACCCAAAGTCACCCAGCTGGGAAGCCGTGAATCAGCATCGGAATCCGGGCATTTGGGCTTGAGAATGCATGCCCCTGAGCACCACATTTTCCCGTTTCATCTTCTACACACGCAGCCCTTCAAGCAGAGAAAATGTTAATTGACTTGACCATAGTCACATGCTGATTGATCCTAGTCCAGAACTCTGATCGAGCACCTTCCAGAGTGACGCAGAGTGTGAGGTGCTTTGACATCAGGCAGAAAAGAAGCTGGGATGTGGCTCCTTCCAGGAGGTTGCAGTGTCGGCCGCTGAGCACCAGCTGCCTGTTTGGCGTTTCCGCTGGGATTCAGGGCAGCCGGGGAAACACACCGTCTAACAGCTCACGTTATCCTTCAGCAAACGTCCACTCTCCCTCCACCTTCCTCCCACCCGCAGGAGAGTGTACTTCCCCGCCCACGTGGGCTTGGCCGCCAAAATATGGCAGATGCACTACGGGCAGAGGCTCTAATTGTGCTGGCAGAGTTTGGCTCGGTCTCCTGCAGCTCTTCCTTCCACCATGACAGGAACACTCCCCAGGCTTCGTCAGCCTGGTCCCAGGACGAGAGACACGGGGAGCAGACCCGCCTCTGACCTGCAGCCTGCAGCCCAGCTGACACCCGTGGAGTTCAGCTGAGCCCAACAGAGCCACAGCTCAGATCCATGAATGAGAAGTAAATACTGTTGTTGGAGTCACTGAGGCCATTGGAGTGGCTATGCAGCATTGCTAGAGAAAGAGCTGGTTAACCCACATAGGACGTGTCAGTTGAAAATTCACAAATGTGGTTTGAAAATGTAGTTACCATCTTACAGCGGTACGTTGAGAGGCGACATCTGTCCGTGGGTCAATAACGGATGGGGTCCCCTCGGCCCCAGTTAACAGCCATCCTGTCCCCCTGGGAGCCGGACTTTGGGAGTGGTCTTTGAAGAAGAGAAAACCAACTGCCCTTATCCATCTCTCTTTTTTTCTTTTATGTTAGACATGGCAAGCACAACAATTGCCACACCTGCAGACCCTTTAGGAGGCAATGCACGCGGCCTCCGGTGAGGGGCGGACCTAGGCAACCACGTTTGAAGTCACGAACTTATAGCCCAATCTCTCCCAGGTACATCCGATTGGACCAGAGGCAGACACCTGACCTAGGAGCAGCTGACCCATAGGCTGGCCTGAAAAAAGGGATTGGCTCAGCCAATCAAATCTCTCCAAAATTTGAAGTAGGAAGAACAGAAACTTACAGGATTATGTAAGTAGAGAGGCAACGAGAAATAGAGCAGAAAAAGAGGAGAGGCGCAGTCTCCTTGAGACGTGAGAGACAGCTACAGAGTGGAGCTCTGTGCGGCCCGCCTGCAGGGGCCCCACCCTGCCTTGGCTCCAGAACTGCCCTCCAGCTCCGCTGTCCGTGGGCTTGGCCCCCAGGCACTTCCTGTTGGAAGTTCCTGAGATGTTCTCTCCAGTGTTGCTCCCTGTGCTGTCTCCCAGCTGAGCCCCACACTTACCCGAGCTAACCCAGGAGTAGTCTGTTCCTTGCACATTTACCACCTGCTCCGGAAAACTCCTCGGCTCGTCTTCTCCTCGCTCCACGGCTGTGACTGCGAGAGGAAGGCATCGGCCGCCTCTCCCACTGCTTTGATGACCTTCTGTGATGTAATATGCAGCTGAACTGCAAAGAGAATCAAGTGAAATAAAACACCACCAAGTGTGTCCCTTTCCCAGGGAAGGGCAGAGAGGTTTTGCAGGCTCTTGATTGGCATGCACAGCCACAGAACCAAGCTCAAGATTCAGTGCTTGTGGCAGACACCTTCGGGAAGTTTCCAGGACATGGTGGCCTGAAGGAGGCAGCTGCAGAGACACAGAGGGCAGGAAGGGACATCCGGCTTCAGAGAAATGAGTCTGCTGGGTAAAATGAACACCACTCACTTTTGCATTCAGAGAGGATGTTCTAATTTCTTCTGAAAGTGATAAGAACAAATGAGGTTATTAATATGCCCCATTTTGAAAGCTGTTTCCTCATTCTTAAAAGCAAAATGAGTCATCTGTTTCTCTCACCATCCCTGAACAATAAAAAGAAGGTTCAGTGGTTCCACTGTGCACCCTTATTCCACACACCTGACGTGAAGTCAGGCGGCCTGCGGACCACAGCCCACAGTGGAGGCTTGGGGGACGTGGGTACGTGCTCCCCTTCTGGTCCACCAGACATGAGCAGTGGGTGGGCTCCTCCATGGACATCGTGTCTGGCACCAGGGCCTGGACATTTAATACCCATGGAGTGATCACTCCAGTGTGTTTATATGTAAGATGAGAATCTGTTTATAACAACAAAAACTGGTTAATTCCCTTATCAGACATGAACAGATAACTGAAATAATGCAGAGTAGCCTAAGTAACATAATTTCCTAAATAGAAAAAAGAGCTGGATGGATGTCAAGGGCATTATGCTGAGTGCAAAAGATGGGTCTCAAAAGGCCGTAGATGTCATACCCAGCGTGACTCCGTTTCCACACCATTCCTGAGATGACTCCACTACAGAGATGAGACCGGAGCCATGATTGCAGGGTTACAGGTGGTGGGGGTGGGAAAGGGTGTGGCCATGAAGGGGCGGCATGAAGTGGTGGGTCAGTTCTCAGGGTAATTGCACAAACCTGAGAGTGTGATAAAATGGTGTATTGCCACACACACTGTATGGATGGCAGTCTTCCGGTTTTGACATTGTATTATCGTTACGCAAGATATAATCATTTGGGGAAACTGGGTGACCTGCTGTGCTGTCTTTGCAATGTCCTGTGAACCTATGAATCTATAATTATTTCAAAATGAAAAGATTTTTTTTCTTTTTTTCAGAAAACCAGCACACTGTGATTAAGAGTAAGAAGGCAAGCCACAGGCTGGGAAAAATTTTTTTCCAATACATTGATCTGAGAAAGGGCTCATATCCAAATATGTAAAGAGTTCATACAATCCAATAAGAAAAAGACAAAGAACTCAATAAAAATGGGCAAAAGAGGATATCCAAGCATCCAATGACCATTTGAAAAGGTATGCAACATCATTTTTCATCAGGAAAATGCAAATTAAGACCACAATGAGACACCACTGGAGACCTGTCAGAATGACTAAAATTTAAGAGATCCAGGATATCAAGTCTGATGAGGATATGGAGCAATTAGAATTCTCAGATGTCTCAGATGGGAACGGAAATCGGATCAGCCACTTTGGAAAACTCTGGAGACTGAGTCCCCTGGAAGCAAACTCTGTGATGGAGATCAGCATGTAGGAAGTTTATTCGGGAGTATGTTTGGGACCAGCACCTGGGGAAGGAGAGGAAAGGGAGGAGCAGGAAGGAGGTTGGGCAGAGGGCACAGTGGGCTGCCAGGCAAATGCAGGGGAGACCTCACAGGGAGCTCTCAAGCCAGGGTGGCCGCTCGGAGTTGTTCTGAGTTGGGGCAGGGGCTCAGTTTTATACCTCAAATTGGTTGTCAGTGATGGATTGGGCCCTGGAGGTGGGCTGGCCAGGTGAGGAGGTGTGGTCTTGGGCAAGGCCCTCTCCCCAACCAAGGCAGTTCCTGAAGGGGGCTGCCTGTGGAGGGCTGTCCGCCACCCACCCTCCCGACAGCGAGGGAAATAGTGCTTCAGGCCTGAGAGGGACCTGAGTGGCCATTGTGGCTGCACCACCGTCCACCCCTCATACCGCTTGGATTCACTGCTTCATAAAGCTTTCAGGGACGCTCCTCCAAAATTCAGATGGACCTCTCTTTGGACAAACTGTAGTCTCTGCTGTTTCGCTGGGATGGATACCCACCTTCCCCATCTCCTATGACCCAATCTGGATTTCCTTCACCATCAGTTAGCAACTCTGCTGGTCTCAGTGGCTTCTCTGCTGGTGTGACCCAGATCCTCACTCCTGAGCGGGCTGAGTCCCTGCTTACCATGCCCTTCTCAGGCCAGGGTTGCTGCAGCTGTCCTTTTACCACCACAATTGGGCACAGGAATATCAAGAGGCACCCAAATGGGTCACCTGGATGTCAATTATGTTCCTCCCTGCCCTCCTCTTGATGACCTGGATCAACTATTTCTGCCAGAATGGTGGTTTCTTTTCTTGCCAGTTGGTCTCTTGGCAGAAGGAGCGTAAAAAGCTCAGGCAGCAGCCATGGTTCAATGGTGCTCTTGCTGCATCCCCTGGTGGAGGGGTGCCCTTCTGGGAAGCAGAACCTCTAAATCCACAGAGCCCGGGGTGGCAGGGACAGAGCATGAAGTCTCTCAGGGCATCACTGGGAGTCATAGTATGTGAGGCCTTCCTCCGCCCACCCCTTGGTTCCTGGACCAATGTACTCAATCTACTGGGGACGCAACACCATATAAATGTCACTGATATAGAATGCATGTTGGGTCCCGGAAGATGGCATCTATCCTTGCAAGGTACCACCTCCAAACTGGCAATTTAGCTGTTCCTTCAACAGGTTGTCCCATCACTCTATCAGGCTTGCTGCTTCTGGGTCGTATGGCATTTGATATAACTAGTAGATCCCGTAGTCGTGTGCCCACTCACATAGTTGCTTTGCTGTGAAGTCTGGCTCACTCTGTAGACCTCGGGTAGTAGAACTGGCTTCGACTCTGTGGGCAGGACAGACAGACCCGTAACCAAATATGTATCTATTATTGTCAAAATGAAGCACTGCTGCTTCCAGGATGACAGAGGTCTAATGCAATCGAGTCACTGCCCCCGAGTCACTGGTTGACCTACTTGAGAGGTGGCGCCATATCAGAGGCTCATCCTTGGTCACTGTTGCCAACAGCTTGGACATTCGACAAGCAGCATGGGCAAGATCGGCCTTTGTAATGGGAAGCATGCTGTTGGTACCATACACAGCCTCCATCCCTCCCGTGACTCCTCCATTCATTCATTCATTCATTCATTCTCCATTGTGCTGGCACTCGCATGGCCAATGACAGGGGCTGACTCATGCCATGGATTTTAAATCTTCCTTCCAGGGTGGGTGTTACCATGAAATACTAAGATCTCCTCACTTCAAGTTCATTCCCAGGTGTCCATCCTCATCCCTCGCCCAAGACTTTTTGTCCCTAACTTTCCTATCCATCTCCTTGCAAACGTTTGAGCAGCTGGCCCAGGCATTTGCCACTGCCCATGGCTCTCTGTGGATTCTAACCTCTACCACTTCTCTCGCCACACAAAGTCGATGACCAGATTCACTGCCCAAAGCTCTGCTCAGGGAGAGCCATTCCCCTCGCTGCTGTCTTCAAGTTCACTCACGGCTGTGAGCTGTCAGCTGGTTTTGGCTTATGCTCACCTCCAAACCAATCATTTGTGAACTGAATTTAGGCTTTTTTCTCCCCTGTCACCTGGTCATAAGGGATCCCCCGTGTGGCCATAGGTGTGAGCTGAAGGAGAAGCAATTGCCGAAGAGGGGCTGGCAGCTGGCACCAGTCCCAGGAGCGAGGAGGAACCATCTGAAGGAGACGCGGAGGGATGAGCTGCAGCGTCCTCCAAAGTATCAACAGCAGCTGAGCGCGTGCCTGCCCCATCGCCCAGACACGCCCCTCCTGGGGACCTACGGGCTGAGCATGCGCCTGCCCCATCGCCCAGACACGCCCCTCCTGGGGACCTACGGGCTGAGCATGCGCCTGCCCCATCGCCCAGACACGCCCCTCCTGGGGACCTACGGGCTGAGCGTGTGCCTGCCCCATCGCCCAGACACGCCCCTCCTGGGGACCTACGGGCTGAGCGTGTGCCTGCCCCATCGCCCAGGCACGCCCCTCCTGGGGACCTATGGACTCAGCGTGTGCCTGCCCCATCGCCCAGACACGCCCCTCCTGGGGACCTACGGGCTGAGCGTGTGCCTGCCCCATCGCCCAGGCACGCCCCTCCTGGGGACCTATGGACTGAGCCTGTGCCTGCCCCATCGCCCAGACACGCCCCTCCTGGGGACCTACGGGCTGAGCGTGTGCCTGCCCCATCGCCCAGACACACCCCTCCTAGGGACCTATGGACTGAGCATGCGCCTGCACCATCGCCCAGACATGCCCCTCCTAGGGACCTATGGACTCAGCGTGTGCCTGCCCCATCGCCCAGACACGCCCCTCCTGGGGACCTACGGGCTGAGCGCGTGCCTGCCCCATCGCCCAGACACACCCCTCCTGGGGACCTACAGGCTGAGCCTGTGCCTGCCCCATCGCCCAGACACGCCCCTCCTGGGGACCTACGGGCTGAGCGTGTGCCTGCCCCATCGCCCAGACACACCCCTCCTAGGGACCTATGGACTGAGCATGCGCCTGCACCATCGCCCAGACATGCCCCTCCTAGGGACCTATGGACTCAGCGTGTGCCTGCCCCATCGCCCAGACACGCCCCTCCTGGGGACCTACGGGCTGAGCGCGTGCCTGCCCCATCGCCCAGACACGCCCCTCCTGGGGACCTATGGGCTGAGCGTGCACCTGCCCCATCGCCCAGACACACCCCTCCTAGGGACCTATGGACTGAGCATGCGCCTGCACCATCGCCCAGACACGCCCCTCCTAGGGACCTATGGACTCAGCGTGTGCCTGCCCCATCGCCCAGACACGCCCCTCCTAGGGACCTATGGAGAAGAAATGGGCACATAGGTCCAACAACAGAAAATCGCATAACAATTTTCACCGAAGCTTTATTCCTAATTGCCTCAAGCTGGACACAGCACAAATGTCCGTCAATGGGAGAAGAGATCAATAAATGAGGAGTATAGTCATCCAACACAATGTAAACCACAACATTAAAGACCAACGACTGATGTGCACAATAACGCAGATGAATCTTACACACCTTGTGTTGAGTAAAAAGCCAGAAGCGAATGCTGCCTGACTCATTTCTCGCGTTTATCGAGGACAGGCAGAACTAACTCAGGTGCTCGAAGTAAGGATGCCCTTTCCTTCTGGTGGGCTTGCTGGGCATCGCTGGGGAGCTTTCTAGGGTGGGGGAAGTATTTTGTATCTTGATCTGGATGTTGATTACATTGATGTATGTTTATATACATATATGTGAGATTCATGAAGCTATACACATAGATGCGTATACTTTACACATTTGACCTTTTTTGGTAGTATCTTATATCTCAATTTTAAAAAAACAAATAAATGGCATGTGCAAGTTAAATAGAAAATAAAAGTGCACAATAAGAAGAGACAGTATGCAGTTCCTACTGTGTGGCGCCTCTGCTTTGACCTGCTCAGCCGTTTTTACAGGGCAAAGCCCCAGGGCGTAAGTCCGCTGAAAGTCCTGCTCTGCAGTCGATAAGTTACTTAGAGTCACAGTGTCATGATCCGATTCTTTTTTGGGTCCTGGGGTTTCTGCTCAGCTGCACTTTCCATCTACAGCAGCGTCTTCTCTCTGACCTTCCTGGAATAATTTCCATTTCTGGAGCAAACTGCATTCTACAAAATATAAATATGCTCCAGGTCCCTTCCGTTACCTCTAACGTTCTGCCTGGCTGGCGTCCTCTCTCTGGCTATTGTACTGGGAGCATCTGATGTCACTATTCCTCAGCTGTTTTCCATCCCCGTCACTTCCCTTCCCCCTCCCCCGGAGCTCTCTGTGTGAGTGAGTTAGCCGGGCTCGGTAATCAGATATTTAAAGGAACCAGCTTCTTTTGAACCGAGGCGATTTTTTTCTACACAAAATTAACCCAGTTAACACCGTGGTACGAGTTATCTACAGCCTTGTTCCCATGGTGACTGCGCCAGGCAGTGATCTGTCAGTGTCGGGAGTAGACAGATGCGATAGGGGCATTCTATTCAAGTGATTTAACCATTTTCTTCATCTGTAAAATAGAGAAATAAGAGGCGATAATAAGATTGCTGTGGGAATCATGTCAATAGATATAAAACTCTAAAACAGTTCCTGACAATGGTGAGGACCTTAAGGAGAATTCTGATCAGAACCATAATGCTCACTGAGCATGTGCAGAACACAGCCATGGAAACCAACAGCAGGAAAACGTCTCCTGTGCAAACAAACGTGCCTCACCCAGGAAGGACGGGTCCCACACAGAAACGGTCTGCTGTTGTCAACAGGCCAAAAACAGAGAGAATGCTGTAAGTTACGTAGAGAGAATTTCTTTAAAGACTGAATCAATTATTAAAGATGTATGTGATGAGTAGGCAGGATAATATCAAGGAGCTCTAAATTATTTACACTTTATTGCTCTCAGTCTGTGGGTGTCTGACAAGCCTCGTGTTCCATCGGGGGATCCTGCAGAGTGTTCTCGGCCCAGAAGATTTTCTGACGATGCATCTGCTTTGGAAGATGTTGAAGCATCTTACTCACCTAAAGCAATCAGTCCTTGACTTCCCCATCATGAGGATTCTGCATTTAGGACCATGTTCTCTCAGGTTGCAGCTGCGCCTTCTGCTCTAAGATGCGTGAAGGGAGGAGATGTCTGCCAAGAACGTGGTAGTTCTGCGTGTACGATCAGCTCTACTGTTTCTGCAAATCTTGATGAAATGGCACAAACAGTATTAGAGGGGTCTCACCTTCCAGAGGCACCTTACTGCTGCTACTGGGCCACCTTCTGGGGCCTTGAGTTCCAAATGGTCCACATATGCCCTCAGGCTGCGTTGTGTTAATTCCAGCTAAGCGACTCCTGTGTCGTGCCTACACATCTCCTGGGCCAGATGCGTGCGCATGGGAAGGGGACCGAGACGTCCCCATGGTACCAGCTGCGCAAACATGAGAAGGGGGAGGTGTTTGTGAACAGCTATGAAGAGAATTTTGACAAGGGACAAGGGCTCACTGAGTGCCCTGGGTTCGTTCTCATCTTTAACATAGAACTCCCACGCAAATCAGTTGTGGGTGCCTCTTGAGCACCCCAGATTCCCACCCTTGCTCTGCCTCCCCCAGGGTGAAAGGTTACGGGGTCCCAGCAAAGGTCAGATGCCTCGGATGGGTTCTAGAAGAATCCAATCCATCCACTATTTTTTACGTCAAATTTTCCTCCAGCCTGCAGAGGCCTGGCTGTGAGAAACAGCCTCACCCCAGGATCTGGGCGGATGCGGGCGGCGGGCGTGGTGGGGCAGGAGACAGGAGGGTTGCGTGGGTTTCTCTTTGACTACTGCATCCTGAGGAAGAGGTTTGCACTCTAGGAATCTCAATGTCAAGATGCTTACCTTGACTGGCATCCTTTGGATTAAGGAAGAAAGCAGGAATTTGAGAGAGATGATTAGAAACCTGAATGAGGGGCCATCCATAACCTGTATTTATTTTTTTTGTAACCCCACCATCATCTCTGGGCATCTGATTTCGTCTTGACATGTTAGCGAGCTACAGTTGGTCCGAGTGACTCTAAGGGGCCTGCAGATTTTTAGAGGATATAGAGGAGGGGCCTGAAGTTCTCAGTCCTAATCCTCCAGAGGGCCTGGCGAGGCCTTGGGAATCTAAGCACCACCTCCTCCCTTCGTGGGGTTTGAACAGCCGGCAGAACCGCGGGTGGGTCTGCTTGGGCAGGTCTGGGCTGTGCTCAGGAGGCCATGGTCTGTTCCCCGGAATGGGGTGGGGACCAGAAGCTTCAGCGAGACCAGGGATGGAGCGGCCCCCCTGAGTGAGTTCTTACATGGCCACAGCAATCCTCTGTCTAACGTCGATTTCCAGACTCAGGAAGATCCCTATTCAAATGAACTAATTCCAGAGAACATCCCCAGATTAATTAAGCGTGGATGGCTCTTCCTGTTCCTCTGGATCAGAGCAGGCGCTCTCGCTGCCCTGTCCCACCCACCCGGCCCTGCAGGGTGATGGGGGTCCTGCCATTCACCACCTCCCGGGCCTCTCTCTCTCTCTCTCTCTTTCTCTCGGAAAGCTCTCCAGATCCTCTGCCCGTCTTTCCTCAAGATCCCTGACCTTTCTTAATTCGACATCCCGAACGATCCCTGACCTGCTGCTCTCGCTCCTTCCAGGACTCTGGCTGTGGCCCTGCCAGGCCTCAGGTCCTATCTGCCAGCAGGCCGGCTGACCCCTTACTGTGACTGACCGCTTTGGATTCTTAAGCCTCAGGTTCTGCTCCCCTCAGACTTGGGAAGCCTTCTGTGTCTTTGCCCTCGTTCTGGGATGGTGCCTTAGGTCCGGGAGGACTCTTCGGGATAAATCTCAGCCTTTTTCCTTCAGAAAGAGGCCTCCAGACTGCTCTCCTTCACTTCCTCCCTCAACCTTAGTTCCTGCCCACAGCAGCCCTGAGCTCGTCTCCAAGAGAGTGCGGGGGGTCCGGGAGGGGAGGACAGGCCAGACCCCACCTAGACGTCTCCATCCCTTGCTCCATCCGTGGCCCTGGAGAAGGGGCTTGGACGAGTACGGAGCCCCAAGGAGGGAACGTTGCCCCTCCCAGCAGGTCTCTGTCTTTCCTGAAAATGGCAGCTCTGCATCCCACGGATATGGGCGCACAGCCTTCCCGGCTCTGAGTGGGGGTGGCTCCTGCACGTGGGGGCCGGGATGGCTGGGGACTTGGGCCCGTTGTTACTGCTAAGCTCGGCACTGCCATCCCTTTATGTAAATGGTCTCAGAGGCGCATCCTGTTACTCTCCCCGCTTTACAGGTGGGGCCCCTGGGACCCAGGAAGTGGCAGACTCGGCCTGAGGCTCCAGTCTGACCCAGAGCTGGGACGCCTGCCCTCGCCCGAGCTGGGGCCAGTCAGCCGTTCCCTGACCGCCCTGCCCTGGCTCCTTGGCCGTCAGATTGGCTGGGAAGAAGCGTCAACTGTCCGAGGGGAGGGGACTCGGAGCAAATGGGCGCTCACAGGCTGGATCAGAACAGCAGCGTGCTCTGCCCGTCAGCCTGGTTCTTGCTCCTCTGTGGAAGCCCTGATCGCTGGGGCTGGCGTCTGGGCCCCCACCACGTGCTCGCTGCAAGAGGGTCATGCTGGTGTCCGTGTACTCGGTGCAGCTTGTTGGGTTCAGTTTTGAGTGTTTTCATTTCTTTGTCCCCAGGCAGAATCGGATCCAGCCTTTCTGCCCCTCCCTCCTGGGAGACACTGCCCTTCTCTCCTCCATAAGAGATCCCCGGGGGGCCTGAGCCTGCCCAGCCGCCTCCTGTTTCCCCTCTGCCACTCTGCGCGTCCCCCTGGACCAGTGGTGCCTGGAGCATGACGGACAGTCAACAATGTTTGTTGAATGAATGCATGAATGAATGAATGCAGCTTTCCATATGTGGAATCATGGCCCCTGACAGAGCTGCTGTTAGGATCCCTTGGAAGGGAGCCACAGGCTCGGTGCCAGGTTGGAGGATGGTGGCGAGTGCATTGTGCTGACTGTCGTCTCTGTGGACGGCTTCTGGTTCCTCCCAGACCCTCCCACGCCTGACAAACGGAAGCCCACGGGCTCACAGTCTCGCGGCAGCCGGGGCGAGGCGCTGGGGAGCACTGGACTGTGCCCCCGGCCCACCCTGTCCATGCAGGGGCCTGGAGAAGCTGACCTTTGTCCTTAGAGCCAGTGTGACTTCCTCACGTTCATCTTGAGCCTCCGGGCAGGGCGCCTGGGGGTGGGGGGACCACCACATCAGGTGCCGATTCCTTGTGGCAACTGGACTTCACTCCCAGCTCCGGAGCGGAGAGGAAGGCCTGATGGAGACGCCAGGCAGAGCGTGTGATTTATAGCCCCTCCATCACCGAGAAGGACCGGCCTCACTGAGAGAGGCTTTTAAAGATCCCTTGGCTGGGATTTGCCTCACCACCCCGTCTTCCGCTGGGCCTGACCATAGAGTCGCTTCTGGTACAAATTCCACTGTCACAGGACAGCTCGGCTCTCTGTTCCTCTCCCCTCCACTCGACCCACCCCGAGCCTGACTCATCTCTTCTAGAACCTTCTCTGTCCTTCTACGTGTGATTTACTAAGTGCGTTTCCCAGCCAGCTCCCAGACGCTGGCTAGAAAGACCAATTTACAGGAACAAAATGTCCCCGAGTTATCGCCGGGTCACGGTCCAAACTTCATTTGAGGATCAGCTGTGGGAATTGATGTTTTTCTCATAGAAACAACAGTGGTGGAGGGGGCTCAGGGTGTCCTCTGAAGACATTTCGTCCTTGATGAAGCTGAACTGTAACACAGACAAGGGGTCTAGACACAGAATGTCTGTGTGGTACAGAAGGGGGGGGGGGGGGTAGGAGGAGAAGCAGGAGAAGCAGGGGTGCTCCCCCCCTCTTTGTTAAGGCAGTTCTAATCCTGGGCCACAGTTCATAATAAACAGGTCTTGTGCATGCAGCCTCTTGTGGCCTTAGATCCAGAAAGGATTGGGGTTTGGAGTCTGACCCATGTTAAACAAACTCATACCAGCTTGATGTATTGACCAGAATGGCAGGTTACTCACCAACATTGCTGGCTCTCGAGCTCCCAGGGGAGCAGGCTGCTCCCTGTGCGTTCCCTTCTTGGAAGCGAATCTGAAGGGGAGCTGTGGCAAGCCTCCCCCCGTCTGGATCAGGGCTTCCACTGTCGCAGGCTGGGCACGCCTCCCCGGGCCCCGCCCTTCTGCCCTCCGGCCCCAGCACGCGTGTGGAGACTCAGGGCTTGCATCATCCGCTGCCCCTTTCCTAGACCTTCAGGCCCCGTGCTAGGCACCACCTTGCTCTCACTGCAGTGATTTCTTCAATCAGGTGAAAGCCAAACTGGTCGGCCCGGGGGCCCTCTGATTCTTTAAAGTGGGTGTAGCATCGCTTGCTGCGTTCTGACCGAACACACGTGGATTTTGTAGTTTAACCCAGCAGGAAACAATTTAATTTGTGTTATTGGGGACCCTTCAACTGGATGTTTCCAACCTCCCCGACAGTGTTCCATCTCTACCTTCAACTACAGACCCCGCCCCTCTTTCGTGTGTGTGTGTGGGAGGCAGGGGAGAAAGTAGAATCAGGCCATCTTATTCCATAAAATCCTCGAAATTCAAAATATCTGCTGTCTCAAATCCTTTTCAGAAGTAGCGGGAATATAAAGTAGAACAAAATACGTGAATAAATATAAAGAGTCGTTTATTACCTTTCATCCTTAGCAGAAACTCCCGTTCCCTTAGAGCAAATGATCTCAGCTGGATGTTTAAAAAAAGTTGGACAAATTAGTTTATACTAATGTGTGACTGACTAACTGATACCTCTAATAACGTCCTGGGAGTTTTTCGTCTTTTTAAAAGAGGGTATACAGTGATATGTATGCATCTCTAACCAGAATTTCAGGCAGGATAAGCAGCTATTTCACAGAGCAGAAGGGTTTGGGGAGTACTGTGGGAAGGAGATGAGGTTCAGCCCCGTCTTTTGCTCTGGAGTCCAGCTTCCCTCAGCTGTTCATAGCATCTTCTTCTCTCTCTGAACTCCAGTCCCAGAGATTCACAAGGCTCCAAGGTTTGTCACAAAGTTCCCGTGGCGGAACGCTCAGGACCCCTGGTGTGTGTGTGGTCTGGCTGCTCAGGGGCGAGCGAGGGCAGTGTCGGCCGTCTGTGCAGGTCCTCTGCCAGCTCACCTTGACCTTTCATCCGTCTCTTTCCAAATGCCCCACTTCATTTCGTGTTTGGTATTGCTTTTGCAGACAAGCTTGGCACCCCGAGGGCTGAAGCGTCTCCCTGGAGCGGCTCCTGTTCGTCCCCTCTCCTGCCCCACAGGCCTCACTCCCAGGGGCCCGCTGGACCGACACCTGCTTGTTCCCCAGCAGCTCGGTGGATGCTGACTTTGCTGGGTCAGCCTCTCTGTCCTCCTGCCCCGGCTTGGGAGGAACTCCTGTACCAGCTACGAGAACCCTGGCCACAGGCCTCGCCCACAGTCCCACAACCCCGGTGCTCTGACTCTTGCTGGGGACAGTCAGAGAGGCCCTGGCGGCTGCTCCTGACCGACCCCCAGGAGATGAGCTGAACGGCGTCTCTCCCGGATGGCTGGCGACATCGCGTGCCCGTCCCACCCCTGGACTAACCCCCAGCCCTGTATCTGGGCTGAGAACAATGGCCCCTCACCAGGCAGGTCTGGGAAATTATACGGGACAAGGTTTGGGGTTTTTCCCCTAGCCTTTTCACTGATACTCTCACACTACAAGTGTCCTGCTTGTGAGAGCTGACCTGGGGGCCTCTGCTGTCCTTTCGTCCGTGAGTCTTGGCCCCAAACAAGGCTGCCCAGACGGGACGTGGATGCTGGGGACATGGCTGCAACCGGGGACGTGCCACAGGAGCCTACCCTTCCTCTGGTCGAGGGCAAGTGAGTTTCTGCACAACCACCCCACTGCGTTACATAGGTCCTCTGTCACCGGTTCCCAAGAAGCCCGGTTCCTGGTTCAGCATCCTGTGGTTTAGCCTCAGGAACACGCAAAAGGTCATCGCATTTGTGTCTGAAAGTTTAAGAACCAGTGTTGCCAGGATCAAGAAGTTAGAAATGCTCCCACATGTGGTTACTCTTGACAAATCAGTTTGTAGACTCATTCAGCAGACACGGTTGGGGACCTACTGTGTGCTGGGCCTCAGGGACGCTGCGGTGAATAGGGAGGGGGTGTCTGCTCTCCCGGACCCCATGACGGCCTTCAAGGAAAAAGGGTCCTGGTGCTCTTTTCTGGAAGGCAGAAGACTGAGCCTTCCCAGAGGCCGGCGCCCGGTTCGTCTGTCGTGAGCACATGTGGGGGTCCTCACCTGGCTTCTCCTGCCGGGTTGTAGACTCATCGGGGGCACACATGGCTGCGTTTCAGCCTCCTTCCGCAGAGTCCTCTCTGTGCTTTCTGAATGCTGGGCTCGCTGCTCTCTTGTCGCCCTTCTCGTGAGTGTGACGGCTGGTGCTGCTGAGTGCTGACTGAATGCCACACCCCCGCATTCACAACCTCACTTTTCTCTCTCTCTCTCTTTTTTTTTTTTGCTGGGCAAGATTTGCCCTGAGCTAACATCTGTTGCCAATCTTCCTCTTTTTTTTTCCCTCCCCAAAGCCCCAGCGCATGGCTGTATATTCTAGTTGTAAGTCCTTCTAGTTCTTCTGTGTGAGCCACTGCCACAGCCTGGCCACTGACAGATGAGTGGTGTGGGTCTGCACCCGGGAACAGAACCCAGGCCACTGAAGCAGAGCACGCCCAACTCTAACCACTAGGCCATCAGGGCCAGCTCCACCATCTCCCTTTACCAAACCACAACTCGACAAGGAAGCTGCCCTCAGGGACCCCATGAACACCGTCCTTACCTTGGCCTGCACGGCCCAGCGGCAGCCTGCCCAGCTGCAGCTCCTCCTCCCTCTCCCCGGCTCCCAGCTCTCAGCCACCCCCGCCCCTTGCTGGTGGCCACACCCCGCGGGCTCCCTCCTCAGGCTGGCTCTTGACTCACCCACAGCTCCAGAGAGGCGCCCCGACCCTCTGAGACAGCCAGCTCCTGGGCTCCCCCCCTCTCGCCCTGCTCTGTTTGCTTCATGGCCCTCACCACTACCCCACAGATCACGTCTCTGTGGTTCGTCTTCACTACCTGTTTGTTAACATCTGAAAGCCAGCTTCACTTGAGAGGGCTTGGTCCGTCTGGTCCCGAGCTGCATCCTCAGCACCCGCCTGTGCTCCCACCAAGTGGGTTCTCGACCAAGATCTGTTCGATCAATGAATCTCCACTTTATAGATGGGGATGCGAAGCTTAGAAGGATTAAGTGACTTGTTCAGGCCACATAGCTAGGAAATGCCAGAGACGGGATTTGAATCCACGTCCTCTGATGCGAACAGCCACATTTGGAACCAGTCTGTGTGTATCTGTGTTCTTCTCCATGAGGCTCTGAGATTCTCCGTGACAAGGACTGTTTGTTTAATATCTTTAGCCTGGATGCTTACAGAGTCTGACACTTGGGGCGGATTTTATAAATGTTGGATGAAAAATATGCAGTCAGCCAACGGATGGCAGCTCGAACAGGCAGAGAGGCACACTTCCAATGGGACCACAGTATAGATGACGCACGAGGCCTAAGGAACGCGGGGGGGATAGCAAAGTCCCCCTCTGCATAGTTAAACTGCCGGTGCTAAGGGGCTGGCTAGGCTGTGTGGAAAACGAAGTCTGGCGAGTGAGCGTTATCGCTGCGCCTTCACCTTCAGCAGCCGGAGGCCAGAGTCGAGGCCCCAGACCCTGCCTCAAGGGCACTGCAAGTGTCAGTGCCCGGGATGCTTTGCTGACCATCCAGAGGCTCCAGGGTGATGCTGGAGCCGTGGTAAAAACGTGCTGTCTTCACAATGGGGACAGATGGCGAGCTGGCAGCTCCATAAAGTGGCCACAGGGCTTCCCACTGGTTCTGCTGTCCACCAGGCAACAGACGCAACGTTCAAGTTTGCTGAGAGGGTTTGACGGAAAAGATCCCAAGGAATCTGGAGGTGTCTGAGCAACAGGAAAGATGTCTCTGGCTACTTCACTGCAGGACTCTGGACTCTCACGTGTGAACAACAGTTTGGTACAATGACCAGTTGTTCTGGTTTTCAGAGCTCATCCCTTCTCCTTTCTAACCTTGCGGCTCCTTGGCACAGCTCTCCTGCTTTCCTCAGTGCAGGGAAGCGGGAGGGAGATGGGACCACAGCCCTCCCTTGGGATCGGCCTGGGGGAGTCAGGACCCTCCGATGGTCTCAGCTGGCCCCCTGGAGGGGTGTCCGCCATTGCGTCCCAGCATCAGAGCTGTGCCGGGTGGACGCATAGCTCCTCTCCACCGGAGAGATGTGGTCACTTACACTGTGTCCCCTTTGTGGGCTGAAATGATTGGCGTCCTTTGCTCCCACCCGTTTCACACGCCCTCCTCCCTCCTCTCTCCTCCTCATCATCCCGCCCTTCTTGTTGATGTTCCTTAGCTCTGAATCACAGATGTGCTGCCCAACGGGAGGGTATCACTCCAGGGAAGCAGCATCTCCAAGCGTGAGTGCTAGTCTCTCTAAGGCGCTTTCTGAATTAAACCAGGGGGTTTCCCAGCCTCTCGGACACCTGTTCTTTCTGTGGGAAGATAGAGCAGATCTCTTGCTATGAAACTGCAAGGGAGGAAGCAGCCATCTTTCTCTGCCCACCCAGAGCCTCCTGGAGCCCTGGCACCGGCTCAGAGGTCTGAGAACAGCAGAGGGGGGAGGTGTGGCCCTGACGCAGGAGGCCACTGCCAGCACTGGCGGCCCGTGCTGAGAGGGCTGTGTTTTCCTTTGTGGTTTGTACTCCATGCCTCATATTTTAGGAATAATTCTCTATGCTGAGTTCACTCTCTCCTAGATTGCCTTCTAAAAATATTTTAGTTTTACCATGCACGGTTATGTCTTTGACCCACATGGAATTGATTTCTATGTATGGTACGAGGTGAGGAAGGACCAGTTTCCTTCTTCCTTATGAAAAACGGTCGAAACCCCATTTGTTAAGCAGCTCCTCCTCTCCCCACTGATGTGCGAAGCCTGTCGTTACAAACCCAGTTTCCGTATCGCAGGAGTCTGTTCCGAGGCTCTGAACCAGCGAAACCCTGGGCCGCCGAAGCGGAGCGCATGAACTCAACCACTCGGCCGCAGGGCCGGCCCCTCTAATGTCTCTCAGTAAATTTTTATAATTATAATTTTCTCCAAAAAGGGCGTGACATCTGTTTTTGCAATGTCCTTTTAGTTATCCCATTTTTTGCTCTTATTGTAAATAACATCTTTAAATAAATTGCGTTTTTTATTTTGGCTAATGCATAGAAATACAATTGATTTTTGAATATTGATTTTGCATCCAGCAACCTTGCTACGAATTCTAATAATTTATCAACAGAGTCTCAGGATTTCTTTGCGAACAACGATAGCGTCTACAAATAGTGAGAGTTACATATTCTTTTCAAATCCTTGTGCTTTGTCTTCCCTTTCAGTCTGTGTGGACAGGCTCTCTGGTCCAGTGCTGAAAAGGAGCAGTGAAAGGGGATCTTGGTGCGTTTCCTGATCTCGAGCAGCCCACCAGGAAGAAGGTTGTTCGCTGTAATTTGTGTTTAAGAAGTTTCTTTTTTGGGCTGGCCCAGTGGTGGAGTGGTTAAGTGCACACATTCCGCTTTGGCGGCCAGGGGTTTGCCAGTTCAGATCCCAGGTGCGGACATGGCACTGCTTGGCAAAAGCCACGCTGTGGTAGGTGTCCCACATATAAAGTGGAGGAACATGGGCATGGATGTTAGCTCGAGGCCAGTCTTCCTCAGCAAAAAGAGGAGGATCGGCAGCAGATGTTAGCTCAGGGCTAATCTTCCTCCAAAAGAAAAAAAAGCAGCAGTATCTTTTTATTCCAAGTTTAAGAGGAGTCACACTTTTTGTTAGAGCTGAGTGGGTGTTATATTTTCTCAGCAGCTCTTTCTGCATCTCCTGGGATGGTCATGCATTTACTCTCATAGTTTATTAATAGGATGGATGGCATAACCACCTTTTTAGGGTTAAACCATTCTTCCGCTCTCGGGACGCACCCCACTTGGTGTGATGCCTTCTCTTCTCCACATGTTGCAGAATTCAGTTTGCAGTGTTTTGTTTAGGATTTTTGCACCTACTTTTACCAGCTATCTTGGCCCCGTCTCCCTGTCCTTTCCCTTCCGGGTGTGTTACTGTGTATATTCTGGACTCAGATGAAGCACATTCTCTTTCTTGACTGTTTCCTTCTACAGTTTCATGGAGGTGTAATTGACAGACAGCAAAGTTCACCCTTGCTAAGTGTTCAACTTGATCAGTTTGGGAAAAATGTACACAATATGCAACTGTCACCACAATCACGTTTTAGAATACTTCCATCACCCTGAAAATCGTAGACAACGTACGCTTGGCTCTCCCTTTTTTATCCGGGTGTCAGTCTGTGCCTTGGTTGGAGTGCTCAGTGCGTCCACATTAACGTAATAATTGATGTGTGTGGGCGTAGATGCACCTTTTCGCTATTTCTTTTCCACTTGTCTGTCTCTCTTTTGTTGTCTGTCGCTGCAGGAACCTCAACTGCGGCTGTTGTGCTGCCCTTGGGGACCCTTGCTGGAGCAGATTAAGGAGCTGAGACGCAGGCCGTGGAGTCCATGGCTGTGTGGATGTGCTCTTTCTACTCTGATCAGAAAGAGTTTGTATTTCTACAGAATGGGCAATGAATATTCATCTACACGCCCCAGGGCCATGTTAACTTTCCGGCCCTCAGTCATAACAGATTCCAAAGAGACCTGGACCGTCTAGACATCCTTCTGAACATCACATCCATCTATCACATCATGCTGGTTGGAAAAAAGGAGCAAGAGGAGGCAGCACATTGAAGTCTATTTAAGACCTGTGGGCTCCAATGGGGTGGTAGAAAAACCTCGAGGATTCAGGAACCTGTCACTTCAGTAAAGGTTTTAGGGTGTAGCAGTCAGGGATGTGCTCAGATGTCTCCACCGAAGTACAAGGAACATGATGGTGTGTTGCGTCCCTGCCCACAGAGAAGGGAGTGCGTTGCCTGGCGCTGCTCTGGGTTCCAGAGACAAGACCCCCGCACCAGGAATACCGCTCTGGCCACGCATCTGGTGGCCCAGCAGGCCGCCAGCTTTGAGCAGGACCCAGAAGAGGAAGGAACTCTGCACGAGTCCAGGCTGCGGTGCAAGCAGTCCTGCCACGGAGGTCGTGCAACCCGGCAGGCCCTGTGGTGTTGGAGGGATACGCGGGGGGAAAGGATGCGGTGTGGAACTATGGCAAGCCTCTGTGGGAGAGGGCAACACAGGCTCTGGGCTCTGCAGCCAGGTCACGACACTTGCAGCAGAGAAATACATGCCTTGGCATGATATTGGGCCCTGGTAGACGCAGAGCGCTTGGTTATTTGGGGAACCAAAGGACCCTCCAGCCAGAACTACCCCTTCCAATATGGGGGTCTTCAGCTCTGTCCAGTCATACCTTTTGACAGGACTGGCATCGATCTACCATAAAATGGAAACGTTATAGGTTTGAGCCTACGCTGGACGGAGAGCCCAAGTTAACTGTGTGAGCAGCCAGCCCACACTTCCCTGTCACTTGCTATTGGTGTGGCAGCCCCCATCTTCCAGCTCACTCTGTGGCTGTAGGGAGGGTCTCAAGTGATCAGCTGAGGGGAAAGGAAGAGCCTGAACCTGGTGTGCAGTTGCGTTGACTTGTATGCGGCAATGAGCTGGGAACAGATGGGGCTGCGTCATATCCACATTCAAGGGTGCCCTTGAAAGGCAGAGAAAGAGACGGTCTTCCCAGTAGGCAGAGCTGTAAGTGACAGTCCTGGTTATCCATTTTGAGTGGAGAGAGAAGTAGCATGAGGAAAGAATATATATACAGACTCCTGGATGGTGTCCAGTGGCCTGGTTGGTCAGGGACCTGGAAGGAAAACAGGAGGATCAGAGACAAGGCTAAGAGGGTTAGAGGCTTGTGCATAGACACGTGGGAGTGGGGACAGTGTGTGAAGATTCTTGTATCACGTTTGAACACACACCAGAAACCATCCTGCAGAAGAGCCACCAAATAACAAAGTAAACAAGATGATTCAGTTAGTTGACATTAGCCAACCTTGGTCGTCACCATCCCAGAACTGGCATGGTGGGCACATGAACACAGTCGCCACGGTGGCAGAGAGGGAGGCGTCGGCTTGGCACCCACTTCACAGCAGAGAGTTTGTGGGAATGGACTCCTGACCATGGAAGCTGCTGGGTGTGTCTTACACTGCACCACACAGTGGCAGACAGCCACAGAACACAAGAATGGCCTCCGGACGACACAGCTGGACGCCCACTTGCCAAGGCCATTCTGACCACTGCTGTCTCTGAGTGTACGAGCTGACTGCAGCCACCAATTCTTAGCCCTCAACACTGGACCATTCCTAGAATAGATCAACTGGCCTCTTTGCGGCAGGTTAAATGCTTTGAGATCCTTCCATCTTGGAAGGACCAGAAGCTTTCCTTACGGGGCACACCTGTTCTGGTTATGGGTTTGCCTTTCCTGCCTACATAGCTTAAGCCAGCCCCATTACTCACGGGCTTACAGAATGCCTGGTGCACAGGTGTGGAAAGCCATACAACATAGCTGTCCAAGGGAGCCGTCTTATAGCAGAGGACTTGTGGGAATGTGCTCTTGACCATGGAACCCACTGGTTGTATCACATACTGTTCCAGAGAGGGCAGGCGGCTTCACAGAGCACAGGAAGGACTTACTGGAAGCACAGCTTAGGCACCAGTTTAGAGGCAATACTTTGCAAAGATAGGTGCCATTCCATAGAATGCACTATATACACCAAGTCAGAGACCTCTATATGGCACTACGTTCCCAATAAGAAGACATGGCTCTTGGCATCTACTGGTGGAAGCAGGAGTGGCTCCACTTCCATTGCACCCAATCACCCATTGATGAACTTCGTGCTTTCCATCCCTACAACTCTGAGCACTGCAATGTCAGAGGTCCTAGTCTCTAAAGGGGTGCACTCTTCCCAGGGTACAGAGCAAACGTCATACTGACTACCAGCTACGGCTGCTGCCAGAGCACATGGTCACCTGATGTCCAAGGTCCAGCAGGAAGAAAAGAGGAATCACCATCTTGGCAGAAGTAATTGACCCTGATCAGTAGAAGGAGGTCAGGCTGCTCTTACACACTGAGGCCTGGGAAGAATATAGGGGGAAGCCGGTTGATCCACTCAGGCACCTCCTGGTTCTCTCTTGTCCACTTTTCACTGTGAATGGACATATGCAGTGAGGCTGGCCTGAGAAGGCTCAAACCCCTCAGTGATAAAGGTGTGGATCACACCAGCAGGTAAACTGCCAAGACCTGCAAGAGAGCTGGCTGAGAACAGGGGAAACTTAGAACGGCCAGTGAAAGAGGGAGAGGACGAGAATCAGCTGCAGCTCCATGACCTGCTGCAGCAGGAGGGGCTGTCATCCCTCTGATCTCCCCCAGCCAAGTTTCTCCTGAAAGAGAGAGGCCCGTCGGGACCATGGAGGAGTTGCTCCTTGCACATACATGGGGAAGAGGATCCGTGCAGCACAAAGGGTGGTCTGTGGCAGCCACGGAGGTACACTGTGAAGGTCTCCTTCAGGAGAGCCTGTTGTAGTGACCTTGGTTGACTGACAGCTTCTAGCTACTGCTCCTTTGTATCTACCATGGTTTTCATGCCTAGGCCACACTTGTCTCCAGCTGCTGCCAGCCAATGCCTGAGGATCAAGGGAGTACTAGAGGCAGCCCATTGGCCCAATGCTAGACACATCCAGTGGACAATCTTTATTTAGGGCCATCTTTTCAGTTTGCTCAAGACTTCCTCAGAACCGTGTTGCAATCTGAGACTCTGCCTACACAATTTTATTCCCTCTCTCCTTTCACAGGTGTCAGATCTGCATCACAGAAGGATGACTCCACCTCCTCCTGCTCTCTCCCCCTTTATTCTTTACAAATATTTCCCATAATTTTGTATATTGTATATTGTATATAAATAATCCCCTCTTGATGTCTGCTTTTTGGACAACCCAAACCAGCGCTGTTATAAGTTCTTTCATTACAAATGAAGTGATAGAAAATTAATGCAAGATAGACTGGGTCAAGGATGCATATAATATTTCCTAGGGCAACCACTAACAGTATAAAACTAAATAGGGCATACAGCTGAAAAACCTATAGGTAAGGTAAAATTAAAAAAAAAAAAATTTTCAGGGGCTGGCCCAGTGGTGCAGTGGTTAAGTGTACACGTTCTGCTTCAGCGGCCCAGAGTTCACCAGTTCAGATCCTGGGTGTGGACATGGCACCACTTGGCATGCCATGCTGTGGTAGGTGTCCCACATGTAAAGTAAAGGAAGATGGGCACCGATGTTCATTCAGGGCCAGTCTTCCTCAGCAAAAAGAGGAGGATTGGCAGCAGTTAGCTCAGGGCTAATCTTCCAAAAAAAAAAAAAAATCAATAAATCCAAGAAAAGGCAATGAAAGAAAAATAAAGGAACCAAGAAAGAAGGAAAAAATAGAAAGGAAATAGCAAGATGGCAAAATTAAACCCAACCATATCAATTAAATGTAAATGGTCTAAATACTCCAATTAAAAGGCAGAGATTGGATTGAGTGACATCAGCATCATGGCGGAGTGAGCTCTTCCCTTAGTCTCTCCCCACTAAAATACAATGAAAACGACATTCATGAACCCACAGAAGACATTCACACAACACAGTAGATGTCTGAGAGGCCCACACAGCCGTATGTCTGAAGGTGGGGGTGCTGGACCTCCCCTGGAGGTAGTGGAAGGAGATAAGGGCATCTCGTCTCCCTCCTGAATGGCAGTGATCTAGGGTACGAGACCTCACACAGTGGCTGGTGTGCAACTCTGAGAGAAGGGGGAAAGGGCAGCCCTCCATGGGAACACCTTCACTCTGGGAGTTGTCTCCCAGCCCATGGGAATGCTCCACACTGAGGAGGCTAAGCAACCACAGGGACATCTTCACCAAGCTGAGAACCCCAGGAGGGCAGACAGCAAGTGCAGAACGAGAGCACCTGGGACCACGCACAGATCCGTGGAACTGAATTGAAAGCCCAGAAATAAAACCACACATCTATGGACAGCTAATCTTCAACAAAGAAGCCAAGAATATACAACGGAGAAAGGAAAGTCTCTTCAACAAATGGTGCTGGGAAAACTGGACAGCCACATACAGAAGAATTAAAGTAGACCATTATCTTTTGCCATACACAAAAATGAAGTCAAAATGGACCAAAGACTTGAAGGTAAGATGTGAAACCATAAAACTCCTATAACAAAATATAGGCGGTATACTCTTTGAAGGATCTTTTCAAATACCATGTCTACTTGGGTAAGGGAAACAAAAGGAAAAATAAACAAATGGGACTACTTCAGACCTCAGAGCTTCTGCAAGGCAAAGGAAACCAGGAACAAAACGAAAAGACAACCCACCAACTGGGAGAAAGTATTTGCAAATTGTATATCCAATGAGGGGTTAGTCTCCATAAGACATAAAGAACTCACACAACTCACCACCAAAAAATCAAACAACCTGGTCAAAAAATGGGCAGAGGATCTGAACAGACATTTTTCCAAAGAAGATACACAGATGGCCAACAGGCACATGAAAAGATGTTCAACATCACTAATCATCAGGGAGATGCAAATCAAAACTACACTTAGATATCACCTTATACCCGTTAGAATGGCTATAACGAGCAAGACAGAAAACAACAAATGCTGGAGAGGATGTGGAGAAAAGGGAACCCTCATACATTGCTGGTGGGAATGCAAACTGGTGCAGCCACTATGAAAAAAAGTATAGAGATTTCTTAGAAAATTAATAGAAATACCATATGACCCAGCTATCCCACTACTGGGTATTTATCCAAAGAACTTGAAATCAACAATTCAAAGAGACTTCTGCATCCATATATTCCTTGCAGCAGAAGCAATAGCCAAGACATGGAAGCAGCACAAGTGCCCATTGACTGATGATTGGATAAAGGAGATGTGGTACATATGTGTGATGGAATACTACTCTGCCATAAAAAAGGACAAAATTGTCCCATTCGCAGCAACATGGATGGAACTTAAGGGTATGATGTTAAGCGAGATAAGCCAGACAGAGAAAGGCAAACATTGTATGATTTCACTCATATGTGGAAGATAAACACACAGACAAAGAGAACAAATTAGTGGTTACTAGAGGGGAAGGGAATTGGGAGTGTGTAAAAGGGGTAAAGAGGCACATATGTATGATGACTGACAAATAATAATGTACACCTGAAATTTCACAATGGTGTAAACTATTATGACCTGAATTAAAAAATTTAAAAAAGGAAAGTTTTATTATTTCTTTAAAAAAAAAAAAAAAGCCAGAGATTGTTAGACAGAATCAAAAGGAAAGACCCACTTGTATGTTGTTTATGGGAGATGCATTTTAAATATAAAGACACAAAATTGTTGAAACAAAAGGATGCAAAAATTACACCATGCAAACACTAATTCTAAAAAAGCTGATGTGGCTTTATTAATACCAGACAAAATAAACTTCGTCAAAAAGCAATACAAGAATAAAAGAGGAACATTTCATAGCGATAGAAAAGTCAATTCATTAAGAAGGCAGAAAAAGAAGCCAAAAATTAACATAACTAGATTAAGAACTAAACCAATCCACTATTATGGGTAGAGTTTCTAACGCTCCTCTCTTGGCAACTGAAAGAACAAGTAGATTGAAAAACAGGAGCAATATAGAACAGGAGCTGGCAAACAACAGCCTCTTGGCAGATCTGGCCGTCCTAATTGTTTACGTATCGTTTATGGCTGCTTTGTACCACAGGGGCAGAGCCGAGCAGTTGCTGCAGAGAGTGATGGCCGGGAAAACCGAAAACAGCCGATGACAGAGAAAGTTTTGCTGACTCATGATATAAGAGATTTGAAGAACCCAGTCAACCAACTTAATCTAATTGATGTTTATAAAACACTCACCCAGCAATTACAGAGTTCACATTCTTTCCAAGTGCCCAGGGAACGACATAGACCAAGTGCTTAGCAATATCAAACAAGTCTCAATACATTTCAGATGATTGTATGTATGTTCTCTCACCACAGCACAATTTAGAATTCAATAACAGAAAATATGTCTATAAAAACCCTCAATTATTTGGAAATTTAGCAATAGATTTTCTAAAGAAAAGCAAATTGAACCAAAATAAGTAGAACATAAAAATATAAAGAATGGAAATCAATAAAACAAAAAGCCTACAAACAATTGGCACAATCAACAAAGTCAAAAGTTGTTTCATAGAAAGAGGTTAACGAAATTGATGAATCCAGAGCAAAATGGATCAAATCAACACTATCAGGAGTGAGAGAGGGCATCGCTACAGCTCCTATAGACACTGGAAGGAGAACAAGAAAATATTATGAATCAGTTTTAATGCCAATAGATTTGGGAATTTAGGTGAACTAGACAAATTTATTGAAAGATATAACATAGCAAAACTAACACAAGAAGAAATACAGAATCTTAATAGCCTCATATCTGTTAAAGAAGTCAAATTACTAACAAAAAACCTTTCACACAAAGAAAACTCCAGGCTGCATGGTTTCACTGGTGAGTTCTAGTTAACATTTTCAAGCAGGAAATACACAAACTCTCAGAATAGAGAGGAAAAGGGGGTACTTCCCAACTGATTTCATGAGGTCATGATACCAAAAGTGAACAAGAACACCAAAAAAAAAAAAGAAGAAGAAAATTACAGATCAATATCTCTCCTAAAAGTAGATGCAAAAATCCTTAACAATATTAACATATTTAATCCAGCAATATATACAGAGGAAAATACATCAAGACTAAGTAGGGAATGGTTTCAGGAAGGCAAGGTTGGCTATACTAGGAAATCAGTAAAAGTAAGTCATCACATTCACAGAATCAAGGAGAAAAATGATGATTGGCCCAAGTGATGCAGAAAAAGCATTTGACCAAATTCCAACAGCCATTCATGGCAAAAGTACAAACTCTCAACAAACTAGGCATAAAAGGAAACTTTCTCAACCTGATAAAGGCCATTCATAAGATAACTATAGGATCACACAAGTTCAATCTTGAATGCTTTGCCCCCTAAGACCAATAACGAGGCAAGGAGGTCTGTTCTCACCACTTGCACTCAGCATTGTACTGGAGAGCCCAGCCAGGCAAGAGTGGACGATGACAAAGACAGAAGGATTGGAAAGGAGGAAGTAAAATGGTCTGTACTCACAGACGCCATGGTTGTGTACACAGATAATCTGATTCCACCAGAATCTACCCCAAATTATTAGAACTAATAAGTGAATTTAGCAAGACACAGGATAATAAGTCAGTATCTAAAAATCAATGTATTTCTATACACTAGGAATAAAAATTGGAAAATGAAATATGAAAGTTTATGTTTACATTTACAGTAGCATTACAACGCATAAAATCCTGAGGAATAAATTTATCAGAAGATGTGCAAGACCCCTATACTGAAAACTATAGACTACAAAACATTTGCAGAAACAAACGAAGACGACGTAAATAAATGGAGAGATACAGTGTTCGGGGTTGAGAAGACCCAATATTGTTAAGATGTCATTTCTCTCCAATTTAATCTAACGATTCAATGAAACCCAATTAAAATCCCAGTGGGTTTTTTTTTTTGATAGAATTTGGCAAGCTGATATTAAAATTTAAATTAAAATAAAACGGAACTAGAAAAGTGAAAACAATCTTGAAAAAAATAACAAAGTTGGAGAGCTTACATTCCCTACTTTCCAGAGTAAATATAGCGCATTAGTAATTAAGACAGTTGGTACTGACATAAGGATATACAAATGGGTCAGTGGTATAAAATGGAGAATCCAGACATAGATTTATACATATATAGTCAGTCACTTTTCTAAAAGGCATCATCTCAATTCAATAGGGAAAGGAAGCCTTTTCTACAAATGATGCTGGAACAACTGGACACCTGTATGGCAAAATTGAGCCTCAACTCCTACCTTGTACCATCACTAGAATTAATTTGAGATGGATCATAGACCTAAATGTCAAGGCCTAACTTATGAAACCTCTTAAAGAAACTGAGGAGATTATCTTTGTAAGCTTGGGACAGGAAACGATATTTTTTAGACAGGACATAAGAAGCACTAATCACGAAAAGATAGTTTGTACATTGGACTTCATGAACATCAAAGACTTCTGTGCAGCTTTCTCCCAGTCTGAGGCACACTTCTTCATTTTCTGACAAAGGATTTCTAACCAGAATACTTAAAGAACTCCTTAGTATCAATAATTAAAAAACAATCAACCCAATACAAAAATTGACCAAACATTTGCACAGACGTTTCGTAAAGAAGATATGCAAATGATCTGCATGCGCATGAAAATACGCTCTACATTACTGGTCATCAGAGAAACGAAAATTCAAACCACAGTCAGAATACATTTCACACCCACTAGAATGGCTAAAATTAGACAGATTAACACAACTAAACATTAGTGAGAATGTGCACATTACTGGTACAATCCTTTTAGAAAATTGTTTGGCTCTTTCTCATCAAGTTAAGCATACATCTATCTTACGACCCAGGAGTTCCATTCCCAGGAATTTATCCAGAGAAATGAAAATGTGTCCACGAAAACACTTGTGTGAGAATCTTCATAGCCACTTCAGTCACAATGACCAAAGTCTGGAAAGAACTCCAGTGTCTACCCGCAAGAGGATAGACAAGTTGTGGTACATTCGTAAATGTAATCCACTCAGCAATAAATAGAAACAGATTACTGAAACCTGCAAGAAAATGGATGAATCTCAAAAACGTTAAGTAGGACAAAAGAAGGCAGACATGGAACAGTACAAACTATTATGGTTCCATTTATCTAAAGTTCCATCTGAGGTGATGGAAGTCGAAGCAGCCACTGGTCTCCGGGAAGCACCGGGGGGCACTGGGGAGGCACACTGGGAAGATTTTGGGGTGATGGAAATGTTCTAGATCTTGTTCAGGGTTTGGATTAATTGGGTAAATATATTTGTCAAAACTCACCACTTAAGATCTGTGCATTTCTCTACATGTGAATGATAGCTTAATTGTTTAAAAAAAAAAAAAAAAAAACAAGAAAATATTGGGTATCTGCTATGTATCAGCCATTGTTCCTGGTGTTAGGGATACAGCTGTCCACAAACGACCAAAACCTGCCTGCCCTTGTGCAGCTGCCTCTGTATTATACATCAGACGTGCAATGAAACCCTCATCTGTAACATGGAGCCCTGCCATCACAGGCTTCCCCGCCTGGAGAGTGGCCGGAGTCCTAGCTCCTTGCCCCTGCCCATCAGCCATCTTGCTGCCCCGGAGGCAGGTGCATTCAGGAAGTGGACACAGGCCAGGCCACCTGGCTGGGAAGTGGTGTGTTGGCATTTGGCATTTCCCACAGGCCCCGATGTGCTAACTGAACTGAAAATGGGCCTGGGGAAGAAAATCCCTCTGGGCCATATTTCATTTCTGCGTAAAGCAGGATTCGTTCAGTTAGATGCCTTGGATGGGATCCGTGGGGACAGGCTTGGTTTGGGCAGATGGTGCAGAGCCTGCCGTGTTGTCAGTCTGCAGAGGCGGGGCCTACGCTGACCTGTCTGAGGTGTGCTTTACCAAGCACACTGGGCAGACTAGAAGGGGTACAGGAGGAGCAGGCCCCCCGCCAGGACAGACGTTTAAACCCAGGAGGCATCCTGGCCGCTCCTGTCATCCTAGGGAGTATCGGCTTTTTGAGGAGTAGCTGGCCCTTTGCTTTCCCTCTAAAGTAGCTGGGTCCAAACCTGACTCTGGCCAAGAAGGGAAGAAGTCATTGTGGAGAGATCTCGTTCTCTGATCTAGTCCGCCCTGGGAAGCTGCTCTTCTGTCCTGTCATGGGGCAGGGTTCCCAATGCGGCCTGCATACATGGGGCAGGGTTCCCAGTGTGGTGTGCATACATGGGGCTGGGGGCAGAGTTCGTGGTGGGGAAGCTGCTGGAGCCATGAAGGGATGGCTCGCAAGGCTCTTTCCAGACCTCTAGGTGCACTGCTGCTGGATGTCTTTTTCTTCTGTGGAGAATTTGACAAACTTTTTCTTAGCGCTGATATTTACTCAATGATTCGTATTACAAAGCACATTTCTAACGATAGTCACAGCTGGCCTTGGGTGTTTTCGTGCCTGGCTATCTTAGACAGGTTGCCCTAGACATGGACTCTGAGGAAAGAATTCAAGTGCAAAGAAGTATTCAAGAGATGAAGAAAAACTGGTGGCCAAGTAGGGAAGAGAGACAGGGAGGAAAAGCCAGCCAGTGAAAGGCTGGGTACCACAGGGGCACATGAGGCAGGCGCCTGGGTTACCTGCTTGAGAGGGGAGGTTACAGGGGTGTTCATACACCCACCATCAGACGCTGGTTGAGGGCTGTTCCTTGGGGGACATTCGTTCCCAGGCACGTGGGGCCCACCCCTCGGGCAGCAAAGCTGGCCCGGCAGCAGGAAAAGCCGCCAGAAAAGGAGAGCAGACGCTGCAGGTGGAAGCGGAGCCGGTGCTCCCTGAAGGGCGGGGCACGGGGGATGCACATGGCATTGACTATGCGGACTGCAGACGGCGCTCCATGCCTCCAGTGCAATTCGACTTGGCAGTCACAGCAACTCTGTGACTTGTATCCTGGCTGGCCTCCCCTTTAAAGGGAGACGATGGAGCCTCAGAGAGTTTCAGTAGCTTCATGGAGGCTGAATTGCTGATGGAGAGTTGGGACGTCTGACTCCAGAACTCATTCTTACATGCACTTCCGTTCTCTGTTTAAGTACACGATGAACAAGAGGCATCTTCCTTACTTTGTTTTATAGATAAGGGAACAGAGGCTCTCAGGCTTCCGATAACTTGCCTGCGGGCTTCCCACTGTAAGGAGAGCTGAGCCACACCCTGCAGCCACGCATCCCGGTGACCCGCTGCCAGGGCCGCACTGTGCTGGCCTCATTTGCCCACCTCCTCACTAAGGACTGGATTTTCTTTTGCTCTAGTCTGCAGAGGGTTCTATTTATAACACCCTTGAAATGGGCTTCCCGAAAAATCTGTTGTCCATACGGCCATGTTTAGAGCTAATTGCCTGGGCAGTCTCTTTCATCAGCCTCGTCTCAGGGAAATTTAGTTGATTTCCTTGCTTTCCATTTCTAAGCCCTCATTTGTTTGCTTCCTTAATCGAACAAATTAGAGCTTAGCCCTTGAGGACAGGACTATCAGAGAGGATATACAATGCCTTCAGAATGAAATTAGAGTGAAGTCCAAGATCAGGGTTTAGAAAGAGGTATTTTGGTCAGATTTGATTGCAATAAGCCAACCCTTTTACCGGCTTGAATCCCATTCCCTTTGAGCCCAGAGGAAAAATACCTTCTTGAGTCTCCAGGGCCGCCTGGTCTGGCCCCAGCCTTCCTGGAGATGTTCTGAGATGCAAGTGTTTAGACAGCAGCCAGGAAGCTCTTGCTCCACGTACAGAGGCTCAGCCTGCAGAGATAAGAATGCTGACAAGGACAAGGGAGATCAGGAGACACGATAGGTATAGAGCTTACTCCCAAAATATGGCCCAAGGAAGGAGTCATCCATGGGGAAACGCTGCTTCCCCAACACGTGGAGAGAATGGACCTGGTGGCACAAGTGGGGACCACGGAGCCACTCCTCTCAGATCTCCCCCCAGGAGAGCCTGCTACGAGGAGAGTGGTCCCTGGGCAGCCTCCAGCTGGACACCCTTGGGTCTAATGCAGCATCTCTTCTGAGGCCTTGCCCTCCATGGGTGCCCTGCCCAAGTGCTGAGCACGGTAAGGAGATTGGAGCTGGGCTGGTCTGCCCAGTGCAGGACCCCTCTACTGGGCACTCTTTGCGCGGGGCCCCTGCTGACCTGGCTGAGAATGAGTCAGCATGTGACCTCCTCTAACCCTCCTCCCAGCCAGTTCTCCTTTCCTCTCCCTCCTTGCACAGCTCTCAGCCCTGCACCCCGGGGTCTGAAGGCCCTCCCTGCTCACTCCCGTCCCGCTCCCCGGTTCCCTTCACAGAGGTTTCCCTTCTGCGTGTTTTATTCCAGTTGGCATCTGCTTCTCAGAAGATCCCAAGTGGCACAGGAGGCCTCAGAAAAGGGCAAATAAAATTGCTGCTAAAACACAGTAAAAAAATAAAACCGTCCGTGCGGGACAGAGCCGGGACTGGGCAGGGCTCTCAGATGTTCACTTTCGGGACATCTTCAGAAAGGCAGGGAAACCAGAATAACTGCCATGGAGAAAACATTTAGTCCAAAGCTGTTTCCAACTGTCTCCAGCAATCTGAGTTCTATTAACTTGTGTGCAAGCTCTTACAGTTGTCAGATCAAATTCTGGTTCTCCGCCATGATTTGGAAGTTTCCCTGGAGAGCACCAATGACGATAATTGAACTCATGATTCTGAATCTTCATTGGATGCGGATGGGCCCAAAACTTCTCTCTCTCCAGTCTCTCTGGGCCCAACGAGGGCAGCACTGCTCCTGGCCTCTGAGAAGTGCGAGGAAGCGCGAACACGCTGCCCTTGGTAGCTGGTCTTGACGGACACAGGGCCCTCCTTGCCTCTCTTCCTGTTTCGACTCTGCACCCATCAGGCGCAGGAGAGGCTCCACCAGCACCTTTTTATTTTTAGCAATTGGATAATTTGCCACTTCCACCTCATTATGTGCTTAAAAGTAAGATACAATTATAAACTGATTTTTTTTAAAGATTTCATTTTTTTCCTTTTTCTCCACAAAGCCCCCCAGTACATAGTTGCATATTCTTCGCTGTGGGTCCTTCCAGTTGTGGCATGTGGGACACTGCCTCAGCGTGGTTTGATGAGCGGTGCCATGTCTGCGCCCAGGATTCGAACCAACGAAACACTGGGCCGCCTGCAGCGGAGCGTGCGAACTTAACCACTCGGCCACGGGGCCAGCCCCTAAACTGAATTATTGAAACTAGAGAAGCCGCACCAAAAAAGTGACATCCCTCCGTTTGGTGGAAGAGATATAAACAAGGCCATATGGGCAAGGCCATTTGAGAAAAACTGAGGCTAAGAATAGGTCAGAGAGAAGAGAACTTTAGTTCTGCAGCTGGAGAAGCAGCAAGTTCTCTGCCTGCAACAGGCCGTCTTCCTGTGTCAGCATCTTTGGAACAACTGCCTGAAGGCTACGGAAAAAATTTTAACCACGCTCATTTTTCTTCTCCCAGATCAATAAATGAAGAAAGAAAATATCTATGACTCGGTTGAATCAAATCCTCTATGAAAACCTGAGTCATTCCATGAATGGACGAAACGAAGAGAATGGATTAAAATGGCCTTGGTTACAATAATAATGGCTGCAATTGCTGAGTATGCTCAATATGCCAGAAGCTTTCCATAAGCTGCTCTCACCCAACAAGGACACTACAAGGTCAGTGTAGTTTCCCCCACTGTACGCAGGAGATCACAGAGACACAGAGAAGTCAGGTAACTTTCTGGGGTCACACAGCTTGGACAAGGCAGAGTCCAGGCAGGACTGTGTGTCTGCAAAGCTAGTCCATCCTCTCACCTGCTCATCTTCAGGTGAGAGAAACAGGGCAGAGCGGCAGGGAGAGGTGGGGTGAGAGTGTTTTCAGAGCAATGGCAGGTCCTGTCATGAAATCCAACTGTGCACAATGAGTTTGGCGGTGGTTGGGAAGAGTGAGAGCCACGCTGGTAACCACAGGGAGACAGTAAGATTGGGGGTGGTCTCGGGGTGGGGGGCATTTAAAGAACACGCAGATAATTCTTCCTCTTCTGAACTCCTTTGCGCTTCATTTGAGCACCCAGTTGGGACCATTTTAGGACTCGGTAGATGTTTTGAACCAATAAATAAATCCATGCCTCTATCGAAACAGCGTTGGCTTTTTGCCGTGGACGACAGGTGGTTGTCTGTGCCTGGACCCTCCCCTCCTGGACAGCAGGTATGTTAACATCAATAGCCTCTTGCATTTATGAAGCACTTGATGATCAGATTTATGTGTGTCATTTTACTCGATCAATTCTGTGAGGTTTGACAGGCAGGCATTTTTATCCTCTTCTGAGGACTCTGAGGTTCAGAGAGGTTAAGTGATTTGTCCAAAGTCACATGCCTAGCAACAGGGAAAGCTTGAACTTGAATTCAGGATCTCTAACCTCACAACTGTTATCTTTCAAACGTGCAGAATCCTCTCTTGGGAACCTTCCTCTCCTGGTTCATCAAGAACACAGCCAAGCCCTGCACCTCACTCCTGATGCTGTTCCATAAACGCCTGTGGGATCATTTTAGGAATGAATGCCTAAAGAAGAAAAGGAAAGAATGAAACTCCCCATAAAATGGCCTAATTGGTTTGCATTTGGGCAATTTGACTTTCAGATCTGGATGGAAAATGTTCTAGAAAATCCTCCCATCTTCTCACATTGCATTTAGATAACTATCCTCCCAGATGTCCTCAAAGGAGATAGCTTTATTGCACTTTCTAGTTGAAAAGTGTGTGTTTGTTCCTTTCAGAACCCATCCATCTCTCTAATCAGTGCCTAATGGTTTGGGGGATGACTCTGAGCAAGTACCCCATTAATTGAAAGGAGAACGTTGTTGTCTGCCACACAGCTTTCTCATTATGTTTCATCAAATTCACAACACAGCCTGCTTGGGATTCTTTTACGAAGAGCGTCCTCGCAACACATCCCACGGTGTTGGGAAGTAGCGCTCACAGTGAACATCTCCATGTGAGTGGGAAGTGCTCCGCGCTCAAGAGGAGCCAGGCCAGATGGGTCTTGCAAAGCCCCTCTCCCCTCCTCCTTCAGCTCCGTTAAATTAGGCTGTCCCTGTGTGTGTGCAAAAGGCATAAACCAATCTTTACCTCCGTGTGTATTAAAGACATGCATCTGCTTCTGATAATTCAAAATCAAGGGCTTCTGTTTACAGAGATCAGAGTAGAACAGACGCTTAAGCCACAGAATTCCAGAGAAGCAGGCCCCGGTGAGATGCCGTGGGCCTTGGCAGGCAGGCAGGCAGGCAGGGCGGCAAGAAGTCAGGCCCAAACCAGCCTGTCCTTGTCCTGGGGGTCAGGGGCAGCATCCAGCAAGCGCGGGCCTCCTCTGGCTCCTGACTGCGGGACGGCAGGTGCTCTCCGAGGATGCTCAGAGCTCGGGGCCCTGGGCGGAGGGGAGCCCCTGGGCTTGTCTATGACGTGTAGCAGCGAACACTCTGTCCTGGGGCCTCCGGTTTCCTCCTAAATGTGATAGTTGTCTGATATTCCTTTCACTTCAACTCCTCCTCCCCACCCACCCCCCAAAAACGTGCTCGTAATCTTCCCAAGCACTCGGCGTTCTCTTGATCCCATTCTTCCCTTCCCTACCTGCAGCTCTTCCTGAGCCAGGTAGCAAGCATCTACACCTTCGGTTAGCCAAGTTCGTCTCCTCATGTATATTACTATGTATTGTGTGTATGTGTATATATGATATATAGTATCTACTCCACGTATAGTATATATACCCATATATATGGTATTCGTAAACTTATATATAAACTAAGCTTAGTTCCTCACTATGGGAAAAAAGTTTTCATGTCTGATTAGAGAAATGTTTAGACTTCCTTCTTATATATCAGTGTCCTTTTTCTGTCATAAAATAAATGTCATAATAGACAAATTGGGGGACATTTTTAAAGGAAAAGGAATTTCGCCTACTACCCTATCCCTCAGAATCGACTGCTGTAAATATTTTGGTGTATTTTTCCCTCTCTTTTCCACTTACAAAATTATGAAATAGTTTTTGCTTACAAAAAAGTACAGAGGATAATGTATAAACCTTCACATGTATACCCCCAGTTCAAGAAAAAGACATTGCAGAAATAATTTCCCTCCTTACTTTCCAGGACTAATCTGTATCCAAAATTCAGGGTTTATTGTGTTTGGTGTCCCCAGGCATGTCTGTATCCTTTACTACAAATGCATATGTCTATCAAGAAAATATGATAGGCGCAGGGGTCCTGCTGGGTGGGCCAGGCCCTGCTTCTTCTGGCTCGTCACCTGGAGTGTTCCCTGTAGCAGTGCCACCTTCCTGTCCTGGAACCCTTCCCTGGTGCAGCCCGTCCATGCTTTCGACTCACGGTGTGGTTCCAGTCCCTGGTTTGTCAAAATTTGGGAACAGTGCTAATGACAATTTAGTAAAAGAACATTTTAGTTAAAAGTTTTGAATATATAAACAAGGGCTGTGCTACAGCCCTCCCTCCACCCCCAACCCTCAGGAGGGTCCTGCTCCTTTAAAAATTATTTAAAAACCTTTACTTGATACCACCTGTGAAGTGTTTTTAGGAAGCCGGGGCACAATCCCATTCTAGTGGCAGCTGGGATGGTTGGACCAAGTGGCAATTGGGAAGCTGTCAAAAACTCATGTTTAGTCTTCAGCAAATAAAAATGGTAATGTTATTTGATGCAAAATCTTCCTTTTTTCTGATACTATTCTGGAATAGCCTGGAAGGGTAGGAAGGCACCCGTGAAAGCATCTCTTTTTCGTGCCTGTTATGAGAGCAGCTCCGTGGGAGTTGTGCCCTTGTCCTCTCTCTGTTCTCTCCTGGTCATCCCCATTTATGAACACCGTTGTCATATAATCACAATCGTAATATGTACAGTTTTTTTTTTTTTTTTAAAGATTTTATTTTTTTCCTTTTTTTCTCCCCAAAGCCCCCTGGTACATAGTTGTATATTCTTCGTTGTGGGTCCTTCTAGTTGTGGCATGTGGGATGCCGCCTCAGCATGGTCTGATGAGTAGTGCCATGTCTGCGCCCAGGATTCGAACCAACGAAACACTGGGCCGCCTGCAGCGGAGCGCGCGAACTTAACCACTCGGCCACGGGGCCAGCCCCGTAATATGTACAGTTTTATAGTCTCCATTTTTCACTGATCACAAGCAATTCAAAAATGTTTCTACAAAGTCTCTCCTTTTCTTCTTGAAGTTGTGTGATATTTTATCTTACAAATTCAGCACAAGTTTACTCGACCCTATCATTGGACATTTTCCAATAATTATCCTTATACATGTAGTTTTTTCCTTTCTTTTTCTTCTTTTAAGTTGTTATCTTGGGACCATTTCCCAAGGGTAGGATGACTAGATCAAAGAATATGAACACTTTTGTGGTTTATGTCATACAACACTGTTAGGACTTCCAAAAATTGTGAATAAATTTATAGTTGTGAAGGTGATTCTTTTTAGGGGAAAATAAAGTAGATTTTTATATTTTCCAGAAGAGAGAGGCAGGATAGGAGAGGTTTTTAAAGAGAAAGAAGGGGTGAAGAATAGGTTTAAGGATGCTTTACAAACAGGATGTAAGTTGTTCTGGGACGCAGAAGGCGAAGCCAGAAGGGGCACAGAGACAGAGACTGCTCACGTTGGAGGCTGGTCTGTAACAGAGCCCGCTGCCTCTCCCTTTAACTTCCCAGCACCCAGTGGAATCACTCCATCACTTAGCCTCTTGGCCACGGAGTATCACTCCCAGTACTTTTTGGTACTCAGTCATCACACACTTCCCATTTATTTTGAGTCATGTGGATGTGTCCTTGGTGAGCTAGGGGGATCCTTTTCCCTTCAGAAGAGTGTGAAACGAGGCTCACGTGCCCAGCAATTGGCAGAACGTAGAACACTGGATTACCGAGCGCTGGGGTTCATTTATGGAGCCATTCAATAAATGGGGAATGGTGAAGATGTCGTTTTTGGAAGAGTCTGAGCTTCAGTTTGCCACGAATGAATTTCATTTAAACAACAAAGCACGTCACATAGGCGTTGCTGTTGATAATATTGGGCTGAGGGTCTCTTGCTCTGGGATTCCCAGCACGTGTCAAACTACACAGTCAACTGTGCACCCATGAAATCCTCTTCATTTGCTGACCCTTAAAGATACCTTGCCATGGTCGCTTTTCTTTCTTCCAGCGTGCGAGGACGTAGGCATGAATTCCTGCAGCCTGTGAGAATCCCAAACTCCAGGGCATGCGGGATTTCAAAAGCTGCAGGTCAGATGTTTGTAACTTAAAATATAATTTCCCATTAGAAAAAAATTGTGATACTGACATTTCACTTTCGTATCATGTTTGACAGCTTGTTGATATTGCACCGTCGTCCAAACAGGAATGGATATGTGATTTTGCTAGATCCCCAACGATTTTAGGTAAGAAGTATTATTAATCCATATTACAGATGGAGGGAGAAGAGAGACAGAAACCAAGTCAAGGTTTTCGAGTTCACAGAGATAGTGAGCCGCACAGCCAGCTCCCTAAGCCGCGTCCTCAGCCCCTCGGCCCGGTCTCCTTCCACGTCAGCACTCTTGGCCAGCTTCCTGGTTCAACATACAAAAAGCCTTTGTACCCACGATTATTAATAATTTATTAATACTGCAATTTAGGGAAAATGTTTGCCTCCCCATTTCAGGAGTTGAGGCAGACTCTGGGATGTGAGGTGAGCTGTAATCTCACGATGTGGAAGAAACTGTGCTGAGCTTGTCTCCTGAGCTCCTGGGCTCTTTGCCTGTGGCCCCGTGTTCTCTTCACTGGCCCAGCTCCAAGTGCACTGAATCAGACGGTCCAGAGTTGTGGTCCAAGAATTTGTATTTAAAAAAATACCCTAACAGAAAAGAAGACAAACGAAATGGAAAGGTAGACCAATTTCTTAAGTGAGAAAACAGGAAGATTGAACAATACAAAGATGTCATTTCCCCCTAAGTTAAACTTTTTTTTTTTTTTTTTTTTTTTTAAGATTTTATTTTTTCCTTTTTCTCCCCAAAGCCCCCGGGTACATAGTTGTGTATTCTTCGTTGTGGGTTCTTCTAGTTGTGGCATGTGGGACGCTGCCTCAGCGTGGTCTGACGAGCAGTGCCATGTCCGCGCCCAGGATTCGAACCAACGAAACACTGGGCCGCCTGCAGCGGAGCGCGCGAACCCAACCACTCGGCCACGGGGCCAGCCCCCCTAAGTTAAACTTTTTGTTAATACCTCAAAACAACACTTCAGGAAAAAAAACCTTGGAAGAGACTAGCTGCTGCTGAAGTTGCTTGGAATAGGCCAGCGTTTCTGACAAAGGAGAGCGGGAAGAGGGGGCTGCCTTACGATGGGGATCGCACAGCCTGTCAGGGAGCAGCCAGCTCCCTCCCTCCTGCACACCCTCCGAGTGGTCCAGCGCATCGGTGTTCGTCTCCGTCAGGTCAGCGCCGAATGTGTGAGGAGACAGAAGACTGGCTGTGAACCAAACAGGAAGGCCGGACCTGAGAAAACTGACTTAGCTCCAAAGAACTAAGGGAGTCGACGGCTTAACGGACTGAAGAAGACGCGTGTTGGTGAGGGTGTGGACACAGGCGCTCTCACGTCTTGCTGGTGGGCGTCATCCTCAGACGCACGTGTGTCTACACAAGGGTCTTCCTTCCTCTCCAGTCCTTCAACATTATTCCTTTCTTCACTTCTGAACCCACACATCTTTCAGAAGCTTCGAGTTTTCCGAATTCCTCAACTGTCAGGAGCGGCAGGGCCTTCAGGGGAAGCGATTTTCCTGTGTGTGTTGTTTGTAAAGTGCGTGTTCCCAGGTTGTAAGTGGTTGGTGAAAGTCTTGGTTTGCCCAGACCGTCCTGGTATATGGCTACTGTCCCGGCGTGACTCCTGAGAGCTCCTCTCATAGATGTCCTGATCCGGTGATAAGCCATACGGTCGCCTATTTATAAGGCAAGGGCCTCTTATATTTCAGTGCGGGAGAATAATAGTTTTGCCCAGATGACCTTGCATCCTTCTCTAGGATAAGGAAGAAGTTCCCACACCGCAAACTCACTCAGTGTGAACCTGCCTTGGGTTGACTCAAGGGCCTTTTGGGACATCCGTCTGAGTTATGCTCAAGTCCTCATAAACAAGATGGATCCCTGAGTGTTCTCTCAAGTGTGCTCTGTCTAAGCTGCCACTTATCTCACTGGAACGGTGTGTGTGTGTGTGTGTGTGTGTGAGATATGTGTGTGTGTATCTGCGCATGTGCGAGTGTGTGGTAGGAACCTAATCTTTCTGTGGGTAAGAAGAACAGTGGAAATACAGAGAGAAATGCTCTCTGTTACTGGGATTGCCTCCTCCATCTGTTTGCAGTACTGACAGAGGAGAAAGGAACGAGAATGACTTAAAGCCCCCCGTGACCCCAGCCCTCTCCCCGCCAGTCCCCAGGCGCACACTTCAGCTCTGAGGGAGCCTGTTCTGGAGGAGGCAGCCTGTCTGTGCAGAGCCCTGTGACGTGGCAGTTTCTATAGAGACGATTCTTTCCTAGGAAAGCCTATCAGCAGGACACACAAAACCCTAGCAAATGGTTGAAGTCTTTTTTTTTAAGTGAGGGTTTTCTGTCCTTGAATTCAAAAGGCCCCTCCCTGGGAAAGCCGCTTCAAGGCAGGCTGGTTCGCCTGGGGGCTGAGGATTTGGAAATAAGGTTCTAAGCTGACTGGGGCAGGGAGACAGAGGAAGCGAGGGAGAGGCCAGCGTGTCAGGCTGGCTGGTTACAGCCTGAATTCATCTTCCAGCCTCCGTGTGGGCGCCACCACAGCTACCAAGCAATCCATGAAGTGAGACCCTTGGGACCAAACAAAACTGCCATTGCCGTAGCCACCTCCTCAGGGTTTTCCTTCCAACTGGAAAATTCCAGGCATCGTTAGCAGGGAGAGGTCAAGAGCTCAGGGGAGCCAATCTGAGAGCTGTGCGGCTCAGAGGACCTGCTTCCTTGGCACAAAGTAAACACTCCATTCAGCTGAAGTTGAGTTCCTGCCTCTTCCTGTCAAATCAGTGCAAACATCACTTCTGAAGGAAAGCCTCTGTTTCTGTCTTAGTAAGAGATTGCCTTTGCCTGCATGGAAAGAGACCCAACTGAGGAGTTTAACCAAATAGGGGTCCTTTTTCACCTAAGAAGATGTTTAGAAGCAGGGGGTCCCAGGGGCTGCCAGCTTGAGTCTCACCCATGTCCTAGCTCCCTCTGACGCTCCTCCTGGCCATTCTCAGAATGTTTCATCCTCAGGGTCCCTGCCTGGGATAATTGGCTGTTCTACCTCCGGCCATCATTCCAGACAGGAAGGAGAAGAAGCAAGAAATAAAGAGGACAGGGCAGTGCTCATAGCAACAAGCAAGACTTTCCCCAGAAATCTGCAGCAGATTCCTAGTTCTGTCTCATCGGCCAGCACTGGGTCATGTGGCTCCACTCCCAAGGAAGGCTGGACATGTGGGGTTTTAGCTGAGCAAATTGTCACCGTGAACAAAATGATGGCTGTGTTTTAAGGGCAAAGCTAAGAATAAGTGTGGACAAAGAGCTGTTAATATCTGCTCCGCCTTCCCTGGTGGTCTCTGTGCACCTCCCACTTCCAGAGCAGATGCCTGCTCTCTGCTGCATGGCCTCATGAGGTGAGGTGCTGGGAGACGCCTAACCACCAGCTCTCTGGGACAAAAAGGGCCCCAATTTGTAGCATTTGCCAATTTCTGTGATATAAACACCCCCATCATGGCTAAGTTCAAGCCACCAACATGATGGCACTGAACACGGAGTTGGGAACAGACACACAGCAAGACATCATTCTATAGCATATAGAGATGTAAATAGCCTCACAAGAATAGAGAATAGTGAAAGGTAGAAGAATTAGCAGCTGATGAGCTTTAAACATTTATTATCTTGTTTTTAATGTCACTTAATTCTAAGTTTATATAATTTAATTTTTACTAGTGGCTCATTTAACAACCGGTTTAAGCATTCCTGGAAATGTAACAGTCGGCTCTTGTGGCCGGTGCGCACATTGCCCGCACACCCCTCCCCCGGGGTCTCTTCACTCCCTGCACCCCGCTTCCCACAGTCTATCGTCACTGGGGTACCTGTGTGATTTGGGCTAATGTTCGGTTCCCCCAGCAGACTGTGAGCTCCACCAGGGCAGTGTTTGCGTCTGGAACACAGCAGGTACTCGATAAATATTTGAATGAATAAGTGAATCAATTCAATTTGGAGCAGTTTATACATACGCATGTATATATGCATAAATAAATAAATAGATAGGTAGATTCCTGCTGCTTCTGTCCCCTCCACCTCGGAAAGCTCTTGCATCTCTACCTCTGTTCCATCGTCTCTTGTCCTCTAGGACAGCATGGCACCATTTTCAGCATCTCAGTTCCAGGACTTCATTAAGGCACAAATGGATGATGGGCCTCGGTATCCTTTTTCACCGTGTGTTATTGGTGCTGGTTCACAGTGCAGAAAGGCAGACCCTGGAGCAGCCGGGCTTTGTTTTGCGGCTGCTCTACTGGAAGAGTTTGCTTTCCTTGACCCCTCTCTCCTCTCTGCATCTGATTCTCGAAGGAAGACCCCCAGGAAGTCAGAGAGAGGATTGAGGAGTTCCATTAGGAACAACACACAGCCTGGGGCCAAACACAGACAGGTCTGGGGTCTTCTCTGTCCCAAAAGGAACTGGGGGCAAAGCACTGCTCAGTTTTATTCTCTGAAAAAGGATCTCCATCTCTGCGCTCCAGACATGCGTCAGAAATCTGTGAGCATAGGCAGAGAGCATTCCTTGCTTGGGGAGCTCAGCCCCACAGATCCGCTTAGCTCATGGCCCATGGGGCATCTTTCAGAAGATTAAGACCTGGTTGCCATTCTAACATGAGTCAAGTCTTTGCTCAGGCTGCAGGAGCCCACTGCTCCAGTCTCCAGCCTCAGGCAGGAATGAGACTACAGGAGAACTGGTACCCATCCCCATCTCCCTGAAGACAGTGGAGCATAGAGAAGAAGGAAAGAAGGAAATGGAGGAGGGAGCAAAGGATCACTGACTTGTCTTAGCACCATCGCTGGTGCCAAGGTCAGAGAAAGGAGAAGCTGGAACGTCTCCTGCACACATCTCCGCCTGAGATCTGACCATGGGAATCTGGCCACTCTCATGTCTTCTGAGTCCTGCTTCTAGTCAACTGGCTTGAAAGCTGTTCTTCATTTTCTGCCGTGAAAGCCAAACTCCCTCAGGGATGAGTTTCAGGGCTTCCTGCCTGACCACGTGAACAGGGTTCCTTCTAAAATGAGACGCAAAGGTTGCCAAGTAGACGGAGGATGAGGTGACCAGGGATGCTGCAGAGTGAGACTGAGCACTGCGGCTGGACCATTGGGATGCCCTGGATAAAGCTTAGAGGCGATCCGGCATATTGCATGCTCACCTAAGATGGAAAAGTCTGGCTTTGTGAGACCAAGGGCAAGAGGGGACCGGCAGCCTCATTTTCAGGCTGTCAGGAAACTCACTGTATCAAAATGACATCAGGCGGAGTCCATGACTTGATTTATTTAAAACATTTACTCTTCAGCTCCTTTATCACTTTCAGCGACTGGAAGGCTCTGAAAAGAAGTACAGACTTAGTTCCAGGTCCTGATGTAGAGCAAACACAGTTCACGTTTATCTTGAGGGGGCTGTAGTCCAAAGCTGGAGCCCCAGCATGCACGGGAACCTCTAGGTGCTGCTGCGATGCTAGCCAACAGCTCGCGGTGCCTCAGGAAGCTACAGTACTCAGTACTGCAGGCTAGTAGACATCATATTTCTCTAGTGGAGGGGACTAGTGCCTCGGAGGGACCAACCAGCAAAAGGAAGGCATTACGTCGCAAAAATTCAAATATTACAATAACTTCCACTTTTATAGGACTTAGACCTTGACCAGTTCTTTCACAGGCACTGTCTCTTTTGAGTCTCACAACCATCCTGTGAAAAACAGCTGGCATTTCATTTTACAGATGAGAATTTAAAAGATAAGCTATTTATTCAAGACCAGATAGCTATCAATGGACTCAGGTCTCCTACCTTGAGATTTAAGCCTCTTTTTACCTCGTTGTGCTTCTTTCGTCTTCTGCGCATCGAAACAACCTTGTTTTGTGTCCTGTCCAGGTCTGAAACGTAACCGTGATGTGAAAATGAACATGACGCCTCTTGTCCGGGCACTGTATTGCCCCGTCCTAGGCAACAGTTCAGGAAACAGTGGCTTTGCAGGGAAATGCTTTAACCTTAAGAGACGGACAGTGAAAACGTCAGGCACTGCTGAAGGTGAGCGGAGGAGAGTTTCCAACTGGAGCGATCAAGCCTCGGAAGCAGTTTCCTGCTCTTTCCCTGAGCAATGCTGGAGTTGGAAGGAAACTGGAGTTCCAAAGTCTAGAAGACACTCCTGCCCATGAAATTTCTCTCCCATTGTGGGCTCATGTGTGTTAGTCCTGTGTGTGGTGAAATGGCTCTTATTTTGCAATGGGGCTAAGGTTCAATGCAAATGACATTGGGAGAGAGAATACATTGGCTTAAATTTGTTCTAGGTTGGGAATAATTGATTTCCTTACAGCCGTTTTGCTGGATTCTGGCAGAGGGGAAGAGGATTCAGAATGCCCTGTAGAGAGGCCAAGAGTGGACAGTGGTGACACAGACCATTTCCAAAGACACCACCACTTTGGCCTGCCTGCAGGACTTTCTCCTGGGAGGTAAACTAGCCACAACTGGCCTCTCCCAGCCACCCTCTCACCTTGAGCCTTTCACCTTGGCCCCAGGCTGTTGACTCAGCCTCTCCTTCCAGGCAGAGCTTCAGCCACTTAGCTGGCCTGGCCTGACCCCCGGATGCACTCAACATCCAGCCCTCAGCTCCCCAGACTGTCCTCTTTTCTTTGATGGTTCCTCGGAGGCCACTGAGGGAGCAAAGAGGGGAGGAGAGGAAGCTGCGCCAGCTCCTCAGTATCCTCTCCTGCTCCAAGGATAGATCTGAGCCTTTCCTCTTGGATCTCAAGGAAAATAAGATATTGAACCAGAGGCACTGGAAGGCCCCTTGGATTGATACTCAGCAGAGAGGAGAGCAGTTTCCTTGCAGGGAAAGTATGTGCGAGCGAGCATATGTGGATGTACCAGGGCACGGAAAGGAAGGGAGCAAACAGAACGTGTTTGCTGCAGTCCATCTCCTGAAACAAAATCTGCCAATGTTACGAGCATTCTCCTCTCCCCCAGGTGCACACACACACTCATAACATGCACACAACACGCACACCTGAATGAATTTTCATGTCCCGGACTTCTTGCCACAGGCCCTCTCTTTCCCATGATGCAGAACAGACTGGAGAAGAGAATGACCAGACAGAACCCTGGGCCCCTCCTGAGCTGAGTCATCTGGTGTTCACGGCTGTACCGCCAAGGGCCCGGGCACCAGCTGCCGCCCAGTGCGGAGCAGGTGCAGCAGTAGGAGGGGCCGAGACAGCTCCTGGCAGGGAAGTCCTTCCTTACCAGGGAATTGCTCATCTCATTTTTAGGTACCAGCAAACCCTGTCCCCAACTTTGGATGCAGCTTTTTTTCCACGTAATTAGATCCCTTTCAACATCCAGCTGCCAAGCTACAGATTCCCGGAAAAGACCCTGGGCAAGCTGTGCAGCCTGTCCTTGGCCTGGCTCCCTGCTTCTGCAGGAGACTCTCCCAGAGGGGAGAGCAAAGAACCTGGGCAGCCAAAACCTCAAACACGGCCTAGGGCCCACCCTGCCAGGGCCATTGCAAGGGCTGACCCAGGGGATAGAAGCAGTGTATCTGTGTGTGTGTGTGCGCGCGTGTGCACGTACACCCTCTCTTCCTTTCTTCTAGTGCAGGGAGCTCCCATCTATCCTTCCTAAGGCTCCTAGTGCCCTTTGGCACTATCTTCCCCCCTGACTATCAAAAAGTGCTTCCAGAAAGGGCTCCAACGTCAATGATTTGCTCTTCAGTGTCCACTGAAGCCATCACGTTTTCCTTCCCAGGGGCATTTGCACCAGGGGCTTTAACCCTCCTTGTATAATGAAAAGCTTTGTCTTTTAGAAACTTTAGGCACCTAAAAGCAGGTGGGAAGAGGAAGGCCCTGCCCCGGGTAGTCGAAATCCCTCCAAACGTCACCTGCGCCTCTGCTCTGCACAGCTCGGGTTCTGGCCTCCCTTCAGCCGAGACAGCGATAGAAAGCCAGTGCAGGATGTGAATAGAGAAGGGGATTTGACCTAGAAATGGCCATTTCTAGTTTTGCTTTTCCAAAATATAAAGCAGCAAGGATCGACCGCTGTCTCTCCAGCTCCGGTGCAGGGGTGCTGGCGGGGGTGCTGGTGGAGGGGAAAGGGCATGGGAAGACCCGGAGTTTAGTCCTGGGTCGATTGAAAAGTGACTGGTGACTCTGCAAGTCACTCTACTCCTCTGAGCCTTGATTCTTCCCCTCCAAAATCTGTGGATTAGGGTAAATGGTTTCTGTAATTCCTTCCAGTTCCAGCATTCTACATTCTCATAATCCAGAGAAGAAACTAAAAGCAAACCAGATAAATCCAGGGCTCCAGGCTTCCCATACCCTTTACTTTGGACAAAGGTGATTGAAGTGCCCTAAGGAAGCTCTTTTCACCAAACCTGGGCCTGCCCTGTCCCAGGGAGAAGGTGCTAACGCCAGCGGATGGCCAGGGCCACTGTGACACGGAAACTAGCTCCACTTAAGAGGAAAGCATCTTGATTTTTGGACTAGCCATCTCCTAGTGTATGTAGCTTTGAGCCAACCCAGGGAAATGTGTGAGTGTTCAGCTTAATCTTATAAAATTTTAAATCGATGAGTGCCGCCTGGAAGAGTCTGGGCATTGTGGTGGCTCAAAAAGGCAGATACGAGGATAGTTATGTTGTTATCACATGCAACCGACAGAGCAAGTTATATAACAGAGGGGAGGGCCCGGCTTGGCACTGTCACATTGTCACGGGCTCTCAACCTCCCTTTCTCACCTGCTCTTTCATCTGATCCCTTCTTCAATCTCCCTACCACCACTTCCTTAGCTGGGTCATCGTTATCTTCACCTAGCTTGTTGCAATAGGCTCCTGACATCTTCGCTGTCTCTGCTCTTGCCCTTATCTAATCCGTTCTCTGCACTACAGCCAGAGTAATCTCTATGAAATGAAAGTCTGACCATGTCGCTCCATATTTAAAAATAAGTCTTCGAAATTGTCAAATTTCTTGGCACAAAATTGTTCATAATATACTCTTATTTTCTTTGAATGTCTGTGGGATCTAGAACGATGTCTCTTTATTTTATGGCCCAACATGCGGTATTTAGTGAGTGTTCCCTGTGTAGTCGAATATGCTCTGAAGTTGTTGGTTACAGCATTCCACCAGGTCAAGTTGTTAAATGATATTGTTCAAGCTTCTATTTCCTTAATGACTATTTTGTCCACTTGTTCTATCAGTTGCTGAGAGAGTTATACTAAAACCTTCAGTTACAATCGTGTATTTGTCTATGGCTCCTTTTAGTCTGTCAACTTTTGCTTTACATATTTTGAAGCTGTTATTCACTTTATGCAATTTAGAATCTTCCTTTTGAATTAACCTTTTTGTCATAATGAAAATCTGTGTTTCCTCTCTTTTTTTTTACTGTGTTAGTCTAGCTAGAGTTATTAATTTTATTAATATCTGGCATCTGAAGTGGGGCAGCCTCGTGGGACTGAGACCTTAACTTGTGGCATCTGAGGCTGTCTCCAAGCAGAGAGGGTCAGAATTGAATTGAATTATAGGACACCCAGCTGGCGCTGAAGAACCCACACGTTAGGTGGCCAGAAGTGTTCAATGTGTAGAGAAAATAAAGATTTTTTTCCCCTTTCGATCCTTATACATAAAGTTTGTCTTTTAGAAACATCATTTAGTTGGTTTTTAATTTTTTAATAAATATTGAAAATCTTTGTCTTTAATTCAGCGTTTGTTCTGCTTACAATTACTGTTTAAGTATTCATATATTTGGTTTTAAGTGTACATCTCTATGCCAATAAATCTAACAGTTTAGAAGAAATGAACAAATTCTTAAAAAGTAAAATTGCCTAAAATTAACAGAAAGATGAGTAGAATCTTTCCATATCTATTAAATAATTTGGATTTCTTTTTTGTTTTTTAAAGATTGGCACCTGAGCTAACATCTGTTGCCCATCTTTTTTTCAGTTCTTCTCCCCAGAGTCCCGCAGTACAGAGTTGCATATTCTAATTGTAGGTCCCTCTGGTTGTGCAATGTGGGAAGCCGCCTCAGCATGGCTTGATGAGTGGTGCTATGTCTGCACCCAGGATCTGACCTGGTGAAACTCTGGGCTGCCAAAGCGGAGCACGTGAACTTAACCACTCAGCCATGGGGCCAGCCCTGGATTTCTAATATAAAACATTCCTACATAGATAACTTCAGGCTCAAATGGCTTCACTAGTAAATTCTTCTAAATATTTATGGAAGAAATAATACTAACCTTGTACAAACTCCTCCAGAAAAATAAATAAACAAATAAATAAATAATTCGCAATTCATTTTGTAAAAGCAATTTACAGACCAATCTTACTCATGAGCATAGATGCAAAAATCTTAAACAAAACTTTAGTAAATTAAATCCATCAATACATAAAAAAGACAACCCATGATTGCCATATGCCTTATGTATGTAAGGTTGTAACCTCGTCATAAACGTAAGATTGATTTAACATTCACATTCAATGTAATCCACTATATTAACAGAACAGAGAAGAAAAATCATATAATCATCTCAATAGAAGTTGGAAAAGACATTTGGCAAAATTCAGTATCCATTCCTGGTAAAAATGACAATTCTCAGCAAACTGGGAATAAAGGAAGGTTCTACAGCCCGCATTATGCTTGACGGCAGAACAGCACACGCTTCCCCCGCAGTCGTGCACATCCCCCACTGTTCACCATCGCACTGGAGGTCCAAGCCAGGACGTACACTCAGCAAGAGGGAGGGCTAAGGATGGGAAAGGGAGAAGTAAAACTGGCATTATTTACAGACGAGATGATAATTTATATGAATAATTCAAGAGAATCAATCTAAAACTATTAAAATTAATAAATAATTTAACAATATCACTCTGCACAAGGTCAGTATATAGAAATCACTTGTATATCTTAACAACAAGCAATTAGAAATTTAAAAAAGAATTTTAAATAACATTTTACAGTAGCATAAAAAAATGAAATGTCTAGCAATAAACCTAACCTAAGAGGCACAATACCTCTATACCAAAATCCACAAAACACCACTGAGAGATATGTTTAAAGGCCTCAATAAATGGATGGATACCAAGGTCATGAGTTGGAAAACTCAATATTGTTGTCAATTTTCCCCAAATTGATCTACAGATGAAAAGCAATCCCAATGAAAACCCCAGCAGGCTTTTTTAAAAAAAATAGAAATTGTCAAAATTCTAAAATTTACATAGACAGGAGCAGAATATAGAATACTCAAAACAATTTTGAAAACAGAGGGAACAAATCTGGAAGACTTGTATTACCTGATTTGGGGACTTACTTACTATAAAATTATAACAATCAATTCAGTGTGGTATTGGCAGAAGGCCAGACAAATAGATCAATGGAACAAACACAGACCCACACATATTCGTTCAATTGATCTTGGACGAAAGCTCCAAGATAATTCAATGGAGAATTTCAACAATTACGTGGAAATGACATGCTATAAATAGGGGGGAGAAAGTGAATCTCACTCTCTATTGCAACGGTAACAAAAACTTGTTTGAGACAACTCATAGATCTAAATGCAAAAGAGAAAACGTAAACCTTCTGGAGGAAAATGACTATCTTCACATTCATGAGTTAAGCAATCATTTCTTAAACAAGTCACAAAAAACGCTCAGCACAGGAAAAAAAATGGATAAATCATATCTCAAAATTAAAACTCTGCCTTTTGCTCTTCGAAAGACTCTACTAAAAAAGTGAAAAAGTAGTCACAGACCAGGAGAAAATATTTGCAATGCATATATCTCACCAAGGACTTGTGTCCAGAATATATAAATAACTCCTTAATAACAATACGAAGCAAACGATACAGTTTTTCAAATGAGCAAGAGACTTGAACAGACATTTAGCAAAAGACTTATTATGAATGGCCAATAAAAACATTCTCAACAGCGTTAGTCATTAGGGAAATGTAAATTAAAACCATGAAAAAAAAAAAGCCCAAGAGCTATGACTTCACACCCACTACAAGGGCAAAAGTTAAAAAGACAGACAATACCAGGTGTTGATGACAGTGCAGAGAAACAAAACCTCTCAGGATTGTTGCTGGAAGTGGAAAAGGGTACAACTACTTTAGGAAAAAGTTTCGAGGTTGCTACTAAAGTCAACCTTCTATGTCCCCCTAACCCTACAATCCACTCCGGGTGTTCACCCGGCAGCCGTGAGTACCGCGCCCACCAGAGAACGCTCACAATTGCCGAGATCCGGACTTGACCCGAACACCTACTAACACGTGAGGGGATAAACGGATTGCACTGTGTTCTTACAAAGGAATGTTGCACAGCAACGAAAGGGAACGGAGGAGAGCGATGACAAGGGTGAGTCTCACAGACATGAAGTTGAATGAAAAAAGCTAGACTCGAAAGAGAACTGAACACTGAATCATTCCGTTTATATAAAGTTCCAAACAAGGCAAAACTAATGTATGGTGAGAGATCTGGGATGGTGGTTACTTCAGGACAGCAGTATTGACTGATAAGAGGCATGTGGAGGCTTTCCGGGGCTGATCTGGGAGGTGGGTCCGAGGTGCTACGTCTGTAAAATTGAGCAGTTCACTTTAGACGGGATGACTCGTCCCAGATTACCTGGAACTGTCCTGATTTTAAACTAAAAGTCCTGTCCTGGGGAAACCAGGATGGTTGGTCCCCCTAACTTTAGATTTTTGCACTTTACCATATGTATGCCATTCCTCAATTTTTATAAATCTGGAAAAGAAAGAAAAATCAATACGCCAAAAAAAAAAAAAAAAAAAAGTCTGACAGCTCTCATTGTCCTCAGGATAAAGTCCAAACTCTTCTCATGGTACATGAAGCCTTTGCAGTGTGGCTCCTGTGTGCGTCCTCCTTTTCCCATCCCACCTCCCTCCTTCACTCCCCTCCAGCCGTGATGACAGCTGACAGCTCCCTGAACATGCCTGTTCTCTCTGGTATAAGCTGGTACCTCTGCCCAGAAGCCCTTTCCCCCGGGTAGTCCCAGTGAGACCCAACTCAGCCTTCAAGACTCAGCTTGGATACCATCAACTATAGGAAGCTTTCCCTGACACATGTCCAAGGTTTGGGATATGCCATAGCATATGTGTAAGCGCTGTGTTATTTATCTGTTCCTTTATTCAATAAAACATTATATTAAGCTCCTAGAAAGGTGCCAGGAAGTACCCAGCGCTGCAGGTCCTCATGAACTGATCAGTGCATAAACAGACCTTGCGAGGAAAGTGCAGGCGTCTGGGAGACACTCTGAGACACCTTCTCACCCGCCCAGGTCTGCAGGCAGATGGAGGGCTTCTCATGGCTATTTCAAGAAGGAGGAATAATAGACGGAAAATAACTTCTTTTAACCTCTTTCAACACCCTATGACCTGCACCGATCCTAAGGAGGGCTCATTTTCTTTCAGCAAGCTTTAAAATAATTGAGTTTTCTTGCTTTCCTACTTTTTAATACCACCAGGAAAGATAGTGATATTCAGCAGCAGTAAACTGTCCATGCTCGTAACAGCGCCACGTGTCATTTGCAAAGCTGTCTGAGGACGGAGGAAGTGGCGAGCAGCTCTGAGCAGATCCTTAGGTCAGACTACCTGAGTCTGCATCCCTGATCGACCACTTACCTACCACTTTGGAACCTTGGCCAAGTCCGACCCTCTCCGAGCCTCAGTTTCTTCATTTGCAAGATTGGAATGACAGTAGTAACTTCCTCCAAGGGTTGCTGTAGAGATTAAATGAACCCGTATATGTAAGGGGCTTAGAACTGTGGCTGACAGACACACAGTCAGCAATCAGTACATGCAGCCATTCTTAGGTGGAATATGTAGAAAGACTAGGCAACATGGCAGACATTTGTTGCCACCCACACCTACTCATCTCTCTTCTGAGCCCAGACTTACATTTCTAACATCCTAACGGATGCTCTCACCTGATTGAAATGTGAGTGGCCCAAATTCACAACAATCAATCCCAGATTCCCTTCTCCTTTCCTTTTTTTTCCTTTGCCCAATTATCTGTTATCTAGACTAAAAATATCTCAATCATATTTCTTTCCATCCTCTTCCATTTCCAGTTATTCAACAAGTCTTGAAAATTCTCACAGCCATTCCTTTTTTTTTTTCTTGTAGTTCCACTGCCACTTCCAGAAATGGAACTTCAGGTCATCACTCATTTGAATTTCTTCCATTAGCCTCTTAACTCACTCCCCTCTAAATCAGACTGGTCTTCCTAAAACATCCCTTGATCCCATGTTCTCTTGCTCAAAAATCTTCAAGGGGCACCCAACTGTCCTTGGGAATCAGCCAAAACTCAACAGTCTGGCATTCAATGTCCATCACAATCTGATCAAAACCTATCCTTTCAAATCAATTTCTTTTATCTTCTACACAAAACCTCTCTGTCAACTAGTCTAACGGATCTGCAGCACTGACTGGTAAACTGGGCTGGGACTCGGGCTAAGGTCCAAGGCCTATAAGGGGCCTCTTCCTTCTCTAAGTCCAAAGTTAAAGCTTAGCACCAGCCACTAACCCAGTTTGAATGAGGCAGAGACCCCAAATACTCACAGCCAAAGAGAAATGAAGCGAGCAAGATGGCTCCTCCCACGCAGCAATCCCTGGGCTTCCCCTGCAGCCACATGGACAGAAAAGACAGAAGAGAGAACCACACGCAGGTGCATCAACCTTTTAAAATGCAGTGCTGTCGCCCACCACCAAAGCACGGCCTAGCATTGTCCTGAATCTGACCAATCGGATTTGTAACTCCACCTGGGGTGAAGAGAGGGAGCTGGAGTCCCAGTGTCTCTGCTCCTCTGGAGCCTAAACCTCATGGTGCTCCCACCTCGTCACCTTTGCTCACATCAGTGACCTGCCTTGAACAACCTCCCCACTTTTCCTGCTGAAATTCTACTCATCCTTCAAGATCCAGAGTAACACTCTACCTCAAACTCATCTTCTGAATTCTAACAGCACTGATCACTTTGAATTCGATGCTGGCATCTCCTGCCTTGCCTTGGTAGCTCTGTCTTCCTGACTGCACTGACAGCTTCTTAGCCATAGACCATGTCTCTGCGCAAGTCTTGGACTATTAATTAAGATTCTCTGGTCCGATGTTTTAGTCTAGTAGCAGCTAGGCTTAATTGATATGTGTTGAAGAGTTCAATGTTTTGTGCATTAGGCTTCTAGTTATAGAGCTCAGTGTGAAAGAGATCTAAAGACACGGGCCACATACGAGGATATTCATTGCTGCCATACTTATGATGGCAGAAAATTGAAAGCAACCAAGTGTCCATAAACAACGTAATGGATAAATAAAGTCTCTTGTATGTGTATGTTGAATGCCCACTCTGAATGCAAGTAATGAACTAGATCTGGGTGTATCAACACGGATAAGTCCAAAAACACACTGCTCAAGAAGAACAAGCTTTACAACTATGTTATAACCTGCCGGGTATGTAAATTTTTAAAACACAGATAAAATAGTCTGTCTCTGGATTCATGAATAAAAATAGGCTGTAAAAATATGAATCAAACCCACTCCTGTTCATACTCATCAGATGACAGAAGGGATTTGTCAGAGTCTTCAAACTATTTTCTGTAGTTTTTATTTTATTAAATGATGTAAACACAACAACATGGTGTTTGTTATATTGCTCTTCGTCTTTTCCCATATTTTTTTTTTAAAGGTTTTATTTTTCCTTTTTCTCTCCAAAGCCCCCCGGTAAATAGTTGTACATTCTTCGTTGTGGGTCCTTCTAGCTGTGGCATGTGGGACGCTGCCTCAGCATGGTTTGTTGAGCAGTGCCATGTCCGCGCCCAGGATTCGAACCAACGAAACACTGGGCCGCCTGCAGCAGAGCACGCGAACTTAACCACTCGGCCATGGGGCCAGCCCCGTCTTTTCCCATATTTTTTAAGCTTCTCAAAATGAAGAGAAACAGACAGAAAGATACCATTTGCTCTAGCCCCTGTCCCATGGCTGGCATGCTGCGGCTCTCCCCGTTGTATGAATATAAAGACCCAGGAGGGAGGGCCTGAAGCCGTCCTGAGACTGGGGCATGGCTTGGGAATCGATGCTGACGAAAGTTCACTAAATCCTTTTGATCAGCTAGTTTCCTAGATTTTCCTCTAAGTGAAAAGGGAGGCAGTGGGGGCGGGGCCAGGAGAAAGAGACAAACCCTTTCCCGTTGGCTGGCTCTGGGGAAAGACTACACGTTGGTGCTCAACCTCAGAGAAGGAGATTCTTATCCTTTGTTACCCCTTTTGGACTGATGCTGTTTCCAGCAAAGGTCTATACGTGTCTTTACACTGTCTGTAATGATAATAATAAGAAGAACACCTAACAATTTTCAAGGTCTTACTATGTACCAGACCTCATGCTGAGCACTTTACATACGGCTTTGCATCAGTGTGGATACTTCCAGCTGTGGGTATCATAAAACTCTATTCCAGTGGAGTTAAACAATAAAGGAATATGTTGGGTCACGTAACTTGGAGGCCAGAGACGGACAGCTCTTAGGACTAATTCAAGCAGAGGCTCAACAATATCAGCCGAGGCCCAGGGGTCCATCCATATTTCTGCCCTTCTGTTTGAAGGTGCCGTTAGAAGAATGCCATAGAGTTGGGGCTGCATGCTCCCATGTGTGCGCCCACGGCCATCGGCTCAGGCCTGTCCATTCCTGACAAGTCTCTGTGGAGGGGACGGGGTTCTGTAAACTGTTTAGAGCCTCCAGCAGCTGGGGTGGAATGGATGCTGGGAAGATGCCACCATGCCTACCATACTTTCTCATCCATCCTCACTACGCCCCCATGAGGCCAGTGCTATCACGATCTACATTTCACAGACGAGAAAAGGAAACAACCAGAGATTAAGATTTTACCAAGTGCCACGCCCTCCACAACTATACTGCACACCTTCCAGTCCCTCATGGAATGTGCTTACCCATGACTCATTAGTCTCCCAGGACGGGAGCTGAGAAGTCAACCGCATGGTCCTTCTGCCTCCGAAACCCTGAGGCACGGTCCAGGCCTGCGAGAGTCCCTTCCTTCGCCTCCTGACCCCTTCTCCTCTTCTCTGCACTGGTGCCAGCTCTTCTGTTCCAGGTCGCAGGCTGGGCTGTGAGAGATATGACTCCCCACTTCTCTGCTGTCTGCCCCCACCCTCCTCAGTCTTTGGGAAGCCAGCCCCGAAAAGTGGTTGCACTACTATTAATCTTTTTTGAAACAAATTACAGGAGTAAATAGAGGCTAAGAGCAATAACAACGAGCTTGGGAAATTTACAAAGGCTCCAGAATCTCACAGTCCTCTTAGTCATCGCTGGACCTCTTCCCAGCAGCTAGGCCTGAGGGCCTGCACGGGGGAAGGGCGGCAGCCTTCCTGAGCTTGTGTCTCCCAGCCTTGGGGGCAGATTTAAGGGCTCGTCCCCAAGGTCACCTCCTCAAGGGGACGTCCTCAAAGCATTCACCTGATGTCTTTGTCATCCTTCGAGGTTTCCTCCTTGAAAGCACTATGTCCACTGTGGAAGTCCAGTTTTCCTGGACGAGGTCACTGGTTCCCAGCAGTGCTCTGCACCAACATTCTGGGGCCCCAAATCAGGCACATGGGTCAAGGTCAGCCAGTGTCCTTCGCAAGCCTCATGGGCAAGGGAGAACGTGCAGATGAATGTGCAGACAACGCTTTTGCTCAATGGATCTTGTTCAAATGCAGCGTCTGATTCAGCAGGTCCACGGTGGGACTCCAGATTCTTCATCTCCAATGAGCTCCAGGGGATACTGAGGCTGCTGGTGCGTGGTCCACACTCAGAAGGGCAGGGGCGTGGAGGATGCTAATGTTGGCTGTGGGTCAGCCCTCCCATTGTGGACACCCCTGTGTTGGGGGCTTAGGGTCAAGGAATGGCCTGTGCTCCTGGGAGCCAGGTAGGTTAAAAGGCCATCTGTTCTGGCCTGACTTGAGGCTTGGTCATCACAGGCTGCCAGAGATGAGTAATCCCCATTTCCTCAGAGCTCTGAGAGGCCAGTCCCAAAGTGTGGAAGCTCCAGAAAGACAGACCTTCTCTCAAACGAAGGCCGGCTCCAGCAGCACAGAGTGTCCCTGACCCGGGGGTGGCCGAGCAGGCCTGAGAAAGATCCTTGCTGAGGGTGTGAGGGGCAGGAAAGATGGGGGGCAGAGGGAGTCCTTAAGGTTCCCCTTCAGCCCTGAGATTCCGTAAACAGAGTGAAGCACAGGGCTCCTCGCCAGAAAACAGTGATGAGTCAGGGGTTTCTTGCCTTCTCACCAACCTCCCATCCAGCCCAAATTTTCAGAATGATTGTGTGTGAGATCCAGTCTGTCATTGTAGCCCTGTTTATTTTGCATTTGTATTTCTCTCCCCGAATAAAGCCCTGCCTCCTTCTCTCAAGGGTCACAATGGGTTAATATCGTTGACACAGCCAAGGGGAGAGAGTGCAGTTTTAATGTGAGAAGAAAAATATTGACAGGTTTGTACAAGCGACAATAATTAACTCCACGCTCTGGTGATCCGCCAGCACATCTGTCTCTCCTTCCAACCTTCTTGCTCTTCTAGAAGTCTTAAAAATCCAGCTTTAGCCTTTAAAGGCAAAAAAATCAAAACAAAACACATGGTTTGGCTCTGAGAAATACCCTAGTCTTATGCAGTTTAAATTTGGTATCGTCTCTAAAAGATAACCGGATGCAGATGCTGTGGGTAAGAAACCGCTGTCCTGACGCCAGCCCGCATCGTCCATCCTCCCCTCCGACTGGCCAGGTTTCTGTCTCGGCGAAGGTCAAATATTAAAAGTCAGAGAGCTCAGAAACACAAGGAGCACTGCCTGAGCCACAGCGACAGAGGCAAGAGGGGCTCTGAAGGGAAGCAGAGCAACAGTGGGCAGACAGGAAGCAGGGGGGAGAAACGGCGGCTTGCAGCCAGCAGCGAGCTCGGCAGCCTGTCTCCGCCTTGGGTGCTTCATGGTATTTTCAAAACACCAGTGGCAGAAGAGCCTGGTTAGGAGGGACATCTCTCATCTCGGATCCTCTCCCTGACAACGAAAACAGGGTGAGCACATTTGCATAACAGAAGACAGGGACAGATTGCCACTCCAGAAGGACTCGCAGGAGACCCGTCAGGAATGTTAAGAAGCAGGACAACCTCACAAACTGTGAAATGTTTCATGTACTGGGCTTGAGCTAGTTGATGGGGAAGGCTGCAATGGAAAGAAAGGAAACGTGGGCCATGTTCCATCTACGGACCCCCACCTTCTGAATGAATGGCTTCAGGACCCCAGAGAAAGCCCTCCCTCTGCCTATGGTCTCCCTTGAAAATGCCTCCAGGCGGTGAACCCCGCTGCTGCAGGGCAGAGAACAAGGGGGTTGCTGGAGCTTGGGAGCACTTTTCACGGCTCCCCTCCCCGCTGAGCCTGAGGGACCCGGCCACCCCTTCTCACCTTCTCCTGACCTCAGCCCCCCACCTCCAAGCAGTGGGGACGTCCTTCCTCTTGAAGGCTCAGGGAGATGTGCTCCTGTTCTCATCACACTCAGGCTGCACCCAAGCATGATTTTCAGCAGACAGACCCGAGGCAGGGCGGTCAGCACAGTCCTCCAGGTCAGGCCCATGTGAGTTACGGAGGCCCTCAGGGCCCCTGCCAATTACTTTATTTCTCCTAAAATGCAACCTGGGTAAACAAACCAATTTTGGGAAGGTAGCTCCATGGGTCGATTTTACCACAGACCGGCCAAGTCCTGTGTCCCCCGAAGACTCTGGATCTGAAGGAGATGAGCAGGCAGAGGGAGGAGGCGCAGGGCAGGGTCTGCTCAGGGCCGCGGGAAGCACACGCCTAATGTCTGGCGGTGCTGTGTTGGCTGCGGTCCCCGGCCCGCCCCGCAGGAGGACAGCGGGTGGGGATTGGATTCTGTCCCCACACTCCGAGAGGGGACAGTCCGCTATCCCCTAGAGAGGTTTTGGGCTACAGACACAAAGAATTGGAAAGAAATTGGCAGGACTTGGTGGGGCAGGCGGGGTCCTTGGGGGAGAGAGAAGCAGACAAGAGATTTAAAAGGGATCCTCTAAGCGAGCAGCAGAATGGGTCCTCCCCCTGCACCCTTGGGCCCCTCAGGCAGGAGGAGGAGGAGAATCTCTGCTGGCAAGGTGGGGGCTGCCAGAGCCGCCTGCCTGTGACTCAGGCTGGAATTTTCCTCCCAGGAAACAAAAATAGGGCGAGGTTTTTGTTGTGGTCACTCATATTGACCTTCTATTGCTAGATCTGTCTCTTCTCCCTCTTGTAATACACACACGCACACGCACACACACACACGTGCATATACACATATGTGTATAATAACTTAGGGCATGTTAGACTAAGCCTGAAAGAAATGAAGCTGCCAGGCGTAAGCCCCTTGATTGACAGACGGGAACTGCCCCTTTTCTCTATAGCAGCTCTCCAACTTCAGGAGCATAAATGCCGCCTGAGAAGCTTGGTAAACCGTGAATCCCCAGTCCCCGTCCTCCGAGATTCTGGCTCAATGGGTCTAGAAGCATTTTTACTGATCACAGTATTCAGCAGTACCCTCTCTACAAAACAGAGAAGTCTGTACACGCAGGTCTTGCTAAGCAACAAGCTAAGGGGGAAATGGACTCAGAGACACGCAGCTCCAGCCTGCACCCATGCCCAGCAGAGACGCTCAGGTGCCTTCCAGCCATCGGGGCCCAGATTTCACAGGAAGCCGTCAGGTGGTACGAAGTGATGTCTGCAGTCGGAGCTCGTGGTGTTGGATCTCAGGACTCTCCACCGCAGGGTTAACGGTGCGTTGCTGCGGATGACGGATGACGCGGGGCCTCAGTCTGGAGCAGCAACTGCTCCAGGGCGCCTACAGCCAGCTCCAGTCACTGGCTGTTGAGGTTTGGAGGGGCCAGCCTAGGGGTTTCTACACAAGACCACATAGCTCACTTCTTTCAAAGAAAGCAGCATGTGAGGCTCTACAGACACATCGTTTGGAAACTGACGGCCCGTTATCAGTCTTAGGCAGGAGTTTCAGGTCAGCTCCTCCATTCTGGAAAGAATGAACCCAGAGGGACTCGTGATTCAAATGTAATCATCGGTCTCTCAAATGTCTTCTAGACCAGTGCTGTCCAACTGAAATGTAGAATATAATGTGAGCTACATTTGTAATTTTAAATCTCTATTTGCTGTACTAAGAAAGTAAAAAGAGAGATATGAAACGGATTTTAATAATATATACTATTTAACCCAACATATCCAAAATATCATCGTTTCAACATGTAATCAATATTTTTTAAATTACCAATGAAATACTTTACTTTTTGTGATAAATCTTCAAAATCTAGTGTGTATTTCACACTTAAATCACATCTTAATTGCGACTAGCTATGTTTAAGCGCTCGATAGCCATGTGTGGCTGGTGGCTACTGCGTGGACAGCGTATGTCGACCATGGGCCAACCTGGGACGGGGAGAGGGCTGACGTGGTGTCTACTGGGCACGCAGTGAGGAGGCACAAAGAGAAGCTGAGGGGGTTGACCCATCCCCGCCCCCCATCCATGAAGAAAAGCTATTGGTTCTCCCTTCAAAATATATTCCGAATCCCACCGCTTGTCGCCACTACCACGCTGCCACCCTGGTCCAGGTCACCACTGCTCATCCAGATGGCTTCCCACTGGCCTCCCTTGTCTCTGCCTTGCTCCCTCTAGTCTGTGCTAACACAGCAGCCAGACTGATCCTGCAAAGTGTACGTCAGATCGCGTGCTTCCTCTCCTCAAAGCCCTTCAGAGAATGTCCTTCTCACTCAGGGTCAAAGTCACAGTTTTTCTAATGGACCACCAGGCCCTGCGTGTTCTGCCTCCTCCCCTCCCCTAGTTACCTCTTCTTCTACTCTCTTCCCTTCTCTCTCTGCTCCAGCCCCCTGGGCTCTTTGCTTTTCTTCAAACACTCCCTTACCCTTCCATCTTTGGAACATACTGCCTGTTCCTTCTCCTGGAATGTTCTTCCCTCAGATACAAGACGTCTTCAAGCCTACCTCCTTCGCCTCCAAGTTTTTGACTGAATGACATCTTCGTCTGAGATTTGCCCTATGTTATCATGCAAATTGCCTGCCTTCCACCATGCTGCTCCTCCCCTCCACACGGGGAGTCCCCCCGCCCGGCTCCACGATGTGATATACTCACCTGTGTTTGTTGTTTAGCATCTTCCTCTTCCCCAGATGCATATTTCATGAAGGCAGGAATCTCTATCTGTTTGCTCATTGCTCTATCTGCAATGCCTGGAACAGGGCCTGGCACAGAGCAGGCGCTCAGCAAAGGTCTGTTGAACGAATGAGTGAGTGAAGGAAGGTGGAGGCAGCTGTGCCTCAGCCCTCCATCAGTGAAGAGGGCCCAGTCCCTCCCTCCCAGCCGTCTTCCTCGTCTTCCCACCGCATCGCAAGTGTTCCAAAGGAACAGCCGGATCAGCGTTAGTTAATCATCTCATCGAACAAAGTCTGCTCTTGGAGCAATGATTCTTGACGGGTTTCCTTTTTGGTTTTGTTTTTTAATCACGGACACCCTTGCAATGAATGTTCTCCCCAAACATCCATGGAGATGCAATTTCACAACCCATTTCAGGGAGAGCGTAGGCCTCAGATGCCCGTCAGCAGAGGCCAGGGCCCTCACGTGCGGAGTCCCCGCCCTGGAGCTTCACCCACGCGCAGTTTTCCTGTCTGTCTTTGAAATCAAATCTTTCTGCTGCTCCAAAAACAGAAACTATATCCAGAAAGGAATCACAGAGCTCTCCAGCCACAAGCAAACTTGGATGGTGATACCGTCAATCTCCCCAGCTCCAGACAGCACTGGCCTGACTGGTCTTCGTGAGGCATGCAGGTCAATATCTCCATCCGGAAGTTCTTCCTAACCTTTCATCTAAATGGCTCCTGTTTTAGGGTTAACCAGCCCTCTCTAGTCAGATATCCGGGGAAAACAAAAAACCGAGTGCTCATCTCAAAAAGCAGATTTAGGTGCCCCTATTCCCGCCCCCGAGTTCCTTTAGGCAAAATAAACAGCCCCTTTGGCCTATTATCCAAGCCAGCATTCCCTGAAACGCCTTTGCTCTGGAGGCTGCAGCCTGGGCCAGAGCCCCCCCAGGGATGCGTCCATGAGCCCCAGGGGAGCAAGAGCTGACAGAGAAGGGAGGCCCCCGGGGAGGAAAGAACCACGTCGTCCGGGCAACGCTTCTCCTTTGCCTAGAAATGTGGCAGGTGACGGCTGAGAAAGGCCCAGAGCAGGGCTGGTTCTTCACATTCTTCTCAGAAGGGCTGCCAGCTCCACAATCTTAGTTTGGGGCAATTAATGTGTTTTTATCTCAGTCAATCAGATAGTAATCTTCACACAGGCCTTTGGTCAAAGGAATGAGATAAAAGATGTTTGCAATATTCTGAGTTTTAGCTATTCATTCACTATAGCCTGAAATCTTTAGGAATGCCTTGCAAAGGAAGTTCACAGAGCTCCTTTTCCGAAGCGTGATTACATCAGAGAACAGTCAAACTCCTGGGTCAGAAACGAAACCACCTGGAATTCTCGAAATCAAGTCAAAGCATACCAGTCTGTGTCTTCCCAAAGCAAATCCTCATAAAAGGCAGGCTGGAATAAAACACGGAGTTTCTATCTGTGCCTGATCAGAGGGTTGGGAGAGAAATTGTTCCATCAATATTTTTTGTTGGGATTGCAGTTTATTTATAAGAAAATACCAAGGGGCTTTGATTAATTGTAAGACTTCCTAAAGGAGCCAGAATTGCACAAGCGATGAAACTGAGGAGAAACACGTTGAATTCCCTGGAGAACTTGGAGAGTGAACGGCAAGTGGAATCGACGCGTCGACTGTTCCCGTCTGTCTTCCTTTCACTACCTGAGGCTGACGAGGGCTCGGGACGCCTGGCGTTTCAGAAACTCCCAGACATCAGCCAGCCCCGTAGCTCCCTGGCTGCCCACGGAGACTGACCTCCTCCACCACCACCTCATGTGCAGGCAGCTGGAGCTTCTCTCATTCCCTCGATGACGACACACCACTGATGGAAAGTCACGAGCTCCCAAGACCCAACTTGCTGAAAGGGTCCCTCTGACTGGCATACGGTTCACACTTTTCTGGACCCAGACTGTTGAGGGTGTTGCACAATGACAGTTGGCCCCACACCTGTGTAATGGCATCCTTTTTCTTTTTGTTTGTTGTCTTTCTATTGTTTAGACTAATTGCTGTAGAACAACACTGTTATTCTACACAGCAATGGGATGAAGGAAAACTATGAAAGATTTGGGGAAATATTATAATTTAACAATTTATGTGTATTTTTAGAAGGTGCTACACTGGCCTGAGTAACAGATGCTCAGAATCCAGACTGGAGACTGTCCAGGAAGAAAAACTTTTCCTCTACCCTCTTAGGTTCAGTAATTGGAGGCCTGTGAATTAAAGCAATGAAAGGTTAACAAGAGAAAATGCACACAGCTTTTATTAATATTTTATGTGCATGGAAATTCACAGAAAAGTGAAACTCCAAGAAGTGGCTAGACTTTGGAGCTTATATACCATTATAACAAAAGAAAGGGGATTTGGGCTTCAATGGACAATAGATTGTGGGGCTGTGACTAGGAAATATTTGGGGGAATTAATAGAAGATAAGGGTTATTTTAGGTAGGTCTGTTTATGCCTGCTTCTTTTGGTGTCTACTGTCTCCAGTGATTAAAATGCTCTCTCTCCAACTCCTGATACAGGGGCAGAGAGGGAGGAGACCCCTCCATCAGGGAAATTTATGCCCTGCTTTTAGGCAGAAGAGGAAGGCAGAGAATTCTTCCTGCACCTGTTGATTCTTAATTGCTTTTAGCTCGGCACAATCCTTATGCCAGAGCGGCGTGTTTTCGGGTGGCATCTCCTGGTCCCCTTCAGGACCATCCTCCAGGCTGTCGTAGAGGAAGGTTAGATCCCTGTAGTAATCTACCTTGATTATGGGCAGAAGGGTGACCCTCTCTTGCTGCAAAGGCGGTGGGGCAGGATTTGATCGGAAAATTAGACTCTGTTCCCTCCTTTGGCAGCGCTCACAAAAGTCTCCACCCCCAGAAATACTGGGAAGGAGAAACTGACTGTCCGTAGTAACCAGCATCCTCCCTTGAGTGAGCTAATTAGAGAATAGGGGCTGTGGGGGCAGCACTCCGTTTTTGATGGGAAGGACTGAGCTCTGGGGAGTTGCTGGGAAACTCACCTTCTGGGACACACTCGCTGACTCCTGGAAATGGGAACACAAAGGGGATAAAGGTGACCCAGGGGAAATGTCCTGGGATCGGATCACAGGGCCTGTGCACAGGCTTTTCCTCAGCTTTTGAGCTCTGTCCATAAATGTGTCCAACCTCTTCCTCCTATGGGGAGGTGGAGAACCCTGAAGGTCATCCTTGAGGCTGTAGGCTGGAGAGGTTGTTTGGGTTAGAGGACCTGTAGAAATCCTTCCTTAAGAAAAAAAGGTCAGTAATTATGCTCATTTTGAGGAATTTTAATACTTTTTGTTTATGCATACGTGTATATACCAAGACATGAAATAAAAAGTCAGTCTTCCCTTTAGCTATTGGAGTCCAATTTCCTAATATGTCAAGGTTGTGAAGTTTACCACTTGGATATTATGAATTAGGTCTTCATTAGAATAAGTGGAAATCTTGCCTTTATTTGTAGGAAATACAAGGCATGAATGTGTACTATATTTTGAGACGTGAATGAAAGAGGAAAATTTTTTGCGCCCTTTTTATAGAAGCGTTGCGCAGTTTGTTTGTTTTGTTTGGTTTGGTGAGGAAGATTGGCCCTGAGCTAACATCTGTCGCCTATGTCCCTCTTTTTCTTGAGGACGATTGTCACTGAGCTAACATCTGTGCCCATCTTCCCCTATTTTATGTGGGACGCCACCACAGCCTGGCTTGATGAGCAGTGTGTAGGTCCACGCCTGGGATCTGAACCCTCAAACCCCGGGCTGCTGAAGCAGAGCACACGAACTTTACCACCACACCACCAGGCCGGCCCCCATGCTGTTTTAAACTTATTTCAAGTTTAAATTAGTGATTATTTCTCCTAAAGTAGAATTGAATCTGGTACTCCCAACCACGAGGGCTGGGATAATCCAAGCTACCTTAGCAAGCAAAAGAGCAGAGTCTCAGAGAAGCTGTGTCTGGTTCCGACTAACGGCTGTGCCCATTTGGAATGTGATTTTTGCACCCTAAAAATTGCTAAGAACCAGGCCCTTATTTTGTTCTCCATGTCCTGGAAACAGATCTTTATCCTCTGCCTCACAAGACCTGGGCAGAGGGGGTTGGCTGGAGATCTTAGGACAGGATGAAAGGAAGTGGATTAGAACATTCTGATAGTTGGAATGCAGCCTGAAATAAGATATTTTAAATAGGCGTGCAGTTTGGTACTGGATGATGCTGCAAAAGAGTGGGCAAGGGCAGGTGTGGAGGAAGATATGGAGAAGGAAACAGGTCCAAGTAGTGGCCTCACATGGAAGAATCTGGATCTTTCTAACCATTTTTTAGTCCATAGGGAGAAAGATAGGATGAGCTTTTAGATAAACCCTTAAAATTCAAAACTGTTGTACAAGAATGTTCATAGCAGCATTATTCACAACAGGCAAAAGTGGAAACAGCCCAGATGTCCAATGACCAGTGAAGGGATGGACAAAATGTGGGCTAGCCATTCAATGGAACAGCACTTGGCAATATAAAGGAATGAAGTGCGGATACGTGGCATGGCATGGACGAACCTCAACAATTTTATGCTCAGTGAAAGAAGTCTTACAGATAGCATACGATTCCATTTTTCTAAACTGTCCAGAACAGGCAAACCCATGGAGACAGGAAGTGGATGAGAGGTTGCCTGGAGCTGAGGGCGGGAATGGGGCGTGATGGTAAACGGACGTGAGATTTCTTTCGGGGGTGATGGAAATGATATAAAATCAGATTGTGGTTATGGTTGCATAACTGTAACCTTACTGAAAATTATTGAATTCTAGATAAATGAGTGAATTTATAGCGTGAAATTTACTTCAACAGAGCTGTTAATAAAAAAGCTACCCTCTGATTGTAGTCGTCTTTATTGTCATTGTTATTATTATAGCGTTCTAGGACTCTGTGTACCAGGTAGTGTTTATTACGACTTTAAACAAATTCCTGGGCTTCCCTTGGGCGACAGGTTTCAGCTTGTTTTTCTTCTTTGGTGCCAGAGCCGTGCTCAGATGTTGCTCCCAGGGCAGAGCAGCTGGGCCCCTGGGGATCTCAGGACGCTGGGATCGCCTCCCTCCTCAGCACCCCATCCTCATAAGAGCGTTACCTGTTCTCTCGCTGTGAGCCCACTGCTGCTCCTCTAAGCCCAGAGCCGGTGGGATGGTGGCTGTGGGGGATCTCTGGACCTCGAGGATGAAGCACATCTCGCGGTGAAACAGAGCAAGGAGAGACTTCTGGTGGAGGCAAAGGGTGCAGGAGTGTGGGGCGTAACCTCACCCATCCACAACCCTGATGTCTAGGACAAGGAAGGCTAATGACTCAGACTGGAGGAGAAGGTTCACATCCGTTCCGCTGACGTCATCTCTTCAAGGCAGGAGGTTCTGAATTGCTACGAGTAGCCTCATATTTACATGATGGCTTTCCTAGGCTTTTTTCCTATTACCCTTAGCAAATAGCTTCAGAATAACATTGTTATTTCCAGCAAACCCCTCTCCTTAGGATCCGGTCTAAGCATGTGTAATATTTGGGTTTTTTGCTTCTTCAAAGCATAACCCTGAGCCTCGTGCTAGTGTTTCAAATCTTTGGCCATCGAGGAGGAGACAGGGTCCCAGACAAGCTGGGCTTAGGGACCTCTCCCGTCCCTTCTGTCACAGGTCACAGTGAGGAAGGGGGCTAGACCGGGAGCAGGGTTCAAGGCTGTAGCTTATAAAATCTTGGTGAAATCTTCGTGGTCTGACTTGGGCTAGGACAAGGGGCTGCCTGGTTTCCACGTCTCCTGAATTTCCAAACCCACCATGTCAGCAGTCCACCACAGCAGCCCAGGGCTCCTGAGAACCACACCATAGAGCAGGCAGACATAAAAAATAAATTCTGTGGTGCTTTTTACTCATCAATCCTATTTCCATCCTCTGGGGCCCGGACAGAACAGGTCAAAGCCCTCTTCAACGTGCCAGCCCCCAGAGAGTTGAAGACGTCTATCAGACACATTTCTTCTGAGACTCCTTTAGTCTAGGCTAAATATCCCTGGTGTGCCTGATACACCTCGGAAGACGAGAATTTTCAGTCTCCCTGGAAGAATTTTGTTATTCTCTCTCCTACGGTGTGCTCCCGTGTTAAGGTCTGATCTAACTAGAGATGAACATGACGTGACCATCACCCTCCTCATTAACGACAATGACAGTTACTCGTGGGAAATATAAGCAGTGCAGAGAAAGACTTCTGTCTGGCAGGAGAGAAAGCTGTCATCTGTGGCGTTGCCTGTGCGGACTCTGGCAGGTGCTCTCGAAACAGCAGCCCGCAGAGCAGGATGGACGAGGGGCGTTTCTGCTCACTCTTCGGGCTCACTCTAGGGTCCGCCCATTCCAGATATCACCCTGAAGAGGCTCTTTCCTTTGAAAGCTTAGAAAGGAGCAAAAGATGATTAATTGTAAGGGCCTAACCCCAGTTTCTGCAAAAGGAGGTGAAGGGGGTTTTGCCTGAGAGTTGACCAAGCTGGAGTAAGTCTAACAGCAACTAACAAGCAATCGGCTCTGATGCTGCCTTCTAACCCTCCTTCACTGAGGAGCCACCGAGAGCCTTCCCCAGGGGCGAGGAGGCAGCAGCCTGTGTCCTGGTCCTTGCATCATCCTAGGTCTGCATCACGCCCCCATTCCCTGCTGGGCCACGCGGTCCAGGTCTGGAGCACCTCTGAGGTGTCCTGACGGCTTTCTTTAGAGGACCGTTGAGGACTCATGAGCATTGTCTGCCGTTGCTTCAAGCTTGCTTATGCGCGACCTTCAGGAGCGGCCTTGCTGAGCACGTCTGGGTTCCTCTAACGAGCACCCTGCACAGCTGCACTCTGGGATCCGCGGATCCCCCGGGCTCTGCAGCCACGGGCACAGCTTGCAGCGGGCGGCGAGGAGCCCACTGGGTCAGCCTTTCCCACTCAGGAGCCTTCAGAGGTTCACAGGGGGTCCTTGGAGGAAGACTCAACGTCAGCCGTGGGTGTGCTTCTCACACGTGTGTCGTATGAGTACGTGAGAAAGACACTAAGTGCGTTTGCACCGTTGTTCCTACTGTAATGTGAGAACCAGGCTTTCTTCACACCCAAGACTGTGATAAATCACCACTGCAGGAGCATGTGCCTTTTAAGCTCAGCAGCACTGACCAAGCAAACATTGCATGGACATGTGTCTTTGGGGTACCTTGTCTCACAAATGTAACACACATCTGTGATGTGTGATAGTTAGGAGGGCTTTTAACACCAGGAAATAGAAAACTTGGTGAACACTGGCTTACACAATTAACATTTTGGTTTTCCGACCTGGCGAGTGGTCGGCAGGCAGGCAGCAGCAGGCCAGCTCAGCTGCCTGTGACCGGACCCAGGATCCATGTCTTCCCCGTTCTCTGCTCAGGCACCTTCAGCATGTTGTCTCAGGATCCACAAGATGCGGGCTGCCCTTCCAGGCAACACGTTCACACAAGAAGCAAGCAGAAGGGAGAGAGGGTGTGGCTCCAGAAAGCACTTCCTCTTGTGTCTGTCCTTTTATCTGAAAACAAAATCTTTCGTAAAACCCCCCTTGCAGACTTTACCCACATATCTCATTGTGAACATTGGATCCCATGGCCACGGCAGGCTGCAAGGGAGCGGGCAAGCGGCTACCTGGCGAAAGGAAGATCATTACAACTGGTTTAAGGAACTCGAGGCCCATGGAGAGGAGAGGGCATGTTGTCTCCCGCAGGCAGAGGGTGTGGGAGCGGAGACCACAGGGTGAGCAGCACAGAGGGAGCACAACAACCTTGTCCACTGAGCACACGCCGCACAGACCCGCGTCCTGTGGGCTGGATTCTGAGAAGAGAAAGTCTTAAATGAAAAGCCAGGTCTACTCTTCAACTCTCTCTGAAGCAAATCAACACAAAACCAGACTTTGACAAAGGAAAAATAAATAACTGTGGATTTAGGCTTCTAAAAAAAAATGAGACTGAAGGATACAAATAAGGCAATTAATGGTTTTTAGAGAAAACTGTGAAGAGTATGAGACAATCACTAACCATGGAGGCGCTGCTTGTTGTTACTTTTCTGCAATGTCTCTGAAAACAGAATTTCTCCGATTATGCTAAAAACGAACAAAAAGGATGGACTCGACGCTTCACTTGATGGGCATACATAACAATGGTTCCTATACTCTACAAATATTTGATTAAAGCACTGCTGACTTTTAAAAAGTTGATGTCGTTCACGTCATTATTTACAAGCACAATTGTACTTGCCAGGGACAGTATTGTTGAGTGACACTGGGCATGAGTTCCAGAGCTGGGGGGACCTGGGCTCCTGTTCTAACGTGGCTCTTGTCAGCCTTGGTCCATGGGCCGTGTGTCCCTGCAAAGTGGGGTGATAACAACCCTGACCTCGTGGCCCACAGAGTGTGTTAAAGGAGCCAGCACATAGGAAGCACTTAACGTATTTCCAGGCACAGGGTAAGCCCTCAATTTGTGGAGCTCAGTATTTTCCTTGTTTTTGTTCTGAATAAAATAAAAGCATTTGGACCTAATTTTGATTGCTACTTATAACAATTTATTTGTGAAATCTTGTTTGCTGTTGTTTACTTTAATTCAAGCATGCATTATGTTTTGTGACCTCTCCCTGCTGGTGTTCTGCCAAGAAAGCACAATTTTAAAAATATTCAGTCGCCCGTTCTGATAACAGCCCTCTAATTAGACTGTGACCTAAAAAGCCCATGGCCGGAGATCAGGCCACACGTAACGGAGTCGCTGGGATCTCCTGGGTGGCCTGGCCGATGCCCCTGGACCACAACACCCCTGGCTGCAGCGCCTCCGGGCGTCATTAACCCTCTGAGCCCGCACCGTAGGCTCCCACGCGGCAGCTTTGGGGCGGTATGAAGAAGGGCTGAGTCGTGCTGGCTTTTCTTCCCCGGACTCTCCAAGTTTCTTCTAAGAAATCTCCTCTTGGCCCACAGGTTCTTGAAAAGTTCATCTTTTGGCCCCAAGTCTAAAATGGGACTATCCTATTATCCGGTCCACACTATTCCGCTTCGCCTTCAAGGATATCATGAGATACTTCATCAGACACGTCGTTTAAGTCCACGCACAGCATGTCTGCCTAGACGAGCGGTCTGGCAAAGGCACTGAGGTTAGCTTGAAACGTTTATTTAGGCGACTGTCTCTCTCCCCTGTTAGACAGTAAGAGCCAACAAGATAGAAACCATGTTTATTTGGTCACAATACTAAAGACAAAATAAATAATTTTCGAATAACTTGCAGACAGACTGATAAACTGAACCCATCTGACTCTGAGTGATGACCAGCTGTTTTTTCTCTATGTTCTCATGCCTGTCCTTTAATAACTATTTTCTAGAAAAGTGCCCGCAATCAATGTGAAAGTCACCACCACCGCGTGGAGCCCATCTCTGCCTTCTCCGGCCTGATTCTTCTTGCTATCATCACGCTTTGAGGAAGCTCCAGACATCCGTAACCTACCTGACCACAACGGGGGCGAATGCGGGACGGCATTCCTCCTGTCAGGCAGTCTAAGCACAGCTAAAACCAGATGCAAATAAAGTCACCTGGAACGAACTGGGGCTGCGCACTCCATCTGTGCAAGCTCATCTAAGAGTAGCGGGTTGTTTTAGCTTTTCTAATTCCAGGTTCCAGGATCTCTGTTGTGGTTGAGGTTGTATCAAACAAGAGCCGTGTTCGTTCCTCTGGGGAAAGTGTTTTTAAAACAAATTCTTTGCCAAGCATGAGGCAAAGGGAGGGTAGTTCTGGGAAGCAATGCCCCTCGACTGAATGTTGTTCTTTAGCTTATGCAATCATCCAGACATCCTCTCCACTCAAAGGACTTGGTCACAGAACTGCCTTTAAATTAACGACTGGAAAAGACGAGGGTAGCCATTCATTGCAGTTGATATTTCCATCCCGCTCAGACTATCAGGAAATGTGCTCAGAAATGAAGAATAAAAATATTCTGGATGGCTAACCTGAGTATGGAGCAGAGAGGGGAATCTGTGTTTCTGTGAGGGATAAGATGTGACCCGGTTCTGGCGCTGAGATGTCCAGTGGAGACTGCTTCTCTGAAATGACTAACAGCCCAGGACAGAGCTGGCAGTGTCGAAATGGAAGCTTGCAGCAGGCACAAAACTGCCTCAAGGTCAACAGAGAGACGTATTATGGTGGCCACGAAAATACACAACTCAGATCTCCTGCTATGGGAGACTGGTGTCCCCAGCTGCTGCCCCTCTGGACCCCCCCACTGTACTCATGCCAAGGCCATGCTTACCCCAGCTGCTCCCAGCCACCATGGCAAGGGTACGAAGGCAGGCTCACTCCGTGAAATGCAGGAAACCTCCAAGGATAGATTTGTCTCAAGGACTCCCCATAGGCTTGAGTCTTTCTTGAAACTTCACTGTAGTCTAAGACTTCTTACCCAATCTTCCTTTGTTCCCTCTGCTTCTACAGGCATCAGACCTCTGTTGTGGGCTAACAGCGATCCGTGCCTTTCCTGTCCTCTCCTCCAAGAAATCTCTTGCACATCTATTCCCATCTTGGCATCTGCTCCTTGGCAGACCCAAACTAGTGTACGTAGCATTTCTTTGCCCAACCCACTGAGCGTTGTTACTGCTCCAAAAACAAAACAGATCCTACATCGAGACTGGCTGTCTTGATCAGAGTGAGAAGCAAGACCAAATATGTTTCTGACTCCCTGCACAAGCCAGGAGTGGGAGCTGCTTTTTTTTCTCATTGGCCAATCGCAGGATACTTGTGTCTCCCGTAACTTATTTGTAAGATAAGGACATAATAGTATACTAGAAGTTGACACACTTGTGAACCATTTGGGATGTTGAAAGAGGAAGAGAAAAAGGCCATCATGACTGCTGATGCTGGAACCTCCCTCCCCTGGAATGCAGCAGGTTGTCTCAACTGTCCAAGATGGCGCAGGTGCAGAGGGGCTGGGAGCTGTCCACAGGGAGGGGTAAAGGAGGACACTTTGCTAGCCTCCCAGGTTTCTCACTTAATCACCTGTCAGATGTGAACTCCACAAGATCAGGGCCTGTGTTTGCATCTCTTTGTTCCTTCCACACCCCAATTGCTTTTCAAGCACTTGGGACACACTAGGCATGCGCCATAAATATCAGCCAAATAAACAAGCTATGTGTACCAGGAGCCCTTCTTTTGTCCTAGGCAATGTTCTCTGCTTGCCTCAGAGGTTGGGTGGGTGAGGGGAGGGAGCAGAGGGCATCAGGTATTTTTACCTCGTAGTTCCCTGTAACCGAGAAGTAAATGACCAGTAGCTACTTGTCATTAGGTCTCTCTGTGACTATTTATATGGTTGTTCTTTTTTAAAAAATAAATCCTGAATTGTCTTTGAGTAGCAGAGGATAATATTGAAGTCTCTACATGAATGTTATAGTGTGAAGGAGCTAGTCAAGATAAGTAAAATAATCTCAACAAAATTGCTGAATTTTGTAATATACTTACATCATAAAGACCACAACATGAAAAGTAAATGCAAAACCAGTGCTTGAAAACAACTGCAACAGCTCAGTTCTCTTTTTAAAGGAGAAACTGAGCATTCTATTTCGGGCTGTTTTTTATTTGATTTAGATTATTGCAAGCAAACATTCCTAAGACAGAAGAAAAGTTGCAATAATATTATAACTCATTTTCAGCTTTTGTGTATTAACTTATTAGTTATACCCTTCAGTGAAACACAATGTACAAAATCATATCCATCTGTTTATGAGCACATTATGAATAACATAAAGATGGTTTATTAATTTGGTAATTACGAGCCATTATTTGTCTGTAGAGGACCAATTAAGAAAGAATTTAATTCTCTGACTAAGCTTGGGGGAGCATAAAAGAATTAAAGTAAACACACTTTGTTAGAACTGGTAGAAGACATTAGAGATGATCTGGTCCAGGACTCTTAACCTAGAGGAATCTACGGAGATAAATTATCCCAGGACACGATGGTCCCACCATCCTGGCAGGTCAGCACTACTGTGAGTACATGTAGAAGGCAAAGAACAAGGGGTCAAAGATGGGGAGAATCGTGGTGCCCTGGACAGAAGCAGAAAGATCAGCACGTGTTGCTTTGGGAGGGTAGTCAAGGGATTGGCTTTTAACACAGGGTGTTCAAGGACTGGACAGAACATCCAGATTTAGGTGTTCCAAAAGTAGCTGGAAAGACAGAAGAAGTAAAGCTGAATGCTTTGTTACTGTAGCAACATGAGTTGCTCCCATGAGTCTGTCCTTCCTTTGGGGTTCCCCTAAATCATCCCCATGGCCACCTCGCCCCCAGCCCCAGCAGTAGGCTGAACCTTCTTCCTCCTTCACCTCAGGAGAGTGCTGAGCTGGCTTATGCCAGATGATGAGAGTCGATTGTTAGCTTTTCCCAACTTTGCCTTCAGTAACTTTACATTGGTAGCTTGAAGTTGGCCCTGGTGGGATTACTTACGTCAGAGAAATCAGCAAATGCCACAAATCATATGGGTTGTTAAACATTTACCAGCGTTTACCAATTACCGCCTAACAGTGAAATAGGGGCAGGGAGTATGTGGGACCTTAAATAGGATGGTCAGGGAAGACCTCAATGTTAAGGTGGCATTGGGCAAAGATGAGAAAGAGATGAGAAAACGAACCATGCAGATCTGAGGGAAGAGCATTTTCATCACAGGGAACAGCAAATACAAAGCACCTGAGGCAGGAATGTGTATGGTGGTCAGGGGACAGCAAAAAAGGCTAGCATGGCCAGAGCAGAGTGAGTGAAGGAGGGAAGGGTAGGGGAGTAGGTCAGATACGGATGGTGGGGGAGAGGCACATCATGACAGATCTTTCAGACAATTATAAGGAATCTGACTTTTACTTTGAGAACAATGGTGAGCATTGGTGGGTGTAAGGCAGTAGGTGGCACGGGAATGACTCAGGTTTTTCAAGAGTTAGTCCTTTTAATGGGGAAGCTTTGTAAAGAATAGACTGCAAGGGCAAAGGCAGCTGTAGAAGACTATCTGACAAGCTACTGCAACAGTCCAGACGACACACGAGGTGACTGGGGCAGAGGGCTGCTGGTGGAGAGGTAAGAGGTGGTCATGTCTGGACATGAATGCAGGACCATTGTTCTCAGCAAGCAGCCTTCAGCTCAATAAAGACCTTCTGAATAGAGTTTTCATAATCCCCAGTGAAGTACCAGGTTTTCCATGCCTGGAAATAACCAGGAGGAAGCCTGACAGGCATCCATCAGAGATACTATGAAAGAGTTTCCTATGTTGGGAGGAGCTTGCACCCACTGTCTTCTAGTATTTTACATGGCATCTGGGCTTGGCTCCACAAGAAAATGCTTCTGTTATAATGTGATAACTGGCTTAAGACTAAGGGATTGGGGCTGGCTCCGTGGCCAAGTGGTTAAGTTCGCACGTTCCACTGTGGCGGCCCAGGGTTCGGATCCTGGGCGCGGACATGGCACCACTCGTCAGGCCATGTTGAGGTGGTGTCCCACATCCCAAAACTAGAAGGACCTGCAACTAAGATATACAACTATGTACTGGGGGTTTGGGAAGATAAAACAGAAAAAAAAAAAGAAAAAAAAAGATTGGCAACAGTTGTTAGCTCAGGTGCCAATCTTAAAAAAAAAAAAAAAAAAAAAGACTAAGGGAGCAAATACAGTTGGATGTGTCTATTAAAATTGCTTCATTTCTGTTAATGGATTTTCTTGGATATATATTATATCCAATTATAAATATTTATATATTATAAATAATATATATTATATTCAATATAATATTATACAGTGCATATTATATATAGTATGATATACTTAATCTATAATAGTAATAATATATAGTTAATAATATAACATATAATTGTGTGTGTGTATATATATCTATATGAATGTGCTCTGACATAGGCATATCCCTCAAAGAGTTTGAAGGTCAAGTGGGGTGGGGGCAGTTTAGCGCCTGTGTCGCTCTCCGTGGTGCTGAAACACCGCCGGTTAAGGGAGAATGTTCCCTCCACTGGTGACATCCTCCATGGAGGTGAGGCTAAGGGACTTGCGCAACCCCATGAGGTAGAGATGGAGTGGTTTGGGGAGGTTAGAGAACAAATAGAGAATGGATGTCTTAGAACTCAGGACATTACAGCGGGAAAGGATTTCAGGGAGTATCTAGCTCAACCACTTAATTTTGCAACTGAGGAAACAGAGATAGAGAGCAAGCCCATTTGTCCTAAGTAGGAGAGATCCAGGACTCACTGGAATCTGGAATGGGATAAAATGAGTGAGGACTAGGGTCAGCCTGGTGGTTAAGTTCATGAGCTCCGCTTCAGCAGCTCAGGGTTCATGGGTTCATATCCTGGGCGTGTAGACCTCCACACAGCCCATCAAGCCATGCTGTGGTGGTATCCCACATATAAAATCGAGGAAGATTGGCACAGATGTTATCTCAGGGCCAATCTTCTTCACTAAAAAATAAAACGACAGAAGGCTAGTCCTGTGGGATTGTTCTTAACATTTCTGACAGAGCTTTCTACTAGTTGAATTCTCTCTTGTCAAGTGACCCCATTCACCATCTCAGTGAAAAAACGTTCTCAGAAACACGCTTTGGCTTGTGTATGAATTTTCCTGTTCAAAGAGTTTACACCTGGCACCTCCAGTCTGGACTTTATACCTGGAAGTGTAATGGAGCTGCTGGTAGGTGTCACCCCAACTTCTTAGGTCTCTGCAAATGACTACTACTTTTTATTAATTTTACCAAGCTTCTAATTGTCATGATTTCTGAAAGATTAGGATGTGAAAGGGCTTGGTATGCATTTATATGTTATTTGTGCCCTTGTGTGGCTGACTTCATGCTCAGTGAGGCTGCAGACTTGCCATTTGGTAGAATACAATTAATAAGGTTTCAGGATGGGGGAAAGAAGAGAGGGGCAAAGTGGCCGGTGACCAGTCCTGCAGACACTCAGTGAAGTAAGAGCTCGTGCCAGAATCTGGCTGATTTTTACAAAAGGAAAGAAAGGACCAGAGTCTACTGAGATGGGTCGTCACACTGACAGAGCTGGCGGGAGTTTTCCTGCCTGACCTGTCCAGGTAAACACAGACATGTCTAAGGGATAGGATTTATATATGTGAGGAGGCTACACCAAATCTTCATTTTAAGACTTTGTTAAATTCTAATTGTGTGTTTATGTTTTTGTTTTTGAGGAAGATTGGCCCTGAGCTAACATCTGTGCCCATTTTCCTCTCTTTTATATGTGGGACACCTGCCACAGCATGGCTTGACAAGCAGTGCGTAGGTCTGTGCCCAGGATCCGAACTGGAGAACCCCAGGCCACCAAAGTGGAGTGCGCAAACTTAACTGCTATGCCACTGGGTTGGCCCCAAGTGTGTGTTTTTTATCTAGGCTGACAGACATTAATAACTACTAAACCAGTGAGTTGCAAAATGCCATTGACTCCTGATCTGTAAATAGAGCAAAGCCATCTGTGCAGTGGAGAGCATGGAAGTTCCTGCTTCGCCCTCCCAGAGGCTCATTGTAACCTGGGGTCACAGCGGGAGGTGGCTCAGCTGCCCTGAGCACCAACTTCATCTGGCCTCAGCGCCCCAGAGTGGAGAGCAGGTGTGGGCCACATGCCTCATCTCCCCAGGGGCGAGGGAGAGCGGCCTTGAGACCCAGGCTGCAAACAAAAGCTGGGAAAGAGGACTTTGCTGGCTGTTTCAGCCTGAGTCAGAAAGGCAGGGCTCCAAAGGGAGGGGAAAACCGGCACCTGCCTGTGTCCCAGAGCACTTCAAATTGAGAAGGCGCTTCTGCCAGAGTCTCTGCCTCCAAGCCCGCCTCCCCAGGTTCTCACCAACAAGCTGTTGAACGTCTGCACCGGTGTCAGCTGAGACCAGGAGGGCGTGTCTGGACAGCTCCCCTTCCCTACATCCCCCACCCCAAAAACTGACTCACTCAACTTCCATGGAGAGGGTCTTCCTCTAAGGAAAGATGCGTGCCATCGCTACTCTGTCTTTTTCCCATACGAGACCTTTCATTTTTCTTTTGTCAATTTTCTTTTCCACTTGAGTGAATATATCAGTAGTTCCTTCCTGGTTGTAAGAAAATTCCTTCTTACAAATGTATTTTAGCTAATGAAGAAAAGGTACTGGCCAGGGCCAGAGCCTCCATCTTTCATTATGAAATCCAAAGAGGATCGTGCGGGCTCTGCTTGCCGTTGAGAACGCTTGCCTGGATGTGCAGGCAGAAGGCAGCCAGGGGAGGACGCCTGCTCAGGCCCTCGGGAGTCCCTGGCTCAGGGTGTTCCTGACAGCAGGAGGTGTGCACAGGGGAGGTGGGCTGGGCAGGGACTAAATAAAAGGTTGGGGGTGGAGGGCCTCAGGAGGCCGCGGGTGCGGGCCTGATCCTGTATTGCAGGCTGAAGCCGGCTTAATTGCTGGTAATGAAGGCAGGATCTATAGTTTCCGGGCCTGCCTGGCGGGGCAGGGGCCGGGTTTCTGGCCTCGGGCGAGCTGCGGGAGAGCAAGGGCTGCTCCACTTAGCTGCAGCTCCAGCACTCCCAGCAGGGCCGTTGCTGGGCAGTTTTCAGCACAAGGAGTCTTTGCAAGCCTGCTCTTCAAAGATGGAGGACTGTCTTTTCAAAAGCAATCAAAGGAGAGTAGAAATAGTCTCCATCAACTGTTTGCCGTAGGTTAGGCATTATGCTCAGCACATTTAAGTTCTCCAAACCTTTCAATGGGTGAGTTTTAATTGACGATGATGATAAAAGATGAGGGAATTTACTAAAGGTGTGCAGTTAGCACAGAATGCAAATTTAGTTCACTGGATCCTGAGCCTGTGCCTCAAGGCCCAGGCAATTTTGCAGGGTTGCAAGCCACTCGTCTATGAAGCTGGATCTCCCCTTCAAAGGGCCTGCTCCCCGTGTTGCCTTAGAATACAGAGTCCAACAAAATCCAACAAAATTCAGGATTTCTGATTGTCTTGAAGAAGTGATAAGATCTGCCGACGCTGGCCCACTTTTTGCACGGCAACAATGAATTGGGGCTGAGTAGCTGTAGCTCCTTCTAGAGGGGAATCTCTGGTTTCCCTGGAGATTTTTTTCGGTTGACACTGCTCCCTCTTGCCTAACTCCTAGCCCATTTCAACCATTCATGGGACTTGCCTGACCCTTGTTGGCATTTTGAGATTGTGACACTGACTCTCCTGTAATGCAAAATAGAATAAAATGTAAAACAACCATAAGAACCAGAATAAAAGGATAAGGGAGGAGGCCCAGTCAACGAGCAGTGAGCATTCACACACGCAGAGCAGAAGCTCAGGGCTGAGGCCAGTTTATCCCTCGTCTCATTTTCAGGCTCACAGATCAGCAGAGAAAAGCTGGCTCATGGTGGGGAGAGATGCACAGAAACCTCAAGAAGCATTGTCGTCTGAGACAAGCAACTTTCTTGCTCTGCTTTTAACAGATTGCTTTTCATAAAGCTTTGGCGTAGCTCTGCTTTATCATCCCTGCCTGAGCTTCCAGCTGGACAGGATCCAAAAGCTGAGAGCCTGTGACTCGCAGAGAAGGAGGGTGCTTGGCTGCCACTGTGGCTGCAGGGCCACACCAGCCCACTTGCTTCCGGGTAAACCAGGTGGGAGATTTCATCTGAGTCTAGAGTTTCCTCTGTACCTGTCTTCTCCAGGCTCCTGCTGAGTTCAGACTCACAGATCCACACCCACATCCTGCCCTTTAAAAGACTGAGGAGCCGTTTGGAGAGAATACGATCAATTTGTTGGCTTTCTTTAATCAGAAGAATCAGCCACTCTGGTCAAGGCAAGAACTGTCATGAGGTGGTTCAATGTTGTGGTCCAGATTCTGAAGCCCTTGGAGTAAGTAGAGAATGACCTCACATCAAACACCTCCAGAGGAGCATTTGACCTCCGAGCTGAAGCCAGGAGACTCCAGAGGGCTTTGCTTAGAATATGCCTTCTGCGCAAAAGAGTGACAGCAAAGCTTGGGTTCCTGACAAGGAAGGTGACCATGTTTTTCCCTAGTGACCATGGAGTATCTGTCGTGTCCACACTGCCACAGGCCAGGAGACTCGGCCCTGTCTATGTGCACTCTAGTCTCTTTCTCCCAGACTAGGTCTTCCAGGATGACTCGCTAAGCTGTCTCAGTGAAGGCCACGGTTTCCCGGACCTAAAGCTCAGAGATCCCCTGGCAAGATGGCTCCAGTCCTGGGCAGAGGGAAGTCCACACACCAAGAGCAGGGTATGGACTTACACAGCCATAGGTTTGTGTCCCGACTCTGCCACCTGCTACCTGGGTGGGCCTACCAGTCACCTGACTTCTCTGAACTATGGTTTCCTCATTCAAGAAATGCATAACGACCCCATCTCCCAGGAGGGAAATGAAGACTCTTGGAAAGAATGAAGCACATAAAACAGCTCCCACACTGGCATATAGGAAGTGTGGAATGTGGGGTCTGGCTTGTTCCGTCCCTGCCTCCCTCTCTAGTTTCGTCTCTGCCCATCCCCCTCTCTCCCTCTCAGCACTGTTTCTTCTGATAAGAACATTCTTTCCACCCCACACTTGCCTATCTCCCTCACTTCTCGCCTCAGATCACCCTTTCCCTGGCCTTCCAGACTGGAGCCGTTCCCCAGGCTCAACTCTTGAAACTCCTGGTATTTTCTCTTTGTAGTACTTACACTCCTTGTGAGGTAACGCCACCATCCGTCTCTCCCACACTGAGGGCTGAGGAAGGGCAGGGTTCAACTGTTTGGCCCGCTCTTGTGTCCCAAGTACATAGTGCATAGTAGGCCCTTAATAAACACCTACTGAATGATTAATAAATGATAAAACTCAGCTGGAACTTTCCTTCAACTATGTAATAAATGGACAATTAATAGTCATGTGTTAAGAGACCATTATAACCGTATATAAAAGTTAACTCAAGATGGATCAAAGACCTAAATGTAAGAGCTAAAACTATAGAATTCTTAGGAGAAAACACAAGAGTAAATCTTCAGAACCCTGAGTCTCGCCATGGAGTCCTTCAACAGGACATCAAAGCACCTGCAGCAAAAGAAAAACTAGATAAATTGGATGTCATCAAAATTAAAAACTTCTGGGGGCTGGCCCCGTGGCCGAGTGGTTAAGTTCGCACGCTCCGCTGCAGGCGGCCCAGTGTTTCGTTGGTTCGAATCCTGGGCGCGGACATGGCACTGCTCATCAAACCACGCTGAGGCAGCGTCCCACATGCCACAACTAGGACCCACAACGAAGAATATACAACTATGTACTGGGGGGCTTTGGGGAGAAAAAGGAAAAATAAAATCTTAAAAAAAAAAAAAATTAAAAACTTCTGGACTTCAAAGGACCCTATCAAGAAAGTGGGTAGACAACGCACAGAGTGGGAGAAAATATTTGAAAATCATATATCTGATAATATATAGGATTTATAAAGAACACTTACAACTCAATAATAAAAAGATAAATAACCCAATTAAAAAATGGGCAAAGGATTTGAACAGACATTTCTCCAAAGAAGATATACAAATGGCCATCAAGCGCATGAAAAGATGATCAACATCATTAGCCATCAGGGAAACGCAAATCAAAACTACAATGAAATACCACCTAACTCTCACTAGGATGGCCAGAATCAAAAAGACAGACAATAACAAGTGTTGGTGAGGATGTGGAGAAATCAGAACACTCATACACAGCCGGTGGGAGTGTAAAATGGCACAGCCACTTTGAGAAATAATCTGACTGCTCCTCAAAATCTTAAACATGGAGGTACCATTTGACCGGCAATTCTACTCCTAACAAAATATCTAAGAGAAATGAAAATATGTATCTACACAGAGACCTGCATGCAAATGTTCATAGCAACATTATCTTTACTAGCCAAAGAGTGAAAATAATCCAAATGTCCATCACCTGATGAATAAATCAATAAAATGTGGTATATCCATGCAACAGAATATTATTCAGCCATAAAAAAGAATGAAGTACTGACACACATGACAAGACAGATGAACCTTGAAATCATTTTGCTAAGTGAGAGAAGCCAGACACAAAGGACCATGTATTGTATGGTTCTAATTATGCAAAATATTCAGAACAGGCAAATCCGTAGAGACAGAAAGCAGGTTAGTGGTTCCAGGGGCTGGGAGCATTGGGGGTTAAAAGCTCAAAGGTACAGTGTTCTTTCTGGGGGTGATGAAAATGTTCTAAAATTGATGATGGTGATGGTTTCACAAGTCTGTGAATATGCTAAAAAACGTTGAGTTATATACTTTAAATGGGTGAATTGCACGGCATAAGCTTTACTTTTCAAAACTGTTAGAAACAAAGAGAGAGATCATTACCTGCCCAGGAATTGTTAGGTATGAAGAGAGGATGCGACTCTCCCACAAGGAGGCAAGGAAGCAGTTGGGAAGACAGCCGGTGTGAAACCATAAGCAACAACAAGCAGCGAGAATCAAATGCCACCTTGGGAGACAGGAGTGTGGTCCTGAGAAGGTGCCCAGCCAGGGGAGGTGGGAAATCTCGCAGAGATATTTTAAACCACATCCTGTGACGCTTGGTGGTGACACTAGTTCTTCCCTAGTGCCACTGCCTGGTTCAGTCAGATCTGCCCAGCTAGACTGACTGCTTCATCTTCGTTTTCCCCCAACTGCGAGCCTGGAGCCTGACACCCAGCTTGGGGGGACCGGGTTCTGTCACTGGGGATGCAGCCAGAGTCAGGATTTAGACCTTCTGTCTGAACTGACCTGTCTCTTTCAATCATGCCTGTGTCACCAAGGCCTTCCTTCTTGCAAACAGCCTTCCCATGTTTTCATTTGCTAGCCTACCTCGAAGGCTGCTGTGACTGTCTCAGGAAGTGACTGGAGACAGACTGGGAGGAGCCAACAGCCTGGCCCCACCTCAGGGTCACCCAGGGGGCAAGCACCTGGCTGAGCAGGGATTAGCAAGGATGTCTGCGTCCTGCTAAGCCTGCAGAGCCAGGTTGTTTATCTACTTCTGAGATAGGTTTACAGCCATTTAAGGGAGAAAAATATCAGTCTCCACTAATCTTTATTTTGGAACTAAAATAGGTGTGGTGTTGGGGGTGGGGGGGGCGACAGATCACATCTTTAAGAGAAAAAATCCCAAGCAAACAATAAGGTCACGAAAGAAGTCCCCAGCACCTCCAGCCCCTCTGACATCTCCATGGGAGACGGGGAGATTGGCATCAGCCCGCCTCTATGTTCCTTGGGCCAGTCTGTTCTGTTTAATATATCGCTTAATGTATTTGATCATTTAGGCCATGACTCACTGCTTCTCTGAAGTCTATTTTTAGCTGTTGCTTCTCAGTTGGATTTTTCCACGTATCAGATGTTCAGCTAGGTGTCTAAGGGGACAACATCTGCCTTGGGGCTGAAAACTGACCATAAAGTTTTATTACTTGTAAACTGTCAATAGGCCAGCCCTGGTGGTCTAATGGTTAAGGTCTGGTGCTCTTGCCACCGCAGCCGAGGCTCGTGGCAGTTCTCATACTGTGGCAGTTGCTGTGATGCTGACAGCTGTGCCAGCAGGACCTCACATACCAGCAGGGTCACCCATGGTGGGCAGGCTTCAGCAGAGCTTCCAGACTAAGACAGACCAGGAAGAAGGACCTGGCCACCCACTTCTGGGAAAATTGGCCATGAAAACCCTATGGATAGCAGCAGAGCATCTGATAGAGGACGGGAAAGGGAGAGGACGGCGCAGAAAGACGGGACAGGGTTCCACTCTGCTGTGCACAGGGGCACTAGGAGTTGGAATCCACTTTACAGCACTAACAACAATGATAACAGGTTGTGGGAAAAGGTCTTTCATCTCCCCTAAAACTGTTTAAGATGGAGGCATCACCCCACAAAGAGTCCATGATGCATTGCAAATTGTTTTAAGTCTGTGAAAAGGTCTAATTCTGAGACGCCCCAAGGAAGATGGTGGCCACCGACCTCTGTGCTACTGTCTAATCCTTGAATATCCGACTCCTGAACCCCCTTAGGAAGGGTCTGGCAGTGACATGAACAGGGAAAGATCGATCAAACGTGCTGAGACAACAGAGGAGCGAGGCTGTGAAAAGCTAAGAATACGTTAGAAAGAAGAAGCGGCTTTGAAGAAGGGCGGAGGGATGCCGGGAGACCGGATCCAGAGATGGGCAATCAAGCCCCAGGAAGGCGGAGGGGGAACTTGAACGGAGAGAGGAGGCTCAGGACAGACAGACTATGACAGAGATCAACCAAGATGGTGGACCACACGGCTGCCAAGAAATAAGCATTTGTTAACCTTCTTTTTTTTTTTTTTTTACGAGTTTAGAGCTGATGCATTCTTTTTGTTTTTTTTAACGAATACTTACTGAGCTCTTTTTTTTTTTTTTTTTGAAAGATTGGCACCTGAGCTAACATATGTTGCCAATCTTCCTTCTTTTTTTTTCCCTTCTTCTTCTCCCCAAAGCCCCTTAGGACATAGTTGTATGTTCTAGTTGTGAGTGCCTCTGGTTGTGCTATGTGGGACGACGCCTCAGAATGGCCTGATGAGCAGTGCCATGTCCACGCCCAGAATCCAAACCAGCGAAACCCTGGGCTTCCGAAGCGGAGCACATGAACTGAACCACTCAGCCATGGGCCGGCCCGAGCTGATGCATTCTTACATTTATAGGTAAATGCATAGAAAGTTCTGGAATGGTACACACCAAACAGATAACAAATTGTGGAGATGATCAATTGAATGGGGTTGGCAGAAGTGGAGTGATTGCCTCTTACTCTAAATACGTCTGTGTTGTTAGATATTTTTTAATAACAAAAATGTGTTCATATATTCCTTCTGTAATTAAAGGTAATAAACGACAAAAGGTAGAGAGTATAAGACCACGCATGTCCATCATTAAAAAAATAAAATTAGAATCATGAAACTAGGAGAAATGAAAAGTCATCTGTAGTCCTGCCACTTGGACAGAACCACATGGGAGGAGCGTTTCTCACCCAAACCCCAGAACAGTGGATTTGGATCTCCAGGCAGAAGAAGTCTCCACTGGGAGAGAAGAGGGGCGCCACACCAACAGGACTGGGGACAAGAGGCCCGAACTGAGACTCCCGCTAAGGTCTGAGCAGACAAAACCATCAGCTAAGTCAGGAGAAGCAAGCAGCTGGGCAGGCAGTGGGGTTGGGCCAGAGGTCAGAGGTCAGGGGTTGGAGGGAACAGCACCAGCAAGAGGCACTTGGGGGCTCAACTCTTAGAGTCAGACGCTCATCCTCAGTCCTGCTTCCCTCTGTGCCCACAGACGATGAGAGTCGTCAGCAAGAGGTCAGGAGTTATAGTTGGATCTCACCTTGAGTGGATGCTGGAGTTACACACCGAGTTAACACTTGCAGGCGGGGAGCTCACCCAGGCCTCTGGTGGAAACGGGGTGGGGAGGGATCTTCTAAAAAGAGGAGCCAGTGACCTTAGAGGTCAGTCTTAGATAAGGGGAAGAGAGGCCTGTGATGGAAAGAAGAGTGACTTAGAAAGAGTCTAGAAGGCTCAGTACACATCCTTGTTTGAAAAGCACTGGATCCGATGCCCAACTCAAGGAGCATTGGGAGGCTCTGACCCTCCCCTCTCCTGCTGCAGGGAAGTTGAACTGTGGCCTCAAAATGACTGTGTCTGGGCCACAGAGAGTGAGCAGGCTGGAGGGGTTCTAAGGAAGAGAGAAATGCAGGAAGAGGCTGGAAACCAACAGGCACAGCTGGTAGAGGAGGGACATCCCCCAAGACCTCTGATGGAGAGAGTCGAGGGTCCGCTACATGGAGCAGAGGCAGGGACCTCATGGGGAGACCACTGGTTATGACACAGGGCTCATGTCAGTCCTTCGGCCTTCAGCACTTCAGCTGTGGACTGCATGCATTTTTTAAGGAGGAGGAAGAAAGCCAGTTGTTATATCTGCTGTGAACTTTTAAAGAAATGTGTTCTTAATCTATCACAGCATTAGACACCTCTTGAGATAGAGCCTGTCACATCAATAAGACATGAAGTGACTCTATCTCAGCATCTCTCCATATTCAACTACTCGGTGGGAAAGGACATTTTCATATTTACATGGGATATAAATAGCAACCAGCCAATAAAAACTGGTTCTATTTTTAGATGCTTGTTTGTAGGCTTCTGGATAACTGGACAACAGTGCAGTGTTTGCAACGTTAAATCAAGAAATCAGTTTTTTACTTTAAGTGGTAAAACGCATTGCATTTCTGGGTTTGCTCATATACATTTTCACAAGCAACTTAATTGCTCGGGAATACGTATGTATGCACTTTTTTCCCTTAATGCTGCCCTACACAAAACTGCTCAAAGACAAATACTCAGCTCGAAACATTTTTCTCTTTTTTTTAATTTGTGAGACGTAAAACATTACAGCTTCATATGGCAGATGGCAGAGGCAGGGCCTTGAAGGACCACCAGAAGCTCCAGCCCTGGGAGGCTTCCAGTCTCATTGGAAGGGAGCCCCCACATTCTTCCACCCTTTTGTGAGAAACTGAGGCAAATCCACAAGGGGGTCTGAGAAGCTCTTATTTATCCTCCATTCTTTGAGGCCCCAGCGGCCTTGGATGCAGCCTTGCATCACCAGCTCAGAGACCAACGATAATAGCAGCAGCAGTGAACGCCTTATGAATGTTAACCCTGTGCCAGGCATCATCTCATTTAATCACAACAACTCAGTGGGGTAGGTACTGTCCATTTTACAGATGAGGACTCTGAGACGCCAGGAGCGAGCCTGCAGGGCTGCACCACACTGAGGTCTCCAGGGCCCACATTTCATCCGTTTCTGGCTGGGAGAGAAACAAAGCAAGAGAAGGTCCCCTGGGATTCCAAGGCAAGAGGAGGGGCCAGAGATAAATGCAGAACCTGGGCCAGGTTCTGACACTGAGGGACCCCAGTGGGACCCCAACGCCGTATCCAGCATTCATTTTCCAATACCCTCCCATAGGCAGGCTCGAAGTGCGATTTCTGTTGTTGCTATTGCTGAGGATCACGAAAGCCGTCCCCAGTGAGCAGGAAAGCCTGGTCCCTTTGGCCTATCCCTTCTTTCCTCTGCTTATTCAGCATCTTCCTCCTGATCCTGGGAGCAGCTGGAGTTAGTGAGCTGGAACCAAGCAGATCAATACTGTGCACATGAGGACCTCATTAGCAGGGCACTGACGCCCATCGCGGATGCATCCGGTGGGGCAGCCGTGATGTGGAGTTAAGTAGACCCTGTCTAACGTCAGGAGGTCCATCCTACTGGAACATGGGACATTTTCCTGTCTTGCTCACTCAATACAATCCTAGAGAAGGTTAAACATTTGGAATAATGCTTTGTATAATGTTTGCATAAATGATAAAAATGCCACCTACATATCAATATATACATAAAACATACAGATAACACATATATTGAAAATATATCTTCCCATCATAGTGTGTGTGAAACATCTTTTAAAAACTAAATGCAGTTCTCAATGTGCTAAGGAAACATACTTTAAGATACTCAGTTGCCAAAGTCTTTTGTAAAATGAAAAATACAGTGGTAATGTAACATTTGCTTACATGTTTTGCAACACCGTTTTTGTTTTTGTTCTGTTTTCTTGGTCATCTTTTTCTTAAATGAAGGCACAGCACTACTGTAATTAATAACACATCAAATGCCTTCCTGGTATGGCTGCCACCTCTCGACTCGGGAGGGCCCTTCCGTGTGGTGAGCAGAGGTGAAGTCTATGCCACAGATGCCACCTTCCTTCCAGTCGGTGTGATTCTCTGCTCGAGCTTAAAATCCTCTGTGGCCCTTTAAGAGCCGTGAAAAAAACCAAGGAGACATGCTCAGTAAAGTGGAGGAAGGAATTGATACATTTTTTTCTTGCTCGAATGTTTCCAGGAATACCTCTCCTCAAAATTAGAGATAGATCACCAAATTTGGCTGAGGACGTTCATGCAAAAATAACAGCTACATTGTAGACCATGGATTCTGTCTCCTGTAAAGGACATTACATTTTCAAGAGAATCCCTGCATGTATGCTGATGCACAAAGAAGCATTTCGTCAGATGGCTCGCTGCGCAGCTGAAGCCACCCCTTGGGCCGTTTTTCTCACCTACATTCCCAACAGGGAAAGGGGAATTGTAAGTGCCTGTCACCAAAGGCATCTCTGGGCTCTGGAACACAGCAACAAATACTGATGGATCCCCAGCTAACAATAGGAAAGACTAACAATAAGACACAAGATATAATTATATAATATGTCTCATATATTTATGCTATATCGTGTATTATATCTATGATATCATGTATACGATATATCTATAGATACGTATAATGTATATCATGTCTTATAACAGTAAGATATTATTCTCTATATCGCTATTTACAAATGAAAGGGACTGTTACGTACAAGAGGTCGTCAGATTCAACCTTGTTAGAGAGGTTGGGGTAGGAAGGGTTCTGGAACAGCTAGACCAGTCCTACCCCACAGAGAGGCAGACAGAGCTCCCCCGGGGTGGCGCCCACCTGATCTGGACTGTGCTAGATAACTCGGACAATCTTGCAGCTCAGGCGAGTTAACCTGTTGCAACTGATTTGCCTTCTTCACAGTCCAGGTGACCCAGAGCCCTGAGGATGTACCCCGACACCCTGTTTCCGGGCTCTGTGGCCCCGGGCTTGGTGCTGTCTGCAGGACCTCCGCCAGGTCAGCGCAGGAGAGCTGGAGTGCCCGCAACGCAAAGCAGGGTGGCAGAGCTGGAGATCTTAGAATGACGCCACCTTGTCTTGGGAGCCTTTAGAAAGTCCAGGCGGAAACTTCCCCCTTCCTGTCCGGCGCCAGTTTGCTCACAGGCAGGGACCAGGAACCCACCCCCACCCCCCGCACCGCGTTGTGTTCAGTCCTCAACTCTTCTCAGGGGAAGAACTTGGCGGCCACAGGACTGATGACAGAGGACTCCTCCCTCCAAGTGCCTTTTAAGAAATTATTTGACTGAAACCCACCGTGTTCTGATTACCTGTATTATGTGGGCCCCTAAGTATTTTCTAGGAACAGCTCTCTCCACCGCTGTCGCAGAAGACAGCAAGAGGGTCCTGCCTCAGACCAGCGAAGGCCAGTGCGCCTCACGGAAGAGAAGCAAGTCATTAGATCCCGTAAAAAGCGGAAGTTTGTTTCCATTTATGGGTTTTCCTATAACCGTTTTTTTTCTCCAGATGATTTATTCGTATTTTTCTCATTGAACATAACAGATTCTGCAGCCTTCTTCACCTTTGTGTGACCCTGGGTTTTATGGCGTGATGACTGCGTCGATTACGGCCGCTTTGGCTACAGATCAGCTCTGGAATAACCTGGGTGACAGCGCGGCCGGGAGCAGATCGACAAGGAGGGCTCCCGTTATCAGCTGCAGAGGGGCTGGCCCAGAGGTTTTGGCCGCGTGATAAGGACAGGTTTCCGGAGCACCAGCGGGATCCGGGGAGAGCAGCACAACCACAACCGTCCTCTTGCTGACTCCTGCATTTGGTTCCAGGCCTGCACTTGGAAAAACAAAATGTGACCCCCATGGCTGATGGGACCTGGGCTTCTCCCCAAGCGAGGCCACCAGAAACCTCACACTGGCTTCCTTCCCAGCATCCACAGATTAACAACAGCTCCCGGTTTTCGAGCATTTTCTCCGTGCCACACACGCAATGTCTATGTGCTTTGCAGGCACTGGTCATCTCAGTGGACCCTCCCAGCTGCCCTGGGAAGTGGACTGGGGATGCCCTTGTCTGAAGAAGGAGCACGAGGCATAGAAGTGGAATGATCCGCTCAAGACGCATCTGGGATACAAATGGGAGCTTGATGCTCCTGTGAGGCAGAATATCGGAGCTTTCCTTTCTTCTTCAACGTCCTTTTTCTCCCCTTAGGCCTTGATCTTCCTTGGGGAAGATCTTGCCTTGATCTTCAGCCCTCTCAGCTTCAACTTTTTAAATTCTCAGAGATTAAATTCTCGCTGAAAAAAATGACAAGCAGCTAATCGCCGTGAACTTCAGTTTCTGGGTCTGTGTAACATCTGGGGGTCTGACATCTTAGTCAGTCGCTGAGGCTGGGGGTGGGGAAGGGGGAGCTGGGGATTTTGTGTATCGCCCAACCAAGGCATCACGCTGGCGCTCCTGCACAACGCTGAGAGGCGCTGACGTGAGGGAGGGGAAGGAGAGGCTGAGGTAGGCAGCTCCTCAGAGAACAGCGGCCTCTCCGGAGGGTTCAGACGACAGCCGGAGAATCCATTTCCTCCCACAAACATAGAACCTTGAGGGCACGTTGTAGCTGTGGCTTCTAAGTGCCTATTTTTATCACTGTCCAGTTATCCATGAACTGAAATGTCGTTTATTTTCCATTGATGCTGTCGTCTTTTGCTATTTATCTTAGGTAGAAGGAACGTCCTGAGAACAAACCTTCAGGGCCACGTCTACCAAACAGAATAGGAGCAAGGCTGAGGCTGTTTGACCTCTCCTCCAGGAGACCCTTCTCGCAGCTAATGAAGATGGCTGCAGTGCTGTTTTGATCTTTTTTGGTGGGACTTTTCAATATCAAAGATCTCAGATTAAAAACAGAAGAGTCTGTCGTGTGCATGTGCTGTGTGGAGATTTACGTTTGGGGACCATTTTGCTCAGCATCAGGGCTCCGTGAGCCACAATCGTGTGTCCCCTGTCCTGTCTCCTCCAGAGGACACGGATTCCCACCCAGCAGAGCTGACCGGCCGCCTGCACAGGTCCAGGCCCAGTGGCTCCTCAGCCCCAGTCACAGAGCAGCTTCCTGAGCACCACCCTGCCATCCCCGGGGCCGTGGGGCTGCCCATCCGTGCATCAGTTCGGAAAGATGCTTTGGGATCGGGCTGGACTTCTCTTGCCGGTACCTTCTGGCAGCTTCCTGAGAAGCCTACCGTCCCCATCCTCCGCTCTCCCGGGAAAACTGCACGAATGATCTGGAAAACAAAGTCCCCTTTTCAGGGATCAAGACACTGTGTGCCCTAATTTTCCTTCCATTAATTTTGCTACCAGAGGGAAACTTCTCAAAGACCGTGTTTGTGAGGGGAACTCAGCGTGGAAGGCTGCCCCATGATCTGTTTTTCTGAGGGAGGGCACAGAGAGCTTGTGGGAGCCTGGACTTTTAAGCTCAGAAAGCAGATTTGAGTTATAGCATAAGAAATGTAGATTTTCTGTAGATGATGATTAATGATACTTTTATTTTTAATTTGGCTTTTGAATAGGTAATACAGTCATGCATCTGTTAGCGATGGCGGTATGTTCTGAGAAATGCATCACTCAGTGACTTCGTCATTGTGCGAACATCACAGAGTGTATTTACACAAACCCAGATGGTATAGCCTCCTACACACCTAGGCTGTATGGCACTAATATTTTGGGACCGCCATCATCTGTGTGGTCTGTCACCGACAGAAGCATTCTTATGTGGTGCATGAGCACAGTCACACGGGTCAAAATTCAAAAACGTGTACAGGGAAGTCTCCACCCTCCCCTTGCTGTAGCCACTAAGTTTTCTCCTCTCTTGTGCGTATCCTTCCAGAGGTATTATATGCATACACAAACAAAAACAAATCTATTCCCACTTTTCCCTACTAATAATAACTTATTATATTCAGCACCCTGTTTTTTCTCATTTTATGATCTATTTTAGAGATCTTTTGACATCAATACATAGAGTCTTCCCTTTTCGTGACCACATAGTATTCCACCAAATGAACACACTATTACTTTTTTTATAGTGTCCCCTAATGTTGGCTAATAATTTCCTATGGTTTGACTACTGAAATCTGGACCAGTCGCTGAGAGCAGCTGAGAATCTGTTTACTCAGTGGTATTTAAAAATGAGATAAGTTCTGGGGCTGGCCCCGTGGCCGAGCGGTTAAGTTCACGCGCTCCGCTGCAGGCGGCCCAGTGTTTCGTTGGTTCGAATCCTGGGCGCGGACATGACACTGCTCATCAAACCACGCTGAGGCAGCGTCCCACATGCCACAACTAGAAGGACCCACATCGAAGAATATACAACTATGTACCGGGGGGCTTTGGGGAGAAAAAGGAAAAAATAAAATCTTTAAAAAAAAAAAAATGAGATAAGTTCTCATCATATGGTAGTTTGAATAATAGTGATGAGACAGGTCCCCTGAGAGTTCCTTTTAAATAATGTCAGCTGAGGATTGCTAAGAACCTGGACTCCAGAATCTTCCACACCAGCCCATAAGGCACTGGGTGGTTGCTAAGAAGGATTCACCCACTTTTACAGCATCTTAAGAAATGAATGCCAAACATGAATAAATAGTACTTGAAATAAGTTAGATCTATACCCATGTGTGCTTAAATCAGGGTGATCCTCACATTTGCTTTTACGGTGCTAATGTTAATGTATTAAAATAGAAGACACGTTTGACATCTGCTCGGCTCTGCCTGTGCACTTAACTGGGTAACACTCCCTCTGCCTTATGGTGTGCATTTCAAATGCAGCAGAAAAAGATTAATTGCCTTCTAATTTTGAGCTTTAAAGGTTCAAACTGAAGCTATAAGTGATTAACTTTAAACAATATTTGAACTATATTTAATTATAGCCTTCAAATCCATTTTCCCCACTTTTGGAGCTACATTGTGTCATGGACACAATAGCATCTATTTTTGATAGATCTCAGGACTGTGCTCCATCAGCCCTCCTGTGAGACGAAGGCTCTTGGAACACTTGCTGTGGGGAGAGAGAAACCGTGGCTGCAGGAAGAGGCAGCAGGCGGGACAAGTTGTCTTCCGGGAATCCACCACCAGGATGAAGGGTTGGGTTGGGTTCTAAGTGAGAACTCGGTGAGTGACGTCCCTCCCAGGACTCGCTCTGAGGAGCCCAGGATTGTGCCCAGGCCATTCGGAGACTCCAGCCAAGAGAGCACGTTGCCATCTGCCACGTCCCCTTCTGCAAAGATCGAAGCCAGACAGCCCACTTCCTCGCACTGTGGTCCCGGAGCCAGGCACACAGCAGGTACTCAATGTGTGCTTACTGAGCTGAGCTATTCTTAGCGGCTCGCCATGGACAGGAGAGAATACGCAAGTCTGTGGATGTTTTCCATGTATCGTCAAGTGGGGAAACAAAGAAACAAAGCCAGTGTGAGGGGGCGAATCACTGAGATGGGGAGGAGGCTGACGATGATAACGGCCCCTCCCAAGGCCCTGGACGGACGCTTATTCATCATTTGGAAACACTGTCTTAAAGAAGACCTCCAAATTTTATAAGCTTCAGATCCACAAAATCTATATCCACTCTGGGTATTAAAAAATAGCATATAAATAAACATGATTGCATTTTCAAAACGGAAAATTCTTATTTCCATTCTTAATGGAAAATTCTATTCAAAAATAGAATAACGAACATCTGCAAAACACTCTAACACATACTGACACACATGCACACACTCACAAGTTAGGGAGGATACGTACCAAAAATGTTCAAACTGGTTCTCTCTGAAGGTGATGATTTTCTATTTTACTAGAAGCATCAGGTGAATTAGTGCCATTTTAGAGCATACATTTTTTTCCATGTAAAGAAGTATTCCTTTGAACCAACCAACTGTTTCTTAACTTTCACCTCCGGTCCATCAAGACCATATTCCTCCCTAGCTCTGGGAACCTAGTCTAGCACTGGGAACGCAACTGTCTTTTCAGTTTCCTCATAAGCGTAACTCTAACCGGGGAGTAAAATAAAACTGAGAGTGACACTGGCTCCCTCTGAGTGAAAATCTTCATATTCAAGGAAGGATGCTCAGCCGTTATCTGGAAAGTTGTCACAGGAAGATGATGGAAGAGTCCAGAGCTTCTCACATGCCCTGTTTCCATCTCTAAGAGCCCCCCCCACCCCGTCCCCTCGCCCACATGTCACACTGTCTTCAATGCCAAGTGTTTCAGCCATGCTGGCTGCACCTCTCACCACTGCTGCTAAGAACATGAAATCCAGGACTCGGGTCGTCAAGAGGACCGCTGGCCGTCAGGTCTCCGCCTGTGGAGCCCAGGACAGCAGAGGCTGCCCCTTCGTTCTTCCTCCCTCCTTCCTTCTCTCCTTCCTTCTTTCCTTCCTTCCCCCTCCCTCTTTCCTTCAGTCCTTTCTTTCTTCCTCTCTCTCTCCCTTCCTCCCTCCTTCCTTCCCCCCCTCTTCCCCGCCTCCTTCCCTCCTTCCTTCCCACTGCTGACAAACATCTCTGCTGGGTGGTTGAAAGCAGCTGGCTCAAGTCCTCACAGCTCACCAAATGCCCCGGTTTGTCGAGTTTCTCTGCTTAATTACTCTTATCAACTTTCTAGATTTTTATAAACTCAACACCCTGAATAATGAGTTTAATACAGCCAGTGCACTCCTTTGCCACGTGCACAGACTGTTTCTGTCAAAATGTCGAACGTGTTATCTCAGATCTAACCATCTTTTCCTACATCTTATAAATTACTCCTAATAAACCTATCGACTTTCCAGTGGGGGCTTTACTTACTCGGTGTTAGGTTTTTAATTCCTCTGGACTTGATTATTTTATATTTATATTTGTTTATATGTATTTATAGCTTCTAACATTCCTGCACTGAATAACTTCCCCAGTGAATAAGCATCTGGAATTCAACAAAGTGAACAAGCCTGAAGCCCCTGGCAGAAGCACTGACCACCTCTGGCGGCCCCTGGACCTTGGGACAGCCACTGCATCTAAAAAAGCTTCCTGTCAACTCTTACTTCACATAGTTGCCAGAAGGCTAAATAATGCAAAATGTTCAAGTATAGGGGTGTTTTTTTTTTAATAGAGGATCAGTCTTTAAAATTGCACACATTCTTTCAACAAACAGTTATTGAGAGCATCCTCCGGGCCAGACTGTAGACAAGAACCAAGGACACAAACTGAATCAGCCAGATATCGATCGCCCCGGCTCCCGAAGCTTCTACACTCACAGGGCAGACGGGCCCTTAAACAGCTTTTTGTATTGTTTTCAGGAGGAAAAAAAATAACAATAGGAACGGTTATTTTAGACAGACAGGATAAATAGGCTCAATCAGAAGACATTTTCTAAAAATCGGGTTCTATTTAGAGCACAAATAAACCCTAGAGGCAAAAGATACTTTTTGCTTTTCTTAAGGTTGCAAACTGCCCCTGAAAAATAGCAAATGCGTTGGACGGAATTTCTGTACCACCCAGCAGATGCCAAGAAAGTAACAACAAGCAACGATGAAGGTCAAAGCAGGGATGCGGAGAAATGGAGCACAGAGAAGTCGGGGTTATTTCAAGGAGAAAACTGGCCATGACGGCAAGTGCCGGGCTTAAGGGAAGACCCAGATACAGCACCTGACAGCATCTAAGGTGGCTTCAAATTTCCCGGATAGGTCGGGCTCTACCCACTGCGACCAGCACAGAAGCCTGGAGACGCGAGCTCTGCTTTCTCTTTCTGCAGCTGCCTGGGATCACAATCTAGAAAGAACTTCCAAGTATGGGCTGGGTCCCAGGGGAACCCTAAAGCCACACTCGCCCTTCCACGCTGACCCCATCACCAGGGCCCAGTGGGGAATTAGTCACATTCAGTGCTGCATCCATTTCAGTGAAAAATGAGGTTGAGAAAAACGTCCCTCTGCCACTGGGGGTGGGGGGCGCTGAGCTGGTAAGAGAGATGCTCTGGGATCCCCTGGAGCTGCAGCCCACGTTTACTGAACGTCTGCTCTGTGCCTGACCCTGTGCACTTCAGTTGTTTCATAATTTCGTTCAATACTCATTTGAAATTAGTACTGTTATCCCCCCATTTTAGCGATAAAACAATTAAGCCACAGAGAGGTTAAGCCACTGCGTGTGGCCGTTTCAGCTGCTGAGTCCAGGAACCAATGAACCAGAGCCGCTGTAAGCTCTGAGCTGCAGGGGGTCGTTGCTCCCTGCCAAAGACGCTGTTTTCCACCCGGGATGAAAGAGATGCTGTTTGCAACTTATCCGCTGTTTGCTCTACAGAACTTCTCCGTGATCCGTTGTCAGCCTGTTTGAAAGAGATGTGAAAAAAGTCATCCAACCTCCCTCCCAACGTGGAGCTAGAGCTGGGGAAGGGTGGGGTCAGGGGAAGTTTTATCAGAAGCCAAATAAAACAAGATAAAAACGCAGGCAGAGGCAGATAAAACCCCCTCAGAAAGGGGTCAGCACCCCAGGCCAAACCCCGGCTGGCCAGTCAGCTTACACGCGCTGGGGCCTAAGGCAGGTCGGCGGAGCGGGCCGGGCAGCTGCAGAACCACAGAATTGCGGGGGAACGAGGAGAAAGCGGACTCTTCTGATACAAGAGACACGTCCTCCCTCAAAGGGAGATTGATGGCCTGCTCGCGCCCACTATTGAAGTCGGAAAGCGGGCATGAACGCCTTTGAGAACCCACCTTTCAGCTGAGTTTAGTTTTTGTTCTCACTTCACAGAGCACTTGGTGAATTCCATCCCCGAAAGCTCCCTGAGGGTCTTTAGACAAGCCTGTTCCCCCAGGTGTAGCTGCGCTGGGGCGAGGCCAGAACCTGGGTGGTTCTCAGTCAGGCGGCTGGGTGCAATCAGCTGCCTAAACATACCAGACACGCCGCATCTCCAGAGCTTTGGGAATATGGTGGCAGGCAAGAATTTTGTCTTTTAATGCCATGTTCCTGCAACAACAAATGTCGGGAAAGGAATGGAATCTACCAGTAGATGTCTAGACCCCTTGCCCTGTGGACCCTGCATCGGCTGGCGCTCCGTGTCCCACGCTCCCAGCTCTCCAGCCCTAGGTCTGCCCAGGTCCGCGCGGACCTCAGGGCACAGGCTGGGCCTTCACCCTCCTGGAGACCTCAAGGCTCAAGGAAAGGGGAAAGCAGTGACCCTCCCGAGGGGTGGGAATCTCTCCACTGGGAAGAGCAAAGGCCACAGCTCAGCCCCCCTTCGCTCTTTGCTGGACTTGCTAATTACAGGCTTAACTCTGGAGTTTCCTCCTCATTCAAACCGAAACCTGGACCGTTCCCTCTTCCCGCACGTCCAGGGTCACCGCGGCCAAGAAAGACTGGCGGCTGAGCTTCTCCCTCTGTTTCCGGACTAAGTTAAGGCAGGTGAGCCCTGATGTGATCACTGACGAGCAAATGTCGGTAAATAAATTTATTTTCTCTAAAACAAATGTAGGATGCTGTTTGCTGTCTGTACTTTAGCAGTCATAGTCTGTATCCCACGAGCACATTCTCGAGGCCTGATCTATCTCAAAGAATGACAACCTTCCCTTGAAAATATTTTTGAAAACAGAATTAGCACAAAACATCGATGTCAGTTTTTAAAGTAGTATTTTAAAGTGAGCTTCAAGCTATTAATTTGTAAGCACCTCACGAAACAAGATGACTAGATGTGAGTGAACATAGGGCAAGCTGAGTTCACAAGTTGAAATTAAACTTTTAAAGACGAAACAGGGGAAGTTCAAATTCTGTTTAAGCAGGACCTTCTGACACTCTCCTTGTAGCTCCTCCTTCCTTATTCTGATAACTTGAATTTGTTTTAATTATGGCAATTTGAAGATTTTTTTCAAAATAAGATCTACCTTCATCTCTGTAACAACAGACATATGGTTTCATTTAACTTGAACTGTAAGTTGGTGTATTTGGGATATTTTTTGCAATCACATATACAGCAAAACTTCCTGTATACAAGATGCAGCTATCCTGAAATCTCAGGGAGACAGGAGTGGGCTCAGGACCAGAAACAAAATTAAAAGACACCTCCCATTAACCAAGTAAACCTTAGAAAATCCACGCCCTAAAGCTCATGCTCTCGATTCAAGGGGCCACTCGGACTCACTATTCTGAGCTTGCAGATTAGAAGCTACATAGAAAGGAGGGGGTTGGAGATACTTTTTCAAGGTCATAAGATTAACCTCATCAGGGAATGGTAACTGACAGCCCATCAACATTGAAGGAGGCAAACAAACCGAGAACCGAGAAGGAAACTCCCCACAGTAGGAGAGACGACAATTCACTGCAGCGACGACGTTCCAGTGGCCATCATTGTATTTCAGCCAAAGTACCAAAATGTATGATGTTACAAAATCATGCACGGATAAAAATTCATTGGTTCACCAAATTATACAAATCATTCTAATTTGACAATTTCATTATACAATATCAAAAATCAATTTGTCCATGTCACAGCATTCTCATCAGAGCCCTTTCATTATTGGGCAGCTGCAAGCTCTGGTTTTCCCAAACTCGAAGTTTCATTTGAAAGCTAAAGTTGTGCTATTGGCAACAAATCCCATCAGTTGTTTTCCTTGCAGTGACAGGCTCACTTTGTTCATTTTTGATCAAATGTCTGCCAGATACCCAAGTCTGAATAACCACAGTTTGTCTGTCAGTCATTCTTTCAAGTAAAAATTGTGTTCCACGAAAAAGTGGCTAGTTCAGCTTGCAACCCAAGCCATCATACGGGTGTTTCTCCTCTTGACAACCATCACGCTTCAGGCTGCACAAAAGCGCTCCGTGCATACCTCTCATTTCCTTACACATGCCACGGTTTCCCGTTTTTCCATTTCTTTTCTGTTTTCATCCTGTCTTCCCACCACACCAAAGAAAACCTTTAAACCGAAGGCCCAGGAGCCCTCCCCAGGAGCTCGGTGTTGGCAGACGCCACGGGAGGCTGAAGACCCAGCCAGGCACCCGGCCACTGCTCACAGCCCTGGTTTATGCCCCAGGGACTTGTGAGCTGGAACAGAGCTTCTGAGAGTGGTTTTTCTCTTTTTGGTGGGAGTTCTGAAGAAGCAGAAGTAAATATTTCTGACTCAGAGGTGAGACCTCGTGTGACTGGCCTCTTGGAAGAGAAGCCACCACAATCACATCCCGGCCATCTTCGGGCGGCAGCTGCTGCTGTGTGTTAAAGAACTAGGATTCACTGTCAGAAGATGCGGTGGCCAGGCCACACTGCCACACTTCACAAACCTTGTCTGAGGGGCCCTACAGAGTGTAGACGTGTGGTTGTAGGGTGTCCCAGAGAATATTCTGCCAAGGGGCGTGCCTGTCAACTTACGTCTGTAAGTCTGCATACATGTTGCTGTACCGGCGTATCTTTTGCATTACATGTTATTTTATTTGTTGTTGTCTTTTGTGGCTCCGGAGAACTCTGAAGGACAAAACAACACAATCATGGGTGGATTATACAGTGACATTTTTTACAGTCTATTTTACTTTATTTTAAGGCATTATCAAAAACCCCCAAGAAGCAGCAAAAATATGTCAAAGCAGTAAAACTAAGTAACTTAACACTAAGATTGGCCCTGGAGCTGTGGACACAACCTATATCTCCCAAAAGATTTTAAATTAGACATTTACGCAGGCTGTCTCCCAAGCAACTAGCTGTGTCTGACACCCAGGCTGTCTACAATCAACACAAATGAGTCAACGAATGGACGACTGAAGTGGAAGATGGAAATGAGAGGCACCCACAGTTTTCAGAAGAGGAAACTGAGACACAGCGAGGTGAGGTCGCTTGTCCAACATACACACTGATAAACGGTGGGAGTAGGCTTCCAAGTCGGCAACCTGACTACGAACTCGCCTGATTACCCTCTATGCCACACTGAGCATGAAGTTTTGGGGGATCATTTATACGTAGGTAGTGTGGCATTTTTCCATCAAATACGTTGATTGACTATTTAATCATTATTTTTGGGGATGAGAAGTCAGATACACTGGTCTGACTTCCTCTCTGTTAGTAACCACTTACAGGGTCATCTCACTGGTGGTGGTGAGGGGAACGCGGGTCACAGTCTTGGGGAGGTCACCTGTGGCTCAAAGACAAGCCCAGTGGCCTTCACGTCAAAATGGCCTCAATGGCCCTCTCCCATGCTGCATGCCACCAGTTCATGCTGCTGTCACCATTCAGGCAAAATGCTTTTCCAGATCAAATCAGAACCCTTTGGTTGGGTTTGGTTGGGTTTGAATCCTGATGCTTAACGTATTTTTATATTTACACAGGAGGCCATATGGTTCAAAAGGTTGGGCAACAACAGCGTAGTCAGGGGTCCTCCAGGTGGTAATAATGCCTGTTGGTGGTGTCATGGGGACCTTCCCAGGCTGGTTTTGTGCCCTGGAAAACGGATGCATGTGGATTCAGGGAACAACGTTTCTGAAGCTGCCACCAACTGTGAAGGCAGTTGGATGCCCGGTCCCACGGGGCCTGCTGAGTCTGGTCATCATCACGCTCCTTTAGTTCTGGCAGATGCTCCACACTCTTTACCGCCGTGGGCTCTTTCTCAAGTCACGTGCACTGGTGGCTGGCTTCTAGCTCCCAGGCATGGACGGAGGAAGGGCAGTTCGAGGGCGTCCGAGATGCTGCTCCTCCACGTGGAGTCCGTGCCCCTTCTGCCTTCTTCCAGCAGTCCTTTGTCCAGTGAACTTCCCTCTCTTCTCCTCCACAGAATGGTTGAGATGCCATTTCTCCGCTTTCCCTGGTTTCCCACATCTGCATCTTCCCCTCAGGAAAGGAGGCTCTGCGAGGTTGGGGACCACGCCTGTTTTTCTCATCATCGTGTCTTCAGGAGCTACAGCGGCACCTGGGACACGGAAGACGCTCATTAAAGATGCATTGACTCAGGGGCTGGCCCCGTGGCCGAGTGGTTAAGTTCGCACGCTCCGCTGCAGGCGGCCCAGTGTTTCGTCGGTTCGAATCCTGGGCGCGGACATGGCACTGCTCGTCAGACCACGCTGAGGCAGCGTCCCACATGCCACAACTAGAGGAACCCACAACGAAGAATACACAACTATGTACCGGGGGGCTTTGGGGAGAAAAAGGAAAAAATAAAATCTTAAAAAAAAAAAAAAAAAGATGCATTGACTCAATGAATGCACAAGTGACCATTGAAGGACTGTCTCTTCGTGCGCTGACATCACAACTTGGGAAACTTTCTTTTCATCTGGTCAACTGTGTGTGATTTCCCTTTTTCCTACCGCTTTGACAAAGTCCTCCCACTTACACACAGAAAGAGTCCATCTCGGAAGGAACTAGTCCATAAGCAACTATAATTCTAAACAGGACCAAGCTCCTGTCAGAAATGGCAAAACTTGAAATACTGTCTATTGGGAAATCAGACACTTGCTGACCATGAGATTTGAGAGAAATTGCCCAGTTTTCTAACACATCGCTATTTGAAATCCCAGTGGTTTTCAGATGTTCTTGCCCAGCTCCAACCAGCTTACAGGGTGAATGCCACGCACGCTGACTGTGCTCTCTGAGAAGCACAAAGATGGAAACGCCAGCGGGCCGGCCCCGTGGTGGTTAAGTTCGCGTGCTCTGCTTCGGTGGCCCAGGGTTTCGCCAGTTTGGATCCTGCTCGTGGACATGGCACCACTCATCAGGCCATGTTGAGGCGGTGTCCCACATAGCACAACCAGAGGCACTCACAACTAGAACATACAACTATGTACTGGGGGTTTTGGGGGATAAGAAGAAGAAGAAAAAAGAAGATTGACAACAGATGTTAGCTCAGATGCCAATCTTTAAAAAAAAAAAAAAAAGATGGAAACGCCGATCAGGCAGCATCCCAGCAGTCCCAGCTTTCGGCCCGTCCCAGCTCACGATGTGGGTGGCACTGGGCCACAGCCATCAGAATGCCAGGCTACGTGAGCTTCTCAGAAGCAACTGTGTCTCCCAAAGTATCTAACCTGCCTGTGTTAACAAACTGCTACAAGTTCAGAGACTTAATGCAGATTTATCACCTTATAGTTCTAGAGGTCGGAAGTCCTAAAGTCTCGGTGTCAGCAGAGTTTCGTTCCTTCTGCAGGCTCTAGGACAGAATCCAATTCCGGCCTTTGCCAGCTTCTAGAGGCGCCTGCGTTCCTTGGCTCATAGCCCCCTCCTCCACCTTCAAAGCCAGCAGTGTACCTTCAAATTGCAATCTCTATCTCTGTCTCCCTGTCACCTCGTCACATCTCTCTTCCATCATCACATGTCCGTCTCTAACTCAGACCCTCCTGTCTCCCTCTTCTAAGGACCCTTATGATCATATGGGGCCCACCCAGATAAGCCAGGAACATCCGTGAACATTTTTTGGGGCCTTCATTCTGCCCGCCACACGGCCCCGTCAGCTTTCTTCCTAATGGCCTCACAAAGTGGCTTCAGGTCCTGCCTCCCCAAGGCTGAGAGCACTCCTGGCCTGGGAGGCTTCCCTGCTGCTTCCTCCTCCTGCATATTCCTGGTCCTTCCAGCTGGATGCGCCTGCTGCTTCCCCCACACTCCTCTGAGCAAACTGGACCCTCTCAGGGCGTTCCTTTCTGCTGCCTGACACCATCTTTGTATGTGCATATGTCACTTGCCTGACTAACCTGAGCCAGGAGCCAACTCTGTGCCCTCCTGGGGCCTAAAATGGTGTGGGTGATGACTGGTGCTCTGCTATTGCTGCCAGAGTTCGGCAGATGACACAGAGCACTTCTCCCTGGGCAGGGTGCCTTCCGGATGTTTCCCCCAGAGTCTGAGATAGCCCCCTTCACCCCAGCCCGGAGCACCTCCGCTGGCAATCGATGGCTTCCCTGCCTGTGAGCTGGTTGGACTCTGTTTAGAATACATGGTCCCTGGGGGCTGCCGGCGGCCCTGGAGGGGAGCCTGTGTGTACGTCTGCAGCTCCCACCTTGCGCAAGCCGGGCTGCTTGTTGCTCTGTGGTTTGCTGTGGCAGCAGCTGCTTGTCTGCAGTGCCAGCCGAGAAGCTCTGGCTCCAGGCAGGCTCGGCTCCTTCCGAGATAACTCTCTCCCCTTGGGACGCCATCCTCTACGTGTGTCGGTGTGACTCACTTGGCTCGGCTAGTTAGTACGAGCCTGAGTTTAACGAAAAGGCCCAGAAGGTCCAGCCTCATTTTCAGCCGCTCCCCGGGTAGGCCTGGCTTAACCCAGGCGGATCTTACCTCCCCAGCAGTCAAGAAATGCAGAATCAGAACTGTTTAATTGCCAGACGCTAGGTGAAGTTCTGGTGAATCGGCTGAAGTGGGTTAAAGGGGCAGGGTGGATTACGAAACAAAAACATGAAATCAAGGTTTCTGCTCTGACACACTTCAAAATCAGTTGGGGAGAAAGATAAGTTACCAAGTCATTACAAAATTCTGCAGTCTTCTGTCAGTAAAACACTGCGGAGCTGGGGAAAAGGAAGTGGGTCTCTATCTCACCGTCTTCATCTGGATGAATCCCAGATATTAAACATGAAGTCTTAAAAGCACTAGAAAAAACCCTGGGAGAGTTTTTCTTATATAATCTTGGAATGGCAAAGGGCATTCTAAATATAAGAAAGGACCCATAAACCACAAATGAAACAATAGTTAAATTTAACTACATAAAAAATATTCCCCATGGCAAAATCTGTGGTACGTAAAGTCAAAAAACAATTGCCAAACTGAGAAAAAATACCTGTAAGTCATATTACAGAAAAAGGCTAAGTTCCCTAATGTATAAAGTATACACACAAATCAGTAAGAAAAACACTAACCATCCAATAGAGAAATGGTCAAAGGACACAAGCAGACAGTTCAGAGAGAAGAAACTGCAGGTGGCCCCAAACATGTGAAAAGATGGTCTGCCTCACTTAGAATCAGAGAAATGCAACTAAAATCACACAGAGATATCTTTTTTTTTTTTTGCCTAAAAGTTGGGAAAAATCAAAAAGTTTGATAACACTTCTATTGTGAGGAGTCAGCTGGTAGAATAACGACATACGGGGACAAGAGCAACAGGGGGCAAAGTTTCAACCTCTAAGAGAATCTCAAACGTGTATCCTTTGACTCAGCAATTTTGCCAGGAATTTTCCTCCCGATAGTCTCTAACGTATGGGAAATGACAAAAATAGAAACTTATTTAATGCAGCACTGTTTATATTAGCAAAAGATTGGAAGTAATCATCAGTAGAGGAATGATTAAAAAAAAAAAACAAGAGTGACAAATTATGATATTCACACACCATGAGATTCTACTCATTGGTCAAAAGGAATGGGGATGCTCTTTATGGAAATATTTCAAAGCTCTCTTAAGTGATAAAAGTGAGGTAAAGAACAGCTTGTTCAGCAAGGTACACTGTGTATAAAGAAGGGAGGAGGAAGCTACGAGCTGTCTTCGAGAAGGAGCTCAGCATCATTCTCCCGGTTGTTTTTGCTCACGCTCTTCTCTTCATGTAGATGGTCCTTCTCATCTCTGCCCACTGAAAAAGAAATTATTCTTTCAGGAAAATTTCAAATATTTCTTCCTCTGAGAACCTTTATTGATCTCCTGAATGAAATACTCTCTCCATTGAACAAAACTGTAAAATTATTAGCAGAATAGTTTTAAGGTTGTGGGCGAGGGACCCTCCCTAAGGAAGACAGCCTCCAATAGTTTATAAAGGAAGAAGATAGGTTTAACCTTAAAAGAAATGGAATGTCTCACATGGTTAAGGACATTACAAATGGGCTTACACACAAAACCTAACAGACTGAGAGGAAATATTTGCAACATATATTGATGACCAAAGCTTATTATCCAAATTATATAAAGAGCTCCTACAAACCCATAAAGACAAAACCAACAGTCCAACAGGACAAAAGGGCAAATTTTAAGGACAAATGCAATTAGTTAAAAAAAAAAAAAAAAAGGAAAATAAAGAGATGCTCACTTTTAAATAAATATTTTTCTCCCTTTGATGAGCAAAAATTAAAAAGATTTATACTATAGTGTGGGGAAACAGTCAATGATGTGGTGGGAGTACAAATTGCTAAATTCTCTTTGCAGGGTCATTTGGCAGGAGTCATTTAATGTTAGTATTACGTAATATTACGTACCTTCAACTCATCTGTTTGACTTCTAGGCATCTGTGCTCAGAGATACACATTTGCACATAGAAACACTTTCAAGAATGGTCATTGTGACATTATTTATAATAGGAAAAAACAAAGACTTCCTAAAGTACCACTAACAGAGGAAAGTGTGCATGGACCGTAAATTCCTTCTGTGGGCTGCTAGGCAGTAGTTAAGAAATAAGGTCGAAATTTACATATTTGCATGAAAAGAGCTCCAAAGGGAAAATGCCACTGAAGTACAGTATGTAAAATGTTACTCCATTTCTGAGGGAAAAGCTATATATATGAATATATATATGTTGGGGGGCTAGGTATGTGTGTGCATATACACAGAATAAATATACATGTATGTATACACGTGTGTATACAGAATATATGTATTAACTATAACTATACATAGTTATATATAAGCTCTATGACATAATTATATACAAACTATATATATTGTATATATAAACTATGTATATAACATATATTTAATATGATACATAGTTTAGCTTAATCACAGTCATTACCTCTAGGGAGGAGAGTTGGATTAGAGGTGGGAAGGAGGAACTTTGGTTCTGTGTTCTATGCATTTACAAAGGTTTGTTGTTGGAATGTGGTGATGGGAAGGACCCAGTTCACGGCCAGGAAGGGATCTGATCTTAGCTAACTGGTCTACCAGGATGATATTTTTTTCACTGTTCCACCAAAAGAAAAGAAGAGGTACTTTCTGAGTCAAGAATGATTAAATAGAAATAAGTCTGAGACATTTGCCCTGGCTGTGAAGGATGCTACTGAGCTTTCAGGAGCTTCCCTCTTATAAACAGCTTAATAGCCACTGTTGAGAGTGAGGCCATGCCTTTCTCAGGTGGAGAGAACGGCTGCACCCCCTTACACTTAGGTCATGCTCTTAGAATCTTCTCTAGTACCTCATTGCTTATCAGTCTTTTCTCTAATTTTTCTTTTCCTCAGACTCTCTGTTAATTTTTCTACAGCTAACTTAACATTTGAAAAGACTAGCCAATGCAGAGTAAAGAAGGACTATTTCTTAATCCTTAAATGACATACTGCCTTAACTTATATTCTAGAATCACTCCAATTTTAAATAATAACACAATATTACAGGCTCATTCGATGTGAAACATACTCTGACTTTTAGATCCTTGTCTTTCCTTCCTCTTCCCAACCAACATGTTTGCTGCGCTTCTGTTAATCTGCTCCCATTCCTGCAGCGTAGAGGGAGAACGTTACAGAGAGAAGGTTGTGAACTTGAAGCCTGACGCATGTGAGTTTTCACAGGTTTTCAGGGATTTGCAGCAAACTGACTGACTTTTCTGCATGTCAGTTTTTAATCTGTCAAACAGCAATAAGAATAACTCACAGCAAAAGAAGAAATCACAAAGAAATCAGAAGACATTATGAAGTGAATGATAATGAAAATACGACATATGAACATGTATAGGGTGTGGCTATAGCAGGACTGAGCAATGTAAAGCCCTCAACACAAACATCAGAAAAGAAGGAAACCTGAACAGCAAGGACCTGAGCTTCTCAAGGAGCTAAAATAAGCAGTAAGATAAAACCCAAAGAAATTAGACGGAGTGAAATAGAGCAGATAAGAAGAGGTTCAATGACAATAGATACACATACATACAACAGAAAACTATCAGTAATGCCAAATGTAGTTTTTTGTAAAGATTATCAAAATTGATAAGCCCCTAGAAGGACTGAACAAGAGGAAAAGACAGAAAATACAAATTACCAAGATGGGAAATGTGAAAGAGCCCTTAAAGCATCAAAGTGAGGAACAACAAGACCAACTTCTCAGGAAGTTTGTGGGACGTCACTGAAGCAATGTCCTTAAAGCAGCTGGCACCGGCACGTGGCTAACAGGAGCCACTCACGTGGTCGCTGTTGAACTTTCACAGAGCACACGCCAGTGCGGGGCCCTGGGAGACTCAGTACGCGGGCGGGTGTGTGCAGTACGGGGGATAGACATGCTTCTGGCCTCCGAGAGCAGAGAGTCCGGGGCTGAAGTCAGACAAATTTTTTAAATTACATAGAAAAACGTGAAATTGCAATGATGACAAGTGTTACAAATAAGTGCGGCCCGGAGCTAAAAGTGCCTAAGGTTAAGTGACCTAGTGACAAAGGTCAGAGAGGGCTTCCGGAAGGAAGTGATGGCTGAGATGAGATATGCCGGACAAAAAGACGTTAACTAGGTGAAGTTAACTAGTAATTGCTCTTGGCAGGGGGAAGAGCAAGGGAAAGTCCCACAATGGGAGGACGCATGGCCTCATACAAGGTCAGTGTGGCTGATGCTGGAAAGCAACGATAAAGCAGAGAGACAGACAGGAGCCAGACTTTGCAGGACCATGCAGGCCATACTAAGGAGAATGATCTTTATCCTAAAGCCAAGGGGAAGCCATTCAAGGGTCTCAAGGAGGGGTGGGCTAACACACCAGACCAGGAAAGATCACCCTGTGAGTGGTATGGAGCCGGGGTCCGATGAGGGTCCCAGTGGATATGCAATGCTAGTCAAGTTACTATGGCTGCTTCACAGGAAAAAAATAGTTACAGCTGCTGCTTATAATATAAGTTAAACCAGAAATAACTCAATAAGGCCAATCAATAATGGGCTGGTTAAATAAATCATAATAAATAAAGACAATGGTTACTATGCAGCTATAAAGAGGAAGGCAGAAGATTCATATGTGCTGTTATGGAGCTATCTTCAGGATATATTGTTAAGTGGAAAAAGCAAAGTGGGAAAATTGCATGTACATGCTGCTGTTTATCTAAAAGAGGTAGGAGAGGGGATTTGACAATGGAAGGCTAAACCAAGGAAAAAAGAGTTATTTATAGGGAAAGCGAGGGAGCAGGGTGGAGGAGAAAGGGATAGAGGTGAAAGTTCCCTGAATACAACTCATTTTGTAGATTTGACTTTGGAACCAAATATTTTACATAGTTACAAAGCAAAATTAAATATAAAAAATCAATTCAAAAAAACTGAAAACAAAACAAATAAACCCAATTTTGTATTGAGTGAGGGGCAGAACCATATAAAAAAGAATAATTCAAGAGCTTTTAAAATTGCAACCCTTTGGGATATGTCTAATGACAAAGAAAACTGCCAAAAAAAAAAATTCCTAAATAGTAATCCTGTTGATATCAGCAGAATTTTTATTGCTATTCTGAGTATTACTAATTTGAGTATAATTCACATATATTGTTAGATAAAGAAAATGAGAAATTATCTGCTATTCTTGTTCTATCACCCTCAGTGTCCTTGAGAACTGGAATTCTTGGCATCAGACAAAGGAAATACAGATGTCAGATTGAGGGTTAAGCAAAATCCCTATGGTCCTGATCCTGAGTTGGCAGGATCAATACGACCTCATAATGTATTTCATCTTGAAAAAGATTTATTTTCTATTTCTGTCTACTGAAAACATCTAGAAACAATGACCAAGATAGTAGCAATAAGTCCCCCCTAGTATCCAGATTATGGCCTCTAAACACCATTTCCCACTTAAGGATCAGAGAAATGGCTAATTCCAGGTTCTGAGGTTAGATATATACAAGGGGAGCCAGGAACATCTTATCGTATCGCTGGCCAAAGATGGGAAAATTAAAATATCATTATGAATAATGACTTCAAGTTAGATTCTTAATGATACAAAAAAATTATTATTCACCTTTGGAGGATGTTATGGGGCGAATTCATTATTTTGAAAATTAGTAAATAAAGAGAAAGAAGCATGTATTTATCCTTTCTTTCCTGCACAAACTGCACTGCAGGCTAACCAAGTGACAGAGTGATACTTCCCCTAACAGAAGTCTTCCAGCTGTCAAGTGAAGAAAGAATAATAAAATTAGAATATTACCATTTTCCAACTGTTAATAAAATAGTGGATCTAGGTAATGACAATCAATGGCTGCTAAGATCTCAGAACAAGGTCAACCAATCTTTATGTGCCTCCTGATGGAAGAACACGATAGATATCACCTAAGAAGTATACTTGCAAAAAAAAAAAAAAATCAAACCTGCATCTGATCATGCCTTTAGATCTATCTATAAATACACAGGAAATTCAGGAGATGGAAGAACATGTTAAATAACACAACAGGGATGAATCAGCAAAATTCAGACTTGGTGAAACTCTGCAGGAAAAAAAAAGATAGAGTAGGAACCCATAGATTAAAAGAGATTTAAGATATATCAATCAATTGAAATATATGGACCTCTTTTGGAACTTGATTTAATCATTTGATTGATTAATCATTTAAAAATCATTTGATTGGGGATAAGGGGTGCATAGAGGTTTCTTATACTATTCTCTCTACTTTTCCATAGTAACATGTTAAATAACAGTAATAACAAAAACGACTGACTCCTATTGAGTCCTCATTACATACAAGGCACTGTCCTAAGCACTCTACACATTCAACTGTCCCCCTGTTGGTGGGGTGGTCCTCATCTCCACTGCACAAGTGGGGAAGCCAAGCCATAGAGTGGTTAAGCATCCTGCCCAGGGCACACAGCTAATAAACTATGGTGCTGGGATGCAAAACCAGGCCCCATCTGACTTCAGAACCCAGTCTCTAACCTGTGTGCTACACCTGCCACGATGACGGTAGCTGGACTAGGGCGGCGAAAGCAGAGAGAAGTGGATGGACTGAAGAGACACCTGGGAGGTAAAACTGACATGGCTCCACGCTGACTTGCACGCGGGGCTGAGGGGCAGGGTGGACTCTAAGATGCCCGTGAGGTTCTGGCTTGCTCCTCGGGGTAGATGACGATACTGCTCACTGAGCTGGGAAAGGTGAGAGGATCAGGCTGGAGGGCACAGATGCTGTGGGTTGAGAGCGTGTTCTTGGGACATTCAGGTGACGGCAAGTGGCGGCAGGTAACACAGGCACTTTATAGGGTGGTTTTTTCCCTTTCTCCTCCTTAGAACTGAGATGCATGTGGGGGACTAAGTTTTTAGTGTCCCTTAATATTCTATTCTTGTTTCAGAGGTGTTGGTAATTGTGCCCAACTTGATGTCACCTGCACATTCTGTAAGGCTGCTTTTACTCCATTGTCCAGGAAGCTGCGACAAAATAGGCGTGTTTATCCACCGTGCCTTGAGTGCTTACTATATTCCAGGCACTGTCTCAGGTTCTCACACACTACACCATTTCCTCCTCTCTTACACAGCTACTCACTCAGTTATAACGACATTATTCTTCCCAGGATACAGATGAAGAGACTGAAGATCTAAAAGAAGAAGTCGCTTGTGCAGAGTTGTGCAGCTGTCCAGTAGCAGTCAGCATCTCCAGTCTGTGCTCTCCCGGCACGTCTGTTTGTCAAAGTGCGCGTGATGACTTCATGTCATGGCACTTACCTGCACTGACTCTCACGCTAAGAAAGCTCTTCCGTTGTTATTTTGACCCAACCTTCTGTTGCGACATGAAGAACAACTCCGCTAGGTGCTAGTGTGTCTGTAACACCTCTCCAACCCTTGCTAATCTCCATTTGTAACCTAGGGAGGGTGCACCTCGGGGTCAGAGTTTTGAGCAAACAACAACAGTATACAGGAGGAACTTAATCACAGTATCTTCTTTTCATTTTGCATATTCTTAGGGATACCTTCTATTTATAAGCGTATTAGTGTTTCCATTTATACAGCAATAAAGAATTTCATTTAAGAATAAACAAGTAAAAGAAATAGAGGTGAAGACAATTATTGCATAAATAAAAAGAACGGTTGTTCAGAGAAATGAAAGACAATCATTAGGTGGCCCTGAGCTCCAATGGCCGACTTTTGGAAAACGGTCCTCCTCACCAGCTGTCCTCCAGCAATGACGGGCTGTGGTGCCAGCCTCACCTATCTAACGTCAGTAGAAATCCTTCTCTTGACCAAGAGATGATCTGTTACCATCTCACTTGGAAACTCTGTGTCGCTACTCAGTGGTGAACGCAGCTCACCTGTGAGCTTGCCGCAGACCCCAAGTGCTGTGGGTCAGATGGTATCTTTATGCGCCATCCATCAGACTGGCAGGAGGCTGGGGCCACAGCCTTGGGCTGCCCACCATGACTCCCATGCCAGAGTTTCAGGGAAGAGCTAAGAGCAAAGAGTCCATCACCAATAAGCCACCGTGGTTAACAGCTAAGACAAGGGGTTATTCTGGAAATCTTAGCATATCCAGCCATTTTTTATTTATTTGTTTATTTTACTAATACGCATTCGAGACTTAAAACTCTATCACCTACTCTGACTTCCAGCCATTCTTCTCTCCTAACCCTGCAGTCCCTAGTCTTTCATGACCTCCCCAGGTTGGCACACTTTGTTCCTTTTCCTCCACCACTCCTCTCCTGGGACAGAAGCCATCTTCAGTGCGTTTGTGAGAAATGGTTGTAGATGGGCTGCCTTTAAACATCATTTTTATGAGTTCTTCTAAACATGGACAAAGGCAATAAAAATTCCCAACGCTACATACATTTTAAAAGACATCATTGTCACATGAAATGATTTTGCTCCTGTGTTCCCCAAGGAACTGAAAAGTACATTATAATCACTGTAATCCTGCTGGGTAGAGACAGTATCTTCTCTTTATTCTTTGTTATGCCTGATACTATCTGTTCCGCACATTATTAAGAAATCCGCATCTGTATCCCCCTCATTTCCCAGGAGCGCCACAAAGCCAGTACTTTTTCACCACCGGGCCTTGCCCAGAACGGTCCTTGTTGATGCATTCTTTAAGGGAAGGTGGCAAATACTGGTAAACATGTCTTCCTGAATCCACAAGGCCAAAGAAAAGACAGGCTCCGTCTTGCGGGCGGGGTCCCCGCAGCACCACGCCCGCTGTGCTATCTCACGTCCTGACAACCTGGCTTCACCGCCCCAGACCCGACACAGGCCCTGACTCAGACACCTCGGACAAGGTAAACATCCCCACTCTGAAAATGGAACCCCATCCCGCGCTCCTGCACGAGCGGGGTGAGGCTTTGGAGCGGGCAGTGGGCGTGTGGGGGGTGCAGCTGGGGAGTGTTTTCCCCCTCAGGGCTGCGGCAGAGCCCTTAGGGTCCCCCAGCCCCTTGACTCGAGGCCCTTCTCTGACCATTGTCCGCACACCTCGTCCCTCCGGCTTCCGGGCCGCGGGCGAGATGATTTGCTGCAGATGACATCAGCCCTGGGCCAACGGCTGGAAAGGGGAGGCAGCCACCGCGTGAGGATGTGCCGGGTGGTCCTTCCCTCCTCCTCTTCCTCCTCCTCCCCGGCTCCCTGCCTAGTCTCCATAGAAAAGCGGCGCCGCCTCCCCGCCTCTCTCACTCCCCGCTCCTCTCCGCCGCGCGCTCCAGGAGAGGGCGGAGGGGAGGCGGCGCCGCGCCTGGAGGAGGGGGCGCAGGGGCGGAGCCGAGCCCGCACCTTCCCAGATAAGCCTTTCTCCTGCCGCAGAGCAGACGAGAGGAGCCCAGCGGCAGGAGCAGGACACTTCGCTCAGGCGGAGGGCCGGCACGATGGCGACCGTGGTGGTGGAAGCCGCCGAGCCTGAGCCGTCCGGCGGCATGGCCAACCCGGCGGCGACCACCTCGCCCAGCCTGTCGCATCGCTTCCTCGACACTAAGTTCTACTTGCTGGTGGTCGTCGGCGAGATCGTGACCGAGGAGCACCTGCGACGCGCCATCGGCAACATCGAGCTCGGTAAGAGGCCCTGCGCCCCCAGGGTCGGGCCGGGGAGAAGCGCAGAAGCGACCCCACCCAGGGCGCGACGGCCACCCTCCTCCTCGGCCGCGCCCCGCACCCCCGCCTCCGCCCGCCACCTCCGCATCGCTCCGGACTCCTTTCTAGGCTAACTAGGGAGAATAACACGAATTATTAGATTTGCGACCCGGTGGGAGACTCTCCTAACCCTGAGGGATCTGTCACCAGCTGGGTCTGCAGATCCGAGCTGGCCACCGTCTCTTCCGCTAAATGAATTGCAGGTGTCAGGAGCAGAGGCCACAAAAAACCCGCAACCGCAGGAAGCAAAGGGGCGGGGGGGCCTGATGCAATCACTCCCTTCAGCTCCCCCCTCTCCCCCGCAAAGTGCTGGGACCACCGGCCGGCAGATCCCAGGCTCAAGTCCCATGTGCCAGTCAGTGCCCGCGTGGGGATCATCCTCACCACCGCCCCTCAGCCCCCGAGAAATGCCTTTTCTGGCTTAAAACCTCCCGATCTTTTCTTTCCTCGGGATGACGAGGCCAGTCCTGGGGCCACGCCCGCTCCCCCACCCCCGGGACGCAGAGATGGAGAACCGCTGGCGCTCCGTTCCCAGACGGCGCCGCCTCGTACCGCCCCCGGGGCCTTGGTTACCGCTTTCAGAAAGGACAATGGGTCCCCAAGTTGCGGGGTGGGGCTTTCTTTTAAAAGTCTCAGCCTCGGGAGTGATGGGGGGGGTGGTTGGCGGCGAGCGGGGCCAGCGCCCGGCCGGGTGCGCGCACCAGGAGCGCGCTCTGCAGAGGCCGAATAGCGGTTCTCCTGGAGCCTGGGCGGGGCCGTGGGGTCGGGCGGGCGTCGCCTCGGGCGCGCACACCGAGCCCCCCCGCCCCGGGTCCCCGGCGCCGCAGTGCCCCCCCGCGCCGCACCTGCCCCCGCACTGCGGCGCCCCAGGGCCGGGCATGCGCTCCGCCGGGGCTTCGGCCGGCTCTGCCGCGCTCTAGGTCCCGGGTGGGCGGCTCGTGTCTCTGCCTCGCCCTTCCTCCCCCCAGCCGCCCCCCATCCCCTCGCCGCGCCCGCGGCCCCCGCCCCCGGCGCGCGCTCCTCTCCCGGAGCCGCGGAGGCGCATCTGCCGGCCGGCGGTGGGCGTGGTGCCGCCGCACTGCGGTCCCTACGGCGGCCGAGCGGACAAAGGCGCGCCCGCTGCCTCCCTGCTCGCCCCCCGCCCCTGTAAAAGACCGAAGGAAAACCTTATTTTAGATGAAAAAATCAACGCTTGTCATCTGCCTCTGCATGTGGAAACGGCCGCTGGCCCTCAGAACAAAGGCTGCGGGGCGGGCACGGGAGTTGCAGACCTAGTTCTTTTGTTTCACTTTAAAGCACTGATTTTTCCCTTTCAGCTTAAAAAAAAAAAAAAAATGTGAACAGAAAGCATGGCGTTATTTTATTCGAAAAAATTTCAAGAATAAGAGATTTCAACAGTGAAATGCCTCAGTTGAGCTCTCAATAATGCTTCATCTTCCAACTGTAGGCCTTTAGTCTGATCCGTTCTAATTTAGTTTATTTGCACATTTTCTCCTTGGAAAATTTCACACTTCCGACTTTGGGTGTGGCTGCTGTAGGAATCAATGACTTCAGATTTTTTAAAAAATTGTATTTTTCAGCACCATTGCCAGAGGATAATAATACATTAAGGAGGTGCTTTTCTATCGATAAAATTCTCATAACTGCCTGATGTGGTGCCAGGAGAGGGACCATCACCCCCATTTTAAAGATGGGGGCCCAGAGAGGCAGGAAGGATGAGGGAGGGGACTGGCTCAAGGTCACACGGCTGTGAGTGACAGAAGCGCCGGCACTGCAGCATCCTTGGTTTTCTGGCCCCGTCTGGGGTCGGTGCAGGGCAGGCCGACACCGCCGGGAGAGCGCACAGCGCCTGTGCCTTTCCCAGGGCCGGTCTTTGTGTAGTCATCTGCTGGTGGGCAGCGCCCACGCGGGAGGCGGTGCGCCATCACCTTCGCACCGTCATTCTCTCCCTGCTCTGTGCCTGCTCATCGTCCTTTTAGTGCTGGTTCCTGGAGGTTTATTCAAGCCGCATCTGGGTGAGGATGATACGGATGCATCCGCGTTGTGCCGCGCTGTCTCGACTCTTTTTTTCCAGCCCTAGCGCTTAGTGACGAAGTTCAGATTGTCTTCCTGACAATTTTTTTTTTAAATTTTAAAAAATGCGATTGAGGCATTATAAAGAGAGGAAAAGGCACAAATCATAAATGAGAAGCCCAGTGAATTTTCACAGAACAGGCAACCTGTGTAACCCTGATCAAGAAACAGACGTTAGTGGGTTGCCAGAAGCCCCCTCGTGTTCATTTTCAATCTCCATGCCTTCCTGATTTTTAATTCCCTAATTTAGTCAGGTTTTTGCACGGAACTCCAAAATGGCTGTATTGATCCCATTAAGAATCAACCAAGTGAGCCAGCGGGGCGTTTCCTTCCGCCGAGTAACAGATGCTGCTTTTCCTCTGGAGATCCCCGGGCCTGGGCCCTGGGGTCTCTGCGGCGGCCCAAGCTGCAGGGCCTTCCAGCGCTGAGGGAAAATGCTGCTCCCGCGGCTTTTCACACGGTCTGAGATGACTTAGCAACAGGGCGGGCCGGCTGTTTCCCTGTGCCTGACACGCTGCCGCCTCAGCCTTTGGGTCCCAGCTGGGCCTCCTCCAGAGGTCACTCTGGCACCACTGCTGCTGTTGCTGGTGCCTGTGGACCCGTTGTGTGAAGCAAGATGGAGATGCTCCAGGGCGTTCGGCTCTGATGCTGCTCTCCAGGCCGGGAAAGCTGCTCCTCTTGCTTCCTCTTTCCCCGCCTGTCTTAAGCGAGGCTCTGTGGGTTTGGAGACCCTGGTGACTTGGGTTTTTGCCGTTTGATTGCTGAGGGCTTTTGGAGATCTAGGAAATAAATCTGTAGGAAGGTGGTGGTAAATGCAGTAAATCAGCAGGCCTGCAACATCCCTATGTGGATGCGTGGTGAATCCTTCTTAACACCAAGAAAGAGAGATGGTCACTCGTTTTCTCCACTGTATTCAGAAAGCGTAACGCAGGGTTTGGTCAGTCTCCTCAAGTTTAAAACAACCGTCTTTGGTCCAACTAGTCTAGCTTTTTTTAGTTAGTTATACAGGACTTACACCAAACCGCTGTCATTACCACCAACTACCACTCCTTTGCCGCTTCCTAATTAGCCCCCAACATGGGCTTAAAGGTCATCCCATTTTTAACAGAGCTCCCACTCTTCGCCTTTATTTGAGGACATAGACCACATACATCCATGCCTTGCAACTGGATTCTAGAGCCTTGTGAAAGGAGTTTTCATTGTTTCATTTTATTTCTTTAAGGGAAGTGAAACATAAGGAATACTAAGTGTCGGTTTGATGCTTTAAATTACTGTGAAAGAGTGTAACTTTCCTCTGGTTAACAATCGGAATCAGCAAGATTTGTTCATAAAAAGATAGATGTGGGTAACATCTAACGCAGTGGAGTTTTAGATCTAAGTTCAGCTGATTACATTGTAACTCTCTGATGTCACTCTATTGAGTGTCTTCAGTACAAGATGACAGAGAATTAAGAACCTAGGAAAGATTCAAGGTTAGTTTTCATTTTAACAGGGGGAAAAAAAAACACATCATGATGGGAGTTAAAAGAAATGTTGGAAAATGTTAAATTTGTTATATTCATCTTCTTACTTTTCAAAGTCGAAAGGCAGATGGGTTTCTGCCTGCACTGCTTAATTGGGTTTATCTACTAAGGGTTCTGTGATCCATGCTGAAAAACAGGCCAGTTCCCAAACTGGAGGTCATTAAATTGATGATTCATTCTTACTCTTCTCTAACTGCTACTTTTAAAATAAGTTCTAACTTTTAGACCAATAAGTAAATTATTATAAATCACGTCTTTTGTTTGTTTCTAATGTGAGATGCTATCCAAGGCCTAAATTATCATCAGTGCTTTGAAATGATGAGCTCTGTATGGAAGGCATTGTCCGCATGACACAGCGTGTATACATTGTGAACGTGAAGTTCTTGGCTTAACAAAAAAGGAAAAAAGCAAATTGAAGGTTAGGTCAAGGGAAAAATAGGAAATCTTTTCTCTGAGAAAGAAAGCCTTCCTGAACATAACATTCCCTTTGTTTTAATTCTGGTTCTATAGTTTATGATTTTAATCTGACTAAGATCACTTTTTAGCATAGTTTTACACATAGAATCTTGTGATTATAGCTTGATCATTTAGGTACTTGCAAAAAATCTTCCAAAGCCTGTTTCTCTGAGGGAGCAACTGAAGCTCATAGAGAAAATCAGAATGTCAAGGCCCAGATAACTGTCAGAGAGAACCACATGCCATTTCAACATGCAACACAGATCATTTCACTGCTTTCTTCCATCTGGTGTCCCTTTTAGAAATATAAATTCATCCTTTAAATGGGAGGTGCTTTTTTCCCCCTTTGCTGGTTTTATTAAACAATCCTGCAAAATGCTGGCGTGGTCAGTGACCTCGGAGAGCCGCAGCCCGTGTTCAGCAGAGGCACCTGCTCCCCCTCACGGTTCCGCCTGCCTCCTCCTGTGACGCGCCTGCCCCAGACACACACACAACCTTCTCTTGTCTCTCTTTTCCATCTTCGTGTCACGTTGGCCTCCCCTTTGTTCACCACTACCCCTGAGGTCAGAGAACAGAGATGGAAGGACCTTTGGTTACCCTCTGGTCCCCGTGGCTGGAGGACTGGCTGACAGAGTGATGGCACACACTTCCAGGGCTGGTGACAGCCCCAGATTAGGCAGGAGAGTTCCACCAACTCCCCAGTTGTGACATATGCCCTCTAGGCCCAGAAATTTAAAAGTGGAGTTTGATCTCCTCCAACTCGTTCTGACCCCACCTGGGTAAGCCAGTGAGGGCACAGACAGCGAAGCCTCAGGAAAGGGCTTTACGTGGTGTGTACGGGGGGCAGTCAGAAAAAGGGCTGGGAATTTATCTGGACCTCTGTGCCCCATCAGAGACCAGGATGGCCTGCTCCCGAAAGCCTTCCAGAACCTCTTTACCGACACTCCACTATCCTCCAGCCAGGAACTCAGAGAAGGGAGGATGTGGGAAGGACCAAAGAAGGTATTTTTCTGTCCACTGTTGGCTTCCTTTTAGGCACAAAGGGGAGACACGTACCTTGGTAAATGCAGTGTGAACCGTCACTGAGAACCAGTTTCCCTTTACTGATATTATCCAGTAGAAGGCACAAAGTAATTACAAAGTATTTTCTTCCTAAAATTGATATGGAAAGTGACCTGATTCCAAAATTTTCCTTTCCAGCTAAAATAAGTAGTAAAGATTTCATTGTCCTCTTTATCAGTGGTAGTAGTGACTATGCATTGTTAAGACATAATTTGGCTGGAAATTTCTCCTTTGAAAAGAAAAGTCTAAATTTTTAGTTTCATTGGGACTATAAGAATTGAGAAATGGTATTTTTATCAGCTGTTTACTAGTGTAATTTAAAACTTACCAAATGGTTTTCCTACTGTTTTGTACTTTTTCCATGGCTGATTGCAAATCATATAACCAGGAGATTATGAAATAGAAAGGAAACCTTTAATTACATGTGTCATGACAAGTTGATTGAAGCCGAGGGAAAAATGGCAAACGGCACTGTAAGAGCCAGTCCACATGTAACCCTAGATGGAGTCGTTCACGTGGTGTGGCAATCTAGACGTCACTTAGAACAAAGGCAGAAAAATTGTATGAATTTAATTTAAATACATATGTCTCATTAGGAGCTTATTGACCCAACTTGACAAGCCCGAAGACAAAGTGGAGCCCAGACCTGGAGCACAGAGACTCCTGTCAACCATCACCAATTAAGCAGCTCAGACAGGAGCTCGAGAATTTTTCACACTAGACGAGCATATAGCGTATACATCGAGGTTAAATATTCTAATGAATTCAGACCTCTCAACCTGTCAAGCTTTCTGTGAAACAAAAAGAACCCATTTATCATCTCTGCACTAAAAGGACCCACAAAATCTCAACATGCCTCTCTTGTTAAAATTTAAATACCCCATCAGCACAGATGCAAACTGAGGCTGTCCATGTTTCCAGGGAGACGCATAAAATCTTCCCTTATAATTTAGCCTCTCTTAGGAATGTGAACTCCTCCACACCTGAATTCCTCCCATGGATTGTATGAGGAATTTCTACCTCTAGTTAGTGGACATACATCGATCTGAAAATGTTTCTCATAGTTGAAAAGATGTCCTCTATATAATCTGAAGATATTTTGGATGCATAGTCCACTGAGTTTCCAGAATCTTTTTGTAATGTGTGTGTGTAGTGTGAATCTCCTTTGATTCTTTGCAAGATAGGAAGACTGAACAGGCTATAAATGGGGGTAAAGGCAAATATTCATTACAGACTGAGAGGTGTGTGTAAATAACACATTGCCATTTATCCTCCCAGGTCTGTATGCACGACTAATGACCAGCAAAAATGCTTAAAGGCCCGGTGTTTATTTAGGGAAAGTTCACCTGCTGTGTTATTCCTGGGGGTTCAAGCTTCTGCCCTTGGTGGGTATGCAGTAAATGATTGTTGTTCCGGAGGTTTGTGCTGGTAGTTGAGGATGCTCCATGCAAGGGTTCAGTCGTGGATACTGCATATTGACATCTATGTGGGAAAATACAAAAACACAGAGAAAACAAACACTCCAGAGTCCTTTGGCTCCCTAGTTTTCCCCAGCTGGCACCCCGGATCTCTGGATCTCCCTTCTCTGATGCGCTCTGGGTTTTCCTTAGCCTCCCCTCTGGGAGGGCATGAGAGAGGCGGGGAGGGAGGAGGAGGAGGAGACGAAGGAGGGAGGGCATCAGCACTCCTCGCCCTCATGTTCCTCTCACCCGAGCTTCCAGTCAAGGGATCAGAACTTCTGGGCGAATAGACAGTTCATGGCCCCCAACTCTGTGGACGCTTTACAAAGTATAAAAAGTTGCCACATTTTGTTACCTCTGCATAAGAAAATTCAGTGCAACTAACGATTGTGAATGAAAGAGCTGGCTGTCAGGCTAGTCAGGTATAATAAATGTTGGAGGGAGAGACAGGCCATGCCTGTATAAGATTGAGATCCGGCCTTCTTACCAAAGATCACACAAATTTTCGCTTGATGCCCTGGGTCTGAGAAACCAAGGTCAGAAAAGGGATGAGTAAAGAAAAGAAACTGTTGACGCATGCAGAATCTGCACGGCATCGTTTCACACACAGTCCTGGACCCGAATGCAGCCCCTGTGTTTCTGCCTTCCCCACCTCCTCCGCCATCTTGCTGCCTATAAGTGGACATGGGAAAGCTAGAGGTTGTCCTTGGGCCTCTTAACTGCTATAGAACTCATCATCCTCCTGTCCTTTCTACTCCCTTCCTCAAGTAAAGCCTGTCATTTTCCTGATAACTGTTTTCTTTTACTCTTCCAGAAAAGCTGCATTTACGTTTTATGAGGGCAAAAGTTCAGTCCACACTGCTCATTATCCCTCTCTTGCGGCCTGGTGGAGAGACCTCCCCGGCCCTCCCATTTTGCGGGCATCCACCTCTGGTCACCAAGCCCTTCAGAAAAGGGGCTTCCACACCCTCCCTTGAAGCCTGAGAAATGTTCCACTGATGTTTCCCAAACCACTCTGAAATGACTAACTGGATGTCTGTCATCTGTCTTCTGTCCTTCCTTAGGAATCCGATCATGGGACACAAACCTCATCGAATGCAACTTGGATCAAGAACTGAAACTTTTTGTCTCCAGACATTCTGCGAGGTTCTCTCCTGAAGTGCCAGGTGAGGCTGGTTCGGTGTTAGTCAGCTAGGATCGAGGGGATGAGGAGGCGGGCCATGGCTCTGGGCTCCGTCTGGGCGTCCAGAGACTTCTGCTTATTGCTAAAGGAGCCTTTGTGTTTGTTATTACCAACTAGGTTAGCAAGAAGCCACAGTTTTAGAAAGTCGGCTCTATGTTGTCACTGTGTGGGTTACCTATTTTGTGGATTCTTGTGGGGTTTTTGAGTTCTGGGGTAATTTTTTATTTATATCTCAGTACTCTGAGCTTTTGGATTGCAAACTATGTAAATGTTAATTTTACTCAGATGAAGTTAGGAATACAAATGGATACTCCAGAATCCCACGGCTCACTTCCCTCCCAAGAAAAAGGGAGCTCCCGCACTTTAGAGGAAATAGACACCATCATTTCATCAGTGCGTCTCCCCCTTTTCTTAGTGTGGGGAGAGTTTGAAATTCCAAACTGCTGTTAAAATAGCCTTTCTTTCAGAGATGAAAAAGAATACTACAGAATAATAACAGGTAAGGACACCAAAATTTTGTCATTTGTGAAGCTGCTCTCGCTAACCGGAGCCGCTCTGGGGATGTACTCTGACATGTGCCTCTGGGCCTGGGGTGTGGTCACCCCACCCATCTTGTCCCCTCTTGTGAGTAGTGACCCACTTCTCCCACCTGGTCACATCGGAGGGTTATGGGCAGAGTTGCCAGCCCATAGAGACACCAAACCTGGGGCGTGTTTCTCACCAGCTCTTCCAGTGTCTATCGCAAACATTGTATTGAACTTATTTCTTGAATATCACTTAAATTTTATGTAAAATAGAGAAAATCTTTTTCTATCTACTTGATTTCATCATATGACTGGTAATTTTATGGGCATTGATATAAAATCAGAAATAGGGTTTAGCCTCTTTTTGACTGATGACATCATATTCCATTAGCCTGGCACACACTGAGCTTTGAAGCCACATACAGAACGCCAGCGCCTTCCTGAGTCACACTTGGCTACAGCAGTGTGCCTACGAGACTGCCCCATTCTTCTCTTTGAGTTTGATGTTAGAATAAAATCCCGTCCATTTCAGTTATCAAATGACCTGTAGCTTTCAAGCATGGAATTGAGTGAATGTGCTAAGAAAAACTTAGCAAGAACAGATTCACTGAAAGTTAAACTTGCTGCAAAGGCATGTGGAAAATCTGCTCTTAAGTAACTTTGCAGCGAGAAAAGTGATCCCGATACTGTGAGACAGCGCGTGCTTTGCTGAAGTGAAGGTACAGTATGTGGTTGTTCTCTCATTATTACTGTGTTGCATTTTTATGTCTTGCACATCCCCATAACTTCTAAAATCATCTCACAGAAAGAGAAATAAGGGAAGTACCCTTTTCCAGCAAGTATGTTTCCAAATGTAAAATTGAAACTTCCATCCTCTCCCTGTGGGTTGCTCTGGCTTTCCTACTATGACTGTTTGCAAGGCTACGTGTTTTTTTGGTAAACAAATCCCATAATTCCCACTTGTTCGTTCACACTTTGACTGACTTTATAGAATGACAGCTGTGCTTTGCAAAATGAAGGGCTGCAAGAATTGCTAAAGAATTAACCATTTTTGGAGCCCTAAAATGCTACTTTAGCCTAATGTACCCATCCCCCTACTTTTCCTGCCATCACCTGGGATGAGGACTGGCCACCTACCCACTGGCATCAGGGCTGTGCCAGCTCTGTGTCCAGAGACCCTCCCATTCCTGCCCACCCCGAGAAGGACAGATGTGATGACCTCCCCTCGAGCCTGTGAGTGCACCATGCAGGGCCGGCCTTGCCTCTGTGAACTGAGCATCTGAACTGAGCCCGGGAGTGATGCCCCAGGGAGGGGGCATCAGGGGGAGTGTGCAGAGTGGCGTGAAGCTTCCTAACCAAGGCTGCAAGCAAGGAGGAAAGCGCGTGTCAGACTCAGCTCAGGAAGTCAGTGTGTTTTAGAGAGAAGAGATGTTTGCCAGAGGACAAGGATGCAAAACTGGGAGGGTGGGGATCAGAGGATGATCGCTGGGCTGGGCCCAAGGAAGCCTTTAGCTTCTGCGGAACAGACTGGAGGGTTTATGGGAAAATTTGAAGTCTGTTTGTCAGTGAGTCCAAGGCTGGTGGTCTCTTCCCCACTCACTGGGATTCCGGAGGAGCTAAAGCCTGTGCCTCAAGCCCCTAATATGGAGTCAGCTGACCCTCTGCATTTAGAGTTTCAAGCTCCTAAGTTAACTGAGAGGCAAGGAACAAGATGAAGGATGGAGCCTCTGAAAAATAAAGCCATTCATTCAGTCAGTTAAAAACACTTAAATAGCACCTACAGTGAGCCAGGCGGTGGGGGAGGGGGGCGGTGAGCACTCAGCGACGAGCGACCCAGACGTGTCACCACTTGGTTTGCGCTCTTCTTCCTGTAAGAGGAGGAGCAGGTGTCTGCATCAGATCCAGGCGGAGTTGGTTTTGTCTTGTTTCGTTGAGGCGAGCAGAGTTGTAGTGACATGTCCGTGGTTTCCCTGGACACAAGGAGATTAGGAGCTCGGTTGCTCTCGTATCTGTTTCACGTTCATGGTGTTACAGCTGTGTTGTCTTGAAGAACTGGTGGTCCTAGTGAAAGACTGGCGACAGCCTCCCATGCAGCTAACAGCTTGTGCAGGTGGCACAACCAGGTTGTGCGTTCATACTAGGTTTTAAATATGGTTTGAGATTCAATTTACCTATTTCTTCAGACTTGCATCTCGTTCCAGACCACTCTGAAAGGTTTACTCATCTGGAACAAATATCTTTGGAGCAGGAACCTGGAATGTGATGCTTTCTCTGCAGAGGGCGGGAGTTGTAGAGTATGAATGGTGAGCTGGTGGGTCCCCCTGTTCCCTGAATGTGCGCCCTGGGCTGACTAAGCCCTCCCCAGCTCTGGCACACTGTAATTCTTGGAATGGTTCTTACTATAATTCTTACTGTAGTTGTTGGGATGGTCAGTCATCCAGGGCCGGCTTACTGTCTCAAACCTGTTTCAGCGTTGCTTTCCCTCCAGATCCTTCCACGCATGGCTGCTGTGTCCTGGCAGGTCTCTGCTGACTTGCCCTGAGGGAAACCATTCCTGGCCACATCTAAGCTGGGCTCAGGTGAGACCAGTTGTCTTGAGGGAAAAGGCTAGGTTCTTTCATGAACACTCCCCAGTCTTTCACACAAGGGAAAGCTCCACAATTGAGGCTTCCCAAAATAGAGCAATAGCCTTGTATTTTCTTATATTGATGAGTTCAAAGCCTATGATACAATTTTTATTTATGCGTTATAGCATGTTATTTGTACCTCATTCATGTTGGAAGAGAGTCATTTTTACAAGTCTCGCCACAAGAGCAGAGCGAGGCTTGCCGTGCCGTGTGGAGTCTGTTTCTTTCTTCCCTAACTTGCCTCTAGGTCCACCTGCACAGACCCGTGGAGGAGCATCTCCTCGGGCTTACGGGACGTGCTCCTGATCATCTCTGTCAGACAGACAGACATTTCAAAACAACAAATACAGACCGTTCCCAGGGCAGGGGCGCCAGAATGGAAATTAATTCCAGTTTTCATTTCGTTTTGCCACTTCTTTGTGCCTATTAAAATAATTAACATTTTTTGGTAACCCAAATCCACACCAGCAGCATAGCACAATGATTAAGAGTGCAGAGTCTGGAGCCGGACAACCTCTGTTTGATCCTTGCTCTGACATTTATTTACTGTGGGATCTTGGACAAGTTACTTAACTATTCTGGGCCTTAGTTCTGCTGTTTGTAAAATGGGGACCTTCACTTCTACCTCAGAGGTTTCCTGAGCGTCAAATGAATTAATGGGTGTAAAGGTCTTCAAACAGTGCTTGTCATGTGGTAAAACGATAAACGTAAGCTAGTATGAATGTTGTCTCCCTTGTTGAAATCTATTTGACTTGCATATTTGGTCATGGTTACTATCTATGGGGAATAGTGGCTTTAGATATTGGCTGGCTTCCTTTTTGTAGTAATTTTTTTAGTTTGTATTAAAGATGTTTCTCAGAGAATCAGTTGCCTCAGCATTGTCAAGATGCACATAGCTGCTGTTATGTGTAGAGGCAGTAACTTTCTGTGAGTGAGCTTAGTAAGGTCCTTGGGTGTGAGAGCGAAAAGGAGATGATACAGGAAGGCACTGGCCCCGCAGGACCTTGGGGTGGGGCTGCAGACCGTTTGCACAGTGCTCCTGCTGGGGCCCACTCGAGGATGCTGAGTGGGTGAGGGTGCTGGCCAGCTTTCTCCTGTGGTCATCCATCCATGGTAACCTCTGCCCCTCTCTCCTACCACTAAGGTCCCTCTTCTGCCCGCCCCCATCAACAAGTCACTCTGCCGGTGTTCAGAAACTGAGATTTCTGGTGGTTTATCTTCTTAGTCAACTGAATAAGTAGTAAGACCTTGGCACGTTTGCATTCTGTCACTAATTTTATAACTCCTGGTCACGTTCACAAAAATCTTAGTACGGTGGGATTGATTTTGTAATGTGTTGAAGAACCCAAGCCTCTTCCTCAGAAGATAAACAAACCACAGCTGAGCGTCGTGAGATTTGTGCTGAGTGATTGCTGAAAATATATGACCTCGAGATTGGGTTTTGATGCAGAATTCAAATCAAGCCCTTTGAATGTAAGTCATGTGGATCCTCCACTCCCTTTGACATTAATGTGGCAAAGTTTTACAATATTTGCCGATAGAATGATAAGAAAATGCTAAAATGCCCTTAGAAAAGATCTAAGAATATTTTTAGTCATCTTCTTCGTCTGTCTAGACTTGCGTGTTTAGTCTGTCATCGTACAGAATTATAGCTTAATTGCATGTGCCTCGCATGCACCGACTTTATGACGGTGGGTAATGAGTGTGTCCCAGCCCTGCGCTCACCCCGTAAACAAGAGAGCTCCCAAATAGAGGTTCAGCTGCACGCAGGATGCTGACCTCACGCCGGGAACCTGTGATTTTAGAGGCGAGCACGTGATCCCCGTGTTTTCTCTCTCAGGTGCCCGTGCACCGGTACAGGCCCTTGCCCACATGCCCATGTGGTTCATCTTTTCTTACATCATCATCATCTAAAGTTATGGGAGGAATCCTGGTATTAGAAGAAAACGACAAACAGGGAGCCTTATTTCTGTTCGAGTAACCAGACCTCTGTTTAACGTCAATGCCGCCTGCCTGGGAAGGGGCTCCCATTTTAATGCAAATCACCCTCCTTTCTCCCACTTACCCCTGCCCTCAGTCTGCCTTGCCAGCAGCGATCCTCAGTAATGAGCTGCCCTCCCGCTCCCATTCACGGTTGCAGCCTGAGCAGCAAACTGCCTGGTGGCCCCACCCGAATTCTTTTGAAACAGTGAAAGGGCCAGACTTTCCGAGGAGAAGGACCAGAATTCTGTAGTGTGTGTAACACGAGGCGGGGTGCCTGCGAGGTTTACATTTTGCTCCATTTTGAAATGTGGGGATTCTTTATATCCATAGATCCTCACACCAACGTGATTTTTTTCTGGCGCAGGTGTCGCCGGCAGAGAGTAATAAAATGGCGCTTCATTGCCATGTTCATGCACGTTCATTCCTCAGGGTGGTTAATGATGGCTCATTCAGACCACCCTAGAAATACCTATTCATCTCACTTTTTTTTTAAGTGTAAAAAGGATGTTTACTCTGCCGGCTGTAATGGCTCTCAGGCGGTCCCTAATGGGCACTGTGGAGCCACTCAACAGAGACACATAGGCAGGGAAGTAGCAGAAAATTGGCTGCCTGGGCCCAGGAGCCATTTTGGGGACTGTCAGTCCTACCGTTAAATTCACCTAAGTGTGTTGCAGAACAGCCGCCAACATTGCCAACCAAGGACAGCATCTCCTGCTGAAGGTCAGCTCCGTCTCCATTTCCAGAGACCAAAGAGAGCCCGCGGCTTTTTGCTAGTGGAGTTGTTGTTGTTGTGTTGTTTTTGAAGCACACGACAACAGCAGCACACTCCCGAGCAGCAAAGTCCCTGTACTTTTACTGCCTGCTTTTGGGTTTTCTCCCGGGGGCGTTTTGTTCAGCATTGATGGAAGCAGCTGGAAGTAATGGTGGCAGGTGAGGAATAAAAGCATAAACGAGTAGATTTCTTTAAAAAAGAAATCAAATACTGTTTTTGAGCATTTATTAATAAGCAAGGAATTGTAAAGGGACATGTGGAAGAATGAGGTCTCCCCACTGTTTATAATTTAGTTGGGAAAATAAGTCATTCATAGCTTTTAAAAAACGCTAACAAAGAGTGTTTTCTTAATTTACAAACTGTGAGAGAGACAGAGACAGACACACACAGAAGAAGAAAGGGGGAGATTTACTCAGATTCCTAAAGAGGACAGAGGGAGAGAGTGGAGACCATTTTGCGTGTTCAGCCACAGACGAGTCACAATGACAAAGGTTCCCCAGGTACCAGCAGCTCCCCCAGCTGCAGCCCGGGACTAATTAAACGGTACCCAGGCAACCAGCAAGCATCCCGCGCCCTGCTCCAGAGCTCACGCCTTTTGTTTCCTGTCTGGGGTAATTTCTACTGCAAGTGAAGTCAGATTTCCTTGGTCCTAGAGAAATGTGAGAAAGAAGCGCCCCTGGGGAAGGACACGTAACAATGGACACAGGGACTGGAGAAATTAACATGCGCACAAGACAAAAATCATGTTATTTTAATAAACTACTCCAGCCTGTGTTAAAGACTTGCCTACAGTCAGGACTTGGTGAGATGACCATTTATAGAAAATCCAACTGGAGTGTTGACATAGGATTTAAAGATGAAGTAGTCTAATTAACTGCGCACACTCGGAGCCTAGGGAGGGTGGGGTTGATTCTGTGGCGCCTCCCTGTAGCTGCACCACACACCGCTTTAGACACTCAAACTGAGGCTGCCTCTCAAGATTGCCTTGTGGGGTGAATTGCCTGAGGGGTTGAGCTAGGTGTGCACATCCCAGGACTGCCTTGGTTTGGAAAGACCTCCGACCCTGCCCTTTGCAGCCCTTTCTTAATCAAACAGGTTTTTGTTGTAGGCGATGAGTAAAAGAGGCACAGTGGAGCATTTTGGACGAAATTCAGATTCCTGGTTTGCATCTCACCTGGATAGTCTGGGGAGGGAGCTCCGCCCCCTGAGGGAGCGCCATGTTTCCAGCACACCCTGCCCAGGGACACTGCTCCATGTAGATGTTGCTTTTTGGTCCTGAAATGTCAGTCCGTGGAAATGTTACATTTGGGGAAGGTAACGATAGCAATAAAACTAAAGATGGAATGAATTCTGCAACCCAGGCCAACAGCGCTGTCTTGGTGCCGAGCTGCTCAGCCATTGTGAGCAGCTGCTATCTGCCTTCGGGACTCTCACCTGGAAGTTTTGATGATTGTGAACGACTGTGAAACAGGTGTGAAAACTGCTTTTTGGAGCTCTTCCCCTTTTGATGTTTGTGTGCATGCATGTGAGAGAGAGAGAGAGGAGAGAGATGGGGGCTGGGGGATGGATGGATGCCTGATCAAATTCTCATCCGTTGGAAAGGAGATCATCTTTTCACATTATATGGTGTACCTTTTTAAAGGTACCCTATTATCAGCCAATCTGTCATTAAATATTTATGTCGAAGTTCCTGCCGCAAGACACGGTCGCGTTCCAAGTGCTGTAGGCTGTAAGGAGAGGTGTAAGAAATCCTGGCTGAGGGTTGTTTGCACTTGAGCGTGGAAGTATGACAACTGACAGAGCGAGTTAGTGTAGCATGTGTCCAACGAGAATTTCGCAGGAGGATCCTTCTGTAAATTCTGTTTGTTTAGGCTATTTTTAAAAATATACACGCATAAAAAATATGTACTTAAATCATATTATCTATTCGAACTGATGCATAAATACAACAGATCAAATGGGCTGGATTCTCTTTGTGACCAAGGAGTTTTGGATCCAAACTGAATTAATTATTCTGTAGTTTGGAGCTACATTTTCAGTTAAGTCCTTTAATTGTGAAAAGACTGAGTTGCTGTTGTAAGGATTGACCCCTCTGAAAGCAGGTGAGGACGGAACTGCTGAACTGAATGTATAGTCTTGATTCAGGATGGTCTTTGTTGCTGAGGGCTGGAAGCTGTCCCTTGGCAGCCTCTGCAGCCACTTGGGAGAGATTGTGAAAGTGACAGTTTTTATGGAAATAAATCTGAGTAATTGGTTCCCTGCCCCGAGGCAAGGACGGTACTTTGGGAAGCGCTGATTCAGCTGTTCCCACATCAGGGGAAGCAGCGAGGGGAGGTGTCTCCAGCTGCTTCCCAGGACCCTCCCTCCCAGAGTCCTGGAAGCCTGACCTAAGGCAGCACCTCTGGCCACACCCGAGGCCATCGTTGCCCACGTGGCCCCTCGAAAAATTGCTCTGAGGCCTTTCCTCTCCTGCAAAGAAAGGGATTAGACTGTATCAGGGCATCTGAAACGTTGTCGTGCCAGCCGTTAGTTCTGTAAAACAGTCATAGATAGTCAGTGGGAAGGAATTCCGTGGGGAAGTAAGTCTGGGAACTGTGGCATCCTAGATCTTATTTTTTGAGGAGCCATAAAGTGTGTAACTGCATGTAAATAAGCCTGTTTAATTTCGTATAACCATAAATTTCCCCACCATATTTGACTAGTCACTTCCACCACCACTCTCTCACAGGGACCTAGATTTCTCTAGAACACAATTTGGGCAAGGATGGACTAAAGGAATCTCAGTCCCTTCAAGTTTGTATATTCCATGACACCACGAATTTTTACTAAATTGTCTCATTACTGAAATGTCGAAGGGAACTTGTCCCATTCTCTGTCGAGCTTAAAATGTTTTTTAATCCAGGTTTTAAAATATCAACGAAAGAGTTTAGTTTAGAAAATCTGCCTTTCCCATCTGCTAGGATTATTAGTTTTGGGGGAAGATGCACAGCTTTATGACATGCAGGCTGACTTCCCAGTTTGGGAATTCTTGGCCCTTGGCTTTTTCCATCTGTCTTTACCTTACAGACAGACCAAACAAGACAAAACTTAACCCAGTTTGCACAGTGCCAAACACCTGCATGGAAAGTATTTCAAAAGTCAAATTCATGAGTGTTTTATCTAAGTAATGCCAAACAGGAAATAGCTACATTTTTTCCACTAAAATTAGAGCTTCCCCCTTGACGTTTTGGTACTGCATTGAGCCTCAGCTTAGTGACTTATCCTCAGATCTTTGGGAAGAGGCTGAAGATTGAAGTTCACGAGTTCTGGGGATCATCTGCAGGTTGACTGTGTTAAAAGTGCCAGGTACATCGTTTGTTATGGGTCATCGAGAACGGCCTGTATTTAAATAAGCATGATCAGCCCGGCGTATCTTGTCATGTGAACCATCAATTATCACAACGTCGCTTAACAAGGTGGTACATGCTATGAACGCCCTTGGGAAGCAGTGTTCAAATCAAATTACTGACAGCGTGCACCTTGCATGCGAGTCGTCATTATCAGAAAGCTGTGATTATCTGGAAGGAAAAGTGATTTTTATGGTAATGCAGCATATGATTGACTAGTGGTGTCTAATACCTTTAAGGTAACAATTTCAATTTGTTCGATCCCTAGTTCAATCTTGTTTGCAAAAAATGTTTAATTCACTCACTACAACCTAGACGTGATATTTATGGCAAACCTTACAAAGTGTCTTAAAAGCTGAATGAAATAGTCTATGCAGGATAACAACATTAATGATAATATCTCTATGGGTGAGAAGAATGGTGGTCTGGCTAATCAAATATTCTAGTTAATAGAGAGCCGCCCATAATTCCTGGTGGGGTTATTATTTTTTAAGTTTCAGAATCCAGTGATGCAGTCCTTGCTTTTATACTTACACCTCAAATTTATCAAATTGACCTGGGATTCCTAAATCGAATTTATACGTTAGCCCAGGATATATTTAAACTAATTATAGAAAACATGCACTTAGAAATCTGGCATTCCTCCTTTCTCCGAAATGGACTGATATTTTCAAAAAGAGTTTTTAAAAAAGAGGTATTGCCCTCCTTGGGCAGATGCTAGTGTTCATTTTATTGAGGCCTAGGCCGGAGAGGTGCTCCACACAGAACACACCTCGTTACCACCCATTTGGAACCTTAACCCAGGACACCCTAACGGAATCTCCCGTGGATGGTTCAGGAAGGAAGCCCTGTGCCTCAGGTCCTCACCACGAACGTGAGTGGTCACTCCACTGTCAACACTGTCTTATTTTTGCTCTGTTGTTTTACACATGGAACAGAGACTAGTGGAGCCTTTGGAATAACATTCCAGCCTATAAATATAAACGAAATAATTTGGCAAATTGACTCACTCCGGGGTTGTCTAGAAATATGACTGCATCATCAGATAGAAATTTCCATTGCTGGAATCCTTTAGCCAGCAAATGGATTTTCTATGCTTGCTAAGCAGACTCATCAAAAATATGAAACTAGTTACCCCAAAAAAGCTCCAATGTACAACTTAAAAAGAAAGAAAAGAATAAAACAACCAACCAAATGAAAACCTTCGAATGAGAAAAATGGAGACCAAAGAGCTTGAATCAAGTAACCGCTTGTCGTTGTCAGTGCCCTCGAGTGGACTCCGGCTGCCAGCGGCCCCGTGGACAGCAGAGTGGAGCCCTGCCTGGTCTTTTTGTGCCATCCTCTCACCTTCTAGTGAGACAATGCTTGGCTGCTATTTATAGGGTTTTCATGGCCAATATTTTCGGAAGTGGGTGGCCAGGTCCTTCTTCCTGGTCTGTCTAGTCTGGAAGCTCCACTGAAACCTGTCCGCCATGGGTGACCCTGCTGGCATTTGAAATCCCAGTGGCGTAGCTTTCAGCATCACAGCAACAGGCAGCCACCACAGTGTGACAACCGACAGACAGGTGGCATGGTTCCCTGGCCAGGAGATGAACCCTCAGCCAGAGTGCCAAATCCTAACCACTAGGCCACCAGGGCTGGCTCAAGTAGTCATAGGGCTGGATTTTTTAATCTTTGAGGATTCTAACTTTTCGGAAATGGCTTTTTCCCAATTGTAACTGAATGATAAGAGAAAAGGAATATGATTATTCTTAACTATAGGTCTGAGGGAGCTTTAGGAACGACGCTCCTTAAAGAGCCTTGAGGCAGTGCCTGGCACCCAGTGCCGGCTTCCTATGAGTGTGACAATGAATGATGAGGTGTCGTGGGTTGGAGAAATTATAATTAGCTCTTAGATTTGAAAAATAAGCTGCATAAGAAATCTGGAAATTTGTAGTGATTATTTATATTGCAAACAATTTCTTTATTACAGATTTCCTGTACACATCAAGGTGTGGCAGAATGTTTATTTACAAGCTCCCAATTGCTTTCAGAGACGTGGCAACCTAGAAGCTCTGGTTGAGAGCGGTGTCTGGAGAAGCAATGACAGAGCCCTGGGAGGGAGGGCGTGGGGGTAGAAGGTCTGTGCTCTGCTCCCACCTCTACTGCTAAGTAGACCTGCGCTGTTGTGGACAAAGTATTTAGCATTTATGAACGTCAGTTTTATGATCTCTAAGGTTCCTCTTATATTTAATATTCTGTGATATAATATCAACCCATAGTGAAAAAAAGTCATTCAAGTATTTTTAAAAAGTGGTTTACTGCAAAATTGATAAGCATGGCTAATGTGTAAAGCCACGAAGGTGTTGTTTGCATAAAGTTCTTTGGAATTCTTGGGATATGGTGACTTGCTTGGCTGAACAGTGAATGAAAACGTGTCCACTCAGGCCACGCCTTCCACAAGTATGTATTGCTCGTCTTATGGGCTCTGGTACTGTGTCAAATACTGAAGTAACAATAATAAGCAGAATAAATAAACCCACAGTCGCGGCACGATCTCCCACAGAGCTCTGAGTCAAGGTACGGAGGCAGACATTGATCAAATAGTCATACAAATATGTATGGCCATCGGTACTGAGCACCAGGGGAGAGAATAGGGTACTGTATAAATATGTAAAAGAGGAAACCGACCTAGTGAGGGGGAAAGTGAGAGAACTTTAGAGCTGAGATTTGTGACGAATGCTTTTAATTTTATATTTAGGACATTGGATGCTGTAGTTGTTTCCCTTTTAATGAAACGTTGGCATATCAGCCTAGCCTTACAGGTTCTGAAGTAGCCAGATATTTCTTGAGTTCCACTGGGATCAGTGTGAGGTTACAATGGCACATTTCTTAGGAAATAGGAACAATTAAATGGACATGATTTAAAAATATTTCTATGAAGATATTGCCATTCTTGTAAGGATTCCACTGCTTTGCTCTGAGTTAAGCATGAAAGTAAGAGAGCACTACCTGGATATTCCTTGGCCTCTTAATAAGCATGGGATTAATTACAAATTTGCTGGTTTGCAAAAATCCCGAAGGTAGAGAAGTGAAGCAACCAAAATTCCTGGGTTCGGATTCGCGGGTTTGTGTTGTCACGTGACCTGTGTGTTAGACCGGTCGTCTCTTACTGTTTTCGTTTTTCTAGACCAGTTATAAACACTGTCTTGCATCGCATTTCTGGTCATTTGTCATCTGTCGTTTACCTTCTGGTTTAAATGTCCACATGTCCTCTTCCACGGCCGTTGATGTCTTGGCCCCACCTGATGAGGTATCTGAAATCTCGCCTTTTGCAAGTAAAAATGCTTCTTCTTCAACCTGGAGGATGTTACTGAAGCAAGTAACCCATGTAGTATTGGAAACCAGCGCCCCTTATTGGAAAAGATGACACCTGACGTCACCACGCAGGCTCTCGTGGAGGAGCCTTTCTGGTTCTGTGTAGGGTTTTGCTTGAAGCTCTTAAAAAGCAGCTGCGTGAGAGGACTTCGCTCCATCATCTGCTCACGCCCAGATCTCGGCTACTCTCCCCGCTCCATCTGAAATCAAAATGTTGTAAAGAAATGACCAGATAGAAGGATTTTTCATTAACTTTTTTCTGAAATGCTCTGAACCTTTCAGTCTGCAGATGTCGGTCTTTTTCAGGTAGCAAAGCTCTTTTCCACGTGTTTTTTCATTGTTTCTGTTCCTGTTCTGATTGCGGCCATAAGAATATGTGTCCTTTTTATACTAGCACTGGCTCTGTCCCCCTCTGTCTCATCATTTTCCCTTGGCTCTCTCACGTGTTCGAGGGGAGCTCCTCACGCTGCCCTGTACATCGCTGTCAGATGCAGATTTAAATTCTGTAGTTGCGTTTTGTCTTTCCTGGAATTCTTTTGTTGATTCCACTGGCTTCTTTTTAAATCTCTGCCTGGAATTCAACCCACTCTGTTTTTGTTGTTCTCTGTCGTTTTGGAGAGACCATGTCTGCCGTCTTTTGTAGATACGAAGCATCATTTTCTAAAATTGTCTTTTGTTCCCTATAGAAAGTCATTTTTTTTCTTAAAACATTGTCACCTGAGCTAACAACTGTGGCCAATCTTTTTTTTTTTTTTCCTGCTTTATCTCCCCAAATCCCCCCTGGTACATAGTTGTATATCTTAGTTACGGATCCTTCTAGTTGCAGCATGTGGGACACCGCCTCAACGTGGCCTGACGAGCGGTGCCATATCCGCGCCCAGGATCCGAACCAGCGAAACCCTGGGCTGCCACAGCGGAGCACACAAACTTAACCACTTGGCCACGGGGCCGGCCCCTAGAAAGTCGTTTTTAGAGACAGGGTTTTTCCACGAAGCCTCAGGACGATGCTCTTTCTTCCATGTGCTGCAGAATCTTTTCGAAGGTCCCGTTTTTTCTATTTGTTCTCTTCTCCTTATCTAGGGCGGGGTCTGTCTGGGCTCAGCTTTTGCTACCAGGTGGGTCTGCAGAGACTCCCTAGTGATTTGCTGCCCCCTCGGGCGCCAGCAGCCTCACCCTCTCATAGCTAGAACCCGAAGTCGGATGCAGCTGCCTCTCCCCGCCCTGTGTCGTGGTCCAGCAGGCTTTCCTTTGGCGTGGGATGCTGGCCTGGGAAGAGATGCCTCTGACAGAGAATTAGATGCGACCTGCAGGTCTTTGTACAAACGAGACGTGAGGAGGCCCGTGTACTGGCATGTGCTGCTCCGCACGTCCTTCCTCTCAGCTTCGACATGCAGGGCTTTTCCCGAGAGACCGCTCAGTTCAGGTTGTAATGCAGGCCGGCAGTTTCCCTCTCTCCAGCCCCGTCTCTGCCAGGTTCTGAGGTGAGGGGTGGAGGGGGTGGGGCAGTGGTGGCGAACCGAGACCTCTTTTTCTGGCCTTTGCATCCTAGATGTTGGGGCAAGTGTTTGAAGAGCGACTCAAAACCTTTCCCACCCTCTCTGAGTCCTGCAGAATGGGGAAGGCTGCGGCTCAGGAGCCAGAGGTCCCAAGTTCAGACACCAGGTCTACCTCATGCTCAAGCTCTCTGTGCCTCAGTTTCCTCATCTGTAAACCTGCTTTACAGAGGATTAGTGAAAGTTTAGCAGCTAAAGGACATGTAGAGCCCTGGGCGGCTGAGGGGCGAGGGGCGGCACACGCTGGGTGCCCCGTGAGTGATGGCTCTTGCTGGGAGTCAGACTTTTGCTGAGGTGGAGCGTGGGTTCAAGAGTGTTCGAAAACATGTATTTCAATTCAATTTGGTGCAGTTCTTTCTCCCCTCAGAGCCCCTCTCCCCCCGCCTTTCAGCATATGGCCAACCCTTTACTTTAAATCAGCATGGTCAGTTTTTCTGGTTTTGTGTATTTTCATGCATATTTCAAAAATTCATCAATTTGGATAAAGATATATTAGGCTCTTCTGTTCTGCCACCAGATTAACCCACCAGCTTTCCTACTTCCAACTCAAAGAGTAATTAAATGATATAATCTTCATTTGTGAAAATCTGTAATGCTTGTAGAATGTGGTCCATTTTAGCATCCTGGATACGTTTCAAAAAATCATGTTTTTAAGAGAGAATTACACGTCATTTGTACAAAACAAATTCTCTGGTAAACTTGATTGGTTCCGTGCTAAACAGCATACCATTCTGATTCTAAATAATGTGCAGATATTTGGTGGTATAAACCCATAGTTTGCTTTACCAGATATGTTGTCTTTTTAAAAAACATTTTTAGATAAAAGTGCTTTAAAAAAAAACAGAAGAAGAAAATCTTAGTTATTGATTAATGCTTTCACCCTGCAGTTCAAGGAAATGACTGTGAAATGTGAGCCAGGCAGGGAAAGCTGCTTCATCTTGATGTGATGTTCAGATGGCCTGTAGCATTTTCTCCTCTATACAATCTACGGTATTATTCAACCATAATTTGTTCGGTTATAGTTTCTTTATAGCGCTATAAGTTCTCTCTACTTGAGGTTCTGGAGAGCCAAATATTTCCATTTCTCTTTGTCTAGTCAGGACTTCACAATTTCAGAAGTCTGTGGGACTCCCTCTCTTCTTTGTGGGTTGTGGGAGGTCTCTCCCCGACACGTGTAGCTTCCACTGGAAGCAGCCATGTTCGTGGTCGTCACTGTGAAAACCCTGGGCATCATGGCTTTGTTTTCCCCCTCTGGTTTCTGCGTGTTTGTGAGTGGGAGTTTTACGTGTGTGCTGTCGTCCTTTGTGACACTACTGTTTGACTTGGTTGGATGAGAAAAATGCGATTTTATTTAAATGATCACTTGGGGATATAGAGTTTGCAGCAGAAAATGGAGCCTGAATCCTGGCCAGGGTTGTCTTTCGATTTCTGCTTCTTTTATTGTCACAGCAAGACCCTGCTACCGCATGCGCGGGTCCCACTGTGTTCCTGGGGAGGGCCCCGTGGGCAGGCCTTGCCGGCACCTTGAGGCCACCTCCCTCGTCCTGTGTGTGAAGCCTGCAATTACAGCAGACACTGCGTTGTCCCCAGCTTCTGTGGAGGGATGTCACTGCACATCAAACAGGGGATCAGCGTGAAGAGAGAAGTTCTGCTGACACTTTTATTTTCCTTGAGAAGAATTGGGTTTTATTTCATTTTGTCGCCGGGAACTGTTGTCTTACTTCGTAGGAGAAATTTTTAAAAAGAAAAAAAACCCAAGAAAGTCTTGAGAAAGCAGGAGCAGACCTGTGCTGCCTGCATGAATGGAGTGTGCTCTGCAGCACCCCTCTGTCCATTAGTCAAAGAGCCCAGGACACAAAGCATGCCTGGGAAGTCTGCTCCTTTAAGAGCATCGTTCTTCTCAAAGCCCACAATGGCCTGGGCCCTGCTGCAGAGAATGTCCCTGAAAAAGGGGAGCAGACACTGTGGCCAGGGCTGGGTGGGGAGGGGTGCAGGCGGCTGGCCCCGCTGACCTCTGAAATGTTTCTGTTTCCTGATGGCGTTGATGGAGGAGGTCTTAAAGTCTCATTCCTTATATCTTAGGGTACAGCTCTTAGCTCCCTTCCCATCTGAAAAATTAACCAGTCCATCAGGGAGAGACCCGATGGCAAAGATGCTTTGAGCCCAAAGCTGGGTCCATGGAAGAACATAATTTTTACCAGTCATTTCCAGCTCCTCCAACAAAAATAAACATAGGAAGAAAATCATGGTCAGATTTGGGGAAAGGGAGTCCTGTCCCCCTTTGGAGCAGTCTTCCAGTAACTGCGTCAGAAGAGCTGGGTTCAAGTGCCAGCTCTGTGACCTTGGGGACCTGACCTGCTCTGAGCCTCAGTTTGTCCGTCTGTACAACAGAGGTAATTAGCAATAGTGCCGACACCTCACAGGGTTGTGCCTGCTGCCTAGCAGCTGCTGGGTTTCATCTCCCAAATTGTTTCCTTTCAGAAAACAGGCTAGTGTCCGAGGCGACCTTATCACTCCAGTGAGTGAAGCTGGCAGATTCCGCTTCCCTTGTCTTTCCCATTTTTGTTGGCGTCTTGTGGACACAGATGAGGGAACTGGCCATCGCAGGTCTGGGTCCCCCCGGGGAGTGGGCCCGGGAGCTGTGAGATCTGGGTCCTTGGAGGAGGCAGGTTTTGGGATTTCAGTCTTTTTGAATTTTGCCAAAGAACCGGAGGGATTTTTAAAAGTCCCACAGATTTTTCTTGGGAGATTTTCAAACCCGTCTAAAGTTTCTCAGTTCTCCATGTTTGGACGCCAGAACTTTCTTAGCCTCCACCTTCTTTGGAACAGAGTTGTCCCGTGAAGAAGGATGAGTCCAGTCCGTATCAGGCCCTCCTGCCAGGGGATCAGTTTCCATCCCGATCGCCCTGGGCCGTTCCATTTCCACTGTTGTTTTGTTACTTCTCTTGCCTCGTCTGAGTCCTCAGGTCCCATTACCTAGCCAGTTGTTGCTTATTGGAGTGATATTTTTGCACTAAGGTTCTGAGTCTCCCCTGGGTTTGACCAGAATCTTCAGTCACAATTCTTCACGGTCAGGGTGTTTGGTCATCTGGTTGGAAGGAAACCCGGGGGTGCCAGGCTCCGTGTGAGTGTTCTAGGAAGGACCAGGCCATCTGAATCCCCTGTCCCGTTGCCCTCTCGTGGAATGAGGAGAAGGGAGAGGCGGATCTGTGCTGAGCACCTGCCTGCTGTGTAAGGTGCGGCTTGCTGCTCTAGACGCACCTGCGTGTGTGTCTCCCAGTCTCCCCCAGCTTCTCTCCTGGTTTTGTGGACACTGTCACTATTTCTCCTTCCACTCTAGCACCCTTGGGTTATCTGAAGTACAGGACAGCTCTCATACCACAGGTCCCTGGATGAAAATGCAATTCACAGGAAACCTATGACAGGCGGGAAAGCAGCAATTGCTTTTAGAAGCTGAAATCGCTGCCTGCAGATGGCCAGAAGCTCTCTTCCCCGGGTGGCCGAAGGGTCGTCTTCCCAGTGCCTCTCGTGTGTCCTCTCCAGGCTCTCAGCATGGCCGTCATCCGTGGCCTGTCCTTCTTTGTGGCTTTGGTTCTCTGGGATCATTTAAAATCCGTTCTCCAGCACCCCTCCTCTCCACCCCCAGACCTCATAGCCTAGATCATAGGAAAAGGGGGTCATACATTCTCAGTTGCTTTTCACTGGGGGATGTAATGGTTTCACTCCTACCCTCTGTCAGACCCTGCTCCGAATCAGAGCTGGCCCGATATTCTGTTCTCTCTACTTGATTTTTGGCCAACCACTCCCTTCCCTCACAATCAGAGTATGTTCTTGGGTTGTTTTATAGCCTCCTCTGATGATAAACTACAAACTTGTAAAGTGTGTACTGAGTCCAAGTCAGCCTACACAGGAAATCTTGTCCACGGGTTGCTAAGTTGTGTGAATCTTTTTTTTTTTTGGCAAGGGTAGTGTGACAATTTATTCCATTAAAATTTGTGGGGCCTGGCCTGGCGGCATAGTGGTTAAGTTCGCGTGCTCCATTTCGGCAGCCTGGGGTGCACAGGTTCAGATCCTGGGCACGGACCTAGCACCACTCATCAAGCCATGCCGTGGTGGCATCCCACATAAAGTAGAGGAAGACGGGCACAGATGTTAGCTCAGCGACAATCTTCCTCACCAAAATAATTATGAACTCAGTTTTGAGCGTTTTACGTTTGGTCATTACAAGTTGTAGAGAGATGCAGATTTCTGCATCTTCTTCCCCCCGATGGACTGAGTGCCTTCACTGTTACTGGAGGCTGTGTTTATGGCACACGAAATCAGTGAGGTTTTGGAGTGATTGACATTTTTGTTTGCATCCAAACTCTCAAGTGCTGAGTAATGATTCGTGGTACCAAAAGTCAGTTCAGTTCATTCATTAGGGTGGCTTTTGACACAGCAGCTGTTCCGTTTGTCTTCCTAGGGGCATCAGGCATTCAGTGATAGATCCTGGAGCTCGGCTGTTGGATATGAGTTGGATAGATCCATGGATATGAGTGAAACCAGTGGCCTCTGGCCCCGTTGCTGTGCTTAGTTGGTCACCTTGAAGCCTGTTTCTGTGGCACCTTTGAGTGGACTGCATTCCCCAGATCAGTTTACTGGGGGCGCACAGGCAGCACATGTGATCCCTGGCTGGTTTAGGTTAGCCCCACGTGAAACTATCTTCTCCAGCTGAATCACAGGAAGCTTCTGATCTTTAGCTGCTAGGACCCATCTTTACCCAAGACTGAGTGGCAGCAGCTCCCTTCATCTGCTCAGCCACATCAGCCTGTGTTGATTCTCAATGACCCACAGCTAGAGCAGATCAGGGCAGGAGAAGTTCTGTTGGAAGATGTCTCTTTTTAAAAATGCCTTTTGTGAAAATAAACAACAAGGCCACCTCTCTCCGTTCATCTGATTGTTAAATTTGGGTTTTCAATTATTATGATACCTTAAAACAAGACACACATGCCTGTGTCCAAAATTGGCGCCAGAATGGCTTTGAGATAATTCTGAACTAAACTTTGCTTTCTCTTAATAATGTCTAATACGAGTCAAAGATTTTTTGTCCATTCAAGTGAAGTTACCCTAAAAATATTTAAATGTGGACAAGGATTCTTAGTCATGGGATCCATGTATGTGAAATGTCATAAATAACTGCCATCAATCATTCATCTTTTGTTTTCAACCCTTTGATATAATCAGCATGGAAAAAGTATTAGCTCTGCATCCTATCTTGGGAATATGAAGAATTAGCATCTGTTTTGTTTTGTTTTGTTTTTTTTTAACCAGCAGGTGGGAAGAGTTATTGCTTTGCTGGTGACAATGTAAAAACCAATGCGTCTTGTCAGTTTAAATTGTTATATAATTAAAAGTGATTCCCAAAGTATTTATCCCAGTCAGAAGTTTAATGCCCTTGTTATATAAAGAGCTCTTACAAATAAATAAGTAAAACTTCTAACGTTTCAGTAGAGAAATGTACAGATATGAATATTCAATTTATATATACACGCACACACACACACACACACGGCAGAGGGGGAGGGGGTCGGGGAGAGAGCAAGAGATAAAAAATGACCTATAAACTAAAACATACAAAAAATGTTGACCCAATCAATTAAGAAAGGCAAATGAACACAGGAAGATACAATTTTTACATATAAATTTCAAGGCCTTAAAAAATACTACTCATCATTGACAAAGAGGACAAGATTGGCACTTTCATATTCTATTATTTAGATAGAAATAACCTTTCTGGAATGGGATTTTTCAGTCTATATCAAGAGCCTTAACAACACTCACACACTTTGACCCAGTAATTCCCTACTGGGAATTTATTCTGTGGCAATAAGCAAAGATATGCACAAAAACTATATGAAAAGATGCTTACTGCTGTATTATTTATGTATATGGAAAACTGGAAAAAACCCCGAAGTTCTTAGTAACAGTGAATGATGTAATGAATAATGATTCATCAGAAGGAGGCAATATTTGGCCCACATTATAAAGTGTATATTAAAAGAATCTTTGCTGACGTGTGATGTTGAGTGAAAAGGCAGGATCTATGAAGATATTTTTCAGTTTGACCACAATTTTGTACCAAAAGATTTTTTGTGTATTTATAGACAAGATTCACCCGCTTTTTGCTATGGGTTATCGCTGAGTGGTAGGTCAGGTTATTTTAATTTTCTTGCTTATCTTTTTCTGTAGTTTTTGCATTTTATACAGTGGGCACATAATGTTTTACAGTCAGAAAAGCATAAGCATTTTAAAAGATGGTAAGCTAGCATTGGAGGCATGAATCCCTGTCGCTTTTGTATTTCTCATGGAAATGAAATTCAATAGTAAGTTATATGTTTTGGGAAAATAAAGTTCATTCGAGTCAGAGGTTGGAAAACTCTTACGAATCCTAACCTCGGAAACCTCAGACTAGAGCGGAGTGGAATAATGACATGGCGTGAAAGCCACACGTGTCAGTGCGAGTTAAGGGGGCTGGAGCAGATCCATAACACGGCCAGTGGAGACGAAAGTCCACCGGCCTCCGGGCTGGTCTGAGCCTCCGCAGAAATCTGTATTGGCGCATCATGCCTCGCGCATGCTGGGCCAGGACTTGGACGCCTCGGTCCTCGTTCTGGCTGCTCCGCTGATAGATTTTGTCCTGAACCTTGGGCAAGTCACCAAACTTCCTGAACTCCGAGTTTGCTTCCAGAGCTGGGTGTGCGTGCTCTCTCGCAGTCTGGCGTTCCGATGCGGTTTCAAGCCCTGCAGGTGAGTCTCTTGCGGGGTCTGGCCAGCGCTGAGGCCGACTGAGGCTTCTTTTGGTCACACCCTTGGATCAGATGCATCCGACGTCATCCTGGTCCTGTCATCTTTGAATAATAAGTGACCACGACAAAACTTCTTGAAAAGGACTGCAGTTGAGGGTAAGAAAGGCAGTTTAATTCTCTCTTGGAGATCAGAAAATGAAAGCAGAGAAACAGAATGGGAACAAAGCCTCGCCTGTTTTCATTGTGGAAATTCAAGTTTGTCGTTGTCAGCAAGTTAATTTTCACCCCACGAGTGGGAAACGTGGTTTTAGAATTGGGACTTGAGGGGAGTGGGTCTGCGTCCCGTGCGCCAGTGTGTAAGGAGGGCCCTGTTCAGGGGGTTCGTTGTTTGACCTGAAGACAAACATTCAGAGATGTAAGGAGTATTTTTTCAACTTGTTTTACCGTAACCGCAGTATAAAAAATAGGTGGCGACCCACGCAGACATGTGGGATTGAAACAGAAATCTCACGAAACCGGGCCGTCCTGCCCTCCTGCACACTCATTTTGCAGCACACTCGTGTAGAGCTTTTTGAAGAGGAACCCAGAATGGAGAGAAAAACCGTTAAATATCCCTGAGAACTATTTCGTATCACTTACAGATTTCTTTACAGAGAAACAGGAAAGGAGACTAGATCCTTTCTATTTTACGCTCCTGGTCATGGAATCGAGGACACAGATAACATAGGAGGAACATGTCAAAGAGGAGATTCACACATATCCAGTAACTTTCAAGTGAGAAGAATGCGTCTGAAAAGAGGTAAAATTGTGCTTATGGAAGCAGTCACGTTACACCTGTGCAGAGCGTGAACTCGCTCCCAGCCTCAGACGCCCTGGGAAGGGAAAGGCCCTGTCTGAGAGGACCAGGGCCTGTTTCTAGTGCCCATCTCCTCTTCTCCCTTCTTGTCTCAGTCCCCATCTCAGTTCAGGGTCTTTGTGACCGAAAGGGTGACCACACAAAACCAGCTCCAGGCAGCAACTCCTGGTGGGGGAGGGTGTGCTGTCTGACTCCCGCCCACCTCTGGAGATGCCCGTGGACCCTCACGTCTGGCACGATTTCCTGTGCTTTTTGGGGTCTGTCTGTGACTTCTGGAGCATCACCAGGCCAGTGTGGGGCGAGCACCTGCCCCCCAGGGCTCCTCTCCCGCCACCTGCCTCCCCTCACTCTGGTCCTGCACTTTGCTCTTCTCCTGCTCTCCAGCCTCTTCCCTTGTTTTCTCCCATCTTTTCCTGTCTTCTGCCTCTCATATGCTGGTGGCACTGGTGACCACAGCAGGCGTCAGAGCATGGCCCGCAGAGCTGACAGTTGTCACCCAGTGCCCCAGGGTCTAAGTGGCAGGACTTGGTGGCCACAAGCCTTTAACTTCCTCAGCAGATTTTTAATGGCCTCTGATGCCCGGTTAGGAATAGATGAGGGGTCCTGAACTCAGAGCCTCCGTGCCGGGCGTGTTACCAGCAGACCGACTCTGCCTTTCGGCTGAACGGGTCTCTCGCGATCAGTACCGCCTGGAGCAGGGACCAGCAGCCAGAGTGACCGCTCCCACTCGAGGCAGCTGGGGCTTGGAGAGGTCAGGCCCCTGCCTGTGTGAACCACCATCCCGGCCCCGAGTCCCGTGACTCAGAAAGCTCGAAGTGCCCGAGAATGGCTTTCTCCATCCACCCGAGAGACGGTGTGGAATCAGTCTGTCTGGAGCCTCCTTATATGGAGAGGTTCTGAGACTCTTATGTTTGCTTTGTAAGAGGATCATGGCTTAAAAAAGGAAAGAGAGGAGAGAAAGAGAAGCCCGAGGCAGAGATGTTGGATTACTGAGAGGCTTGGTTAAAAAGAGAAAGAAAATGCCCCACCCGTCCTTTCCACCCTAAATCTGGATGCGCCCGGGGCAACCCTCCCCTGCATCCTGGAGGCTCTGGCCCGGGCAGCCTGTGTGTGCCTGTGTCTCCCAGCGCTGCCTGCAGAGAGGCTGTGAGGCCAGAAACCCAGCCACGTGTTTCTGCAAATGGGTGGTTTTTATTATTTCTGGAACGCAGCCCCCAGCCCTAAATCCTAAAACGCTGACTGGGCAGAAGCGAAGGAGACGTGTGGAGCCTGAACCAGTGACAGTTTGCTGACCTCCCCGCCTGGGCCCCCTGCCCGAAGGAGTGAGTGACAGCAGGGGGGCCCGGTTTAGGGGCAGGGCCATCCTCCCTGTGACCGCCAGCCGCCACCTCCCCTAGGTGGGCCAGGGGCGGAGGGCAAATTGGAGCTCTTTTAAAGCCAGGGTGAAGGGGGCTTCCAGTCCCTCTGCGGGATGGGGTCTGGGCGCTGCTCCTGTCCGGATGGCATTGTGATTCCTGGGCCTGCCCCCCTGTGGGCGGGGCCTGCTCCACAGCCACATCCTTGCATTAGGCAGGGAGCGGGCCGGCTTTCTGCAACACCTCTCCTTGTGGCTTAGCAGTGACGACCTGGAACCTCTGATGGCAGGAGGCGGGGAAACTGTACCCGGGTTCCTAACCCAGGATGTCAGAGCTAACTGAGAAGCAACAACACGGAAACAAACGTCATATCGAGTCTGACACAGATCGTTTAAAAAGTAGTTACGTATACTTGAGCGCTTCTCATTTTCAAAGATGATTTGAGGAGATTTAGGACTTTTTAAGTCAAAGAGACTTGAAATAAAGAAAAAGAGATTTCTCAGGGAAAAAAAATGCTCCCCAAGTGGAACAAAAGAAATTCCCCAGCATGAATTTTAATGGAAAAAAAAAAAAACCAGTAAGCTGACTTTAGTGCATGGTGTTTAGGCAAAGAATCAAAGACTAAATAAATCAGAACTGTTAGGGGCCATTTTTATAGGGACTGTAGTCTATATTGTAGCATTCTTAACTTCTGGTTTTTGTTTTCAATTCCTGACTTAATAGATGTGAGGGGTGGGTCGAGGCATAGAGTTTTTAAGTGATTTGAAGGCAAGATGTAATCAATCTAGCCCATCTTCACAGATTAGCCTTCAGAAATAAGATTTTCTGGTTCTTGTGTGAAATCCACAGACAGGTGTTATTGCCGAGGTGTCAGTATGTTAGAGTTGTAATAAAGGATTCTTCCGTCGTGTTCTTAAGGGGGGCGTGCGTGTGTGTGTGCATGCGCGTGTGCGTGCGTGTGTGCAGTTGCTATAGAAAGACACAAATATTGACTAAGTATAGAAAAATCTTGACACATACCATAGATAAGCTGTATAGTTTGACCAGGATTCCCAGAAAAGAAAATGTGAAATATTCGTCCTGAGAATTTAGTAACAAAAGAATACCCTGCCATGTTGAGCGGCTAAATATAAAAGAGAACGTTTCGTGCCATCCAAGGGGCCGACAAAGACATTCCCTTTTTAGGGCTGCGGGGCGAGGCCGTACAGTGGGGCCTTGTTGGAACGCCCTGAACAGAGTCCAGCTTTTAAAAACGAGTTCAAGGTCATCATTATAAAAGTGCACAATTAAACTGTGTCATTGTGTCCTCAGCGTCCCACTGGGGAGGGCCTATTGGTTTGCCCCCACACGAAGTGGTCCCAGCTATGGTTGTTTATTTCATACGTCTTTCAGAAAACACATCCTTCGTGGTCTCCTCCGTGGCCTCCTGCTGTAAGTTGTTTCTTTCTTAAATTGCCTGCAGTGGCTTCCTGAGCATCCTTCCATGTGAGTTTCCCCGGGCTGCTGTAACAAAGGACCCTGAACCGCGTTCTAACCACAGAAATGTGTTCTTTTACGGTTCTGGAGGCCAGAAGTCCAAATCACGGTGTCGCCAGGCTGACTGCTTCTGGGGGCTCCGAGGGAGACTGTCCCAGGCCTCTCTCCTGGCTCCTAGTGGTCCCTGGAGACCCTTGGCTTGTGGACGGATCACTCCAATAGCTGTCTCCATCGTCACGTGGTTTTCACTTCTTATGAGATCATCAGTTATTGGATTAGGTCCCACGCTAATCTGAGATGACCTCATTGTAACTAATTATACCTGCGAAGACCCTCTTTCTAAATAAGGTCACATTTTGAGGTTCCAGGTGGATGTGAATTTTGGGGGAACACTGTTCAACCCAGTACCTTCCCTCTGCTTGTTCTTTTGAATCTGCTATTCATTCAACACCCAGCAGCTAAGCTTATGAGACCTCCTACCTAAAGACGAAGAAACGAGGCGGGCAGAGACTTGATCCTGTGCGCTCAACTTTGAGGGAGCCCCCTGGAATGAAGTCCTTGAGTTTTAGTGCTTTCATGTAGTAATATCTATTTGGGGGCTTTTTTTTTTTCCTGTTTTACTGGATTCTTGGCTGAACGTCGTATAGTTGAGATTGCTAGATAAAGAGCCTCTGAACACGTGAAGTGTTAGTCTCGGATCTTTCAGACAGTGCTTTTTAGGGTGCGAGGGAAAAATCAGCCAAGTGCTGCTTCTGAGAGGCGCTCTAGGCCGCGACTAGAGATGTCAGGAGGAGGCTGCCTGGCAGAGGCCCTGGAATGCGTTCCTTACAGCTGCAACACAGACCCCTCTTTTTCTTGGCCATCTGAGTTGCAGGAGACTGTTGCCTCTTGTGCCTGGTTTTAGAGGAGGGCCCCATCCCTGCCTCTTTCTGGTGCTGCCCGTGAATCCACTCTGTGTCCGTGCAGATCACGTTCTGTACAGCTGTGGGGCCACTGTCTGGACAAACTCCCTCCTCAGCTCAGTTTATTGATATGTTTTGAGAAGTACCCTTGTGCATATTTACCCACTGGACTGTGGAAGGCGAGGGCATTGGCCTGTAAAGAAAATGATAGAGACCCCAGTGGAAAAGGTTTATCAACACAGTTGGAAGTTATAGAAAGATCCTCCTGGAAATTTGGGATCTCTTGCATCAAGCTTTTTATTTATCTCCCAAAAGAAAATACTAAACCTCGGAGGAACACAAAGAAAGATAATGATATTAAACACAGAATGATTTTAATCTTCAGCAGCAGCCCACATACTTGAAAAGAAAAAACTCCTGTCTGCATTGTCGTGCACCTGTCATTACTCTGAATGAGTTCTTTTCTCTCTTGATGGATGGTGGTCTTAAAAGCTTGCTGTTTTTCATTAGCAAAGTGAAATGGGGTGCCAGTGCGAACGCTTTGTCATTCTGATGGAGTAGAATGCATGAATCAGTGTAATTATTCAGTGTTTGCATAATCAGCAAGATTTTGAAGGGAAATGTTGCACAACTCAGAAGTGGCCTAATTTCACCTGACAATATTCCATTCAGGCTCCAGGCATCTCCTCCAAGAAGAGTGAAGTGCTGGTGGATTTCCTTAAGGCACCAGGCCGTGGTGGAGGGGAATGGAGTTGTTCTAAGTCACTAGCTAATGATGCCCAGCGGACACTTAGAGAGTTTTGCTCTAGATCTCAGATATATTCAATGTTCAATATATTCCCTATTGTTTTAGAAATGTCATTTGTTTATTATGCATGAAGCATAATAAATTATTCCACATGGGTCCAGTAATGAACGGCCAGCCACATCCGTTAAATTGCACACAAGAGCAAAGTCAGACCCAGAAATGTAGGCAGTTTGCAGGGTCCTAACAGAAAGGCTGAAGCGGGCTAAAGAGATGGGCCAGAGCAGAGACTCATGGGGAGCGATGCGGGGAGAGCTTCAGAGTCAGGTGTACTCTCTTCTTTTTGAAAGAGTCTCTTTTACCAGAAAGGAGCTTGTTCTGTTGAGCTGCTGTAGAAATGCTTGCAATACAGTTGCAAGGAGGGAGACTGATTTTTTCATTAACTCATTTGAGTCAATTTATTTCAGCCCAGCATGACAGCAGAACCAAGAATCTGAACAGTGCCCCGGGCTGGCTCTCACGGTCACCCAGTTCATCTAATTTGGACTAGATTGCTTTTTTCATTAACTCGAAGAATAATTTCAGGCAGGCCACCTTCCTAGGGATTTCTGTAATGAATCATCATCCAGAGGAATCCTCGCCTTTCTCAGACGGAGCCGGCGGCTCTCCTGTCTGGGTTTGTTCCTCTTTCCTCCATGAAGCTGGCCTGCCTTATCTTCATCTTGAGGAGAGCCAATGATAATAATAGCTAACATTTGCTGAATGCTCACCATGTGCCAGGCACTGTTCTAAGCACTTTACGTGTATTAACAAATATCCTCACAACCTCCTAGGAGGGAGGTACTATCATTATCCATTTAACCTTGAGGAAACTAAGGCACAGAGTGGTTAGTTAACCTGCCCAAGGTCACACAGCCAGTGTGTGGGGGAGATGGGGTTCAGACCCCAGCAATCTGGCTCCAGAGCCCGCTACTCAATTCTGAAGACCCTCACGTACCAGTGGGAAGTGTTCTTTAGTTAGAGAGCTCCTGTGTTCCAAGGCAGAGCTTCTGAGGGCCTTGTAGGTCTGGGGAAATGCATTGCAAGCTCAGGAAGTACAAGCTTTTGACGTGCAGCATCGGCCCCTTCCTGAGGTGTCTAAAACCTTTAAAAGCAGAGCCTAACTTGCCATGGGATGTGCTAAGGGATACTCTCATACTCAGCAGATGGAAGAATACATTTGGTCAAAATCCTCCAAAAAAAAGCGAAGACTAAACTCAACACTGCTGGAAGCTTTTTCAGAGAAGCTCCTCAGAAAAGGCCTGTCTTTGTTGCTGGGCCAACATCTTGAGGAACACCTGTGCCTTATCCCGTCCTCCGTGGCTATTTATATTCCAGGTTGTATGAATTACTGGATGAATCCTTCTCAGTGAGAAAGAAAGAAAGGGAGGAGTGTCTGGGAAGGGCAGGCAGGCCCCTAACTTAGCTGCTCGGTCCCTCAGGCCCAGGGTGCACCCAGAGGACACCCCGCTCTGAGGTCCACTGGCCGGCGTTCACTGACCTCCCTAGGACCGCCCATCCTCTCCTCCTGCAGACAGAAGATGAGTGGTGAGGTGCGGACGGCCAGCTGGAGGGAGGACGAGGGGGAGAGGTTGAGGTCCAGGGAGGAAGTTGGTGCCTGTTGCCTAGGAAACCTGCCGACCACAAAGTGAACCAGAGGAGGATCCAGTTTGCTGTCTTTGCTGAGAGATTTATAGACTGGAAAACAGACCCAAATGAGATGTTCATGTGAAAATTACGAGTCTGTGCAAGTGGAGTTCAGGAGAGTGGTTTCCAAACCTTCTTTGGGGTACAGAAGAGGGAAAATCACCCAAATTAGGAAAATGTTAAGTTTCCCTAAATATAAGAACAATTGGTGTAAGGGAGGAAGAGAATTCCTCTACCCTCGAGGTCCTTCTGGCTGGTCTAGGAATTAAATTGACATGAGACAGAATAACAGGAGAAAATCAAACAAAACTTTATAACATGTGTATGGGAGAAACCCAGGAAAACTGAGTAACTCGTCAGAATGGCTGAGGTCATCACCTCAGATACCATCTAAAGACAAAGGAGGATGTTGGGGGTGAGGGGAGTCAGTTATGGGAGATGACTGGAAAAACACAGTAAACAGGAGTAAGGGTATTATGCAGATTTAAGTCCCTGCCTTCTGCATTGATAAGAGTTTCTGGAGATAAGGTCATCCCCTTCTTCCTGGTACGGAGAGGGAGACGCCTTGCACATGGAGATTCCCTTACAAATGTACGTGTCTCTTACAAAGGGTAACTTCTACTTGGCTTTCAGAGCTTTTCCCATGTCTGCAGATTTTAAAAAATAACCAGCCAAAAATAATCCTCATGCCAAAGAGACACATCTTGAGGTGGCAAATTCTGCTTCCCTCCAGCTAGAAAGATGTTACCTAGTTTATACCAAATGATCCATATTAACTTGAAAGTAAGTGTCATGGTAGTTGTGAGAGGTATGAAGATTTTAAAAATGGGAATTATTCCATAAAATATTTATTTCATAAAACACTTCTTTTGCAATGTGCTCCTATGGAACCAAAGAACATATCCAACTTACTTAAGCCCCTTCTGAAGCTTTATTCCATGGAATTTTCCATTTCACCTGAGACTGCACAGGGCTTCTTAAAGTCTTCTCTCCTTCCTGTCCCCTAGGGATTCAGAGACACCCCCTCAGTCCCTCTGTTCACAGAGATGAGTGGAGACCTGCAGAAGAGGGGCACACACATCGGGAGGTCTTTGCTAGTTCCGTCTAAGAAATCAGCCACCTGTCCTCAATGTTATCCTGCTAGTTTGCAATATTCTCCTTTTCAGGTTAGTTGCAGAAAGTCCAGAAAAGCTCAAACTTTCGTCAGAATTGCTTGGCACAGGTGCATGTGATGAATCTCCAGATTGCTGAGTCTCATCCCAGGGCCGCTGAGTTGGAGCCTCCGAGGCTGGGATCCAGGAATCTGCATTCTGAACAAGCCCACCGGATGATTCTCCTGGAAGCACGCTCTGAGAAGCATCACTCCGGCACATGGGATCCGCTCATCACACACACAGGAGGCGCTGAGTCGGGAAAGGGAACAAGAGAGGAAAGGAGGGTGTTGGGAGAAATGGAGGCAAAGGCTGCTGGCTCTGTAATGCTCTTTAAAGTAAGCAGGTCCTGAGTTTGGACTGTGTACAGAGGAGCTTCTCCAGCACAAAGGGGTTTCAGAGGAGAGCAGCCAGTGTGGTGTGAGATCCAAGAGTCAGGCGATGACAGAGCCTTTGTCCACCCCTCTGTGATCTCCAAATTGCAGCACTTAGAGTGTCCAGGCTGGTCTTTCTCCTGGAATTTACTGACGTTCTTCCCCCTCTTTTCACCCGGCCGACAAAGGTTGCTCACCCTTCGGGACCCAGCGTGTGTGTCTGCTCGACGTCCCAACCCCATGCGGTCAGAGACTGCCTTACTTCCCATGTGTCCACAGCATCCGGCACAATGCCTGGCACATCGCAGATGCTCACTGAATATTTTTTGAATGAACTCTCTCGTGTTAATCCCAGTAGTTTTCTGCTCTTTCTAGACTTCAGAAAGCTACATGGTCGAGAATGTGGGAGGCCGGCCCTGGGGTCTTAAGCTTCACTGTTCGCACAAACTGGGAAGAAATTTCCTGTTTCCAACCAAGTGATTTGTCCCATCTTGGAAAAGGTACTGGTTACGCAGAGAGAGACTTAGGGGCCCTGGTAGGCAAGGCCTGATTTCCCTTTTCAAGACTGATGCTAGTTTCCTTGTGTTCTCTGAACAGACATCTGATGAGCACTGCATTTGACAGGAAGTGTTTGGGGACGTGTTGTGTTTGTTGGAAAGATTGTTAGCTTGTTGGTAAGAGTCTGGTCCAGGCTCCTAAGGTAGGAGAACTTGATATTGCAAACAGCTTGTTGAATGTCTCCCAGGACGCTCTCTGGACAGTCTGTCTGCTCATGGGGATGCTGCTGACGCCTCTGAGCTTTTACTGAGAACCGTGGAGACAAGTGGGTTGGAACAGACGATGGGCTGGGTGGGGGCAGGAGGCGGGAGCGAAAGGAAGTTTTCTCTTGTAGTTCTAGATGCCCCTGTAGCCGGACAGGAGAACGTGAGACCAGTGAAATTCAAATAATTTAAATTTATTCTCCAAGGCCAACTTCCCTTTGTATGTTTGGTTTTTCTTCCTGAATATTGATGTAGCCACTTGAGTGCACCATAGGGAGGAATCTTAGCAGGATTAAGTTTGTTTTAGGATTTGGCTGACTCTGTGTGTGGGGGTGTGTGTGTGTGTGTGTGTGTCTGAGTTGGGTATATCTCATGAGATCCCATTTTCCCCAAGAGGAGCTGGGCCTAGGCCATTTCTGCATCTTTTGCATACGTAGATTTTCACCCACTTCATGAAACTGGGCTGGTATTTATTCCCACTTAGTTTTTATAAAAATGAATGTGTTGACTTAGTGTGCAGCACTAGCAGACAGGCTCATTTAAAACCACACCATTGTTTTCTAGGTCTTGATGTTTGCTGTGTTTATTTTATTATACACTAATTACTGATTCAGGATCCACTTAAGATTTTATGCCAGTATTACTCAGGGCTCTTAATTTGCGTTCTCATCTCTCATGGTCTAAGATTTTCTGTGTCGGTGACTGGCATTTTATTCTAAGCATCATTAACGGGCCACAAAGACAAAATGGACCCAGACTTTCTGGAACAACCTGTTCTGCCTAATTTACCAGTGAAGAGTGACTTAAGCCCAGAGAGAACCATATGCAGGACTGATTTTTTTCCTTACGCTGTCCCTGGGGCATTAAGCGAACAGCCACGACTTTGAGGCCCCCAAGTTGCCGCAGGTGGTGCCTGGCTGAGTCAGCCGCCGAGCGGTGCCCAGTGGCTCAGCGGGCCGCCCTTCACCCTTGTGTTTGCAGACCTGTGGATGAATGCGGGGAAGTCGTTTATGGCAGAACATTCCGTGAAGAAAGCAGGACCACAGAACTGTGTTTCCAGTCTGGTCCTCGACTGGGCTGACCTAAACCGGGTCCTGGTTCTGTCCCTCCCAGGTTTTCATGACTCCCTCCTTGTTGTTCAGATAGAAAGCAGACTGAGCATGTTTTAAATCACTTTTGACACTTCTTTTATTTTGAATAATTTTAGATTTACATATATGGAGTTTTGAATAATTTTAGATTTATGCGCAGATGTTACAGAGAATTCCTGTATGCCCTTTGCCCGCTTCTCTGATGTTAGCAACTTATGCCACCATGGCACTTTCGTCAAAACTGAGGAATTAACATGGTGGAATGCTACTGAATAAACTACAGATTTTATTTGGATTTCCCATTTCCCCGTTACCATCTTTGACTGCTCCAGGATCTGTGCACGCTTCTACAGAGCATGAGAGGGTCTCATTCTTTCTAAAGGTGCCGATCAGAAGAGCGTTCTAGCGGGGTGTGGATGTCGATCCTCCTGTGTGTGGTTCTGTCCTACGTACATAAACATGAGACATTTTCTCCCCCAGGAGTGGAGGGACACAGTGAAGCAATCAGCCTCTTGCTTCTAAAATAGGAATTTCTCTTTTCTACAAAACCCACAGATCTAACCCACTTCTCTCTCCTTCCCACTGGGAGCCTTCTGTTGACCAACAACAGGTTTGTGAGGAAAAATCAAAGAGAAAAGAAAGCATTTGGACAATCCCAAGCTATTTTTTTTGTGTCATTTCTTCTACATCAAGCACATTTTTAAAAACATACAGCTTTTGTTCAGAAATGCCGTTTTGAGTGAGAACATTGTACAGCCACGCCTTTCAAGGCAGTGTGGCTGCGGCATGGCGCCGGGGCCGCTGGCCAGCTTGCTGTAACGGAAGTGGCAACGTGGTTCCACCAAAGGAACCTCTAGGAAACCAAGGCTGTCGGAAGTCTAAGGAGAAAGCCTGTCTAGGGTCCCAGGAGTGAGTATAACAAAGCAAAGTTCTGCCAGGAAACTGCGCTGTGGCTGTGGCTGGCTCCATGAGTCTTGGCAGACGATGGCCAACTTGTGTTTGCCTCAGATCCGTGTTGCCGACTCTCTGTACACGTCTGTCCTTCTTTCCTCCCGGTTTGCACACGAGGCCACAGGTTCGCTCTGCTCCGCTCCACGGCAGTGGGCTGCGGGGAGCAGGGAGGGTGTGGGTGGGTATGACCCCCGCACCTTCCCTGCTGGAAACTGTTCCCAGATGCGTGGGGACCACGTATGACTTGACGAAGATCAGTCCCTGAAGGTTAAGCGTGTGAAGGTATGAGGTCTTTTAATTGGCTAAAACCTGGAAATATTTAGAAGCAAGAGTCTTTCGCTATTTCTGTGGGTACCGACCTTCCACTATCATCTTTCTCAAAAGTAAAGTGAAGACGAGCGGAATTGAGGCCTAGAGGCAGCGTGGTAGTTTATGAGGACGCGTTGGAAAGGAATCCTGGTGGGACCACGCGCAGCTGTGGTGTGTGGCTTTGGTGGTGGCCGTGGGGATAGGCGGTGAGGAATATAAACCCTCGAAGGTCTCAGAATCAGTCTCCCTTCCCTCTTTATTCCCTGGGTTTCCTGCTGTTGGTCATCGAACAAGGAGAGAGAAGGGATTCCTTCCCTTTGTGTAGAGACCACAGGTCGACTTTGAATAACAAATAAGGAGGGAAATGCCCAGAACATCTCTGGCTCTCAGCTCTGGGGCCTGTGGGCAGCCTGCTGCACGAAGACTTCCCCACACACACACAGCCTTGGGCTGTTGCTTTTATGATGTCCACTTAAAGAAAACTGCTTTTCCTTCATTGACAGCATGACCTTCAAAACACCGTTTCTGACTAAGCCTGCAGCTCGGAACCATAGTTAGGAAGCAGTGCTCCAGTCAGATGCCCCGCAGATCTCTCATATAGTGAACAAAGCAAAAACGAAACGAAAGAGTATCGGTGTAGAATTATTATGACCTTTATGGTGTTGCTTACATTCCCATGGGGGATTCATTTTCATTATTACTTGTCTCCTGTTCCTGGCTCACTCTTGTGTGTCTGTTACAGTGGACACGACACTGTCAGAGTCCCGAGACATAGTGTGTCCATGAGGTGTTCTCATGAGCGAAGGGACAAGGAATTGGGATGGCCCCGCTCAGTGCCCATGCAGACGCCTGAGTGACTTTCCTCCGAGTGTAGGTTAGACTGACATTTTTTTGGACCAGTTGAATGGTTTTGGTACCATTCCAGTTTTCTGTTAACAGTTTCATCTGTTTGTAAACAGACTCGGAGGTGGTGTCTGTGCAACACGAAGGGAGGTTTGACAGCCTCTAGCTCATGTGGCCAGTCCAGATGGCCACAGGGCAGGCGAGAGTCAGAGGGCAGCGTGGGGCAGGGAGGCTGTCGTCTCAGCTGGGCCCAGCGTCCTGCCCAGCTGAGCTCAGGAACTCTGCTGACCAGGCTCTTCCTGAATAAACAAACGCAGGGCCCCTGCCAGATGGAGAGGCGCCTGCAGACCCCCAGGACTCGCGGTGGTCCCACTCTTTGTGACCAGGACTGGGAACTTTGGAAACTGCTTCTTGTTCATGCAGCCTGTTCCCCAGACGCACTGGCTCTGGGGATTCTGGTAGGTCTGAGCTTTCCCACTCCTTCCCCTCGGGCATCCTCCTTGCACTGTGAACAGCATCCTGACAGCTCCTGTCAGTCTCCGCACGCCGTGAGAGTGTCTTCTAAGCTGGGCATCTTTGATCTGGGGATTTGCCCTGACAAATCCAGGTGCACTGCAGATTTCTGAATGTTGGGGTGCTCCCAAGCCTGATTATTCTGGACTCCAGGTTGGACAGCAGATTCGGTATTTTTCTAAAGAGAGTAGCAGCGGAAGGCGGGCGCTCTGGTGTGTGGGAGGTGAATCCACGTCCTTGCACACTGTGTTCCTTCCCAGGCTCAGCCCTCGATTATGTATTAGCATATGTTATTTTCTGAATATTCTATATACAAAAGTCTGCCCTCACTGATTAGAATGTTAAACTCCTCAAGAGTGGTAATCCAGCATTTTGTACACCTTGTTCCCCCCCAGAGTATAGCAGAAACCAGCTTATGAAAGGGCTTAAACTCTATGCCGAGGAGCCTGGCTTTCATCCTGAGGGCACTGGGGCGCCGTTCGTGGTTCTTGAGCTGTGGACTGACTTAACAGAAGCAGTGACTGGGAATATGATTTAGCGAGCGTGTGTTGGCTCGAAAACAGAGGTTGTGGTTTTGTGTATTCCTGTCCTTGGCGCTCCTGGTAGTTATACTAACAACAAAAATATGTGGTGGATTAGATGGAAATCTCTCTGTAAATGGGACAGAGGGTTTAAGTCTGTTCGAGGGATCGCGTGGCATCGTTCCCAGGCACACACGGCCACTTTCAGGGTCTCCACACGGTGTCCCCAACGTCAGCAGTGGGAGAGCAGTGGTGTTCTGATCTGCGGTGGCTGTTTTTGAAGCATTTCCTAACCCTCTTCATTTCTTGACAGTTTTCCCCTCGTTTTTGAGCAGCCTGTTGGTAGAGCATGTGGCAGACAGAGCGCGAGAGGTAGGTGGTGAAGGGTCTTCATTTTGGATGTGCATCCGGCTCCTGGGCTTTGCCCCTCTGCCCTCTCTCCCTGCTGTTCGTTCCTCTGCTTCTGAAACACTGGTTTCTCTTTTTAGCATTGCCGTCACACGTGTCACTCTGGCTGCGTGAGGGCAGCAGGGAGAAGGTGCAACCTGGCCGTGGGGCCTTGCTGCAACACTAACCGCACCCTGCTCCTCAGCCTGCCTCTCTTCTCTACAGAATTTCTTAAGCCCCTTCTTGGGATAAGCGTGCAATTTAGGAGAGAAAACGGAAATCTGTTTGATTAAATGAAGCATTTACTTATGGACCAAGAAGACAATAGATGAAGGAAATTTTAAAATCTCATCTTCTCTAAAAAAAAAAAAAAGGCAATAATGAAAGAATAATGACAAAATAGCATGGCCGCATAATAAAAGCTGCTGTGTGCTGAGCAGTAAAAGCATCAAATATGACAGAGATGCTTAAGCACAGCAGAAAGGTGAGTTCTCAATTTCTGATCCTGAAGATGAGTGTTAAATTTCAGTGATGTTAGTGATAACTCATATGTCTACACTGCTTTCCAGTGCAGTTTTCACACGTTACCTCTTTTTAAATCTTGGAAGAACCCTGTAGATAAGAATATCATTGTTCCCATTTTGTATCCCAGGAACCGGGACCTGGTAAGACTTGGGGACTTTGTGTTTCTAGTTCCAACTTCTGGGGCCGTGCATTTCTGTGCACAGCATGGGAAACTGTTTTCTGCCACGTGCACAGAGACACAGAGAAAGACCAAGGGACCCGAGTTATCTCTGAGCGTCAGAGCAGAAGGAGACTCGAGAGCAGCCATACGACCTCCCTTCCTTCCTGCTCCCACTTTACAGGGGAGGGGACTGAGATCGGGGGGGGCTTGTGAGTCAGAGCTGGAAGCAGCACATCTTGGACCAGACCTCTGGCCTTTCCAGCTCCTGATGGATCGCTGTGGGCTTGTTTGTATAGGGCGATGGATCCTAAGCTCGCCGCATTCACCCTCACCGGCTGGGGCCAGTGACCAGCACTTACTCAGTGCTTAGTAAATAAATGTGTGTGAACAGATGTGTGAATAATGACTGAATTCGATTGTAACCGTATGCAAATCAGCACATTTCTTTTATATCTGTCTTGACCTAGTTTTCCTACCCAAAGATGGTTTTCACTCTGGATTGAGAGAGTAATGTTTATAAAAATCCCGAGACAGTCAGCTGAGGGGCCCTGTGTGTGTCTAAAGTGCCATCAGTGCTGTCGCCGGGCTGCTTTTCTGTGGTGCTGTGGGTCGGTCAAAGGCCTTTGTCATCGTTGTTTTAAACACAGATCTCCAATTTATGATTTAGTTTGTGGCTTCTGTTAACTTATTTGAAATGCAAATGGCAGCAGCACACAGGTCGCACTGCAGCTGTGGGGCGCAGAGAGTGGGAGCTCGGGGACAAGATGGAGCCGTGATTCCCGGGACGCCAGCCAGGGGCTCCCATGCCCTCTGGGGGACTGCCTGAGGAGGACCTGTTAGATTACAGGGAACAGGGAGGGTCTGGGGGCACGCAGGCAGCAGAGCCTGCAAGGAATTCTTGATCCCAGTCCCCAAAAGTGGAAAAGGTGACGTGGCGGCCCGTACGCACCTGGTAAGACTCTCGCCATCCCCTGATGGATGCTTGTGGAGAAGGAAGTCCCCGACGCTCCAGTAACTGCTTCTGGGCTGTGGGAAGTGATGGTGGTGGAGGAAGTCACACACACACAGCGCTTTCCACAACGCCGTGCACACAGAAAGCCTCTACAAAATGCTGGCTCTCATCACCCTCTTCCTCTGCTTTTATTATGGTCCCTGTACTGCAAGGTATTGGTAGGGATGGCGGGGAACTCTAGAATGATGCAAACTGAAGCGAGCCTTACGTCTTGGCCCAATTTGACACACCTGTTTGGGTGATAAAGCAATTGGAGGGAAGAAAGAGAGGTGTTGAAACTGTGGCCAGACCCCCTCAGAGACAGCAGCCACGGCCAGGCCCGGGCGTGCGTGTGGCCCAGTGGGGATCTGGATGGTGTGAGTATGTGACTTTCGGATGACTAGTTTGGGGGATCACCTGTGTGTTGATTAGTAAAGCAGTGACGACTTGGGATCTTGGTGGTTTCCTGATGAGATGCGCGGCTCCTGCTCGATGGGGATGAGAGGGGAATCCAAGGGTGAGGCTGGGTCGCAGAGGCACGCGGCTGTTCTTGCTCTCAGACTCTTGGGGGGAAGCAGTTCAGGGCAGGTGCCGGCGGGCTGAGGACACTGAGCAGAGACAGTCAGGGCATCTTTGGGAGGAGGAGAGGGAATTCGGGCCCAGGGAGGTTTTATAGGAATGTCTATACTTTGATTTTGAAAGGGTTCTTTATGCAGGAAGTTAGGGATTGGGGCACTTTGTCCAATTCTAATGATTGTAGTAATTAGAGCTACCCCCAGTCATTGAGCACCCACCTGCCAGGCTCCTGAGGAACAAGACCTCATTCAGTCCTCACCACAGCCTGACGAGGTGTGAGTCCTGTTATCCCCATTTATTGAAGAGGAACCTGAGTGTCAGAGAGGTTAAATAATCTGCCCAAGGTCACAGTGGGCATGTGGTGGCGCCTGGATTTGAACTCAGTCTGCCTGTCTGCACAGCTTCTTTCAGTGCCTCTGGGAGAGAAGGAGCCTTATGCGTATCAGTCTTTGATGAAAGGCTGCAGAAAATGATCCTTCATTGAAGAAGGATGTTTAGGCATTAGTGAAACAATATAGCACTCCTCTGTTATGCCTACATTTGGACTTATTTCTTAAGAATCCTTAAAAGCAGCAAGGACTCCCTGAGTCTTTGGAGGGAGCGAAAATACCCTGTGTGTGGAAGCTCCTGAAAAGGCAGATGGGACTGTTAATGAGATGAAGAGCGTTGCTAGCTGCCGACTTCTAAGGGCTGGCGAGGGATTGACGACAGGCTGCCTCCTAGCCTGGCTGTGTCTGTGGGATTGCGTCTTTAAGCTGCCGTACTGTGTTATGTTGTTGATGAACCTCATTGTATGGGATTCCTCTGATGCGCTGGAGGGAGGCGTGCCCCCTGGACCCTCCCAGTGCTCACCGGAAGTTGGCGTGGATGGACTTCACAGGGAGCCCCTAGTCTTGGGTGATGGAAATAAAGAAAGGGACACTTGTGAAGGTTCCGGAGGGATCTCAGGGGCCCCACGGGCACTAGAGTTTCATGCTGAGTCTGAGTCCAGTTTTAATGGGAACAATTTTCCATGAATAGTGTGAGCTTCAGGCCTTCCTCGTGGTTGTTTGAGCTTGAGAAGGGGCAAAAGTGCAGCCTCTGACCACACACGCAATTCTTCTTTCACCTGTGGATATAGATGACAGGGCTCCCTTGGAATTATACCAGACCTGCTCCTTATCAGTGGCCTTATCTCTCTGCGGAGTCTTCCAGAGGCAAGTGCGAGGCTGCTTTAGCTTTTGTGGAGGAGGGCAAAAACGTGCTTTTGAACCCAGCAAGGGAAGCTCTCACCCGTTGCAATTTCGTGTTTGTATTTCCATTTTCCTTTGGAGCGTGAAGCAGAGTTGGGCAGCAGGAGGGAAGACGCTGGTACTGTGGATTAGGCACAAAGGAAGAGGGCGCGCTCAGCTGTATGTTCTGAGCCAGCCCCCCACAGACAAAACACTTCCTGCAGCCCCCGCCTGGCTGTTTTTGAGAAGACTCTGAAAAGAGAAGAACGTCTTTAATCAGGAGGGGTGGTGTTAGGTCTTTCACTACAAGCTATACTTTCCCTTGAGCCTGTATTTATTTGCCAGGCTAGAAATAGCTGAAGTTATTTCAGCAACAATGACTGTTGTCTGGGAATTGCGTGCAGGCCGAGAATAGCCTGGCTGGTTACGCTGTTTAGAGATAAGCCCCTTTTTTTGCAATCGCTTTAGGTAGGAAGGGTTCGTAAATGTTCCTGTGTCTGATTATCTCATGGTGCTTGTGTTTATATCAGTTTGGTAGCCTCATGATGCAATTATGACCTCAATCCTTGAGACAGGTGTATGGGCGACATCAGAGAGACGTGTAAGAAATCTCTTCATTCTGAGAAGGGGGAGAAAAGGCAGGCAGTGGGCCTCCCACCCTGTCCACCTCAGGGACCAGACTCCTCTATGTGGCCTGCTAGAGGCTGTTGTAGGATCTGTGTCCCTGGAGATCTTCAGGGACAGCTGGACTGACCGCAGAATCAGGTCGGTGTTCATTGGCCCTGGGCCTTGACATGGTACCTGGATGGATGAGTCGGTCTAGCCGTAGGCCCAGAGGGTTGGGGGTTTCATAGGCCGGGAAGACTGCAGGACACAGCCACTCAGCCCTTACATCCAGGGCACACCATTTACCTTCAGGAACAGTGACGGGGCTCCTGCCTTGGCAACATGGCGGCCCTGGGGAGAACGCATTGCTTCTCCCTAGATTTTGGTGTGTCCACCTTCCAGAATCCCAGGTCTGGGTATGGGGGCAGAGAAGGGCACACCCTAAATAGGTCAGGATGTTTGACTCGGTGGTCCTGAGGGGGCTGAGGAGGGAACATGAGCTTTGAGGCCAGACGCATCTGGATTTGAAGCCCAGCTTTGCCACTCACCAGCCATGGCTGTGGGCCCATCTCATAATTTCTCTGTAACCGGTTTTCCCACCAGGTCCACAGAAGTCACTCGTATGACTCTTGTAGAGGATTAGAACTAATGTTATACACAAAGAACACGTAACCCACGCTCAGCGAAGGGTGGCTGTGTGGTTCGTATGGACCCTGAGCACTCCTGGTTCTGGCCTACAGTGAGGGCACGGCGGAACTGAAAACGCTCTTCTCTGAGACTCCTCGTGACTGAAAGGGCCTCTGTCCCCAGCAGGGGTCCAGCAGACAGAGGGACAGGGGGCTGCAGGTAGAGGACAGTCACGGTGGCCTTCCCAACCTGCCCGCTTTCTGCCCTGGCGCTTTCTGCACCCTCAGCTCCCACTTGGGCTCTGCGGATGCTGAGGTGGAAAAATAGGTGTTGGAAAAACCAGAACAGACAGCCTTTCAGAGGCCTTCCGATACACTAGGACTAAGTTATCCTCACCAGAGAGTGAGAGGGCCTCAAGTCCGAGACTGCACCGTGGGCAGCATCAGGCCACGCGAGGTGCCGGAGCACGGGACGCACTCCGTGGCACTTAAGACCTCCCGTTCAATGATCGAGGACGTGGCATGTCATTTGGAGAAGGTACTGTGATTGACAAGTGAGTGTCTGAGCTGAGAGAAGGGCAAGAGCCAAGACCAGGCGGGTGCTGTTTTCCCTCTGAAAGTCTTGGTCATTGTGCCCATTTAAAGACCTTCCCATTTCCCCTGAGATCGCTTCAGGGTGCCTAACGAGAAATCTGTGATGTGAGGCCCGTGACATGACTGGGAAGGCATCTTCTTTTTCTCCCCTTTTCTCTTACTCCTTGGAGCAGAGGTGAAAATGAAGTGGTGCTAAGGAAAAGGAAAACGCCCTTAAAAAAAGAAAGTTAACGGAGAACCAGAAGGAACTGCTCTTTCCAAACAGCGTGCCCCCTCACTGCACGAAGTTACGTGCCTTCCTCTACAGCCGTGCTTGGGGAATATTCTAAGGAAGTGTCGGGTGTCCACATGACTTTTGTTTCCTTCCTGAGGTGCTGTCACCTCGGCGGGGCCAGAGGCTTTGCTGTTGACACGTATTGTGAGGGACCCAGCACAGCAGGGGCCCAGTAACATTGAATCATTGTTGAAAAGCCCCTCCCAGTCCACTCTGAGACTCTGGCATTCTCTGAATGCACAAGGGTGGAGCGTGAACTCCAGCATGGAGCGTGTGGCTCAGGGTGACCCGGCCGCCCACTAGAAGGCTCCCAGTGGAGCGTGTGGCTCCTTTCACTCCATCCCCCGAGAGTTTGCCGAGGGACCTCTGAAGACTGTGGAAGCAGAAACCTAGAAGAGCCCAGGAGAGAGTCACTGGACGTTCCGTAGAGCTCTTTGCCTCCGTCCTGAGTCGTTTTGTAAACATGGCAGTTCCGTTTGTAGTCTAACCCTTTTCTAAGGGAAGGGAGAATGTGTGGCCAGCTCTAAGCCGACAGTTTTAGTTCAAGTGGATGAGAGTCCATATTTCTGCCGTCACTGACCCAAACAGGTAACCCAAGAATTGAGCTTAAACTGCTTCTCTTGTTGCCCATCTTTGGCTTCCAATGAGGAATCTAAGCAATATCTAGATGGAGAATCAAAGACACTTTTTCTGCCACTTGAGATGGTATCGCCTCCTGGAAGCTTCTGTTTGCTGTGTGACTGAGCACAGGCGTCCGGATCACAGAGCTGGGAGGTCACCAGGCCTTGATGGCAAATTGGCCTCGAAGGCAAGTCACTTAGCCTTTCTGAACCTTAATGTCTGTGTCTGTAAAATAGGGGTTAGGAACAGAACCCTCCAAATTCACGTTTCTATGAGCCTGGGTCACAGGCTGTGGGCCTTCTGGTTGGACTGGATCACGTTTCCCTGACAGCTGGTTTCCCAGGGCTGGCGGCTGCCTCGCTGCGTGCCTGCTCACTTCCTCTACCCGCCATCCTCCAGGTCCCATCTAGGTGCCATCTAGATGCCATCTAGATGCCTGGTGGGCCCGGAAGGCAGGGCCGTCTTCGTTGTTCTCTGACCCCCACCCCCGGCTCTGAGGGCCATGCCCACGGTCAGCGCTCTGTCAGTGTCAGGTGGACAGTCAGGTGGACTGGCCTGCACCCGATCGTGAAGTCCACAAGGCCTCTGCCCGGTCTCTTGTTCTCGTCCTTGTGTCGGCTTCCAGCTCCTTTCTCTCCTTGCTTTAGCTCTCCCCTCCCTGGCTTCCTCCTTGCTGGAGGTCGTTTTCTTTCCTTCTGGGAAGCCTCCTCTTTCTTTTCCTATTTCCTGACTGTGAAAGCCCCTTAGGATTGTCTCAGGTTTCAAATCCTGGAGACACTAGGCGGATATGTTGGTAAGAGGAGAACCATCCCGGAGGAGTTGTGTGTTACAGTGTCAGATGTGGTTGTAAATCCCTGACACTTGGAAGTGAAAGGGGTCTCTGGGGTGGCTTTGCGGAGGTCAGCCCCCCAGCCAGCACCAGGACAGTTTCTAGAACAGAGGCTCCCAAATCTGCCTGGAGACCAGAATCATCATCTGGGGCCTTTAAATCACAGCCTTTCAGCCTGGCCCTAGAGACTCCGTTTCAGTAGGTCCGGATGGGGCCCAGCTGTCTGTAATTTTAACAAGCACCCTGCGTGCTTCTCATGGTCCGCAGGGACCAGGAACCACCGTTCCAGAACTGCTGACAGGTGACCATCAGCTGCTGGCTTCATATGTCTCCACAGTGGGGCCCTCACTACCTCAGGAGAGCAGCCCCATTCAGCCAGTCTCTGGAAATGGACCTTGACTCTGAAATGCTTAAATCATCAGTTGACTGGATTTAAAACCCATATCTGTAGGTCAAATATGGTCATTTATTTACTGACTCCATCAGATCAGGTGCCTGTTTTTAAACAATTTGTCCTCAGGTGTCTGTGAATAGGTGACATCGTAGGGTACGTGGGACGCACTTAGCTTATTTGAAAAGATCTGACTGTGACTTTTAGTCTAAATCAACATCTATTCCTAGTTGCCTTGTTGGCAAAGCCTCTTTTCGGCCAGTCTACATTCATCACTCAATTGGCATTACTGTGCTCTTTTCAAAACCTGGAACGATTGTCAGGGGGCCTTTTCGCAATCATCTCCACTGATGAATAATAAATAAATGCCAAGCATCCATCTGGAAGAAGGCACCAGATTCCCTCTTGGAACCTGATTTCTGACGTCAGAGGGGGCCTCAGTGCTGGCCACGTGCAGGGAGAAGCTCAGTGTTGTGGTTGCGACCCTGGGAGTGGGCACCAGCCGCTCTGGGGATGGGGCACTCACGGAACAGTCCCCAAGACCTGAAGGACCAGCAGGAAGCAGCCAAGCGTGTGGGAGGGGATGAGGTTCTAGACAGAAGGGACATGTGCCACGACTCAGAAAGACCAGGTGGAACAGACGCCAACGCCCTAGCTATGGTTTGGCAAATGCCGGAAAAACTGCCTAATTCACATGCGTCCCAGCACTTGACATCTCGGGCGTTTTCTCCGCCTTCTGCGGAGTCGTGGCCCCTGTGGCTTGGACAGAGCCTGTCTCCGAGGGGCGTGTGTTCCCAGCTCCACGTGTGTCCGGGGAGGTGAGGGCAGCAGGGGCTCCCTGGCCGGCATCTGAGAGGAGAGAATGGGCCCTGGGCCGCGGTGGGGAGGCCTGTTCCCGGTCCTCTTGTGTGCCAGGTGGTGAGGGTGAAAGTGTGTCATTCTGGGCGGAAGAGCGCCCATGCGGGCTGGCCCTCCCCCATCGCCCGCCCTCTGACTCAGGCCCAGGAAGAGGGCAGCTCGCGCGCCCTGGGGACGTCTCCTGAGCCCTGGTGCCCACCTTCAGCTCCGTCACCTCTGCAGCCCCCAAGACCTTGTGACAACGAGCGAATCTTCCTCAGGAAGTCCCGTGGTGACGCGCCTCGTCCTTGTGACTCTTCCTTCATAATGTAGGAAGGGAGATGCAAGCCCTGGTGGCAGCAGCTGGCTGAGCTCCAGAGCCAAAACTGAATTAAAAACTCATTAAATCCTTCGAGCCGTGGAGCCGCAGGCCGTCCAGGGCTGGGAAGGGGGAAGGGGGAGAGAGGGGCGGCACCTCTCCTTGGCACCTGCAGGCCGTGAGCGGGTGGGGGTCTGGGAACCAAAGCAGCCCGGCTGGCCTGTCCCCCATGGGCTTGTTTGTGAGTGGATGCAGCCACGTAATGTATGCTAATTGCTAGATTTCCTTTTTTTTTGTCCATGGGAAATGCTCACTTGGAAAGCTCTGAAACCTAAGAGGTGATGTAGAAATGCCGAAATGTAGACATTACAAAAAAGAGGAGGAACGAAGGAAAAGGGGAGACTGGAAAGTATAAAATGGCTTAGCACTCTGCTTGGTCGGCACCTCTAGCTGCCATGCTAGCCTTATGGAAACACGTGAGCAGAAGGGGACGGTTTCCTACGTGTGATGGTTTTTGCAGCATCTGTCCCATAGTCTGGAGCTTGTTGGTCGGGTTTTTTTAACTAGAAGCAAAAAGTCCACCTACAGAAGGAATAGAAAGTCAGCAAGAAGAAATCCCAGGATAGTTATCATAGCTCGCAGGAAGTGTTAACAAGAACGTGTGAGCTGGTTGTGTCTCTGTGACTCTTCCGGACGGGACGCCTCTCTGTAAACATGAGACTCAGATGCACACCAAGGAGGGCATGCAGTTGAGCCACTTAAGTGATTATCCATTAGGGGGAAAGACTCGCTCAGAATGTCGTTTTCCCTGTCAAACCCTGTAACTCCAGTGTTCATTGGATACCTTGGGCGACGGTCATTGTTTAAATCGAATAAGAACCGACCAACATAATAAGATAATGGCTTCTCTAATGATGCTTATCAAAGTGCACAGACATTTTATATTGAAAAAAATGGGCTAGAGAAAGGAAATGTGTTTTTCCTTCATCTTTGGCATCAACATCCCAAGGGTTGAAGTACTGGTAAGTGGATTTCTTATCTTTATCCCGATAACCCTTAATTTTTTTTATAATTTAAGGAAAGATATAATTTATTCTTTAAAGCAATTTTGTAGACATGAGGCATTTAGGAAATTTCATGATGAACTTGATTGGCTACAGTAGAAATGCAATGTAGATATTTTCCAGATCAGTACAGAAAACACATTAGAGCCTCAGCTTATATCCTTTAAGAATGGTGAGAAGACAAGTGACATAAATTTAAGCTTCTTTTCCACATGTTTAGAAATTCCTTTACAACTCTTGTCCCAAGAGTAAACATTTAGCCACAGGACACAAAAGATACTGAGTCCATAGTTGGTGCCAGTAGGGGGAAGCCTCTATTTTAAATATTAGAATAGTCCAGCATTGTCGTCTGGAAGCAACAAGACAATGCTGCAGGCCCTAAAGAAGGTCAGGCCTTAAAGGAAGGATGAGTGGGGTTTGCCTGGAGGCCGGGTGAGCAGTGGTCCCTCTCTTTGGTGTGGTTTGTGTAATAATGGTCTGGACTGCAGTAGCCCCCTGGTCCCCGGCTCTGCCCTAGGACAACCTGTACTGAAACCTCCAAACACGAGACTGGGGAGAGAGCCAGGGACCCGCCAGTGCAGCTCTTGATGTGACCCCACACTCCAGGCTGTGCCCTCTGCCCTCCAACCTCACAGTTAGGAAGGTGGCAGAGTGTTCTGGTCTTTTGAGAAAAGATTCCCGAGCCTCAAACCCAACCCAGGACCCACGTCACACCTTCCTTGGTTTGGAGTCCTTTGGTCCTTGAAGGAGCTGGAAGTCAGGAACAAGGTTGGTTCTCCTCTAGTCAGACAGCCAAACCTCAGAAAACAGGTCAGGCACCGCATACCTCCCTGTGGATCATGACAGACTGGCTAGGAGCCCGGAGTTTAAAGAAAAACCTTTGACAATGGGAGGGATGTGCCCCGGAGTCACTTGGGTGTGAGAAGAGCATCTGTCGGGGAGAAGTGGAGGACCAGGCTCTCAGTCAGCTCCACTCTGGGTCAGCAGACAGGGCACCTCACTGAGGGCAAACGACAGGAGGGTCAGGCCCTGGTGTGCTGGCGATCGCCCTTCAGCCTGGAGTGGAAGACCCCAGGTCGGTAAGAACTGGATGTGCGTTTCTGGGCAGCCCGAGCACCGAGCCGTGACGGGACAGCACAGGCGGGCGTGAAATGGAAATACGGGGGCTGCTTCTGTCGGCATCTGCGAAATAGCCGTCCCCACCGCCCCCTCAGAATGAGGCAGTCCACCAGTAAACAAAACTAAAACAAACAACAAAAGTCACGGCTCCCTAGGGTTGGGCTAAGGCGTTATGCCAAATACTTTAAAAGATGTGACCGGATTTGCTTGTACTGGCTGGAACCAGGGCCTGAGCCCACCTTCCCGTTACGTGGTTCAGATGCGGCAGCCAAGGCACCACTTCACCTGAGACCAGACATCAGGATCCTCAAGCTTCAGCCTTTCAGGTCAGGATCTTGACTTCAGGAATCCCTTCCTGGCAGAGCAGAGCGCCAGCCTGGCGCTGCCACCGCGGGTGCCGTTGCCCCCTCCAGACTTTACTGGGGTGAAAACCCAGTTTTCAAGCTGTTTTCCCCTGGTCTAGGGCTAAGGGCTTCTAAGGAACTGGTAATTACTAGATGCCAGGGTAACGTTTGTTACGTCAGCTATTTGTATTTTTCTTTTTCTGTTTCCTTTTCAGTAGCCAATACCGAAAGCACTAACCTGAGTTTTGTTCTAAGGCAGCTGGCCTTGGGGATGAACGTGGTGATGATTTGGTCTGAGCAGTAACAGGTGAGGGTGACAGGTCAGCCGTTCCCTGGATTTGATCAATGGCAGAAGTTTGGTGGCAAATTAAATGTCAGAGAAAACCACCAAATGATTCCGAGAATCAATACTTTATTGGGAAGAGTTATTTGAGCTTTTAATGATCGCATTTGCTCCCAAGGGAAATAATTCTAGCAGTGTGTTGAGGCGTTGGGACAGTAATACGTAAAAACGACGTGAGGATGCTTTAAAATAAGGTCCCTTATTATGTCGTTATTGAGCAATAGCGAATTCATCATCTAGACTGTTTCTCGAAGAAGGGACCACAGGACCATCAGAATCACCTGACAGACTGCAGAAATGCAGGCTCCCAGGCCCCCACGCCTCCTGATCGGACGGTCTGAGGGTGGGCCATGCAAGTCTTAGTAAGCTCCTCGGGTGATCGTGGGGACTGCGACATTCTGAGAACCGCCAGCCCACAGTCTTTTCCTCCACCAGGCAGGTGTCCCCCCGACAGAATGCAGAGCCGTGCCCACAGGCTCAGCAGAGCATCGGGGCAGTGGGTGTGCAGGTCAAAGTGGGTATGTTTGGGGTGGAATTTGAAAAGCAGCTATGATTATTATTGGATTATTTAACATCTGGAATATTCTGCCTCGACTCTCCTCTGTGTCTGCGAGTCAGATCACCCTGGGGCTGGGGTGGAGGGAGGCAGAAAGGGCGTGGCACCATCTCTTCTGTGCTTTTCTCTGACCCTTTCACTGGCTTTCCCCTGCTTTTGCTGGCCTTTTAAAGAGAGGCATTTCCCCAGACTGTTCTCGGCAAGAGGCTCTTTCTGTGTCCCCAAGAGCATCACCTAAGAGATGCTGCCGCCTGCCAGATCCGTGCTTATGGCCCAGCCCAGCACCAGAGCGTCAGGTCCACATTCCCGCCTGCCCCCTGGACAGAGCCACCCGTGCTACCCCTGGACCCCAACTGCACCGCGCCCCAAACCAAATCACGCTCATCTGTCTGCCTTCTACCCTTTTAAAATAGTGTTTTAGCTAAGAGCCTGGGCTCTGGACCCTGACCGCCCAGGTTCGCATCCTGCTCCACGACGTAGCCCCTTAGACTGTTGCTTAACTGCACTGTGCCTCATTTTCCTCCTCTGTAAAATGGGAACAGTGCCTTCCTCCTAAGGTTACATGCAGATTCAATGTGGTAAGCACACAGGAAGAACTGAGGTCAGTGCCTGACCCAGGGCAGCTATTCAATATATCTTAGCCATTTTTATTATTCATTCCTTTATCAAATATTGATTGAGCTCCTGCTGTGTATCAGGCACGACTTCTGGCTTGGGTTTCCCAAATTAGAGACCGTCACAGCTGCCATCTCCCCGTTAAACTATCTTTCCTTCACAGTAGGGACGGCGTCGCCGTCCTGCTGGCTTATGAAGGTGGCGCCAGTTTGCTCGAATTAACCCCAGAAAACTGTGCCCTCTCTAAGTAATTCACGTTGTCTTAAACAGGGAATGGATCTCTCACAAAGGCAGGAGCAGCCCAGTAAGATCGAGACACATTCCCTGAAACCTACTTTGAGCTCAAGAGTTAGGTCTGATTGTTAAACAGGAAGGTACCATTTCTGAGCTCAAAGATAGCTGAGACAGCAGTCTCACGGTTTAACCTAATACGTGGCAGGACACCTGGCATGTGGCAGGTATCCCTCAAAAAAAAAAAGAATTCCCCAATCTATACCCTAAACGCTGGGAGCGTTTTGTAATACACCAGAGAAAATGTATCTCAAAGGAACCGTATTTTTAAAAAGTGAGGATTGCAACTTTGTAAACTCCTCCTACACTCTGAGAAGCAGTAAGGGCAAGTGTAAGTGGCAAGAAAGGGAGTCAGGAGTCAGACCGGCTACATTTAAAACCTAGTCCAAAGCAGCGTATTTCATCTCTGTGATGCTGGATGAGACAGCTAACTCGTATTAGATCAACCTCCCCAGCAGCTTTGATTTCCCCATCTGTATAAAAGGAATACTTATAATCATTGATCTTTGGGATATGCTAATGAGGTAACATGCAGCTAAAAGGATGTGTAAACCATGAAGTGGGTCACAGATGACAGGTGGTGGTCTTACTGGTTGCGCACCTGCCCCCAATGGAACCGTCCACAATTGCATGGGAATTGCCTTCGGCAGCCATATGAATGTGATGGTCAGTCACCTGTGACCCGTCACTGCTCGCCCTTGAGGTTGGCCTTCTCTTCTCTAAAGTGGGAGGGGGAGGGAGGGGGTGGGGTTGTCACCAGGGCTCCTTTGGGTCCCCCATCTGTGAGATGAGGACATTCTGATCCCTCCTACCATGATTGACAAGTTCTTCTCTGAAGGCTCCCGGTAGGAGGTCCCTCCATGGCTGCTGGAGTCCTCGCGTCTTAAAGGCAGAAGAAGGACCTCCTTTCTTGGGCACCAGGAGCATAAGTATTTTCCTTTGTCCACAGCAGGATTTGTTTAGAGAACAGGACACTTGGACCTCCCACCCTGCCTTAGCTGGGCTGGGGATCCCACCTTCAAGGCTTAAGTACGCAAACACAGAGGGAGGTGCTTTGTAAGTGGGCAAGTACTGGATGGATGTGGACCTCTGTTTCTAAGGAGCCCTGGAATTTGCTCCCCTGATGGGTTCGTACTCCGCCCTTCACTAGGTGTGCCTTTAAAAAAACATTTTAATCTGTAGCCTCTGTACATTGTTGAAGAACCAACCTTCAGGTTATCCTGTCACCCCCAGCTGGTGCCGACGTTGGTGCTGCTGGTTCCCCTTGGGTGTTCTCCAGGGAGCCAGACTGCCTTCAGCACCATCTAGGATATTTATTTCCCCTTCTTTCAGCCAGGGCACAAAATAGAGAGAAAAAGAAAAAGGAAACAAGTGTCTTCCACATCTGACCCTTGCTAGCCTGGATTCTCATCCCTCTGCTCTGAGGCCTTTAACAGGGAGGGAAGAGGGAAGAGGAGAGCCTGAGAGAATGGGGTCTGGCAGGACAAAAGCCCGGAGGAGAGGATTTGGAAAGAGGGTGAATGGGAACCCTGCAGGAGGGATGGGACCTGTGGTCCCCCGGCATCCCACCCCCGATGAGTCTGTGCCTAGCGGGAGCAGCTGGAATGAGAGGGCATGTGGAATGCGAAATGAGGCCTCTTGGCCACCAGGAGCAAGACCGGCCTGTCGCTGAGCGCTCAGCCTGCACCTTTGGGCACGAAGCCTGTTTAGAACCAGGAGGGAACAGCAGGGTCTAGAGGTCGGGTTGGGTGCTTTTCCGGACCTTTAAAGGTCAGGGAAACACAAAGTAGAAGGTGGCAGAGAAGCCAAGTGAAGGATGTGGTGCAGGACAAGCAGATGCTTGGAAAACCAAACCAGGTGACAACAAAGAAAAATAGTAAAGTCCAGGACATGTAGACAAAAATAGTATAGACTCAAATTCTGCAATAAATTCTCTGAAACACAAAAGATATCTAAGGTAAATTTTTCAAAATTTGTCTAACTCCCAAGCAATGATCAACTTATTTAAATAAAAAGCAGTTATTTATGAAGTCTCCTGAACTTGTTCATAATGGAATTTGAGTTCTTATTCTCTTAAAAAACAAACACTGAGAATTTGGAGAGCGGTGTGACACGCAGGAACGCACATCGGAGATGAAACAAATGCAGAAACAAAGAAATTCATTTCCAACAGAAAAGAAAGGCCGGTTCCAGGGCTGTCAGGGGAAAGGTGGGAGAGAACTGGGCTCGATTGTTCAGCGGAAACAAAGAGGGACTCGGCCTCGAGGTGCGTGTGGGAGGATTCGGCACCCTGCTGACCAGTGGCTCACCCAGGCTGCCACCAAGGACAATCTTGACATCGCAACTTGAAAACTTTTATTTTCGATGAGGGTGGGTCAGGACAAGATGGAGAAAAGAGGAGTGTCACAGCCTTGGCCGTGAGTGGCCCTGTGGAGTGTGACACGGGTCCTAGTCCTGCTGTCCACACTGCAGGCCGTGGGCAAGCTGTTAGACCTCGGGTCTTTGGTCCATGAAGAGGGGTTAATAATTTTGCCTTCACCACGTCACAGGAATGCCCCGAGGATCAAACCAGGCACCACCGGAAGGACAAAAGCACGCTGCAGCTGTGTGGGTTTGCTGCTGTGCTCTTGCAGCCAGCTCTCTGGCGGTCAAGCTCAGGGCTCTCAGTTCCGTGCATCCGCCTCGTCTTTGGGTCTCCTTTGGTTCTGGTAGGATAGCAGGAAGCCATGGGAGGGGCTCCAACACGAGTGTGACCTGGAAACCAGCACCCAGGGCTGGCTCCTGCTTCTGCCCTCCTTCCACTGTGTTCACTGTGGCCCTGGGGTGCCCAGCCTCAGGCTGACAGCTGCAAGAGCTGAGGGATGTGAAGGATGGTGGAGTTGATTTCGGTGCAGAGGACTCAGGAGTCAAACCCCCTCCCGGGGCAGGAATCTGTAGGGGACGGCTGGCTCTTCGTATTCTGTGCTGACACTGTTGGTCTTTGGGGACAATGTAATAAGGAGACATCAAGTCTCCCAGCACCTCTGAGTTTTCAAGGGGCCTCAGTGGCAGGGGCAAGGGGCTGAGTCGTCTTGCCTGCCTTGTGGTCACGTTCTTCCTCACGTGGGAGGTGATTCTTGTTCCAGGGAACAAGGGGAACGCTCTGGTAGGCCAGGCTCCTGGGCCCTCCCCTGGGCTCCTGGGGAAGATATCTGCCGTTGTGGCCTCGCAGAAGCACTGTTACCACACAGCGCATGCTCACCCACTCCTCCCGTTTTCCTGGTTAGAAAGGATGGGGTGGGGTAGAAGGAGCACAGGGGAACCAACGAGGGCTCCTGGATGGGCCTTGTGCTGCTGTGAGGCGTCCTGACCTGCCCCCCTGCCTCTGGGAGGCCATGTCTTCCCGCCCGCCTGGGGCCAGGCCTGCCGCCCTGGGCCCAGTGTGAGCTTTGGCGGGTAGAGGACCTCTGCGGGGAGAAAAGAGAATGCACTAGAAAACTCTGCGATGCCGCGCTCCCCTTCTCCACACCAGCTCCTTTCTCTGCAGACTTCCCATCTCTCAGCACCTTTGCTCTTTGTCGTTATGTGGGTTCCCGCAGACAGGAGGCCTGGATCTTATTCCAAACAAAAGCTGTGTTAAAAGCTGCTGTGAGACTTGTTGGTAAATCACCTTTAGTTCCTGCACTGAGTGCCTTTCATTTCTTGCTTTCATCCCTTTGCTAAATGTTACCCTGGGCAGTGTTTTTTGTACTCCCTTCTCCCAACAGACTTTAACACCAAGACGGTTTGTGCTCCTGGCCTTTTGTTGACCTACCAACCCCTACTGTTAGGTAAACAACCCCAGTCGTTCTTTAGCACATGCATTTCCCTTTCTAGGTCTAGAGTCTTCTGTGACCCTCTCTACGTTCCTGCTTCTCCACACTGGAAGTTCTTTCTAGTGCAAAGCACAGCACCAAATCCCTTTCCCAAGAAGCATCCACTGGTTTTCACCTGGGCCAGGGGCCGTTGGGAGGCACTGGTGGGTGATGAGGGGCAGAGCTGGGAGCCCGAGGGCTCTTCTCCTTCTGGACCCGCGCCCTGACCTCCACCCCGGGGATTCAGGCTCCTCCTCATCTTGTTCCTTCCACACTGAATAGACATTGAAGGCTTTCTTTATTCTTCAATTTCCATTTCTAGACTATGCTTACAAAGTCTCATTTCAAGTTTCATTTTTTCAAGAAAAGGAAGTTGTAGAAATAAACTTCTGGATTGTGATCATTAATGGAAATGGAAATGAAATATTCATCCTCGAGACACACGGAGTTGTCATCCACTTAAAGACAACTTAAAAGTTTTCAGCCTCACTGGTTGTTGCTTTCACTGAGGTTCCCCCTCCCGGGGCGCTGCAGTGACCCTGGGTCCAGCATTCTCTCCTTGGTGTGAGGCTGTTTCGTGGATCAGCTGCCCACCAGGGCTGAGACCTTGCTCCGGTCCCTGCAGAGATGATACAGTCTCCTAGGCCACTGTGTTCTGGGCCGATGTGTGGGATGCGTGAGGGAGGGAGGGGCCAGCTGTGCAAGACGGGAGCTTCTGAGTTTGATGGGGTTCAGTTGGGGCTCTGCCCCGATAGTGGGTGTCTGAATTCAGCCATGGTCAGCCTCCTGCAAAACCAGGGGAGAGGCTGAGTGAGCGCGTGTTTGGGCGAATGTGGTCTGTGGAGGAGAGGCCCTAAGCCTCCTACAGATTCTACACCCAGAATATAGCATTTTGCTTCCAGAGATTTCAGTCCGCCGCATATAGTAATCCGCAAACCACTAAGACAGCCCAACCTGAAAAGACACATGGCTTGAAGTAATCTGTCAGGTTCTCAGTCATTGAAAAAAGTCCCAGCAATAACTGAAAAATTGGGGCTTATCTGGGTTTCAGGTGTAGCTTTGGGAGTTTACACCGAGTCTCCCTGTCTGCAAGGGCCCTGCTGCATCAGGGGGTCCCCGGGGGTGCTCTGGGTCCTAAGATGGGGCAGACCCGATTGTTGTCACATAACAGTGTCACCCCCCATGCCCCCGTGGAGCCTTCACAGTTACACTGGGCTGTGTGGGGAAGCCCTCACAGACTCTCGTGGCAGGAATAAGTGACAGCATCCTTCTCTCAGACCAACGCTGAGAGAGTTAACTGTCCATCTCGGCGGCCCAGTGCCCTCCCTGGGAGCTGTTTCTGGAGAAGGCAGACTGCAGGGGTAGAGAGAAAGGCTGCAACCATGTCGTCCTTCTTTCCTGGGAACTTCTTTTCTAAAGCAACTGAACGAGACCTCTGCAGGCGAGGGTGGTGGCCTCTCCTTCAAGAATGCCTGGCCCGTTTCCCAGTGTGAAACATTCCCCAAATATGCAACTTTGTGAGCGTCCCCGCAGCTGAGAGCTGCCTGCCGCCAGGGGAGCTGGGACCCCACAAGGTCGTAGGGGGTGGGGGCATGGCTTTAGGCCCTCAGCAGGCCCTGGGTTTGCCAGATGCCAGGAAGGCCAGCCCCTGGTGACGTTGTCCGCGGAAGAATCTGGCCAACAGTCCGGCCGTGACAAGAGCTTGAGGCTTCTCTCTCTCTCTAAATCCCCTCCTTCATTCAAATCCAATCCTATAAAAAGGCTTTTTGTGGAAGGAGCAGCCATGGCGTCATGGTGCACGTCTGTGTCGTGGCTGTCAGGCTTCCCAAAGATGGACAGAAAGAGCCTCCTCGGTTGACTTCCTGAGCAGGCAGGTCTTAAATGGACTCGGAAGGAGTGGAGGTAAACGGCAGCTTCACGTAGCATCTGTTTTGTGGGCAAGTGGTGAAGCCAGGGAGGAAGGCGCTTCTTGGGCTGGTCAGAAGGCCCTCCAGTGAACGGGGGAGGAAGGGCATGCTGGCAGGTGCTGGGCAGGCCAAGCTGGGAGGGCTGGGCTGCAGCGGAGGGGCTCGGGTAGCAGGGCGGGGACATCGTGCAGATGGGGTGAGAGGGCCGATTCCTTCCTGTCTCTCGGGGAGGGAGGTGCCTCTCTGTGGTCCCTTGCTCAAGTCTACAGAACAGGGTCAGGCCTGCAGCCCCGCCATTGCATTATGCTGCCTGGGCTCTGTGTGCAGGACGCTGTCCCCTCGATAGTGTGCTCTGGGAAGTGACTGCTCACTTCTCCGCGCTCTTGTGCTTTTGCTAATTTGTCTCCACTTGGTGCCTCTGAAGTTCCTACCTAAGCTGTTATTTCAGGAGGCCACGATGGGAGGACCTAGAAAGGGGGCGGTTTTCTGTGCTTTGCCGGTTGTCCTTATATCGTTTGCTTATTTGGTTTGATGTTCTTTTGCTTTGGCTGCGAGCATCAGGCTTGGGTCGTGCTCATAGGAGCGAGCGTGCTCCCACGGCTCAGTGTGGTCCTCTTTCCCAGGCCCGGGCCATCGCCTGCTGGGCTGCAGGACGTTGTGTGTTCTGGAGTCCCTTCGTTTTCAGGCGTTGGGAGGGGAGCACCACACGCCTACTGTTGATTTTACCCTCTTTGATGTGGGTGTTTGGCCACCTTCGTTCTCTTTTCCTCTTTGCTAATATTCTTCTCCTAATGCTTTCTGGCGTCCCGCCTCTGTAAGCACGGCCCTGATTTTATTCCTCTGGGATTCTCCCCAGCTCTTCTTGGTGCTCCATGTCTGTCCTGCATCTGTTTTCCCAAGTCCCAGCTCAGTTACCTGCACCACAGAGCAGCAAGGCGGGGGACTCGAGAGCTGGGCACCCTGGGTCCGAGTCCTGGCGCCAGCGCTGGCTGGCTGTGTGACCGTGGGCGGGCTAATTCTCTTCTTCGTTGTCCTCGCAGTACAGGAGACAATCCTAGTGCCTATGTCCTGGAGCTCTTCCGGGATCAAATGAACTAGTCCATGGGAGGAGGGCGTGGCCAGCGCCATTCTTGTAGAGTTTGGGCTTCTTCCATGTCTCATGTGGGTTTACTGGTTAATATTAGCTGTTAGGAAAGCTAAGACAGTGGAGAACAGGCTTGACAATGTGCGGGGCTAAGTGCTTCAACACACTGCTGTCGCTGTAGTCCTTCTGGTTCTTGATGGTATAAAGGGAGACAGCTCTAATTAAGCTGTGTGCCCTGGCCTGCTTTCTTTTTTTAACTTCTTAATTGAGATACATTCACATACCATACAATTCACCCTTTTAAAGTGGACTGTTCAACAGTTTCTTGGTAAATTGCATTATTAATTTTTTTTGAGTTTTGGTAAAATATATATAAAACATAAAATTTGCCATTTTAGCCATTTTTAAATGTCCAATTCAGTGGCATTAATCACATTCACGGTGTTATGCACCATCACCTCTTTTTCCAAAACTTTTTCATCCCCCCAAACAGAAACTCTGTGCCCATTAAGCAGTGACTCCCCGTTCCGTCTCCCCTCAGCCCCTCGTACCCTCTAATCTGCTCTGTGACTCCATGAACAGCCTATTCCAGATATTCCGTGCAAGTGGAATCATGCAGTATTTGTCCTTCCGTGTCTGGCTTCTTTCCCTCAGCATAATGTCCCCAAGGTTCATTCATGTTGTAGCCCGTGTCATGACTTCATTCCTTTTTATGGCTCAGTAAGATTCCATTGCCTGGATAGACCACATTTTGGTTGTCCATTCCTCCATCGGTGGGCCTCTGGTTGTCTCTACCTTTAGCTATTGTGGAATATGCTGCCGTGAACGCTGGCATACAAGTATCTGTCTGAGTCCCTGCTTTCTCTCCACCTGGGAGTGGAGTGGCTAGGTCATATGGTAATTCTGTTTTAGCTTTGTGAAGAATTGCCCAACTGTCTTTCTGGAACACAGTTGCTTTTTGGTTATTCTCTCCTTTGGTGGCTGTCCCCCTCAGATTCTACTCCATTTCCCCCTGTCTCCCAAGTTTCATTGCGCTTCCAAGCAGCAGACACCTTCTCACCTACCCTCCCAACCTTGTGTCTCCCTCCACCTGGCTGAGGGAACGGGCTCTTCTCTGTCCCTCCCTGACTGGCAGAGCATTTATGGCCCACTCTGGCCGCACATCCGCCTCAGCACTTCACCTCTGTCCGAGGAGGGGAGCCTTTGTAGGTCATCCACAGGCCTCAGTCCACTTGGGCTGGAGGTGGTTTCAGCCGCACCATGTCCCTAAAACCTATCAAGTGTGGGAAGTCCGGGATGTGGAGCCAAACCTTGCAGAATTTCAGCCCTCCTTAGCCAGGTCCTTCATCCCCACAACTCCTTGCTTTGTTGTTCTCTGTCAGCCCTGCTTGTCTCAAGGGGCCATGTGGCCGCCCGGTCCAGGGGGGAGTTGTTCTCCGCTCTTCATTTGCTCGCAGTTCCTCCACTTTTCTATGAGCAAGTGAATTAATTAATGAATACCCCAACAGCCTGTACGCCTGCCTCAGACAGCCATTCTGGTTGTTGGGCTAATTGTTAGCCTGGGTTTCTGGATGTCATTCATTTCACAATAAGGCTCCTAATTAATCTCAGCACCGTTCTCACCAGAAGAAAGGCTGGTGCGGAGAAACATCCCCAATTACCATGAGAAAGGAAATGTCAAGAGCCTGTTGAGTTTTCCGGGCATCCACCCCTGTCTCAGATGCAACCCGCCTTCAGCGTACAGAGGCAGCCTGGTGCCCAACCTCGAGAACTAGAGGGTTGTGAGTGCGCGAGGCACGCCAGATCGCCGGACCCAGCTCCGAGGAGCCGGCTGGGGTCCGCACACTCCTGTTTTGTAACGCCGATTGTGTTTCCCAAGACCGTGTGGAGAATCCTGCTGCCGTGGCTCCCAGAAGCAGGCGGGGCAGTGTTAACCCAGAAGAACTAAGGGTCTCCTCTTTTGTCTGTGTTTTTGCGCCTGCAGGACAAAAGATCCTTCATCACCGAAGTGACGTTTTAGAAACAGTGGTCCTGATCAACCCTTCAGATGAAGCGGTCAGCACCGAGGTAAGCACTCGGCTCTGTGGGGTCTTGGGTGGGGCCTTACACAGCGGGGCAGAGACCCAGCAGATCAGAGGGGCTGGGGAGGTGGCGGGAGGACAGGGAGAGAGACGTTCTGGGTCCAGGGACGTTCCTTACCCCCAGTCAGTGGCTGGTTCTCTGCATTGGTACCACCCCAGACTGCCCCTCCCAATGAGGACAAAGCGGAAGACGCTAGCCAGAACGGGAGTATTTGTAGAGGCAATGGGATAGGAGATCCTGGGTATATATGGAGGGTGATGCGGGGGAGTCTGGCTGGGATGCAGCAGGGGAAATAGACCACACGCCCTCAGGCTGGGCCACGGAGAACCCAGGGTTGGAGAAGAGGAGCGTCTCCGACGCAGGCCCCTGCAGAGCCACCCTGCCCACCCCTTGTCACTGTTGAAAGGCAGGATAGCAGAGCGGTCAGGAGCATGGCCTCTGGGGCCACATTGTTACTAGCTGGTGGCCTCGGGCAAGCTGTTTCCTGTCTCTGTCTCGGTCTCCACCTCTGCGAGACAGAGATCACAGCTAATGTTCACGTTCAACGTTGCGACTGGAAGTGTCGAGCGCTTAGAACAGAGTTTGGCACCTAACAGCAGAAATATGAATGTTGGCTCTTCTTATTACCGATATTATTTATTACCATCAGACGGAATTTTTGCTGGAGAGAGTAACGGGGTTTCAGAGCCTACTGTAAGATAAGAACTTGGTGGGAGCTGGGGATCCGTGGTCACCAGGCCAGAGGAGTTGTGGGTCTTCACGTCCCACTTCCTTTATTACATTTGGCGCCTTTGAGATTGAGTGGCTCCTTGGATGTTAAGGTAGCCGGAGTCCCTGGGAGCCTCCAGTAGCTGCCGCATCTCTCCTGCCCATGCTTGGAGCATCTCTGTGACTGTAGTCTGTTTTTTAAAATTGAGATATAATTTACATACCATAAAATCCATCCTTTTAAAGAGTGCAGTTCATTGGTTTTTAGTATCTTCACAAAGTCATGCAATTGTCATCATTATCTCATTCCAGAACATGTCCATCACCCCACAGAAACCCCGACCCCATTAGCAGTCACTCTCCCCAGCCCCAGGCAACCACTAATCTACTTTTTGCCTCTATGGATTTGCCTATTCTGAATATTCCAGATAGTGGAATCATACAATATGTGGCCTTTCGTATCTGGCTTATTTCACTTAGCATAACATTTTTGAGGGTCATCTACCTTATGGCATGTGTCAGGACTTCAAGCCTTTTCATGGCTGAATACTATTCCATTGTCTGGCTAGACCACATTGAGTTCATCCGTTCGTCAGTTGATGGGCATATGGGTGACTCCCACTTTCTGGCTGTCATTATGTAGCCTGTTTAGGTCCCACTTCCATCTGCCCCCATCAGATCCCATGATCCCATTTGACAATCCATGAAGGCACAGGCTGAGGAAAGTGACTGGCCAGCAGTCTCTCTGTGACTAACAGAATCAGGAAGTAGAAACAATTTTAAAGAGCTGGAGGATTAATATTTATCCGGGCGGAGTGCCTGGATCAGTTGTGAGAAATGGTAGGGGGAAAAATGTGGAGTTTCTCTCAGGAATCCAGGCTTGCCTGTGGAGCAGACAGGCTGGAACAGTGACCTCGGTCCTGTGTGTTTCCTTGAGTCACGATGGGGCTCTTGGGGCAGTGGGTTCATGTCCCTGCCTTCATGCCTAGCCCCGTGCCTAGCAGTCAGCTTGTGCGGAACCAAACGGGGCTCAGAGCAAATGTTGCGTTTCTGCTGAAGGACGGGCTGGCTTCCTGCCATGGAAAGAACAGAGAGTGCTTTTGTGCAAATCATTACAGTTCTCTCTGAGTCCCAGTCGGGCCAGCCCTTTATGTTCCACGGGAGGCACCTTGCTGATGCCACTGGAGGCTGCACTTGAGCTTTGTGTTTGGTGTGTGGCTTGGAAGGAAAGGGACCCTGGATGAAGGTGCTGACTTGGGACCCCAGGTACAAATCTGTGTTCCCTGAGCTTATGCCTGGTGCCTCGGCATGTGGGATACTCCTTAGTCCGCAGACTGCCTGCTGTTTGCACACACAGCTGTGGGACACTTGTTACCAGCTGTGGAGACGGCTAGGAAACTAAGACAGAAAGTCAGCTCCCGCTGCTGTTGTGGGTATAGCCAGACGTGGAAAACGGCACTCATGGGCCACTGATGACCACAGGTGTTGGCTGCCGTCCGACTCCCCAGGGGAGTCTGCGTACCGAGGAATGAATGACTTTGTTGGCAATGAACTTGAAGCCCTGCAGGGCGATCCCTGTCTTGAGCCCTGTCTTGAGGGGGATGGCGGTGCCGCCTGCGCTCACGTCCGCTCCCTGTGCTTTGTTTCAGGTGCGTTTGATGATCACTGACGCCGCCCGCCACAAGCTGCTCGTGCTCACGGGACAGTGCTTCGAAAACACCGGAGAGCTCATTCTGCAGTCGGGCTCTTTCTCCTTCCAGAACTTCATAGAGATTTTCACCGATCAAGAGGTGGGCTCCCGTGCAGGACTAGCTGAGCTCTCCCACCGCTCGGTCACTGTTGTGGCCTGAGGCTGCTCTTTGAAAGCTTAGGGGCAGATAGAAGAAGGGGAGGGCGTGTCCCCCTCCTTTGAAACTAGCAAAAGCTGTGGCTGGTGCTTCCGTGCACTGAGGTTCCCTGGCTCATCACCGAAGGAGTTTAGAGCCCTCGTCTTTAACTAATCGGAGCCATTCTTAATGTGCCTGAGATACAGATGGAGGGGGGTTGGAACAATCAGCATTTTACAGATGGCAAAAATGATGGAGAAACTTGAAATGACAGAGCCCAAAAGAAAGCCAAGTTTCCTGTTATCTGAAAGGATTCTCCGAAGATCTCGTGGGTTTTTAGTAACATTTAACTGCCCTGATTTCTTTCCCTACTTGGCCTTACTTTTCCTGGTCTAATTATTTCAGTTTCTCTCACTTTTAATGCCCGGTCCCAATGTTTGAACTTGGAGTGGTTGAACAGTGGAAGAAAGAGAGGACTCGAGAAAGGGAGGCACGTAGGAAAATGGGCCACTTCCGTGAGCCACGTTAACGCCCCAAGAAAAAGATGGGTGAAGTAGGTTGATGAAGCTGGGTCATTAATATTTCTAATGAATAGATCTTATTCAAGGATGATACATGTGAAATATTGAAAACTATATGATGTTAGTGGTATTTTGTAAAATCAAAGGTCAAAGCTTTTAATTTGGTTATTTCTGCTTGAGAATTTATCCCGACTGGGAAACTGCTCTTTCCAAAATAACATTAGTCTTTCTTTTTCTTTGTTAGTTTACAGTAGTTACAGAAACAGTTCAGGGCTGTCACCCATAGCAGGTTGGGGCTGCCCGTAGCTGACAGCACATTTCTACGTGGAAAGGTTGAGGGATGTACTGACAGGAAGAGTTACCACGTCTATTTAAAACCGCCTTCCTGAGAACTTCCTGAGATGGCGGCCTCTTGGTCTCATGGGGGCTGCGAAGGGCCATCTGTCTCTCTGCATCTAATCTTCCTGAGCCCTGTGCTCCGCAGGGAGGCCTCTGTGTGCTCTTCCTCGCTGCGAGAGCTGTAAATACACTGCCCAGCTTCATTTGGCTCACCTGGAGCCTTCTGTAAAAATATAAATGTCGGATGACATGACCACGTTTTATTCTCCACCCACCAGAGGGGAAGGCAAAACGGTGAAAAGGAATGTTTTATGTAGTGTTTGAAAGCTAGACTCTCAGAAGGTGTGATGCCATCTGGGTCCTGAGGCAGGTAGCCTGGCTGCCCACAGCGAGAAGTGGCCCCAGGGCTCACTCCCAGCTGGTCCCCTCTTCACCACTTCAAAATGAAGGTTCCCGCCTGTCTTCCGCCAGGGCTGCCAGAATTCAGGCTGCATGTCTTGTGTCCATTGCACCCACTCATACTAAAGGCCCGTAAATCTGTGTTCAATTGCATGGAAATTCCCAGGCTGGAGCCACAATGCTCACTCCACCTGCTGCCTGGAAATCGTGTGTGATCACTGTAACGTCGGAATCTTTTGCAAGATGGTGTCCCCATGTTCACGTTGTGCCTGGGGGCCCGTGGGCATTTGTCTGGTAGCTCAGGGGTCACAGACACTATCGGCACCTTACCTGGAGAAGGGAGAGAGATGCAGAAGCCTGGACACAGCCCCGTGGCCCAATAACATGGGCGGGTGGCTCACCGGCCTCCTGGTAGGCTTGGCTCCCCGCTGAGCTCCTGGCTCATTTCTGTGCACACCGTGCCTCTCCTGCATCCCCAGGCAGTTCTAAAGTTAGTTGCTACCCCCATGTCATTGGTTTGCCTTTTTTGCACTAAAACCAAATAGAGCAGATATGTAAAAAAAAGGGTTTGTCATTGCCAGAATTTTAAATAAGAAGGTATCACAAGTCATCCATCTCTCTATTTAAATAAAGCATAGCGTTATGAACATTGCTGCTTACATCACTTTTACTGGCCCGCAGAAGTAGAAGTTTGCACAATAGCCTATGCATATATTAGAATTTACCACTAATTGCAGAAGAAAAAGAAACAGCCTTAGCTGCAGAGCGTGAGGTCTGGGCAAGGGCATGTTCCTCGAGTTTGTAATCACTGGAGGGGGTTCTGCAGGGCACACGTTTTCATCACACTCAGGCAGGTGTCGTTAAGGCCAGAGATGCTGTTATCTTCCCCTCTGCCTGCCCCATAGCCCCCAGTACTGTGAAGAAAGTCATGCTCAACACACGTGAGAAAGGACCTCCGGAGTCTTCCCTACAGACTGGCTGCGTGGTGTTGGGGGTGGGGAAGGACGAGCAGCAGGACACTGGGCAGAATTCACTCTTCCTCTTCCCTAACCAGCGCCACTCAGCCTTTATTTTTCTGATGTTGTGGACTTTGGAGAAAGCACATGCCACATTGGAGATGGCTGGAGAGACCAGTGGTGACCAGCCACTGAGCCAGAGCTCTGATTGCCTGTCGCTGCCTTGGAGACAGGGTTTGATCACAGAATGACTCAGTAACAGGGGGCCTCAAAGGCCATTTGGTGTCCAGCTTTGTTCCTTTTATCCAGTGCTTGATACATACTAGTCACTCCAGAGAAATCAGGAACACAATTTGGGAAAAACAAAAAATGATATATTTTTTAACAAGAATAGCTAAAAATAAATGGACTGAAAAATAGAATTGTCAGTGCATTTTGAGCTTCGGGTTTTGGGAGTCTTGGTCATTGGAGGTCAACTACAAAACCAGGACTTAGGAATTAGGACAGCATCTGGCTAACTCATCCCTCTCTGAAACCCAAGGATGGTGAAGTCACCATCTCCTGGGGACATTTTTCAGTCTCTCTGGTAGAAAATTTTTCCTTGTTTCTCTTATTGTATCTTCAAGGAAGGAATGTGATCCCTTTTCCACCTGACAGTGTCTTAGACACCCTTCGCCAATGCGGCCAATTGTTTTTTCCTCCAGATTAATCATTTTCAGTTTACCCACTGTTCTTCATAAAACAAGATATTAAAAGTTCTTCCATTCCCTGGTCACTGTCAGTCAGGCCTGTTCCATTGGGGCATGGGATGGGATGGGGGAATCCAGGAGTTCAGTCTCGGTCACGTTTAGTGCCCTGGCTAAACTGCTATCAGACAGGTGGATATGTGAGTCCAGAGCTCAGGGAACTAAAAGTCGGGCTGGAGACATTAATGTGGAAGCCATCAGCATGTGAGAAAACAGATGAAGTGATCTAGGGAGAGAAATATATTCTGAGAGAAAGGGGCCCAGCTGTAGTGTTTAGAGGTTAAGGCCAAGAAGAGCCAGCAATGTCAATTTGTTTGTTTTTGGTCCAGTTTCTGTAAAATGCCATGACTCACACTGGACACCCTACTCCAGGCATCACTGACCAGGTCAGAATTGTGACAGTCCGTGACTTCTATAGGTTTGAATACAATCTTCTATTAAATAAGTCTAGAAGTTACTTTTGACCATCACCATCCACAATTAAATGTCAACAGGAAGGGATGCAGGCTTTGAGGACCTCTGCAACCTATGTAATTTGGGGGCTCCCTTTAAGAAAAAGAAAACAAAATTATGAATACGCCATTAAGTTCAGGGCTTTGGGGGGAAACCGTGCCAGTGAGGGGCCTTGAAGTTTAAGCTCCATCAGCTTTATGATAAATCCGTCTGCCCGTCAGCTGAAAGCCCTGAGTCTTTTCCAGGGGCATCATTGTTGAGCCACACCTCCCGACCCTGTACTTGACCCAGCTGGTTTACTGGACCTCACCGTCATCCCTTTAGAATGCCATCCTGTTAGAGTTGACTTAGCCGTCATCATTCCCCTGTCAAGAGCTTTTTTAAATGTCTTAACTCTGCCATCCCACCTTTTGCTATGCCTCCCATTTTCATGCCATCTGCAGGTTTGATAAGCATGTCTTCACCATTTTCATCGAAGTCAGTACTCAAGAGGACATAGCTGAGCCCCGAGGCAGCCGCCTTAGACCTACGTCTGGTTGACACTCAGCAGCACGATTTATGTGGCTGGCTACAGATCCACCTAATTCTGCTATCTCACTGTTCAGAGATGCTGTTAGACGTCCTGCTAAAACCCAGAGATACGCTGTCCACTGTATTTCCTCATTAGCCAAGCAAGTAACCTAATCAGAAAAGGAAATGTAGTTAGTGGGCTGCGGTTAGCATTCTAATTTCATTAATATTATCTGCAGTAAAGTCATTTATTTCCCATATCTTCCTTCCTCTTCCAGTATGCCTGCATTTAATTAGAAAAAGTAATTAACAAAAAAGCCAGCCTTTGCCCTGAGGAATATTTCTTCCAGTAGTGTCTCTCATCCCTCTCTGTAAGAACAAGGGGAGGGTGGCAATCAGTGTGCTTGAGAAGGATTAGCAGGCTCGTGTCACTCCCCAAGTGTTCACTCTGGGAGGACAGCATGCATCGAACTGGCCGAGTTCAGTGCAGTTCAGCAAACGTCTGTTGAGCCTGAAGATGTCTTGGAGAAACAAAGATAACGGTGATACAGACAGAAGATGCGTTTCCTGCCCTCCAGGAGCTTTCAGTGGAAGGGGCCATGAGAGGTAGAGGACCTGCTGTGGTGACGATGTCAAGTTGCCTTTGAGGAGGCCTCAGTTTCCGAGTCTAAGACCTAGTGGGAGGTTTGCTCGCACTGCTCACATCCTCGGCTCCTCCCTGTTCACTGAATCAGTGCTGACCCAGTGCCTCCGTGGGCTGGCCACTGTGACACCAGTCTCTACCCCGGGGCCCTCACCCTCTGCATGCGTGCGGGCGGGCCGGTCTGCAAGTGGGCTCTGGGGACGCGGGGCCTCGTTTCTGCCGTACTCCTCCAAGGCTGCCTTCTCCCCCCTCCTCCCTGCCCTGCCCCATCCTCTCCTTCCTGACGGGCTCTCTCCAGCCCCCGTCTCATCATGCACTGTGTGTGGCTGCTTCTCCAGGGGGACTGGATTTCTCTCTGAAGAGAAGCCTTCCAGCAGTGCTGGCTTTCTTTTCTGCTTTCCCTAGGACGTCATGGTTTTCCATCCCCAGCCTCTCTTTGCTGTTTTTCAGTGTACCCCTGACTTCCTCAGAATTCTGTGCAGCCTTGTTTTCTTTTGGGGTCATTTCCTTAGTTTCTTGGAACTCTCTGGGTAGAGGTGAAAAGATGGAAAGTAGGGAGGATTCCTCAAGTCTTTTTACCGTCTCCTTAAACTTAGTGATGACACACTTCACATAAAAAGAGCTGGTAATGGAATGCCCCCCACGCACAGCTGGATCAGACCTTAGCTGCCACATCCTTCAGTTAGGGTGGAATTTCAAAAATTAAAATGAGCTAAACTTAATTTTAAATTTCACTGCTAAAGATTCAGCGGTCTGAGTGATCCTGGACCTCCCCTCTGAAATGTATTCCAAATCATGAATGGTTTGCGTGAGCCCTGCATGAGGACTGGGATGGAGAGAACCTTGGTTGCTATGGTGATGGTGATGAGGGCCTATGCTCATCACTGGACCAGAAACCGCATCCGGTACTCCTCTTTGCTTTGGTCAGCAAATCATTTGAGCGAAGACTCCCCCAAGGACGGTTACCATTTACTTTTTCAGTTTTCTTAGCTTTCAGATAGTGGATTCTTATCCCTTTTGTAGGAGATTGTTAAGTCAGAGGAAAACAGCAAACTCAAAGACTTGTTATTTTGCCATTTTGTGACACTTCACATAAAATGTAGGACAAATAGGCTAACGCAGCAAAAATGGCTATTTTACTGCACTCTAATGCAGGAAAGTCAGAGGCTATAAATTACCCTTCTACACAGACACACCCTGGTAGGCTCAGAATGTTAGTATCCAGGAGGTTGTATGAGACAGAGGAAGCCACTCGCACTAGAAGACAGGAGTTCAGACCTGCTGGCTCAGGATGCCTGGACCAAGTGGAATGCTTGCTTTGCCCTTTCATCATCTGCTGTCCAGGACACAGAGCTCTTTTCACTTGAACCTCTGGGCTGATTTATGTGCTTTGCTGCAACCAAAAGAAGACTAGGGTTTATGGCCTGATCCTTCCTATTTACTAAGCTAAGACTGTGAAACATATGGCCACAGTATGAAGTGAGAAAGAGAAGAGCATTTTCATTAAACCACAATCTGTGTTTTGGTCCGATTTGCTCTTCTGCATTCCCATCCTATGGTACTAAACAACGTGTTGAAAACTTTTGAGCCAGATGTGATCTTAGCCAGCTTGCCCTATAAAGAACAGGAGCTGCGAGAGAGCAGAATGTCTCACCTTGGCTTAAACATGAGCGTGTGGGGACAATTTGGCCACTTGCTCATATAATTACCCAATTGCTTTAATCATCATGTCTTCAATTAAGTATTTGTATTTGCAGAGAAACTGCTGGATGAACCACTCTTGCTTTAAATAGTGTGAACTGATGCCAGAACCAGGAATTTCTTACAGTAGTGTGCAATCTATACCTTCCTATCTCCAAGGGGGAAAAATACACCAAACTTTTTTCTTTTGTTCCTGCCGAAATCTATAAATAGATGACACGTGCACTGTCTAAATCCCTTTCATGTGTCAGTCAGGCCCTTTTGCCAAGCCCAGTGGAATAGAAGAGAATATTTTATATCAGTGGTGAAATGACTCACATAGCCTGCCCCAGTGACAGTTTAATATTTTTTAAAGGGCGTTTTTGCATGGCCAGTACCCAGGGGGGATAGAGGCACAGGCACTGGTCATGCAGATGGTCACTGGTCTTAGAACTAAAGCAGAGTGCTGGAGTTCCCCTTCTGGGCCGGAACAGATCCGGGAGGGCTCTCAGGGGAGGTGCTGGCACGGAGGGGTGGTTGAGGCAGAAAGGTGCAGTCGAGGGGTGAGGACAGGCTGTTCACCTACCAGTGTGGAATATTTCAGCGTTGACCCAACCAGCATCTCGGAAATCAGCCCCACGTGCATCCATTGATTCTACAACATCTAGTAATAGATGGAGATGATCAGTGATGACAGTCACTTAAACCTTTTCCTACTTTCTTTCTTATTATTTTTTTAAATCCCAGATTGGGGAATTACTGAGCACGACCCATCCTGCCAACAAAGCCAGCTTAACCCTGTTCTGTCCCGAAGAAGGGGACTGGAAGAACTCCAATCTTGACAGACACAATCTCCAAGACTTCATCAATATTAAACTCAACTCAGCTTCTATATTGCCGGAAATGGAAGGACTTTCCGAGTTTACGGAGTATCTCTCGGAGTCAGTGGAAGTCCCATCTCCCTTTGATATCCTAGAACCTCCCACATCGGGTGGGTTCCTAAAGCTCTCTAAGCCTTGTTGTTACATTTTTCCCGGAGGGAGGGGCGATTCTGCGTTGTTCGCAGTGAATGGATTCAATATGCTCATCAACGGAGGATCAGAAAGGAAATCCTGCTTTTGGAAGCTCATCCGACACTTGGACAGAGTGGACTCCATCCTGCTCACCCACATTGGGGATGACAATTTGCCTGGAATAAACAGCATGCTACAGCGGAAAATTGCAGAGCTCGAGGAAGAACAGTCCCAGGGCTCCACCACAAATAGTGACTGGATGAAAAACCTCATCTCCCCTGACTTAGGAGTTGTATTTCTCAATGTACCCGAAAATCTGAAAAACCCAGAGCCAAACATCAAGATGAAGAGAAGCACAGAAGAAGCTTGCTTCACTCTCCAGTACCTAAACAAATTGTCCATGAAGCCGGAGCCTCTATTCAGAAGTGTTGGCAATACCATTGATCCCGTCATTCTTTTCCAAAAAATGGGAGTTGGTAAACTTGAGATGTACGTGCTTAACCCAGTCAAGAACAGCAAGGAAATGCAGTATTTTATGCAGCAGTGGACCGGCACCAACAAAGACAAGGCTGAACTAACCCTGCCTAATGGCCAAGAGATAGATATCCCGATTTCCTGCCTAACTTCAGTCTCCTCTTTGATTGTCTGGCACCCAGCAAACCCTGCGGAGAAAATCATCCGTGTCCTGTTTCCAGGCAACAGTACCCAATACAATATCCTGGAAGGACTGGAAAAGCTCAAACATTTAGACTTCCTGAAACAGCCGCTGGCCACCCAGAAGGATCTAACTGGCCAGGTGGCCACTCCTACTGTGAAACAAGTAAAGCTGAAACAGAGAGCCGACAGCCGAGAAAGTCTGAAGCCAGCCACAAAACCACTTCCCAGCAAATCTGTGCGAAAGGAGTCTAAAGAAGAAACCCCTGAAGTCACAAAAGCCAATCATGTGGAAAAGCCACCCAAAGTTGAAAGCAAAGAAAAGGTAACAGTGAAAAAAGACAAGCCAGTGAAAACAGAGACCAAACCTCCAGTGGCCGAAAAGGAGGTACCCAGCAAAGAAGAAGTGCCTCCAGTGAAGGCCGAGGGGGCTGACAAGCAAGGCACAGATGTCAAACCCAAAGTCGCCAAGGAGAAGACGGTGAAAAAGGAAACAAAGGCAAAACCTGAAGAAAAGAAAGAGGAGAAGGAAAAGCCAAAGAAAGAAGTCGCGAAAAAGGAGGACAAAACACCTGTCAAGAAGGAGGAAAAACCAAAAAAAGAAGAGGTGAAAAAGGAGGTGAAAAAGGATGTCAAGAAAGAGGAGAAAAAAGAAGTCAAGAAAGAGGTTAAGAAGGAAACCCCCCTGAAGGAAGCCAAGAAGGAAGTTAAGAAGGAAGAAAAGAAGGAAATTAAAAAGGAAGAAAAGGAGCCCAAAAAAGAAATTAAGAAAGTTCCTAAAGATTCAAAGAAATCAACAACTCCTGTATCCGAAGCAAAAAAACCAGCCGCATTAAAACCAAAAGTACCGAAGAAGGAAGAGCCTGTCAAGAAAGAGTCTGTTGCTGCCGGGAAGCCAAAGGAGAAGGGGAAAGTTAAGGTCGTTAAGAAGGAGGGCAAGGCGGCAGAGGCTGCGGTGGCCGCTGTCGGCACTGTGGCCACCGCAGCAGCTGTGGCAGCAGCAGCTGGAATAGCAACCACTGGTCCTGCCAAAGAGCTCGAAGCTGAGAGGTCCCTTATGTCCTCCCCTGAGGATCTGACCAAGGACTTTGAAGAGTTAAAGGCTGAAGAAGTCGACGTAGCAAGAGACATGAAGCCTCAGCTGGAGCTGATTGAAGACGAGGAGAAGCTGAAGGAGACCGAGCCAGTCGAAGCCTATGTCATCCAGAAAGAGACGGAAGTCATCAAAGGTCCTGCTGAGTCCCCGGATGAGGGCATCACCACCACCGAAGGGGAGGGTGAATGTGAGCAGACCCCCGAGGAGCTAGAGCCAGTCGAGAAGCAGGGGGTGGACGACATCGAAAAATTTGAAGACGAAGGAGCAGGTTTTGAAGAATCCTCAGAGGCTGGAGACTACGAAGAGAAGGCAGAAACTGAGGAGGCTGAGGAGCCAGAAGAAGACGGTGAAGAAACCGTGTGCGTGAGCACCTCCAAGCACAGCCCCGTGGAGGAGGAGGAGGAAAGCACGAAGGCCGAGGCCGACGTGCACATCAAGGAGAAGAGGGAGTCTGTGACCAGTGGTGATGACCGAGCGGAAGAAGACATGGACGAGGCAGTGGAGAAAGGAGAAGCTGAACAATCTGAAGAGGAGGCTGATGAGGAGGACAGAACCGAGGATGCCAGAGAGGAAGAATATGAGCCTGAAAAAGTCGAAGCTGAAGATTATGTGATGGCCGTGGTGGACAAGGCTGCGGAGGCTGGTGGTGCTGAGGATCAGTATGGATTCCTGACCACCTCAGCCAAGCCACTGGGAGCCCAGTCTCCTGCCCGAGAACCTGCGTCTTCAATTCACGATGAGACTTTACCTGGAGGCTCGGAGAGTGAGGCCACCGCTTCTGATGAGGAGAATCGAGAAGACCAGCCTGAAGAATTCACTGCCACCTCCGGCTACACTCAGTCTACCATTGAGATATCCAGTGAGCCCACCCCAATGGATGAGATGTCTACTCCTCGCGACGTGATGAGTGATGAGACCAACAATGAAGAGACAGAGTCCCCATCTCAAGAATTTGTAAACATCACCAAATTTGAGTCTTCACTGTATTCTCAGGAATACTCCAAACCTGCTGTTACATCACTCAATGGATTATCCGAAGGGTCAAAAACAGATGCCACTGACGGCAAGGATTACAATGCCTCAGCCTCCACCATCTCACCACCCTCATCCATGGAGGAAGACAAATTTATCAAATCAGCTCTCCGTGATGCTTACTGCTCTGAAGAGCAAGACGTGAAAGCCAGTGCCACGTTGGAGATCAAAGACACCGTCTCAGCAGTTTCAGATGAAAAACTTAGTCCGTCCAAGAGCCCGTCGCTGAGTCCATCTCCGCCGTCACCCATAGAGAAGACTCCTCTGGGTGAACGCAGTGTGAACTTTTCTCTGACACCCAATGAGATTCAAGTCTCAGCAGAGGCGGAAGCAGTCCCAGTGTCTCCTGAAGTGACCCAAGAAGTAGTTGAAGAACAATGTGCTAGCCCTGAGGAGAAGACCCTGGAAGTGGTGTCTCCATCTCAGTCTGTGACTGGCAGTGCTGGCCACACACCTTACTACCAGTCTCCCACCGAGGAGAAATCTAGTCACCTCCCCACAGAAGTCATTGAAAAACCACCAGCAGTTCCAGTGAGTTTTGAATTCAGTGAAGCCAAAGATGACAGTGAACGGGCTTCCATAAGCCCCATGGATGAACCTGTGCCTGACTCGGAGTCTCCTATTGAAAAAGTGTTGTCTCCCTTACGGAGCCCTCCCCTAATTGGATCCGAGTCTGCATATGACAGTTTCCTCAGTGCTGACGACAAGGCTCCTGTTAGAGGTCCTGAAAGCCCCTTTGAAGGAAAGAATGGAAAACAAGACTTTCCAGACCAAATAAGTCCAGTTTCAGATACGACTTCCACTGGTCTTTTCCAAGACAAACAGGAAGGGAAAAGCACGGACTTTATACCGATCAAGGAAGACTTTGGTCAAGAAAAGAAAACTGACGATATTGAAGCCATGAGTTCTCAAGCCGGACTGGCCTTCGATGAAAGGAAGTTAGGAGGAGATGTTTCTCCTTCACAAATAGATGTCAGTCAGTTTGGCTCTTTGAAGGAAGACACTAAGATGTCCATTTCCGAAGGCACTGTCTCAGACAAGTCAGCTACTCCTGTCGATGAAGGGGTAGCGGAAGACACATACTCCCATATGGAGGGCGTGGCCTCCGTCTCCACCGCCTCCGTGGCAACAAGCTCCTTTCCAGAGCCAACAACAGATGACGTGTCTCCTTCCCTGCACGCTGAGGTGGGCTCCCCACATTCCACGGAAGTGGACGACTCCCTGTCAGTGTCCGTCGTGCAGACGCCTACCACTTTCCAGGAAACGGAAATGTCTCCGTCTAAAGAGGAGTGCCCAAGACCAATGTCCATTTCTCCACCGGACTTCTCCCCTAAAACAGCCAAATCCAGGACACCAGTTCAAGACCACCGATCTGAACAATCTTCCATGTCCATTGAATTTGGCCAAGAATCCCCTGAGCATTCCCTCGCCATGGACTTCAGTCGTCAGTCTCCAGATCAGCCTACGGTGGGTGCGGGTATGCTTCACATCACTGAGAATGGGCCAACCGAGGTGGACTACAGTCCTTCTGACCTGCAGGACTCCAGTTTATCACACAAGATACCGCCAACGGAGGAGCCGTCCTACACCCAGGATAACGACCTTTCGGAGCTCATCTCAGTGTCTCAGGTCGAGGCCTCCCCATCCACCTCTTCCGCACACACCCCTTCTCAGATAGCTTCTCCTCTCCAAGAAGACACTCTATCCGATGTCGTTCCTCCCAGAGATATATCCTTATATGCCTCGCTCACCTCTGAAAAAGTGCAAAGTCTGGAAGGAGAGAAGCTCTCCCCAAAATCCGATATCTCTCCACTCACCCCAAGAGAGTCCTCTCCTTTATACTCACCTAGTTTCTCAGATTCTACCTCTGCAGTCAAAGAGAGCATAGCAGCGTGCCACACTCCGTCTCCTCCGCCAACAGATGCAGCATCTGCAGAGCCCTACGGCTTCCGTGCCTCCATGTTATTTGATACGATGCAACACCATCTGGCCTTGAGCAGAGATTTGACCACATCTGGCGTGGAGAAGGACAGTGGAGGGAAGACCCCTGGTGACTTCAGCTATGCCTATCAAAAGCCTGAGCAAACAACCAGGTCCCCAGATGAAGAAGGTTACGACTATGAGTCTTACGAGAAAACCGCCCGGACCCCAGATGTGAGTGGCTATTACTATGAGAAGACAGATATAACCACAAAATCTCCAAGTGACAGCAGCTACCCCTATGAGACCATTGAGAAAACCACCGAGAGTCCTGAAGATGGTGGCTATGCCTATGAAATTACTGGAAAGACCACACGGACCCCCGAAGAGGGTGGGTACTCCTATGAGATAAGTGAAAAGACGATCAGGACCCCTGAAGTGAGTGGCTACAGCTATGAAAAGACTGAGAGGTCTAGAAAGCTCCTGGATGACATCAGCAATGGCTATGATGACTCCGAAAACGGTGGCCACACACTTGGGGATTCCAGCTACTCTTATGAGACCACAGAGAAAGTTGCCAGTTTCCCCGAGTCTGAAAGTTATTCCTACGAGACATCTACTGCCACTGCACGATCCCCTGATGCTCCCACGTACGGTTATGAGACTGCAGAGAGAATCCCTGGGACCCCCCAGGCGTCCGCATACGCCTATGAGACTTCAGACCAGTGCTACACGGCAGAAAAGAAGTCCCCCTCAGAGGCTCGCCAGGATGTCGACTTGTGCCTAGTGTCCTCCTGTGAATACAAGCACCCCAAGACAGAGCTGTCGCCCTCCTTCATCAATCCGAATCCTCTCGAGTGGTTTGCCAGTGAAGAGCCGACGGAAGAATCCGAGAAGCCCCTCACCCAGTCAGGGGCAGCCCCGCCGCCTCCAGGAGGAAAGCCGCAGGGGCGACAGTGTGATGAAACCCCTCCCACCTCTGTCAGCGAGTCAGCCCCATCCCAGACTGACTCCGATGTGCCCCCGGAGACTGAAGAGTGCCCCTCCATCACAGCCGATGCAAATATCGACTCTGAAGATGAATCGGAAACCATCCCCACAGACAAAACCGTCACGTACAAACACATGGACCCCCCTCCGGCCCCCATGCAGGACCGCAGCCCTTCTCCGCGCCACCCCGACGTGTCCATGATGGACCCGGAGGCCTTGGCCATTGAGCAGAACCTGGGCAAAGCTCTGAAGAAAGACCTGAAAGAGAAGACCAAAACCAAAAAGCCAGGTACAAAGACCAAGTCGTCGTCACCTGTTAAGAAGGCCGATGGGAAGTCCAAGCCCTCTGCGGCTTCGCCCAAGCCAGCCGGCTTGAAAGAGTCCTCAGACAAGGTGTCCAGGGTGGCTTCTCCCAAGAAGAAAGAATCTGTGGAAAAAGCCACGAAAACCGCCCCGACTCCCGAGGTCAAAGCTGCACGTGGGGAAGAGAAAGACAAGGAGACGAAGAACGCCGCCAACACCTCCACGTCCAAGTCGGTGAAGACCGCGACAGCAGGTAGGTGGCAGGGCTGGCCTCCAGACACAGGCCGTGGCTACGCTGCTTTTAAGTGGAGCCTCTCAACTTCCACTGACCTTGTGCCAGGGAGGTGAGAGGGCGCAACTCGCTGCTGTCCGTCCCCTTTACTATTCTTTTCTGCTAGAAGTTACGGATCTCAGCCCGACGTGGCCCTTGGGCTTGGGGATAGCTCAGCCTACGGCCCAGACAGCTCTGATGCACCAGATGCCGCTCCTGGGTCTGTTCCATTCCGCAGCCCGGCAGCCACGGCCTCGTTCTGAGTCTTCAGAACCAAAGGCTGTGTTTCATTCTCCTCTGGAAGACTATGCAGTGCTGGCTTTAGCCACACTGGCCCCAGAATCAAGCTGAGGTGACCCAGGCCAGCTCCCAAAGGCCTAGGGAGAACCCGAGTTCCAAATCAAGCCTGGGATGACCAGTGTAGGCCCAAGATTGAGGTTCTGTTTCTTTTATAAAATTCTTTTTAAATAGTTATAACATTTTAAAGTTAAAAATTGTAAAGTTTTTAATTAAAAAAAAAAGTCATCAGACTGGAGATGCGTCCCCATTAGAGGCAGTGCTGTGCTTTTCTGCCACCGAAGAGCATCATTTCAGTTGACCAGTGGGTACCCGGCACATGGGAGGCTCTCCCGACCCCCTCCCGCCCCAGCCTCACTGAGAGACACAGAACCCGGATTCAGATGGAAAGTCCGCTTGGCAGGAGCAGACGTCTCTGACTGCTGAGCAGTCCCATTTCGGTCCTGATTCCCAGATTTGTCAGGCTCTCAGCAGTCATCTGGGTTTTTGACGGCCCAGCCTCATCTTGTTGCTTCAGACCAGTCAGAGGGACTTGCATTAACACATTTTATTCACTTTACATACTTGTTCAGGTTATGTTGTTACAAACTAACATAAATTGGCCCAAATGTGTAAAGCAAAAAATAAGTAAAATTTCCTTGATTTATTAGGGTAAATCTGATAAATGAACCTTTGGGACTTTCAAATTCAGTACATTTTAGGAAGTATTAGTTACAGCTGCAAATTTTTACTTTAAGTAACATGGATCATCAATTTCAAGACAATTCTCAGATTTCCTCTTTTTACACACATGTGGAAGACAAACTGAATTTGTTCACGCTTAGAATTAATGGAAACCCACCAGATAATTAACCCCTTGGTCTGAAAGAGCTGACGACTGACCTGCACTTAGGAGAAAAATGAAACCATCCAAACAGATGAAAACCAACTGAAATTGGCTACGAAACTTGCCAAGTATACACTAGCCCACACGATTGATTTTTTTAAAACACTTTTTGTCATTTAAAGAGAGAATTTTAAGGCAAGGTAAGGAAGATGAGTTGGTCTAAATTTACTTGGAAGATGCTTTTCCAGTAGGTTTCTAAAAAGACAAAACTGCACCGTTGATTGACTTTTAAGACCAGCCTGGGTCGACTTCTGGCAGCTCCCGTCGTGCTTCTGTGAGAAGCCCTCCTTTGCTCCTTTGGTGTGGATGGGAGGGATGTTGTGTGTAAGGGAAAGCGGCAGAGATTTTTAATTAGAAGAAATGTAACTCGCAAACTTCCACGTGTTAGAGTTCTGTGCAAAGGACAGAATCAGCATTTCATCAGTTTATGAAGGAGGTTAAGGAGCTGAAGGCCTTGGAAATCAGATGAAGTTAAGATCTGGCCGTTGACCAGGTCAAATGTTAGGGTATAGTATTCAGCTGTGGGCAAAAGTGCTCTTAAATAAGGTCCTGACATGGATTACCGACTGCTGAACTATGGTTACCAAATGCAGATGCTTCCTTTGCCTTTTAAAATTTGTTTCTTAGATCACCTTTCAAATTAAGATACACACTAGTAGCCCTTTTAGGAAGCGTATTACTATCTAGTTCCATCTTTTGGGAGGGCCTTGAAACTCTTCCTACTTCCTAATGGGTTGTCCCCGAAGGGAGACCATCCCATTCTTCGTTTCTCCTGTTGGCGTGGTGAACCACCATGTTGTTTCCTCAGATTGCCAGAGGGAAGTGCCGGGTCCCTCCTCTGTGTGTCCTAGAGGGACCTTCCTGTGCACGAGCACAAATGGGTCTCTTCGCATTCCTGTGACCCGGCTTTCTCTGCTTTTGTTTATTTACCAAAGGACCAGGGACCACCAAGACGGCCAAGCCCTCCGCTGTGCCCCCAGGCCCCCCTGTGTACTTGGACCTGTGCTATATTCCCAACCACAGCAACAGTAAGAATGTTGATGTCGAGTTTTTCAAGAGAGTGAGGTCGTCCTACTACGTGGTGAGTGGGAATGACCCCGCTGCCGAGGAGCCCAGCCGGGCTGTCCTGGATGCCTTGTTGGAAGGGAAGGCCCAGTGGGGCAGCAACATGCAGGTAAGAGCTCCAGGCCTGTGTCTGCACTTCATGTGGAGCTGTGTCCAGAGGCAGAGGGAAGGATTATGTTTATGATAATAGGGTAATGTTTATGATAAATAGAGGCAACGTTATGATTGTGGGTCCACATGAGGTGCCCCAGGGGTCTGTCACACGGGAAACATCCTGGGGACAGAGTGGATTTAACATGTAGAAGATAGTCTAGAATATTCTTGGCACTGCCAGTAATTACAGACTTGGAGGAAAAGGCCCTTCACCACCCTGAGGCATAATTCATTTATCTGAAAAATGGGCCCAAGACTACTTGCCCTTCACCCTAATACACCAAGAGTACATGTGTATGAACCAAAGCGGTCATATCTCCCGCGAGAGCTGCTAAGGGCTTGTCTTTCCTCCTTGGTGTTTCACGATTGACCAAAGCCAGGAATATGGCCATTTAGAAAATCAGCTGTCCATGTGAAATCCAGGAGCAATGCTGAAAACGGGCCCCAACAGGACACCCCCAACTCCCACACATCATGACCGGCCACGAACCACTCGCTCTTTCAGCTATGATTTTTGCTTAGCAGAATTTTACTTGTGGTTCTGTATAGTCGCCTAGTCAAATGTGTTTGCATAACGTTAAATAGAATTACTTGTTATTTAATCATATGAAATCGAATGAGAAGCACCCAGCGGCCTCTTAATGAATACTAGATGGAATTTTTACTATTCAAGCCAGCACCCAATCACCTACCCCACTCCTCCATCCCCAACCATACACACAAATCGGAGGTACGAGTCTTTGTTCTCAGGATGAAATGTTACTTACACACAACTAGAGGGGTTTGAGCTTCAGTAATAACTAAAGATCGGTGGATTCCATATGCAAGATCTTGAGTGCAAGCTGACTGGTTGTGTTAAAGGAAATAAAAGAAATTCCACGTTACCTGAGTACTTCTTCTCTTGACACTAAAGAATTGAAAAACCAACAGTGAATATAGATGAACTAATTGACTAGTCATGAGTTGCTTTTGGCCCTAATCTTCAACTCCCCCAGGAAAACTAATTTTTTTGCAGCTTTATTCTGGTTCCTGGAAAATGTAAGTTGAAAAGTCCTTTGTATTTCTTAAGGAAAATAGAAGATTTTTCTTTCTTTTCCCTTCTTCTTCTAATGGTCTCATTAATACCTCGTTGTTCCATTTTTTCATCTGATTTCTGGCTCTGCCCTTAAACAGCTATTTTCCATCTCCCTGCAGGTGACTTTGATCCCTACTCATGACTCAGAAGTGATGCGGGAGTGGTACCAGGAGACCCACGAGAAGCAGCAGGACCTCAGCATCATGGTCCTGGCGAGCAGCAGCACGGTGGTGATGCAGGACGAGTCCTTCCCTGCGTGCAAGATTGAGCTGTAGACGCCGCGGCCAGCCACGCCACAGGAGCTGAACTTTGTTTCCAGAAATTCTTCACTTTGAAACCACCTTTTCTAAAAAGTCAATTCATCTAAACAAGTCACTGAACTGTTACCTGCCAAACGCTATACTGTATCACGGTGATGCAAGTCACTAATATTTCTCAGTTTTTGCTGATTGCTAAGGGAAGTAACAGTATTCCCACAATAGGGTTCAAGTTACTGCAAAATTACCTACCCCAGTTCATCTCTGCCGAACATTTGGAAACCATGCACTAGCAAACCCAGCTGACTTCTGCTAGGTAGAGGCGTTTGTCTTAGAGAGAGAGTGAGAGAGAGAGCGCGCAAAGAAAGAGATGCGGGGGGAGAGAGAGAGAGAGAGAGAGGGAATGAGGAAGAAAAGGAATGCGAGAGAAGGCGATGGAATGGTGGAGTGCTGGTGAGACACCCAGAGAGAGAGAGCAGGGTGCGGTAAGGGGGAGAAAACAGCCAACCACTGGTCTGCGTTTTCTCAGGCAGTGTGTGTTTTGGTCTACACAGGCAGAGGTTTCCACGTGTGTCAGTCTGAGTCCTCAAAAAGGATCTTAATTTTCTAAAACAAGTCGGCTGGAAGAAAACAAAAAGAACAAAACTCGTCATGAGGGCATGGGAGATTTTCATGCCTTAATTAAGCTCCTTCTGTTTGAAGGCTGCACACTGACATAACACAGTGAGTAGACTGGACATGCAAGTGGTTTGAACCCCATTCAGAACGCTCAGACTCTTCAGACACGCGAGTCGACTGGTCTAAGGCATGCTCCCAGCACTTGCGCACCCAGGTAGTCCACTCGAGTCCATTCACCTGCATGCGGAAACACCCAAGTCCACCCCAATTCACAAGCAAATACCAAAGCAGTTGGGAGTACACACAGTGGACAGTTGCCTTAGGAAGTGACTTGAATGTACAAAGATACTTGATGCACTTATTTTTTAATGTGAGACAGCAAGTTTATAAAACATCCGTGTAGGATTGTAGATACTCCAGTGGAAGGAGCATGTGTGCGTGCGTGGGGGGCTAGAAGCTGATCTGATGGGCACAGCGCTTGCTAGGATGCTGAGTCATGGGTGTCGAATGCTGAGTCATGCGTGTCGAATGCCGCCGCAGTGCACCCGCGGCCCCTCAGCCAAACCAGCGGAGCCTTTCGCAGCTTCTTCACTACTGCAAGTTCAAGACTGAAAGGGCGTCTACGATCAGAACTGGGCAAACAGTGAATCTTAGGGTGGACGAGGTTCTCGGCAAGTGTACAGAATTTACCTTCCTGTGTCTTACATTGGCTTTTTTTTTTAAATCTTCCATTAATTTCAGCATAATTATGGGAACAAGTGTACAGAAGAATTTTTTTTTAGCTATGTGAGAATTTTCATAGATGAACTTTTTAACAAATGTTTTCATTTACAGGAAAATGCAAAGAAAATTTTCAAGTGACAGTCTTTTTTTTTTTAAGTGTTTCGTAAGACAAAAAAAAAGAATACTGTTTTTTTGAAGTTCTGGTGAGATTGAAGTCTGACATTTGCAGTAATAATATTTATTAAAAGCCCATAACTACCAGGAATAGTGACACCTCCCACCCCTCGATTCCCATAACACGAAATCTGAGTATGCGCTGTTTGAGAGTGGGGCGAACGGCATGGCAGGCTACTTTTCCAGGCCTTTGCAAGTCCATCACCCAGGGGTGTCCTACAGACTTCTTGCAAGATCTTCAGCCATGAGGTGAAAGAGCCAAGACAAAGAACCACGTTCAAAGAACCTTAGCGAGAATTTGCTTTGGGGTTTCCTTTTCTGGAAAAAAAACAAGAGAAATAATACATTGAAAGCAAATGAGTTCCCACCTCCTCCGGTTCCCCATGTGGAGTTCAGAGATCATTTCCTGCATTGTCACCGCTGAACGAGGAACCTGGGCAGCCAGGGCGTGATTTAGACTCTCGCCGAGTGTGCAGTGCAGATCCGCGTGCCGGCGTTCAGACGGGCACTCTTCCCGGTGGCAGCCACGCCGTGCTGTCACATTGCATTTCTTGCAGACTCTAAATCTACGGAGTAGTGAACAACGACCTCATTTTATTTTCTATGTTAGTTATTTATTTCAAAATTAACGTTTTAGTTTATTTTTGTCTGATAAGTGTATGTTTTGCACTGCTAACTACCATGAGGGTTTAAACAACGCTTCTTCGGGGTCCCTTCACTGAGGACCTATGTAGTCTACTTAATGCTGTGAATTACATTTTTCAAATGTTTAATTTTTTAAAAGAATTAATATTCTATTTTTTCTTTTAGGCTTCTCTAGAAATGCAGCTTTTATTTATTACCCCATTTCTTTCAAGTAAGTCCTTAAAAACAACACATTGATTAAGGGTACAAAAAGTTAGCACACGATGGAAAACTCATTGTGACACAAATGGATTTCAGTGAGTATAAACTGATCTGCCTCAGATTTATTTTATGAGACAACCTAAGATATTCAACATAGTTATTTAATGATTAGTTGTTAAGTTGGTCCACATACTACATGGGAAGAGAGACAGGTTTCCAGCCTTCTTGCCAAATCCAGACCCCTGGCTGATTTTTCTTTGATAGAAGATGGAATTATTTTCCAATTTCCCAAATTAAATTTATTTAACATGTACATTATTTTGCTTTAAAAAAATACAAATGTTTTAGGAAAATTATATCCAGTCTTCAAATATAACCATTCTATCCCACTCTTTTTTTTTTTTTCTTTTCTTTTCTTTTCTTTTTTGCTATGGGATTTAATGGGAAAGATAGACAAACCTGTCAGTGCTCAGCCGGCTTTCTTCCACTGAGACAGAGCAGCACCTTTCTCCATCTGCTGTTCTCAGTGCCGAGCACAGAGCCTGAGTCTACCAGGAAAACCAACATTTGCAGTACAGGTTGTTCCTGTGCTTCCAGACCCCTTTCCTACCTGTGTGACTAACCTAATTTTGCTAGTTCCATCAGTACACAATTAGTTTGCCCACAGCATCACAATGGACCATGAACATTCATGGTGAGACCTAGAGATTGACACAGACTTCTAGGAGCTCAGTTCATATCGATCACTTCATCCAGTTGTATAGATTGAATTTTGGAGTGGAAGGAGTTTACACTCTGTTTAACTGATGGCATTCCATGGAGGTAGCACTCCTGGTCATGACCTTTTTGGTAGTATTCTTAAACAAAATTCCAGAGACTAAATGTTAGCGATGATCCTCCATTTTCAATTTTAACTAATTCTATCCCCTTTCTCAAAACCCAACCCCTGTGCATGCTTTCTCAGTCTCGTGGTGGACTGGGTACAATGACTGACTACCCCCCAAATGCCATTTTCCATGGAGTTCAAAAAATTTTTTTGTCTTAACCTTGCATATCATAGTGAATGGTTTCCCCAGTGTATATGAGTGTTTTAAGTGTCTCCAGTAGCTTACAGGGTTTAGGAGCTTTCCAATACTCACGTCATAAGATTTAATCATTTGCTAATGGAAATGTTACCACCTTCCATTTCCCCTTTATTACCAAATTCCGGCTCTCAGGAGCTGCTCCACAATTCTGAAATTGCTTTTCTTGATTCTCTTTAGTTGCCTGTTCACAAGAGGTTCTTGCTCAGTAATGATATTGTGAGTTAGATTAATAACTTTTTTTTGCGCTTCAGATTTAGAAGAAAAGATCCTGTTTCCATTCGAAAGGAACTGTAAGCTTTGATCTTTTAACCAACTGAACAACACACCAAAAGCAGCCCCGGGATGAGCATTTTTTGGAAAGCAATTAGGTTACTCACCTGGTATTAAAGCTGTTTACTACTAAGAAAATATCTGACTTTAAGTTAAAAGGCAGCATCAAAAACTGAAAAGGGAAAAAATAAATAGCTTCTCTGTACTCGTTCGGAGCTCCCCGAAACAGGAGCCGTGGAGAGGAGGCGTCGAGACCCGGCTGCCCTTGGGGACCACCCTGTGCTCCAGAGGCGTGCTCGCTGCCCGAGCACTCAGCACCTCTCCCCCGGCCCTGGAAAGACGTGGTGGAGCCCGCGGAGCAGCACCTCCCACTCCTCTCTCTTGTTCTGAATGGTGTTTGTGTCAGTCTGCAGCTGTGTATGGTATTATGTCTTATAATCCTGCATCACTTCTAGCCTATCCAGTCATATCTAATGTAGAAAATTAGTTTCCAGTGAAAGTAATATGTAGTGCTTTTATGATATTTGTGTGCAATATCCCCTCTTCCATTGAGGATATTTGATGTAAAAGAAAAAAAACTCAGTTCCACAATAAAATACAAAAGTGGCAAAAGCTAACGTGTGTGCCGGCTGCCTTTCGTTTTGAGTCCCTGAGTTGGGCTCATGGGGAGTTGGGGTTTGCCACCCCCAGAGGGAGGGGGCGGCGCGGCTTCATGCATGTGGGCTGACTGTGTTCTTTTCAGGGTGGGCTCCGGGCTTTTGGCAAACTGAGGAGAGGGTTCTGCTACTATTTCTATGCTTGCAACCTCATTATCTTTTATAACCAAGCCCTAGAGGACGCTGGGGCCTAATGACAGAAAATGGGAGAGAAGAGAAAGAGACCATTAAAATTATTGCTTAAAAAGAAAAAGTAAATAGACCACTGTAGTTGGAAGAGGAAACTGGGAGGGTTTCCTGCATGAACCACAATATAAACCCCAAACCGGGTCTTGATCCCAGCTCTGCCACACCGGCTGCGAGACCTCAGTCACTTTTTCCATCCAGAGTCCCTTTTCTCATCGGTGAAATGAGAGGACTTGACAAGATGGTCAAGCTGGATGGTCCCTCCCAAGGCCGACTTTCTGGGGCCACCATATTAAGTAATAACATCCAACACCTTATCTTCCTCCTGGTTTCTTGCTCAGTTACAGAACAAGCTCCATATAACTAACATAGTAGCCGAGGATTTGACTGACGCCAGGAACTAAAAGCATTAAGGAAAATGATGATAAATAACAAAGTTCCTGTAAAAAGGAGGAAATCCTCTTAGTCAATCAAATGATTTCTGTGCCTGTACTCTACCCCACGGAGGGAAATAGTGCGGGGAGTTAAAGGTGAAGAAAACATCAGTGCTGCCCCAACGGGCTGGGGTGACAGGCTCCCCATATTCAAGGGTGAGCGTTGACGACCATTGGAAAAGCACCAGAAATGATGTCTAAGCCGAGACCCAGAGTGTGTGTGTGTGTGTGACAGAAAGCAAATTCTAGGTGGAGGCAACAGCTCACATGAAGGCTCAGGATCAGCATGTGTTGGCAGCCCAGATGCTGAGTGCAGAGAGGGAGGCCCTGGCCCCTCCGTTCCCCCCATGTGCCCACAGAAAACGTGCCCACAGGTACCAATAGAGGCCTCTGGCACCTGGCCCTGTGTGTCTGCAGGGATGGTCCTTTGGCCTCAGAAGGCCACTGCAGCCTGTCTGCCCTGAGTCATAATGATGTCCCTTTGTCACATGCGCTCCTTCTGATCTTCCATGGGGCTTCATGGACGGGTCCCATTAGAAGCCACTATCTGCTGGAACGGATCCTCAAGTCCCTCCAGAGATTAAAGGGTTAAGCGTGTGAGAACTCAGGTGGGAAATCATCACTGGGACTCTAATTACATTTATCAGACTAAAATAAATAAGCTGTTTTCCATTCCACTGCCAAACTATTCAGTCCAGGAAGTCTTTCTGGCGGGAACCCAGGGTGACCGGCCATCCAGGTTCGCCCAGGACTGCCCTGGTTTTAGCACTGACAGTTCTGTCCCAGGAGACTCCCAGCCCAGGGAGGCCCTGATGGTTGGTCACCTGCCTGAACCCCTCCCAGTGTTTATGTCTCATCCTTCCAGACGGAGGCACAGCAGATATGGGGAAGAGTTAATCCCCTTCCAGCTGGTCCTTTTCTGTAGCTTTCCTTGTCTTCCAGGCAAATCGACAAAGGTCTGTTAAGGTACTGCGGCTACGTATTCTCTCTGTATCTGTATTGCTCATTCTGGGTCCTTCAATGTCCCTACACTGATCTTTCGACACACTCCTGACTCATGAATTCCTGGTCTCTCGCATCATCCCACATTACCATTTCCTCTTTGATCCAATATTGTACGTCTTGGAAACCCCTGGAGTCATATCTGCAGTTGAGTTTTGGTCACACCCCGTTCCTTTAAAGTGAGCAGTTCTGGCTTATTCAGACTCTGGGCGTTGCTGGCAATGTTTCCACAGCGGGTGGAGCACCACCACGGGCCCAGTTCATGGGGCGATCTCCCCAAGGAAACCAGGCACAGTTGTAGTTCGTGGCTCAGCCTATCCCCACTGAGACCAGAAACGCATGTTACTTTAACGCAGTCTCATGGATTTAAATGCCACGTGTAAACCGATGGCTTTTACAACTTGTATCTCCAGTCTGTACCTCTTCTCTGATTTCCAGACTCATACCTCCAGCTGTCTATTAAGAGCTCTGTCTGGATGTCCAGTAGGGATCTTTGAAGTATTCCAAATCAACTTTAACGTGCCCCACACGAATCCCCCGTCTCCCCAAACTGCTTCTCTTCCTGGGCTTTTCTATCTCAACAAACGGCAGATGCATCATGCCAGTAGCTCAGGTCAAAAATCTTGGCCTGTCAGCAAATCTGCTGGCTCTGCCTTCAAGATGTATCCAGGCCAACCCCTTCCCTCATTGTCACTGCTACCACCCCTGTCCAGGCCAGTCACTCTCCTGGATCACTGCAGGAGTCTCTTAACCAGTCTGTCTTCACCCTCCTGGTTTATTCTCCATGTGGCAGCTAGACCAGAGTAACCCTCTAAAAGTGTTAGGTCAGATCATGCCACCCAGAGCTCAAAACCTTTAGATGCGTTCTCCGCTCAGAGTGAAAGCCAATGTCCTTACTAATGGGCTAGGGGCTCTTCCACCGTCCATCCCTTCCTCTGCCCGTCTCTCTGGCCTCGTCTCCCGCTCCTCTCCACCACACAATTCTACTCCAGCCCCGCTGGCCTCCCCGCCATTGCTGACACTCTGGCACGCTTCCATCTGGGGCCTTGGTGCTGACTGTGTCCTCTGCCGTTGTGCTTGCCCAGGTGACCGTGATTCCCAACCTCACCCCTAGGGGTCCCTGCTCAGACATCAGGAAGGCCTCCCTAAGCGCCCTGTTTTAGGTTGCAACTCCCACCACTTAACCAGTGCCCTTCTCCTCTTCCTTGCTTTGTTTCCACATCACACATCACCATGTGACACACACACACTATCTGTCTCCTTCTGTAGAGCGTAAACGCCACGAGGGAAGGGATCCTTGTCCATTTTGTTCCTTGCTGTATCCTCAGTGTCTCTTTAAACAGTCTGACACATAGCAGGTGTTCAATAAGTATTTGTTGAATGAATGAATGAATGAATGAATGAACTTAGTCTCAGGTTAGCACAGTGGTTATGTGGTGTCGTTGTCTCAACGTGGGTTTGAAATCAGACAAACTTGGATTCAAACACTGTCCTTGCTGCCTATTGTGTGGCCCTAGGCAAGTCACAGAAGTCTGGGTTTTCTCTTCTGCAAAATGAGGTAGTAATCCTTGCCCTGCGGGGTGGTCGTAAGGGTTAGAGAGGATTTATTTAACTAGGTAGGATTAAATTAGGTAGAAATGGGCATTCACAAAGAACAGTTGTTCAATATAATTTCTGTAGTCAAGATGGGTACATGGTTGCTCGTGAGCCAGAGCCTGGAGCAGGCCGACGCCCAGCAGCGCCCCGCACGCGTCACCGGAGGACGCCGCTAGCGGGCAGTCCTGTTCTGCTCCACAGACCGTCTTGGGCACGTCAGCCTCGGAGGGTGCTGCAAGGATTAAAATTTTGAACTCTGCAGAGATGAAGCATCATGGAAACCAAAAGAGCAAGTGAGACCCTCCTGCCACTGGGTGGTCAGAGGACGTGAGGCCCCTTTTACAAATCCTCCAGGAATCGTCCCTGTAGTCCTTGATCCAGCAGGTAAAGCCCATGACAGAATTTATTTTCAGGTGCTTTTGTGAGAACAAACTTTGTTTTCTGAATGTGTCCAGCTGGGATCTGGAATCCCTAACATTCAAACGTGATAAACACACGGCCTCAGTGTGACAGTTTTGTTTTAAATGAAGGCCCCAGCGGTAGTGGCCACAGTCTCAGGGACATCACCACCACCTTTCATTTGGACGTCCTTGTCCCCAGGCAGGTGAGGAGACCCTCGTGGCACACGAATGTCAGCAAAAAGGCTGGTCAGCGGGCGAGGAGGAGGTTCTTCAGAGCTAAGCAGCTGTTACTTAGAAAAAGGGCAATTTTCCTGACAAGCATGCCTCTTTCCCCATTTTCTAAAGTAAGATTTTAAAAATTGATCATTCTCGGGGCTGGCCCTGTGGTGTAGTGGTTGTTTGGCACACTCTGCTTTGGTGGCCTGGGTTTGTGGGTTCGGATCCTGGGTGTGGACCTACACCACTCATCAGCCATGCCGTGCCAGCAACCCACATACAGAGTAGAGGAAGACTGGCACAGATGTTAGCTCAGGGACAATCTTCCTCACCAAAAAAAAGAAAAAATGATCATTTTTAGAGTTTGCAAAGTTCAGCTCTGAAGGTTATTAATGATCATTTAACGAAAATACAGTTGCACTTTTTCTGCTTTCGTGATTCACTAAAGCCAAAGTCCTGAACCCGCTTCAGCCTTGGCCCCCGCCTCACCCACGCCACCCGGCGAGGCGACTGGGCGCAGCGCTGTCAGGTCCCACACACTCCTGCGAGCTCACAGCACAGCAGCTTCATCCTGGAACTCCAGACTCCTGGTCCGGGTGGTGTATCCCCAGACAGCAAAGTCACATAAACCGTCATTTACCCTTTTGCGTGGTGGACTTCCTCGAGGAAGAACACTGACTGGCCCACCCCACATCACTGTGGACTTTATACTCACTTTCAGTCAGACAAGAACCAGCTGATGCTAATGGTTTCTCTACCTGAGAAACGGCATTTGTAAATGAGCCGTTGGCACAAACACTATTCTTGGGTCGCCTTGGGGCAAAAACTCCTGTGGGCGCCCGGCTCGTGCACTCGGGGCCAGGTTTGGCATTCCTGACACTTTGTGCCAGACAGTTCACTGTCGTGGGGGCGTCCACGCACTGAGAGATGTTCGGCAGCAGCCCTGGCCTCTACTCGTTCAGAGTGAGAAACTGACTTCCTTAAACTAGTTTTCAAGGCCTCTGTTTGTAAAATCTACAACTCTCCCACTCGTATCTGATCCCCACGGCCAGCAAGCACAACGCAGATGAGATGCGTCCCTTCCTCAAGCCTTCCCACCCCTAGGCGCACGTGCTCTCTGTGAACATCGGCATCACGGCCACGGTGCCTCTCCCGTACTCTTCAGCCATGCATCGACAGGCGCTATGTGCCTTCCTCCTTTCCCTCGCTAGGATCCAGGTTATTTGAGGGTAGGAGCTATAGTTTGCTCATCTGCGTGAACTCCGGAGCGCTTCGCATGGTGCTGTGCACGCAGCAGACGCCACACGGTGCTTGTGAGCGCACCAGTGCAGCACCAGCACAGACGCTGTCTGTCTGCTGTGGTCACCAGCGTCCAAGTGCGGTCAGCAGCGCTCAGCGGAGCAGAGCCTCTCCGAGGGAAAGAGGATCATTGCCTTTGACGGCAGCAGAGTGAAGCCGAATTCTCAGGGTCTAAAGAACGAGCAAGTGGCCAGTTAGTGAAGACACCCTTTTAAGAAGTTTGAGGACACGAGGGAGGAGAGTGACAGGGAAGTGGCCTGACTGATGGCAGGATCAAGGCTTCTTTGTTTCTAAAAGGGAAGGAGGCCTTGAACAAGACTGTGGACTTGGAAAAAGAAACCAGGAGAGATGACGCGAGATGGAAAGGGATGGCTTGCTGGTTCTGGAACAGGCAGCAGACAGGGAAGCAGTCACCAGTGAGTCGCCTGACCCTGGGAAGGAGTGGGTGATGGAGAGAACGGTTACGGCAGGAATATCTGCTGATAGTTCTGGGGGCGAGGGTCTGGGGCTGAAGCAGAGTAGAAAAGCTAATGAGGGGAAGATGAGAGTCGATGAGAGAGAACGAAAGGACTGAGTTGAAGAGGAAGCTGTAAGTCTGTGGAGGAAGCAATCGGCCTGACGGGACAAGTTTGTGGGACAGCACTTAGCAGGTCAGAAGCAAACAGAAAAACAGAAGCTGCTGTATTTGTTTCCTAGGGCCGCTGTAGCAGGGTCCCCAAACCGGGTGCTTCGGAGAACAGAGGCGTCCTGGAGGCTGAAGTCCAGAAGCCCAGAGTTGGCAGGCCGTGCTCCCTCCTGGGCTCTAGGAGGCAATCTCCCTGGGCCTCCTCCAGCTTTGGGTGCTTGCAGCCTTCCCTGGCTCGTAGATGCACCACTCCAGTCACATGGTCGTCTGCTCCCTGTGTGTCTTCACATTGTCTTTCCTCTGTGTGTTTCTGTCTCTGTGTCCAAATTTCCCTTTTATAAGGATACCAGTTATGTTAGATTGGGGCCCACCCTGATGGCCTCATTTTAATTTGATCCCCTCTGTAGAGACTGTCTCTCTAAAAGTCAGATCCTAAGGCACTGGGGGTTAGGGCTTTAACGTATCCTTTTGGAGGGACACAATTCAACCCATAACAGGCGGCTCCAAGGATGTAGGTTCAAGAATGGCAAGTGGCCTGGCCAAAGGAAATGAGAGGAAATGAAAGATGTTCATGAGAGCATGGGTGGGATGGCCAACCATGGGGCCCGGGCTGGGAGCACGCTAAGGGTCTGCTGGCAGAAGCAAAAGGGAAAAGGTGGTTGAGCAGGAGTGGTGGTTGAGAGAAAGGGAAGACTGGGAGAATGGGACTTCAGGCTCTAAGACCTTGGAATGGTGACAGGAGGCTGCAGGTTCAGCCGCGACTAGCAGAGAGGTAGGTCAGCTAGGGGGAAGGTAAGCAGTTACAGCTAAGGTAGCCCCAGAGGCCGGGGTAGCCAGAGCAGTGCCTCCCTCCACATGGAAGAGGGACAGAGGTGGTAACAGGGAAAGACCATTCTACAGCTCAGGGGATAAGAGGGAGGAGGAGGGGGGTAGGCTGGAGGGGCAAGACCCCCAAAGGGGAGAGTTCCGGGGAGATGGGCCCAAGTGTGGAGGGCATCCGAGCATGAGGATTCCTGCTGGGCAGCAGCACAGGAGGCAGAGCCCCTTCCTGAGGGCTGGAGATCAAGTGCGACAGGCACAGAAGGGGAGGAAAAATGATGGCAAATTACAAGCTGCAGTATGAACAGATGCTTCAGCATGACGGCCGTTAATTCACTGAGCAAAATGCACCTTCTGACTTATCCTGAACCTTCTTCTTGCTATAATAAGGGAGTGGCTGAAAAAGCCCTGCCCTTGATACACCAGCATGTCAGAAGTGACTCTGCGTCCTGACCCTCCACCAAGGTGAGAGCCAGCTCTGCGGGTCCACAGAGTCCTGTGCAGGGTCGTGCAGAGGTAGCATGCAGGTTGTGGGGCAGTGCCGGCCCACCGCATCCGCATTCAGCAAGGAGACGACAGCACCTCCCTCACGGGGCTGCGGGAGCCACAGGCACACAGTTAGTCCTCAACAGACGTCAGCGGTGGTGGCGGCGGTGTTGTTATAAATGCCACAGCCTGAAGATGCTGCTCCAAATCATAGCAACGATAGTGATGGGGAAATTCCCTGTCTGTCCCTCCCTCCCCTCAAAGATAAAGAACACACCAAAATCATCCCAGGACATTTATTTCCACAGGTTCTCGATGAGGAGCACAATCCTGAACAGAAGTGCCCGCTGTACTGACAGGCGAGGTCACAGCGGCCAGAGCTGCCCGCCCTCGGAGAGACTTCTGGGGGGCCCTCACTCCGGACGCTGCTACAACTCCCCAGGCCTCCCCAACACTGCAGCCCAGCCCAACTCTCGCCGTCTCCAACTCCTCTACCCGAAGTGTGCGTGCACACAAAGGCTCTCTTTACCCACACGATGAAGGAGCCAAGACAGCGTGAGACGGGCTGGAGACGCCGAGCCCAGGGGCCTCTGATGTGGGGCCAGCTTTCCTCACGAGCCCTGACGTTCTACACAAGTCACTGTGGGGTCCTGAAATTTGAGAGCCGGGGCTCTTGTGTTCACTCCTGTGCTGAATGTCCCCCAGTTCAGGCCCGGAAGGGTGAGACCCAGCAGCAGGAGAGGGGATGTTGGGGCTGAGTGCCTGCACCGGAAAGGGGACCGGGGTGACAAGATCTCAGGACACGCGCTCCCCCCGGCTGGGGAGAGAGACTGTTCAAAAGCCTTGTGCTCGAGACCTAGTTCTTCAACCCACCACCACGGTGCGGGGTCAGGAACTTCCGACGGCCACAACCGACCCCTGTGCCCAGGACGTCCACCATCAGCCTCGAGAGCCCTTAATACTTTAAGGTATTCAGCTGGTGGCTTCAGTCTGACCACTTGCACAGTCCCACAGCCCTTCCAGGCACCTGGATGGGCAGTCACAGTGTCTTAACATGCAGAACGTCAAGGCTTTTACAGCAGAGCGGCCCGCTCTAGGAGGAGGAGGAGAGGCTGGAGGAGCCGAGGCTGGGCCGGTCCAGCGCCGTTCCTGGGCTTCCTGGGTGGGCCGGGCCTGCAGGGCGGGTCAGGTAGACAGCTGGGCTGCTCTCCGAGCCTCGTGCTCCTGCTTCGCCCTCTCCCTCTGCTCCTGCTCCCTCTGAACCAGGCGAGCCCGCTCCTGTTGCCACTGCTGCAGCTGCTGCTCATACGCGGCCATGTCCTCTGCTTCATAGGTGGGGAGCTCTTCGTGGACGAGCTGAGTGGTCAAAGTCAAAAGGCTTCCTGACTCAACTCTGCCCAGAGCCTGGAGCTGAGAACGGGCGGCCTGTTGGAAACAAAGGAACAGAAGAGAAGGGGGCAGTGGGCGAAGAACAGAGGAAAAGGATGAGATTGCCACAGTGCCCGCTCTGCCGGGACCTGCCCGCCGCCTCTCCCCCAGGCACCGCTGGCTCCTGCTCTTTCTCAGCCCAGCAGATCTGCTAAGATGCACGCCAGGCGATTTCTGCCCCTTCACTCACAATCAGTAAGTGGAACTCTGTAAGCTGAGAGTCCATTTTTAAATCACAGAGACGGCACAAGTATAACAACCCCTCATTTCCCCTCTGACCTGAACCCAACCAGGCAGCCCACTCAAGAACAAAGAACCTGAGAGGGACACACGGCGGGAGCCGCTGACAGACAGGCAGAGCAGGCCATCTGCATCCTCTCCTTCAGAATAACAGACCGATGTCTGCCTGACTCGCGCTCCTTTTGACAGACAGACGCCATTCCACGGGCCTCTCCCTAAGGCAGGCTGCACAGCTCCCGTGAGGGCCTCTGCCTGCTGGGCTCCCAGCAGGTCAGCCTCCGCTGCTCACAGCTCCGTCTGAAGGGCTGCTTGCTCTGGTCGGACTGTACTCCTCGAGAAGTGAGGTACTAAAAACACTAATCTACTTGAGTGCCTCAAGATGCAGATCGCCAGAGAGCCACTCACACCCAGCTGTGGCTTCCACCACACGTCCCCCTGGTCCTTGAACAGAAGGATCCATGGCACAGTGGTGAGCCCTGATGTAACAGGGGGCGGGGGCGGGCAGGGTCCATGGGCTTCAGGGAGGGGCCAGAGGCCTAGTGCGAGGGGTCAGTCACATAAAAACGGGTCCCAAACATTACCTGAGACTAATGAAGATCAGGCAACAGGAAAAATAGGAAACACAGAACGAAAATCACTTTTTTCTCCTGTCACTTCCATGTGACCCGAGGCCAGGGACACAGCCTGGGACAAGGCCTCACCTGAGCCAGCAAACTTGTTCAACTCCAAAGTCAGGCCCAGCCCGGGGGTGTGTAAGGTGGGAAGAGCAGCACCCACGACCCAGAGGACCTCGTCGGGGAGGACAAGGCAAGGCGGGGCTGCCTCACCCCCAGCTGCCCCTCAGGAAACGTCTGTCTCTGCTCTTGTTCTGATTTTCAAAAAATGCACTTGTGGAAGAGTGAGGGCTGAGAATCTAACGCAGGCTCAGATTTCTCTTCTCCGAGATTAAATTTATAAGGAACAAGAGAAGGAGGTGGTAATTTCTAGCAGTGGTGTGGCAGCCTTGGTCAGTACGAACACTGTGAATAATAATCTAGGGGGCTAGGCAGATTTTTGTTCACAGCTTCTCTAAATCTGCAAAGTCAGGCAAAGTTAAAAGGAAAGAGCAGGCAGGTAAACTCTTAACCCAGCTGCCAGTTCTCTGTGTACCTTGGGAACATCCGTTCGCCTTTCTTTCTCAGTTTTTAAATCATCCAAGAGGGGAGCTGAGCAATGACTTTACAGAAGTACCGGGAGCAACAACTGCTACAAGGACGACAGAATCCTCCCTACAACACGGGAAACAGGTTTCCCACGGCTGGTTCACTATAATCAGTGGAAAGATTTGAATGTAATAGTCTGGGAAGTTTACATCCCTCCGTCCCAAAATGACCAACAGCTCAGCTGGGACGATGGAGAGGTTTTCTGCTTTACATAAGGAACCCTCTTTCAGCCAGCACTTTCTTCGCTTTGCACTAAATGGACGAGGAACAGAGCCACGGAAGAGGCTGAGGGTTACGCTCTGAGCGCGCTCCGCTGCGCTGACCCCCCACGGCATTTGGGCTGCACTGTGAAAGCTACAAGGCACAGTGGAAACTTGTTCCCATCGTCCATGCAGTATAAGAGAGCGTTCCTATGGCCCTGGTGCATAAGCAGAGCTGAGCGACCGAGACGCCTGCGTCTTATCTCATCACGCTTCATACTCAAATGTGGCTTCTGTGATTTCTGCCGGGTTTCTGGGTTATCACACATGTTCAGTGTGATATGGAGACACGACCAGCGTTCCCCTGGGGTTGGAGGCAGGTGCTCACTAGGAGGCGGCAAGCTGTCACCCAGCCACGAGCACACGCCAGGGATGAGCGGGTGAGACACGCTGCCTAGGGAGCAAAACTGTGACCCACCAGCTCAAGCACAAAAAGCATAAAAATTCCATTTGTTTCTTTTAAGACCAGTTCCTGTGTGAAGCAATAAAAATGTAATTTTTGATGTCAGTTCTTCCTGCCCCCTTTGTGTGTGACACTGATGCGTGGAAGGACTGCCTGTCTATCACCACGGCGAGAAGCACATTTAACGCACAGCTGACAGGGACTCAATTCTGTGCGACTCACCTGAAATCGTTCCAGGTACTGGGGAAGCCTGGACTGTTGCCTTTCCTCCACGTCCATCTGCTCCACCAGCTCTGCCGGCCTCTGGCCGTCTTCCCCTTCTCGGGGCTGCTCCTCGGAGGATGTGGGGGCTGGAGCGGTCACAGCCTTCAGCACTCGGTCCAGCACATCGAGCTGCGGTGCAGAAAGAGGGCACAGACTAAACATCCTGAGGCTCTGAGTGCACACTGGGAGGGGAGGTGGAGAAGGAGAGGAAGGAAAGGCCGGGGCCTAAACTCATGAGAAGAGTTCTTTTATAAAATTACATGACAGGGGAAGAGCTACACGATCTTACATTAGAGACAGCCTGGGATGGCATGGAAAACTCAGCACAAAACAAATGGCCCAGGGGCTGGCCCCGTGGCTGAGTGGTTAAGTTCGCACGCTCTGCTGCAGGCGGCCCAGTGTTTCGTTGGTTCAAATCCTAGGTGCGGACATGGCACTGCTCATCAAACCACGCTGAGGCGGCGTTCCACATGCCACAACTAGAAGGACCCACAACAAAGAATATACAACTATGTACCGGGGGGCTTTGGGGAGAAAAAAGAAAAAAATAAAATCTTTAAAAAAGAAAAAAAATGGCCCAAATGGGCAAGCTCAGGTTGTCTGCCTAAGTGAATCAGCACTGGCCTTTGATGGCACTTCCAGTCGACCAGGTAGGAACCGAGAATCACGTTTGACGGGCACTGAAGTACCTCCCCTTCCAGTCTTTCCTCCTCAATCAGTCTGGGATTGGGAGAAAGGGAAAGAGAAACCACTAGAGACGCCAACCGACAAAGGGCCATTCTGAATGCAGGTGAAGCCTCGGAATCTGGGCGAGGGCCTCCTGCAGAGAATTTAGCTCATCGGGTATCTCTGATTTAGGATCAGCGCAAGCCACACAAGCTGCTGACAACGACCCAAAAGGCACACCTGAGAGTCACTGTAACTGGGGATTTCTGTAGCTTAGGAAGTAAGTCAATTATAAAACAGGTTTCTTTTTGTCTTGTCCCCTCTCCCCCACAATGTTCACTTTGGGGCACACCTCCCTCGACCCACAGAGATGGGACCCCAAGGTCAGCACAAGCACCTGCCTGGATGCTGATCACTCTGTCCATGTCATACCAGAATAAAAATCCAGAAAATACTCCAAGGCTTTTTAATTCCACTAATACGTCACACCCAAACCTGATACACATCCATCCTGGTTGACATCAGAATCACATTCCTATTAAGTCAGAATGCAAAGAATGCAAATCTGGCTCAGAGTGGGAGGAACATTTCCCCAGGAAAGGATTTCAGTATAATTCTGTGTCTTCCATCACCAGCACTGACTCCAGCAGGGTTAAAACATGGATATATATTTAAGGATGTATGTGCTTTGTCATGAATGTCTGGCAAAGAACACAATGATGCTCTAGACACTAGTGTGAGGAGCTGGGACAGGCACCAGGCTTGTGACTCCCTGACTGACCTGAGAGCCAGGGCGTGAGTCCTGGAGACCAGCTCAAACGAGCAGGCCGCTCCAAGTTAGCGCTCACAGCCTGGTGACGAGCCAGCTGCTGTCCTTCCAGGCCTCACTCTGCTACAAAAGCTGCTTGGACAGGAGCGGACACTGTGGCTCCCGAGGGGGAGAGAGTCTTGTCATGTGGCTGTAAGAGGCCACATGTCCCGTAGCCCGAGCTCAGTCTAGTAACTGCGTAGTGTCAAGAGCCCCAGGTGATGAAGTGCCATGAGCTTGAGGCTGGTAGGGGGATGGCTCCCAGCCCAGGAGAAGTGGGTGCCTCAGAGCCCTGGAAGGCGTGCCTGTCCCTCCCCTCAGGGTCTGCACTCCCCACAGAGCGGCCTAAAGGAAGGAAGGGAAGGTGCTGCCACCTCCAGGCCCCAGATTCATCTCTTGGGGGCTTTCACGAGGGACAAAGCTGCCAGGGAGTCTCCCAGGACTCCAGGAGGGCACAGAAAGGCCAAACACTTAAAACGAACTCTTAACCTCTCCTGAGCTCCCATGGAGATTGGCGGGGGTAGCGGGGGGAGTATTTTATTGAACTCAGTTTGAATCTCGGGGGAGGGGGATAGTTTTCCTCCCAGACAGTGAGCTCTGAAATCGACATGGATCTTATCTTCTGCTGCTTTTTGTCAGTAACGTTGAGAATGTTTGTGGTTTTTCACTCCTTTTCAACTGGATAAGAACGTGACTCTAAGGAAACAAAGAACGTGGGGGGGGGGGGGGCGACCACAAAAGCACATTCACGGCTGGACTTGGGGGAGTAGGAGACGGCCACACCCCACTGAATGCGGACGAGGGACATACCGCGTCTCCACACAGCTTTTCACCTTCCGGGCAGGAGGCCACCTTCTCCATCACTTGCAGGGCTCTGTCGAGGTAGCCCGGCTGCCACAGCAGCGGCATGTTGTGGTACACAGCCCGCAGCCCGTGCTGCAACTCCACCTTCCCTGTGGGCCGAAGGAACAACGAAGAAGGTTCAGCCACGGCTTCCCACTGTGCCCGATGGAGCACTTGAAGGCGCAGAGAATATTCACCCTGCAGCTCCGGGGATGGGGGAGGGTCACTGCAAACCTACAGCAAGGGCCTCATCCATCCAGCGGCTTGGTGACATTTCAGACAGAGGATGAAGAATGTGGCGAAATGCACTGTACACGTTTTTTAATAAAGAGTTGTGCAAACGCTTTTCCTCTTTTTCAGCTGGACTGCGGGAGGTTACTGTGAGGACGTGTGAGTCACAGGGCTGAGGGAAACGGAGACAGCTTGCTATTGCTGCCTCTCAGGGAAGCTACCCGATAAAACGAGTCAGACAACTGAAATCCTATTTTTGTCTTAAGAACAAAATCTTCCTCAGAAAAAGAAATTCCACCACTTTCTTACAGGGAAAATCTTGTCAACATCTGACAACTTTTCCTGACAGGAAACATTCTAACATTTTTCAAAATGCTCCAAAATACCCTACTGCCCGTCCTTATGAAAAAAAAAAGCCTCACTTTGCTCTTCTTTCCTCTATTTGAACTTCATCCGTACTTAAATCATAAAGTCCTCATCGTCCTTTTGGATCCCAGGACATGAATGTTTCTCTTGGTACCTCAAACCATGACAGCTGGAGCATAAGATGGGGACCCAGGGTCAGGGCCCCTGGCTGGGGGCACAGGTTGTCCCCACGTTCCCGTGGAGAAGCCCTCCCTGCACCAGGGACCAAAGTCACCTTGAGCCTCCAGGTCTTAAGTCCGCCTTCACTTATCTTTCCTGGAAGGAGATTTGGAAGAGCTGCAGAAGGACGTGAGCAGACAAAGCCTATCAGGCGACAGCTAATTTTACACCATTAAGATGCTGGGCTGGGCCACAGTCACATTCCAGGAAGCTGCTTCCAGGGGCTGAGCGAGGCTGCACAGCGCACGACACAGCAAGAGCAAAGAGCTTTGCTCTGACGGCTGCCAGCCCCAAAGCACAGGGCCTCTGCTCAGAAACAATGACAGCACGATGGGCATGTTCTGAGCCCTGACGGCTTCCCAAACAATTCCCGCAGGCTAACAGTCCTGAACGCTCATCTGAAGCAAAGGCAGAAAACAGGCAGATGCGTGTCAAAAGTAGATGGCAAATAAGGAGAAAATGATTTTCAAAGAGTGGTCAACTCTTTTGCTAGTCTGATGGCGAGTCTGACAAACTGAAATTCCTCTGATCAGTTTCTATCAGAGTCAGCATCCAAGAATGCCACACTCCATTTTATGGGTGAGGATCAACTCCAAAAGCAGTCAAACTGCTATGACTTGGACAATTTTCAGAGACCAAAGGTAAGCAGAAGCAACGTACGATCAAGAGAAAGTCCCTTCCCAACGCTGATCCGCTTGAGAGTGAGAAGGGAAGAGTGAGAGAACAGTACGCAGTGAGAAACCCGCCAGTCAGGACTCGTTCTCAGCACATTTGGGTTACTCGTCATTTGCCCAGACTCCACACAAGCAGGGTCTGAGGCCGCTCCTCAGCAGGCTTCGCGTCCTGACCTGTGATGGTCAGTGCAGTGGGCACTGAAGTAAAGCGACCATCGCCCAGCAGGGTCCAGCACATTGTCCCAAAGCGTCACTCTCTGCTTTCCCAAAGTGCTGCTAGACACGCAGTTTCTCCTTCCCTGGAAACACTACCAAAAATGTGAGCCCAACCTGAACTCTTCCCTTCTGACCTCCTGGACGTCAGGTCTAAAGAGACAGAGATCTTTGTTAATACTGGGAAGACTCTACTGGCTGCTTCTACTGAAGAGGGCCAGCTCCTCCCTTTCCCTATCCCTTCCTCGCCCCGATGACCCCTAACTAGTCTGAGGCCACCAGAACTAGTCCTCACCTTGCCAGTGGTGACAGGTTTAGAACACTCTTCACTGTCTCAGGTCCTATTTTTATGTCTAAAAGTGAAAGCTGTATTGGAATTTCACTAGTAAATTTAAACCAAATTATAACTTTATTATGAGTAGAGAAAGCATCAGTTCCATTTGTGAAGAACAACACTGAAGGGCAGGCCCGTGGCTTACCGAGAAGCGCATAGCCATAGAGCTGGGAGCTCAGCCCCACCGCGTTCCTTTGCTTGAGGCCCGGGAGGAGCAGGGAGGCCCCAAAGTTCCTCTCCTCTTCCCACTACAACAGAAGAGAGCACATCACGGTCCAGCCAAGCAACGAAGACTGTCCCAAACCGGGATTTTTAATGACATAGAGGAAAAAGAACATGTCACAGCATTAAGTAAGAAAAGCAAAATGCAAAGCTCTAGGTATGCTACAATCCCAATTTTGTAAATAGAAAATATTTATGTTGAATGAAAAATACAGAAAAGAAAAAGTATTATGTTAGATTTCTGGGTAATAAAATTATGAACAATTCCAGGTTTCTTCTTTGTACTGTTCGTTATTTTCCACATTTTTGGCAATGAATAAGGGTTCCTTTTACAATCAGAAGAGCAAAACAGAACAAAAATAAAGAGTACACTGTGAACCAACATTGCCTGAGACGGTCGAGATGGTTACACTGCTGTCAGCCCCACATTCACTCCCAGCACCACAGCGCGATGCAGCAAGCTTTTGAATTTCAAACAATTCAGCAATGATAAGACTCCTTCTGCTTCACAGCTTTAAAATAAATACAACCATTAGGTTGCTTTTAGATGGATGTGCCTTTCAAAAATAAGTTAGGCAATCAGAAACACTTAGTGATCATTTCTTTCAACCCAGGGTGCAAAATTACACTTCAATCACATTGAAGCCTTTTAAGACATGGGAAAGAGGCAAAAACACCAGCATCACTAAGCCTGCCACAGACCAGGAACGGCAGTGACAGGGACTCGCTGTGACGCAGGGCCCAAGGACAGCCTTGGCAGTTCCCCAGACAACGAGTGCACATGAGTGTGCAATGGCCAGAGCCCTCGCTCCAGCTTGGAAATACAGAACACGGAGCCAGGTGCGGCCCTGGGCTCTGCATGCAGGTCGGGAGGAAGTGGAGGGTGAACAGCACGTGCAGGCGATGGCTGCGGCCGGGTGTCCGTGAGGCGCCCCAGGTGTTGATGGGCACCCACAGGGCCAGGTGTGGCCCTGGGCTCTGCCCTGCAGGTTGGGAGGAAGCGGAGGGTGAACAGCACGTGCAGGCGATGGCTGTGGCCGGGTGTCCGTGAGGCGCCCCAGGCGTTGATGGGCACCTAAAGGTCTCTACTGTGAATGGGGCTTCGTGCAATACAAGTGCAACTTCCTACGGTTTTTCTAAACCTTTGTAAAAAGCAAAGACCTTGGGAGACAGACAAAGCCTCCCCCGGGGCTTCTGCAGCACAGACGAGTGAAAGAGCGGGTAACTCAGGACTCGGTCATCCACTTTCCAGAGCAATCGCTCTGCGGTGTGGCTTTCCCTGCAGGCTGCACAGAAAGGGGCCCAGTCAATCATTAATAAGAAGGCTTGCAAACATTGTTTCTTTTCTTTAGGGAAAACAGGATCTATAGCATCAGGATGCCACAGGGGCTAAAAGCCAAACAAGCAGCATCCTTGCTGTGCTGGGAATTGAGCAGGGGTGATGGTGCCTGGAAGGGAGACACTTCAAAAGGACTTTTACAAAGATGGATGAAAACAAACAGACGTCTTAGAGGTTTTTTTGATGACTGTCTGGGAATAACACAACCACTGTTGCTTATATGGAATCTATGTGCTAACATACAATACTAGGTCTCTTCCAAGCCTTTAGCTTCTACGGTCCATACCATTACGGACTAAATCAGGCAGATTTCACCAAGGTCCTCAAGGTTTCCCCACTTTATGCTTCTGCCTTTCCCACTGATACAAAGCACACCCTCAGCCCCACCTCCGCCTCCACAGCTCAGCATCTCAAACAGCTGCGCACAGTCACTGCCTCCTGTCTGCACCTCTCACTCACTCCACGATCCACACCGAGTAGGTTTCCTGATCCACTATTCTACGGAAACACAGGTTACAATTTAGTGCCTTCCCACCACAGATTCAATGAACTTTCAAAAAGCCCTCACCCCTCTACCCTCTCGGAAGCACTCCACATCGCAGACCACTCTCTTCCTAGGGCTTTTGTGGCCTACACATTCCTGATCTTCCTTTCCTGCTCTGGGGCTCATTCGCAGACATTTACACATGGATGTGCAAATTATATGTCCAGTCCAGATTCTTCCCTTAAGATCCCAATTTCCCTGGTGGAATCTCTTGACTATCTCAAAATGCAACAAGTTCAGAGCCAAATTAATGACTTTGCTTATAAAACCCAGTCTTTTTCGAGTTCCCTTTACAAACGCATGGCGATCCTCCCGCCCAAATACACGAGTCAGAAACCTAGGAGATGAGACTTCGCCCTCACTTCCCTGCCTCCACAGCCGGTTCCTCCCCGTGCTCCCTGCCTCCAAGTGTGTTCCCCGCTGCTCCCACCCACCACGTTCTGGTCCCGGTGCCACGTGCCTCCTGCTCAGGCACAGTAACAGCCTCCTGAGTGCTCCGCCAGAGCCCCCCAGCCTGATCCAATCTCTTACCACATCACAGCCAGAGGCATCTTTCCAAAGCACAGATCTGATTACATCACACTCTCCGCTTAAAACTTCAGTGCCTCTCACTGTTTGTAGGACTCAGACAAAATGGCCTAGCACGACCGGCATTTGCCAACCCCGCCTCCCGCCAGGCCTTCCCACCACCCTCCCTGCTGTGGCCGCATCACTGTCCTGCCTCTCCCAGCCCTTTCCACTCGCCATGTTCCTTCTGCCACACGGCTTCTGCACGTTATTGCTTCTTTTTGGATTGTTCCTACACTCTTCCACCAGTTAATGCCTATTCACCCTTCAAATACTAACAAGAAATATTTCCTTAAGGAAGGCTTTCCTAACCTAAGTTTAAAACACAAACAGACAAAAAGTCCCTACAATGTAGGCTTGTCAAAGAGGACGTCCTTGTAGTGCTCTACAGCCTTCATCTGAGGCTCATGAGTCAGTTCTGCCATTTTCGATGCCTGTACTCTCCTCAGCTTGCAGCAGGTGCTGGCTCCCACTGTATAACTAGCACTTGGCAATGGACGGAATGTGGTTGATGCTCAATGTACATTTAATGAACTAAGGGACATGAGGTGAGCCACAGGCTAGAAGGCTCATCCAAGAAAAGCTAAACACACTATCGATTCTTCAGAATGCGGGCCAGACTAAATGGCCTTTCAGCTCCTACCCACACTCCTGTTTCTGCTGTGACATGTGAGGTGAAGGGCATTCTGCAGGGCCACCCTGCTTGGCCTCACCAGGTGGCCTCATCAGCCACTAGCTGGGCGGCTGTCACGGAACATCTCTGTGCCCCAGGCCACTCATCGGCAGACTGTGAGGATTCACACATTAATGAATTTAAAACACCAAGAACACAGCCTGGTGTAAAGCCAGTGCTACTGAAACATGAGTTATCCTTAGGATAGCAATAAAGAAGGACTGAACATCCTAACCTGAGGGAAGAAACCAGAACTTGGTATTCTGGCCTGACCCAGAGCACCCCGAGGGAAATACTGAGACTAAATAATCAGTATTTGCCCCGTGAGTTGTGGTCAAGCAGCTGCCTCACTACTTCTGCGATGTGCTGTGTCCTGCTCACTGACCATCAACGCCCCATTCCTGAAGGTCTGAGCAGCACTCAGCCAGCTCAAGTTCCAAAACGTGCAGAAGGACTTTCACTACAGATTCTTTCAAGTAGAGGAACGTCCAGTCCCACTCTGTGAGAGGCCAGTGACTAAAGTGTGCAGAACGAACGCTCACTCCTGGCTGGACAGGGCCACAGAGCTGAACATTAGACGCCTCTCCCAGTTGCTGAGGGCAGGGTCTCCTCTGGCCCCTCATCCCTTCTGAGCAGCCACCGCTTGCTTTTCCTAAGGCTCCCAGTGCTGCTCGAAGGCAGATCACTTACACTCAAGTCTGTCTTGCTTGCCAGGCAGTGGTATAGAACATAGAGCGAGAGAAGTTGGGTGGAAGGTGCTTCAAAGGCTTCTTGCCTCATGATCTCAAAAACCACGGATAAAGCATCTGCAAAACGATCAAAGTAAAAAAGACAAGAAATTAGTTTTTGGTAGCATCACCAAATCTGTATTTAACTATAAACACTCTTAGGAAGCAGGGCATGATAGAAAAATACACAGAAATAAAAAGTAAAAAATGTGGGCTCACGGGGCCAGCCCAGTGGCTCAGCGGTTAAGTTTGCACGTTCCACTTAGGCAGCCCGGGGTTCGCCGGTTTGGATCCTGGGCACAGACCTATGCACCGCTTGTCAAGCCATGCTGTGGTAGGCGTCCCACATATAAAGGAGAGGAAAATGGGCACGGATGTTAGCTTAGGGCCAGTCTTCCTCAGCAGAAAGAGGAGGACTGGTGGCAGATGTTAGCTCAGGGCTAATCTTCATCAAAAAAAAAAGTGGGCTCTGGTCTTAGTTCTACAAATTAGGTCTCCCCAAGCCTTTAGCTTCTATTATACACACAATCATGCACTGAATCAGGTACTATGGCACCAGTGTCCTCAAGGACATCAAAGAAGTCAGTTAATTTCTCTCAGTAGCACCTTCAAAATGATGAAATACCATTGGTCCCATCTACTTCAAAAGACTTTTGGACAGCCCAATAAGATAATACATATGAAGATGCCTCATAAGTTGTGAAGCAGATTTAAGGCATCAGGTCCACCAGCCAGAAGAGCTAAGGCATACAGAAAGGAGGCAAATCTATTTTCCAGGTCACCCTGGCAAGCAGAGTGGGGGGCTGACTGCCCTATTCTATGTTCTGGAACCTTCGCTCTGTTTGGGTAAAAGAGGACAAATGCTACAGGCAATTCTAAATCCCAGGTATTATTTCAAACATAGAAAACTGATGACTATAAAAAGGACAATCAGACTGACCTTAAAAGACTTGAAAGAAGAGAAAGGAAAACGCTCATTCATAAATTATAAGCCCTGAGTATACCACACAATACGAGATATTTGTTTCGCATGAATGCTGATCACAGGAGATCAGACCTTGAGCAATTTTGACTTTCCCCCAATATTCCACAACACAGATGGAAGCCAAGAAAATCAAGTTCAAACAATTTCTTTCCTTTAATATTTGCTGTTAAATTAGAGAATGTTAATATTGTTTTAAAATACAGTGCCTGCACATAACACAGGCACCGAAAATGTTTCTGACTGACTGAGTTGCTGGGTTAACTGATTTTTGCACCTACTCGCAAGAGTTAGCACTGATTTGCAACGTTCCTAGCCAGCTGGTTTTGTACATGTTGTCATGGCTCTGAACAAGGCCACAGGCAAGAATTTCCACATTCTATTTGCAAATCAGGAAACTGAGACAGGCAGGCAGACCAGGAAGTCATCCAGTAGCTCAGTAGCAAAAGAAGGACCTGGAAGACATTGAAAAAAACCCCAAACCCCCCCAAACAACCAGTATTTTAAAAGAATACAATTAAAGCAAAAAATCCAGTTTAAAAAAGAAATAGTTTTGCCACCTGTTCATTACTGAATCCAAAATGGCACATGAAAGATAATTCAAATTTGCTTTATCTTTTACCTACATTCTGCATTTCAGTCAGCGTGGGAAGTGAAATTAGATTGGCCTGTATAATTAATTTACCTTTCCTCCATAATTATTTGTGTACTTTGATATTTCCTATCCTAACAACAATAAAAAGTATATTTGCTAAATTTTTGCCATAAACAATAATCTTCATTAAAACTTTATTTAAAAAATCTTCAATATTATTTACTCTGTATTTAGGAAAAAAAACTCCAACATACTTTAAAGAGTGTTAATACTCACTTTAAAGAGTGAGTAAGGGAGAAAACTGCTAATACATAATTTTCCAATGACACGGTAATATGGATTCTTAAATCTGACAGTCACAGAGAAAAGATTATGAAATATGCAAAGCATAATTATCCTTTTTTGGCAGGGGGTGGCGGGGAGGAAGATTGGCCCCGAGCTAACATCTGTTGCCAATCTTCCTCTTTTTTTTCTCCCCAAAGCCCCATTACACAGCTGTATACGCTAGTTGTAAGTCATTCTAGTTCTTCTGTGTGGGACACACACAAGCTCAGCATGGCTTGATGAGCAGTGTGTAGGTCTGCGCCCAGGATCTGAACCCCAGGCCACTGAAGGGGAGCACATGAACTTAACCACTCAGCCACTGGGCCGACCCCACTAATTATCTTTTAGTTGAACTCAGGAAATGCGTGTTTAAGAAATGGACAAGAAGGGATAATTAACATTTCAAAAAATAATGCACAGCAAATACTTTTTGGCAGTCGGCAGCTACAAGCCTCGTGAGAAAGAAGATGAAGTGGAGGCGCAGAGAAGGGAAAGGAGAGGGCTGCCACAAGTGTAGCCCGAGCACTGACCACAGATGCAACAGGAGAGGCAGGGAGCAGGGGCAGAACCCAATGGCAGGAGTCACAGATGTCACAAATGGCAAGTGACCCCAGTCCATATCCTCTTCCGGAGGTAGCCCCCTCGTGCTCCACAGAACCAAGCCTGAGGGGGAGATGGTGGGAGGGGAAAGCAGTGTGTGTCTTCACACAATGGCAAGGCCTCTGCTGCCCCTTCACCGTCGGCACAGCTGCAGCACAAGTGGGCTCTCCAGCAGCCCCCTGTCCACTGCAGACTGGCCGACTGCTCTGTAGTCGGCTGCAATCCCCTCTTTCCTCGGCCTCCCTCACTGCAGCTGAAGGTAAGAGCCACCTTAAATTAATCTCACGGGGTCGGAGAATTTCGGGGCTTGAGATCTCAGAGATCACTGTCCACTTATCTTACAGATGAGGGAACAAAAGCCTAGGGGGTGAAATGACCTTCCTTCAAAGCGAGGGGACCGCTCTTTCCAGGAAAAGTCAACTGATTTTATGGTTTGATATTTTACATATACAACAACTGTCACTTAAATAGAACAGTGAGCAAATGGTGCTAAAAGAAGTCAAGCTACTAACTGCATTACTATAATCTTAACTAGCTGTGGAAGCTCCGGCAGGGTTTACTGCTTAACTGAATTCACTGTCCATTGCCTGCAGAGACACGAGCAAACAAACTTGAGAAACTCAGGGGGAAAACCTGGATACGATTCTCCTATCTGGCCAGCTGGTTTGGTAAATCAACTACACATCTATTTCTGATTAAAAGAGTGATGTAAAGAGATGTTATTAAGAAACAAAAAAGGGAAGGTGACTATATTACTTCCCGTTGGGAGCTGAGCTCCACTAGAAATAGACCTGGGTTTGGTTTCTTACCTTTGTAATTTTCTTGCTTTATGAAATGATCCATTAGTAAATTGAACGTAAAGTTATCTGGAAAAATTCCATATTGAACCTGTAAAGAAAATGAAAATAAATGGAAAATAAGAGAAAAATAGCCACTGATTTCAGTTTATAATATATTCCTATGTATTATTCAGGATGAAACTTGCCACCATTAGCTTTAAAATATTTGACTATCATTTTACAGCCTCTGTGACAGTGAAATAGAAGCTGTGACTCATGAGGTTTGGTTATTGGAACTGCTGGTCAAGATGAGAAAGTTGTGAGGGGGTGTCTGGTATAAGACAATTGATATGTGAAAACTCTAACGCCTCATCATAGCTAAAAAAAAACCTCGAACCAAACCAACAACAAAAAACCCCCACATGCTCCACTGGCTCAGTGATTCTCTTTGTAAGGTATGACTGTGACTACAAAAGTGGACTCCCACGAGAAAGCGTGTATTATCACATTGTGCAGCATGCTCTGGTCCTTAGACTGCTTTTCCCCCCAACTTTACTGAGCTATAATTGATAAATAACATCGTGTAAGTTTAAGGTGTTCAACATGGTGATTTAACACACATGTAAGTTGCAAAATGATTACCATAATAAGGTCAGTTAGCGCACCCATCATCTCACAAAACTACACTTCTTTTGTTGTGGTGGTGGTAATGAGAATTTTTCACATCTACTCTCAGCAACTTTCACACACACAATATGGCACTGGTAACTATAGTCACCAGGCTGTACGTTAGATCCTCAGAGCGTACTCATCCTATAACAGGAAGATTGCACCCTTTGACCAACATCTCCCCATTTCCCCCTCCCCCAGTTCCCCACATCCACCTTTCTACACTCTGTTTCTTTTTTTTTTTTTTTTAAAAGATTGGCACCTAGGCTAACAACTGTTGCCAATCTTTTTTTTTCTCTTTTTCTGCTTTATCTCCCCAACCCCTGTACACAGTTGTATATCTTAGTTGCAGGTCCTTCTAGTTGTGGGATGAGGGACGCCGCCTCAACGTGGCCTGACGAGCGGTGCCATGTCCGCGTCCAGGATCCGAACCCTGGGCCGCCGTTGCGGAGCACGTGAACTTAACCACTCGGCCACGGAGCCGGCCCCTACACTCTGTTTCTATGAGTCCAGCTTTTTTAGATTCCACACATGAGTGAGATCATAGGGTATTTGTCTTTCTTTGACTGACTTATTTCACTTGTCCAAGTTGTCACAAATGGTGGGGTCTCCTTTTTATGGCTGAATAATATTCCATTGTGTATATATATCTATATCCCACATTTTCTTTATCCATTCACCCATCAATGGACACTTAGGTTGTTTCTGTATCTTGGCTATTATGAACGATGCTGCAATGAGCACAGGAGTGCACATCTCTGATACAGACCCAGAAGTGGGACTGCTGGATCATATGGTAGTTCCATTTTTAAATTTTTGTGGAACCTCCACAACTGGTTCCCATGGTGGCGGCACCAATATACATTCCTGCCAATCGGCACAAGGGTCCCCTTTTCTTCACACCCTTGTCATGACTTGTTATCTCGTCTCTTAGACTGGGTTTTAAAGACCCAAGAAATATGCCAACAAAATATTACTAACCAAGCTCCTAGGATGTTCTGTTCACAAGTAGCTGAATATTTGAGAATCCAGATTTCTCAAAATGTGGACCCTTTAGCCTCTGCGTCAAATTTTCCAGGAGTGCTTCTAACGGGGCAGATTCCTAAGCCTCAGACTTACCGAATTGAACTCTCTGGGAATGGGGCACAGAAACCTGAAGCTTTAGTGAGCTTCCCATGTGATTTTCATGCACAATCAAGTTTGACTACTAATGATCTACACTGCGGTTATATTTTCGTTTGTTTTAAATCCTTAGTTCAGTAGGATTAACCACCACCTCCCACACTGCCCCATTCTTTCCCACCAACCACCAGAAACACCTGAGGAATTCTTTTGAACTATACCCATTCCCTTGGGAGAGTCCGATCGTCCTAACCCCCAATTGTGAATCACTGCCGAACTGAGTCACTGTTACTAGGAGGCTGTATGGGATGCCTCCAAAATGCTGAAATGGAAAAAAGCATGGAAGCCATTGTTTTCAAAAGATTGTAGCTCACGGGCAGTGTCTATATGTCCCAAAGTGGTCATCCAAATCAGCACTAATCCCTACGGGCAGGGTAAAAACAAACTATTTCAGAATGATAAACCATTAAAGCTGGAAGGAACCTTAGAAATCAGCTGTCAGTGACTCTCAACCCTGGCTGCACATTAGAACCAACCTGGCAGATTTAAGAAGATAGGAATGAGGGATGAACAGGTGGGGCACAGAGGATTCTGAGGCAGTGAAATTACTCTGTATGATGCTATAATGGCGGATACATGTCAGTATACATTTGTCCAAACCCAAAGAATGTACAGCACCAAGGGTGACCCCTGATGTAAATTATGGACTTGGGTGATGATGACGTGTCCATGTAGTTCATCAATTGTAGCAAATGTACCATCTGCTGTGGGATGTTGATAATGGGGGAGGCTGTGCCTGTGTGGGGACAGGGAGCATATGGGAACTCTCTGTACCTTCTGCTCAATTTTGCTATGAACCTAAAACTGCTCTAAAAAACAGTCTATTTAAGAAAGACTTTAAAAATCCATTAAAAAAATACCAATGCCTAGACTCCAGGAAGATCAACTAAATTAGAATCTTGGGGGTAGAGAAAAGCATCTGTAATTTTAAAAGCTTCTTATGTGGTTCTAATGGGCAGCCAAGGTTGGAAATTACTGATTTAGTATGTCACTTGACTTAGAGTTGAAAAAACTAAGACGTAGAAGGATAAAACTATTTGCCAGAAGTTACAGGCAATTGGTGGAACTTACAGGGTGACAGCCTGGACCTTCTGACTCTTTGTCCAGGGTTCTTTCCACTAAAAGACTAGGGGCAGCAGAAAATGAGGTAGACTTTTCTGCCTCTCTAGACCTCTCTTGCTTTGTTTTCATGGGAATCTTTCTCTCTGAGTATAATCTGTGTCATTAAACTCTGAACTGCAGAGAGCAGGATTTAGTGCAGTCCTGCCCTGGGGCCTAGTGTTAGAGGCATCCATGCACCTGCTTATCTGCCTTAAATCACAAGCTTCCTGAGGGCAAGGACAGGATTACTCATTTTTGTAGAAAATGCCATGCCCAATGCAACATCTCACACACAAACTGCCTGCAATGTATGCTAAGATGAAGTGGGCCCAAGTCATGGGAGAAAAAACTCCCCAAAACAAAACTAGTATTTCCTTTTGAGTTCTAACATGCAAGGTCCAATGACACTTTAGAAATAGTACATTCTCACAGAAATATTGTTAAAATCTTTTTATGGGTCAAACTAGTGTTGTAGCTTGAGACACACAATAATAACATTCTAAATTTTGCTTACTTTGTATTTTCTTTCTTACTGTGAAGGTAACGAAGACTGAACCCTTGGGTGGAGTGTAATGTTCAGAAAGACCCTAATCAACAGGGGCTCTGGGGCTGGAGGGGAGGAGTCAGGGAATTCAGAAGACCTAGGAATACTGTCTTTTAAAAAATATGTAATTTTGTTTAAATGCGTCCAGTTTTTTAAAAATGTGTCCAGCTCCATTCTAAAAAGGATATCTGAGAACAAAGAATTTTAGAAGTTCTTTCTTGCACTACTCTTTGCTGTACTGTAATAGGTACACACACCACATCATCTAAGCTCAGGAGAATAAGCTGCGAATGCCAGGAAAGCACTCACCTTATTGACAAGGGTGTATAAGGCTTTGTCTTGCGCACCGTACTTTAGACACTGCCTCATCCAGGTGTGGATGGTCCAGTCTCTCAGGTACCAGCAGTTGGGGCTGTGTCGAAATCTAAACAGAGCATAAGAAAAGAGAATCTCGGTGTTCACTCTTACCCGTCAACATGACAGTCCATCTTCCACCAGCAGGTCCTTCTCTTAGGGATTTACAGATGTGCAGCTGATGGGACCCACACTCAGAAAAGCCTACTCTCAATAAAAACTTGAGGATAAGACTCATTAACTATAAAGTCTGAAATGGGAAAGAGAAGGCAAAGTAATAATAAATGACAAACAAAAATACTATTTTTATTATTTTATTCCTTATTTAATACCCCCTAATTCAACATCTTGTTTTAATATGAGATTTATGAAAAATGATTTGGGGAAAATGATAACCATGGCGTTATGTAAATACATATTTCATTAGAAGAGAGATGTGAAGCTGGAGCTGACACTTCAGAAGTTTAAAATAAAACAGCTGAAGCAAAAACAAAGAACAGAATGGCATAGCAGCTCCAGAGGGAAATCAGCTTTGAGTTATACTGATATTTCTGGGGCACTCAGGAGAGACTGAGACACTCTTCACTGAACCAAAAGAAAACAAAAAAGAAAAAACAACAATGGAACGGAAGTTAACACCGAGGTCCTGTGATGGCAAAGCCGTGCGCTGGCCCTAGCTCTCTCCAGCTCTGCAGCCTCTCTCCTCATGCTTCCTGCTGCGCCCTGGGGGTTTTAAAAGGCCTCAGCAGTCCCAGCCGAGTGTATATGGGATCAGTTTTCCCACGAAGCAGGGGACCTGGGAAAGAACTCCGATGCTGCTCCTGCTGGGGTTGTCTCTCAGTGGTGACCCTGGGTGGGGCAGCTTCTCCTTGCTCTGGGGGTGCATGTCACAAGAATGAGTGAGAGACGGGGCCGAGGGCCTGCGGGAGGGGCTCTGCGGTCCTCTTCCTGTCTGTCTTGACTGGGAGGGATCCCTAAACATCATATGATGTCAGCTGAAGCCCTCACCTTTTCTTTAACCATTCAGAAAGCAGGTCAATATTTGGGCCCCACAAAAATCAAACTTTTCTTAAAAACAAAAAGGCAAGACAAAAACTTCGAGTGAGAAGGTTTTGTGCCACATGTGAGAGTGAGGGCTACCGGCAAACACAGGGCTTTCCAGAGGCTGGTGATTCAACGTGTCGCCTGCTATCTCCTGCCACCTGCTACTGGGACAGTTCCCGGACGAACAGCTTCTCTGCCAAAGTACCAGCTGAGACAAACAGAGGAAGCAAGCAGAGTATTTAATTTAGTCTGTCTATTAGTGCTCTGGTGAGAGATTTGGCAAAAATAAGACCTGAAAATGTATGATGGATTTAGAGGCACCTTGCCCTCTCCAGTCTTTTGAATATCTTTAGATCTCTTTCACTTTATTTTTCTCTACAGAATTAACCCCTTTAAAAGCAGAAAGATAGAAATATGTCAGATTATGTTCAGGATCAGAGTGACCTGGCCAAAGGCATTGCACAGGCGCCCAGGACCCTAGATCCAATGAGAACCCCTGCACAGAAATCAGACAAAGCATGTCTTCTATTATTTCATGCTTTCTCTCACATTCTTATTCAAATCAATAATTGAGCTACTTCAGCTTTTCTCCTTGTTACTCTGAAAAATCTGAGATCTAAAGTGTGACGGTCAATTAAAAGTTAATTTTATTTTTTAAAGAGAAAGGTCAAGTGAAATGCCAGGTGTATTCCTAACCGGTCACTTGAGCTGTGGGGCAGGGAGAGGGCGTGACTGTCAACACTGGCTCCTCAGCCTTAAAACCCCGGGGCCCATAGGAGGTTTCTGGAAAATAAAAAGAAGAGCTTTCATCAACACACATCAATGCCATTCTGTACGGATCGTGTTGTTAACAACTACGACACACACGAAGCACTGTAAATTCCCTGTCTGGGGCACTTATGATCTCATTACGAAAGCGAAGCACACAAATGGTGTGACGGTAACACTGGGTGGGGCGCGACAAGTGCTGACGACACAAAGGGCACTGTTGGTGGCTTAGAGGCCCTTTTGGTTGTTAGGTTAGTCCAATTTTTCCTTTAAAAACAAACAAAACAAAATAAAAAACGTCAATTACGTCCTTTACCCAAGATTACTTACACCTAATCCTCATTTTAAATCTAACCTTTTGTCTGAGGATGTCCCAGTGCCCACGAACATTATGACTTTTCTTTTCAATGGATTTTCGAATTCGACTAAGACCCCAGGAACCACATCCAACCCAATGCCTGCTCTCACTCGTGGTCAGCAGCCCATCTCTGGGCTTTGAAGGAGAATGACAACGACTGACAGGACCAGTCCGAGCCACAGACCTTCAAAGCACAAATTAAAATTTGTTTAAAGCCACGTGCTAACCTCAACACACCAAGGAACAGAAAAGTCTTTTCTCCTCGCACTTTCTTTCTCAGAAGCCTAACGGGACCATGACGCAAGACTGTACACGTCACCATCATCATCTCAGCACTGGAGCCCCGTGAGAGAGCTGTCGACAGACTCGCAGGGGTCGCTGACAAGTTCACGCCCTCTCCCACCCAGACCAGGGCTAGCTGCTGTGACCTCTGCCCCCGAGACCTACAAATCCAGATTCACAACCTTAACCAGGACATTTTCAACTGAGTGACAACACTGAATCAAGTTAGGAATAAGAGGGAAACACTTACACATTATGAACCACGCTGCTCAAAGTGCCCCATCGGTGTCAAAAAAGAAATAAGCACACAACTTATGTGAGGAGCGATCTAGAATACAAATACGTTGAAACACTGAGACGGTAGTGACCAACTCTGGAGGGTGTTTGAGAAGAATTCCTCTGTCAATGACGTTTTAAGCAGATCAAATAGATAAATGTGGGCCCTCTTCAGAACTGCCAGTGGTAACATGACAGCAGGTAAGTCTCTGGAGTGGGCACTCGCCTGGAACAATTCTGCATACACTGGACCAGCATTTTCCCTTTCAGCCAGGAGCAAGGCAAGGGGACAAGAACACAACTAACACACTGATTTTCCAATCTGCCTGCACAGACTGGCTTTGTTCTCGCCTGCTCTGACCCTCTGACCACCAGCCTGGTGGACCACAGGTGGCCACTGTAGGAGTCCCCTCTGTGCCCCACGCCATTAGCTGTTTGCCCACCTCGACAGAAGCTTTATTATTGTCCAGGCCAGCAGGCCACCAAACTCAGCAAACCGTGTGAGTGTGGAAAATACAAACAAATGCAACCCAACAACATCAACGGCGCTTGTCCTCTGAAGGCAGGAGACATTCTGAGCTCCCAGCTCGGAAAACAGACGCACACGTCCAACAACTCCAAGGGCACAGCTATGTCCTGGGGAAGCAGAGGAGAGAAGGGAGAAGCGCAGGCTGAAGCTCTTAGCTGAGCTTTGAAGTTGGTACCCCGGGCTGAAGGACCCCGGTCCCCAGTGTGAAGTGGGGTTTCCAGGCGAAGACGGAACTTGCCGAGGAAGTCAAGTCATGGCCAACCAAACGGCAGGAACACAGAGGCTTCCTCTCCTCACAAATCAGACTACACTCAGGGCTCTTCAGGGTGTTCGCCTGGCCTGATGCCCTTTCGAGATGGTGTCACCAGGGAGGGGGGAGAGCAGAGGCACAGGCTGCAAACCGGACAGCGGCACGGGTCTTTGACAGCTTAGAGATTTCTTAGAAGGGAAGAGCGGTTACGTCAAGGAAGGCAAGAGTGAACAGAAAGACACCATATGATCACACAGAAGACACCTTCCTGTGTGTCAGAGTCATGCAGAATTTCCTATTTGTGAATTGATTCCATCATTTCATTGAAAAAAATAAACGTGGGACACAGCCTTCCTTCCTGGGGATTCAGATAAAGGTCACTGTCACAGGCGCAGTGACCGGTGGCCGTGCCCCACGGGGCTGTCAGGACCACAGACAAAAGCGCTTGCGGCCGGGGGAGTGGCTGGCGCATGCAGAGACCGAGGGCCCAGGCTCGGCTGCAGCTGCTCTTCCACGCGGACCAGCAAGCTCCACAGTGTTTATCTGATTAGGCCACCGTCCCAAACACACACATGCGCTTCCCCTCCCCGTGGCTTACGGACACCTCCACCCCAAGCTGGGCAGACACGGAGACAGCAAGGGGCCACATAGAGGGGAAAAGAAGGAATGCCAAGAAGAAAACACAGCTGGCCGCAAAGCCTGTGGTGTGGACGGGAATCCTGTCAGTAAAGTGCATGTGTGATTATGGAAGGTTTAGCGCTTCCCTGAACCAGAAGCAAAGAGCCAGACGGTGTTCCGTGACCTTGAACAGAACTTGATCCAGTCGTCCCCACCCGATTTCTCATTCTAAAGGGAAGTTACTTTCCTCTGCATCCTGCTGGAAATTCTGCTTTCACCAATTATTAGTTGTCCCCAATGACCACAAATAGAATCGAATTTTGATGACATAATTTCCTAACGACTATTATAGTTTTGTCAAGTGTTTACCAGGGGGGCCAAGTCTAAAACAGGAACTGATAATAAAGACATGAGTATGTGGATTAAACTCTCTTTCCTGCCTGAGGCCGCAGACTCTTACTCTGACAGGGGGACATGAGTTAATTCTGACTCTGAACAAGCACGCCCTGAGTGTGCACGAAGCGAGGCACTGGAGCAAGAACCCAGCACCCCGTCCAGCAGCCCATCAGGCAGGCGTGATGGTTTCCAGTGAACGCATGATCCAGCTCAGGGCGCAGGCACAACGTCTGTTTTTAAAAGTTGTAATTTTCCTTCTTTCTTAAAAGACAGGTTTACAGAGAGACAATGTACAAACAGGGAAATGCACACTTTTCAGTGTACAGCCCTGTGGGTTGTGTCAAATGCATCCAGCTGTGTAACCACCACCACAGCCAAGACATATCCACAGTTCTATCGCCTAAGACTCCCTCAGCGCTTCCTCTGCGTCAACCCCTCCAGGGCCTTCTGGTCGGTTCCAGCCAGTTTTGTAGAGATCACCTCCTCAGGCCTCTTTCTAACCCCAGAGTTATTAATTTTGTAAGAGGAAAAGCAAAGAAGGTAATAAAACTACAATTTCTGTTAGTTTATAATTTATATTCTGCCAATTTCCAAAAAAGGATTTGAGAAACTGAAAACCCAGTTTACCAGCCGTGCACTGAGTCCTGTCTGCAGTCCTCGCACCTCCCGGTGCCCTGTGTGCTGTTCCAAGGGCGGTAAGTCTGCGTATCTGCAGAGAATGACACGGGCGGACAGTTGTGCAAACGTCAAGTGCTAACTGAAGGCAGCGCAGCAGCACAGCCTCGGCGGGAAGATGGAGAGCAGAGGGCCTGTCGGCTAGCAAAGTCAAAGCCTCAATTTGTCAGACACAGGGCTTAAAAATGAGGCCACCAGCACCTCCCCTGGAAACACACTGGTATCCACATGACATTCGAGAAACTACCCCAGGAGAAATGCTCTCTTCCATGTAGGAAGTGACAAGCAGGACATATGTCCCCAAATCCTCTCTCGTCTCTCTGACCTGGCTGTCGTGCCAGATTGCCCTTTCTCAGACTAGGAGACACAGTGTTTCACAGAGTATTTACCAAGGAGCCGCCCTGTGCCAGGGGATCCCCATTCCATCCCTGCTGGGCCCCAGTTTCCTCTAACTCAAGACAGTCATAAAGACGGCACCTCTCCCTTTACGATGCAGAGATGCAGAAAGACTCTGCACTCTGCTGCTCTTTCTCTTATGGACATGGGTGAGGAGCCAGTCGGAATGAAGCCAACTGCTCTTGTCTGAAGCCTGGAGCGCTATTTTTATCAGCCTCCAAAAGTTGATATATGCGGGTAACAGGGGAGGATTTGTGGGGAGAACGGGAGAAGAAGAAAGTATTTACAGCGATTGCTGAGGTGCTTCCCCTGCGAGGGTCCTAAAAGTAGAAAATGGCTGTGTTTGTGGCCAAGAACTGACCTGTCAGTGAAACTGCAGCCAGAAGCACCCGGTGGGGCTTCTCCAGCCACTTTAAAGCTGGACACGCAGGTCAGCGTCCCGCCTGCGAGTCACCAGAGGGCCAGGTGAGGCTAACGGGAGCGGGTCTTCAGCTGGCAACAGCAGGCAGCTGAGAAAAACCGGATCTGGGAACCAGTCCTATTAGAAAGGTGCATAAAGTTGTGGGAACTGGCTTGGTTTGGGCAGAAATAAGAGAAATATTTTTGGTTTTCAGTAGGAAATCTACAAGCAACGAACAAGCCAGTTTAAAAAGATGCAAACATTTCCTGACGTCTTCTAAAGTTCTGGCCTGGAACTTCAGACAAAACTTCTGCAAAATCGTGAATAATACGATGTCTAAGACGGGAAAATCACATACATTAATTAACCACCGGTGGACAGTACATCTGAGTAGTTCTGAGGAGGAGGAAGGTGAGAAAGGAAAAGGAGGAAAACAAAGCAATAAAAACCAGAATTTCTGGAGTATTCTAGGCTTGGTGAAGTTGTCAGGATTGTGTCTGCCACAACAGAGGAGCAGGCAGAGACGCCCGGCCGGGGAGGAGGCACGCCAGTACAAAGGCGGGAAGAACCAAGCTGGTGTAGAGCAGATGCAGACGTGTTTTTGTGTGTGAGATGACTCATTTCTTTAGGGCTATTTCTGAGGGAAGAGAAGCCCAGCACTAATCTGGATTTTCTAAGAATCAGATTTTTTTCAATAAAGAAGAAAAGTATCTCGGTGCTTTAAATATTCTGATTCTCTAAGACACGGGAAAGTGGAATCCCTAAGGATTCTGTTTCCAGCAAAGGTAAGACTGGATTTCTTTGCACTTACACAGCCCGAGTTCGGAGCTAGTTTCTATTTCTGTAACTTTTCTGACTTCCCTATTAAGCCTGTAAGCTCTTAAAAGGCAGGGGTCAAGTTTATCTTTGTGTCCTACAACAGTGGGCATTTGCTGATTTGGCAACAGCGACTAGGCCCTCTAAGACTGCATAAATCCCAATAAAGTATGCTCAAATTCGTAAGTCTTACTCATATTTGAAACAGTAATCCACTCCGGTTTTGAAGTACCACCCTGCCTCTAAACAGATGAAGCCAGGAGGAAATGCTGCCTTTTTTTGTACAAGGCAGGGGGAGACCAGAGATGGCAGAGGATGTGGAATAATATGTGGTCATTCTGGAAGGCCTACAACTCACTTCTCCCCTGCCACCTCCTTCCCACCAGACATTCAAGGACATGTGGATGCCGCCGTGCAGGGGCTCAGGGAACAGACAAGCTGACGGGAGAGTGAGACCAAGAAGATGAGCGCAGAAGACAGAGTACAGGGGTTCAAAGAGCGGCCCTAACAAGTTCTAAATCAAACTTGGACTCAAGGTTAGAGGAGACCTTGAAAGCCACCCAAGCAAGTAAACTGGGGACGGGGAGGAAGAAAGGCTTCTTCAGAATGAGGGAATGTGTAATTCAGTGCTGGGAGGGACCCTCAGTATCCACGGTTCACTGACTGCGTGGTGTCACCAAGCCCTGGACTGGCGGATGGGAAACTGGCCAGTCTAACTCCTCTACTTCCAGATGACGGAGCTCGGGGTCCAGCGAGGTGAAGGATGAGCACAGGCGGCAACGGAGCCCAAACTAGACTCTTTCCTTTTACTGTTTCACCACTGCCTCCCAGCTCTTCTATCAGTAAGACATCTTTAAAGAGCATCTCTGCAGTCTGACAAAGGTCTCTAACACGCTGAAAATAAGTAACGTCTCTTCCAAGCTTAGAAGCAGAATCCAGAGAAATACTCAGGCTGTGAAGCAGTTCTGGAACTGCCCTCAACTAGCTGTTTGACTCTGGAGAGTCATTCGATACTTTAGGGTTTCAGTTCCTGTAACTGTAAAATGAAGAGGAAGGATCATCTGGATCACAGACTCAAATGTCTACAGGGCCAGTCAGTTAATATAAACACATGAAGAATCCTGTAAGACAATAGGTGCGAAGCTGCTTGGATTACCATCAAGCAGTTGCTGCTTAGTCATGCTGGTTTTGAAAGCACACCATACGGGGCAAACAGAACACGCGGGAACCCCTTCCAGCCCTCAAGTTTAATGACTCTAAAGAATAATAAGCTTAATCCACTCATTAAAACACCAGTCATTTACATGTTTCTATTAAGCCAGAAAAATGGCAGTGATACCAATAAGTGACTAGAGACTCATTCAGCCCACAGCTGACTTGACTATTCCACCAGCCTCCATTCGTCTACCAGGTGAACATCATTTTACCTGGTTTGGGCAGTCACCAAGGGTTATTATGGGGACAGCAGATCTCACAAAGTGGCATCTAAAATTTCAATGAAATGGTACAATCACTAAAGTTAAACGCGAGGTCTCTAAGGTACGTTTTAATTGGAGACCAAGTCTTGTAGGAAATAAAATTTTCAGCAACTGATCCCTCCACTAGTAAAGTATTACTCACATGAATACTTCATTGTATTGAGTTCAGAGTCAGCCATCCAGAGTAACTTTCCCATACAACACGAACCGTTTTGTATGTTGCTACTTTCTTTTGCTCCTTAAATAAATTACTGCTCATCAGTCATAATCACCTGAGCAGTTCACCATCATAACTTATTTTTGGTTTCAAATCCCTGTTATCTGGCAATTCCTAGAGCAGAAATGGTTGAACTCCTAGAAAAATGGGTAGTGAGATGGGGGTGGTCACAGGGATACTGAGAAATTACTTGCCAGCTTCTGGAACTATAAAAGGACACAATCACTTTTTATAGCTAAAAAGGAGAGAAACTCGAAAATTGAGATTTAGTCTTGTCAGTCCAATTGGTTTTCAGGAAGCTTTAATTTACCACTTACAACACCCCCCCACAACTCTTATTTACATATGAAGGTAGGAAAATTAAGGTGACCCATCCTTCTTGTGCTATCAAATAGTAAAAATCCGGATGACTACGTTTAATAAGCAGCTCCTCTATTTAGCTCAAGCTAGCCCCCCATGCTAAAAGCAAACTTTTTTTTAAAGTGAATATTTGAAATTGTACAAACAAGCACAATATACTGAGGAAATTCTTAAGAATGACCAAATGCAAACTTCTTGCCGTGGGAAGGCTAAGGGTCAGAGATAACTCCTTTTAATATGATAACAACTGTAAGAAAGAAGGATTACAAAGTTTGCAGAGGAACGAGCTAGTTCTTTAGTAATGCATCAAGTACAAAGGTCTGGGTTCATATGTGCTGGGTGACAAAGCTCCCATAGCATCGCCATGCTACAGCTGAACAAAAGCTCTTAGGCTGGCCCAGAGGAGGGAATGAACAATTGGAAAAACATCTTTTATTGCCTGAGAAAATTTTTTTTAAATGTCTCAAAGCGCCAGAAGAGCTGCCTCACTGTGACCGCACTGCAGGCAGCTTTCCAAAGGCGCTGTGCTTGCTCAGGGTGAGTCACAGGGAGAGGAGGGGCAACCCCGGCCCAGACAGTCTTTCCTCTCTGCTTCCACCCTCCCTCCCCCTTTTATTTTCTCATATCCAAAAAGCTTTGATGGATAATAGTTAAATAGATTCCGGACAGGCTTAACTGAAGAAGTGTGAACACCCGGGAGGCAAATATCACTGCAGACATCTCCATTGTCTGCCACTGTGAGCCACAGACTGGGAAGCATCTTGTGCATCCTAAAAGGGCTGGGCTCATGTGTCAGACGAGGGCTGCACTTGCGGGGGAGGAGAGAGACAAGCTCTGAGGACACCTCTGCTTCCCCAGCTTCCTGAACAGCATCAGCTCATATGCTGGACGATCACAGCGAGCTGGGAGGGGCGGTGCGTGTCCTCTATGACAGCACAGTGAGTGGAGATCCAACTGCAGAGCTGTAGGGATCCACGTGTGTGCGGCTGCTACAATGCGTGCAGCCGAGAGTGAGCAGGCACTATTTTTCCTTCACTAACTTTAGCCAAAAAAGCAAGACAGCTAGTTAAAAAAATTTTTTTTATTAAGGAAGATCTGAATGTTGATCTAGGGAGAGAACAGTGCTGCTACGTATCTGTGTGGAATCACTTACTCCAACAGAATGGAGCATCTGGTGGGGCTCAGCTGCTCGCTTCTTCATCAGCCTACTAGGAATCAGGACAGTATGCTGGGCACTGAGTGACAGAGATCAACAAACACACTCCTTGCCTTCAATGAGGTTAGATTGGGATTATTAAAAAACAAGCATTTGGTGAGCATCTAAAACAAGCCTGGAAGGCCAATTCACTGCTCATTTATATAACAGTGATTATTTCAGAACAGCCTGGTACCAAATTTTTTAAAATCGGCTCTCAATAGAAAAGTAAATCCAGCTTTCCTCTTCCCATCACCTCTGCCTTTTTTGTTTGTCTTCTTTGGATATATTTAAGAGATAAAATGCTACAGACACAAAGCTGTGCCCCCCGCCCCTTCCAGAGCAGGAGAGTCGGTGCCCGTCATTCTGCATCTTTTAGCCCTTCCCTACCAGGGATGTGTCCTGTGTTCGGTACTTGAAGGCACGTGTGCCTTCTAACTGCACTCACACGCCCGTCAGATGGAGAAGGGAGCCGAAGCGCAGGAACATGTGCTTCTCCAGGGGCAGGAGAGCAGCCAGGGAGCCCACAACATGAGTGATCCCTGCGGCATGACGGAGGGCCAGTGCCACCTCTCCTGGGGAGACTGGTCAGCACTGCCTCCAGACAAGCCATGACAAGGCAGTCGCTGCTCTGCACTGGGCTGGAACCCAGCCCCGCCTCACTCACTGACTTGGCTAAATCGGCCTCAGAATCGGTTCTGTCATCTATGCAATAGAGGTGACAATGACTCTATCACTGGGTTACTATGAAAATCAAAGGAGAACTAGGTGAGTATTCTGACAACCTTTAATCCTTTTTGGACTGGAGCAGAGTAGAAATACGCACACAAACAAGTAACATGATAGTTATAGTCTACCTGACGACCTGTCTGGTAGTGCTTACTAACTGCTTAGGTGCGCGTCCTTGCTAAGTCTGAGGCCTGATCATAACTGCCTCTGGAGTGGAGAGGAGCTGAGAGAAGATCTGGCACTAGACAGGTCTCCTTCCTCCTTTACAACCCCGGAAACTGACTCCAAAGCCGCAGGATCCTAATCTGTAGAATGGGATCAAAGACGTACCCACCTCATATGGTACAGCTCTGGATTGTATGAGGATGGAGGAGACAGGACCTGCAAACTCTTAGAACAAGGCCTAGCACACGGCGCTTCCAGACAAGTGGACAGAGCAGCCCACAGCAGCCACACGCAAAGGGCCACTGAGGTAACCGTGAGCTCCTGTGACTATTTCCCTCCACATGGGACGTGACTTGCTCAGCGCTGGGCACATGCGCAGCAAACACCTGACCGCTGTTAGCTCACCGGGATGGGACAGGGCAGGAAGGACAGGGTCAGCAGGAGGGCGAGGAGCCCCCTGCCCACCTTCCTCCAGAGACAGTTGCACATGAGGAGCTGGAGGGCGTAGCAGAAAGGAGACAAACAAGCTTTTCACGGTCACACAGACGCAGAGCCAACCAGTGCAGGGGTGTGCCAGTCAGCATGAGGACGGCTAGCAGGGTTTCTGATCCTATTTATGATAAAGAAGGCCCAGGCAGGGAGAAGGGCGCTTGGAGGTGACCTGGTGAGGAGTTATTTCCATTAGTGCTCTCTGCACTTGGACTGGCTTTCATAAGCTTGGCAAGGCAGAGTTACAACATAACTGAGTTTATGCCTTGAGTTCTCCGTCGGTCCAGTGCCCACCAGCCTGGGCTGGAGTCAACAACTAAGGAGCATGGATACCTAGGGAAGACAAACCGAAGTACTCAAAAGAGAAGCTGCTGGCGCCGCTCACGGCTCTGACCTGTGCTTGGGGCGGAGCCCCCGAGGAAGGAAAAAGGTATCTTTGTAGGACACGCCACCCACCCAAACCTAGGAAGTAAAGGAAAAGAGAGACATGGCTGCTGAGGGAGCCGCTGCCCCAGCCTGTGATCTTCGCCCCCCGTGAGCAGACAAGCACCCTCTTTTCATCACTTATCCAGCACTGGGAACCCAAAAGGAATTTCAGGCTGAAAGCACCCATTCCTGCCCTCAGCCCAAATGGAGCCATCAGCCCTTTCAAACAACCTGGACAAGGCAGCTGACAGCAGCCACATGACAGCAAAGGGCCACCAAGTTAATGAAATATCTGTGAAAAACAAATACACAACAGATTTTCTCATGCTGAAAAAAACCTGTGGTTACAATAACCAGTAATAACTGTGTTTTAGGATCCTGTGTTAAGATAGGCTCAAAAAATGAAAGAATGACAGGGTGAGCTGTTGCTATAGTGACCACAGAATCTGATCAGCTCTAGGATGTTCTATGATCCCATGCAACCATAGGGAGGTCTAATTTATTAGCAATACCTGTACTGACTAAATTTCTAGGAATGAATACTTATAAAAGGGTACAACATATTAAAGAGCTTGTTTTTTTCCTCAGTATTTATATCTTTTCTAAAAAATCATAATGAAGAGAAGCTTCCTTTTCTTGGTTCAGTTTGTGCAAAATCTTTAAGTGTGACTGCAAATGATGATGATGATAAAGAATAATATTATTATTAATTAAAAAGTATGGAGCACTTACTATGTGCTAGGCTTTATCCTAAGTACCTTAAATCCACTTTTTCCTTTTTATAGAGTAGGAAATTGAAACTGAAGACGATAACAATTGGGACTAAGAGCTCATGAATCCAACACAGGTGGTTTTGTCCACAGCGTTTGCAACAGATTGCCGGCTGTGGTTAAGCACCAGAAGTACGCAGCTTGCATTCAGATGGCCGGCTTTATAAAAACGTGTCCCTCTGAACACCAGAATTGGACTCGGCCTGGCAGGATGCTCCTGCTGTGAGAGGAATGTAAAAAGGAAGACGACAGGCTCAGATCTTTCACCTCACGCCTTCGCCAGAGCAGCCTGGCAGTGACACTTGGTTGGGGAATCCCCCGGCAAAGAACTGACAGGTCTTTTCTCTTGGGTCGGTCCGTTTCCCCAGAAAAGATGGCTCTCAACTCCTCCCTGAGAATTATAATAAGCCCACCATCCTCAAGTCCAGAGTCCTTCTGGTTCATTCTCCAGAAAGAAAACTACCGGTCTTCTGCGGCGGTTGGAGGAAACAATCTGGGTATTTCACTACTTCTGATGAGAACTTCCAGCCACCCCTCCTGTTTCAGCTCCATTCATGTCTCCACGCTGGGGATCCCTTCTGCTCCTTCTTACAAGCCTTCCTGGGGTTCTGTGGTGTGGACTGCCCTGCTTCCAGACCTCCTCTCCCACCAGCTTCAGTCGTAGTTTCCTCTTTCTGCTAAGTCAGTCCATCACCTCTTGTCCATCTGTTTTCTAGCTTCCAAAATTTTGTTGCTGTTGTCTCCCCTCCTGTTCTCTTTATTTTTTCACCTTTTCCTGTCATATTGGCAGAGGTGGTGTAGCGGATGGGGACAGTACCTGTTCCATCTGCCAGCTTTAGTCGGAGGGCTTCCCCAGGGGGCTTGCTCTCTATGAACCAGTCAATGGATTACACAACAATCTAAAAGTGATGATAAAGAAAATACACTTGAAGCATTCAAATAAAGTTCAGCAGCAATAGCCTCTGTTTAAACAAGACGGAAACATCTTGAGTAAGACACTTAACTCTTCTGGATTTCAATTTCAATAAATTACAAAACAAAAGGCTAGAACAGTCCTTTGGTAACCCTTTCAACTCTAATACACTTCAACACAGGCCAAAAATAAATCCCAGGACTACATTCTGAATTATTTGTTCAATCTAAAACAACTACGGAAAACACTTGTGCACGTGCATGAAGACCCAGTACCTGGACGGTATGCTGAGCGTTAAGAAACAGTGTGAGGTCACAGTCCCTAAACCGCAATTACTTTCTTTTCCTGGGGGAAAGAAGCTGATCACATGTAGCAACATCATTCAGGACTACTCTGAGAAACGAAAGATAGTTAAATCAAGCTTGGCAAATTCTCTCTTTTAAGAAGGTAGGAAATGATACAATATTGCAATAATTTCTTAAAAGGTGAAACATACTTCATGCTCCTAGGACCTTCTCTGCTCTGATGATTTTTTAAAAAAATGAAGTGTTTTATCCATATCTGAAGGGTCAAGAAGCTAGGGGAATGGATCTCACAGTGCAGCAGGAATATCTAATCTAGGTTGAAGCCCAGCAGAGCACCAAGGCCCTTACGGGGCACCTTCCTGTAGCAGGTGTGCACAAAATGCGGGAAATTAGGGAGCAGACACCATGCCAAAGCTCAGCTTCCTGGCATCTAGATACAGACATCTATATCTATATAGAGAAGGGAGGGAAGCACAATAACCAGCCCCGCTTATTATCCTGAGGGTTGACACAAAGCTGAACTCCATCTCCCCGCTCCAGCAATTTCTATACACAGACCCCCTTACTTTACAGGGAGGGGACAGCCACAGTCTAAAAGAGAGGGAAAAACGGCAGACTTAGTGAATACAGCTCACACCAGAACAGGGAACAAGGAGCTCTTCCCGTGCACTCTGTGGAGGACCACTCGCATTACAGCACAATGCAACAACACAGCACATAATAGCATCTGCTTCCTCTAGTAAACAGGACTGAAATTTCTAGTACTTGCACACACCACACGGGATGTGACACTACAAACAAGCCAAGTTAGCAGGTACATTTCATTTTGTACCAATTCAAGAAATGAAAGAGATTCAAAGAGTTGAGTTAAACATTTATTTTAGTGAATTCAGGTCATTCAAAAATCAGGACTATTAGATGCTTAATGATCTTTTGCTTTCTGGTTACCACTGTTCTTTACTTCAGAAAAGTGCCTGCTGCCAAGAAATGCGAATGTCATTGTTATTCACTGAATCAAAGGAACATGCAAGATTTAGTAGCTCCGTACTGAAGAGCTTATCTTCCACATCTAAAATGTAATATATTTCTTGATACACATTCAATACACATATATACATCTGAAAGGATAGCAGACGTGGACAAAGGGCTAAGAGCCGATACATAAGTCAGGACCCGGCTGCCCCTGACGCAGACACTACCGAGTACCACCACCTGCCCCGGCCCATGCCGTGCCTCAACAACCCTCTTCTCTCCAGGCACTCAAGACGACAACCCACAGATGGCGTAGTCAGTAATAAAATCAGTACCCCACAGCTTTTGAACTCTTACGTTACTCCAGTTACTGAGCTCACTGTTTTCTAAAGTGTATTTCATTTACGTGTTGCAACAACTCTACATAAGGTTAGAATATTACTATCCCCATTCCACAGAAGAGGAACCTGAATGTCGAAGGATTCAATGACTTCCCCAAGGTCATACAATTCAGATGAAACAAGGCCAAGATAAACCCTGACAGTGTGACTTCAGAGCTCCTGACCACTGAGCTACACTGTCTCATACTATAATTAGGTGGTTTCAGGGGCAAAGCCTCTATTAACCTTCTACCAAAAATGGGGGCTTCTTAATGCTCCAATCAGGGTATCAACAATGAAACAGGAGGTGCTATTCCAATTAAGATTATCCTTGAGAAGAAGGGGCATTTCGCCAGAACACTTGATTTGTCATTTTAGAAGTCAGAGATAAAATCACTTGGTTTGAATCATACTGAATGAAAGCCATTGTTGTTTCTCTCCTGATCCTGGAATGCAATATTATAAACAGCGTTCAGGAAGCTACCTCAGCTCTAGAGTTTCCACTGTCACTCACTAAGGACAATCACATGTTGCCATGTGCTCTTATATCCCCTTCCATGACTATACGCATCTCCTGACATCAGAGACACGTATATCTGTGTATTCTTGACTTATTCCATGCGATATGGAATTTACAGGTTTATACTCACACATAAGAAAATGCTATCAAATGGAACAATATGCACCTTATATTTAAGAAGCAGAGCTACAGCCATTCCAAAAATTTAAATACCTACAGGTATTAATAAAACAATAAGTAAAACAAAATTTAAGGGGAAGAGTACGTAGCAGAAAAGACTCGCGCTGACTCAGTGGCAAGGCATCCTATTATAAGAATGTTGTAGCTGGAAAGGGACTGTCAAATTACCCATTCAACCCCTTCGTTTTCTTCATTATAAAAAAATGAGCTAGGAAAGATTATGCAAACATGGCCAAGAGCTCCTTGACGGTTTCATTATGTAAACTACATTATCCAGAGCCATAGTGTATCACCCTTTTCCCCTTCTCCCAGCTATCCCAGGTCGTTTAGTACGTAGCAGGTGGGACTGCAGAAATGCAGGGGTGAGTCAGAGAGCAGGCAGCTCAGAAGGAGCCTCATGGAGGAGGAGGGTTACTCCATGAGCTCTGGCTTTAGGCATTTGCCCAAGTCACCCTCAAGACAATAAAGCTGTTATCATGCCCATTTTCCCATAAAATGTCCACCAGTTCTGTACTCAGCACCTCTCTGCTGACTCACGCTATGTTATCAGATCTCAGGAATAAGATGAAAACGTTATGAGACTCCTTAAAGCCTGAGGCATTCATCCATCGGTCATCAGCGGATATTACTCATCTTACAAGATGCTGTGGTGTGCTCCCATACAGAACCACAAGAGATGCCATTCCTGGGGAGCTCAGGATTTAAGGCAGTCCTTAAGATGACTTCCCAAAGACATACAAACGTAAGAATAAGTAGAGGACATGTGCAACTGACAGTTATTTACACACCAGCGACAGGAAGGGAAATCGCCACAGGGCATCGCGGGCAGCCGAAGCTTCAGCTTGACTCCCCACCCCTACCCAATTCTATTCATAATTGTAATGATTTTGGGTGGAATTTTTATATACCTGCACCCTATTACAAACAGCTCTGTGCCTTTGGGAAAGTCTTTTATTTCTCAGTTACAGCTTCTAGCTCTGTAAATTAGATTATTTTGACCAGCTCAAATAGACTATGAATCTATAATATAAGCCTGCCTTTGGAGGTACACAAGTGCTTAGACTATTTTTTCTCCCTATACTAAAATGATTGCAGACTCTTTCCCCTGCTGATAAGTCTTCCTTCTCTTCTCACTACCGGCAGCTAGAGAGAAACTGACCACCATGTCTACTGCATTTGCCCACAAGCCCAAATCAACTGAACGTGGCCTGGTGGTAGCTCCACTGCTCCCAGAGATCCACGTGCATGGGTTTTATGTGCGGTCTGTTTCAGAAGACCAAAATTTCGTATTCTAGGCTGTGGTGGGACGAAAGAATGAGAATCAAATGTTTATGACACTCCAAATGTAGTAATATTGCACTATTGTTATTACTTATTCAGTGCAGTTTGGAGTGGTAAAGAGAAGCGATTTTAGAGAAGCCTATCTCAATTGAGATGGGATTTTGTGCTTATTTAGAGGAGCAGAATGCACTGCTTACCCACTCAACCGTTTGGTCCACAAGAAGGTCAAAGGAGTGACTGTGAAACGTGCAGAGTCCCTGCCATCAGAGCGTCTTCAGAGATCAAGAGTCCAAGACCGAGGATGACATCATGGACTCTCCCAGAGAAGCTGCTGGGAAAGCCCACACACCAAAGTGAATGGATCTCCTGTTCCAAAATGCACTAATAATGTCTAATGTGTGACATAAAGGATGTTTGCTTTTTACAGGTTTATCAAGCAAAGGGAGACAACACATTTTGGGCTTTCTATGATCTGGGCAGAATATGAACCATTTTGTCTTCAGGATTTCAATGACCAATGACCTGGGGTGGAAATGTAGGTAATAAAATAGCTTAGCTGCAGATGACTACTGAATCCACATCTCCAGCCCAAACAGCCCCCCCAGCTGCAGACCTGTATATTCAACTGCCTCCCAGACATCTCCATTCGGACCCACACAGGCTCTTCAAACATGCCATATGCAGAACTAAGCACATTATACCGAGTCATTCTGCCTCCCTCACCATGGTTCCTAAACTATCTGCACTCTTGATGTCCAATGGTCTAAGATCACTAAGCTCACCCAATCCAGAAAACCCCAGGCTTTGAATCTACCACCAGACCTCCTGAGGATCTCTTAGCCTCTGTCCTACCCAGTTTAAAAATCCAACCCCCCAGGGGCTTCTTCAGAAGCTTCTATTTGAAAGCCTTTTCTTAAATTTGCAAGAAACTATCTTTTCTGAAAGAAATGTAGTAATTTTCATGTAAATTCAATCATTATAGAAAAGCACAGAGAAGTAAAGAGCACTGCATTTTCACAGCCCAGAGCGAGTTTTCCATTGTTTATTTAACTAATCTTCTAGTGATTTAACTAATCCCCCAGTGATGGGCAGACTTCACTATTATAAACAAAACTACAATTAATTTTCCTGACCTACATACAAATTTCTCCTTAGGATAAATTCTTTCAAAAAAGTACCAATTTAAGTTCCTTGCACAGTTTGTTGAGAATGTCTGTTGCCATGAGAACAGGTATTGGTAATTTTTAAATCTTCCTCAATTTGACAGGCAAAAAGTATTTCATTATGTTATTTATTTGCATATTCTATTTAGTGGTAAGCCTAAACATCTTTTTATATGCTTACTGGGTATTTGTCTTCCTTGTTTCTAGAATTGCGTTTTCTACTTTTTTTTCTACTGAATGTTTATCTTTCTATTATTGTTGGTTTAGAACTCATTATTTATTAAGGTTATTAATAAACAACAACGCAGTAATTACTATTTCTCATTTTTCGCATCATTTTACTCAGATTAAGGCATTCTGCCTATATTTTAAAATTTTACTATGGACACAGATGCTGCCTTTTATTACGTGAATTTTTGACATTGATGTCATGTTTAGAAAGGTCTCCACATGTCAAGATTACAAAAACACTTGCCTATTGTATTTTCACATACATAGAGGATTTCACTTTTGAAATTTAAATTTTTGATCACTTGGAATTTTTCTGGTGTAAGGACACAAGAGTGCCTTAAAAGTCTCTTCCCACTGTATATTCCTTATCTACCTAGTCTTCCAGACATCGAGTGTTGTTTTCCTTACTGTTCTATTTCTGCCTTCTATCTACTGACTCATAATTTTAAGATGATCACACATACTTTTCGGCTGCTGTGTTCTAAGCCAAACAAGGCTTCAGGACAACATGTATCACGGGGAGAAGCTTACCACAGTACAACCAGCCGGGGAAGAGGGCATCTCCTGCTCCTCATTCTGCAAACATTGTTTTAAGTCTGTTTTTCTTTTTGTGCTGAAAACAACACAGAGACAAAGTGGATGTCCATCAAGAGAGAATAAAAAATCACTACGTAATAAAGTATGTATCAGACATAAAAGCATCTAGTCTGACAGTGAAACAGTCGAGTAGTCAAAATGTTGTTACAGGTAACTCGGCAGTTCAAAACATACCTGGAATGCTCGGCTGTGCTTCCAAGGCAATAAAATGCCAAGTTTTCTATTACTTCCTGCCATAATTAACTAAATCATTTACATTTAAGCGGCACCTTCCACGTGCTTCTGAAGATTGCTATATTGGTGTGATCAGGAAACTGTGATTAAAAAAAAAAAAATACACAACTGCTATACATTCATGGGGAAAAAAAACCCAAAAGCAAAAAACTGTCAGTGTACTCCAGATGCTGTATTGCATTTTTGTACTAGATTATGAGAGCAGGATAAGAAAAAAAGCAGGAAAACTGAAACAAACACTTTTCAGCAGCAATAGCTCTGATACTCAAGCAGCATTTATGAGTATTATGAGAGAATTGTTGATATAATGTAACGTGTCTACCAGGAGGTGAAACACGGATTAGTCATATTATCCATAACTTCCTTCCTGTCCACTGCCCGTTATCCTACACTCCACCACTGCCCTATGACAAGTGTAACATGGGCTTTCATCTGGAGGCCAACTCCAGTCTGCTGGCAGTGGGCGCTGTTTCGCTGTACTGAGACGGATGCTAAGGCTGACTCACGATGGCTGAAGTGAGTCCACGATCAGGGTGCTGTCCACCAAGAGCAGACAGCAACTGCGGTAGACAAATGTAAGTTATCTGCCATCCCTATAAAAACACCACCCCTCTGCCCCAACTTCTTCCTAGTCTGCAAGTTCACACCCCCGCCACGACACTCACTCACCTCTAGTTGGGAAAAACGGTACAGCATGATGGTTACAAAGTTGGGCTTTGACTCTCTGGCCTGGGTTTGACTCTCTGGCCAGCTACTTCCTAGCTAGCTGTGTATGTTTTTACGCAAGCTACTTAATTTTTTCTGATTCTTGATGTTCTTATCTATAAAATGAGGAAAATAAAAGCATCCACTGAAAAGGCTATGTGGGAACTCGGGCAGTAAGGTGATCATGCGGTCAGCACGCAAGTGAAGGCTGTGGCTGCTGCCATCTCTATTCAGTGAGTTTGGTGGAGCCGGCTACCTTGAGGCATCCTCTCCCCTAAAAGACCCACAGAAACCCAGAAAAAGCAGTCCAAAGCTCAGCAACAGCAGCTCAGCAAACAATAAGTAGTCACTAGACAGAGGCACTGCTGAATGCCAGAGACACGAGGACAAACAGGACGAGGCCACCCGCGCTGCTGCAGCACGCTCGTCAGACGATAGTGAACAGTAACAAACCCATTCTCCATGGCGAGCGGGCGTGAGGAAGAGGTGGACGGGAGACAAGAGATAGCTTACCGACAGAAGGAAGAACGCACCTTCACAGGAACTCTCCCCGAGCAGTGGCAGGCCTTATGCCTGCCTCTCACACCCTGTGTGGTGGCAAATTTTAGGTGTCAACTTGACTGGGCCACATCATCCTGTGTGTCTGTGAGGGTGTTTCCGGATGAGACTAACACTGGAATCAGGAGACGGAGAAAAAGACTGCCTGCCCTGACCCCCGTGTGGGTGGGTCTTGTCCAATCTGCAGAAGTCCTGAGAGAACAGAAAGCTGAGCGAGAAAGGACCTCTCTCTGTGAACTGTCTTTGAGCTGAGACACTGGTGTTCTCTTGCCTTTGGACTCAGACTGGGACCTCCACCATTATCCTCCTGGTTCTCAGGTCTTCAGACCCAGACTGGAACTAAACCCTTGGCTCTCCTGCGTCTCCAGCTTGCCGACTCACCCTGCAGATCTGGGGACTCCTCAGCCTCCATAATCACATGAGCCAATTCCTTATAATCAGTCACCCCATCTCTCCATCTCTATCTGATAGGATATAAATAATATAATAGAATATTATATTAAACAGAACCAATGGGATACATATATGTGTATATACACATACATACACAAACATATATGTGTATGTACATATGTATGTGTATGTGTCTATCTCGTATTGGTTCTGTTTCTCTCGAGAACTCAGACTACTATAACCTATAAGTACTGAATGGAATCCCTATTTGGTTCAATCATTTTCATGACTGGGTTCTCCATTATCCAAAAAAACCCCCAAAGATAAGATTTTTCCCTATTGGTCACAGGGCACCATGTTTCACGGTAAGCAAGGCAGACTGCTGTGTGATGCCTTGTAAAACAAAGCGTTTCCCCTTGATTATCTCCTAGGGCTTTTCTGCATCAGTAAAAGAGTGAACTGAAGAACATTAGCCCGTGAGATCTTTGAGGGCAGGGACTCTGCAGTGTTTGTGCACAGAACCCAGTACTGTGCATGGTAGGAACAGGAAATCAAAATGGACTAATGACTGAGACATAAGGCCTAAAGTCATTAAACTCTTAGAAGAAAACATGGGGTAAATCTTTATGACACTGGATTTAGTAATGAATTTTTAGATATGACACCAAAAGCATGCAAAATGAAAGAAAAAAAACAGATAAATTGGAATTCATCAAAATTAAATACTTTTGTATATTAAAGGACATTATCAAGAAAAGGAAAAGACAACCTTCAGAGTGGGAGAAGATATTTGCAAATCATATATTGATAAAGGTCTATTATCAAGAATATGCTATAAAGGACTCTTACAACGCAACAACAAAGACAAACAACTCAATTAAAAAATTGCAAAGCACTTTAAGAGACATTTCTCCAAAGAAGATATACAAATGGCCAACAAACACATGAAAAGATGTTTCACATCATTAGTCTTTAGGGAAATGCAAATCAAAATCACAATGAGATACCATTTCATACCAACTAGGAGCACTACTATAAAAAATGGAAAACTTGGTAAGGATGCGGAAGAAATGGGACCCTTGTACATCGCTGAGAGGAAAGTAAAGTGGTCCAACCACTAAGGGAAATAGGTTGGCAGCTCCTTAAAACATGAGCAGAGTCACCACATGACCCAGCAATTCTACTCCCATCCAGAATAGGTAAATCCACAGAAACGGGAAGTAGACTATGGTTGCCAGGGGCTGATGAGCAATAACTGCTTAATGGGTGTGGGGTTTCCTTTGGGGGTGGTGAAATGCTTTGGAACTAGACAGAAGCGGTTATTGCACAACATTGTGAACGTACTCAACGCCACTGAACTGTTCACTTAAAAACGGTTAATTTTATGTTATGTAAATTTCATTAAAAAAAAAAGTGAGTGAGAAAGAGTGAGTGTGAGTGTGATTGGTTGAATTGTGGCCCCCAGGAAGGAATGTTGAAGTCCTAACCTCCACTACCTGTGAATGTGGCCTATTTGGAAATAGAGTCTTTGCAGATATAATCGAGTTAAGATGAGGTAATCGAGGGGGCCTTAATCCAATACAGCTGGTGTCCTTAGAAGAAGACACACACACACACACACACACACACACACACACACACGCACACACACACACGGAACGCCACGTGATACAGAGGCCAAGACCAGAGTGATGGATCCACAAGCCAAGGAACACCAGGAGCTACGAGGAAGGCAGGGGGCAGGCTCTCCCGTGGAGCCTTTAGAGAGAGCGTGGTCCTGCCGACACCTGGACCTCAGACTCCTGGCCACCTAGTTTGTGGTACTTTGTTACAGCAGCCCTACAAAACTAACACACAATGGAAGAAATGGAGTAAGCAGGTGACTTAAGAAGGAAATAAGTGTAAGGTGGGCAACGCAACTACATGGAGGAGAACTCAGACGTGAAATTCAGAGTACTTCTACGGAAAAATGATCCTGATCTTGCAGTTTAAGGTAGCAACAAGGTGTCATGAAAGAGGAGTGCAGATACTCATTTAATTATTTAACAGGCAATTACTGAACATTTATTGCATGTAGGGTACTTGTGAAGGCCATTCGCTAATTATCATTTTTTTCTAGACAGGGTTTGCTCAAAATGCAGATAATCTCACAATTTGATAATATGACAAAGCGATGCCACATGTGACCAGTGTAACCTGAATGACACAGACTAGGTGCTGCCAGCGTGCGAGGCAGGAGGTGAGTGCTGGCCAGAGGGATCTGACACAGCATCACAGGGTCTGGACACTTAAGATTTGGCCGACTTTTAAAAGGAGAGGAATGAATCCCCAGGGCAAAATCGGGGCCCAGTTTACAGAGGAAATACAATTAATATTTGTTAAGCAAAACCGAATGAGCCAGGAAAGATAATTCCATGAACATAGGGTTTACGTTAGGGATTAGTGGTATCTGGCTGGAAAATTAGGTTGGAACCAAATTATATAAACAGTCTGGGCTCTCCTTGACATACGTGGCATCCAGAACAGGACTGAGCCGCAGGGGTGGGGGGGCTGGGTCATCATTTTATCCCTCTTCTAACTTCTCATCTAGTAATGGACAGTGGACCTCCAGATGACGGTCAGAACACATGACTCACATCGCTTTCTCACCTCAATAAAGAAAGTTTATTGGGACAGATGTCTCACAGAGTTATTAAATAAGTGGATGATGATGTTCACATCTCTATTTTACAACTGGGAATTGTAAATCCAAGGAGCCATGAAAATAACTGGTAAAACACAAGCAATATCTAGTGTCTTAACTGAAAAAAGAAACTGCTTCTGTCATGAAAACCAAGAATATGACTTGGTTCAAGAATATGATATAGATTCAAGAAGCTCTATGACATTAATAAATTTAACTAAGGTCAAATGCCTTATTTTAAACTAATGATTAGACTTTTGCAGTGAAAGCAGGATTCTGACTTGAAATTCCATTACGATATTTTCTCTTCTTTGAAGGTTTGCTTACAGACAAAATGTGAATACGGACACTAGAAACAGAACCAGAAAACAGGTCACAGCTTGACCTAGGATGATATTCCACAGACAGCAAAGGGGAAGACACAAGAACGAGGAGGGAGAAACAAACAGGCCTTGGCAGAGTAGATGAAAAATGAACCAAAGATGGTAGGAAATTAGAAGTAGGTCATGAAGAGCACTAGAAAGGGGTGACAATTTGAGAGGGTACATCTATGCATATACATATATCCACTATGCAGCACCAGACCCTTTATTCTCATAGAATCGAAAAGACATCGGGCCTAGAAAATCAGACATCCACATCTCCTCCTCCTGTTTCTGAGACCCACCCCTCCTCGTCTGACCCACTCCTGCTATGTGAATGAAGCGGGTGTCTGCATCAGCTTCCCTCAAGGACAACTGACACAGCGCACACCACTGCCCCCCCCGACCCCAGGCCAGACAGAGCAGCACCCTCCCGAGGCTCGATCTGAGCGTAAGTGGAGGTCCCCAAAGTGGCACCAGGCGCTTTCTCATGTTGTGTGTATCTGCTGCTGACTCAGTTCCGAGCCACCGGCAGAGAAACGACAAGGAAAATGTTACTCAACTGCAGGGGAAGCAGCCACACAGGAGGAGTCAGAAATGTGCTATGCCATTAGACCATGAACGCTTTCTCACGGTAGAAAATATGCTAAAACTTATGGCCAAAGGACCCCCAAACCTTCCCAAAGTGGGGCTCAAAGCTCTAGGGAAAGTCGTGCAGAGCGGTCCTCTCTGTACCTGTAGAACGCTCTAAGCTTCCCAGAGCATCTCCACACATGCGAGGGGAGCGACTCCACACTCCCCGTCTTTACCGTCCAGACGAGAATCCTGAGGTCGGCAGGGCCAAGTGACCTGCCTGCATCAGATCACAGCCATTTTGGCAGAACCACATGGAACTTCCATTCCAGTCCGGAGCTCACTGCACCACACCACTTCCCGAGATTGAGGTTCTGTTTCACAATGAAATTTATTTGAAACTGCCTAAAAAATGCATCGTTCCTTGCTCATTAAATGGGTCAAACCACGTATGAACAGAGGAAGACAACGTGTATGCAGTCAGGGTTTTAAATGGAATTAACTGCTTATAGACTTCATTCTATCATTCATTCAACAAATGTTTCTCGGGGCTCGGCTGTGTCCAGGCTGTGGGATAAGTGCTGGGGACACAAGGTCAAATAAGATGTAATCACTATCCTCAAAAATTTCCCCTTAGATTGGTGGTTCTCCAGAAATACATTTTGTTCAAAGTCAAAATCCAATTTACTGCTGCCAAACCTGCAGATATCAAAACAAATTAAAAAGAATCTGTATTATCTTGCAGTAATAAGATATCACCATCTTTAAAAAAAAACAAAACGTGTGCTCAGATGCTGTTTTCCAAATAAACACATCGGTGAACTATGTGGATCACTACAAAACACTGGGCCAAAAAGATCTGACAGTAGACCCTAAATGATTACTATCTGCAAAGAAAGTTAATACTTAGAAATGAAGAGAGACAGAGGAAAAAATAATCTAGAGGGATTAAAACTACTTTCACAGTGACTCCCAACCTCGGTAAACATAGGTACCATGGGGCCAGCACAGCGGCGCAGCAGTTAAGCTTGCACGTTCCACTTCAGTAGCCCAGGGTTCGCTGGTTCGGATCCCGGGTGTGGACATGGCACCAGTTGGCAAGACATGCTGTGGCAGGCGTCCCACATATAAAGTAGAGGAAGATGGGCATGGATGTTAGCTCAGGGCCAGTCTTCCTCAGCAAAAAGAGGAGGATTGGCAGCAGATGTTTAGCTCAGGGCTAATCTTCCTCAAAACAAAAAAAAAAAGAAAAAAACACACAGGCACCAAAATCAGCCTCAGCAGTTCCCTGCTTGGTTTCAAATCTATACTGTGTCTGGAGAGTGGAAAGCTAACTTTGCTCCTATGGTAGGGAAACATCACCGCCCGCCCCCCCCCCCAAAATTTAAAAGTCAACTTCTCAAAATATCAAATTTTAGAATCATAAACACGACAAACAATTTATCATAGGACTATTCCACAATATAACCTTACTCTCAAAACCACTGTCTTTCTTTCAATCTTCTAAAAGCTCAGAGGCTTACAGGCCTCTAACAAATCAAAACAAATACCCTTCGCCCTTAAAAAGCTATTTTGACTCTCTTTGCACCATGAGTGTTTTCAACAGGCAGTGTTCTGGCCCCACGAGGGAGGGTGCTGGGAACAAGCCAGAAACACGAGTGCACTTTCAGGAGGATGAAACATGTCACCACGATTTCATGACGATTTAAATTTAACCCGCCTGGATGTCTGTGGAGCTGACAAATAGTGTTTTTATGAGATTCGGTGATATGGGAAGTAAGTGCTCCTTCAGGTTTAGAGGAAGAACCCTGAACTTCAAAAGATGCAGCATCAGGGGCCTCTGCTGTCACTCACTAGCTGTTTGACCTTGGGAAAGTTTCTTCTCTGGCTTACTTCCTGCATCCACAAAAGAAGGGCAAAACCACTATCTCCTCTTTCAGTGCTGCAGGCTCCTGCGTGAGGATGATAAACAAAAAGGAGATGACAACATACTTTTACAGAGATACAAGTAATTACTATTATTTGACTTTTACCCTGATGACCCACAGTGTCACTCCAACCAGAGTGGCCAGCTGGACTTTCGAGGTTTACTCACTCTCATCCCAATCTGAGGAAGCATTCCCAAAGGCAGGCAGTGTGAACAGGCGCTCGTGCTCCCACTTAAGGAAGCACATTCTTGGATGATGTAATTAGCCAGCTCTGGGGCCGGCAGCTCCGAGGGGGAGGCGGCCAGGGAAGGAACATGCAGTGTCTGGCCTTCCTGCCAGTTCTTTCACTGACCACATCCTTTACATGGCGCAGCACAACTCAAGACTGTTACGTACAGGTTTGTTTTGTAAAGTGGTTCAATTTGAGCACTGCCCAAAGGTATGAATACGGACGAAAACTGGCCCTAGCAACTGTGTAATCAGGTACAAGGCCACATCTCTCAGAAAAAGGTACTTTTCCCCTAATTTACCTGTCTAGAAGAGATAATCTTTTTCTTATTTGCACCAAGATGATGTAAAGGCTCTTTGAGGTCCTAGTCCCGTATCTGAGACTTTCAACCATCACATGAGCCCCCTAACCAAGGAGACAGAGGAGGGAATGTATATTCAAATAAGGTATGTGGACAATACTTCTAACAATTAACAAGGTTGTTAAACACAGGAGAAAGTAGGATAATGGAGGCTGAGCAAAGGGGTGGACACAACTGTGAGATTTCTCCTCAGATATTAAAACATTAGGAAGCTATAATAATTAAAACAAGTGTGATGCTACTGGATGAAAAAGCAGATCAGTGGAACAGCACAGAAAATTCAGAGACACACCCAAACCCAAACAAGAAATTCGTATATAAGGCAGCATATCATATCAGTAGGCAAAAGACACATGATTCAGTAAATGTCATCAGGGTAACTGGGTGGCCATTGGTTTTATGCTCATGTGGGGGCACATGTATGTCTGGATCATAATTAAACCCAAACAAACTCCAGGTGCACTGTATATTCACATTTAAAGACGAAAGCATGCTTTCACTGAAGGAAAATATGGGAACATTTCTTGGGATGGAGAATGTCATTCTTAGTCTTGATGCAAAAGCCGTAAGAGAAAAAATTGATAAATTCAATTACATGAAAAATAAAAACATCTACATAGCAAAAACTACTGTAAAGCAAAGTAATTTTAAAAAACAAAAAGCAAGAAAAAAATCATCAATTCAAGGCTAATCCCTAAACATTAGAGGTCCTACAAATCAATAAGAAAAAGACTAATGAGCCAGTAGAAAGGATAAGAGGTAAGAAAAGAAAGCTCACAGAAATATAAATGACTCTTAAGCATATAAGAACATGTCAACCTTACCAATAATGAAAAACACAAAATAAAGCTACACAGGGACACCATATTCCTGTTCAAAAATACCAATTTGTAATTAAAATCTTAAGAAGATAACTCCAGGCCCAGATGACTCCACTGGTGAATGCTATCAAATACTGAAGAAAGCATAGAAATTTTATACAAAATTTCAGAAAATAAAAGGAGAACACTTCCCAATATGTTTTATGACATCACGTAATCCTGATACTAAAACCATATAAGGATGTTATAAGCAAAGAAATTTAGACCCCAGTATTACCCACAACATAGACACAAATATCCTAACAAATATCAACAAATTAAGAATACACCCAGACAATACATTCTTGGGAGTTCATCCCGAGAATGCAAGGCTGGATTAACATTTGAAAACCAATCAAAGTAATTCACTATTATAACAGAAGGGAAGAGAAAACTCATACTCTTGCCTCTATACTTGTAGAAAAAGTATTTAACAAAATTTAGCATTCATTAATGATAAAAACTATCAGGGAACTAGGAATAAAACTGAACTTCCTCAAGCTGATAAATGGCATGCATGAAAAACCTATAGCTAACATCATTCTTTTTTTTTTTTCCTAAGGAATCCTGTCACTGAGCTAACATCTAACCACTCTTCCTCTATTTTGTATGTGGGACACTGCCACAGCATGGCTTGATGAGTAGTGCATAGGTCTGTGCCTGGATCTGAACCTGCGAACCCTGGGCTGCTGAAGTGGAGCGTGCGAACTTAACCACCACGCCACCAGGCTGGCCCCAAATCATTCTTCATGGTTTAGTATTAAACGCTTTCCACTGACACTAGGAACAAAGCAAGGCTACCTGCTTCCACGACTTTCATTCAACATCGTATTGGAGGCCCAGCTAGCGCAATAAAGCAAGAAAAGAAATTAAAGGGGCTGGCCCCGTGGCCGAGTGGTTAAGTTCGCGCGCTGCGCTGCAGGCGGCCCAGTGTTTCGTTGGTTCGAATCCTGGGTGCGGACATGGCACTGCTCATCGGACCACGCTGAGGCAGCGTCCCACATACCACTAGAGGAACCCACAACTAAGAATGTACAACTATGTACCGGGGGCTTTGGGGAGAAAAAGGAAAAAATAAAATCTTGAAAAAAAAAAAAAAAAAAAAAAAAAAAAAAAAAAAAAGAAAAGAAATTAAAAATGTCCAAAATTTGGAAAGAAAGACATTAACTGTATTTCTATTCACAGACAATGTGACTGGGTATGTAGGAAACACTAAGGAATCTATAAACAACTATTAGAACTAATGAGTGAATTTTTCAAAGTTTCAGAATACAAGGTCAAGATACAAAAATCAATTGTATTTCTGGTAGGGAAACAACTGGAAAATGAAATTTGGAAAAATAACTTCACTTATAATAACACCAAAACCCATAAATACTTAGAAATAAATTTAACAGAAAACTTGCAAGATGCCTACACTGAAATTTATAAAGTATTGCTGAGAGATAGTAAAGAAGATGTTAAAAAAACCCAACAACAAAAAGAGTTTAACCATGGCTGATGGGTTGGAAGACTCAACATTATATGATATTATATGGAAACCCAATTCTTCTTAAACTGATCTACAGATTTAACAAAATCCCAATCAGAATCCCAGTAGGCCTGTTTAACAGAAATCAACAATCTGATTCTAAAATGTATACGGAAAGGTAAAGGACCTAAAATAAGCAAAATAACACAGAAAAAGAATAAAGTTGAAGAACTCAGAGTAACTGGCTTTAAGACTTCAGTTACTAGGAGTGTGGTATTGGCATTAGTAGAGACACATCAATGGAAATACAGAAAACAGAAACACCCATGTGAAAAAGACAAATGTCAACACATCTCACACCATACACAAGAGCTGGTTTGAGATGTAAAATTAAGTTGAGATCTATAAAGTCTAAAATTGTAACTTTTTAAGAAGAAAACAGAAGAATATCTATGACCAGAGGATAGGCAGTAACTATTAGGACACAGAAAACAATAACCACAAATAAATGGCTAAGTTAGATTTCATCAAAATTAAAAACTTCTGCTCACTAAAACTCCCCATTAAGAACCTAAATAGAAAATCCTTACGTTAGGAGAAAATATCTGCCAAACAGCTATTTGGCAATTAATAACAAGAATCAGATTCTTCACTGCCAGAGGAGAATTACTAAGTAAGGGAAGGGCCCAGTCTAAATCAAAACCTGAAGCATTAGACTGGGATTGGAGGCATCAGCACCAAGATGGTCTAAAGCACACAGACAGACGACGGGCGGATGGACGGACAGACTGATCTTCTAGCTCTCTCCACTGAGAAAGGGTGGGAACAGTGATGCCCCCATGGCAATGAGCACACCTGACAAGCAGATTTGGATTTGCGGATACCATTCTCCTCTACGAAGAACCAGGGCTCTTTGGGAAAATGGCTGATTCCAGGGCTGGGGCAGGTAAAGTATAACATGAGACTAAAATACCTTCTGGTGCTAGAAAATAAAAAAATCCTCAAAGAATGATGGGACATATCAAAACAGTGCAAGTGACAGGGTCTCCTACTGACCAAAACTGGGACATGCTGAACGTCAAAACAAGTAACAGACTATAATCTACTGAAAATAAAATCATGAGTCCTTATGATAGAAATCAATGAATAAATAAATAAATGAGGGGGAAAGACACGTTCCTTCTTACAGCAGAATGCTAACTAAAATACAGATGCAATTAGAAAACCATCAGAGGATGCCAATATTAGTGGGGGAAACTTTGATGAGCAACAGGATATTTCACAATCTCAAAGTATCTCCCCACACATTACCTACTAATTACAGAGGGAAAAACAGTGAATTTATAGTGGCCAAGTCTGGTAGATACCATCTTACAGTAAGGTGATGAAAATTAACGTCACCAATATAGGAATGAACCACTAATGTGCATTTCCTGACAAGAGGCACCGAGAAGAACACAAGATCGCTTCTGTGGTACTCGTGTCCACAAACTCCTTCCTTCCTAGGAAATATCAGAGAGACCTAAACTGAGGGACTTCTACAGAATACCGACCTGTGTCTTAAAAAACGTCAAGGTCAAGAAACACACACACGCAGACAGGCTGAGGAAGTGCTCCAAATTAAAGGAGACTAAAGATATGACAACTAAATATAAAGCGTGATCCTATTTGGATCCTGGACTAGAAAAAAAAAATATCCATAAAGAACACTAAGGAGGCAACTGACAAAATCTGAACATGGACTGCGTATTAGATCATACTATAGTATTAGTGTTAAATGTTCTGTCTGAAATCATCGTACAGTAGTACGTAAAAGCCATGCCTAAATCAAACGTCATGTTACCAGTTTCAGTAAGTAACATCTGTGGCAGTCGTGTCTGTCAGTTAAGAAAGTCTGGGGCCGGCCCGGTGGCGCAGCGGTTAAGTGTGCACGTTCCGCGTTGGCAGCCCAGGGGTTCGCCGGTTCACATCCTGGGTGTGGACATGGCACTGCCTGGCAAGCCATGCTGTGGCAGGCGTCCCACATATAAAGTAGAGGAAGATAGGCATGGATGGTAGCTCAGGGCCAGTCTTCCTCAGCAAAAAGAGGAGGCTTGGCAGCAGATGTTAGCTCAGGGCTAATCTTCCTCAAAAAAAAAAAAAAAAACAGTCTGTCATCTTTCTTCTTCCGGGACCTGCATGGGAAAGGAGCCCCTGCCGGCCATCTGCTGCCGCCCAGCACGTGTCTGGGGCATGATAACCATATCCACGCTCACCCTGGGATACAAAACAGCCATCCAGCTTTTCCTTCCTCCTCAAGCTCCAAGCTGCAAAACCAGATAGCTCAGGAGTTAGTTCAAGCCTTAGTTTTTACTTTTTCCCCCTCAAAACAAAACAAAACAGTAAGGATGGATGAAATGGTACACTAGGATTTTTCCCTCTGAAAATTTTAAGGACAGGAAAGTAGGTGCAGGTAGAGGAAGGGCTGGCAAACTAGGGCCTATGGGCACACCGGCCTGCAGCCTGTCTGTGCAGCCTGCGAGCACACAGCAGTTTCTACATTTTAAAGCATGTGTACAGAGAAGAGCTGCAGCAGGCTGGAGACCCCGATCCTTAGAAAGGGGCTGGTCATCTGGCCGAGCATATCAGCCCATCTTTCCTGCCAAAGCGCACTCTGACTCAAACTGGGCCAGTCCACCTCAGGATTTCTCAAGGAGGAAGTGAGAAAATAGCCTCAAATCTGTTCAAATATATATATATATATGTATGTTTTGCAGTGAGGAAGATTGGCCCTGAGCTAACATCTGTGCCAATCTTCCTCTATTTTGTATGTGGGATGCTGCCACAGCATGGCTGGATGAGTGGTGCACAGAACCTGTGAACCCTGGGCCGCTGAAGCAGAGTGTGCAAACTCAACCACTACACCACTGGGCCGGCCCCTCTAATCTGTTCAAATAAATTTTTTAACAAATATGAAAACGGATTTTTTTCTGTGTGGTGGGAGAAGAGATTTAGACATTATGAAGTATTTTAAACATTCAGTAAAGTATAAAGAATATAATGCTCATGTGCCCAGGTACCTACCTTCATCAAATTCTAAAATCTTGTCCCACTTACTTCAGACTTTGTCTTTTTAAAAAAACAAAGCATTTAAGCATTATTTACAATAGCCAAGACGTGGAACCAGCCTACATGCCCAGAAACTAATGATTGGATAAAGAAGATGTGGTATATATACACAATGGAATACTACTCAGCCATAAAAAAAGACGAAATTGGCCCATTCACAACAATGTGGATGGACCTCGAGGGTATTATGTTAAGCGAAATAAGTCAGTCAGAGAAAGACGAACTCTATATGACTCCACTCATAGGTGGAAATTAGTATATTGAGAAGGAGATCTGATTGGTGGTTACCAGGGAAAAGGGGGGGTGGGGGGAGGGTACGGAGGGGGAAGTGGTGTACCCACAACATGACTAACAAAAATGTACAACTGAAATCTCACAAGGTTGTAATCTATCATAACATTAATAAAAAAAAAAAAAAAAATTAAAAAAAAAAAAAAAAAAAAAAAAAAAAAAGAAGGTACAGAGATAAATTGTAGGCTGGGAGGAAATATTTGCAAATGGTATATTTGATAAAGGACTTGTATCTCGAATATATAAAGAACTCAAAACTCAACAGTAAAAAAAAAAAAAAAAAAAAAAAAAAAAAAAAAACAAAGCATTTGGGGCTGGCCCGGTAGCACAGCGGTTAAGTTCGCACGTTCTGCTTCTCGGCAGCCCGGGGTTCACCAGTTCGGATCCCGGGTGTGGACATGGCACCGCTTGGCACGCCATGCTGTGGCGGGCGTCCCACATGTAAAGTAGAGGAAGATGGGCACAGATGTTAGCTTGGGGCCAGTCTTCCTCAGCAAAAAGAGGAGGATTGACAGTAGTTAGCTCAGGGCTAATCTTCCTCAAAAAACAAAAACAAAGCATTATAGATAGGGTTGACACCTCCCTGTATACATCTCTTGATCCTCTTCCTACCCCACTGTCCTCCTTCACAGGTAAACGAAATCTTGAATTTTTTATCATTCTCGGGCATGTTTTTACAGTCTTACACTTTATAGAGTCATGCATCGCTCAAGGACGGGGATACGTTCTGAGAAATGTGTCAGATGATTTCGTCACTGTGCAAACATCATAGAGTGCACTTACACACCTAAGCTCTGTGGTGCTAGTCGTATGAGACCACTGTCGTATATGCGGTCCGTCGTTGACCAAAACGTCATTAGGCAGCACATGACTGTCCCTGTATCCAAATAAACACACAAGCTGTGGCACTGCTTTGCATGTTCTCAAGCCACATAAACGGTATCACACTGTACGTGTGATTCTTCACTGCTTTCTTCGCTCATTACGTTTTTGAGATAACCATGCTGATGTGTGGAGCTTTAGTTCATTCTTTCTCACTGCTCTATGCTATTCCATTGTGTGAGCCTATCACACTTGTCGATTCTCCTGTTGATGAGCACTTACATTGCTTCCAGTTTTTCACTATTACGAACGATGCCACAACGAACATTCTTATAACTTAATCCTTGTGCACGCAGAGTTTCTTCAGGGTATCTTCCTAGGAGTTGAATGCTGAGGAGAAGACCATGCCCATCCTCACTGTTACTTCACCTTCAAGGTGGCTACTCAATTTTCCACCCCCACTAGTGGTGATCAGAGTTCCTGTTGCCCCTCTCCTTTGCCACAATTATTACCGTCAAGACTTTTCATTTTTGCACCTGATAAATGCGGAGATACAGCATTTTAATCTGCAACTCAGCTGATTGCTAATGAGAGTGACCATTTTTTTATATATTTATGGCCATTCTGGTTTTTCATTCTTGAATTGCTGGTTCATATTCTCTGTCCACTTTTCTATCTGATTATCTTCTTATTGATCTATGGAGGTATTCTCTATGCCAGTCTTTGTCAGTTACATGCACCGCAAATCTTTCCCGTGTCTTTGGCTTGTCTTTTAATTTGTTAACGGTGTCTTTTGTGGTACACAACTTTTTAATTTGAATGCATTAAAACTTATCCATCTTTTATCAGTTACTTTTGTCTTCAAAAATAATCTTTCATAATGCCATACAAATATTAATATTCTCCTATATTTGTTTCTTAAAGTTTTATGCTTTTGCCATTTGTTTTTAATCTATCTAAACAAAATGTGTGCACATGTGTGTTTTGAGGTAGGAATTAATTCTTTTCGCATATAGATGATTGTCCATCATCATTTATGAATGAATCCATCCTTCAATGTGTAAGACTGCTCAAGCTTCCCTGTGTATACAGATCCACCTCTGGGCTCTCTCCCGTTCCACTAGTCTGGCTGTTTAAGTCTAAGACCACAGCTCATTTTTACTTATTGTAGCTTCCTAAGACCTGTTATCTATCTGGCAGACCAACCACTTTATCTCAGTCTTCTTAAACTGTCTTAGTTACTCTCGGCCCTTTCCTCCTCCATTTGAATTTCAGGATCAGCTTCTCAGGTTGCACGAAAGATTCTCCTGAGATTTGGGTTGGAACTGCATTGAGTTTACAGATGAAATCTGAGCGTTACTGCCAAATAGTTTAAACAAATAAAATGGAAATATGTAGTCAAAACCTTGGGCAGAAACACACTAAAAAGCGAGTGATTTTTCCTTTCTAAGTTGAAAAAAAAAAACTACATAACCGCTTTTTTCATAAGAAAAAATAACTGAAAAAATGTGGAAAAATTTGTGTATTCTAACTTCTCCTGCAGGGCCACAGCATTCAGCCCAATTTTCCGTTTAACAGTAGGCTACACAATAGAAACGCCCACTCAGTTTCTAAAGGTGAGGAAAAAACACTCAAATAAAACCGACAGTGGGGAATGTGGACAGCATGAACCCGCTTCAGGTGCTCCAGACAGCAGAGCTACAATCACGGGGGCCGTTCCTCAGCCACTGCACCTGTTCACGTGTTTTCCTGTGATGCTCTTTTCGGGTCTAATCTGCGTTTTGATTACCGATTCAATAGCTTCTTCTCAGAGATCAGTTTGGGTGCAGGTTGTTCCTCATTGGGAATCACTTTCTTGCGGCTTCTCCCTTTCTGCAGGGATGGGAAGCAGATGACTTTCTGCTGCCCCCTTCTGGTTGTTGGCTGCTGTGAGCTTAGCAATCTGGGTATACAACACATGAGACCTTCATTAGGTGTCTTTTAGGGTCAGGCAGCTTCCCCCAGATCGTGATGTCCTCCCTACCTAGGTGTTAACCTCCTGGGTTCATAAGCATCCCAGAGCCCTGATAATCTTTGCACCTTGATGCCCTTGGGGTGGGGATGGTGAAGACGTCTGAGGACCATTAGTCTTAGGAACCTAAATTGGAGTTCAAAATACACTTTCCCCAAGGAGAGAACTATGGGGAAAGAATAGTCCTTGTTCTTCAAGATGTTACAATCTAGTATAGACAAAACTAAAGCTAAAATTTGTTGAGCACCGACGTTCTCTGACCCAAGACTGTTCTAAGGACCTTATAATGTATTCATGTCTTTAGGTCTCACAACTGTCCTAAAGCACAGGCACTACTTCAACCCCCAATTCACGGATGAGGAAGCTGGGGGACAAGAATGTACATCACGACATCATGCAGCTAACAGATGGCACAGCTCGGATTGGAATCTAGGCAGACGGGCTCCAGAGGCCACACCACACTGCTCCTCAAGTAGAGAAAAATAAGAAATATGTAATTCTGATTGGTCAAAAGAGAATCTAAGTAAGCATCCCGGACAGATAAAGTTCTACAGAAGGCAGTCAGAGAGATCACATCTAATGGTGAAAAGGAGGGCAAGTTTACAGATGCAGCAGAATTTGGGACAGGCCTGAAAAGTCAGGTCGTGCTCTCTGAGGAGCAGATGGGGGAGACGGCCAAGATCAGAAAGTACACGGCACGTCCAGAGAGCAGGAGTGCATTCCGGCTGGAGTCTGAAAGCACCATGTAAGCGTGCCCACACATTGTTATCACCTGCTACTAACTGCACACGGAGAGCTATGATAATCCCTACGCACAAGATACACAAAGTTCTCATTTTAACAATAATTTCCGTGTTCTTCCTATCAAAACTCTGCCTGGGCTTTTACAGTGAAGAATAATGACCGATTTGAGTTTCACCTTTTGGGAGCACCATCGCTGAGCTGTGTAATAGCCAGTGTGGAGTAAATACTGTTCTTGTGCTGTAACAGCCTGGAGTTGGATGTCCTGGCGTTAAGTCGCAGACTTGCCCCAAACTAGCCATCAAGTACTGGGACCATTTGCCTTAAAATCAGCATTGCTATCAAAAAGAAGAACAGAATAGACCTCAAAATATAAAATCTGTCTGGCAAAAACAAATACAACTGGAAATCTATCATGAAAATGATAGCAGCCAAGACCACTAAAGAGAATTCACATCAAATACTTCTAGCTCCTCAAATGTCCTCTTGCCCAGACACAGAGCATCTGGAAACACTCAGAATTTACTTGCCATTGGCCGCAAACCTCATGATGCAATCGGCTGAAACTTCTGTTCTCACAAAGGTCTTCTTGAAGCTTCTGTTTATCTGCTCATCTCTCCCTTAGATACTGTGCCAGCCCCTGGAAAGATTTCTTAATTATCTTCAAATCTAACCGCCTTACATGCAAAACCCTACTGAAGTCTCTTTGTTTAATAAATATAAGACAATATACTTAGTTCTGCCTTTCTCTCTGCCCTACAGCTGTAATTCCTGGCACCTTGATTATGACTTCACAGTTGTGAAAAAAGCCAGTAAAAAGATTTTGGATCAAAGGACTTCAGGCTCTGGAAAACACTACTTGGGATAGATCTTTTTATAGGCAACTGTAGGAGATTTCAGGTTTAATCCACAGAGGGTTCTGCAGCTTTAGACTAGGGCTGCTTTAGCTCTCTCCTTCTAAGTCCCATGTATACGCAAGGCATCAAAAATAGGTGCTTTGTGGGCCTTCCAGAGAAAGATGATGGGAAAATGTCAAATAATACGGCACAAAAATTAGCTCCCTGGAAAATAAGAATACCCATCTGCTCATACCAAGAAATTTACTAAAAGTATTTACAAACAAGACGGAAAATGAGCCTGCTACCCAAATCCAGAGGAGACTGAGAGACCGCTCATGCTTTCTGCTGTTTAATTTCACATCTGTTAATTTTTCTTTTGATATTTGTGGTTAATGTGGCTGGAACTTCAATGCCACTATTTAAGTAAATAAAGTTATGAGTGAGAAACTAAACAAAGGCCAGCACCGCCTGCTTTCAAAGTCTGAGGCTTGTGGTGATAAAGTCTAGCTTCTGTGCCAGTGAGCCCGAGCAACACCGCATTTCAGGCATGTGGGGGACCCGGGGAGGCATCCAAGATCATCTGCTCATCCAGGCAGCTGATGTTCAGAGAGTTCATTACCTGGATCCAGGTACAGATCAAGGTGGGAACTAAACTGGTCCTAAAATGTAGGTCACCTGACTCTCTCCCCCCTCCTGATTCCTTCAGGGTCTTTTCAGCACTTGTTTTTTTAACGATTATGCGTTTTTTTACTGTTGAATCTCTGTTTATGCTAGTCTTTTTACAGGTTTAACAAACTTTATGTTACTTTGTTGGAAGGTATTTAAGTTCGTTGTCTCTTTGTCATCTGTTTCTTACCTAGACAGCCTCAAGAAAGAGAACTGGCACAAGGAGAGACGCTGCCCAGCTGATGAGCCTCGGAACCTCATGCACAGCCCGGGCTTTGACTCGTCACACGGCTCCAAGGAAAGTGCTCAGTCCTCCCAGGTCTCAAGACCACAGATTCTGCAAGTTAGCAGGACTTCACAGACCACCCACTCTAAAGCTTCCCAGCTGGTGCCAGCACACCGGGAAGACTCTAACGCAGGTATGTTTTGGTAGTTGTTCTGTCTTCAAGGTCTGTGGCCAGCTCCTCTCAAAGAGTTCCAATGTGGTCAGCAGGCAGAAGATGTGAGGCAGTAAACTTAGAAATGTGTATGCGCACGACGAAAAGGCAAAGGAAACCCCACCCTTGTGCTGTCTTCCAAATCTGCCTCCAGTTCAACCCTCCTACCAATGGACTAGCCATTTTCTCACTAACTGAGGTTCAATTTTCAGTTCATTTTTGATCCTCCCTGTTTATTATCTTAATATTCAGCCTGTCATTAGTCCTGTAGATTGATTTTTTTCCCTCCTATGTGAGAAAACTTTCTCTCTTCATTCCCACGGTCAACCACCACAGGACAGGCCTTTGTCCCCTGATCAGAGATAATTAGCTTCCCTCCAACTCTTACCTCTTTTACCCCCAAACGTACTGTTATTAATATTCCTGGAATACTTTTATTATGATATACACTTCTCAAGAATCTACTGAAGATGAAATATCTTGGGGATCTTTTTAAAAATATTTTTTGAACAAGTGATATACACCCATGATATAAAATTCAGAAGACCTGAGAGAGAATTCAGTGAAAAGTCGCTCAGGTCTCTTCCCCTAAAGAACCAACGTTACCAGTTTTTGTGTCTCTCTATGAACCATTCCAGAGACAGTCTATGCCCATATCTATACGCATGTATCAAAGCACAAGCATACATATTATATACACAGAGAAACCACAGTGGTGATGTAACAAAAAAGTTCTATACCTTGTTTTTTCCACTTAATGCATTTTATAACTTGTTCCATAGGAAATACGAATAAAGCTGCCTCATTCTTTTCAATCACTGCACAGTATTCCACGTGTGGCTGTAGAATAATTACTGAACCAGGCCTCTCTCTACTGATGTACATAATCTTTTACTTTTTGCAATGGATGTTATTTCACACGTGTGCGAGTGTATCAGGAGGCTGAATTCCTAGAGGTGAAATTATTGGGTCAAAGGGTGTGTGCATTCGTAATTTTGACAGATGTTGCCAAAGTTCTCTCTACACAAGTCGTACCAATTCATCTATCTACTACCTATGCGTGGTAATGACAGATTTGACACTCTCCTTTCCCCCGGCCAGCACTCTCCTCCCTCTGTAATCCCACCGCTTCCTGCCAGGCCCCTGTCTCTCTGGTTGGGGCAGGCCGGTCTGTGAAGGCCCCTGTCTCTCTGGTTGAGGCAGGCCGGTCTGTGAAGGGCCCTGTCTCTCTGGTTGGGGCAGGCCGGTCTGTGAAGGCCCCTGTCTCTCTGGTTGGGGCAGGCCGGTCTGTGAAGGGCCCTGCACTGCATGCTCCCCCTTCAACACTCGCCCCTTGCCTCTGCTCCCCGAGTCTTCAAGGCTGTCTCAAGCTCTGCCTCTCCTATGCTTGCTCATAATGACATCAACCCTTCTTCCAGCATGCCCAAAGCATGTCTTCTCTAAAACCCACATTTTCTTGCACAAATACAGTCAATTTACACATTTATTATATGCTGGGTTTGTGTGGATCTTGAATTGTTCCACATATCCAGGTCTCCCCAGTCAATTTACAATCTTTGCTCGTGGCGATTACATCGTAGCCTCTCCTTTGAACACCCCACAGTTCTAGCAAATTAGAAAATACTTCTCTTAAACCTGCTGTTGGCTTCAGAACTTCCCCTATAAACAGAGCTGAGAATCATTTGCCTTACAGACATACAATCTGTCTGTATGTACTTCCAAGTCAAATTCTGGCAGGCCAGTTTAAGTCTGCCTCCAATGGAAAAAGAATGCTTGCTGACTTTCAGATAATCAATCACCCTTCATACCTCTTAGAATCTTCCCTCTCACCCCTCCTGTTTCTAAATGCACACCAGAGGCTGGCCGGTGGCGTGGTGGTTGAGTTTAGCACACTCCGATTCAGTGGCCTGGGTTCACAGGTTCAGATCCCGGGCATGGACCTACGCTACTCATCAGCCATGCTGAGGCAGCGACCCACATACAAAATGGAGGAGGACTGGCACAGATGTCAGCACAGGGCCAATGTTCCTCAACAACAAATAAATAAATACATTCATTATTTATGAGGCATTCAATACATATTTCTTGAAATTACTTTGTTCCTAATTTCTCTACATTAATAATGTATGTACGAATGTGTGTGTCTACACATATGTATGTGTGTATGTGTGTACATACACACACACACGGTGATTCTAAAATTGATATAGGATACAAAAGATCTAGACTAGCCAAAACGATTTTGAAAAAGAACCAAGTTGGAGGACTTACACTACCTAATTTTAAGACTCATTTTAAAACTATAACCATCCAGACAGTACGGTATTGGCATCAAGGCAGCAATGGAACAGAGATCACTGGAACAAAATGTCCAGAAACAGATGCACACAGAGACAAACGACTGATTTACGACAAAGATTCAAAGGTAATTCAGCGCAGAAAGAAGAATCTTTTCAACAAATGGTGCCGATACAACTAGATATTATGATGCGAAAAAATGAACTTTGATCCTTATCTCATACTATATACAAAAAACAATGCAGAAAGGACCATAGTCCTAACTGTGAAATCTAAAACTATGAAACTTCTAAAACAAAACACAGGAGAAAAATCTTCGTGGTGTGAGGTTAGGCAAAAATTTCTTTGTTGACACTAAAGCCTAATCCACAAAAGAAAAAAAATTGACAAACTGGACTTCTATCAAAATAAAAGCCACTCTGAAAAAAACAGTTAAGTGAACGAAAAGACAAGACTGAGAAAAAGAATTCTCAAAATCCAATAACAAGAAAACGAGCAACTTAATAATAAAAATGGGCAAAAGATCTGAAGACACTTCACCAAAGGAGATATATGGATGGCAGTAAGTACATGAAAAGACGCTCAACATCACTGGTGACCAGGCAAATTCAAAGTAAAACCACAATGAGATACCACGAAACCCTATTAGCATGGCTAAACGGGTTGGCAAAAATGTAGAGGAACTGGAAGTGCTGTGGGGCTTGTAAAATGGTGAGAACCACTTTGGAAAATGTATACCTACCATATGCTCTAGCCATTCCATCCCTAGATATTCATTCCAAAGAACTTAAAGCATCGGTCCCTCAAACACCTGTACATAGATGCTTGTGGCAGCATGGACTGCCGTGAGCTCCTAGGAAAAGAGCCTCCAGGGACCCAGTCATCACACAAGCAATACAAGAGTAACTAAGGCGTGCCATCACTCTGGAAAAGTCAGACCAAAGCCAGGAAAATACCCTGACATGCCACCTACGACTGGTCTCCAGGCGGAAATAACAAGACCAGTGGGGAGAGAGGTGCACAGGCTGAAGGAGCAGAGGCTGAGGGGTCTCCCCGTAACTCTCATCGGGAAGCCCCAAGGGGTTTTTGGCAAGGCGGACAGTGCCCCGACAGTCTGCTCTTCTCTAACCCAGGGCCGCTGACCATGAGCAGCTCTCCCAGGCCTGTGGCAAGGAGCCACAAGCAAGATCTCAATCAAGCACCAGCCAACCTTCAGGTATGGAAGTGTTTCTGAAAATGCTCTAGGAATCACTTACCTCCCTGGGCTCTTCCTCTTTTCTTAATAATGTTCCAGCATTTGAGAACAGGTAATAGACTCACAGAAAGGTTTTAAATTTCCTTTTATTGCTATACAATCTCCAAGCACTCAAAGGAAAAGTACTACTGCTTACACTCATGAATGTTGTTCCCTCCTACTGAACCCCCACCTTCCCCTGCTTCTAAGGGCAGGCATGGATTCTTACAACGAAGGCCTGGGGTAGTGTGATCACTTTCTAAGGAACCATGAAGATGTTTCTGCTTATTGAAAAACGAAGCTATTTCGGTCCTTCCTCCCTCAGCTGGCTGCCAACAACCGGACCTGGAGACATGCAGGCTGCCATCTGCCTCCCCCCAGCTGTGTCCGACCTGCCATCCGTCTCTAGGCAGTGACGCCTGGTATCTGCCAGGTCAGTTAAGCAACTGACGAAAATGCTCAAGGCGAAGGTGCGGCGTGGATGAAAGTGTTGGCAGCACACAGCCTGCCATGCAACCCCAACTTCCCCTCATTAAAGGGTGGCACGGCACTCTCCATGACAACACAAGAGAGCTGCGTTCTGAGAAAAGCCGACACTCCCAGGGAGCTGTGCAAGTCTTTTCTTATTGTAAGGCAAGTCAGCACTCCCCACGTTGTTGCTACAAGCCAGAAGGCTACTTTTAACATGTTATATTCAAAATAGAGAGAATATGTTGCATACATGTTAGAAGTTTCTATCACTTATCCTTCAAGAATGACCATTCTGTTGCAGATTAAATTATCAGTTCTGATTACTGACACTCGGAGAGTAAAAAGAGCAAGTTTAATTTCATGCATTTCTAAACTGTCATGGTCCCAAAACGATTTTAAAGTCTAAGTAAGTCCATATGGGGCCCACCTGGTGGCACAATGGTTAAGTGTGCACGTTCCGCATTGGCGGCCTGGGGTTCGCTGGTTCGAATCCCGGGTGCAGACATGGCACCACTTACCAAGCTATGCTGTGGTAGGCGTCCCACATATAAAGTAGAGGAAGATGGGTGTGGATGTTAGCTCAGAGCCAGCCTTCCTCAGCAAAAAGAGGAGGATTGGCAGCAGTTAGCTCAGGGTTAATCTTCCTCAAATAAATAAATAAATAAGTCAATAAAAATGACATTTGCAAACAGTCCGGGTGAAGAGAAGGACACCAAGCAGAAAGAAGGAATTTTTATGCCTTGAGTCTGCATTCTATTAACACAGTAATCAAATCCTAATAGAGAAAGTGCCAGGCTTGTTATAACCATGAAAATCACGACTTTCACTGATGCTACCATTTTACCATGACATGCAGCTTTATCTCCTGCAAAGGGAGACACAGAGCCTGCCTCGGGGCCCACCTGTGTGCACGTGGGCATGTGGACCTGGGGAGTCTTGCGCTCAGGACTGCTGACTGGGTGGAGACGCTCTCTACAAAACGATATAGGAGAGCTCCAGATAAGCTCGCTGTAAATAACATTGGCCTCGAGCTGACAGATCCCCAAAGGGGGTCTCTTGTGGAGAAAAAGCCAAGATCATAATTCTTAGAAAACAGACAACAATAACCCACAGACACAAGAAATATAAGGGATCCTCTTATCGCTTCATTTGAATTTTCTCCTGCTGTACCACGCTCGGTACTCTGTCTCCATGGAATCCCGTCTGCCTCAGGATCCTTAAAAAAAGTAGACTGTAGCCACAACTGAGATCCTTACTGAGAACACCTGGCACTAGGAAGATGGCTGCTTTTACAGCACCACTGTTCACACGTCCACCGCGCTCAGGGCAGGCACGGCTGACACGCACACCCTCCATGTTAGGTGTGCTCTGTGAACCTCTACGCCTTAGTCTCTGCCTCAGGAAATTAAAGATGCAAACCCAATTCTGAAGGAATGCCATAAATTTACAGGAAAGCCTGGGTAGGAAGCCTTTGTTCTTCAAATGCCAATGAGAGGGCATGTGGCTAGGAAGCAGAAGTAATCCTAAACCCGAGAAAAAAGAATATTTTGGGGCTGGCCCAGTGGTGTGATGAAGTTTGTGTGCTCCACTTCAGCAGCCCAGGATTTGTGGGTTCAGATCCCAGGTGTGGACCTACACACTGCTGCTCATCAGGCCGAGCTACAGTGGCCTCCTGCATACAGAATAAAGGAAGATTGGCACTGATGTTAGCTCAGCAACAATCTTTCTCCAGCAAAAAGAGGAAGACTGTCAACAAATGTTAGCTCAGGGCCAATCTTCCTCACACACACACAAAAAAAGGGGAATATTTCGTTCAATTCTTTTTAAACTGACATGGAACATATAAAACTCTTTTTAACAAACATAAAGCATAAATCAGCAGTCCACTTCTTATGCCCACCAATCAAATGCCACCGAGCTGCCCTTTCCTCTCAGCTGCCATCTGCTGTGCTGTCCTACCCTTCTTCTTTGTGCCACCACACCACCTCCGCTGCTGCTGCTGGGAGAGTCCCTTGCTCCTCCCCTCACCAGGGGGCCGGGGGTGGGGAGCAGAAGTGCTCCTGCCCAATCCCGGTCTCCCCGACAGCACCTCTGGGCCAGCCTGCGTCCTCTAGGTCTTCCCCACACCTTGTTCCTGGGAAGCCCAGGAGAATGGCTGCAGCCAACTTTTCACTCGGAAGACAGAACACATATGAACCATGTCTGCCTTACTTTCTAAGATTTAAACTAAAATAGGAAAAGAAAGCCTGCTCTGTAAGAAGAAAAACAAAGACCCAGAAGACCTCACCAGCCTGGGGGAAGAGGAGGAAGGAGCCTCCGCACAAGCCCTGCCCTGCAGGGTCTCAGCGCCCATGACGTCTCAGAGTCCCTGGGGTCTCTGAGTGGGGTCCCTGACGTCTTTGTGTGGCAGGAACTCCCCACAGTCTGATGAAACCTAAGGACCCTTCTCAGAACAATGCTTCAAATGTACAAAATAAAAGCACAAAGAATCGCAAATAAAACCAATTATAGTGAAATACAATTATCAAACTATTAACAAATCCTCCAGATATGGGAACACAGGCTTCTTTACCAACCCACGAAGCACCACTAGCTGGTAGCAGTTTAACTACAAAAGCAATCTCTCGGCAGTGAGGAGCAAAATTTGTCAAGGCATCTGCAACAAACGTAGGAGATATGAAAAACCAATCGGTTTTATTGTTGAAAAAGACCAATAATACTGCTAATAACACTGTGATCTGTTGCCTCCATTCATAATCGAAGGAAACGTGAAACATTATTGAGAGGCTAGTGAAAATAAAAATATCATTTTATTCTCATCTAAGTTTACGCAGCCCTCTGAATTCTCCGCAGACGCTGACACCTGAAGCAGTTGGTGGCCCAGCTGCTCTCGCTGGAACAAACCAGGAGCAGAGGAGGTGGCCGCCCAGCCCGCCCCTCCCAGCAGCCGGCTCCTCCCAGCCTGCAGGCGTGGCCCTGTGCACAGCTGGAAAACCATTCGGAAGAGGGCTATCATTCAGCCTGCTGAGGGCATCTCCGCATCTGCCCGCCCACGCCTACCTTCCCACCCTCCAGCCACATCTAGACATAGTCTTTGAAGTTTCTGGATCAGGTCCTTCTTCTCTCGTTTTTTCACTTTTTTATTCTCTTATTTTCATCACGTTTCCCTTATTTTGTCACAGCCCAACAGTTCTTAGCATGCCTTGTTTATTGTTTCTCAGCTTTCACATTTTGTTTATTTTACTTCAGTTTAGCCTTCTCCGTTTTAATCATTTTTACTCTTGGCTTATTTTCCCTTTAGATGAGTAGAGTATTATCAGGGACTTTTTTTTTTGGTCAACTTACATAGTTTCTGGTATTAACTGCCCCAATCATCGTTAGTTCACATTGTTCCTTTGTTTAGAGCACCACGTCCCTTTCCTTGGTGTTTTCACGTCTTATTTATAGACACTAGGTGGACACTGATCATAGGGTCGCAGACTCCCAGAGCGCAGCCCACAGCCCAGACAGGGGTGTGCATATCTGTTCTCCCTCCAGCTGAGTCAACAGCAGCCTTTCTAACTCTCCTTAAAAGATCCCTGGCACTCAGTGTTGAAGCCCCTAAACTTCTAAAGGTGTGCACTCTGGGGAACTTGAAGGCCACAGTTCTCTCCTGGGATGACAGGGGGTGACGAGCGGGCGTATCCCAGCAGCACCCTGCACTTCTGGGACTTGGAACTGCTTACCCGTGCCCCTGATACGACAGCCGATGCTCAGTCAGCTCTCCACAGACCACCAAGGTTTCCAGACTTCTTTGGCTCTAATGCTGTCTACATAATCCTTGGGGAGACTGATCCCAGATGAGAGGATGTGCCTGCAGAGCCTGGCTCTACAGGCTGGGGCAGGGATAGAGCTGGGCCAATGACAGAGGTGGCCGCCAAAAGTCCTGCGGTGGGCCTTCCCCTCAAAGAGCGGAGAGAGAAATCCTCAAGGCAGGCCAGCAAGAAGCTATTAGTTGCCCAGGGGTAAGAAAGTGCTTCTGCATTTCCTCACCCTTGATCTGTGGTTCCAGGTTTACTCTGAGATGCCTAAAGTCACCCCATGTGGGAACGCTGGGCATCATGACCAGTGCGTGCTGAAGACCTAATTGGGGGAGACACCACAGGCCCTGGTGCGTTCAGGACTGACATCCCTGAGTTCAGTTAACAGAGACAAACACCAAGAGTTCACAACTTCTACTGTTGCCGAGGCACAACTATGTTTTGTGTATTCTCTAAGGCTGGAAAGGAGGAGTGAGCATTTGCTAAAGAGTGAGCCTAGCCCACCTCCACTATCTACAGCCTCATGTAGCTGTCTGGAGTCACACTAGCCGCATACACATCTAACAGTAATCTCAAGAAGTCACAAAAACATTGTTTTCTTCAAAAAAAAGCTGAGAGAGCCAATTTTCTTGGCAACAGAAGGGAGGAGAAAATCAAAATAAACAAGTAATAAGTTTGATTAAACAAAGGACGGCATGTCAAGTGAAATAGTGGCTCAGATTTAAGACGGACAAGAGTCCTCTATACGACCTCTACAAGGAAGAGAAGTTTTATGGAACTTTCAGTAAGTCTCCAGGCCACCAACACTGAACGTCATGTGAAAAAGTAATCATGGAAGGTCCTGAAGGGAGGGCTTACAGTTCCCAGTTAACCTTTAACCTATGAGGACAGGGACTGTGTCAAACTTGTTCGTCACTATACGACCAGCACCTTGGACAGGGCCTGGGCACGCATCAGGCGCTCAGCAAATACTTGCTGAATCACTGAAGTCAATTACACGCTACAGAGGTACCTGTAAATTGGAGATGCATTTCTTCCAAGACTGTAGCACTGTGTTCCACAGGATGGAATTCTAAGAAATAGTTTCTACTTAGAAATTGGAACTATTTTCTGTGTTTTTCCATGAACAAAGCAAAAGAATGAGAACTGGGCAGATGCTAGCGCTAATACACCTTTCACCACGGGCAGAAATAACTGTCGAAGGAGCCCTAGAGAACCAAGAGCCACGGGAGGAAGGCAGGCTTCTCGCATCAAGGGACCCATTCATGCTTATCCTCACAAACAGCAGAAGGCACTTAAATTATGATTTCTGGACCTAGAATTTAAACCTGGGACAATGTTAAAGGCAACCTTAGATTTAAAATAAATGGCTTTTACACTGTGGAATCTAATCTGTTGCGATTCATATTTGAACAGTAAACACCAAAAAGGGGCTACAATTTACCCAGTACATACAAAAAAAGGAGAAAGTCTTGTTATTATTTAGCAAAATCAAATACAAAAAAACTGAATAAATTTTCACTAATACAGAGAAAGCTTTCAAAAGTGCACCCAGATAAAAATAACTGAAAACTCTCTCGATCAAAACAAAGTGAGCTCAAAAGGGAAGTTCTAAGGCAATGCTTCCTGGGAACATTTTAAATTTCCATCTGAGTCTACTTTTAGAACGTAGGAATTGGAACAAATCACAAACCAGTTTTTAAAAATCACAATAAGGAATCACAGTAAGAAGTCAATAGTAAAGTATCATTTTAATAGATAAAATCAACTGTAAGGATGAATCCTAATTTACTTGACCAGCCCCTCACTGAACGAGCTCTAGGTTGCTCCCCTCTTCTGCTCCTACAGAGGTGCTGTACTGAACACGATGCCTTTCACACATGGGTCAGTTCACAGTGGGCCTGCTCGTCGCTGCGAGAAAGAAGGAGGTAAATGTGGTACTGCAGAAGTTTTAAAAGACAGTGTTAGATTGAGAATAGGTGCCTAATAGCGCATACAGAGTGTATTTCCATCTGCGTAAAACAGAGAGAGAAGAAATAAATAGATATAATTTTTCACCTGTCAGATTGACCAAAAAAATCCAAAGTGTGAAAATGCCCACTGGCCAAGCTGTAAACAGGCCTCTCTCCACCACTGCTGGCAGGATGTAAACTGGTTAAATCTCCGTGGAAAGCAATCTGGCAACAACTATTGAGATTACTAATGTATATACTTACGAGAACTACACGCAAAGTGACAGATGCATAAGCTTCTTAATTGTTGATCGCATCATACATAATACAAAAAGAGAGTGCAAACAGCCTACAGGGAACTGGTCTAAATAACATATTCATAGCATGGAATATGATGCAGTTATAAAACACAAGGAAGCTCTCCCCATACTGATATGGAAAGATCTCCAAAACATAAGCTTAAAAAGCAAGGTGCGAACATTATATATGATACATACCACCTTCCGTGTTAAAGAGGTCTGAAATAGGAGAGTGCATAGCAAAATGAAACGGAAAACTCACTTGTAAAGGTAATACTCTGCGTGGTCTACCTCTTCTCGAGAGGAAATGTTGTCCACAAACTAAAAGAAAAAAGAAACCTTTGGTTGAATACAAATTATGCCTACATTGGGCCTAATTCACACACTGACCTTAAAAAAGACAAAACACCCATTTTATTGGAACAAATTTCACGGGATATGACTCCATCCTTGAAACCCCTTTGAGCTAATGTGAACAAAGAGTTCACAATGGCTTCTGTTTTTCTATGCACAGACAACCTTGGTCAGAAAAACTGTTTGAAAACCAATCATGAACTTTCTCAGAGCAAGAGAGAGCTCCTCTTACCATATTTATAACTAGCCATCGATATTCCCTCTATCTTTAAACCCTGATATTTTCTCCAGGTTCCAAGTTCCAAATATATGGAACACATAGTTGAAAGGATAAAGACTCTAATGGCTGAAAAAATACGGCCCAAGAGATGAAAATCTAAATTTAGAGAACTCAGTCTTGGAAGTGTTTTCCCACTCTGACGTAGGTGCTGCTACGGACCAGTCAACCTGTCGTTCTTCTATCCACAAAGCCTCCCTTCCACCCATAACATCCCTGAATATGCTCTAATTCCAAAGCAAACCAACCAGCAGAAAGGACTATTCCAAGGATGGATTCTGCCCTAAAATGGAGACTCAGGGGCAAAAAAGACAGAGTAGGAGATAACGCATGTTGTGAATATAATTAAAACCTCATAAAGAGGCAGAGAAGAGTAAAAAGGGGCAGACTCTTAAAAATGCCCAGGACTTACGGATTTGATTTAGAAATCTCATTAAGGGGCAGATAAAATGTGGTTCAAACACAGGACCTGAGGTTGGGACCTAGTCTCCTGATCGTGCACTGTGTGCCATACCTGGATGGCACAGACCTCTGGAACTCAGCTGCTCCACCTGCATAAATAGAATAAAGGCATCTGCCCTGAAGCATATGAGGCTCCAATGAGAAAATGGACGTGAAAGCTCTCTAAACTCTGAGGTGCTGCCTCAACAAGTATCAGGTGTTATGGCATACAGAGATTTTATCCACCAGGTTAGGGATGAACAAAGGATCTGTCAGTTCCTCCCCAGTACGAAAATTATGAGTCTGTAAGATTTAAGTTATGACCTAGTTAAACTGTTTCCCTACAAAATGAGAACACCAGGGGCAGAAGGAAAGGACCCAGACCAAAAAGGATGATCACTTCCTTCCTTTTTCTCTTCTAGATTTAATGATACCTTGAATTTTATGGTGCCATTAATTTCTACAAAGAGCTTTCACAGCTAAAATTTCATTTTAGCGTCATATCAGCTGTGCAAGGAGATACTATTGTCCCCACACTGGAAATGAGGAAAGTGAGGGGGCCCCGCTACCCGATGTCATAAAGTGAGTTCACGGGAAGGAGAGACCAGATCTACCTGAGGGAGGCAACAGAAAAGCACTTTGATGTCACTGAAGTCTGGGTTTGAAGCCCAGTTTTTCCACGTATGAGCTCTGTGAACTCAGGAAGGTTATCAACCACTTTGAGTCTCGTGTGTAAAGTGGAGACGATAGTGCTTATCTCACATGGTCGCTATGAGAACTAACAGAGAGAACGTATGGTAAGAAGCCAGTACAATAACTGGCACGGAAGGTGTTCAGTAACAGTCACCAATCAATCACTATTGCTGATTCCCAGCCCAATACTCTTCCTTCCGGTGATCTGCAGCAGTTCAATGCTAACATTCATATCCATCCTTTTATAGACTTCCTCAGCTACCAAAATTACTTTCAATATTAACAAGTGAACACTACTACTTTGAAAGTGTATCAACAAAAAAAAATCCTGGTACCACATAGCAGAATATCACATCCTGGAAAATTACATCAGGTATGCAATAGTGATCACTGACATCGGAGTCTGGTAAATTTATCACCTTTCATGTCAGTCCAAGAAATGTGCTACTTCACCATAAAATATCTATTAGTAACTACAAAAACACACCATACTCTGGAAAAATATTTCCTATGAAAGACAGTCTTTATTTACACAGGCTCATCTATATAAAGAGCCTTTCTCACTTTCTTCCTCCTTCTTTGAAAATATATATATTTAAGTTTTCTTACCCGTGATATTGTTAAAGAACTAACAGGCAACTTTCTCTCATATGTTTTATCCATTAAAGATGCTAGATCAGCTGTGAAGACAAAGGAAAAAGAACCTTGTTAAACACACACATTTCTTAAGAAAAATCCAACAGATGTAACTCCTGCCAGTTGGCTGCCATCATTATGAAATCAGTATTAAAACAGATGCTCTTTCTAGAAATTATTTTTGTATAAATTAAAGAGGACAAAGGAATATTAGTAACATTTTAAGAAATTATTCATTTAATTGAAGTAACGGTTATTTAAAAAATCCTAGCATATATTTAGCTTTTAAAAAAATGGATCAATCAAGTACCTCTGGAAGCAGACATGACAAAGTGTTATTACTGAGGCTCCAGAGAAAGGAGTTAGATGGTCGGGGCCAAGGGAAGAGGACGCCATCACTCAAACACCTATTCCTTTCCCATTCTGAACCAGGTAAACATATTAGCTATTCAAAAAATGTTTACACTGGAATTTATCAAATGATTTCTGTACACTCCCTGAACAAATGAGAGAGGCACTCTGGCTGCAGGTAATGATTTTCAGATGGAACTGTTCCTGTTCTGGTTCCTTTGAGCAGAACATCCACAGCAATACTTGGTATTCTTAAGATCACACTGTTATCTCAGAGTCTAAAAAGATCTGAAATGCTAGGCAACATACTCTCCAAAATGATTATTTCACAGCTCCTCACTGCTTCTCCAACTTACACCGGGCTCTCTCCCCTTCTCCCTCACTCCCACTCTCAGCTCGTGGTGTAGTGTCTTTTTGCCCTGAGTGTAAGACAGAAGCAATCCAAAGACAACTTCATCCTCCTGCTATCAGATCTACCAGGCTCCCGGCATCTGTGCCCAGATACTCTGCCTTCTGGGTTTTTTTTATCAGAGGATGAATTTTATTACCAAACAAACAACAAAAACCTCCCTTGAGTTTGCATCTTCTTCCAGCGGTTTCTCCTTGCTCTGCTCCCCTCAGCAGCGAGTTCCTTGAAGAGTCATCCCTGACACAGCCATCACTACTTCCTTAGTCCCACTTTCTCTGGAACTCACTCAAATTAGATTTTGGTTTCCATCACTCCACTAACGCCAAAGACCATGTCTACACTGTACACCCAGTGGTTAATCCTTCACCTTATCTTACTGGACCCCTCACTAGCATTCAGGAGAGTTCACCATTCTATCCCTCATCACTTCCTCTTTGTTCCCTCCTTCTTGGGTTCCTTTGCAGGACCTCCTCTTCTTGACTTCTGAATGTTGGGGTGCCCCAAGTCTGAGTAGGAGACTCTGCTCTTCACCATCTCTCAGTGCCTGGGTGATCTCGTTCTCTCTCCCACAGCTTTAGCCCTCAAGTGCACAGTACTGACTCCAGGCGCATACGCCTCCCTGACTCTAACTCCAAACTTGTATCTCTGTGCCCACACAGGTGACACCTCCATGTGTGTGTCTAAAGGCATTCAAACACTTCACATCCTCTTAATTCTCCAACCCTCCACTCCACACCTGCTTCCCCCAGCCTTTCCCATCTCAGTGAATGGCCACTATATTCACTGGCTTACTCAAGCCAAAAACCTAGGCGTCAGTCATGACTCCATTCTTCTTCATGCTCCACAACCAACTGTCAGCAAATCCTATAGGCTCTAGATTTGAAATAGAAATATAAATTCGTATTTCTCACCACTACCACTGCTAACCTCTCACCTTCTGACCGACCAGTCACCTCAACTACTGTCCCCACCCTTACAATCAAACCTCCACACAGCAGTCTGAGTAAGTCTCTTAAAAGATCAATCAGATCCCGTCATTTCTCTTCTCAACCAGCCACTGGCTTCCTATCATACTTGGAATAAAATCCAAAAGACTTTCTATGACCTACAAATGCCTACATAAGCTGGTCTGTGTTTGTTTTTTTGTCTTTTACACTTAGAAGTAAAATCCATAAAGGCAAGGACTTCATTTACTGACATATTCTCAGTCTCTAGAACAGTTCTATAAAAGGCACTCAATAAACATCCAGAGAAACGAGTGAAAGGAAGAAAGGAAGGGAAGGAGAGAGGGAGGAAAGAAAAAGAAGCAATTTGATTTCCAAGTGTTGTTTACTCCCTGGTGGAAGAGATTAGTATCAAGAAATAAGGAGACATAGAGAATCAATTGACAAATATTTGTTGAGGACCTACTGCTGCACATTTAAATATTTTTTCCTCTTTCCTTTCCTGGGAGATGCTCTCAATGACTCAGTAGCTACTGGGGAAAATCTTTCCTTATGACTGTCTTAAAGGGGTTGACACTAAGTGATTAAGGAATGTTAAACCACCCACCCACACACAGAGTCCCTAAAACCTCTTCATACTAAGACAGATTAATACTGTTACAGCTACTTGCTCACAGAATGACATTTAACAGCACTCTCATGGCACCGAATCTTTTCATCACGTCATAATAGAGGCTCTTGTGTTGAGATGACAGGCAATATAAAGAGTCACCTCCCTTTACTCAAAGTCTAAAGTTTCACTAAAAAAAGCAGGATCAGGATCTGCTGGCCTAGCTCAGATGGGCTGTTTCCTCGTAGGTTTCATATCGTGCACAACGTGTAACTCAACACTGGACTGAGCTGGCATCTGTAGGATGGTAACTCAAGATTCCCTTTTCATCCTTCACACCCAGACAGCTTCAGTCAAGTGAAATCGGCTGCGGCCTCCGAAAAGGCAGCAGCTGCAGAGCCAGCATCTGAGGAGTAATGTCTGCATCCTGGAAGTCAGAGCAAGGTTAGCTGCTAAATGTAATACGTGACCAGTCACCTCACAGAGAGTGCTGGCATGATGAATGAGGTGGAACACTGCACAAGGCAGGCACAGGCAGGAAAGCTGGCCAGCTGGGGCCTGCAGAGAGCCAGCACCACAGGCTTCTGGACCACGGGCTTCAACAGTCAAACCACACATGGTTCAGGGAGGGGCCAGCAGATGCCCAGGTTCTGTTCAAAGGGATGTGCCAAAGAAGACGCTCTCCTGCCCGTCCCTCTGCTCCTCAGGGACACACACTGCAGAGGATGGTTGAGGTCAACAAAGACTATCTGGGAAAATGGACCCGAAATGTGAATTCTTCATTTAACAAAACTTAAAGCTGTACAGACGATGTGGAAGCATGTCCAGAAAACGAAATGTATACTAGTAGAAGAACGTCCTTCCTGTTTGGAGAAAACAATACCACTGATGATCTCAGGACACAAGAGATTGTACTGAGGACCCTGCACTATTCCAAGTCCAGGAATGTAATGCTTCAGACTTGGCCGAGGACTTGAATGACCTGAGGGCTCTGAAACTTCAGATTCCTAACTTCACACCCAGAGGGCCATTCTAATCTGCCGGTTTGAGCTGAGACCAGAGGAATCCAAATTTTTAAACAAAAGGCCTGGGTGTGCACTCGAGTGAGTTATGTCTGAGAACCACCATGGAGGAACACAGAATAAGTCCTGGATGTGGCTCCTAAGCTCAAGGAAGACGTTAAACTGGAAAAAGGTGGACTAAATATCCTTTAAAAATTCTCCCTACTATTAAAACACCTAAATAAAATACTAAAAAAAAATTTTTTATAGACATGCCTGAGTTTTCAAGGTCGACATACTTGTCAGAGGCCAAAGGCAAGATGGCAGCACAAACCTGGAGTGTCTGAAGGAGCACCGATGGTAGAAGCCACCCTGAGAGCGTCTGCAGGTCCCCAGGGACACGAGCTGTGGTGTTAAGCACTTATGGGGACAGGACAAGATCAAGACCACTGTGAGGTGAGAAGCTGGTTCAGAGATCCTCAGGGCAAGGCAGGACCACCTAGGGCGACCCCTGACCTCAGTGAAAGGTGACCTAGACAGCAGGGCGCCTGCCCAGGGAACAGCAGGGATGTCGCCCTGAGGACTCCACACTGCAGCCGGCCTTCACACCTCTTTGGGGCCCTAGTTCACACTTCCTATGTGATCCCGAATATACCAACCTGAGAATTTTGTTTAAAGAGCTGATTTTACTGCATAAAATTCTAGAAAACACAAGCTAAGCTACAGTGACCAAAAGCGCATCGGTGGTCAACTGGAGATTCCGGAGGGTCGGCAGGAGGAAGGGAAAGGGTTACAAGGAGCAGGAGAAAGCCTGGGCGGAGGCGACAGACACAGTCATTATCTTGAATGTGGTGACGATTTCATGGACATACACACGTGCACAAATGTCAAGACTTATCAGATTGCACACTTTAAATATGTGCAGCTTATTTATGAAAAGAACACCTCCACAAAGCTGGGAAAAAGGAACCTGATGAGTAAGTTGAAGAGCAGTTTAGACACGGGTGAGGTGAGAATTAGTCACCTGATCGACATAAAAGGAATTACACAGAAGCAGCAAAGAGAGATGAAGACGAAAAGTATGGAAGAGGAGTAGAGAGATACAGAAAACAGAGTAAGATGGCCTAAAATACATTTAATTGAATTTCTAAAAGAAGTTAAAGAGAATGGGGAGAGGTACTATATTATGAGATAACAGCTAAATATTTTTTAGAAAGGATAAAAGATATAAGTTTTCAGGTTCAGGAAACACATGAAATCTCAAATCAATTAAGTAAAATTAAACCCACACCATGATACATTGTAGTGAAACTGAAGAATAAAAGGACTTTAAAAGTAGCCAGAAGAAAAGATAAATTACTCACAAAGGAAAAACAAGTATACCAACAGGTGTTTTCTTGATGGGAACTAGAGAAGCCAGTAGAATGATGTGTTCAAAGCGTTGGGAGTAAATACTGTCAACAATGTATCTGACAGAACTATCTTTTAAGAATAAGGGAAAAATAAAGACATGTTTAGACAAACGAAAACTAAGAAAACTTAGTAGCAACAAATACTCACTAAAGAAACCTTTTAGAAGTTCTGTTTTTAAGATGACGTATTTTAGGAAGAAGAAAATTTAGGGGCCGGCCCCGGGCCAAGTGGTTAAGTTGGTGCGCTGCACTGCGGCGGCCCAGGGTTTTGCCGGTTCAGATCCCAGGCGCAGACAGGGTACTGCTCATCAGGCCGTGCTGAGGCGGCGTCCCGCACAGCACAACCAGAAGGACCTGCAACTAGAATAGACAACCATGTACTGGGGGGGCTTTGGGGAGAAGAACAAGAAAAAAAAGATTGGCAACAGATGTTAGCTCAGGTGCCAATCTTTAAAAAAAAAAAGAAGAAAATTTAATAATCCTTTAAAGAAGATTTGAGATGCTAGAAAGAATGGCACATAAATAAAGTAGGTTAAATCTAGGATAAAACTTTAAAATAATAATGTATTGTGTGTGTTTTAAAAGGATAAAACTTTAATATTAGACAATACCATAAGGCTGGGGGTATGTGTGTGTGACTGGACTGAACTCTTCTAAAAGACAGTAGTGTGTAATTATCATTAGATTTTAAGTTAAATATCCATGTGAGGAGTTACAGAGCCATAATCTAAAGATGTAAATGTAGAATGTAGGATCTACTCTTCTAAAAGAGTAGAAATAGAGGATATAATTTCTAGACCAGTGAAGGGGAAAAAAACGTAAAAACAAAAACACCCTAAATCAATCCAAAAGAAGATAAGAGGAAGAAAGAAAAAAGAAAGATGGGATAAATCACAAAATGTGATAGAAATAAATCCAAATATATCAGCAATCACAAAATGACAATGTAAATAGACTGAACTTTCTAGTTAAAAAGACGACTGCCAGATTTGTTAAAAATGCAAAATCTAGCTATATAAATCACACGAACACAGGAGAGCTGAAAATAAATGAATGAGAAATATAGTAGGCAGATAGTAGTCAAAAGAAAGCTGGTATAGCCATATTAATATCAGAAACAATGGACTTAAAGGTAAAAAACATTACTTTCACAGATTAGGTGGGTCATTACAAATGATCAAAAATTCATTTTTCCAGGAAGATAATTTGAAACTGGTGTGCACCAAAGTAACACAGCTTCCAAATACATAAAGTTCTCAGAAAGAAAATAGCAATCTCCTCAATGATGGATCACAAAATCTACAGCAGAGACATGCTGTGGAAGAAGCCTCTTATAAAAGAGGGTGGTCTCCAGGTCAGAGTGGAGATGAGCAGGGTCACTGAAAGAAAGATGGAGCCTCTACTGAATCCTGGGAGCTTCAGGTGAGAAGGCATCAGACGGTTTCAGCTCTTCATGATTTCTGTGTAACTGTACATCACCGGTACCCACTGAGTCAACGCTAAGCTCTTTCTGGGCTGGCAACCATCTGCGCACCTTGTTGATTTATGTAATAAAGAAGTAGATACAAATTGTTATTGTACTTCCTAGAAGAAGAGATCTAGAAAACACAGGCTGAAACTGTTTTTGATTCCCACATTTAAAAAGAAAAACAAGGAAGGTGACATACAATGTGTAGAGTAACAGAAGGAAGCAGGAAAAACTAACATGGGAGCCATTCTGAATGCAGATATTTAGATTTCCTTCTATCTGTCTGTCTCCCTGGCACCAGAAGCTTTAAAATAAAGTTTCAATAATGGAAAAATGTGAAGGCAAGCTTGGTCTACATATATACTAAGAAAATGAGACTAAATGAGGATGATGAGCATAATCAGACCACCTCTACAACTGCTGGCAGATAGTAAATATAAACAGATTAGTAGACGTCACAGAGATGCAAATACAGAACTGGCAAAGGTTAGGAAAGCAGGCTTCAGAAAATCTCCATCAGGCTTCAGGGGCAACGTATGAAAAACTACTGCAACAGCCAAAGCCCTCCACAGCTGAAATGACACAGCAAAACTAAACCTCAGCTAAAGGGAGAAGTGTCTGCAAGAATGGCGGTGGTGTTCAGTTTCAACCTGCATTCAAACAGGAATTCAACACTTCCTATGAAGTATTCATGCCAAAGGAAAAACACACAGAAACAAATCCTGAAGCTGATCAAGGCTCCTTCTCTGACTGGCAGTTTCACAGGACATACGGAAGGTGGAGGAACATGTTAGACACACAAGGATGACAACAGCAAATCCAGAATGTGGGAAACTCCACAAGACAAAACATCTGTTTTCTTCAACAAATAAATTACAAGAAAGAAAGAGAGAAACCTACAAATTAAAACATACTTGAGACCTCTCAACACATTACAGTGTATGGACCTTATCTGGATCCCATTTCGACAAATTGTAAATTAAAAGGAAATTTATATGACATTGGGGAAATGTGAACATTGATGGAATATTTAATGATGTTAAAGAATTACTAATTTTTAGCCATGAGAATGGTATTATAGTTCTGTTTTTAAAAAATCCTTACCTTTTAGAGGTACATTATCAAAATACACGTGAAATGCTCTGATAAGGATTTGTTAAGCAATCTGGTGAAGGGGTAGGGGCTGGAGGAAGCAAGACTGCAGGGGACTGGTCAGCGGGGAAGGCGGTGAGGGCACTGGGGGGTTCACTACACCCTTCTCCCTGCTTTGTTTCCATAAAGATCCTGAAAGACGCAGAAGGGGGACATCAGCAACCGCGTTGTACGGACCTTCTGCGGGTCCTCATTCAACCATTAAACACCTTAGGGGAGTTTCACGGACAGCCGAGTGTTGACTGGTATTTCACATGTCAGCGATTAACGTTACAGGTGCGACAATGGTATTGAAAACCTCCTTCTCTCTTAGAGACGTATACTGCAGTGTTTATGCGTGAAATGGCACAGCCTGGCACGTGCAGCAAACAGCCCACAGCGTGAGCTCGGAGCGAGCGCAGCGGGCGGAGGCGGGCCGGCGCTGAGGGCGCGGCGGGCCAGGGGATGGGTCCGCCCCTTCCCCACACCCTCCACTGGGAAACAGCACGACACGTCCCCGCCGCTGGGAGTCGGGGCGACGGCCACCGCGCGGAGCGGGAGCGCAGCTCGGCGTCCTTCCCGCATGTGTCCACGTGGGAGCCTCGCCCACCCACCGGGGCGTGCGCACATCTCGGGGCACCGCCCACGGCCGTCGACCAAAGCACCACGCCCCCGACTCGACGCCCCAGAGCCGCCTCCGGAGAAGCGGGCACGCGGCGGCGCCCGCAGGAGCTGAGGGGCGGCGGGCGGCTACCCTGCCACGTTCCCGTGTCCCGGCGCCGGCGGCGCACCCCGCCCCACCCGCTGCCCAATGGGGACGCGCGGAGCTGCAGCGTCATCTCGCCCTCCTCCCTCCCCCAATCAGCGAGCCCGCGCCAGGCCGCAGTGCCCAATCACAGCGCTCCACCTGCGGCGGCGCCCTCCGCGCACGCGCAAGGCGGAGCGGCTCCCGAGCTGCGTCGTCCCCGAGGTCGCACCGCCACCTGCCGGCCGGTCTCGGCAGCGCAGCCCCGGCGCGGCGCCTGCGCGCGCACTGGGCCCAGGGCCGCGTCCAGGCCAAGCCCTCGAGGGGCAGCTGGAGAAACCCGCGGAATCCCAGGGAGGGCCGAGTTTCAGTCGCTGCCCCGAGGAGCTGCGCGGTCTCGCAGCACTTTCTCTCCGCTCTTCCTAAGGGGCGCGCCTGTGCCGAGCGCCGGCCGGACGGCGTTCTCCCTGGCAGGTCCCATCACCACGCATGGACGGTCCAGGGACGCAGGTCCATGCAGTTTCCCAAGGCGGCGCAACGGGTCCACGCCAGGTGCGTGCCCCGGTGCAGACTCTCCACCCCTGACACGGCACACATAAGGAGGGGCCGAGCGCCCCCGGGACAGGGAGCCGGTGCCCAGGGTCCGCTCCAGCAGGGCCTACCCAGGAAGTGGTGGCTGCCACTGCTTTTCCACCAGTTTTAACAGAAGGCGGCAGTTAGCTCCACGCGATACCTATTGGTTGCAGATCACTGTGTTCATTCTCTAACAAACAGCTTCTGCTTCTGCAGGAATCCATGACAACGTTCCCCTAAATCTGTCTCCGAATACCAGAGAGATGACGATACCCCATACCAAGGCGCCAAATAAAATGGTCTCCTTTCCTAATCTTCCCTTCATACCTAGGAAGGTGTTTAACAATTGCTGTCCTGAAGTTCCTCCCTCTCCTCTCAGTACTTCCACAGCACTTTTCTTATAATTCACATGTGGCACGTCAGAACAAGCTTTGCAATATAATTAATTGAGTCCATGCTGGTTTCATGCCTACAACAGTGGCTCTGGCATTTTAGAATATATGGGGTATTTTTTTGACCATCACAACGACTGCAGGGCATTACTGGCACTTAATGGGCAGAACACAGGAAAATTAGACAAGCTGCAATGCCAAGATTATCCAACACATCAGAACACTGTCCAGGCCAGAGAGGCAGGCAAGGCAGACCCTGTGAGGATGAATGGCAATTGGAGGTTTCAGGATGAGCTCATTATTTGTAAAATATGTACATGTGAGCTGATACACACATATGTGCATACATGTATGTTTACATATACATGTTTACATATTTTTCTAGCTCTGTCCACTGAATGGGCCAAGAAGCAAAAACTCCATAGTAGCAAGAGGACCCCCAGTGCACAGATCTTGGTTTCTAATACCATTCACCACTAAAAGGAACAGGGGTCCTTGGAGGAATAACTGAGTCTAGGCCTAGAACAGGAAAGGCGTGGCAAATAGAAATGGCAAGCAATAGGATATATGAGGAAGACATTTGGTGTAAACCTAATTCGGCCTGACTTTGTTTTTTCCAAAAGGGCCTGACTGTGGCCGTTGAGCACACATTGTATATCTGCTTTAAACATTTCCTATGGCAAGAACAAATGGCCTTAAGATAAAGGTGCAACTTCCCCCCACATTGGCATTTCCTTAAGGATAAGCACCTTTCCTTAGGAACTGATTGCTGTGCTCACATTTGACCAGCTAGCTGGAGACAACAGACCTGCCACCCTGCTGTGTTCACTGAGACAGCAGACCTACCTGTTATGCCCATCCATCGCCTCGAGGCTACTGTAAAAGGGACATTTCAATCATATGTGAAAGATCCTGTTTGGGGGTATATAACCACTCTGTACACCTCAGTGCTTTGGTGCCCTTTGTTCCTTTGGGAAGAAAGGCCCTGGGCCATGGTCCTCAGATTTTAGCTCAGAATACACTCTCCCAAATTTTCATTTATAGATTGGTTATGGATTATTTTCGTTGACAGGCGCAAGATGGAACATGGGGGGCCAGGGTGACAGTGCTTTGACCAGCCCAATCTGGGACAAGTGGACCCCCAAATAATTAAGGTTGACAATGAACCATTAAAAGAAAAAAAAAGAGGAATCCACAATCCGCAAGATGATACTGATAACAAACAGATAAAAAGAGACAGAACAGGAGAGACGGGGGGGCTCTTGCTTACAGTCCACCACAGACCTTAACTAGTCCACGCGGAGGTGCTCACGGCGCTGGAATCCTTCCTTCTGCAACCATCACACTAAGAGTGATTCAGGCAAGAAGCTCCATGAAGCCAGACCTAGATGGGACTGTCAACAAGCAGCAGCACAGGGGCATGCTATAAGGTGTCTCCCCACAGACGGCCCGTTAGTCACAGGGGAGACAGCAGTAACTCTCCAGTGGGGACGCCAGACACACTTGACCCGGTGATCAGAGTTAACATCACCCGCCAGGGCAGGTGGGCATCAGCTGTCTCCAGATGTGACACCTGAAGGAGGACGCAACATCACTGACAGTATTCTGGCCAGGGAAGCATATCTTGAATCGAGTCATGAGGAAATATCAGACAAAACCCTGGAGAAGAACAGTCCATTAGAAAAAGGAACTGGCTTCTTAAAATACGTCAGGTAATGTCCACCAAGGCACTCAGGATAAAGGACCATTAATATCTGCAAGAAACTCAAGATGGTTAAAAAAAAATGTGTGTGCAGATAGAGAGTGAGAAAGCAAAATCCAATGAGTCAAAATGACGACAATAGGTGAATCTGGGCGAAGGGTATACAGATGTTCTTTGTATTAGTCTTACCATTTTTTGTGAGTTTAAAATTATTTCCACATAAAAAGTTAAAATATTTACCCCACATACCATCCCATTTATAACATGGCAATCATTCACACATTTAAAAAAGAAAAAACCTCTTTATAATTAACAGAACTAACTCCATTTTACAAATAAACGCAAAGCACTTTTGGGGGAATAATTAGAAAACAAGCTGAATTTTCCATAAATGCAACTGCCACGTAAATCAAAGAAAGATAGCACTTTGATTCGTTCACAACCTTACCAAAGTGGTTCACCATTTTGTGAATAAAACTGTGTCACTTAAGATAATGCCACTCATGGTATTTAACTTTGCCTGTACGCCACATCTGTGTCCATCTGCACTTCTATCTGTGGGTCACAGCGACTCCACATCTCATTGCAAGCCTATAGTTCTCATCTTTGGCGTCTCTGCAGCTCAGCTTTGGCTGGCTCCTGCCCAGACACCATCCCAGGACTCAGACCCCAGCTCTGCCCTTGCAATCACATCATCAGGGGAGAAAATGAGCTCTTTGAACTGCCCCCGCTCCCCAAGGTAGCCGTTATAGACAGGACAAAAGACTGTCCTCTCCACAAACACAGAAGGTCCCGATTCTTTAACATAAACAGAAAAAGCAGAGAAAGAAATCTAGGGGAAAATATTAGATCAGTACTGGAATTGATCAAGAAATTACATCAGTCCCCAAAATTATCACTAAGAGTCTGACTTTATCAACGTCCTGATGCTGTTATATATGATACATATTATATATAGGAAGTACGTACATTTCTACAAAGTGCTCAGAGGGTCAGTGATTTTAGGCCTGGTTATTTCATAAGAGAAAGGCTGCCATTGGTACTGTGGCCCAGGAACAGGGACAGAGAGGTGTGGCTAGGAGCCTACCGCCTCAGAAGATGCTTGCCAACCATTTCCCAAACGATGTCTATGAGGTTATAACACTGCTTTAAATCTGTCGCCTGGTGATGAAGAGGCGTTAGAAAGAGCTCTGAAGACCACAAGAGATGACAACAAAAAGGATCAAAATGCATTTGTCTTTGCAGATAATGTAAAACAAGCTGCATGGTAACTCACTGTATGATAAAAACGGACAAAAAACAAGAAAGAAAAGAATTGCTTACATAACTCAAGGAGACTAATTGTCAAGGCAAAAAAGAAACAGAAATTTGCAGGATAGCAAAGATGATTTTGCCATGTGTAAAACAACAGTCAAATTCTTTTTAAGACCAAATGTGCTTATCTGAATTAGATCATCATAAAAGCATCATTTCATACATATACCACATGAATATATGATGATAAACATATGGAGTGACTGAAATGCCACTTCTAACAGCCCCAGAGGTACCTACCGAGGTGACAATGTTCTTTTTCTCTTGCTTCCCACTTGCGGCTGTCCACGTATGCTGCAGAAAGCAGGTATCTTTTACCTGAGGAAAAAACAATGATCTCAACAGGCATGTTTCACAACAGGTTCAGTTTATACATCCGTTTTTTTGTTTTTTATTTTTATTTTATTTTTTTTAATTTTTTTGGTGAGGAAGACTGGCCCTGAGCTAACAGCTGTGCCAATCCTCTATTTTGTATGTGGGTTGCTGCCATGGCATGGCTTGATGAGTGGTGTAGGTCCACGCTCGGGAGCTGAACCCACAGACCCCACGACACTGAAGCGGACTGTGTGAACTTAACCACTATGCCATGGGGCTGCCTATATGTGTGTTTTATTAAACGTATCTTTCTCATTTTTTAAAGATTCTAGTATGATACTGTAACCAACATCATATTGTTTACAATTCAGTTCATGACAAAATATATTCAACCTCCAACAAGTAGAAGATGTAGGAAACTGAAAATTTTTACAATAATGTTATGGGTAAAAGTTCTGGTAATTTTGTTCCTATAACTTTAGGGCTAGGAGCCATTTGTCTCCACTAAATTACAGCCTAGGTGAACCCTAGAAGGCCTTAGAACCCCAAACATTTGCTAAACTGTTGCTTAACTCATTAATCGAATGCTTTATAATCACCAGTTAGTCCTAAAAACATTTCCATCTGACTTGGATCAGCATATTTACTCCTATTTCGCATAAGACAGAGAGTACTATCTTACCCACTGACCCAGCACCACAGTGGTAAATAAGACAAACCTAATAAGGCAAATTTGAGGTAACCACCCACAAGACAGCAGCTGTCTTCCCAGTGCCTGGCACAACGCCTGGCACAGGCAGCACTCAGTAAACATGAGCTCAAGGAATAAACGACAAAGAACGAATGGCAGCTTAACCAGAAATAAAGACTTGTGCTTCAAAGGACACTGTAAAGAAAGCGAAAGGACAACACACAGAAGGGGAGAAAATATTTCTAAATCTTTTGCCTGATAAGGGACTTGAATCTAGAATATATAAATAACTCTTACAATTCAAAATTTAAAGAGAGAACTGAAAAACGAGCAAAGAATGTGAACACATTCCAAAACAATATATAAATATGTATGTGTATGTGTGTATATATATGTACGTATATACACACACACATATACACACACACAGAAATGGCCAGTGAGCACACGGAAGGATGTTTCATATCATTTGCCATCAGGGAAATGCAAAATACATTGAAATATTGTTTCACAGTCACTAGGATGACCATGATCCAAAGACAGATAATAACTGCTGTTGATAAGGATGCAGAGAAACTGGAACCCTCCCATACTGCAGGTGAGAATGTAAAGTGTGCAGCCACTTTGGAAAAGTCGGGCACTTCCTCCAAATGTTAACACGGAGTTACCATGTGACCCAGCAATTCCACTCCTAAGTATGTACCCAAGAGAGATGAAACCATGTATCCACACAAAAACTTGTACACGTGTTCACAGCAATATTATTCATAATATCCAAAAAGTGGAACAATGCAAATATCTATCAACTGATGAATGGATAAACAAAATGGGGTATATTCTTACAATGGAATATTATTTGGCATAAAGAGAAATGAAATACTAATAAATGTCACAACATGGATAAACCTCAAAAACATTATACTAAATGAAAAACAAGCCATTCACAAAAGACCACATATTATATAAGTGCGTTTATATGAAAAGTCCACAATAGGCAAATCTAAAGAAACAGAAAGCAGATTAATGGTCGCCTGAATCTGGGGGGTAGGGGGTCAGGAAAGCTTGGGGGAAATGGGGAGTGACTGCTAACAGAAATGGGATTTCTTTTTTGAGGTGATGACAATGAGATGCTATCCCCCACTGACTGTGGTAATGGCTCCACAACCCTGAGTATGTACAAAAAAACCCAGTGAATTGAATACTTCAAATGGATGAACTGTATAGTCTATGAATTATATCTCAATAAATCTGTTAAAAAAAAAACAAAAACAAGGAATGAACAGCAGACAATTACCTACAGGTCAAAGCAGGCCATAAGCCAAACAGAAAAAGATGGCAGGGCTGAGCAAACACGGTATTCACTATTGTGATTCTCTCTCCATCTCCCAACAACAACAACAAAATATATATATATCTACATATAAACACATCTGTGAATTCATACACAAACCAATCCCTCCCTTACCTTAAGCACAGGTCAGGCCTTTACTAGAATAATATGTCTAAACTTGAGGTCTAAAGCTTAGACAATGATGTGATAACATGAAAAGGCTTCCAAAAACTGTCTCAAAGGGGAACTAAGACATTAAGAAAAACAGTATCTATTAAAAAGTGCCCACATTTCAAATGGATTATTTTAAAAAAACACAATTAGATGTTTGGAATTTAGAATGCCTTTTTCATAGAAACGATATTACAAATCGTTAGTTACCTTCCTAGACCTGCCAAGAAGGATGAGCAAAGTCACTGGCTACGCTAGGTGCACAGCTGGACACCAAGTCAGGAGTGAGGAGACCTGGGATTTTGTTTGAGTTCTGTCAGCTGGTGGAAAACTTCAGATCCTGCAGTTGCAAATAAGGGAGCTGAACTAGGTGGTACTCAAGGTCCCTGCAAGCTCTAACAGTCTTCAACACAGAACCAAAAGAATCAATTCCGGTAACCCACTCACAATTTATAGCAGCTTTTCTATGCAAATTGAATTCCAATTTCTGAAACCAGAAGGATCTCTCCTTTCTGTGGGAAACAAGAGCTGCCTTTTTCATGTGAGCGTGAGCTACGGGGAGGACTGGTGAGCTATCTACTCCAGAACAGTGACTTACTTATTCTCTACTTATTATTATTATAATTTCTCACTTCTTCTCTATTTCTTCTTCTAGCATACGCTTTAAGCTAGCCCCTCTGGGGTGGGCCCTGGGGCCGAGTCGTTAAGTTTGTGCGCTCCGCTCCAGCAGCCCAGGGGTTCGCTGGTTCGGATCCTGGGCATGGACATGGCACCACTCATCAAGCCATGCTAGGGCGGCGTCCCACATGCCACAACTAGAAAGACCCACAAGTAAAAATACACAACTATGTACTAGGGGGCTTGGGGGAGAAAAAGGAAAAATAAAATCTTTAAAAAAAAAAAAAGAAAGAAATCACTCCTCCATATTCTGGAGTCATAAAAGACAACTATCTAGATCAATGTTCAAGAGGTTTAAATTGGGAGGCAAAAAGCAGGAGAGGTCATGGTGGGGAAAGACAGGAGCCCTACAATGTCCTGTGTGTGCAGTTGTTTTGGGGCATCACATGACCTGAAAACACAATAAATTAGGGCTAGTGAATCTACAAAAGGTAAGCCAAGCAGCCCTTATATATATGAACTTCTTAATGTTTGCTTTATAAGAAAGTAACCAGTAATCATTTTCCATCTCCACTGGGGGTAGAACAAAAGGAAATAGGTATAAGGATGAAGAATTTAAATTTGGCAAATGGAAAATTTTCCTAATAGAAACCAATGACAAACAGATGAATAAGTTACCAACCGCAGTAAGCAGAATAATGTCCTCCAAAAGATGTCCACGTCCTAATCCGCAGAACCTGTGAATACGTTAGGGCACACGGCAAAGGGGAATTAAGGGTGCAGATGGAATTAAGATCAGCAAATCAGCCGATCTTAAAGTGAGGCAACTGTCCTGGGTTATTGCTGTGGCCCCAATGTAACCACAAAGTCCTTAAAAGTAGAAGAGGGAGATGGGTTGTTAGTGTGACCCGGGAAGGACAGAGCGTGGTCGAAGGACTTGATTCGCCCCTGTCCACTGTGAAGATGTTTGAGAAGGGGACCATCACCAGGGAATGCAGGTGGTCCCTAAAGACGGAAAAGGCAAGGAAGCACATCATCCCCCAGAGCTGCCCAAAGGGGACAAGTCCCTTTCAACACCTTGATTTAGCACAGTAAGACCCTGTGTCGGACCTTTGACCTACAGACAGTAAGCTATTAAATCTGCGTTGTTTGAAGCCACCACATTTGTGGCAATTTGTTAGAGCAGCAACAGGAAATTACTACACCTTCAGGAAGACAGGCATTCCATTTCCTGTGAGCCTTTTAAAGCAGGATGTTCCTCTTTTTGCGATACTTTATAAACGACAGCGTTTAAAGTCTTTCCATCTCTGTATAGCAGTTGGAAGGTCTGTATACTAACATTAGAATCAAAGAACTTCTATAAAGTCAGACAGAACATTAAATTGGGTGGACAATGGCAAAGTGGAAAATCTAGATCAGCTTCTCAAACTTTAATGTGCCTACGAATCCTGATAGAATGCAGATTCCGAGTCAGGAGGTCTGGAGTGGGGACAGATTCTGCATTTCTAACAGGTTCCCAGGTGATGATGACAATGTTGATCCTCAGACCACAGTGAAGGAAAGCAGCAAGGGGACGGAATGGTAACGGCCTCCCAGGTTGAGGTCTCTGAGCCTGTTTAACTCCACTCTGAAAATGCCACCCAGAGTATATATATATATACTCTTCTTGAACCTGCTTACCCTTCAGGCAGTCAGCTTTTGGGCAATCGTATTCTCTAACATAACTATCCACCATAAAAAGAAATATTTTCTCCATTTAATTCTGAAAAGATACCTCCAAGGACCAGAATTTCAAAGTTTAGTGAAAACTGATTGGCTCTAACCGTATGCTAACTCATTTTACAGTTATCTTGGCTTTTGGCCAAATGTCTCCAAATCCGTTTTCATCCAAAGGGAAGCAGTGTGACTGTGGACACAGACAGGCTTTGGAGTCACAAAGTCTGAGTCTGAATCCTTGCCTTGCTAAGAAAGTTTATAAAATGTGGGCAAGTAATACCAGGTCTCTGAGCCTCTTTTCTTTGTATGTAAACCAGGGAAATGATGCCAACCTCGTATCACAGTTTAAATGAGGACACGTATTAAGTGCTAGCTTAATGTCCACCATGTAATAGGGGCTTGAGAAGTTTCCTTTCCAGCCTTTTCATATACTGAAGTCAGTTTTTTGCTTCTTCTCAATAAATTTTCCTTTTATCCTCTTGATCATTTTAGTTGCCCTTTTCCTTTATGTTGCAAGGAGAATCAATGGAAGCACCAAAGTGTTCCAAATATTGATCTGTCGTGAATTTGTACAAAGTAGAGTATTTTTCCTTTCTTATCTTGTAATGCTTTGATGACTTAAAACTCCTTATTGGCATTCTCTGATCTGGAGTGGCCCATAAGGCACTATCCTACATACCTATATTAATTGCCTTATGGTTTCCAGTTCCCAATTACAAGACTCCTTTCATCTATAGTCTAAGCCAGTGCTTGTTCAATATAACTTTCTGTAATGATGGAAATGTTCAATTCTGAGCTGTCTGATACAGTGGCCACTAGCAACAGGTGTCTATTGAGTACTTAAAATACAGCTAGTGTAACTAAGGAACTGAACTATTAATTTAATTTTAACTAATTTAAATAGCCACATGGAGCTTGTAGCTGCCGCAATGGATAGCACAGGTGTAACCTACCACAGGTTCACCAGTTCAAACTAAGACCAAAATGCTAGCTGGAAATTCTGTCAATTCACCATTACCTAACTTCCATTCCCTTCTTAGAATGATTGCCCCCAAACATTCCAAGCAACCATGATCCTCTCCATGATGGGCAATCCCAGATCTTGTTTAAATTGAAAAGCCTTTACTTAGTAACAATCATAAATACCGTGCTACTAAATAGCTACAATGGTTAATTCTTACTGAGGTGTTAGGTATTGTACATACCACTTTACCTAATGTGTGGCATTAAACGTTTTCACCAGCTAAGTCAACCAATTAATCCTTAGAGAACCTCTGGTGGCCAAGTATGAGGTTTTCCATTGGTGTTTAATGGCTGTTCCCAAAGTGTGAGCAGCAATGTGTTGCTTTATTACAGGGGCTACAGGGTATGCTGGAACGAGGAGATAACAGACCATGATCACAGTCCATGTTTCCACTGCCCGTCAGGAAGTATCACGGTTGCTTAGAACGTTTGGGGGCAATTATTCTAAGAAGGGAATGGAAGTTAGATAGTGGTGAATTGACAGAATTTCCAGCTAGCATTTTGGTCTTAGTTTGAACTGGTGAACCTGTGGTAGGTTACACCTGTGCTATTCCATTGCGGCAGCTACGAGCTCCATGTAGCTATTTAAATCGGGGTTTAGCTTCTGTAAATGTTAAACATTTTTTCCCAATGTCTTCACCAGCCGATCCACTAAACAGGCTTTGGGTGGGCTGCCATTCATCAGATATGACAGTATTTTAGAAATAACTATTAGCATTTACTGTCTACACGTGGAAAACTGTAGCAAAGAAAGGTCAATCAAAAAGTGTGCCCAAGGACATGAGGTAAAGTGAGATTAGGACTGAAAAACCCTTCCACCAAGTGAAGACCAGGGGTCCTGCCAGTGTGCGGGGCGAGGAGAAGGTCTATGACGTCCCCGCAAGGAAACCTGAGCAGGCAGAAAAGTCCCATAGCCCCGAGGTGGACCATTTGGACTTTTCATGCTCAGCAAAAAGACGACCACCATAACACACAAACCCCGCAAATCATACCCAAAAGCCCTCACGCTATGACTCCTCTGCTCTTCGCACCTATGGGCGGGCAAACACCATTATTCTAGGGAAAGAGGTGGGTTAGAGACCTCGCCTCACTTTTCCGCGCTACCAAACACCCCGGATGGCGTCTCCGGCAACTAGAAACCAGAGGTATGTCCTCTCTCTTGAGAGCCCATCGCTCCCTTCACTCAAGGAAGAGTCCCCAGGGGCCTCAGGAAGCAGCCCCACGAACGGCAGCAGCACCCACCTGCCAACGCGGGCGCAGGCACAAGCCTCCTCCGCGCCAGGAACACCGCGAACCGCTCCATGGGGAACGCCATCTTGGAGCATACCAAGGGAACGCGGGCGGGGGGAGTTTGAGGGCCGGAAGGGGCGGGTCCGAGGAAGGGGCGGGTCCCAGTCAGGCCACCCCCATCCCCACCCCACCCCCCGCCGCCCCGGGACTTGGTGCGGTCCGGCAGCATGGCCGCCGCGTGGAGGCGGTGCTCCGCGCTGTTGCGGGCCCTGCGCAGCCCGGTGCGTCCCGGGGCGGGGGCCTCGGGCCCCGCCTGCTCCGGCTGCCCCCTCGGAGGTACCGGGCGGGCCGGGAATGAGAGGGTGGGACAAGGAGCTCGGGCCTCAGCGGCTTTGCCCCGGGCGCTCGCGGGCTCTGCCCTCTGGACGCGGCGGTCCGCGGGGCCCGGGGTCGTGGACACCCGTGCACCTGGGAAGCAGAGGACGGAGCGCGGGGCTCGACCTGGGCCGCGGGATCCCTGGACACCCCTTTCCGGTGCACCCCTCTGCGGGAGTCGAGTCCGGCTCCGCAGGACCCGGGGCAGGTGTCCTCCTTAAGAAATTAGCCTAACGTTTTCATGACAGTGCTTGTGCATGGTAGTAAAACACCCTGCACGTGCGGGCCTCACTCTGATGCACTTTACAGACATTAATTCCTTTTCTCCGCACCACACCAATGAGAGGTACTCTTTTCTTCTCTGCAGAGGGGAAAACTGCAAGATGAAGATTTGCCCAAGGTAACAGGGCGCCGGGAGAGGAGGGGGCTGAACCCAGGCGACCACAGTTGAGCCCCGTGTAACCACTCCTCTGGACGCCCTCCATAAAGAAGGGGCAGTTTTTCTTGTCTCCTTGTTACTGGGGTACACAGAGCCCTTTTAGTGCACGATTCTTTGGCCAAGCTCCACTCCGTGCACAGCAAGCATCCTAAAGAAATGGTGATGCTCCCCAAACTCCTCTTCTCTCCCAAATCGTGGTCGGTGATTTCTGATGGATCGTGAGGATTCCTAGAGTCCACCTCTGAGAGGCCAGGACTCCTCGTTTCACAGAAGGTGAAACTGGGAGTTCCAGGGGTCACACCACACCTTTTTCATTCCACTGGATGCTTCTACCTAGATAAACCAAAACTAGATATGCCTGCTTTGCATTTCAACAGTAGCCTTTACTTGTTTTCCTCAATTCCCTTAGCCGAATGATGCATGTGTGTCTTTCAGATCCCAGCTTCCTGTCAGCCCATCTTCATACACAGTTAACTACCAGCTCCTTGCACACACACACAGAACTTGTCTTGCTGAGGATTTGCGTTCTCTGGTAGTTTGCAGATGCTTTTCCCGCCAGGAGGACTGTCACATTTGTACCCGTCTAGATGGATTGTTTATACTAGATGAAGATAAAGTCAGTTATTAGAGGCAGTCAAGCTGTATTCATGTTATTTGCTAAGTATAAAACAGTCAAATGATTTTTTTTCTTTCTTTGATTTTTAGCTAAAAGATATCTGCTTACAGATAGTGTTGTGAAATTAAAAGAATTTCAGCATAAGAAGGTGGCTATTGCATATAATCTTCCCGGCACCAAAGGTAACTGAATCTATTTTGTTAATTCTTTCATTGATCTGTCATTCAGGTTTCCTGTCTTCATTCCCATTCGGTCTCTCCTTCGAGGACCTTGTCTCAGGAAAAATTGAGATGATTTATTCCTAGTCTATCCTTTCACACAGTTTCAACTCACTCTCTGCTACTCACAGAGTCTACTGCTCTGTTCTTACCCCTTCTCCCAGCATCCCAGAGAAATACTAAAATACTGCCGCAACCGGTCCTCTCTGAATCCATGCTACTCAAAGTAGGGTTCACGGATCAGCAGCAACTGGGAGGTTGATAAAGATGCCAGATCTCAGGCCCCAGGTGATTCTGATGCACAGTAAAGTCTGAGAAGAGCTGCTCCAGATGCCTGGCTTTCAAACTTTTTGATGCGACCCTCAGGAAAAAATACATTTTACATCGCGTCTCCAGTACACACATACATAACTATATAGAAATGAAATGAAATGAAACAGAGCAGTGCTATGCGTGCTGATGCGTTTTCATGTTTTCTCCTCTGTGCTGGAAAAGTCAGTAGGCTCAAACAAAGATTTCTTTAAAAAATTAGCAAAGTATTGATAATTTTTAAGGCAGAGTGATGGGCACATGGGAGGTCATTATACTGTTCTCATTGCTTTTGGGTATGTTTGAAAATTTTTATTATAAAAAGCTAACAACACACCACCACCAGCCTAGGTCCTATTCCCTTTCAGCATCTGGGCAATCTTGTTGCGTTCATTCCCTCTCTCCAGCACATGTGTTTTTCCTGGTTCTTCCCCCTCCTTTACAAGCACAGCAAGAGTGTCCTCTCTTTTAGTAACTCTTGTTTGTCTCTGTTGGCTTTTCACCCTCCTTCCTCTCGGTGTTGGATGAGCGCCTGGCTGAAACGTCTTCTTCCGCTCACTCACAGCCCAGCCCTCCAGAGCGGTCTTCCCCACTGCTCTGCTACCCATACTGTTGCGTCGTACCACCTATGGGGCAAGAAGAGAAATCTCAGGAGTGGGGCTGTTGTTGTTAGTGCTGTGGACTCAATCTGACTTCTAACGACCCTGTGTCCGGCAGAGCAGAGCCCTGCCTGGTCTTTCTGCGCCATCCCCTCACCGGAAGGTGCTCCGTCAGACAATTCCCTGCTGCTGTTCACGGGGTTTTCATGGCCAATCTTTTTGGAAGTGGGTGGCCAGGTCCTCCTTCCTAGTCTCTGTACTCTGGAAGCTTCACTGACGCCTGTCTGCTATGGGTGACCCTGCTGGTATTTGAAATCCCGGTGGCATAGCTTTCAGCATCACAGCAACATGCAGCCACCACAGTGTGACAGCCGACAGGTGGGTGGTGTGGCTCCCTGACTGAGAAACAAACCCGGCCACAACTAGTTGTAAGAGCGCCGATCTTAACCACTAGACCCCCAAGAGTGGGGGAGACTGTATTAATCTCCAGTTTAGTCGACTCAATCTAGATTTTCCTTCTGCCTCAGGTCTGTTGAGCTCTGTGAAGTTGGCAGAGTTAGGGCTCCATATCATTGTGTAGTTGTTATTTCTAATTGTCGTAGTCTTTTTAAGGCTGTGACAGTTGTGCGTATGTTCTGAAGGCAGTGAATATAATGAGTGTCAATGGACTCCATGTCACATTGGTATTTATGAAATCCCGTCAACGTTTCATCATTATGAGAACCCACAGTGGTACTGGTTGTACACCACGTCATGTGCAAACTCACCCCCCGGCCTGCTCGGTCTGCCATCGTGGACCTTACCCTGTCTGTAATGCGGTTTCCTATGAATCTGCTCGTAGTTCTGCCCTCACCACCTTTCTCCCGGAATTCTGTGCTGTTCCTTGTGCTGATTCCCACAGCCAGAGAATAGAGCGAGTGCTCACCGCTCTTCTCAGTTTCTCCAGCCCTGTCCGGCCCCTTCCTTCCTCTAGTACCGCTCCGCTTCCACCGCCCTGATTGCTCTCTCCTACAGTCAGTCACGTGGAACATGCTTCACCATTGTTTTCACTTAGCTCTGTGGAAATATATCTTGTCTTGTCAAGTAGACACGAAGCGCTTTCAGGACAGGGACCATACCTTGGCCCTCCTTGTGTCTCACACTGGAAGGATGTGAATAAATGATAAGCCCTTAAATCTTGACTAATTTGTTTTAAAATACAGATTATGTCTGTTGAAATTTTGGATTCTTAAGGTTTATTAAGAAGCGTTAAGAAGGACAAGGTGTAAATTTAGCCCATCGAAATCTTTTAGATTGGAAATTCTTTATAAATATTTAATAGAATAAATCCTCTTAAATCTGACATGTGACAGAGTGAATGAGAATGAGAACAGTGTGGTCTGTGACTTACTGGCGGTTGCTGTCTGCTCGGCCTGTGCTGTGTTATCTCAGGATGACCCCAGGAGGTTGGTCTCTTGATCCCCACTGTACACGTGAGGCGTCACGTCTCACAGACAGGGGTCTCCATAGCATGCAAGTGGCAGAGCCCAGATTTCAGCCCAGGTCCTTCCATCTCTACAACCTTCAGCCATGGTGTGGTTCTGCAGATAAAGATCGGAGCATGCGCTGCCTTCGCTCAGACCTGGGGGGGCCTTCTTTTCTCTTAAATCGAGAGCAGTGTCTGCCTCAGCTTCCTGATCTTGTGTTTTTAGTGTATATTATACCACTCCTTTCAACAGAATTTCTTCAAAGCTCTGAGCCTTGGAGCAAATCCTGTAGACTTTTCCTGGCAGCTTCTGATACTGAGAACAGCCTGCCTTCTGGAAAGCAGATGCTTGCTGGTGCCTGCCTTGCGTCTCACCCCGATTCTGGCGAGAATACAGTCCCTTCCTGACGCCAGGAAGCAGGGTTTCCTCCCGGTGTTTGACTGTCACCACAGTTGGTCAGACACAAAGACCCGGGATGGAGATGGACTGATCACCTTGAGGTGATGCTGTTCCTGAAGGAGCGTGTGCTGCTGTCTAGAGGACTGAGTTTTGCCCCCGTGCATTCTGTAGTGCTGTGGTGTGCTTCTAATAGCCGCGTAGAGAGACCAAGAGGAGTGAAGAGAGGTGAAGTCGAGTCAGTGAGAGACGTGCACTGTTCCCGAATCCTGTGAGTTAACCGCGTGGGTAAACCATCTTCAGTCCAGTCCTTCCTTCTGGTTTTCCTGCTGGGTGCCCTGCCACTGGATGGCTTGGGTATCTTGGTTACGTTTTCTTTCTTTATTTTTCCCATGTGTCACTTTAGATCCAGTTCTGTGGGCTAAGCCTCTGGGACATTAGTTCTCGAACTTGAGTGTGTGTAAAGATCACCCAGGTAGTCAAAATGCATTTTCTTCTGCTCCTGCTCCCAGAAATTCTATATCAAAAGGTGTTGAGTGGGGGCTGGGCCTGTGCCCCTCTGACGCAGGTGCTGTGCGTCCTGCCCCCCTCCCACCCTCTGCTCTGGAGGAGACCAGCCAGTGATGGGAGCTGCCTGGCCGGGAGCCCCTCTTGGGGCCCCTGTGTGGTGTGCCAGGTCCTGTCTTGCCTGGAGCTCAGACTCTGGCAGCCCCAGTCAGCCTGAGTGGTGGCCTCCACACTGTGCTTTCTTCCAGAATCCTATCTGAGAGACTTGCAAGAGAAGTTGACCCAGAACAAGCTCATCTTGAAGGAGGAGTTGAGAACTCTGCTTCATTTATGCAATTCCCGGGACGATGTGGAGCTGGCTAAAAATGTCATTTACAGGTGAGGCATTTCCCTAGAGCTCTGTTAGCTGTCCTCTCTTCTTGCTCTCTTCCTTTTCCCGAGCATCATATCCACTTCCAGGATGTCAGCTGTCACCTATACACTGATGACTTCTGAATCTCCTGTTCAGATGCCTGCCCTGATCTCCAGACGTTTATGTCCGTTCACTGAGCAGACACTGGGTTCCTGCCACGTGCCAGGTGCCGAGGATGAAAAGGAGATATTTGTCCCCCAAGAACTCACCAGCCTGTTCACTAACTCCGCTTCCATGTCCCATAGGGCTTCACACTCAGCTTGCACAAGTTCTTCCTGTGTTTTCTGTCACATTGGCCAGTCGCTCAGGACAGACGCCTGGGAGCCTCTTGCCCCTGACTTCATTTGCTCTCCTCTCTGACGGTTGAGAAACCCATCTGCATCCTCTTCCCTGGTGTCGCGTCTCCAGCCCCGTTACCAGTCTTAGTTCAGGCCTCAGTGTCTCTCGCTGGGCTCCTCGTGTCCTCCCTCCAGGCTTGTGCCTGTTGTGTACCCTTGTCTCCGATCCCTGGTGGGAGTGTCCCATGTCAGAAGGAACTCAGGTGGACTCTTAGTCTGCTCTTAGGGAACCAGCAAAGGTTCTCCGTGAGAGTGTGACACCACACCAGCAGGCTGAATTTCTGAAGTTAAGTTCGTTGCTCCTTTTTACCATTCTTTAAAGATCCATTTCTGTACATGGACCTGCATTTATATTGAATGTTTATGTATAGACATTGGAAGAATGTATACCAAAAGTTACCCGTGGTTCTCTGGGAATTATACATTGTATTTTTTTTTTGTCTAAATATTTACTTTTCTGATTTCTCAAACTTGTCTTTATTGGACATTATCAATTTTATAATGTGAAAAAATAATGTTATTTTTAAAAAGGAAGAGAAAAAACAAAATCACACAAAATTCGTTGAAAATACGAAAAACACCAAAAAAACGGAAGAAATATATCACAAATTCTGCTGTTACCGTTGTCTCTTGCTGTGTAACAAACCGCACTAGAACTTAAGACCACCACCATTTCTTGTTCCTCACACTTCTGTGGGTTAGGAATTGCGGCCCATCTCAGCTGGCCAGTTCTTTGTTGCTGTTGGCTGAAGGCTCACCTGCAGTCTGCTGGTGGCTGGGCTGGGCGGTCCGAGCAGGCTGTGCTTGCGTTTCTGATGCCTCAGTGCCCCTCCGCGTGGCCCCCTCTCCATGTGGTGGTTCATGAGTCTGGGAGCTGCACTAGCCCACAGCACAGGTAGAAGCAGCAGGCGCCATGGGGCCTCCAGAACTGGAATAGCTTCACCTCTGGTGCATTCTCTCAGCGAGCGCAGGTTACCCGGCCAGCCCAGATTCAAGGGGAGGGAAGGGATGCCACCGCTGCATGGATGGAGCAGCACGCACATCCAGAAAGGAGAGGAGTTGATGGCGCTGTCTTTGGGGCCGATCTACCACCTCAAAGAAACCACTGTTAATATTTTCATATGTTTTCACACTGATTTTTTTCACACACAGATTTTGTGATTTCAGTAGGGTTTATTTTACATGTTGTAATTTTTACTGTATATAGAGTGATATTTTCTTGTTTTCTAAATTAGTATAGCATAAATGTTTTTTTCTTGTTAACATACACTTAGGAATCATATTTTAATGGCTATACAAGATTCCATTGTGTTTTAGGTATTTTAATTAACTGTGCCCCATTGTTGAATATCTAAATCATTTCTAATTTTTCCCCAGTATAAATAATGCCATGATGAGTGACTCTATGCGTAAAACTTATTCTTTATTTCCTGTTAGGGATGAGAGGGTGTGAACCATCCAAAGCTTGTCCGTACAGAGTGCCAGATTATCTTCCCAAGGGTTGCACCGATTTACGGCCACACTGTCAGCAAACCCAGCTCTGCTCCTTCCGTTTCACTAAGTTGAGTCACTTGAGACCCTGTGGCTGTTTTATTCTCAATCTTTTTGGTACCCAAAGCCGTCAAATGTTTACAAAAGTAACAAAACAGGATAAAATTCTGAACACTCTTTCCAGTCTTATTTTTTATCATAAACATTCAGAGTATGAGTCACAGTTCCTTTATTGATGCTGATGACTCTGCCCAGTTGCTCTCCTTTCCCTTGACGTGCGGGCAGCTGGACAAGTGGGAAGATGGCGGGTCCACGGCCTCACCAGCCTGTCCTCCCCTCCTGAGACGCGTGCCCGCGCTGGGGAAGAGGAGCAGTGAGCTGCAACAGAAGCTCTTCATTGAGCCAAAACGAAGAGCGGCTTATTCCCCTCAAGCCCCTGACCACGTGCTGTGGTTTGGTTTGTAGGGGGATTTCAGACCCTCTGACCTGAGCATTTCTTGTCAAGAAGGTGACACATTATCTCTGACTTCTTAGCACTTGTATTGGTGTGAATGTCATTTAAACTGGGAAAGCTTTTGTTTTGTCTTTAATCCGGTGCAAGTTTCTCATAAGACTATTTACTGAAATATATTGATTTTATTTATTTATTTATTTTTTTAAGATTGGCACCTGAGCTAACAACTGTTGCCAATCTTCTTTTTTTTTTTTTTCTGCTTTTTCTCCCCCAATCCCTTCAGTACATAGTTGCATATTTTAGTTGTGGGTCCTTCTAGTTGTGGCCCGATGAACGGTGCCATCCCCCCACCCCTTTCCTCCGTTCCCCTCCAGCTGGGGTCCATGTGAAGAGACAGTGCCACTCCCGTGGGCTGACAGATGCCAGAGCCCTGCTGTGCCTGACAGTGCCTCACATTCAGTCCTGGGGGTTCTTGTTAAATTGAGAAGATGATTGCCATGTACATTTTTTCCTCTTTTATTTCACAGGGTATGTGGGCTTCCAACAAAACCTGTTCGTTTATTTATAATTCTGCCTTCCAGGATTCCTGATATCCTCAGTTCTGCACTTCCCCTCCAGACCTGGAGAGGGCCTCGTTGTGGTGTCCCCAACACCTAGGAGAGCACATGCCCTGGTCTGTCTGTCCTTTCCCATGTCCTGCTGTTTGGCTCACTGAATTGTTTCGGTTGCCAGGTACCACGCGGAGAATAGAAATGTCACCTTGGGGGAGTATAAGTTTGGACCGCTCTTCATGAGGTTATGCTACGAGCTGGATCTTGAGGAGTCTGCAGTGGAGCTCGTCCAAGACCAGGTTGCTGTCCTGATTGCTCTCCGTGCTGCTGAGGGTGGGCGTTTGGGGATGTCAGGACAGGCAGCTCCCTCCACATGTTGTCAGAGACCGTGAGTGAATGAGCTCTCTTCGCGTTTGTAAGGCATCCTTGGAGAAGCGCCTCTGGAGGAGTAGGTTTCTGTACAGGGCGTGGGGCGGTTGTGGAGGACGGGGAGGCATGGTTTCTCTGGGACTGACAGCCTCTCTTTGGAGGAGCTTTCGTGGGGTGGTTAGGACAGGCTGCTGTTCTGTCTTTAACATCCCTCACCTGCGTTTCTCTCCTGTTTTTGTATTTTTACTTCTGGTTGAAGGCTACATTGTAAATTGCTTTTCCATTTTCACAACACTTTGACTGGGGCCGGCCCCATGGCTGAATGGTTAAGTTCGAGCATTCTACTTCAGTGGCCTGGGGTTCGTCGGTTCAGATCCTGGGTGTGGACCTACACACAGCTCATCAAGCCATGCTGTGGTGGCATCCCACATAGAAGAACTAGAGTGACTGCAACTAGGATAAACAACTATGTGCTGGGGCTTTGGGGAGAAAAAAAAAAAGAGGAAGATTGGCAACAGATGTTAGCTCAGGGCCAATCTTCCTCACCAAAAAAAAATAACAAACAAAAAAACCCCAAAAACTTTCACATATTCTGATTTTATTTTCCTGAAGACAGAAACAACAGTGATTATTTTTGTAGTTATCTGTTGAATATTCACTGTGTCCTCAGCATTGCTCCAGCACCATACAAGCTCCATTTCATTTGTTTCCCACAATAGCCCTGGGGAGGTGGACACTATCATCATTTCCATTTTACAGAGAGGAAACCGGGACGCAGAGACATTGTAAATTCATCGGTGGGCAGAAACAGCTGTTAGATTTGCGGCCTGGGCTGGCCACCAGGGACAGTCTGCTAGTTTTAGGAACCTCCATAACTAAGTTGTCCTTCCGCCTCTTACTGTTTCCATATGAAGTGCGCCGTCCGTGGTGGAGTGGTTAACCCCCGGCTGGCCCCTCTTTTAAGGACACTTATGCATTAGAAGGATGCCGTAATTTAGAAGGCAGAGGAAGATGGTTTCCGAACAGTACGGGTTAGTTTGAGACTATTTTTCTAAAAGAAGAAATGTACACGCATATTCACATTTTAGTCTGCTCTATGTGTGTTAAAGACCTGGAAGGACAGGCACTAAGCTACTGTTTTTCTTTAGTGGGCAGAATTATAGGAAATTCTCACTTTTTACTTTACACATTTTTCTATTGTTGGTTTTATATTAAGCATTTGCTAACGTTGTGATTAAAAGAAAATGAAAGTTTTACTATAATAAGTCATAGCTGTGAGTATAATGATAAAAAACAAACAAATGAAAAGAAAGGAAAAGAACGTAAAGTTCTGATGTTTTTTTGACCTACCTGTGTATGAATCATTCGTGCATGAGCAGGTTCCTGGGGAGCAGGATAAACTGAATTGGAGTCACGTGACCTGGAGCCTGGTCCTGCTTCCACCCTCACACGTTGGGGCCCCAGAGCCTGTAGTCCTGCCAGGATGGGAGCCTGGGGCCACGCAGATCTGTACCGTGGCTGGTTCAGATTTTACATGTGCTGCGCACGTGAAATACATGATGGGTTTTGAATACTTGGAAGAGAAAAAAGAATGTAAAGCACCTTAGTAATTTTGTATTGATTACATGATGAAATTATATTTTGGATTTAGTAGATTAAATAACATATTATTAAAACTGATTTCATGAATTTCTTTTGCTTTTTTTTTTTTTTTTTTCCTTTTTCTCCCCAAAGCCCCCCAGTACATAGTTGTAAATTCTTCGTTGTGGGTCCTTCTAGTTGTGGCATGTGGGACGCTGCCTCAGCGTGGTTTGATGAGCAGTGCCATGTCCGCACCCAGGATTCGAACCAATGAAACACTGGGCCGCCTGCAGCGGAGCGGGCAAACTTAACCACTCGGCCACGGGGCCAGCCCCTCTTCTACTTTTTTTAATGAGGCTGCTTGAAAAGAATCACATACGTAGCTTGCACTTCTGGCTTGCAGTATCTTCCTATGCACAGGGCTGGGCTGGTGGTTTCCCATCACACGTAGACCATAACTCAGACCCCAAGCGTGCCCCAGGGGGCCTTGGTGTTCTCTCATGTCCTGCCCTTCTCCCCGCTCGCTGCCCTCTGGACCTGCTTATTCTTCCTGGACATGCCAAGCCCCCAGACCAGTCTGTACCCTCATCATCGAGGCTTTCTCCTTTACTGCACTGAGGGCCAGTCTTCTCAGAGAGCCTTCCCTGACCCCCTTCCAGCATCTTCTCTGTCCCTTTATCCTGTTTCATTGTTCTTCATAGCCCTTATTGGTACTTGCAGTTGTATTTTTTCACTTGTTCGTTGTCTCCGCTGGCAGAGCTGGCGCTCCACTAGCTTGTAAGCCCCCAGAGCTCCAGGCGGGTGTGCGTCGTCTTCCTCATTCCTGTTCTCAGCCAGAGAGCAGGGCCCGCATAGAGGGCTCTTAGGAAAGAGCACGCTGGAGCAAGGCGGACAAGGTGTTTGGGCAGCGCATGTCACGTTTTCATGGCGTTAGGAATGCTGAGAAAAGTGTTGAGAGCTACTGTTTTAGTGAATTATTTCGGAAAGTGAATAATCAGCTTTGTCTTATTCGTTTGTCAAAAGAGGATCTTAGTTGTGTGAGGCTGTCCTGCCTTCGTCCTCAAGCGTACTTAGAGCTGCTGTTTCATGTTAACGTGCTGCCACCCCGGTTCCAGAACCACTGCCGGCAGGGGTAATGGGCCTGTTTCTTCTCTCCTAAGCATGAAGCAGCCACATTTCATGAAGACGCCCTTTGCTGTGTTTCTGCAACCCAGTGACCTCTTGCCTCTTGTTCAGTGTGCCCATTGCTGGAGGCGCGACAGCTGGGAGAGGGGGCAGCATTTGGACTTGTTTTGAAAAATAAATCTTTGGTATATCAGAGATTTATTAGAGAATTCAGGAGGCCACATGAATAAAGTATTCACAAAAATAAGTGCTGGACAGATAAGATGCAGTATAATGATAAATACCCCCTTAATAGTTTTAACTTTTAACCCACTGTATTGTTTTCCTTCATTAGCATTTACGAGGTTTCTTCTCAGACTGCACGTCATTCAACCTTTTGATGGATATGTTATTTATCAAAGGCAAATATAAAAGTAAGTATTGCAGTTTATGTATGCTGAAAGATTCTGCTGTCTTTGTTGGTGTAGCAATTAGGAAAAACAATGGACCAAGCAAATAGGATCCTTATATTCCTGAGGAGCAGCCAAATTATGGAGACTTCATTCTTTCAGTGTGAAAATACTGTCGCATCGCATGTCATGCCTTAAAGTAAACACCCCAGATGGTACTTATGCTGAAAATAGAATGTTTTAAAATATTCGTTCTTCCTGTATGACCTGATAATTTATTTTGAAATTTAGTTAATTGCTAAATGACTTTGACAGATAGCTTTTATTGTGCTGAAATGCAGTTTTCAGTAGATGGTGCTGAATGGATTAGAACTCTGGGGGTCCATGGTGGAGGACCCTGAACTCACTTGAACACACTTAACACCGCTGCCCCGCGCCTCACTTTGGCAGGTGCACTGGAAGTGTTGATTGAGATGAAAAACCAGGACGTGAAGTTCAGCAGAGACACCTACGTCCTTGCTTTTGCCGTTTGCTACAAACTGGTAAGACTTCTTCCCTTAACTTTCAGAGCGTTGTGGATAAGGTTTGAGAGAGGATTTATTTTTTCTCTCCAGATAAAGTTGAGTTCCTATGAAGTGTGTTTTCCATCTGGTGCAGATATTTCCAGTTTAAATGTGTTCGTTTTTAGAAGACTCAAGTTAGCCATGTGAGACAGTTCTACCGTGGGAAAACCAGTTTTGTCATCTTCCAGCCGTCTCTGGCAGTTGCGTAGACAGTGAGAATGAGAAACAGTGGGCTGGGTTGAGCTCTGCCTTAGAGTCGTCTTGCCACCGGGCTCGTGCTGGGCTCCGCTTGACCAGCCTGCTTGGCGGCCCTCTCCCTTGGGAGTCCGTTAGTGGACTGCAGGCTGCTTCATCATCCTCTGTGAATTTCTCTGCTTGCTAAGTGGGAAGCGACGTCCCTCCTCCAGTGTCTCCTGACAGTGCTCCATTCGTGTCACCCGCAAGCACTCCCAACACTGCCTGGTGCTGCGCTAAGAGAGGCACGTGCCATCCTCGCCTCGAGAGGGCAGGTCCTCGTAGGCCAGCGCCCGACAGAGCCTGGCACACAGCTGACCTTTAATAAATGTATGTGACGTTAATGGGAGCTCTTTGAGGACAGCGAGCACAACTTAAAAGTCCCTGTGTCGTTTCTGTACCAAGATACTTTCTTGCACATAGAAACTGTTTCTTCATTATTTGTTGAATGAATGAATGGTAACTGAATATGCAGCGACCAAGGTTCCATGCATTACTGTAGTCATTCACACCATTTAAACTTTAGAAACTTCATAAAACCTTTGTGTGCTGAAAATGAAAGAACGCCAAGCAAGCTAGAAGAACATGGGCCATCCAAAAACTTCCCTAAAAAGTATAGCAATGCCAATTTTCCAAAGCACTAGAGGCAGGTGGCTTACAGTCGAAAGAAAACCAACCCAGAAGTTGAGAAACTCGGAATCTGGTCTCAACTTGACCAGTAGCTGGCTTTGGGGCGGCCATTCACCTCACTGGTGAGGTGAAGGAGTTGAGCAGTAACTGGCTTTGGGGCAGCCACTCACCTCATTGGTGAGGTGAAGGAGTTGAGTGTCACTGGCTTTGGGGTGCCACTCACCTCACTGGTTAGGTGAAGGAGTTGAGTGTAACTGACTTTGGGGCGGGCACTCACCTCACTGGTGAGGTGAAGGAGTTGAGCGCTAACTGGCTTTGGGGCGGGCACTCACCTCACTGGTGAGGTGAAGGAGTTGGATTCAGGAGCAGCAGGCTTTTTCTGTAAAAAGCCAGACAGTAAATATTTTAGGCTGTGGGGCCACATTACAGTCTCTGCCACATATTCTTCTTTGTTTTTGTTTTTATAAACTTTTAAAAGCGCACAAACCATTTTTAGCCACAGGCTGGATTTGGCCTGCAGTCAGAGTTTGCTGAACGCTGCCTTGTTAGATGAGCCTTTCCAGTCGTACCGTTTTATGATTCTGAGAAACAGGCGGCCAGCGAAACGCACAGCGCTCCAGCCTCAGTCGCTCGGCATTGTGATCCATGCGGATTTCCTGACCTTGCTGGAGATGCCTCCCTGAGTGTGCACTGGAGAGACTGAATTCTCTTACTTAGGAAGGGCTTTTTCTCCCCTGTGTCATGTCCAAGAAGAACTTGTTCTCAGTGGAGACTGGAGTTGGAAATTGAACTGGTTGGCTCTTACACATTCCAAGCCAATTCTGGGAACTGTCCTCGCTCATCAAATTCAGCTTTTACAGCTTTTACTTTAGGATTTGAGTGGTGACTCACGTCATGAGAGTGATGCACAGATGCAGAGCTGATGCTGCCCTCGTGACCTAGGGCCCCTACCCCACGTACAGAGGAAGAGGGTTCAGCTTTACCATTGCTGTCTGCTGCTTTGTGTGTCACTCACCTTCCTGGATTTTTTTTAAGGTTTCTGTTTTCACGGAATCCTTTCAGGATTTGCGTTCCAATAAGTGTTCACGTCTTCAGATATGTGACTTCCATAGATATTTAGATTGGCGATGCCCTCAGGAAGAGTTCTGTGGTGCTGCCGAGCTTTCCTCTACCATTTCATGGAGTCGCAGGCTGACTGCACTTTGATGTTACGGTCCCTGTGTCTAGAAACCAGCCTGCCCGGACACAAAGACACCTGTGTGTTTGCTCGTAGATCTGCCCCAAGTCAGAAAGTTGGCAAAGAACTTTAAAAATAAAGTTAAATTTAGATTCGAGCTGCTAATGAGTAGATAACTTGGTCTGTTTGCAAATAGTCTCGATAGGGGGCTTAATCTTAGAAGTGGCTTGAGGTAGGGTCTGGGAAATTCTTCCAAAAGGAAATCTGACATACTGAGCACTGTTTGTCATTTTATTAAACTTAAACATTCGTGTCATGTATTTACTGAGCCATCCTATCTCCTCCCAGAATAGCCCTGAGTCCTTCAGAATCTGCACCACGTTGAGGGAAGAAGCGCTCCTCAAGGGAGATGTCCTGTCCAGGAGAGCATCCTGTTTCGCCGTGGCGCTGGCTCTGAGTCAGGTAAGGCTTGGAGGCGGTCCGTGAACAGGGCGTGGCAGGGCTTTACTGCTTTCGTCTGTTCTGGCTTTATTTTACTTCTTTTCCTTCTGACTGTGTCATAAAGAAAAGTCCCACAAGGAGACCAGTGCCTCTGGTGCCATACAACCTGCACCCGTCCCTGAGCCTCTAGAGAGTGTGTGCAGTTACAGGGGAGGACCCGGCGTGCGTGCTGTGTAGAAGGGGCTGGCCAGGATCCAGTGGAGGATCAGTGAGGGCAGCTGCGCCCTGGGAGACATTCTCCAGTAATTCAAGTGGAAATTTCATGATGGGTTTACTATGCAGCATCTCAGAGAGCACTTTAGTTGACTAAGCTGACTTTGCCTCAGCTGAGTGACGACTCCTGGGTCAGCCCATTGTAGAAGTGGGGTCCGCCACGTCCGTCATCAGCCCGTTGTAGAAGTGGGGTCCGCCACATCCGTCATCAGCCCGTTGTAGAAGTGGGGTCCGCCACGTCCGTCATCTGCCCATTTAGAAGTGGGGTCCACCATGTCCGTCATCAGCCCGTTGTAGAAGTGGGGTCCACCACGTCCGTCATCTGCCCATTTAGAAGTGGGGTCCACCACGTCCGTCATTAGCCCGTTGTAGAAGTGGGGTCCACCACGTCCGTCATCAGCCCGTTGTAGAAGTGGGGTCTGCCACGTCCGTCATCAGCCCATTGTAGAAGTGGGGTCTGCCACGTCCGTCATCTGCCCATTTAGAAGTGGGGTCCGCCACATCCGTCATCAGCCCGTTGTAGAAGTGGGGTCCACCACGTCCGTCATCTGCCCATTTAGAAGTGGGGTCCACCACGTCCGTCATTAGCCCGTTGTAGAAGTGGGGTCCACCACGTCCGTCATCAGCCCGTTGTAGAAGTGGGGTCTGCCACGTCCGTCATCAGCCCATTGTAGAAGTGGGGTCTGCCACGTCCGTCATCTGCCCATTTAGAAGTGGGGTCCGCCACATCCGTCATCAGCCCGTTGTAGAAGTGGGGTCCACCACGTCCGTCATCTGCCCATTTAGAAGTGGGGTCCACCATGTCCGTCATCAGCCCGTTGTAGAAGTGGGGTCCACCACGTCCGTCATCTGCCCATTTAGAAGTGGGGTCCACCACGTCCGTCATCAGCCCGTTGTAGAAGTGGGGTCCGCCACGTCCGTCATCAGCCCGTTGTAGAAGTGGGGTCTGCCACGTCCGTCATCAGCCCATTGTAGAAGTGGGGTCCGCCACGTCCGTCATCTGCCCATTTAGAAGTGGGGTCCACCACGTCCATCATCAGCCTGTTGTAGAAGTGGGGTCTGCCACATCCGTCATCAGCCCGTCATAGAAGTGGGGTCCACCACGTCCATCATCAGCCCGTTGTAGAAGTGGGGTCCACCACGTCCGTCATCAGCCCGTTGTAGAAGTGGGGTCCGCCACGTCCGTCATCAGCCCGTTGTAGAAGTGGGGTCTGCCACGTCCGTCATCAGCCCATTGTAGAAGTGGGGTCCACCACGTCCGTCATCTGCCCATTTAGAAGTGGGGTCCACCACGTCCATCATCAGCCTGTTGTAGAAGTGGGGTCTGCCACATCCGTCATCAGCCCGTCATAGAAGTGGGGTCCACCACGTCCATCATCAGCCCGTTGTAGAAGTGGGGTCCACCACGTCCGTCATCAGCCCGTTGTAGAAGTGGGGTCCACCACGTCCGTCATCAGCCCGTCGTAGAAGTGGGGTCCACCACGTCCATCATCAGCCCGTTGTAGAAGTGGGGTCCACCACGTCCGTCATCAGCCCGTTGTAGAAGTGGGGTCCGCCACGTCCGTCATCAGCCCGTTGTAGAAGTGGGGTCCACCACATCCGTCATCAGCCCGTTGTAGAAGTGGGGTCCACCACGTCTGTCATCAGCCCGTTTAGAAGTGGGGTCTGCCACATCCGTCATCAGCCCATTGTAGAAGTGGGGTCTGCCACGTCCGTCATCAGCCCATTGTAGAAGTGGGGTCTGCCACGTCCGTCATCTGCCCATTTAGAAGTGGGGTCTGCCACATCCGTCATCAGCCCGTTGTAGAAGTGGGGTCTGCCACGTCCGTCATCAGCCCATTTAGAAGTGGGGTCCGCCACGTCCGTCATCAGCCCGTTGTAGAAGTGGGGTCCGCCACGTCCGTCATCAGCCCGTTGTAGAAGTGGGGTCCGCCACGTCCGTCATCAGCCCGTTGTAGAAGTGGGGTCCGCCACGTCCGTCATCAGCCCGTTGTAGAAGTGGGGTCCGCCACGTCCGTCATCAGCCCGTTGTAGAAGTGGGGTCCGCCACGTCCGTCATCAGCCCGTTGTAGAAGTGGGGTCCGCCACGTCCGTCATCAGCCCGTTGTAGAAGTGGGGTCCGCCACGTCCGTCATCAGCCCGTTGTAGAAGTGGGGTCCGCCACGTCCGTCATCAGCCCGTTGTAGAAGTGGGGTCCGCCACGTCCGTCATCAGCCCGTTGTAGAAGTGGGGTCTACCACGGCCGTCATCTGCCATTTAGAAGTGGTGTCTGCCACGTCCGTCATCGTTAGACCAAATCCTTTTGTTTGGAAGTGGCTCAAGCTCTCTTTTAGCCTCCCCTTCTCACTGGATAGATGGAGCCAGCTGTCCACACCTCCGGGAAGGACAGTAGAGCTGGAGCCTGGACACCCCCTTGAAGAGCCCCTCCTAAGCTGTCTGATTCATAGAAAATATGAAATACTTTACGTGTTTAATATTCAGTAAAAGGAGATTTTGTGGCAGCAAAGATAATAACCAGGCCAGGTTGTTGACCCGGCTGGTAAAATGTGGCTGGAGAATTCTTGTTTATCATTCATTAGAAATGCAAATATCGGGTGATCCATTTCCATAGACTGCTGGGGAAGTCACTGGAGGACAGAGACTGAAGGGGACACTGCTCTGTCCTCCTGGTCTGCCAGAGCCGAGAGGATGAAGGACAGTCTGTTCTTAGGGACGCGTTTCTGCTTCTCGCTGTAGCTCCCGTGGTTTTTCCTTCCTGCTGTGTGGTGTATTTCACGTGTACATTTGGTGCGTGGATGTGTTGTAACTTAAACCGCCATGACAAACCTCCCTGGGGCGTTGTCAGTGCCTGTCTTCTCTCGTTGGCGCCTTTGCCCTGGATGCAGCCTTGTCTGGTTGTAATGCCTCCTCCTGTCTTGGTTGGTTCCCTGTTGGTGGGATTTACGTTTCCAGCATACGCCACTCCTGTCTCTTCTTTGTCGTCATCCTGGATCGTGCAGCTGTCGGCGTAGCCCTGCATGTGCGCAGGTTTGGACTGTGCTGGATGTGCTGCTGGTCCTTCTGTGAGTGTCACCCACCTGTGGGGACGGGACATATGTTTAATCTGAGGTTTCACTTTTGCTTTCTGGTATTGTAACTTTTAAAACAGCTATGCCATGTTTTGGTTTGTATTTTTGCTCTAGTGGCTACTTTAAAACCATAATTTTATTTAATTTTCTTAGTCCTCTAATTCCTTTGATAGTACCTATTAATTCCCTACTGTAAGTAGTGGTGAAATTAGTGTATTTCCTCTTTGGCACTATTTTCCTCCTTTTCTTCCACCCAGTTTTGGTTGATAGGTTATCTTTCGTGGTATTCACTTTTCTCTTAAATATGCTTCATATGTCAGCTGTAAGTGACGTTTCTGGCCAAGGTGAGTGAGATGAGGAAGTGGGCCTCCTGTCTCCGCCTGTCCCCCTCTCCCCTCTCTCACGGCCCTCGTTAGTACCGTCACCCGTCCCCGTCCAGGTGTGCGACAGTCACGCTCTGTTCTGCAGCCACAGTCCCCACCACGTTACTGCCGGTTGTTTTGCTCTTATTTTTCCGGTCATCTCTTTGTTGACCAAAGGGTGTCTCTAGTAAATTCTTCAAGGGAGCAGTATTCTCTGAGTTCTTGGTATTTGAAATTATTTGCCTGTTGTTTTGTTACTGGAACTGCAGTTTGGCCAAACATAAAATTTTGAGGTGACATTAGCTTTTCTGAGGTTTTAGCCATTGCTCTCTGTCTTCCAGCATGAATTTTGCCGTGGAGAAATCTGAGGTCTGCCTGATTTTTTTTTTTCTGATTCTGAATGACTTGATCCTGTTTGTTTTTCTCACTTCTGTTGTCTGTGTCCATACAAACAACCTTCCACTGAAGTTTCTTCATGCGCCAGTGATTTTCTTACTTTGTTGTGCTGTGTTCCTTTTCTGTCTCTCGTTTTTCCTCATAGCATCTTTTTTTTTTTCAGTTTTCTTTTTTTTTTTTCCTTTTTCTCCCCAAAGCCCCCCAGTGCATAGTTGTATATTCTTTGTTGTGGGTCCTTCTAGTTGTGGGTCATAGCATCTTTATGTGGATCATGTGCTGGTTCTTTTTTGATTATTCATCATTGAAAAACAAGTTTCTTTTAGACCAGCCACTTGCAGAAGATCCGTGTCAGAGAGAGACCAGGGCTGTGGTGCCGTGTTCTAGGCCAGCAGGAACTTTCTCTGTGTAATGCAGAGTTGTCTACAAATATGTGTGGGCTTGGCCGTTCCCTGGTCCGTGGATGGGTGTGGGTGTGGTTCTCAGCGAGAAGTCTTCTCTGCCGCTGCTGCATGGTGACATAGTGCTTCCTGCAAACGTGGCTGGTCCGTGCGAATCCTCTTTTGGCCTCACTGCTGCCACCAAGGTCCAGAGGCTGCTTGTTACTTGACCTGAACTCTGTTTCCACCACTGTAGGCAGGATGTGGGTTTTGAGACCCCTCACCTGTGAGACCTGCTCTGTGGGCTCTTTCTGAGGTAGGCAACCATGTTTTCCCTCTCTGCTTACTCCAGAACCTACCCACGCGCCATCTCCAGTGTTTTGGTAATGCTTCCACCTCTTCTGTGGTTTCTGGTTTCTGCTATGTTCCAATTATGTCAAAGAAGGGGTTTATGTTTCTGTTTCTCAGTCTTGTTGTTTTTTTAAAGCTCATTCCAGTGGGAGAAGAGGAAATGCCAACTTTATGCCTCCATCTTAAAAACCGGAACTTGGGCAGGTTGTCGAAACATTCAGTAATGTGCTGCTGTGGGAACCATGTTGTAGAATGTTCCTTTTTGATCACCAGATAACTTTTTTTCTCTGTGGACTTCAAAGCCCTGGGCCCCATGAACAAGAGTAACCTGACGTCTTGAAATGATATTTATGAGAGCAGAGTAATGTTCATGACCTGGGTTTGATTTGTTTCTCTTTCTTCTAGAACCAAGTGGCAAAAGCCGTATCCATCTTTTCTCAAATCATGAAGCCAGAAAGCATAATCTGCACTAATTTGAATGTAAGTGACTTCTTCGTGGTTTAAAGTAGGGCTTGAAATGCAATGGGTGAGGTCTGGATTTTTTTTTTGGTCTGTATACAATGACTTCATCTCCCAAAGTTTTCGTCCAATTTATTCACTTATTGAGCTCCGTGTGGAAGTCCCAGTATAGCCCCTGTGAGAAGAGTCAACACTACTGTGCTTCCAGGAGTTTATAAATAGGTGGGAACGTAGATATGCCCGGATATCAGACGTGGCTACGTGCTGCAGGTATAGTGCATGACTACAGAAGGTGTAGAGGCAGAGAGAGGGGAGGTGGGCTCTCAGTCTCTGACTGAGACCTGAGAAAAACCAGCGTGCTAATTGCATCCTGTCCGTGGTACCTAACTCGTGGAGTCAGTCTGCCTGTGCTGCATAACATAGTGCCTGCTGTGGGAGGCACTCAGTAGGTGTCAGCCATTTTTATCCTGATGTTGCCAGCCTGCGTGGCCGTCTGCCCCTGTGAGCACTGAGTCATCTGTGCCTTCCCAGAGCAATGCAAAAGGCTGAGACTCTTGTCACTGGGGACATCAGAGCCCCTACTCAGCGAGCCCTGTTGGGCCCTGCTTGTATGCTGAGTACATTTGTATTGTGGGGAGGTGAAAAGAAAGTCCCTGACTTTCAAGAACTTCTAGTCTCCTGAAACACCAAGGGGTCAGGAGGAAGAAAACAGAAGAGCAGAAATGTGTAAACACCAGTGTGACGTGAACTAGGATAAAGGAGCACAGCCCATGGGGTATTCCGGGATGGGGAGTGAAGGGCTGGGCAGCAGGAGCAAACCGCAGAGGCCTGAGGGAGGGGAGAGTCGTTGAGCAGAGCTCCCACGGAGGACAGAGGATGGAGAACGGGCCATGGGCTCAGAGGGATGGAGGTGGAAGGGCATTCTTCGTTGGAAGGTGAGTTCTGCTCAAAAGAGTGCAAACTGTTCATTGTAACCACCTCTTACTCGCTCTGGGTCCTTAGGCAGGTTACGTAACTCTGTGGACCCCATTTTCCTTTTGTCTGAAACAGCAATGGTGATAGTGATGGCGCCACCCTTTCATTGTGAGCATTGAAAGAACAGCACAGAAAGCAGGTAGCACAGAGCCTGGCACGTCATCGGTGTTCATGAATGCTTGCTAATACCAGTAGTATTTGTTTGAAATCAAGTGTGTTAAATAAAAAAGAATAGTTATTTGTAACAAATCCTAGAACCCAATGAACAGGAATTAGGCCCAAAGCCAACTTGCATGGTTTTCAGTTCTGCACGTAGTGGTTACCCTCCAAGGTCACCCCAGACCAGCGCCCAGACGACTTTCAAGAGAAGGACTAGATAAGCCTTTATGGTAAACTTTCAAGAACGTGGTTCTGCAAGAAGTCCAAGATAGGAAGACCTTGTATTTGACCTCATATTTACTTTTCAGACTGCGCTCACATGAGGGAAAGATGAGCCTAGAGAGCCAAAAAGGTGGAAACAGTGATAATAGAGAACCTGAAGGAAAAGAGATGGATCTGGAAGGCATGAGACCAAATACTAGAAAAATAGCCAAAAGGAGATCTTGTAGTTTGCCAAGGGCACGAGCCTGGAGGGGGGATGAGTGTCAGAGCTGTCGGGTGAGAACTCATCTGCATAAACCAATAATGGATCTGATATGAAGTGATGAATGCCTCCAAAAGGGAAGTAAGAGGACCCAGGGATGAGTTTATGGGGCATCAGTGGTGAAGCAGAGGAAGCACCAGAAAAGACAGGGAAGGAACAGCAGCAACGTCGAGAAATCCGAGGGGCAGAAAGCCCTGCCTGTCCGCCTGCTGCAGACAGCTGCTGTCCCCAGACCAGCGCCTAAGCAGAAACGGCAGGTCAGAGCGGGCGGGTCGGCCTGAGAAGCTCACAGGCTAGCGCCGGTCTGGAAGGCCAAGGTGGCAAAGGTCCAGTGTCCAGGAGTTCGGGTCAGTTCAGCCAGCAATACCAGTAAGCCAGCCAGACCAGGAAGCCTGGTCTTCCAGTGGACGCCACGTGCGATTTCTCTTCTCTTGCTTCCTGCTGGACGTGGACGGCTCTGGGGTGTCAAAGCATCTAACTGCTCCGAGAGAGAGTGGGCTGCTGATGCACTCGTTCCTGATTGGGCAGAGTAGAATTGCTAGGGTTCCAAGTGGTTCACAGCATCAAGTAGAGAAGAAATACAGGAGGGTCTCGTGAGAGGAGTTTTATGCGGATCGTTAGTGTCTTTTCCTAGAGTTGGGGTGAGCTTGGGGGGATCAGTAAGGGTTGGTGGTGGGAAATTGAAGAGTGAGATGGGCGGAGTTTTAATTTAATTGAGCTCGGGTACCATGCTAGGTACTTTACGTTTGTTGGCTCATTTTATACAACACTATTAGAACAATATTTCTCCAGATTATACATATGTAAAATGAAGATTTAGAGGGTAATTGAATTACCCAAGTTCTCACAGTGAATCCAGTGCAGAGTCAGAGTTTTAACACAGACAAATCTGTTTGACCACAAAGCCTAGGGTTTCCCCACCACCCCAGACCTACAGAGATAAGGGCTGTGTCTCTTTCATCCAGGATCGGGACTAGCTGCTCCAGGACGGTGAGAAGAACGTAGGACTGGATGTCGAAAAGCGCCTTTGCGTCGGTGCACGCACTCCACGTCCTTGCGTTTAGATTCCTTGTCGATTTCAGTCCTTGCCTCTCTCTCACAGCTGTTGTGAGAATCGAGTAATGATTTTTCTTTTCAAATGAGAAAGTGCTTTGGTGGCCATCAGCCGTGAGCCTGTCGAGAGGGAAGTGTCCACTCCAGTCAGAGAGGAGATGCAGGGGTGGAGGGAGGCGTCCACGGGCCGGGTGCGGGCTCCTCTCCTCTGAGGGCTGGGAAGGCGGTGGAGAGGGGTGTTTCGGGTGAGCAGTGGGGAGGGAACCTTGAAATGATCTTGAACATGAGTCATCCCTTCCATGGACTGGGTCACAGAATTATCCATTGTCCAGAAACTTGAAGATGGTTTTATCGTTTAAAAATTCTGCCTCAGGAAATTCTTCCAAATGTCCAATCTAAATTTCTCATATTGCAATATAGGCCTATTTCATCTTCCTCAGGGATATGGAAAAAGAGATGCTTGCCATTCTCAGGTTTAATAATCTTTCAGGTTCTGGGTCTCTGTTATTAGCAGGTTTTTGAAAAATAATTTAATGGGCCCCAGCTTCTCTAAGGCTGAGTCATCCACTTGAATCCTTAGGGCAGTTTGTTAACTGTGCAGAGATGGAACCCTGGCAAATAGGCTGAGTAGAGACTCTGTTCAGTCAGTGCTAGCAGAAATAAATGAAGTTATTTTTCTATCTACTTTAAAAATTAATGCCTTAGACTAAAATCTTTTCCTGCTGCCAGTTGGAATTTGAACTTAACTCATCTTTCCCCCTCAACTTAGTTTTCTTTTCATCAGAATTGCTCCTGATGCCAATATGACCCAGAGGGCCAGGTTTCCCGTCTTTTGAGCTTGTACTTGCTACACACAGCATTGACTTAGCAGATGATCTTATCGAGGCCAGTGCGTGTTGACTCTGCTCTGTCTGAATTTGAGTGCATCAATCTCAAAAGAACTGTTGCCCTCTTAAGCAATGCTGCTCAATATCAAAGGATTAATTTCCACTTTCAAGTATGTCTCAAAGTAGTAGAGACCAATATGGGGTAACTTCCCATGGATTCTATTTGAATTCTCATCATTTCTCTAGAAATCTGGCATGTCTCCAAATGGAGACTCATTTTGAAATTGAATCTGTTTGCAGGGAAATTGACAAGTAGTTTTGCTGCTTTTACCATTTGTTTTTTAATACAGATGATGTTTTAATGCCCCTTTCTCCTACTCACTAAGGTCACCCTAAAGCTCTAGCTCATGCTGGGAAGTCTCCTAGGCTGCACAGGTGGGAAGGAGACAGAGGAGACAGGAGTCATTTCTCATAAATCTCTTTGTGGCAGCATCTCACTTATCTGTGTAAGTTAAGAATTGCATTTGGTTGGGAGCAATGTAGACTCCAAAAACAAACAAGAGTCTATACAAATTAGAGGCTTTCTTTTTCTTCTACGTAGAAAACCAGAGATGGTCAGTCTAGGTCTGGTGTGACATTCCATGACAACATCACGGACCTGACTTCTTTCTGTATTTCCACACCACCGTCCCAAGGATGTGACTTCCATCCATCACATCTCTATTCCAGCAAGAAGTAGCAAGAATGGAGGACAAAAAAGTTGGTTGCCTTTAAGGATGCTTTCCCAGTTGTCTCAGCCAGCAATTTGTACTTGTTATTGACCAGAACTTGACCCTGTGACCACCCCTAGTTACTAAGAAACCTGAGAAATAGAGTCTTTGAGTTCCATACATGACAGCATCAGGTAAAGTTGGGATTCCGTCATGAAAACAGGAGGGTAAAATGGATACGACTTAGTAAGCCAGCAGTCTCTTCCACAGTGTGACGTTCTGCTTCAGGTATAGCAAACTTCAAAAGAAAAGAAAAAAGAAATGCAAATTTCTCTGTGTTCAGGGCTTCTGTTCCGTTTTTTGGTCAAAGGTACCCAGTGACTTGGCAGCATTTCCTGAGGTCTCAGAAAATCTGAGGGGCAGGAAGTAGGGGTTCTTTGATTAGTTTTTCTTGCCCCAATTCCCCCCGCTCCTTGCTAATTCAGTTTTCCTAGCCTTTTGCTTGAAATCTGCAAGGTTAAAACAAAGTGCTGTACCCTGACTTAACTTTTCTTGACTGCACTGAGACGGGGGTTTGAGACAAGCTCCTGGCTTTAATGTTCTCTCTGCCTCTCATCAGCAACTGCCCTTGTCTCTATTGCCTTCATCAGTATATTTCAAGACTTGAAACTTACTCTCAAAATCCCTGCTGAATTAGGGATAGTTGCTGGAGGCAGGGAGAGAAATTGGGAAAACTTATCAAGAAAAGTTGAAGTCTTCCAGGAGCACATCATTAATCATTTCCAGTGTGGAGCTCCACGAGGTCTATCCTTGTAATTGCCAGGGGACGTGTGCCCCTCTTCTCATTCGTTATTGTTGAGGGTCGGCTAGATAACAGGCACTGGCTATGTGGCACTCAATGAGGTAGGCTTGTCCTTGCTTTCAATAGGACGGATCACTGCCAGCCAGATCGGGATAGGTTTTTATTAGCAAGAGTGTTAAGAACTATTAAGAATGGGAGATTTTGCCCTACGTCCAAGCTAACGAGTCAGCCTACCACAGCTTCACGGATGCTGGTAGCGTGCACAGGACACCAGCAGGTGAAGACAGGTTATCACTCACAGCAGTAGTAAGAGCCAGAGTATTAGCCTCTTAGCATCAGTTTCTTGAGCCCACTTCCTGCAGGGTGACATGAAGAAGGGTGTATGCCTCTTTCACACACAGGGGGTTATATGTTAAGGAATAACTTGGCACCCAAATCTCTTATAACGGGCAGTAAGCGTGCCTGCCCTTTGCTATGGGTGAAACACTGTCTGCCTTCCCAGGCTGGTGGTTGTACAAACGTCCTTGAAAAGGTAGTCTGACATAAGGGCAGTAGGCACTCCAATTGGATGGGAGAGTCCTACGGAGGGTGCCAGTGCTTCTGTCTGAGCGGGGAGACCCGTGGAGGGTGTCAGTGCTTCTGTCTGAGTGGGGAGTCCCATGGAGGGTGTCAGTGCTTCTGTCTGAGCGGGGAGACCCGTGGAGGGTGTCAGTGCTTCTGTCTGAGCGGGGAGACCCGTGGAGGGTGTCAGTGCTTCTGTCTGAGTGGGGAGTCCCATGGAGGGCGTCAGTGCTTCTGTCTGAGCGGGGAGACCCGTGGAGGGTGTCAGTGCTTCTGTCTGAGTGGGGAGTCCTGTGGAGGGTGTCAGTGCTTCTGTCTGAGCGGGGAGTCCCATGGAGGGTGTCAGTGCTTCTGTCTGAGTGGGGAGTCCCGTGGAGGGTGTCACTGCTTCTGTCTGAGCAGGGAGACCCGTTGAGGGTGTCAGTGCCTCTGTCTGAGTGGGGAGTGCCGTGGAGGGTGTCAGGGCTTCTTCCTGAGCGGGGCGACCCGTGGAGCGTGGTCTCCAGCACAGCGTGTGCTCATGGCTGCCTGTGCTCTACAGCACTCACCTCAGTCAGGCCTGTTGCTCTAGTCTACTTGAGATCCGTGCATTCTGTTCTTTGGACCAAAGATAACCCCTCACCCTGATCAACTGCACAACAAACATAAAATGTTATGAAATGCGCTGTTGAGAGAACTTAGCTGGTTGATTATAACAAGGGATATCTCTTCCAGAAAGACCACCTTTCTTGAGCATCAAGAGCCTTAACAGTGTTCATACCCTTTGACTTTGCAATTTCACTTCTGGGAATCAAGCCTAAGAAATTTGCAATTAAAAACATGTATGCCCATTTATTGATGTGATAATGTGTGCCGTTTTATCTCATACATTATTTATATGATGGATTGCTACACATTCGTCATTAGAAATGAGGTTTTCTTTTTTCTAAAATTTCTTAACTCTATGGGAAAATGTTCATTGTATAATAATTGACAAAAAATGGGATCAAATTTGAGGGAAGAATTAATATATTGGGGGAAGATAATACATGAAATTACAAACAGTGGCTAACATTAGTTGGTGAATTTTGAGATATTCTGTTTCTTTAAACTTTTCTGTATTTTTCAGGTTGTACTAGTGGACAGTGGTAATGAGGGGGGAATGCCTTCTTTTTTCCTCGTGTTAATTATGTCTGCTTCCTGGAAGGTAGTTAGTGGCATCATTTTGAAGGCCACATACAGTACCCAGTTTTGAAAGTTCCCTGATAGCTATGGTGTAGACAGGAGTACCTCATTAAGACCTTAGCCACCTTCCCCTTTATACCTGCAACAACCTGTGTGCCTGCAATTTCCTAACCAAAAAATATAAAGAAGGTAAACGTGTCATTTGCCCCCAAGCCAGTCTTAGGAGGTCATCTGGTTGTCATCCCCTCTGCATCTAGAAGCCACAGAGGAAGAAACCGAGGACCTCCTGGGTGCTGGTGTTTTATTTAATGTTTAATGTAATTCAAAGTATGAGAGGTAAAGGTATTTTCCACATTTTACAAATAAAGATCTGGTAGAGAGATTAGGTCCCTGGCCAGAGTCACATCGCGGGTAATTGCAGCGCTGGCATTCCAGCGCGGTATGCAGACTCCAAAACCCGGGTTCTCGCCATTTCTGCCCTGAAACAAGTTTCAAAGTTGCAGTATTTTGATTAGCTGCTGGAAATCCAGGTCTGGCTGGTGGACATCCATTCGAAGCGTTTCCTCTACTTGTGCAGGCAGACGAGTTAGGACATACATGAAGGCAGGTGGGTGCCCGTACCTATCGGCACGTCTCACTGTCGAATACCACCTCAGTCCTGTTCTTGCTTCTTTTTATCCAGGTTATGATCCACATCCAGTCAAATGCACCAACAACCCTGATAGAGATACTAAGGGATGCCACAGAGGGAAACTTATCCAGGTTTGTGAAAAGACACGAGTTCTCAGAAGAAGTGGTGAGTATGCGATTTCTGCACAAATCAGCTAAAGATGAAAGGCCATTCTCCGCAGTGTCCACTTAATGTCTTAATTCTGGAGGCTACCTCCTTGAAGGGACTGTCAGATGTGGCAGCCTCTCTCTTGTTCCTGCTGTAGGACTTCTGTGTGGGTGTAAAGATTTTTTTCTTCCAGCAGAATATATCCTCCAAAATTCTAGGGAAACATTTTCCTTTTGCGTTATTTGTTTCCCCACACTGTTTTCATGGGTCCCAGCTCTCTTTTTCTTCTTTTTCCTTTCTCCTCTGGCCCCCAGGACCTTCTCCCCACTCCTCACTCTCGCTTGATGATTTTCCTTCCTTTTCCACAGAGGAAATGGAGGCATCTGAACATGGACAGCCTCCTTGCTCCTCGCCCTGTCCGCTCAGCCTTCCCTGCCGAAGCCACGGGACTGCACACACCCCTCTCTGGAGCCAGCTCCCAACTTGTGCCCCTGAGTGTGTCCCCTCTGACCTGCTCCAGGGTGCCAGCTCAGAATTTGTCTCCCCTCTCTTGAGCATCTTGAATACCCACTTCCCTGTGGATCATTCCATCAGCAAACAATAGGCTGCAGTATCTCTCATCTTAAAAAGAACCTCCCTACTTAAACACACAGAGGGACATCCCCCAGCTTAGACAGGGAGACTCCACCTCAGACTCAGTGTGAAAATGTGACACCCCAGTAAGAATACCGTGAGGTTTCTCCTGTAGTTAAGCTTTAGTAGAAAGAGCAAACTAGCAAGAATAGCTGGGGGAACCCTGTGAAAGAGCAGGAAGGGGTGCCAGACCCACCGGATATTAAACCGAGTTAAAGCTTCTGTTATTAGAACTGTGGTCTTAGCTCCTGCGTAGACCGACTAATGGAACCATACAGTGCTTTGCCAAATTATAAAACAAAGTTAAATAAAATGAAGGGAAAGAAGCAATTTCCAAAAATTGAAGGCAAAATGAATCAAAGGAACCCACATGTCGCACTGATGGCTTATAGGCACACACAGAGGAATTATTCTAAGTCGTTTGACATTTAGTAATTTGTACATCTCTAGTGGTATATAACCTAAGGGGAAAAACAACTGTGAGAAAGCGCGAATTTTGGCAGTGCTCGCCGTCAGTCGTGACACCACTGTTGTCATTCTGACTAACGAGGATTTCCTCCTCTCCTCGCCTTTCATAGTCCTGGCCCGGCTGGCGTCAGAGATGGCGGGAGTGGCAGTAGAGGCAGACGGCTGCTTTCTCCCTCAGCCACCCTGTTGCCTTCCTGGCGCCATCCCGTTCCCTCACTTCCACCCAAAGGCTTCTTCTGCTGGTGAAGGGGGCTTGTAGGGAGGCACTGGCTGTGGTTTAGTTTCAGTCTTCCTTCTATTGGGGGTCTCAGTTCTGTGCAGGTTGTGACCCACCCACACCCTTTTGGAGCATATTTAGGGGAACTGGAAATGTGAACAGGTTTTAAAGTGCACACTCGCATGTGTGCACGTCCATTACTAAGCATACACTCACGTGCGTGTGCATGTGGAAATAAGGGCACACACATGCATGTGTGCAGTGATAATCACATAGTTGTGTGCGTGTATGTCCATGCTAAGCGTATACTCGCACGTGTGTGCATCCAGTGCTGAGCGTACACTTGTGTGCAAGTGCATGTGGTAATAAGTGCACATTCTCATGTGTGTGTGCAATGATAAGCACACAGTCGCATGCGTGTGTGTCCAGTGCTAAACATATACTCGCGTGCGTGTGCATGCGGTAATAAGTGCACACTCTCATGCGTGTGTGCAATGATAAGCACACAGTCACGTGTGTGTGTCCAGTGCTAAACATACACTCACGTGCGTGTGCATGCGGTAATAAGTGCACACTCTCATGCGTGTTTGCAATGATAAGCACACAGTCACGTGTGTGTGTCCAGTGCTAAGCGTACACTCATGTGCATGTGCATGCGGTAATAAGTGCACACTCATGCATGTGTGCAACAATAAGCACACAGTCATGTGCATGCAGTGCTAAGCATACACTTGCGTGCATGTACGTGCAGTGATAAGTGCACACTCACATGCGTGCAGTGCTCACACAGCTTCAGTCTCCTCAGTAGCACTGATGTTCATTAGTCGTTCCTTAGACCTGGTCCCACTTGCATGAGTGCAGCATCCACACACACGCCACGTTAAAGATACTGCTTTTGTCTGATTTTCCCGGAAGCCTACAAGACTGATTACCTAGAAAGCTCCCCCTCTAGGCGGTGTGTTCCCTGGGTGTTGTGAGACCACGCAGGACACTGCTCGTTGAGAAATGAACTGATTGATACGACGCCAGGAGCTCTGGAGCTAGTTCTGAATACGTGAGATTGCACGTGCTGCTTGTATTGTAAAACTCTGCATTTTACAAAGGCTCTATTTAGTGTTTATACCAGCAGTCGTTAAAATGTCTTCTGTATAGAGACACGGTGCTGTTACACCCCCAGAGAAGTGTTGGAAAGGATAGTAGATTCTCTGCAATACAGTGACTGAAGCCACTCAAACATTAGCTGTCGCTGCACTGACTTCCTTTCTAAAACTAAATGGACAATGCAGTATAGCGTGTTTTCTGCTGGCATTGCAGAGTGGTCCCGACGACCACCCTTGATGGTTTTGTGGTGCTGTGAGAGCTGAGGCAGTGCGTGCAGTGGAGCAGCTTTGCCCCACTTCCTTTGGAGGCGTGTGCTGCACAGGAAGCCTCTTCCCCTTGGTCTGAGGACTACACCAGCTAATCTTGTTAAGAACATGATGAAGTGCTTACACTTCTTGTCTGAAGGCTCGGGGGGAGCCCTTCTTTGAAAGGAAGGTGTGCAGGTAGCTGATAGGATTATGATGTATTCAGAAGATGACTAAAGGATTTGTTAGGGACCTTGATCATAATAAAATTTTATGGAGCAATGTTGTTAGGTTGTATTGTTAGTAAAGATTAAACTAAGTAAAATGTTGACTTTAGGGGCCAGCCCCGTGGCTGAGTGATTAAGTTCACGTGCTCCGCTTTGGCGGTCCAGGGTTTTGCTGGTTCAGATCCTGGGTGCAGACATGGCAGCGCTCTTCAAGCCACACTGAGGCAGCGTCCCACATGCAACAACTAGAAGGACCTACACTAGAATATACAACTCTGTACTGGGGGGCTTTGGGAAAAAGAAGAAGTAAAAAAAAAGATTGGCAACAGATGTTAGCTCAGATGCCAATCTTTAAATAAATAAATAAAGAATAAATAAAATGTTGATTTTGTTCACATTCTAATTTTGAGCTCACCCATTTCTGTAGAATTAAATAACATTCATACACTAGTGACTCTAATATTTACACCTCTGTCTAACCTGTCTTCCGTGCCTTATCCCTGTATATCCAACAGCGTCTGGCATACCCACTTAGATGGTTCACAGGCATCTCAGTCATGTCCACATCAGAACTCTTGATGGAGAACCCTCTCCAAATCTGGTCCTCCCATCTTCCCCGTCTCAGTTAATGATGTCCCCCATCACCAAGTTACTCAGCCCAACTTAGGACGATGTCTTGGATTCCTCCCTTTCCTTCACCCCTTCGACGGTAAATCCTGTTCAGTTTAACCTCCAGAATATGTTTCACCTGCATTTACTTCTCCCTCTTCTCTATATATCTCCCAGCCTGAACCATCAGTCCTCTCTCCTCTGGGCTGCGATGGGGACTCCAGATTAGTCTCCACGTTCTTGTACCCTCCAGTTCTCTACACAGCTTTTTAAACCTAAATCAGATCACGTCCCTGTTTGGGCCCTCTGATGGCTTTAGAGCAAAGCTCGCCACGTGCTGACGTGATTAGCCCTGCCTCCTCCCTGCTGGTGAAAGTGAACAGTGTGACTCCACTGCTGTGTGACCTGCTTTCCCTGGCCTGTTTCATTGTGAAGTACGAGCCATTTGACCCCCTTTTGTAAGATATTCAGTGATTTTCAGGTGCTAGTGCTGAATGTTGTGTGCGGCTTATGGAGTCCATTGTAGTCGGTCATATCTCTGTGCCCAGGAACCAGTTTTCACACTTCACGTGTACACTGTTCATTTTTACACACTTGTATCTGCTTCTTGGAGGATGGAAAGAACAAGAAAGAAATCTTGCAAGAAAATAGTGATCTGCTCTTCTTGCTTTTCTCCAGCTGGCCAAAGTGAGGGAAAAAGTGAAGGATGTGCCCGTCCTCCTGGCTAGATTTGACGAGATCTATGGGAAACTGCACGTAAATGGCCAGGTCACCACCTACACTTTGGATGCTCTGCTCTGCCACACTCCCCGGGACAGGAAATCCCACACGGTGCTGTTGAACAAGAGGACGGTCAGCCGTCGGACCCTCCAGCCGCTCAGCCAGTCCCTGTGGGCTGAGTAACGCCCGTTCCAACCACCCATGGGTCTGAGGTGGAGGGATCCTGCTTGTGGTGAGTCACTGGCTTCCCGAGAAATCGGGCGTCGTACGCCAGTGGACACTCTGCTCAACCTGCTCTCCTCCTTAAGTTGCCAGCTTCGTTGAGGGCTGGCATGCTGCCCTGGGAGGTGCCTGTGGCCGCTGTGAAGATGTGGATTCCAGCAGGCAAGGAGCTCACCTCAGAAAGGAGGCTTCCCCTGGTGAGCTGCTGGGCGTCCTTGAAGGAACCCAGTCACCATCGCCAGTCCCACTTCCGGTGCCGGATGGAGCCCCGTGAGCGCCCGTGGGAAGGAGTGTCGCTGTGCATGGCCAGCTCCGACTCGCTTTCAGGGGCGTTACTGCGGGTCACACCCATGCTGCGCTCAGGAGCTCTGGCCTGTTCTGCCGCTGGGAACTGGCCCAGCGTTTTCTCACCTCTGCCATCATCGTTTATCTGTGACCCAAAGGAAGGGACCTGAGCCCTCCCTCTTCCATCTCTGAAATAACGGAGGCTGTGTGAGTCAGCATATCGATTCGAAGTTTCCATTCAAGGTTCAGTAGGGTCCAATTTTCTCAAAAATAAGAGGAATAAAAGGGTTCCAGAGAAGATATCTTGGGGTTATGCTTTGTTTCCTCAGCAGCATAAACAGAGCCAGAAGTTAGCTCTCAGGATTGATAACCAAAATTTAAATGATTGCTACATCGGTCATGGGCAAGCCATGTGCTTCTTAAAATACATGCCAATAAAACCACAGAATGCCCTCCAGAGGCCCTGCTTGGTGTGCTACGTGGGTCACAGATATTTGGCCTGCAGTCCATCTCTTTTCTCTTTCCGTGTTTTATCCTTTTGTAGAAGTGAATGTGTTGGGACAGCAGGTCAGAGCTCCTCGCACTGACCACGATTTGACGGTTTGAAGCACAGCCCCTGGGGAGCTGTGCCTATCGCTTCTGACCCCCAAGCCGTGCCAGCCTCTCCTCCTAGGGTGCTGTAGGCTCGCTCATCGGGGCTGCTTCAAAAACTAAGGCAGCTTTCCCTTTGTTGTTCTTCTGAGTCAAGACCTGTTCGTGGAATCGGAGATTTAGAGTGGGAGGGATCTTCCGGGTCTCCTGGTTAAACTCCCTCATCCTTCGGTTGAAGAAGTGACTTGTCCAATTACTAGTAACTAGTCTGAGGTGGAGCTGCGATTAAATCCAGATTCCCAGGCTCGTGCCCTCCCCGCTGACCACATCACGGCTCCTCGGAGAGGCTGTGGGCTCCCTCCACCTACCGGGTGCCAGGCACTCGCCTCAGTTTCCTCATTTGTGGAGTGGGGAGGATAGTGATGCCCCTCACAGGCCTGCTGGGAGGGTGGGATGAGGCAGTGGATGCACAGTAGGTGCTGTAGAAACGGGGGCTAGTTAACCATTGTCACCACGGTCGGTGACATGCAGGTTTGCAGCAAGTAGAAGAACAGTATAAACAGAGTTCTTCCTCCTGCTCAGAAATATCAAAAGAATTTTTTTTGCTTATGCTTTGTGAAGTATTCGCCACTTGTAAAGAAAATTCTCTGCCTTCATAGCATCCTAATTGCATCTTGTGTGTGTCTGGTGTTTTGCAAAAAAAGGGAAAAGCATTTGGAGTTCTCTGCCTTCAAAGTCTGAGGGAATAACAGAGCGTGCTTCCTGTCCCCCGTTTATCTTTTATCTTCTCCAGCATTCCCCAAGAGCATTCAAATGGCTATTGTGCCCTGGGTGAATGTGGCCCTGGTTGTTAGCTGACAACCATTCATTAGCCATAAAAAAAAAAAAAGAATTTTGTGAGCAATAAATAGCAGGCATGACTGTCCTGGCCTGCTGCTCTGGGGGTCCGGCGACTGCGCTGCTCTGCTCTGCTGGCTGCAAAGCCGGGGCTGCCCACCTGTTCCCCAAGTCTTACTGAGGCACCCAAGGACAGTGACAACTCATGTGTAATGTTGACCCCAAAGTAATGGATGGTTCTGACAGCTAAAACAACCCTCAAAGAAAAAGTATGCTCAGTATATATGAGCATTTCATTCTTTAAAATTTGGTAGTTTCTTTGAAAAATGGTGTTTCTTTGCAGTCGATACTTTGCCTAAAGCATCTACTTACTCTTCAGTAATTTGCCTAAAGCATGTACTTATTCTGCTGATGGGAATATTCCATTGGACAGGACATCGTATTCCCCAACTCTGTTATGGCCTGTGTAGATTGTTTTCACTTATTGTAAACGTCCATTGCTCCAGAATCCAAAAATCATCATGACGAGTACAGCGCAGTAGGATAGAGACGAAAAGATAGCTCCTTAAGTAGGTGGTGTCAGGGTGGTGTTCTCGTTACCTCTTGCTGTGTCAGAAACACTCCTGACCTTAGTGGCTCAAAATAACACCCATCGTTTTATATTTCCCCGTATCCGTAGACTTGAGGGGCTCAGGCAGGCAGTTCCTGCTCAGGGTCTCATGTGGCTCTGGCCACGTGTTGGCTGGAACTGGAGTCACCGCAGGGGCCGCCTCACTTGGGGTCCCTGGCAGCTGAGCTAGGACCTCAGTGGAGGCTGGTGCCTGGGCTCGCCATGGAGCTCCCAGCAGCCTGGCAACCAGGTACCAGGAGGGAGTGTCCCAGGAGGACCAGGCGGAAGCTCTTGTCACCTTTTATGACCTGGTCTCAGCAGTCACAGAGCATCACGTCCACTCAAGCCACAGGCCCATCGAGAGTCACGGGACAGAGCACACGTTCCCCCTTTCAGTGGTGGGAACACCGAGGGGCTGATGGTCATGGTCTAAACCCCACAGACAGTTTTTTCCAGCAAGCTCTTGGAACTTCTCTCCTTCCCCGTTGCTACTTCCCTAACTAAAGCCACCGCCATTGGTCGTCTTTCAGCTACCCTCTCTGCTGCAGCCGGAGGGAGGTTTCCAGAGCAAATTGGTCCTCTCCCCTGTTAAGACCTCCCGAGGGCCCCTCACATCGCCGTGGATAAAGCTCAGACTCTCCCAAGGTCTGGAGGGCCCGCGTGCCCTGCCCAGGTGTCCAGCCCGCTCCTGCTGCTCCACCCCCTCCTCCCTCCCGCCCTTCTTTCACATCATGGCCTAGCCATCTCTCCTCCGGGAAGGCTTTCTGGCCACTTGGTCTCCAGTCCGGGTAGGTGAGCACCCCCTGCTCCCCTGTGCTTCCCCGGCCAGCACTCGTGGTACGCCTGTCATTGCCCGTTCTCTGTTCTTCACCAGAGTGAGGCGCCGTCTGTCTCCTTCTCCACTGTTCGCCCAGCACGTGGGGAGGATGCTGAGGCTGAGCACTCACCCGCTCGTTTATCCTGTGTAACGATGTTGGTTGTCTTCACGACCCCGCTGTGAGTAGCTTTTTCCCTCCAGTGCCATCTGCTTAGTCCCAGACGCTGCACACTTAGACCTGACTGATCTCTCCCTCAGCCTGTTATGTATCCTTTTCTCCTCCCACCCAAAATGCCCTCACTCTTACTCTTACATCCCTTTCTGCCCATGTTTCAAGATTCCACTCATGTGTCACCTCTCCCATAAGGCATTCTCAAGCCATAGAACCCGTATGGACTCTCCATTCATTCATTCAACAAATTGATACTGAGGACCTCCAAAGGACAGGGCATGAAAGGCTCTTAAGATGCCCCAGGGAAAAGACTGATGAGATTCCTTTCCCAAAGCACAGCATCTGTAGCCTGCCATGTCCAACGTAAGGACCCTTTGGCCTAGTCATTTCCTCTTTGCCTCTGTTGATAGTACTCATTACAGAGTGATCAAATCCTGCTGAAGAATGGACTCAGTGATGAAATAGACAAATCCCATTCCAGTTTTTGCTAACAGTTTTGTTGACGATGACCCAAGAAATTAATACACATTTGAACTAATTGATAATGAACGTTACTGGGAAATTATAATGGGGAGGTAAAGCTTTATCTGCTCCAACTCAGGTAGGCAAATTGTAGATTTCTCTGTTTCTTTGCAAGTGAGCAAAAATTTCCTCTGCCCCCTCTGGTTACACTGAGCAGCTGAGAGGAATTCCTGGGAGACTTGATCTTGCTTGAAGGATCTCTGGAGCTTGGTGTGTTTAGGTCGAGGCCTCATCTTTCTGGAGATGTTCCTCTCACCCCTTTTCATAGCCAAGATGACAGGGAGTATAAGGCCGTGGTTCTCCAGCGTTAGCAGGCATCAGAATTACCTGGAGGGCTTGCCCAAACCTGGATCGCTGGGCCCCACCCCAGAGTTTCTGATCCATGGGTCTGGAGTGGGGCCCAAGGGTGTGCATTTCTAGTAAATTCTCAGGTGCGGCTGTCGCTGCTTTGGGGATGTTAAACCACGGTTGTAAGAGGAAGCTTTTGTTTCTTCATGTGCACAGGAGCCTGGGGCTTCACATGCAATTTCCGGGCCCTCTCTGGTCTCTGCTGTGAGGAGCAGGGACGAGCAGGGCAGGTGGCCTTGTCCCTGGGTTCCGGAGCCAGTATCTGCTGAGGTCATGCTGGCACCCGCGGCTGAGGTCTGTACCTGTGCTCATAAGGACCTCCACTGTGAGGCTGACCCATCCCAACCCCACGCCCCCCAACTGGATCCGATGAATCTGGAGTCACAGGGCATTATGATTTAAGATCAATGAAAAATAGGTCAATTTAGTGTTTCCACATTTTATACACACACCCCCATGTAAACTAAGGCAGCGTGTGGCAAAACAGCCCAGGGCTGACAAAAACAACTCAAGATTCACATTTACTTTATGACATTTCTGTCTACAGATTTGACTTGGGAAAATTAAACTGAGTAGATAGAATAGCCATTTAAAAATCACAGTGGTAAAGCTATGATCAGAAAGTTTGATATGTGTTATGCACAAAAAAATGTATGGGAACCAATTGATCCCAATGGAAAGATTTCAGAAAAGTAAAAATAAAAAGATATTTTTAAAAAGGAAATTGTTTGTATTTCATAGAAAATGGATCAAGGAATTAAATTGGCTTAAATGGTATTACCTCAAAAAATACCTTGTGAACAAAAATTGATAACTGGTGTAGTTCTGACTGACCTATTTTTTATTCATTTACATGGAGTCATGACAAGGGAATTGAAAAATGCCCTCTGTTCTCCTGGAGAGTGTGTCCTGCAGGGGGAGCAGACGCTACACGGTGAGTGACCACATGGTCACGATGGGATAAATGCTAAGTCCAGGTGATCCTCAGATCATCCTGTGGCGTGGATGGTAAGTGCATGTGTGTGCACACGCATACACGCACACGTGCACACACACGCAGAGAAGGAGAGGACCTTTTCTCGTCTTTTGTAGCACCAGCTGTCATTCATGTTGACATGTAAAGTACGTTGCTTTGTGTTGCTACAGAACTTTGTCTCTCTAGGTATGTCTAGTGTCTCCTGAAGGACAATGTATTCTGCATTTGTGTTATGTGACCCCAAAGTGCCCGTGTAACATAATACTATACATTTAACAGGGCCTTAATACTTTTTCTTTTGTTGTTTTTGTGAGGAATATTCGCCCTGAGCTAGCATCCATTTCCAATCCTCCCGTTTTTTTTTTTGGTGGAGGAAGATTAGCCCTGAGCTAATCTGTGCCAGTCTTCCTCTATTTTGTATGTGAGATGCCTCCACAGCACAGCTGATGAGTGGAGTAGGTCCGGACCCAGGATCTGAGCCCGTAAACCCGGGCCGCCGAAGTGGAGCCCATGGAACCCTAACCACTGAGCAAAGGGGCCGGCCCCCAATACTTTTGAAAGAGTGAATTAAGTAACGGCAGGTTTTAGTTCCCATGTATAGTCCGCCACGGTAAGCTCAGGTACTTCACAACTTTCTCATAAGCTGGTTGCGCTTTCCATCCTGGTTTTACAAATGGCAGAGCCGAGACCCGTCTAGAGCAATGGAATGCCCGAGAAGGGGCGCAGGTCAACTCGTGCATTGACACACTGGCCCGGAGCCCCTCTCCCAGTCCCGCTCCATGGGGTTCCCCCAGTGCTCCCAAGCACCCAGCCAATGTGGGACAGGCGTGAGTTGGGGAGAAGGGGGTGGGCACAAGGGCTCAGGTGAAACTTCCAAGCTGCTGGCCTGTGCGCCCTGCCCACCTGCCTGCCTCGCTGTCCCTCCTCCACGGCAGCATTTCCAGTGATTAATGGGAGGTTTGGGGAAAGAAGGCCGAGAGGGAGGAAAAGAGGCCCACACTGGGTTGCTCACCGTTCCTCCCCGCTGAATCACTCCAAAGCTGGGTGCTTCAGGGCAGAAGGAGGCCTCATTTCATCAGGCTCTGGGAGGAAAGCGCACCAGGCACCCCGATGGCCTGGACGGCCTCGCTGAGTGATGGTGCCACGTGCAGGCGCCTGGGAAGTGCCTCGTTGGGTTAGGATGCCTACATCCCTCATCTTCCCTGAGTTCCTCTTCCTGCCCCAACTCAAGCCAAGCTGCTCACCCAGAAGAGCCGGGCGTCACCTTGTCACTTAATCCCCCAGATCTCTCTCTCTCCCAGGCAGTGAGGCCATCCTGTTCATTTACAAGGGATATTGCAAAGGAAGGCGTAACCCCGCAAAGCGGCTGCTCTACGGCTCGGTTTGACTTCGAACCCGTGAAGGCAAATCACGTACCTGGCCACTCAGCAGCAGAACCTCCTGGTGTATCCCCCTGCACCCCAGGGGGCATGTTATGTGGCTGTTAAGGTTCAAGAGCATTAGGGGACCTTCAGTTTCGTGGCTGGAAGTTACTGGATGAGTATCAGGTAGTTTAAGGAGTGTGTCTGGTTGTAGCTGGTAGTGGGATGGCCACATGTGTGTCCAAAGGTGATTCAGCACGAAGGCCACCTGAGAGGCCGGGAGAGAACCAGCCACTCAGCGTGAGGCTTTGGGGCCGTAGGGTTTGTCTCCCTCCATCACACTGTAGAGAGCAGAGGAGATGTCCTTCCAGCTTAGGTCAGGATTAGTTCCTTGGACACAAACGTGCTCTGGGGACGGGAATCCAACAGCAACAGGGCCGTGTGCTTTCGTGAGATGAAAGAAGGAAAAGGAAAAACAGCTGATGCACAGTCAGACCTAGCCTCGTCAGACCTGTGCCAAGCACTCTGTGTGCAGCAGCTCACCGGGTCCTCACGTGGGGCTGTTCCCCCTGCACAGCGGAGGACGCTGAGGCCGAGAGGCAGTCACTCCGATGCCATGCCGGGCAGCGGTAGCACCGTGGTCCCCTGCCAGAGCTGGGACCTGGAACTCTGTCTCCATACTGCCTGCCCAGACCGTGGCTCTGTGTGTGTGTGTGTGTGTGTGTGTGTGCGTGCGTGTCCACGTGTGTGCACATGCGCGTGTGTGTGCTCTTCAGGAGAGGTCTTTATACTGTTAATTCAGCAGAACCTCAAAGGGGCCTCTGAGCAAAAGAAGGTTAAAATATATATGCATTCACACATACGCATGCACACATACGTATTCCTATATTATCTGTGGATACATTGAATATATGCACATATGTGCACATGCACACATACGTACATAAATGTGTGTGTTTGGGTTTTCCTCGTTAACCCCGGCGGGTTTCAGTTGCTGATACACAGCTGAAGAACTCAGAGTGGACAGCAGAGGGCGCCCAGAGTCACTATTTTTGAAAAGTGCTAGTTTTCGAAAGCATGGTCCATTTCTGGAATTGAGAGAGAACAGATGTCCACACCACAGGCTGGACAGGAAAGGTCGTTGTCGATAGACCTTAGGGAAGATGGAGAGTATCGTCTTCACTCAGATTAAGAATGATCCAATTGGGGCCGGCCTGGTGGCGCAGGGGTTAAGTTCACACGATCCACTTCGGCAGCCCTGGGTTCACAGGTTTGGGTCCCAGGCGCAGACCTATGCACCACTTAGCAAGCCATGCTGTGGCAGGCGTCCCACATATAAAGTAGGGGAAGATGGGCACGGATGTTAGCTTAGGGCCAGTCTTCCTCAGCAAAAAGAGGAGGATTGGCAGCAGATGTTAGCTCAGTGTTAATCTTCCTCAAAAAATAATTAATTAATTAATTTTAGAAAAAATGATCCAATGTTGAAGGATGTTCTTAGAGGAGAGAAGGCGGGAAGGGGGGTCCTCTGTGGACAGCACAGCACTGCCAGTGTGTGTGCACCTCGATGCTTCCCAAGAAACAGCCGACTCAGCGCCTTGCGAGAGGAAAGGGCGGTGGTGGTCGTTCGTCTCACCCGGGAAGAGTTTCCTCCTGACCTAGGAAGGAAGCGCCCACAGTGAGCCATGAGTCCTCATCTCCTGAAATCCACTGGCCTGTGGGAGAAGAGTTAGGCTCTTACTTTTTTCCATCGTCGTTCTGCCCCCTCAACCCATCAGATGACAGCACCTGACTGTCTCTTCCTGCCGTCCTCGGGGGCACTGAGTCCTGAACTTTCTCCATTTAAGGAGGAGAGAGTATCCTGGCATATTGATCGCTGTCCGTCTCTGGGAACAGGACAGAGATCCAGTTTCCATTCCGTGGGCCTTGTTACCTCCTTAGAGTCAGAACACTGAACTTGGTAGGCGGTGGGTCTGGCCCCAAAGTATAAGTTTTTTATTCTTATGGACTATTTGGGTCTGTTTTTAAAATCTCTTTTTCTCCTCCAAACCATCTCAATTCCACATTTCACTTTGCAAGTATAGACATGCCTTATAAGTTATTGATTATTTCACTGTGTTGAAATCTTTTCGTGTACAAAACACCTGGATAGACCCAGAGGGAGAAGCGCAGATCATAGCACTCCACCGCCCCTCTGAGTTTCAGGCACCTCTCCCACCGCGGGCAAGGATGCCCAGGCAGGGGTGTTTGAGTCCGCGCGTCCTGGAGCCGCGGTTTCGGTGGGCGAGCTGGCCTGGCGTGGGTTGCAGCAAGTTTGCCTTCTGTTCACGTTTCACAAACTAACGTCTTAGGATTTTTTTTCCTCCTTGAATTCTACTTCCTCTTCTTCTTTCTCTGTTCTTCTATTTTGTGTCTTCCCCATCATTTTGTTCATGCTTCTCCCTTTGAAAAAAAATATGTTAGGTCCCTTTTTCGGGCTCTTTGGTGACGGAGTTTGGCTCACTCACTGACTCAGAGTGGAGGCTGCTTTACTGGAACCTGGGAGAAACCAGAGGTTTGCTTTCAGTCCTGTTTCCCCCCAGCATGAAACTCTTATCTCAAGGGAGAAACTCTGAATAGGCCACGCTGAGAAAAGCAAGCACCAAGGCTGCAAACCCATTTGCCCCGGCAGCTGCCCTGGGCTGTCTTCCGTAGGAAGGCAACAAGGCCATTTGGAGCTGCCCATTTGCTCCCCAGACACATGGCGTGTGCCCAGGTCTCGTGCAGCCTTGACGTGAGTTAAGTCCTTCCAAGTAGGGCATGGTGAGCCAATCCAGCTAACACCATCTTTTACGGCCGCCCAAGGAACATTTCAACTTTCTCATTTTGTTCAACAGAGAATGTTTACCAAGTATCTATTTGGCCTGGAAAACAGAAAGGCCACATTAAAAATAACGAAATGTGTTTGCCAGTTCAACGTTTCCAGACCTGATATTCAGACACCTCCTAACAACCCCCAACCTCAGATCTAAGTTTGGCGTCCAACTCTGGGACTACATGTCTCATCCTCTGTGACAGCTGGGAGGATGTCTGTTACCACACACTTAATGATATTATCCCATCGCTTTCATCTTCATCGTTTTAAGTTGAGGCAACCAAATTGCATTTGTCTGTGGCAGCTACAAGAGGATATTTATTTTTAAGTTGATCTCATCTTCTCATTCTCAGAAATTGATGAATGAATAGAAGATGCACAATCCAAGCTGTGGCCAAGAAGTCCAAGATCATACGCATGTGAGATTGGGGATAATCACCCACCTATGAAGACAGCAGTAGGATGCTCATTAAGACTCAGTCGACAACACTTTTAGGTAAAGTTCACGCTGTTTGGAAAGCACGTTTCATGCCTGGTGTCAAAACCTCCAAAAGCACATGGAAAAGTAAAGGAGCCGGTCCATGGTGAGTTTGTCTAGAGTTATTTTGGAAGCCCCCATGGTCACCTCTCATGGGTATTTAGTGATGATGATGAAAATGCCTTTCCTTTCTTCACCTTGTCTACCAGATTCCCTGTCCAAAATAACAAGTAAAAAGGACGGCAGGCCGGTTAACAGACAGGGAGCCCACGGCCGGATTCGTTCCGGTCAGATCCAATAGAACCCCCTCAAGTTGCTCAAGAATTGACACACGGGCAGGGACAGCAGCCCAGCAGCAGACTCAGGCCTTGCTTCACACTCCCACCGCTGCGAGGCTGCTGTGGCTCAGATGGTGAGAATCCGACCTGCATGCAAAAGGCCTTTCTGGCAACCTGTAGTTTAACAAAGAGGAAATGAAACGGTTGTTCTGGCCACAGGTCTCTACACGAGCCTGCACACTGGAGAGGCGGCTCTGCTCCTCCCTCGGCCGTTTCACTCCCTCTCTCGAAATCTTCAAGGGCCTCCCATCGCACAGAGAACCGACTCCAAGTCCACATGGTGACACAGTCTGGCCCCACCAACTCTCCAGCCTCGGCTCTCACACGCTTTGCTTGCCTGCCTGATTCCCGCCACAGAGGCCCTCTGACTGTTCCCTGAGGACCCCGAGCACATCCCTGCCTCAGGGCCTTTGCACTGGTGATCCCTCTGGCCTGCTCTCGCACTTCATCCAGATATCTGATCAGATGCCATCTCCTTACAAAGGCCCGCACTGACCACCTGATCGAAATTGCCCCTCCCTCTTCTCCATCCCTTATCCTGCCTTTTAAAAAAAAAAGCACCTACTACTTGAATTTTATGTTTATTTGTTTATTATCTGGCTTCCCTCTACAATAACGGTTGGCAAACTACAGACTGAGGGCCACCTCACACTTGCTGCCTGTTTTTGTAAATAAATTTTTGTTGGGACACAGCTGCTCTCGTTCGTTTCCACGTGGTCTGTGGCTGCTTTCACATGACAGCTGTAGAGACGAGTAGTTGCAATAGAGACCACATGGCCTGCGAAGCCAAAAATCCTTATTATCTGGCCCCTTACAGAAGAAAGCTAGCCACACTTGCTGTAGCATGCGAGCCTGGTGAGGACAGGGCCTTGTGTCTCTCCTGTGTCCCCAGCACTCGGACTATTGCCTGGCATTTAGTAGGTACTTGGTAAATATTTACTAAATGGTTGAACAAACGAATGAATGAGTATCCAAATATATCTAGAAAATGCTTTTCTTAATTTAAAATTATTGAGTGCCAACTGCCAGGCTTGGGACTCTGTGCAGAGGACACAACATGATGAGAGACCAGCAAATTCCAAGGCACTGTGAAGAATGTCACATTACAGGTAAGTGCCAGGTGGTATGGGAGCCATAAGGAGCGATTCCTGACCACGGCACCCAAAGGTGGTGGCCCCCACGGCTGCGTTCTCCAGGTAGGAGAAGCATGAAGGGCGTTGCAGGCTGCAAGCAGAGCGTGCACGGTCCGGATGTGGGCGACCACGATTGTCTGGGGCGGCCACACGCTGCTCGGTGTAGGAGGGCTGTTTGATGGGGATTTGCACAGTTCTTCATGGGTTTGAATAGTCACTGTCCTCATCTTTCTGACTCTTACTCCCTTGGTTGTCACTCAATATTTGGAGGAAAATAATGATCCTTCACAAAAAGGATATGCCCCTTTTCTGCTGAGATTTTCAGTCCAACTCAAAACACATGAAAGACTTTTTTTTTAAAGAGTATCTGGGATACATTAGATCAAGATTTCTCAACCTCTGTGCTATTGACATTTGGGCCACATAATTCTGCGTCGTCGGGGCAGTCCTGTGCATTGTAGGATGTTTAGCAGCATCCCTGGCTACTCACTAGATGCCAGGAGCCCTTCCCCAGTGTTATAATCAAAAACATCTCTAGACATGGCCAAATGTCCCCTTGAGGCCACTGCATGGGTTAGTGCCGGTAACACACACTGGGTAACTAGAAGAAGAAATACGTTACTAGCCTGTCAACGCTGCACAGAAGAGGCTTTGTAAAGCCTGAGGGGCTCGGGCCTCTGCTTTCTCTGGGCTTATTTTGCTCTAGAATACAAGCTGCCTGTTCCTTTCATCTCCAGATGACCACCCAACATGATTATGACAAGTAACCACGGAATTTGAAGAACAAACCTTGGCTGCTTCTTCGCTTAGTGACCCAAGTGCCATTTCTTTGCAGCGCTCATAGGTCTGCGCTACACTGAAAATGCTAAGTTATGTTTGCACCAGGACAATAAAATCCTACTCAGCAATAAAGGAGAAGAAGCTATTGACAAACGTGACAACGTGGGCAAATCTCAAAGGCAGGATGCTGGGGGAAAGAGGACAGGCTCGAAAGGTTAAATACTGCCTGGGTCCATTTACGTGACTTTCTGGAAAAGGCAAGACTGGAGCGGGAGCAGGTGAGTGGTTGTAGGGGGCAGGAAGGGGAGAGTGTGCTGCAGAGACAGCACGGGTGATGGCACTGCTCTGCGTCCTGATTGTGGCGGGGGCTACAGGAATCTGGACGTGCATGAAAACTCATAAAATTGCACACCAAAAAAACCTTAATTTTACTATATGTTAATTTAAAAAAACAAACAAAAAAGTCGTTCCTGAAGAATACGATGAGCTTTCAATACTTGAATATCTTCTTCTAACAACAGTAAAGCATTTAGAGAGATATTTTAAAAATGCCCCAGGCCACGGGGCCCTGACCACTCCTGGCGTGGCGATTGGAGTGCTCCAGGGCGAGGAGAAAGTGGAGATTCTGGAACTGCATGAAGAGCACTAGCTTCCTTGCCTCAATTCCTCTTTCACTTTCCACAAAAAGACAAGGTAATCTTCACTTCCCAAACCAGGGTTACCAAATTTCACCCCAGAATCGGTTGAGTCTCCTTGGGCAGAAGAGAGAAAATGTTTTCAGAATTCGGGGTATATTGGAGCAGGTTTGCCAGCACACTTTGAGGGGTATCTGAGGTCATCCCACGGTACCAATCTGAGCCTCTGGTGCAGGTGAAAAGGCCTCATCCAAGCAATAGAGGACAGTCTAAAGCAACATGGGGGTCGCTCCCTAAGGCTCCAGGCAGAGAAGGAACAGAGCATAACAGAAAAAAAGTGACTCCATTCTAAGAGAGCTCAATAGCCTGTGTTATTATTCATATGAGTAATACCACGAGAGTCATCTGTGTAGGAAACAATCAGCATCATTGGGGCATTTTAGTATCACCCGAAGTATCCAGTCTGTGTGATGATGATGGGGCCAGGCTATGTCTGGGAAAGTAGGGGTGACCTCTGTCTAGAAACCGACCCCAGAGCATCCAGTTCTGGGTAGGAATGCCCAACGTTCTTCCCTTTTGTAGGGAACTGCAGGCTGTGGTTGACATACATGAAAGGGCCATTCACAGGAAAAGGATTGCTCATTCGCTCATGCAATGGTGATAGTGAACCACAGGCTCATCGCATCAGAGGAGAGTGCTTGACTTCTCCAAGGATGAGATGCATGGTGACAGTGAGGACCAGAAGGTGCCATCCGCCTGATGCTTGTGCTGAGAGAGCTGCTCGGAGCGCAACATCACAATCAAACATGATCTTCCTCTTTGCCCCGTCAGCCAACCTTTTCAGCAGCGCAACTTCAGACGGACAACGGGAGAGTCTCTAAGCTTTTTCGGTGGTAGCCTGCTGCACCAAACATCCTCAGGAGCTGTTGATTCTTTCCCCCTTGGCTGACTGTAAGCTGTGAAACGAGGCAAAAATGAAGCCCCTCCGTGTCTGCAGCGTGAAGGAAGGTGGGGGGCAAAGGTAAGAAACGCTGTGGAAGATCCAGCTCGTGACTTCAGATCATTTTGAAAGCAGAGCTTCCATCTTTTCGGAGCATTTTACATCTTTTGTCTCATTCGATCCTCACAACCACTCCCCTCCCCCGTGATATGAGGCAAGATTGCTTTCTCCCCATTTAACAGAAGCTAGAACCAAGACATATGTATGCTAAGAATTTGCCTGAGGTCTCCCAGGGGGTTTGTGGAAAGACAAGGTGTAAAACCTGAGTCTCCTGATTCTAGATGCCGTGGTTCCACCCAAGGGGCCATATTGTAAAGCGTCACCTGGCGTCACACAGTCCAGAAGCTGAGAGGTGAAGACGGTCACCTCTGTAGGAATCAGAGGAACTCCCCACTCTCGTCGCCAGGCCTGAAGGCGGTGGTGCATTCATAGTTGAGAATGCGCCTGACCCTTTGTAAGACTTACCTCAAGCATCAGCCCACAAGAAGGCTTCCTGACCCATGCCTTCCCACAGGGAGCTGATTACTCTCTTGGGTGAGCCCCACTGTCCCTTAAATCCAGCGCTATCTTTGTACCTATAACTCTTTCACGTGCCTCAGGACCTGGGTCTTGCCATACTTGGATTCCCAGATCCTAACACAGTGCCCGCCTCATAGTGGGTACTCAAGGCTTGTGTGCTCAATGAAAAGCAAGGCTTTTCCTTCGAAGGCCGATCCTTCGAGGTGCAAACCAAGGGCAAGCTGGGCATGGGAAAACTTTGGGAAAGTCATTTACCCTCTTCAAGCCTCAGTTTCCTCATCTGTAAAATGGGGATAGTAAGAAAACAATAATCCTGGAGGGTAATTGTGTGTAAAGTGCTTGACCAGCTGCCTAGCAAGTCAGCTCTCAGTGGATGGGAGCTCTTTGCGATAGCCAACCTCCAACGTGGCCCCAATGACTCTCGCCTCCTGGTATCCACACCTGTGCATAGTCCTCTCTCACACTGAAAAGGGCTGACTATGGGACCAGTAGGATATCAGAGAAATGACAGAGTGTGACTTAAGAGACTAGGTCATTAAAATTATTGAGGCTTCTGCCTTGCTTTCTCTAGAATCACTTGCTCTGGGAGAGCTGACGCCATGTCAGGAGGACACTCAAGCAGGCCTGTGGAGAAGGACGTGTGGAGAGGAACGAGGCCTCCTCACAACAGCCAGCATCACGTTTCCATCTGGATGAGTGAGCCGTCCTGGAAACGGATCCTCCAGCCCCAGTGACGCCTTCCCATGACCGCAGCCCTGGCCGACATCTTGACTGCAGCCTCATGAGAGACCTTGAGCCAGAAATACCCAGTTAAACGGCTCCTGGATTCCTGACCCACAGAAACTGTGTGAGATAAACGCTTATTGCTGTTTTAGGCTGCTAAATTCTGGGGTAATTTATTATAGAGCAATAAGTAAACAATATACTATTATTGTAAATGGTTGTATGAGTATCAGTAAAGAGAGACCTCCCACATGGTCGATTCTGGTTCTTGACTGAGCTCAGTCCATAGGAGCTACGGGGCAGGAAGGCCAGTTTTGACCAAATTAGGACTTCCCCTTCCCCAAACTGAGAGGTAACTAAGGTAGAAGGCCTAAGGAAGGTGAGAAGGCCCTCTTGGTGCTATTTGCCACATCAGACAAACTTTTAGAGACTATCACTGGGCACTTAATCAGATATTCCTATGGTATTTAACTGTGTCAAGCGAGTAGGTCATCTCTCCAAATCATGGGACAATTCTGACCCCAAGAGCTAACCTTCGTCTCCCCTCTTGGTCCCCACCCCCACCCAGACCAATTCCTTGCTTGTGTTCACCTTCCCAAGCCTTTCACACCACAAAACTCTGATGGAAATGGGGACGTTTTAAAAGTAACCAATATTTGACTGGATATTGAGAACCTCTTGTGTTTTCAGGCTGTGCAGGCCTTGTTCATATTCAAAGCTTGGACGATGGGCATGGGGGCCTTTGGCTCTGAGCTCCCACATGGCCGTATTACTGTAGCTCTAAACCCCGAAGGCCCTTCTCTTCCCCACTGATCCCTGGTATCTCCCTAGAGTATTTGCCACTGCTTCTGGGGCATTCCATTCCTCAACAAATGCTTTCATTCTTTACCGCCGTCCGCAATTCTCCTGCAGTCCCTGCTCTGCTTGGTTTCTCTCACAACTGGAGCCCAGCTCCCACTCCAAGCAAATACAATTCTTTCAGGTAACCTTGAATTGTCTGACCCTTAAGTGACGACAGACCGTGAAGGCCCCTTGAGGCAGCCTCTATGTAGGAACTTACTAGTTCCCTAGACAGGAAGACGTAGCTCTTTGCTGTACTCAAAAGCATTCCTTCACTATGAAAAAAAGCATGTCTCAGGATGGGGAATACCAGCTATGTTCGTCCTTCTCCTTAGAGTTCTCTGCCTATTTGCTCTCCCTCTTCCTGCTGAGAGGTTGGCACAGACACAGTCTCCTCTCTTTGTTCAAAAATCTCAGGGTCCCCACTGTTTTCCAGGGAGCTTAAACACCTTGTGTCATTAGTTCTACTGTGGCCAGTCTGCCCTGGATCCTGAGTTCCTAGAGATACACATGTATAGATGAGACTACCAGACTCCCCCAGGAGTAAAACTAGATACCAGCAGGACTGTGCACAAAGCTTGCCTTGACCAACTCCATTGTGTTGGATATATACTGTTTCTCACTATTCCTACCCTAAAACTCTATTAACGCTTATGTCCACCCATCCAGCTGTGACAGGATCGAGGGACATGGTGACCGACCCAATCGAGCTGTGATGGAATCAAGAGGAGGACCTGGCGACCCTAGCGGCCAGACCACTCCTGGGCATTGGTTTGAGGATCACCCAGCATCACCCTTCTTATGTGCCTGACAGCAAAGCCCTGCAACCTGATAGCCAGGCCTGCTTTCATATACACACAGGCCCCTGAGAATGCGGCCTTTATAGGAATCTCCGGGGTTGTGTTGTCTGAACCATCGAATGTCCTGTGTGTCCAGTGCTGGGGAATGCATGAGTCCACTTCAGCACTCAGCAGAGAAGCCACTGGGCAAAGAGTGTGCCCTTAGGGTCCTTAAATGGAATTTGAAATTTTAACAACTTACCTCCGCTTCAATGCAGACTGTTACTCTGACAGAACGCAAACTCCGTGTCCCTAAACTTGAGGAAAAATTCTTCAGCGTTTGCTGCTAGCACGGTACATTACACATTGAGGGGGGCCCCTTAAGGATTTTGAATTCCTTGTATTCGTACTTCACTGGGTCATGGGAACCACCACTTTAGTGTCTGCGCAGAGGACTTCTTCCTCTGGGTTTGTCAAGGTTGTAGGTTTGCTCTGACTTCAGCTGTGGCAACAAAGAGAGGCTCCAAGTGTAGCCTGAGGCAGAAGGAAAAGGCAAGTCAACCTGTCACCTTTTTGATCCATAGGTTTCCATCTATATTATTGCTCGTCCCCTCGGGGCTTGGGCTTAAACCCTCTTCTCTCCAGTCTTCTCACTAACAGAGCTGACAAACCGACTCACCCCCAAACTCGATGCTTAGTCTCTAGTGACGGGAAGCCATGTCTCAGTGCCAACATTATTTATGTTATTGGCATGCCTGAATCAGATAAATAGCTTCAACAGCTGCAGAGCACAGGGCAGGAAACAAAATTTACCAATTTTCACTCTTGCCAAGACAAATCCACAAGTAGCTTAGCCAGATTGCCTACAACTTCTTACCAGTAATTTCAAGGTGATTTTACTCTGGAAAAGAAAAAGGAGAAACAGAAGGCAGAGTCCTGGAACTTCTCCTTTGTCGCAGTCCTCCGTCTCTTCTCACACTTGGAGTGACGGGAACAGAGAACGAGGATGGACACGGTATGATTGATACACAGACAAAATCTCACCGTGGTTACGACTTTCAGGGGGAATTTAGACCACAGCCTCAGCTTCCCAGTGCTCACTACCCTTTGGAGTAGTTCTGTTTTTAAAAATCAAAATAAAAAAGCAATATTTGGAAGCTTCAAACAGGATATATCATAAGAGATGAACAGCATTTCTCTCCATTGAAAGCGGTGCTTTACAGCGGAGCTCAGTTCCTAGGGGACTGAAAGTTCCCAGCTGGTGATTGGCACAGAGAAGATGAGGAGGTGGAGGACTCGAGAGGGGTCTGTGCTTGAGACGACGAAGCAGCTGTGGAACATTCCCTGAGATTACAGGCCCGCCATGCTATGCGTGCCTGCATCACCTGGAGTCTTTCCTGCTCCCGTCCTTCCGACGCCTGTCCCCAGACTAACCCTTCTCATCCACACAGCTGCCTTGGTCACGTCACGCCTCCCCTTTACTGAATCCCCCAGGCCTCCAAGAATGTCAGTTATGTCCTAGCCTGGCCTGTATATTGTGCAAGAACCTGGCTGCCTCTGACACGTAATCTCCCTCTGTCTCCAGCGGGAATCTGCTCCTCCAGTCTACAGGTTCTGCATCGCTTTCTACGTGCACAGCTCTACACCGCCCTGTGTGGTGGTCTCCATTCTCTTCACCTGGAACATCCTTCTCCTGCCCTCTTCTCAACCAACTCCAAGAAGTGACACAGAGAGTGGGATTTGGAATTAGGTGGGTCTGGGCTAGATTCTAGCTCTACAACCTGCTTGCTGTGTGTCGCTGGCAGGTGTCTCATCTCCTCTGACCCTCAGCTTCCTCATCTAAGGAGAATGTTCACCCTGGGTTCATGGTAGATGCTAAGGAAAAGTTAACTCCGTTTTTCTACATATTTACCCAACTCCTGTGCACTCTTCCAAGCTCCTAAATCAACTAATTTCTATTAAATGGGTCATAAAATGGGGTTTATAGATGAGAATAAGGTTTAGTGCAGTAAAACTGTCACCAAGGAATGGGCCAGGCCAGGAACCCAGAAGTCACAAGACCGTCTCAGAACAGAGCTTAGAGGCCAAGGCACATGGGCCCATCCTCTGCCAGTGACACCCTGAAATTTCAGTTTCGAGGGAGTGGAACCCAATACAAGATTTGGAAAAGAGCCAAGCAGTCCATGGATGGGAAATGAGAGCATTGCTGTGACTCACTGCTGGGCAGGTGACAGAGCTCCTGAATAAGGTATTTTTATAATTCCTGCCAGATTTACAAAAGATGCCAACGAACAGATTCAGCTCTATGATTCTTGAACCTTAATTGAAAAAGAAGAAAGGCAGATGTGTTAGATGTGTTTCTGATGCCTCAGCCCCTTTGGAAGAAATTGGCCCACCAACAGACTGTTACTTTGGCCGGTAACTTGCCCTGCGATGGAAGCCTTCTTTAGGCATATCTGATTGATGCAGGGGTGGGCACCTGAGCAAAGGGCAGCCGATCCCATAGGCTGGAGAGTAACTCTGACTATGTCCTAGTGCAAAAGGATGAGCTGAGCTGATCAGATTCCCTGTATTTCAAGAACTGGAACAGGAAACACGGAAGGAATGAGCCCATAGTAACAAGAGTAGAAACTATAAGGATCTACTCTAGGGGCCGGCCCCATGGCTAGTGGTTAAGTTCTCGTGCTCCAGTTTGGTGGCCTGGGGTTCACTGGTTGGGTTCCTGGGCACGGACCTACACACCTCTCATCAAGGCATTCTGTGGTGGCATCCCACGTAGAAGACTTAGAATGACCTGCAACTATGATATACAACTATGTGCTGGGGCTTGGGGAGAAAAAAAGAAAAAAGGAGGAAGATTAGCAACAGATCTTAGCTCAGGGCCAGTCTTTCTCACCAAAAGTAAATAAATGCAACTGTTTCTTAAAAAAAAAAAAAAAGGATCTACTCTACCCATGGAGTGTCGGGACCAGGCAAGCAAAAGTCATGAGCAAGCCAGAGTTAAGAAAGTTCAGAAACTGCCAATAAGCAGAACCAGTCCGTGAGCAGAAAGAGGAGAACTGAGCAGAGGCACAAGCAGAAGCAAAAAACCATGAGAAAGAGATGGAGAAAGCAGTGGGTCCTGGAGCTGACAGTTCCTCAGGCTACCTCAGTCTTTGGAGCTATCTCACTTCCTACAAGAAAACCCCCTTGTCCAGGCTAACTTACATCAGTATCCCTTATAAACAAAAGCACCCAACTGGAACAGTCGGAAAGCAGAGAAATATTTTACTACTAGGAAAATATAAATACACATACTCTGGATACACATGCTATTCTACAAGTCACAAAACCCACAGGACCATGAGGATTATTTATTTTTAATAAGACACAAGGTGCAGGGTGAGACCACCTTAAAGGAAAGACTCACATTGTCTCAGAGCACAGGGAGGATGGGCCTCTTGTTACTTCACCTGCTGAAGGCGGCCGCTTCAAAATTGTTTCCACCTGCTTTGAGGACTTGGCCCATCCCTGGTGGGGGATGCCAGGGTGACTTGGTAGAGAGGGCCGTCTTTGGCAATGAGAGGACATGCCACCTGTGCTGTGTGGTTGGTGTCCACCCACTAGCCCTGTGACCCCAAGCAAGTCACTTCATCCTTCTAAGAATCGGTTTCCTACCTTGTGATGGATGATCACTAAAGTGACTTCTAGAATTACTAATACATGAATCTTCTAAGTGGATTTCTCCTTCCAATTAGATTAGCAAAGGAGGCAGCTGGAAGGGAAAGAGAGACTGGACCAGGAGTTGGGAGCCTGTGTTTCAGCTCTGGTGCTCCCTGGCTGGGCGAGCCTGGGCGGATTCACGCTGAGCAGAAAGAACGCTGGGAAATCTGATGTGTTTCAGGCCAACGCTAGTTGAACAGACTTGCAGGCTGATTTAGATTCCTGGTGGCACAAGTGCTCCTGGTTGCGGATGGAGAACTGTGAAGTCTAAATAGGAAGATAGGCTGCATTCAAAAGAAACGCTGAGTCTCCTTCCCAGAAAACTGGAAATCCGTAAATAGAAAATGAGGCCCAAAGCATTCCTCAAGGCCACTTTAAATGTCTCTTCTTAAAAAGATTAAATTGGTTCGTAGACTTTAGGAGTTTTGGGGTCACAGATCAAGGCAGTACAGGCCAACAGAAAAAGGCCAGGGACAAATATGGCTGGTTCTAAAGGAAAATTAGTGCCCTGCAATTTCAGTAAACGCCAGAAGGCACAAGTCACTCCAAGATCCTGAAGGTCACTGCTTTCCCTTGTTTGACCCACACAGCAAACACCCTTGTTAAATGAAGGCACAAATCTCTACAGTAACATCTTCATTGGCCTGGAGAGGCAGGTGACTGGAGTAATCAGATACAAAAGGTGTGACCTGGCAATTCACAGAGTACGGTCATGTGCCGCGGAACAATGTTTTGGTCAGCTGTGGGCTGCATATTCGACAGTGGTCCCACAAGATTAGTCCCATGAAGCCTAGGTGTGCAGTGGGCTATACCACTAGGTTTGTGTACGTGCACTTTGTGATGTTCGCACAACGACGAAATCACCTGACGACGCATTTCTCAGAAAGTGTCCCCGTCAAGCAATGCTAGACTGTAGATACCTAAAGGCAAGAAAGATAGGAAAAGGGGTTCAACCTCAATAATAATGAAAATGAAATTGAAAATGAGATTTCTTTGGCCTATCAGATTGGCAACAAATAAATTCCATCCAGTGCTGTTCAGGGTGTGAGGAAACAGTAATCCTGTTCACAGCAGACGACGCAAAATTTTAAATGTGCATAGCCATCAACCTGGCAATATCGATCGTAGAAATTAAGCTGTCGGAGGTTCTTCTATGAGTACTTACTTAATGATGTTCATTTGCTCTTAATAGCAAAACCTGGAAACTACTGCCATCAATAGTGGATTGGTTAAACTCACTTTGTGCATCCAAGTAGTAGCGTATGCTAGAGCTCTTTTTAAAGGATGAAAAGTATCTAAAAGTCCTGATGTGGGAAGATCTCCATGTGAAAACTACTAGTTTTGGAGGAGAAAGCAAGGGATGATCCGGTGTTTTTAAAACGGGCACAAGTTTGTCCATGCGCATGGGCCTGCACGTGCACGCGCGCGCACACACACACACACACACACACACACACACAGAGCGCTGTAAGTGGTCACTGCCCACCTCCACCCCTCCCATCTGCCTCGCCCACCTCGCACGCCTGGTTCTGGCCACACTGAGCCTGCAGCTTCTCCGAGGAGCCCTTTGTTCTCCTAAGGACACGTGTTCTCCGTCTCCAGCCTGGCCCTCTGCTCAAGGCCCGGCTGGTTCCTAATCATTGCCCTCCCATAGTGAGGAGCCAGGAGGCATACACAGCAGACGGTTAATATGGGTATTTCTGAGCCTGAGATGTGGGGGCGTCTTCCCTTTCTGTATCATACTTTCCTGGGTTGTTTGACTTTCTATGAAAGATAATAATTTTTATTGTTTTGTAATCAAGAAGAAAAATCCACTGTAAATAATAAGTATAAAACTAGAAAATAAAGATCAAATTTTACCTCTGGTCCTACAACTATTGCTACATTCAACTGCCTGTCATTCCCCCAGTTCCATTTAGACATCACCCATCTGTGACCCAAAAATCTCCAAGTGCAGCATCCTGGGAAAATCTAGGATAGAGGGAGTGAGACAGAAAGGAAAAGAAGGAGATGATTGCGAGTGATTTAAAAAGATGGCGCTTCCTCCCAAATTTCAAATTAGGAGACTGCAGTCTTTTCAGCCCTGTAGAATGAAGGCTGAAACCTCTCGGAGAACCTCAACAGAGAGACAATTTCAATAGGAACCTAGACATGTCGTTTTAATTTAGTTTATATTGTCAAGCCCCTCAAGCCAAAAAAATTCAAAGAATACCCTTTTTTTAATTGTAAAATAAAACGAACAAAGCTCCATCACTTAATTGATCTTTCACAAATCCAAGGTACGTAGTACATTTGAAAAGCCTTAAGCCTCAGAGCGTCTGGGTTATAATCCGACTCCCGCAGTAAAGTGCAGTGCTGTGTTAGTGCAGCCCACTCCAAACATAGGGCATTCATCTTTAATTTCTTCCTCTCCATACCTGCTCACCTCCCCACCCTCCATCCACTGCCTCTCTGCTGAGGCTCGGTCCCAGGTGCCTCGCAAGTCTGCCCAAGGGCACTGCAGCATCTCAGGTCCTGGTCCCCTCACCAGGACCCCAGCCCTATATCTGGTCTCCTAGGTCCAGCATCTCTTCTCCACGTCATGGCTGGTAACCTTCTACAGTGCCAAATATGGCCATATCTTTCGTCTTTTAACCTCTTGGCACCTCCCCAGAGCTCGCAAGACCAACGCTGAGCTCTCATTGAGTGGAGGGTGAGACGGACGGCAGCTTTCTACCGGGCCCCGCCTTCCTCGCTTAGAGCAGTCATTCTCAAGCCTGGGGTTTACAGACCAATTTTAATGCTGACACAGTTTGAAAATCCATCTCAGGTGACTCTGCTCCAGTGGCCAGGTGCCCATGCTTAGAGGAGCAAGAATAAGGAGGGTTGGAGGGCCACAAGTGGGTGGGACCTGGAGTTGCGTTAAGTGAAAGAGGCCCCTAGTTCAGGTTAAGCCGCTACTCTCAGGATCTGCTCCAAAAACGACTCGTTTCTTCTCCTCCCCTGGCCCAGAAGGAAGGTTCTGGTCACGTGCTCCAGCCAGAGACTCCTTAAAAAAGCAAAGTAAATATTGAGTCTTCCCTATTGTAAATAATGCACCTATTTATTTATAAAAAGTGAATGATTAATAAGTAGCAGTGCTGGCAATTTTAGTTTGGAATTTAATCTGTTTACGAAATCCAAGAGCAAGATTCCGCAAGGGCAAGACCAGTTCCTACAGATGCTGCGTCTCTATCAGCTCTCCAAGCGGTCCTGGAAGCCGCCAGTGGGGACATTGGGGGCCAAGGCCAGGCCGGATGTGTGCTCCGCGGATGCACTTCATCCCAGAGATGTGGCTGATTCTCTCCTTGCCTTCCGGCAGGACTGAAAAGTGACTCTGAACAGCACACATCTACTGAATGTGTGCGAGACAACGGGAGGAGAGTCTCTCCCGAGTAACCGTGGCTTTTGATTTCCAAGTCTCACCACAAGGGCACTTTCCTACCTTTGTTTATACTAATGATCTCCTCTTGTTGTCATTATTGCTCTCCAACTAGACAGGCCTGGGGTTACATGCCATCCCTGAGAGCTACTAGTTGCATGACTCTGGTCAATTTACTTACCCTCCCCAAGCCTCTAGTTCCCCAGGCTATTCCTCTGATGTGAGATAAGTGTGTAGGATCTGGCCCCAAACTGGATAGGGGCCTAACGAACGTTAGCCCTCCCTCTGTCCCTCCCCCATCACACTCTCTACATCGCCTCCAGATGGTGTTTGTATCCTTGAGAATCTCCTTTTGGTCTAGAACTGGAGTTTATTGTCTTGCAATGATGCACTCTTTGACCCTGTCGCTGTCTGTCCCCAGCGTGGTCCAGCGGGATTTCCTCTGAGAGAGCTGCTGTTTGGCTCTCAAGGGGCGTTTCAAGGTGGCGTTTATCCCGTGGGAATTCACCATGGTCCCAGGCCTCACCGTTGGCCCTGCAGACACGGAACCTGATTTGTCCAATGTACTGATGGAGGGCCTCCCCTCTCTGGGGCTCTGCATGTTAACCGAGGTCAGAGACCAACATACAAACCAGAATGCCTATTCTTTAGTTTGCCGTGAACACAGACCGTTGCTGGTGGCAGTGGTGGTGGTGGAGGACGGACAACTTATTAGACACAGGAAACAAGGGCGTTGGCTCCACGGTGTCAGTGTCTAGGACTCCCTGACACCCTCTGTCCCTGACTCAGACACAGAGCTTGCTAGGGCTGCCGCATCCAGCTTCTCACTTTCTAGATCCCGTTTTCTATGTTCTAGTCCATGCTTTTCAGCTCACGCGTGTTTCTCCAACTGAAGCCTGATGACGTTCCCGTCCTGTCACCTCGAGTCCTCCTCGGTTGATGCCCTGGGTGCCACCTGTTCTCGTCGTCGCTCTTGTAGTCCACTGCTCACTGCGCGGGAATGCTTTTCCTCTCTGCTGGGGTTTCCTTCTTTGTGAGGAAAGGCCAATTGTTAGAAGGGCCTGCTTGGTTTCACTCAGCACTTCCCCCTCCCATCCCCCAGGAAGATGGAGCGGCTCCTCTACTTGACAAATTTGGGGAGAATAAACTGGGTGTACAAGGCTACCTCCTTATCTCTTTCTGGTGGCACACCTCTCACAGAGAACGGGATTTCTCCCGTGCTCCCTTGTCACACTTCCCATGAGGAGAGGTCCAGCACTGCCCGAGGAGTGGATAAAGTCGACCTCATTCTAAGGGTCACTATTAGGGAGCCCGCCTCCCGTAGATAAGAGCCTGTCCTCTGATCTAGCTTTATCAGGGAAAGGGTGACTATTTGAACATCCATCTATCTTATTTTATTTCTCAATGTCTCAGAAGTTCAGCAGGGGATAAATGATACTATCTCTTAGGCCCTCTCAAACATCCTGTGGCCGTTAGAAGTTCACCAAAGCCACCTCTGCTTCTTCCAGCATTGGGTCATCATCACCTGCCCTGGTTCGTCTGAATGTGGGACTTCAGGTGCTAAAGCTGGGACAGCCCAGGCAAACCTGCATGACTGGCCACCCGCCGGGGCGCGCAGGGAGATTCTTGTTCCCAGTCTCCCTTGCCGTCGGTTGAAACCGTACGACTGAAGTCCAGCCGACGGGATGTGGGTGCAAGTGAGACCCTGTCATAGCCTCCAGGACCCCCCACGCCCTCTTCCTTTCTCATCTGCATGCCTGGGAGCCAAAGACTCCAAGAGGCGGAGCCATTTGAAGGAAGAAGCGGGCATCCCTCCATGGCAGTCCATGCCTGATGTGAGGGGGCAACAGAGAAAGCTGTAATTGTGCGCAGCGCCTGAGATGGGGGATTGCTTGCTTCAGCGGTGATCCTGGACTCACTCAACAGCCCTACATCCTCTGTTAGGAAGCGGTGTGTAGATTTCAGAGGCCACCTGATTTGCTGGTAGCTGAGTCCTTCTAGAACATCACACTGTCCCCCCACGGGTGGCATTTTGGAAGAAGTCCAAAGGCCAGGTGACCTTGATCTTTGTGTCAGATCCAGTACTTACGTAGCCGCATAGTCTTGGACTGATCATTTGACTGCCTGAGCTTAGTGTTTCCATGTTTTAAATTAAGAGGCTAGATTAGATCAGTGGGTCTTTGGGTCACGATCCCTTGGAAATCTGAGGAGGGCTGTGTACCCTCTCTCCAGAAAAATACACATACACCAGATCTCTGTAAACTCTCAGGAGGCTCCTGGATCCGCCTGAGAGTTGTCTTGTTAAGCTCCCTCCACATGTCTCTGCTCTGAGCTAGAATCTGTTGCCTTCAAAGCTTAATTAATTAGTTTTAAATAAATTTATCAGAGTCTTACATGTGCCGGTCACCATCCTGGGTTCTAGGGAGAAAATGGGGTACAAAATGGACATGGTCCATCCCTTATGAAGTTCACATTCTCATCTTATTTTCGGGTCTTATTTTGCATTCCTGGGAAGAGCCTGGACACTGCCTCCCGACCACAGCACATTTCAATGGTAGAAAAAGCTCTGAGCCTTTGAGTCAGGCAGATCTGGGAGGAACCCCAGCTCTGCCACTTCCTAGCTGTGTCAGCAGACAGGCCAATTAACTGCTCTGAGCCTCAGTTGTCTTAAATGTTGAGTTGCTAGGTAGTTAAAGTACCTGATGGGTTGTTGTGAGGATTAAGGAAATAATGCATGGAAGGTCTTAGCAGAGAACTTGGAAGTAATAAGTACTTCGTACATGTGAGTAGGCACTTAATACTGTAAGAAATGTAAAATGTGATAAACTCTGTGCTACCCTCCCCCGTAAATTTAAGCTTCTTGAAGGCAAGGGCCATGTCCGCGCTTCCTAAGCTCCTAGGAGAAGCTTGATAAACGTGTGTCAATTCAGCTGGTTAGTTCCATGAGATTTGCAGTGGACCCTTGTCTTAATCAGCCTTTTCTTGTGTCGGGGGCAACAGTCATGGCTGTTTTGTTTCAAAACTGTGGGATTGTGTAGCCAACGTAAAGGATGTCTTGTAATAGCTTCATGCTTAATTTTCTATATTCCTGATCTAAGTTCCCATAAAATAACAATAATTCTCATCTGTGACTTTGACTAAATCTTCACAAATAATTTTATTGTTGAAAGAAATTTAAACTCCGGTTGTTTTAATACTTTTGTGTAAACACATACAAGAGATCACACTGACTATGCACATAAATGGAAGGAGGCGTTGGCCCACAGACTTTTAAGAGAAGGTTAAGATATTTCTCTTACTATTTTTGAGCACCGACGTGCCAGTGATCCTGGAATTCCTATTGTTTCAGATAAAACAGTGAGGTCATCGTGCAAAGGCTTGATTTGGGAGCACTAAGTCATGCTTCTGTCTCCTGTGCCATCCAGCTGCTCCCTGCTCGTCACCCCTCTGAAAGGCTGGCCACAGCACCCTCCCACCGAGGGCAAGGGGCCTAACCAATGCTTCTGTCCCAAAGTGGGCTGCTTTCCGTGTCCCACTCCCTTGACAGTCGCTTAAAACTTTGCTTACAGATTTTAACCAGAAAAGAGTTAACAGATTTAGACGAATGTTGACAAATTGTTCAATAAGGTAAAGCTGATGATGTTAACAAGAAAACTAGGCAAGTTTTGCTAGTGATGACTGTCACCGACGACATGGTAGGGGTTCCTAACCTGGGCTCTCCTCATCAAGAAAATAGTCAATGACACTTGTTAGAGATGGTAAGGCAGACTTTATTCAGGACCACCATGATGGGTGGGGACCACTGGGACAGAATTTTCAGTGGGGACGAGAGACTGGGCTCAACTTTGAATACAGCGTGGGAAGTGAGGGTTTATAGCCGAGAAGCAGGTGGGGGTCAGTGGGGGGAAAAATAATTAGGAGGAAACCTCAGAGGGAGGGGGTTGGGCTAAACCGACCTCCCAGGGTTCTTACTGGAGACAGGCGGGAGGGTGTCACAGGGAGGATGGCGGAGGGTACGGACCCTGCTCAGATACTGAGGTTGGTCAGATATCGAGGGGGGTTCAGGTGAAACCGACGTAGCAGGGTTCTTGCGAAAACTGGGCTTTACAGGGAATTGCACAGATGGGCCCAGGAGAAGGTTCCGGAGTCTGACTCAAGTTTGGTCAAGCAAAGACCTCTGGGGCTTTGGCAGGTCCCTGAACTGGGCATTCGCGATGCCAGCTCTCGTGGTCCATGCCCACGTGGAGTTTTCAGTCAGCTGGCAGAGGAAGACAATAAACAAGCAAGCACAGGGTCTAATAATTATTAAAAGGACAGGAATAGGAAGCCGTCAAGGAGAATAAGGAGGGAACACTTCGGCAAGTCGGTCAGTGAAGGCACCTTGGGGAGACGTTGAGGGGAATTAAGAGAAGGAGCTGGTGAGGGAACACGGCTGGGCGGGGTGGGGGGCGAGCCCGCAGGTGAGGGAAGCCGGGCGGGGCCTGAGTCGGGCAGCCTGGCGGGTCTCCGAGGTGAGGTGTGTGAAGGCCAGCGGCTCGCACAGGGATTCTACCTTGTTCCGTCACAGTGGGGAGCCAGCGGAGGGGTCGTAAACCAGGGCGGGGCTGGATTTGATTTGCATTTTAAAACGATTGTTCTGAGCTCCACCGAGAGCAGGGTTTGCAGCCCGTGGGGACAGAAGGAGTCTGCAGGCACGGCCTCAGTGAGAGACAGGGCTTCTGCCAGGCTGGGCCGTGGGGCCCTGGGGAAGAGCGGCGATGCAGATCTGAAAATGCGTAAGTAAAGATGTCTCACAGTTAGATCAATGCTTTTTTTAAATAACGAGAATCGAGTGTTTTAACGTTGATGTTGTCCCCAAGAAATGCACTAACATTAGGGAACAAATAACGAACAATTTCCACATAAATGCATAGGACTGACATGTAATTTTCATTGAATCCTCACTCAGAGGACACCTACGCTAGCCACAAGCCTGGAGCCTGGGGACCGGGATGGACGCCCATGCCAAGCAAACTCCTGTTCTCGGTGATTAGCAGAGGTTGAGTCACGCGGCCGCAGGCCTGTTACATACAGCCGTCTTAAAATAGGCTGGACGGTAGAACAAGGGAAGAAGGAGGAAATCACACCCCCGAAGTTGTTCTTACTAATTTCCTCCTTGGGAAATCGGGTGCAGAGGGGATCTATTATCAAAGATGTATCATGTCGTCCTGGGAGGATGTAGTGGGTGAAGATTGTGTGCACACGTGTGTGTATCTGACTGCCTTAACTGTCAGTGCCTCACCACAGCTGGGGATGAACGAAGCAAGTCCACAGAAATTCCGTCAGAGAAAAGGTGCAGAGAGAAATGGCTGCATCTGGTGACCTCGTCATAGTAAACTTCGTGTGACATCCAAACTGCTTGGCAGCAAATACAACAGGTTGGAAATAACTAACTTGGTGAAATCACTCAACAGAAGCTACAATCTGTGAGGCAGAATCTGGGCCTGTTCTCCGGGTAAAGCACTGACCACATAAACAGCATTCTTGATTGACCCTCACAAGGGAGAGGAAGACCCAGTACCTCGGCCTTGCCTCAGCCTTCGCCCCGTCTCCCCTCTCGAGGCCCCACGATCAGGGGCCTGCTGGGGTCACTGAAACGCCGAGGCGGGAGAAGTCAGAAGACTTGAAGGGGCATTGCCACTGCGGGGCAGGACGAAGAACTGGGGTCTGCTCAGCTCTCACTGTTCCACGGGGTAAAGCAGTCACAACATTTATTTAATTTCTGTTTTTTCAGAACGAGTGACATTTTGTGAATGGGGACCAAAGGAATATGCTTGTTATTAGACAATTTATTTACAAGATTTTGAGCATGTCAGTAAAGCTCTAATCCAGGGTATAGAAGATGCTTCGCCCAAATCATTTGAAATTGGGGCTGCTTGATTGTTGAAGAAATACTGGTAAAAATTTCAAGCATTTCATAGGCGTAGAAAGAAAAAATTAAAATTCCCTCACCCGCTTCCTGCACCTCCTCCATCCGCAAAGCAGCCGCTGTTGCATGTGGTCTGCATCCTTTCAGATTCTTTCTAACCGCACGTAAACGTACGTGTCACAGGTCACATAGTGCTGACACATAGCACATAGCATCGACTTCTTAAAACAGAGATTCTACTAGACACATTGTTCTGCAAATTGTTTTCCTTACTCTCTAGACACTGTACTTAGAGCCACTCGTGCTTTTTGATGAATGCATCCTTATTCTACCAGTGTCCTATTGGTGAACGTTTAGAAAGTTGCTTTCAAATAAGAGGCTGTCTGCGTAAGGGTAGAATGTACCTATGCTGTGGGAGGATCTTTATCCAAATGCTTTAAACCAGCTGTGGATATGGGCTGAGAACTGTTTGAATTTACAGAAAACTGTGGCCCAGACGTTAAGGAGCTCTTCCAGGGCTCCAGGACACTGGGCCGTCTGTCTGCTCCTCAGCCTGGGGTCTTCCCTTTGGAGCCAGTGGATGCCACTGTCCCCTGGGGGCTGGGAGGGCACTGAGCAGGGGAAGAAGCTTTCAGTGGAGAAATAATACAAGGAAAGGGGGCGGGGAAGTGACCCAACGGGCAAGGGAAGAAGGAAGGACGAAGGGAGTTGATGACCTTGCCGGCCCCGAAGAGAAGAGGAGGCCACAGGAGGGACCGAGGAATTGTGCGGAGAGCCTTGGAATGCGGGAGATCCTGGAGCCAGTTTTTCAAAGGATATTTTGTTGCCAAAACAAAATTTAAGGGAGAAGCCAGAAAGTGTTCACATAGGAAGGACATTGTGAAACTTTGATTAAGTCCTGGCAAATGACTCAAAGAACATTGCCATGACTCAGATTGGAATGAAAAGCATGATGCAAGCCTTAGGAGGGAGCGGCTTTCACGTAGTTATTTTGGACCTTGAGCGCAACCGTGATGAAGGTGACAGAAATGAGGGATGTCGCCCCAGGGAAAAGGGCAAAGGAGGGCCAGCCGTGTCTGGGTCTCCACTCTCCCATCCTCAGCTTTGTCCCACCTTGGAGGGCACCCCGCTCTCTAATGCCCTGAGCCACAGTGGGGGCCCCAGGATTTCCATGGTGGAGGGGCCTCGGGGCAGCAAACCGAGCGGAAGGAGCGGCTGCAGGACTTGTCTTAAAGTTGCATCTCTAGAGCGAGCAAACCATTTTTTGCTTAGAGTCTATTATCAAGCAAGACAAATAGCAAAGTTTCCAAAGGAAGTTTTTATGTATACTTTACACAATATTAAGAGAAAGTTAATTATTCACCTCAAACAATATTTCTCTTATTTTATGTGGGGTGGCTTGGGGGAGGGGAGGGAGGCCACACACATTCCTCCGTGCTGCTGGCCACGGCCCTTGTGTTCTCTCTGCTTCCTTTCGTCAAAACCTGCTCCGAAGACAGGTCAGGATGAGCTCGGGTGAGGGCTTCTGGGCCAGAGGCTCAACTTTCACATGACTGGGCTGTCTGCATTTTGTCAGTGAACGAAACCAAGCCAAGAATCCATCCCTCTGGGATGCAGTGGTAGTCGGTGGAGTGAATATTCTGGAGAGAAACTGCTCGTCTCAGGCTGCTGAAGGTTTTCCACCTCTCTGCCTGCTCCTGAGGCCAGTTCAAAGATGAGTCAAGGGACTGGGTCAGTGCTTTTCAGTTGGGAATGTCATTAGTCAAGTAAATAAAACACTGGATAGGTTCTTGAGTATGTAAAAATATATAGATGAAGAGATCATCTTCCTTCTTAGGGAACTGCGCTGTTCCAAGCACAGTGGGCCCTTTTCACGTGATGGAGCATGACAAGGACACAGCAGCTCTGGAAGAGCTCGGCCCGGCTGGAAACGAGGCCTGCCTCCGGGAGTTCACAACGGGATGTCCAAAGGGAGGTTGCAGCCTGGTTGTTGATGTGCCCCGAGCTTCACTCCACTCCCTTCCCAAGGGGAGGTGTATCATCAGGCATCATTTGCAGGGAGCAGAAACCATTCTAGATATTTTAATCAGATGAGCATTATTTCAAGGAATTTTGTACTTAGAAAGTTTTGGAAAGGCTGGAGGAGTATATCGCAGGCCAGGCCTCCAGAAGTGAGTTTGGGAACGGGACCACTGAATAGGCCTCCAGGGGAGCTGCTGCTCTGGTTGCTACCTAGAGGGGAGGGGTCAGGAGACCAGCATGGAGCTCCAGCACTGCTGACATCAACATCTCACCACCAGAGCTGTGACCCAGAGATAAGGAAACCTCTGTCACCACTGACACAACTGCCCCTCGATGTCCATGAGCACAATGGTTGGACGCGGATCATGGACACAGAAAAGCCATCTCCATCTGCCAGCCTTGCGTGCATTGGAAAGCTTCCTCCCCCCACCCGCCTTCTCCGTTCTGCCTTTCAAATCCTCTTCAAGTGCCATCCATCGGCAGCACCTTTTCTGCATCCAGAACCTAACTGCAAGAGAGTCTGAAAATGATCATTTTCAATTTCGCGGTGCAGGAAAGCACACCAGAAAAGAGGCTGGGACTGATGCTAGGGACCAATTCACCAGGTCTGTCAGAGAAGGAAGGACTGGAGGGTGGCAGGGGGCTAATTCCCCTTCCCTCAGGTCAAGAGAGAAGGGCTTCAGGGACACTCCTCAGAAAGCTAGAATAAGTCCTCTGTGGATTAGCAGGGAGCAGGGGGACGGATTCTGACCCCTGCCTGGGAAACTAAAAGTGGGAGCTGTTCTGACTGCAGGAGCAAAGAGGGTTTTGGTACTGTGTTGTGACTGGCCCGTTTTCTCAGAGTTTGGGATGCAAAAGGAAGAAAGTAAAAGGAAGCCTGAGGGTTTGCAGTGACCATAATGGCCCACCCTGGAGCGAGAGCTGGTGTGGAATCAAGCACTCAGTCTGTGCAAGGGGGCTGTCGCGGGGGAGAAGGGACTGCACGGAAGCGGCGGGAGGCCAGCCCTGGAATTCTTAAGGGTTAAGGAAAGAGCCACAAGCGTTGAGCAGGAGGACAGCGTAGCAACTGTATGAAGAAGGTCTCCCAAGAATTGACAAACATTTCCCCAACAGAAGGAATCGGATTCACACACTGCCGGGCCCGAGAGTGCGCTGAAGGCTCATGCCAGCTTCACGCGAGTACACGTGGTCCTGCTTCCTGGATTCTCCTCTCTCCCCCTATTCATGGGAAAGAAACTGAGCACAGGAGAGGAAGGGGAGGAAACACAAGTGATAAAAGTGAGTGCTGTGGACTGAACTGTGTCCCCCCAGATTGACATATTGAGGCCCCAACCCCCAATGTAGCTGAATTTGAGATGGGGCTTTAAGGAAATAATTAAGGTTAAACGAGGTCATAAGGGTGGAGTCCTGATCCAATACGATTAGTGCCCTTATAAGAGACCCTAAAGAGACCTCTCTCTCTCCACCCTGTGAGGACACAGCAAGGAAGCAATTTTCTGCAAGCCAGGAAGACAGTCCTCACCAGGATCTGGGCTGGCCAGCACCTTGATCTTGGACTTCCCAGCCTACAGAACCGTGAGAAACAAATGTGTGTTGTTTGAACCACCAGGTCTCTGGCATTCTGTTATAGCAGCCTGAGCTGACTAACGCACGGAGAAGCCAGTCAAGCCCCTCCTCTGTCTTAAACTCACGAGCTGGAGGGATGGGAGACTCAATTTTAAACCAAACCTAGAGTTTCAAGCATTATATAAAGCTGGATATTTTTCTGACAGGAGTGAGATGATAACTTGTTACTTTCATTCCCAGAGAGTGAACAGAAACTGCATGGGATTGTTTCACATTCCTTCCAGGGACTGGAGAAGAACTGGCCCAGAGCGGATTTAAGAAGATGGTCGGGACAGAAGAAAGCTGCTTGAGGAGTCCATCCCAAGAACTGTTCTCGTTCAACACACCCACGATAGATCAGCCTCCAAAATCAGTACATCACAGGAGAGATAAGCCACATATCCTTAAGGAGATGGAATGACTCCAGGCCCCTTACAAATGACTGTGTCTGGCTGAGCGGGCCAGTCAGAACTGGACCTGCTCGCCATGGAAACAAAGACAAAGCAGAGTGGGGGGCAGGCTGAGGGTGGTGACACCTATGCAAGTTCCACCCAGGGGGTGGTACTCTCCGTCCAACAGCCTGAAGTGTTTCCATTTCCACGGCACACTGTCCCTCTGGTGGTGAGAGGGCATTCACCTCGCGGTAGAGAGATGCTCCTTAGGATTGATTCATTGCCAATGTCGTGATAACATCCTCACCTTTGGGTAAATTGGCTCCCCACGGAACAAGTTGAGAGAGAGAGAAGGAGAGAGAGAAAGTGGGAGGAGGGGAAGATTAAGACTATATCAGCTTTACAGTTGTATTTCTTACTGGATATGAACAGAATGGACACACTGGTGATTCTGGCTATGCTTGAACTTGCCACGGCTCTGGGTGCGGGGGGGGATGCGCCACGTTGCTGATATAAGCCTTCTCGTCTTCTGGATGACTTGACAATTCACAGTAAATTCACGGATTGGCATCCTGGTTTGTGCTTATCAGTTCCTGTGAGCTTGGTTCAGATGAGTCTGCCCCTGAGGGAGGAGTCCGTTCTGTGTCCGCCAAATATCAACCAATCATCAAGCAATGGATGGATAAGATTTCTAGTGGGAAGACTGATACCCAACTCCTAGCAAATTATCAAGGTGAATACTTTATCATGAGTCTGCAGGCAACTAGCTGGCAGTACTTCTTGAGACATGTGTTATCAGAAGCCTTTCCATTTCCAAATGCCTATAGAGACAGGGAGAGGTCAAGTGTGTGAGCGCTGCAGGAATCCGTGCGGGCACAGCATTTAAGTGAGAGTTAGTGAATGCACCACAACCTAATTTCCACCATTGTTCATGGTGATTTGGTTGTTGCTTCAAATGTTTGCCAAGCACAGGGGCATACAACTTCTTACCTTCACACATTAAATGGTTTTTGGTAATGACAGGTCACTGCCACAGGTGTGCACACAGAGCCCAGTGCTGACCTGTGCGGAATAACAGTTGTGTTGGTAGCCTGACAGGGAAGTGTAATTTCACCCCAGCTACTGAAAGCCCCAACAGGGGCGTCTGTCCATCAGCCACTTCAGGTCTGGTTTCTTCAGCCGCTGGCCCTTTGCCCGAGTGGGATAATTCCCCTTACTAAAATAGCACAGCCCTGAAGAGGCCACATGATGCTTGACGGGCGAGGACACATGGCAAATGTTCCTGACCTACCAACAAGCAGCCAGGATAGGCTGATGCTCCCTTTGCAAGAGGAGGCCCGATCTGACGAGTAACAGAGGACCCAGATTTTGATGAAAAAATTTGACCCTGATAAAATATGTGGCCTTGTTCCCACTTGTCTTTAAATCTTTTAATTGACTGAGCAAAGTGAAAACAACCTTTCATGTTTAACAGTCAGCATTTCAAACGTGTCTGTTTATTTAGTGTTAGATTTTGAAGACATTGACCAACACTGTCACAATTTGGTATGCCCACTAAAGGAACTCAACCTACACTTTCAAGTCTATTTGTAGTTTATGTCCCTCAGTGGCCAAGCAGGCAAATGGCACCAAAGGACAATGCAGGGTGTTTGGACCCTCTCTGCCACATGATGCTAGAGTTTTCCCAGAAGTGAATAAATGCATGACCAAGTAGGATGGGCTCATGGGTTCAAAAGTCAATAAAGCTAAAGATAAAAACTTAGCAAAGTTGAAATAAAAAAAAAAACAATTCTCTAGTTTACGTGCCATAAGATTTACCCACTGCAAGTGTTGTTATTTTTAACCAGTTGGCTGTTGTGCAACCATCACCACGCTCAGTTTTAGAACTTTTCTATTGCCCCAGAAAGTTCCCTTATGCCCACTTGTAGTGAATTTCCACTCTACCCTCAGCCTCAGGCACTAGTCTCATTTCTGTCTCTAAAGATTTCATATAAATGGAGTATGTATGGACTCTTCTGTACACCTCCTTTCTTTCAGTTGGCTTGATGTTTGACTATTATGACCAATACTGGGATGAAGATTCGCTAAAAGTCTTTGTGTAGCTGCTGGGTTTATTTCTCCTGCACAGCTACTTCAGAATTGCTGGGTTGTATGGTGAGTTGATGTTTAACTTGTTAAGGAACTACCCAACCCTTTCCCAAAGTGGCTGTACCATTTGACGTCCCCATCAGCAATGTGTGAAGGTTCCCATTTCTCCTCATCCTCTTCAACACTTGTTATTGTCTCCATTTTAGCCATTCTAGTGAGTGTAAAAAGGTAATTTGTTTTAATTTGCATTGCTTTGATGAGTAATGACATGAAGCACATTTTCATATGCTTCTAAAATATTTCTATATCTTCTTTGTTGAAATATCTATTTAAATCTTTTGCTCATTTTTAATTGAGTTATTTGTCTCCTTCTTACCTAGTTATAAGTGTTCTTCATAGATTCTGGACACAAGTCCTTTATTAAATACACGATTTGCAAATATTTTCTCCCAGTCTGTGACCTGCTTTTTCATTTTCTTAGTGGGGTCTTTTGAAGCACAAATGGTTTTAATTTTGATGAAGTCTGTTTATTTTATGGATTGTGTTTTAGTGTGACTGACTTTCTTCGGTTCAGCCATCACTGGTCTGTGGGAACATGCATTTTCCTCTGTCCCCTGGCTGGGCCCCCAAAGCTGCCCCTGAGGATTCCACGGCAGCAAAATAGCCACCAAGAAGCCTTCAGTTCAGGGCAGTCTCGAACAGATTGTTTCGAGAATGGATAGAAATGAGCTGCCTTGAACAAAGGGAGAGAAAACCCCTGAAACGCAGTGTGACAGATACTGTTAGAGAAACACTGCCTAAACCTCACGTTAAATAATATCAACAAGAGGGCAGAAAAGCAGGAGGGAAGAAGTGGTTAAAAATTAATGCTACTGATTCTTTCTGAGGATAATTTTAAAAAGCACAGGCCTGTGGGGGACCTTGACTCCAGGTGGCCGGGGAAGAACCGGGGGAGTTTTCTTCTGGATCCTCCTCTTGTCTCTCTTCTGGTGATGAGGGGTTGAGTGGGTTCATCGAGTGTAAAAGAGAGGAGGCAGAGCCGAGCACGCAGGCAGGAAGACACAGACAGCAATGACGGGGCAAAGCCAGAGTTCGAAAGCTCAGGCTTACATCCCAGCTCTGCCCTCACTAGCTAAGTTGCCTCGGGACACTTAACCTGGAAGTCTTTGTTCTTCCCCTTTGGAATGGGAACAGTGGTTCCACTCCAGGGGGTTGTGAAGATCAGGTGTGTGTGTAGGGGGTTGCTCATGAGTGTGCCTGCTGCACAACAGGCACCCAGGAGACTCGGCCACCAGGACCTGGAAAAGTTCTGGGGCCGAGCCTGTGTGGCTGTGGCAGGAGTGTGCTGGTGCCAGGTCCCAGAAGGCTGGGATGACACAACCGCTCACGGCAGGACTCACATCCCACTGCAACCCTAATCAGACGTTGTTCCAGGAGAGGGAGTCCCAGTGTCCTCAGCCAGCGACCATCAGGGAGGGCAATACACAAAAGACCCTCTGGGAGAAAGAAACCCCACAGGCTTTTTGTTTTTCTCTTAACTCATTAGAGGTGTGGGAGATCTTAGACTCTGGTTGGAAGATAAATGACGCCGAGAACAAATGGGCGAGGAAGAGATTAGCTATAATCTAAGCACTGTCATTGAAAAAGAAAAAAGGGTAAAATACTTTCATTGAAAAAAAAAAAGAAAGAAAAAAGGGGAAGAATTTTTCTCACCAGTCAGATGAAGGGGCTGGCGTCGGCAGGCTCTGAGACTGTTTCTTGCTTGTGGCTCCGCCAGAAGAAAAGCTTTTCACAGAAGGAAGGCTGTATTTGCCAGGAGCAGAGTTTTCAGACGAGATTTTAAGGTGATCGATAAGATGGGGGAGTTATCAGAAAAATTCCCTTAAGAGGGAAGGTCTTTTGAACAAAGTAAGAAAGTAGAAATAAGGACTTCCTACCTTCAGACACAAGCCAGAACTTAAACACTCACGTGTGGAAAGCCCTGAGGACAAGTTTAATTCTGTAGCTAGAATCTCCCGTATATAGGACTTCAGAAAAAGTTGCTATTTCAGAATGTGCTGCTGGGGATCCGGTACTCTCCGACAGCAAAGTTAGACAGAGGAATTAAATTTGGAAGGACCTGGAGATTCGCAAATAGGTTCTGAGAGTCAGAGGCAACTGAGAGACAGGTGATCTAAAGGTCCTGGGCTCGGAGGAACGCCATGACCACACGTGTCGGCGTGAAATAGACTGTCCTTGAAAAGAGTATTTCCAGAGACTGGCAGTTCCCCCTCACGCTCTAGGCCTGCAGACCTGGATGCCAGCACCAAGCATCTTAAACCCACCAGGCAGAGTTTTTTGTGGCATATAGAATGGCTGTGACTGAGTTTTGAAATACGTGCTTTGATACTTAAATTTGAGATTCTATAAAAACAGAACTACTAAAATCACTCAGTCATCACACCAGTGCTGAGTCTCTCCCGTTCTTCCCTCTCTGTCTTTTCTCTGCCCGTCGCTGCTCTGCTCTCGGCCTGGAGGGCTGCCCTGTTTGGACTGCATCAGGGGCCCCTCTAGATCTGTGCTGGGACCCTGGCTAATGCCACACCTCAGCGCAGGCGTTAGGCAAGAAATGCGTTTATGAACTGTGTCAACCTCGGGTCGATGTGTGTGTGTGTGTGTGTGCACGCGAGCTTAATTGCAACAGCAACGTGTGCTGATTTTGAGAAATTTCCAAGTGTATCAAATTATACGGAGGAAAAATTAAGAACCGCCTTTTCCTTTTGAATGAGAAGTTCCTAAAGGGACATCAGAATATCTTACCTGGCTTTATTTCATAACTATCTAAACTCTCTCTCTGCGCAGCCTCCGAGGAGTGGTGCCCACAGAACGTGGCCGTAGGCTCAGTGGGGGGATGCTAGTGTCGAGAGGCTGACTCTGACCAATACCCTCTCTCCAAGGTTCGCAGCCGCTCACTCTCTGCTCTCTCTTCTTTCCAGTGAAAAATATTTAGTTATGAAAATCTGGATGATCGTAACCTCAGAGGAGTTCAGAAAGCATTAGGTAGGAACCCTCTTCCCTTCTGAACAATGTAAAGCTATTTTTGAATGAAAGAAATACTTTTCTTACAAAAGTAGTAAGTTATTATTGTGAAAACCTTAAGCAAAAAAAGGTAAAATAAAATGTAAAGATGCCTCATTTCCCTCTCAATCTTTATTCCCAAACCACCCCAATCCCACACTCTGGGGTAACCATTGCTTAAACATATTTTAAAAAGGGCTGAACAAGCAGAACAAATTTTCTTCAGATATTTTTAAGATATGAAAAAAAAAGTCAGAGAAAGAGTAGCAATCTATATCTTGCCCTTTTTAGACCAGCAGAGGAATTCAATTTGTTGGGGGGAAATTAAGAGGAGATTCAGTATTACCAAGTTTTAAGAATTGAAACTTCCAGAGAGAAGTAGAGAGAGAGTGTGGTTCACACAGCATGGGAAACGGCTCACTCGAGGACGGGCAGGGCGTCAGCGGGACGGCGACAGGCCCCCAGGGTGCCAGGGCAATGAAGAAGGGAGTCTGGACATTCCATTGCTGGATGCTCAGTTTGAAGCCCTCAGGCACATTTAGTATAGAGGCAAAGGAATGGTGGGATGGACTAAAAATGGTTGGTAAGAAGGGAGTAGTAAGCAGGCAAGAGACAATGACCCCAATAGCACATTGCTGCTTTTTTAATAATCACAGATGATGCCTGTAATTAGAGGGCACGGCTAAGACAATACAGACCAGTGAGTTCTGCCCAGCAGGGTCCCTGCGAAGTCTTTCTGTGTTTGGTTTATGGTTAGAGTTGTTTGCACAGCCTGTTACTGACTTGTAACCAGGCTTCTCAGAATTTCTTTTTCTCTTTCAAAAATAGCCACATAATTTTGGAGATCATTGTGTTGGGATTAGAACCGTAAAGGCATTTGGCATGAGAAAACAGCAGAAAATAAGACCCTGCACAAGCTTTCGCAGGACTGATTACGGGCTTGAGCCCACTTAGGAAAGAGAGAAAAATCCTCCTTAAGGGGAAGTGGGAAGAAAAATGCGGAACAGAACTATAAGAAAGAGGTAGGCTGGAGCTGTTTATGTTCAGTGACTGTGTGTTATCGGTTTCTGAGTGTGGTGTGAAAAAAATTAATAGGCGATGATTGAATAGGAAGTGGTAAAGTAGAGAGAAAAGAATGAATTCTCCAAAATAGGGTGAAGTTATTTTCGTTATTGTTGTTGTTAAGCAGTTGTTATCGTTGAACTAGGTTTTTTTTTTTAAGTATAGGAATTAAGAAGATAAAAGAGTCGATATCTAGGAAGACATAACACTTGTTTTGTTATTTATTTTTTAAACTATTTTTATAGCACTTTTTCCACTAGAATATGTTGATCGTTAGGTTAAAATCTGGCTTTGAAAACTGAGCAGCCCTAGTTATCCCCTAGGTGGATGCCCACCTGCAGAGCTTCAAGACTAGAAGGAGGATGCCAGAGCCAGCATTTCTCCAAGCGGGCAGACCCTGCCGGGGCGGAGCAGAGGGAGCATTCAACAGACAGCGGCCGCAAACCTGGCGGTTTCCACCTCCAGTCCCGGGGAGCTGTTAGAACCCAAACTATCAAAATGGCAACATTTAATTGAACAGCTGTTTGCAAATCACATGCTTATTAGCTGCACGCTGAAAAAAATAAAAAGGCCTACTTGTATTTCAGTCTACTGACCATCAAGAGCCCCCGTTATGGTTAGAATTCTCTTGATTGTAAGCAAGAGCACGGTCACCTGCTAACACAGGAGAAAGACCCACACGCTGGCATGGGGAGGGTGAGGCCCCAGGCAGCTTTGGGCACTAGCTACATTCTCTCCTCTCTTCTGGGCGACTTTCTTCTTCCCTCTCTCTGCTCAGCTGGTCCAAAATGGCTTCCTCTGGACATCCTACCTTCTCTCCCTCACCCCGTCACGTTTACATGGGCTGCGTCTTCACCCTGGACTGTTTTCTCTCCCCTTCTTAGCCTGGCTGCATCCTGCCTGTGGCTTCAGTCTTCTCAGGTGCAGCCTTTTCTAGGTAGCTGCCCTCGATCCCCAAGGCTGGGGTCCCCGAGCCCACCTGTAAGCTCCTGTGTTCGCTGGTGCTAACTATGCCATCTTAGGTCTTTCCACTCTGCAGTGTAATTGCCGGACCACTTCTGCCTCTCTCCCACTGCTCTGTGAGCCCTTTGAAGGCAGGGATTGTCCCTTGTGCCCCCAGAGCTTTACACCAAGTATGGAAACATCTGTGAATGACGTGCCCTGGGTTGTGTGGTGCCCCCTGACCAGGGGCTCAATAAACACTTATTGAAGGGACGAATGAGTGAATAATTGAATCTATTGCTCATACTTCTGGATTGCACATAAACTGTTCGCATTGTCACAGCACCTCGTCTTCCCGCCTTTGTCTTCCCCATCATGGCATGCATCAGGTTTCTTGGGTCTGGAGTCTAAGTCCAGAGTTTTTAGTGCAAATCAGTACAGGTCTAGCACTAAGTAAAATGGTACTGAAACTGATGGAGAGGGGCTCTGACTCACCTCTTGTCTTGGATTCCCTGACTGAGAATTCCAGAAAGAGCACACCTGCAGAGACATGGCTCCAGATGAGTGGGCTTGTCCATGTCCAGGAGACAAAGTCTACTTTGGATATCAAATGACTGAACTGGTTGGTACCCCTCTTGAAAACTTCCATTCCCCACTGGAGAAATTCATAGTGTGTAAAGAGAATAATGGCTTGTGATTTGTATTTTTTCATCTTAAGAATTTTACCTAACGATGTACACCTGAAATTTATACAGTGTTATAAACCAGTGTTACTGCAATAAAAAAGTAAATAAAATAAAATTTTAAAAATATTCTTAAAAACAATTGCTCATGCATTCTAGAAGCTTTTCTTAACTTTTTTCTTAAGCATTAAATTTGACTACCTTCACTGTGTGTCCCTGTTTTGTATGTGCCGTGAAGATTTTACACCCACAGCAATTTTGGCTTTGTTGTGTTATCTTCCTATCTCTGATCCCCGGCTTCCCGTGGTGGCTTTGTGTTTAATAAAGACAACTGCTTTCTTGAAAAAAACAAAACAAAAAAGAGTTTCCCCAAGAGGCACTTTTGTGTTCATCTTCTCACCAGGCTCATATGCTCTTGTTCTGGGTCTTTAGCTAGACTGCAGAAATTGGTTTTAATGTTTCTGATTTGTTGTCGTCAAGGTCTGTCAACACCACGTATGAGCCGTATCTACAATGTAAAGATGGTCTATTTACAGTTACATGCTCCTCCGGGAGTCCATTACTACCCAGTTCAATCCAGACCCATGCCACCTGTAACGGGAGGGTGAAAAGTGGGTTTGAACCTGAAGTATTTCACGGTCTAGTGTAAGTAACCCTATGTGAGCTCTTTCCCATAAGCAGACTTCTAACTGCTGAGTTACAGGTGTCATATTCCCAGTGGGGCTTTTGTGAATTCTTGAGATATCAACATCAAGAAAAGTCATGTTCTGCTTCTGATTGGAAGCAGAAGAAGATAACTACATTTCTTTGATGAGAAAGTGGGGTTTCCCTCCCAAAGCTCATGGGGAAATTTTTGGCTTACATGACTTTGCTGCCACAACCATGGAAGTCAGAATGCCCTTAGGTACGAGAAACCCATTCCCAGTTGTCAAACTCTGTACCAACTCATGGATTAATTTCTCTCTTGGCTGGTTTCAGTGCCCTTGTCCATAGTTATGTTTCTCTCTCAAGCATCCTTTATTCAAAATAAATAAGTACAAAAAACTCTCCATGGTAGGCGCAGGGGCATTCCTTATGCATGAGCACAAGAGTTCCCAAGAAGCAAATGAGGGGCTGAGATGGGAGGGTCAGTCCCCATTAAAAATGGCCACTTCAACAGCAGACTCTGCTGTATGTAACTGCGCAGAACTTCACTTTTGTTATAGGAAGCCATATGGATGTCCATTAAATATTTTGTTTCGTGAATGTCAACTCCAGCTTTTGGTTTCTGGGACGTTTTGGAGTAGGCAGAAGCTGAAAGGAGGTGGTTTACAAGTAAATTATTTCCTTCTGCAGTATAAATAGCCCAACTTATGGTGTGTTGGCTGATGGCCATACCCAGTTGGAAAGGTCCAAGCCAAGTTTTGTTCTTTCCTGGGCTGAGATTTTTTCAGAATCACATTTAGGAGCAACTGCATCCTCTCCTTACTAAGACTCAAGCTATTGCAGGAGGAGTAGAAAAAGAGGAAGCTTGTCTGTCAGCAGGGTCACCAAACATTCCATTCCAAGAGGCCAACTGGCACTTGGTCAGCCATTCAGAGTTGAAAGGCCGCAGGACACCTGGATCAGGTGCTTCCTTCCTCACCTTACTAGTACGGGAGCCACGCACTCGGACAGCATCCCACGTGGACTGGCTGGTCAACCTCCCAAACGCCCCTGCAAATCACACTTCAGGCATCAGGTGGTGCCAAGGATAGTTTGTCTAGGCAAAAATATCTGCCCCACTTTCCAGTCTCTGGTGCCTAAAATGCCATCTGTGAAGATTTTTATCTTTGTATCAAAGAACTGAGTTCACAAGGCAGGGGTCGGGGGTTGTGTCACGGTGGCAAGCCACTTCACCTATTTGAGCCCCAGTTTCTCATCCATAAAATCTGATCAATAATGCCATCTTTCAGGTTGCTGTGATGATTAAATGAGATATTGGTTGCTTTCAAACTTTGGTGCATCTGAAAATTATCTTTGACGTTTGTTAAAAATGTAGATTCTCAGACTTCCTTCAGAAGATAATGTATATTAACTTACCTCGTAAATGTAAAGAGTTGTACCTATGTAAGCAGTTGCTGTTGCCATCCCGGCCATTCCTGGAGGGGCTACCACTTTGAGTGGCAATCAGCCTGTTACACAGCAGGAAAGGGAGTGAGTGAGGGAGACTGACATTCACTGAATATCCGACATGGTCCAGGCCCAGGACATACTTTATGTTACTTAGTTATATGCGGTAGGCCTTAGTGGTCCCATTTTACAGATGAGGAAGTTGAGGCTAAGAGAAGTGAAGATTCTTGCTCAGCATCAAACATCAGGCTCTGTGAAGTTGCTTTACTGCCTTCCCCGCCTGACAGCCTGAGCTCTTCGCGCTCCACTAGAATGGATCGATGTGGATCCTACACGACCGTGGCCAAGACCAGGCTTTAGAAGGGGAAAGATACAAATACGGCAACCTCAGAGGGTGGTTTCCAGACCAGCATCTTTAGCAGCACCCTGGGAACTTATCAGAAATGCAAGCCTTGGGGCCAGCCCTGTGGCCGAGTGGTTGAGTTCGTGCGCTCTGCTTCGGCAGCCCAGGGTTTCGCGGGTTCAGATCCTGTGCGCGGACGTGGCACCGCTCGTCAAGCCACTATGAGGTGGTGTCCCACATGCCACAACTGGGGGGACCCACGGCTGAGGATACACAACTATGTACTGGGGGGCTTTGGGAGAAAAAGGAAAAATAAAATCTTAAAAAAAAAAAAGAAAAAGAAAGAAATGCAAGCCTTGGGCCCCACCCCAGATTTCTGGATCAGAAAATGCGGGAAGTGGGGTCCAAAAATCTGGGCTTTAACAAGCTCTGCAGGGACTCCAATGCACGCTCACATCTGACAGCCTCGATTACGGACCCGAGGCACTGAGTGCGAGTGTGAGTGTGAGTGTGTGCTGTGGGGAGGACCCTGGAGGGGGAGGGGAGCGGCGGCAGTGTTCCCAAGGATCTGCTGGCATCTGGGCTGTTCACTCGCTTCACTTAGGGGACTGGAGATCTAGGGGAGGCCAACAAGGAAACTTCAACCAGACATCTGATGCTCTCACGAGGAACGGGAGTGGACATCGGAATGTCCTCACGAGGAACGGGAGTGGACATCGGAATGCTCTCACGAGGAACGGGAGTGGACATCAGAATGTTCTCACGAGGAACGGGAGTGGACATCGGAATGCTCTCACGAGGAACGGGAGTGGACATCAGAATGTTCTCACGAGGAACGGGAGTGGACATCGGAATGCTCTCACGAGGAACGGGAGTGGACATGAGAATGCTCTCACGAGGAACGGGAGTGGACATCAGAATGTTCTCACGAGGAACGGGAGTGGACATCGGAATGCTCTCACGAGGAACGGGAGTGGACATCGGAATGCTCTCACGAGGAACGGGAGTGGACATGAGAATGCTCTCACGAGGAACGGGAGTGGACATCGGAATGCTCTCACGAGGAACGGGAGTGGACATCAGAATGCTCTCACGAGGAACGGGAGTGGACATGAGAATGCTCTCACGAGGAACGGGAGTGGGCATCGGAATGCTCTCACGAGGAACGGGAGTGGACATCAGAATGCTCTCACGAGGAACGGGAGTGGACATCAGAATGCTCTCACGAGGAACGGGAGTGGACATCAGAATGCTCTCACGAGGAACGGGAGTGGACATCAGAATGCTCTCACGAGGAACGGGAGTGGACATCAGAATGTTCTCACGAGGAACGGGAGTGGACATCAGAATGCTCTCACGAGGAACGGGAGTGGACATCAGAATGTTCTCACGAGGAACGGGAGTGGACATCAGAATGCTCCCACGAGGAACGGGAGTGGACATCAGAATGCTCTCACGAGGAACGGGAGTGGACATCGGAATGCTCTCACGAGGAACGGGAGTGGACATCGGAATGCCCTCACGAGGAACGGGAGTGGACATCGGAATGCCCTCACGAGGAACGGGAGTGGACATCGGAATGCTCTCACGAGGAACGGGAGTGGACATCAGAATGTTCTCACGAGGAACGGGAGTGGACATCAGAATGCTCTCACGAGGAACGGGAGTGGACATCAGAATGTCCTCATGAGGAACGGGAGTGGACATCGGAATGCTCTCACGAGGAACGGGAGTGGACATCGGAATGTTCCCATGAGGAACGGGAGTGGACATCGGAATGCTCGCATGAGGAACGGGAGTGGACATCAGAATGCTCCCATGAGGAACGGGAGTGGACATCGGAATGTCCTCATGAGGAACGGGAGTGGACATCAGAATGTTCTCATGAGGAACGGGAGTGGACATCGGAATGCTCGCATGAGGAACGGGAGTGGACATCAGAATGCTCCCATGAGGAACGGGAGTGGACATCAGAATGTTCTCACGAGGAACGGGAGTGGACATCAGAATGTTCTCACGAGGAACGGGAGTGGACATCAGAATGTTCTCACGAGGAACGGGAGTGGACATCAGACTGTTCTCATGAGGAACGGGAGTGGACATCAGAATGTCCCCACGAGGAACGGGAGTGGACATCAGACTGTTCTCATGAGGAACGGGAGTGGACATCAGAATGTTCTCATGAGGAACGGGAGTGGACATCAGAATGTTCTCACGAGGAACGGGAGTGGACATCAGAATGTCCTCATGAGGAACGGGAGTGGAAAACATGCGTTAAAACACTGCTCCCCTTTCCTTCTGCCTTTGGCCTCCCTTCCCGCATCCTCCACCCAGAAAACACTATGGGGCCCTCGTTGGAAGCATCATGCTGCCTTTCAAAGCCAAAAAATTTCCCCTCCAAAGTTTTATTGAGATTAAAAAAAGAGTGAATGGAAATCGATAACCAAGTGAAGGAGGCTTAGAAGAGAATTAGAAAACAAACATCCTTAGGCACGGAACGGCCACAATGAAATTCCGGAACCAACTGTGTCAGGCCATGAATGTAAATTAACCATAGGCATGCAATAGACTTCAGGAAATGGCTAAATGTGGCAGAAATGGACTCTTTCATTTAGTTTCTCAATATTTTTAAAATGTGATTTTTGAACAAGCAAATATATTCACATGGCTCTAAATTTAAAAATTCCAAAGGGCCCACAACGGAAAATCTGTCTCCTGCCCTCTCCTCCCACCACCCAGCAACTTCACCACAGGCCACCAAGGCCATCAGTTTATCACAAATCTTTGTAAGATAGTTTACGCATTTAAATATTTTTCCATGAATTTCAGGATAATATATAGTCTTCTGCACCTCATTTTTTAAAATCTAATAATATACCTTTTAAACCATTAAAAATATATTTTATATTAACGTATGAGCCAGAATTATCAGTATGACTTCCAAAAGAGTATTCCCCAAATAAAGAGCATTTCAGTGCGACTTGCCCTTCCATGGACCGTCGCTGTGTTCATGTCTGCTCCATCGTGTCTGACTGTCGCCCCATCGCCATCTCCTGCTGTTCACGAGGCAGCAGGACAGGAGCTGGTGTCCCTGTGGACACACCTGGGCCAGGTGGGGCAGGTATTGACCTTTGCAGGTCCAGAAACGCCCCTTTATGTCACCAGGACTTGTTCCAGCTCAGTGGAGCTCTCAGAGAAAATTTATAAATTGTCCATTTTAAACAAGACTCAAGAGAGTCAAGTAGACTCGCGTTGGCTGGCGTGTCCCCTCTCTCCTCGAGGTGCATCTGTGCAGGACACCAGGTCCCTGTCTGGAGCCCCTGCGTAGCGGACTCAGAGCCGGAGGCATCAGTTGGTGGGCTCCGGGCTTCTGATAGCGAGCTGCTTATAGCTTTGCTAAGGAAACTCTTCGTTTTACAGCTATTTTTTTCTTGTGTAGTTATTACTTGTGCGAGCACTTTAGTCTGGTTGTCACACTCATTTCTCACACAAAGCTGAGGTCTTATCCGTATGTTACGGATGAAGAAACTGAGGGTGAGCGTGGTTGAACAAGTGGCCCAAGGTCACAGAGAACTCCTAACTAGTCCTCTCCACTCGTGCTTTGTGATCTGCGGGCAAATCCTCCAATCAAAGCATTCACTCTTCTCACAGACCAAAGAACCTCTTGGTCACTGTTCTCTTTATCCATCCCTGTCCTAAGGACACACCTATTTCTCCAGCCAGCGTTCAGGCATGGCCCGCATCATTGGCTCTTGGGTACTAGAGATGTGGGTGTGAAGGGGCTCCCAGCTGGTGCCCTCATTTAGGGGAGAGAAAAGACGTGTAAACTGAGATTTATAGGGCAGGATGCCTTCATGGAGACTAGGTGTACCAAACTCGACCGAGGCTGTCAGGAAACGGCTACAAGGCTAACATTTATCGAGTACTAACCGCATGCCAGGAACTGCTCTAGTTTTTATGCTTATTTAATCATCTCAACCATCCCCTGAGGGAGGGACGATTATTATGCCGTCTTGCTGGTGAGAAAACGGTCACAAAGACGTTATGTAACTGGCCCCGATCGCACGCAGTCAGGGTAAGCTCAGCACCTCCACTATGTGGTTTTTTGGGTTCAATTCGGAAGGCAACATATCTGAGTTTTGTGACACTTCACGATGACTCTAAGAGCTAACTGTGTTGTTCTAGCGAATGTCTGATGATGTGTAGTAGGGTAGTGTCTGTGGAGAAAGAACAAAGGATGAAGGTACCCGGGGAGACTGCTCAGATTTGTAACAGTGTGATCTGCTCAGCCTTGACGGGGAGGCTGTGGGGAGGAGAGTTGACTGGGGATAGACAAAAGTCATTTTCAAAACAGGCAACTCACCCCATTTAGGGTGCGGTCCCGTTGTGCCTGGAGTAACTTTTTGCTCCCTGCACTGGCCACCCCGCCTTTCCACTGGGAAAAGCCCTGCTTAGCAGTTGGCCAAAGCCTCTGCCCCCAGCCAGCCAGCGTGCTCTCCAGTGTGTGAAAGCTGTCACGAGGGAAACTAGCATGGATGACTCAGCTTGACCCATCTCGGCCGCCAGAAAAATAACCCTGCCAAGACTCACACGTCCTGATTTCCCAGTGTCATTTATCCAAAGAGCAGTATCATCTCATTGATCCTGGAGGAATCCCCTCCAGGGAGGGGATTTCACAGAAGCGCCCAAGTGTGCACGATGAGCAAGAATCCAGATTTCACGTGGGTGGGACCTGTGTGGAAAGAGGACTCCAGAGGTGTTTCAGAAATGGGTTGGTCTGGAGTGAATGTGGCCTGGGCAGGGAAGACAGAACTGGTCTATCCTGGGAGGAGGTTTAAGATCTGCTCCGAGAGAGGGACTGAGGAGGGGTTGCGGAAGGGAGTCAGGACAGTAGCAGCCCCTTGGGCAGTTGTCACCCTCGGAGAACTGGCCCCTAAACGCATGCATGGGCCCCCGACTGCCGTGTCTGAATCACAGGACCCTATTCTTTCTTGGCCACAGCTGACTGCTCCAGGGGACCCCTGCCCCAAACAGAGCAATCAGATTTATCTCTGAGCAATTTGGAAGTTGGAACGGAGAGGCTCAGATGGGAGGAGCCCATGCTGCTGAGTGAGGGCACTGGCCCGGAACTGTCACCAAGGCTAATGGCTGGGTCTGCCTGGTCCACCCTCCCTCAGGCTGGTTGTTCAGCAATTCCGGGGACTTCTTATTTATTTATTTACTTACTTACTTATGTTTAAGTTAGCTAGGGTTGACTTCTGTGCTTTGGGATCGGAAGAGCCTTCTCTCAGCCTGTCAGGAAGCTGGCAAACACCTCTTCACCTTCAGGGCTGTCTTCCAATTTCTCCTAAGTAAGATGGACAGCTGAATTAGCTGCAGATTAAGCTCCACTGAAGTCTGAGACTGCTTGAGGGTGGAACCAAGAAACGGGGCCTCCCTCTCTGTTTCTCTCTCTCTGTCTCTCAAATCATTAAAGTTATATCTCGGTGGGGCCAGCCCAGTGGTGTAGTGGTTAAGTTCACATGCTCCGCTTTGGCAGCCTGAAGTTCATGGGTTCGGATCCCAGGTGTGAAACTACACGCTGCTCATCAAGCCATGCTGTGGTGGCATCCCACATGCAAAATAGAGTAAGATTGGCACAGATGTTACCTCAGCAACAATCTTCCTCAAGCAAAAAGAGGAAAATTGGCAACAGATGTTGGCTTACGGCCAATCTTCCTCATCCCAACCCCCCAAAAAAGTCTATCTCAGGATTAAGGTCCAGTTGTGATAGACTCCAACCAGGGGTGGCTGACAGCCTGCCATCTGAGGATGGCTAAGGTTTCTAGAGCATATTGGTTTCTAAGCCAGACGTATTGCATTGGAATAGCTGCAGAATATCTAGGCTCCAGGAACAGGCATTTTAAGCGGGATCTCTCATGAAGTCTCAGGTGATTGTTTGATAGATTATGTATGTGTCAGTGACCTTGGGTAATTGCAGATCTACTAACAGCTTTACCAAGCATTGGCTCACTCTCTTAGTTTCCTGGGCTACCTAAACAAATTACCACAACCAGGTGGCTTAAAATGACACAATGTCTTCTCCCACTGTTCTGAAGGCAGAAGTCCAAAATCCCTGTGTCAGCTGGCCATGCCCCCACTGAAGACAAAGGAAGAGCCCTCCTGCCTCCCACAGTCTCCAGCAGTGGCCAGAAGTCCTTGGTGTTCCATGGCTTGCAGCTGTGTCACCCCAATCGCAGTCTCCACTGTCACATGGCATCCTCCCTGTGTGTCTGTGTCCTTATTTCCCTCTTCTTATAAAGACACCAGCCATTGGATTAGGGCCCACTCTAGTGGACTATGACCTCATCTTGACTTGATTACATCTGTAAAGACCCTATTTCCAAATATGGTCACATTCGCAGGCACTGGGGGTTGGGACTTGAACATATCTTCTTGGGGGACGCATTTAACCCACAACACTTCCCGTTGGACATTTATGTTGTTTTTAATTTGTTCCAGATGAGAATGCTGCCATGAACATTCTTTCCTATAATCTTTGATGTCGTCTTCTCCCGTGGCTTCTCTGCGATGTTTCTCTGTTTCTCTGTGATGGACCACTACAAGTCAGTGGTGGGTGGGATGGAGTATCAGTTGGAGTCCAATCAGGAAAACAAAAAACACTCATGAGTTGTTGTAACAATATAGAATTCATGTGGAAAACTGATTGCATGGGTTCTGACGGCTATGGGGTCATCAGGGGAAGTGAGGTAGTACAGACTTGAGGGGTAAGGGCACTACACCCCTTGATCACCCCATGGAATCCAGGACCACGACAGGCCTTCTGGGTAGGAGTTGGATCCCCAGTGGTAGTTTTCAGAGGCACACCCCAAGGGAGAAAGAGGACCTGCCTCTCCTCCGGTCCCCGGAAACACACGAAGCACAGAGATCAGCCCCTGCGAAGCAGAGCAGACAGGGCTGGCAGAGGAGTAACCTGAGGGCAAAGGGATCGAGACCAGCACAGATGCATGTATTGAAGGGTTTGCTTAAAAAGCTGAATGCTTTCCAGACAGCGTCTACCAATGTGCACTCTCACAATAACAAATGAGGGCCTGACTCATTACACGGTTGCTGGTATTGAGTATTTAAATTTAACGAGTAGTGTTTTCCTCTAATTTCAAAGGAAATACATATGCATTGTAAGAAGTTTGGAAACCACAAAAGCAAACAGAAAGTTATTAAAACCCCCTCTAACTTTACCACTCAGTGACGACCACTGTTACTGATGCGGTGTCGGCGAGACAAGGAGTCGAAAGAAAGATTTCTTGGACTCCCAAGTTCTGGCAGTAGTGCTCTTTTATTCAGAGAATAGCATGGGGACAGGACCCATGGGCAGTGAATGGCTGCAGCGTGGGGACAGGACCCATGGGCAGTGAAGGGCTGTCAGCATGGGGACAGGACCCATGGGCAGGAAGAGCTGCAATGTATTGAGGGTAGGACTAAATTTATAAGGCATGGATATGTGAGTTATTTCTTTACAAGACAAAGGAAAGATCGTGAAAAAAATCATTAAAACAGTCTCAGTGCAGCTGGGGTCTGGGTATTGGGTGGTCCTATAACTTTAGATAAGAATTAGGTCGGATCGGGTCAGGATGTCCTGTGCTTCCTGGAGGATGATGGAGATGGGTACGTGGGGCAGGACGCCCTGGGTTTCTCTCCCTGGGGCAGCCTTGATCCTCACCATTACCAAGTTCCTCACACACATCAATGAGTGCTCAAGAAACATTCTAGAAGATGGGTGGAATTAGGTGTTAATGCCCTATTACGTGCAAAGTGAGAGTTGCTGTAGACAAGGCTGTGTCCATTTTATTTCTGAACGTTGCAGCTTCTCCTTGAGATTTGGCCTCCTGAATTCTTGACCTGGCATCACTGTTAAAACATACAGCACAATGCAACTCAAATATCCCGCAAGGAATCCCACAGATTCTGTCTTCTGACCCCCCACCATGGTGATGTGGCTTGCTGGATGCAGTCAGAGGACCTCTTCCTCTCAGCTGGAGATCCTCAAGTCCAGCTCAGTGCAACGCTCATCATAGGTGTTCTGTATATAAATCCATGTGTGTGCGTTTAATGACGAAGAACGGGTACACACGCACTCTCTTTGGGATCAACCACATCAGCACAGTCAGCGTTATATAAATTCCGAAGGAAGATAGGAACAACTTTCTCACAGAATAACATAAAAAAATCACTGCCCCGGCAGTGTTCTCAGAATGGAGGAGACTCATCTCTGTCCAAAAAGATTTCAAATAAAGCAATCCATGAACACGTCCAGGATTCGGACCAAAAGACAATGTCGCCTTCCGTAAACAAAAACCTATCAGAGCTGCAGACAGGAGGCAGTGTGCTCACATTCGTTGGCAGACGGAGGCCGAGCCGGCAGTGTGCGCCCCGCCCCTGGCCCCAGGCTCACAGCATCGCAGGCTCTGACAGATCAAAGGCAGTCTGCCTTCAAGGTCCCATCGCCGGACTCTGCTCTGTACTTTACTTGCTGACATTATTGAAGTGATGACAGAAAGACCTCCGGGCGCCATAAAGGCTATGAGGCATTTTGCAGCTTTGTGGAACCCTTTAAATAATTTCCAGACACTCATTACTAAAAGAGACAGGCCCAGTCCCCCGAGATGCTTGGTGCCATGTCAGTCAAAGCTGAGTTCTGAAGGAAGGCAGGCGAAGGATGCTTTCTAGTGTGAGGTCTAACCCAGCTATTTCATAGGAGCCCAGAGAACAAGTCCTGCAGAGGGAACCAGAATCGAGGCACGTGGTTGCACAGGTGTGGCTGTCCCAAAGTGGGAGTAGGGAAGCAAGAGCCATTGGTACCTCCGACACACTTGGCTTCTCTTGTCTGGGGTTTTCATGGGATCAAGTTCATCTTCCTTAAGTGGCCCAGGGCTAGCAGCTGCTCAAAAGTAGTTTTTCCTTCCTTCCATTTTAAGCCAAACTGTTCAATGGGAAGCATCGGTGATTGATCTCTAGGCTAAGAGGCCCCAGTGTCAACTGGAAGTCCTGGGACATTTCTAAGCCAGTTTCCTGTGCTCCTTGCTCCTCTTGTCACCAGCATCTCTGCAGTTGACTGACACTCCCAGAAGAAGGGGCTACAGCTCCTTCTCCTTGCTCTGCCTCACTTGAACATCACCGCATGCCACCACACCAAAGATTTTTAAGAACTAAAAGAATGTAAGAAGAGTTCCTTTTTACAAAGAAGACAGTCTTAGACAAGGCAAGCCATTCTTTCCACAAATATTCACTGAGAACTTATCCTGTTGCAGGTGTTGCTCTTAGGGCTGGCAGCGCAGCAGTGAACAGAACAAAATTTCCCACACTCGTGGGCTTATGACCTAGTAGGGCGAGACAGACAACAAGCAAACAAACACAGGGTACATTCGACGGCAGTAAGGGCTGTGGGTAGACTGAGCATGGTAAGACCAGACAAAGGAAATGGAGTGAGATGTTTTAAATAGGGTGGCCAGGAAGGCCTCTCCGATAAAGGACGTTTGAGCAGAGACCAAAAGAAAGGAGGAGGGTAAGCCATGGGCTATCTGGAAAAAGAACATTCTAGACAGAGGAAACAGCAAGTGTGAAGGCAGGAATCCAGATTGGACATGGCTCTTTCGAGGAGTGGCAAGGAGGCCAGGGACACTGGGACACGCTGCCCCTGGGGGCATTTGAGAGAGTTCATCAGATTCATGGTGTGTTTTGAAGGTAGAGCTTTCAAGATTTGCCAATGGATAGGAGAGTAGAGGATTAATAGGTTGGAGGAGGTGGAAGGAAATCGAGAGTTTTTGGATATATTAGTTTGAGATATATCTTAGACATTCAAGTGGAAATGTAGACAAAGCAGTTGACTATAGAGGCCTGGAATTCAGAGGCAATACTAATTTGGGTACTGTAGGTAAATAGGGGATACTTAAAACCATAAGATTCAATGGAAGCATCCAGAGATGGAGGGCAGACATCCAGAATGGAGGGGGCCCCAGGACTGAGCTCGGAGCGTGCCAACATCAAGGGGTCGAGGAGATGAGAGAGCTTCAGCAGGGAGAAGAGAAGGAGCTGCAGGTGACGGGGGAAGAGAGAGGTATCCGGGTGGGTGCCAAGGGAGGAAGCGTCAAGAAGGCGGTTATGATGGGCTCTGTCGAATGGGAGGGAGAGGAGGAGGAGGCCAGAGGAGGGGGCAACACGGAGGTGGGTGGTGACTTTGACAGTGGTGTTTCCATGGTGTGTGGGGAGGACTCAAGGGAAAAGGGAGGTAGTGATGCCGAGACAGCAGGAAACAATTTGCTGTAATTGGGAACAGAAGATGGGGCAGAAGCTGGAAAAGACATGAGGCTGAGGGAGTGTTTCTCTATCCTGGGAAGTAAAAGTGCTACTTTTTCTTTTAAGTAGAGTTCATTTATTTATTTGTTACACAAGGAAGATGTTTATTGTAGCCACATTCAAAAATACAGATAAGAAAACAGGGAGAATAAATTTATTGAAGAGACCCTTAATCCTACTGGGAAGACCTATAACCTCTGTAAACATTTGGACTTCTAGACTTTTCTCCATGCTGTGCAAGCTGCTCAGTAACCAACTTTTTAAGCTTCACAATATAATCTGAATATCTTTTTATGTCAATGAACATTTACATCTTCATTACTAGGTGTCTTCATAATACTCCATTTATTTGGATATACCTAGATTTGCTTAGTCAATCCTCTATCATTAAATATTTAAATTGTTTTCATCTTTAGCTATTAAAAAATACTTCTTTGTACTTATATCTTTGTGTCTGTCCAATGATTTTCTTAGAACTGCTAGATCTATGCACATTTCGAAAAGATGGTATATAGTAGACAATTTTAATGTCCTGTATATATTTTCTAACAGTATAGACAGGAGATCTCCAGGGCCACTGTAGAACTGAAAATTCAAAGCCTGCAAGTTTTTTTTCTTTTTTTTTAAACCTGAATCACCAGGGCGTTTCTTTTTTTTTTTTTTTTTTTAAAGGTATGCTTTTTTTGATGAGGAAGATTGGCCATGAGCTAACATCTGTTGCCAATCTTCCTCTTTTTTTTCCTCCCCAAAGTCCCAGTACACAGTTGTATATCCTAGTTGTAAGTCATTCTGTTTCTTCTATGTGGGATGCCACCACAGCATGGCTAGATGAGCAGTGTGTAGGTCTGCACCCAGGATCCAAACCAGTGAACCTTGGCCTGCCAAAGTGGAGTGTGCAAACTTAACCACTTGGCCATGGGGCCAGCCCCTGAAAGACACCAAGTTTTTAAATTCAGAAATTAAAGTGAAACCAAAGGTCACAAGGTTTTAATAGCAGGAACCTTGAAGAAATGAGAAAGTTTGATGTATGGGCATAAGGCTTTGAGAATGAATCTTTCATAAAAATGCGGATAAGAGAATATGTTCAAATCAGGTATTTTGAAGACTGTGAGAAAATAAAACAGAGTAAAGTTTTGTTTAAAATTGTCAAATGTATTCTTTTTTGATATTAATATCATCGCCATTTATTATATGATAGTCATGTCACTACATTGTAGCTAAATTCTGTTTTTTTTACTGAGGTCCTATTGGCTTGAAATACTGTATAAATTTCAAGAGCATTAGTGGTTACCAGAGGAGAAGGGAGGGTAGGGTGAAAGGGATAAGGGGGCACATATATATGGTGACAGATCAAATATATTCTTATTCTGGGTGACGTCAGCATCATGTCAGAGTGAGTTGTTTCCTTTATCTCTTCCTTCTAAGTCACAACCAAATGGACATGCATTGATCAAAAGAGAATTCCCTGCACAGTGTAACAGGATGCCGAAGAGATCTGAGCAGCTACACATCTGGAGGTGGGTGGACTGGAGCCCCAGGAAGCAGTGGAACTAGGGGAATAGCCGCCTCCCCTCTTCCAGTGGCAGTGATCCAGGGCACAGCAGCACTCTAGGACACAGATCCTCACGCAGCAGCCAGCTCGACTGTGAGTGGAGGTGATGGCGGCCTGGCCCATGTGCAAACACCTTTGGAGCAGCAGTGGCCCCACCTTCACAACATGCAGTGGAGCGGTGGCAGCAGCAGTGGTCTGACCCACACAACTATGAGCAGATGGGGTGAGAACAGAAAAAATAGCCCCTGCCCACCCCCTCCCCGCAGTAACAGGTGGAACCTGCAACCAGAAGCATCAGCAACCACAGCAGAACCAGTGACGTTCCCCTGATGCCAGCTCCACGAGCAGTGGGGGTTGCATACAAGTCCCCAGGTCCCTGGGCCCCCACCAGTGACAGCAACACCCATGAACCCAGCACCCCTGGTGGCAGTGCAACCAGCACCCCCAGACACCCCAGGAACGGCAGCACAGGTGGTGCACAGGGCAGCAGCATCTGAGCCCACAGAGAGCCAATGGAGCAACATCAGACCCAGGTGACCCCAGAAGCAGCAGAAATGCTATCAGCCTGGTGACCTGGTGACCACTGCAGAGACCACAGTGACATATAAGCAGCAAGGCACCAGCAATCCAGAGGCACAAGTGGCACAAGGAAGGCACTGATGACACTTCTGGCAGAGGCAGTGGAGGGTGGAAAGTGCAGGGTCTTAAATACAACCAGAAACATCTCAGAGCCAAAGCAATCAAAGCCTCACCCAAATGAGAAAGGTGCTTACTACCACAAATGCTGATGGAGGATGAACTCATCAAGCGCCATAAAGAACTACAGGAACATGGGGGAACAGAAGGGAAACAGCAACTCTCCAGAAACTAAACCGGAAGTCACAGAAGATCACAATGTAACTGACAGCGGATTCAAAACAGTCATCATAGAGAAACTCAGTGAGCTACAAGAAAACTCAGAAAGACAGTCCAATGAGCTCAGGAATAAAATTAATGAACAGAAGGAGTACTTCACCAAAGAGACTGAAGCTCTTTAAAAGAACCAAACAAATTCCGGAGATGAAGAACACAATTAATGAGATTAAAAAAAAAAATAATGTAGAAGGCATTAAAAATAGAGCAGACCTTATGGAGGAGAGAATTAGTGAGCTTGAAGACAGAAACCTAGAAGTGCTTCAGGTGGAGAGAGAACTAAGATTTTTAAAAAATGAAGAAATTCTTCAAGAAATATTTGACTGAATTAGGAAAAGTAACGTAAATATTATAGGTATCCCAGAGGGAGAAGAGAGGGAGAAAAGAGCGAGAGCTTGTTCAAAGAAATAATAGCTGAGAATTTCCTAAACCTGGGGAAGTCACTGGACTTACAAGTACGTGAAGCTAACAGAACTCCTAATCACCTCAGTGTGAAAAGACCTTCTCTGAGGTATATGATGTTAAAACTGTCAGAAGTCAATGACAAAGAAAAAACACTAAGGGCAGCAAGAGAGAAGAAAATAACCTACAAAGGAACCCTATCAGGCTTTTTGGCAGATTCCTCAGCAGAAACCTTACAGGCTAGGAGAGAGTAGAACGATATTTTCAAAATCCTGAAAGACAAAAACTATTAGCCAAGAATACTCTATCCAGTGAAAATATCCTTCGGATATGATGGAGAAATAAAATCTTTTCCGGACAAACAGAAGCTGAGGGAGTTCATTGTCACTAGACCTGCCTTACAAGAAACAATGCAGGAAGCCCTCATACCTGGAACAAAAATGCAAAGGTCTACAAATACGTTCTTATTCTGCATCTTGTCATCATAGAATTCTGTCCTGGCTGGTTCGTTTGCAAGAAACTTTCTGTGAGATGCTAACTGGCATTGCTTGTGGTCATATTACCTTATCTTGAGACTGTGACACCTGTTTGCTTGTTATTGTAGGAAATCTTATTGACTCAAATTTTTGTCAAAGGAAACTGAACTTTTATTTATGCAGCAACCTTATAACTTTTAACCCATTGATTATGACTTCAGATAATTGATCTTGTTTTAATAAATCTAGCCAGTAAAAACTTGTTCCGATTCTCCTAGAAATAAGAATTTTTTCCCTTTTTCTATCAGTTATGGTAGATTCTTAGCTTTTTCCTAACATCACAAAGGCTAACATTTTTTAAAGGACATGGCACTGACTAAAGGAGCATGATATCGTGGAAAAGCTTCACGTCCTGGTTCTGCTAATTATTGACTGTGAGACTGCAACCCGGATGGATCACCTTCTTCAGAGGTGCTCACTTGCGTTTACTTTTTCAAAATATGTGAAAGCCTGTAGGCTTCTGTGTCAGTCACTTCATAGGTACTCAATAAAAATTTATTGATTTATAGCATATATCAGTTATATCAGATCACTTCAGCTTCAAGAAACGACACCCATCTTTGTTTTCGTAAAACAAATTCCGGCCCCAACATCCCACCTGGGAGGGTCAACATCAGCCCAATATCAGCCCAGTATCTGCCATTTCTCATGTTCTCTCTTTCCTTTGGCTTGCACCTAGACAGCAGCTCTTTATAGATGTCTCCAAAGGTGTGTGTGTGTGTAGGGGACAGAAAAGGCATCTGGTTATCACTTCATACTGGTCACCCTGCACTTCACTGTGCCTTTTGCTGCACACTGCTCTGGCAGCTGGCTGGCCCCTGTTGGTGGGTGAGGCCGCTCTAGACTGGTTCAGCACATCCCCGCCTTTACTAGTGGTCTGGACATAAGGCCCTGCTCTGCTATGAGGGCCAGCTGAGTCATCTGGCATCTGGCCTCTGCAGGCCTCTCCCAGCTCTTGCAGGTTGGACCCTGCCCCATGAGAACCTAGCCTACCTCTCTCCTGGTATCCTGAAAACCAGCGACCCTGGTAAGAAACACTCTCCTCCTTTATCTTCAAAACCCCAAAGGCTTTCTCCGTATAGGGTGATCCCCAGCCCTTTGAAAATAATGCCTTCTTTGGGGTTGTCGGCCAGTGTCTGCAGCTCCCCATCCCTCTCTCTCTCTTCTTCTGTGTGTGTGTGTGTGTGTGAAAAAAAACAAATGAAAAGGCCACAATTAATATAACAATAATTCATCCTGTTACATCTTAATTCATTCCAGACTCAGAATCAGGTCACATCTGGATTCCAAAGCTGAAATAAACATGAGCCAAAAGAAAAGAGTGAACTAGCTGATCTGGTGGCATAGTGGTCAAGTTTGCACGCTCCACTTCAGAGGCCCAGCGTTTGCAGGTTCAGATCCTGGGCCCAGACCTACACACCGCTCATCAAGCCAGGCTGTGAAGGCATCCCACATACAAAATAGAGGAAGACTGGCACAGATGTTAGCTCAGCGACAATCTTCCTCAAGCAAAAAGAGGAAGATTGGCAACAGGTGTTAGCTCAGGGCCAATTTTCCTCAACAACAACAACAAAAAGTATTAAAAGAAAAGAAGGAGGCAGTAGTGGGAAAGAGCATTCATGCTAACAGAAATAAGAGGAGGAGGCAGGCCTACGGCTTGTCTAAATGCCCAGAGATCTGGACTCTTAGATTCTAAAAGGCAGAAGGAATCATTGAAACTGACCTCCCTCCCGATTTAGATATCTGTTTCCCGATACCCCTTGCAGATGACGACCTCATCTCAGACTCCATGCGAACAGTGGGAGAGAGCTGCTTCTTTGGGAGGTGGCTCCTTCCATCGCCAAGTTCTTCTTTATCTTAAATCAAAACCACTCTATGTTTCACCCTGTAGACTTGGTTTTGCTTTTTTGGAGCGACATGGAAGCGGGTGGCAATTGGTAGACCAATTGTCACCCTCACTCACCTGGCTCCCTGCATCCCCATTTCCACAGCTGGAACCACTCACCCTTCACTCACTGCGGGCAGCCAGGGACCCAGGTGAAAGCAGCTTGACTTCAAACCCCCGTGCTTGCCCATCAACAGTATGCCAGGTGGTTCTACTTCACCTGAACACCCTAGTTCTAACGACTCAGGAGCGATGTCAGCTGACGCCCGTGTGCAGAGTCACCATTCGAAGCACTTTGCAAATGTGTTATGTGTGATTTAGTCCTGGAAACCACCCTATGAGGTAGGAACTATTTTTATCCCCATTTTACAGACGAGGAAATGGAGATCACACAGCTGGTTACCCACAGAGCTGGGCCTTAAACCCAGGCGTTCTGGCTCTCAAGACCACGTGCCTACTCACTAAACTTGAGCACGCATTAGAGTCGCAGAGGGCCTGTCCAAACATAGATTGCTGGGCGTTTCTAATGCAGGAGGCCTGGAGCGAGCCTGAGAATCTGCGCTTCCGACTGATGCCTAGTTGACGCTGGTGCTGCTGGTCTGAGACCCACATTCAGAGAACCGCAAGTTGGTGCTAACTGAATCCTTCTCCTGACCCCCATTATTGAGTTGCTTCCTTTGTTGCCTGCCTGGTACCCCAAGTCCTCAGGAACTGGACAGCTCCATCTCAGTACCAGAATATGGCTGGGTCCCCCTCTCTGCTCTCAGATGCCGCTGATGCCACTTGCTCTTCTGGACTTCTGCCTATTGTCATCACAAGACATTCTTGTTCTCCATCCACCTTCCTGGACTTCTAGATGCTAGAAACTTCCCCAATCATAGCCACTCTGTGGTCGATTTATCTGGTCTGTGGATTCTACTCTGTCCTGGCCCACTACTGACTGAGCTCTGGCCAGGACAGGTGTCATCTCTTAAGCCTTCCCTGACCTAGAACAATGAACCTAGCTCCCATGTTGTCAGGTGACATGGTCTTCAAATCTGTCTCTGTTCAGATGACCCTCTTCTGACCTCTCTCTAGGTCATCAATGCCCTGCTTAGTATCTGGAGTACAGAACTAGAGACAGTGCTCCTATGGGATCCCACCATAATTCATTGGAACCATCACTTCCCTTCTCCCAGACTTTTATATCCTGTTAATACTGCTTGTGTTGCATTCATCTACCCATATTGACTTTGAGCCTGAGGCTTCCAAATATTTTTCAAATAAACTGTTCTCAGACCCAGCTTTCCTCCATTTTATGCTTATGTAAAAATTTTTTTACCTTGGCACAGGACTTTAGTTTTTCTTGTTAACTTTCATCTGGTTTGTTTTTGTATTGTTCCAGCCAATGGAATTTTTTCTTTTTAAAAAGTCTCTTTATTATTTTTTCTTATTATGAAAGGAATGCTTGTTCATTACCAAAAAAGTCATAAAATATAAACAAAAAGAACATTAAAAATTTTATTATGCCGTCCACTGAGTTAATCATGAATACCTTGATGCATATCTTTCCAGAAGCTTAATAAACATCTCTCCAAATTATCCAAACATTTCTCTACCTAAATGACCCACAGAGATCACCTGTAGACTCGTTCTTATATCCAATATATTCAGCATTCCTCCTAGCTCTCAGGCAACCACAAAGTGGCTTCTGTGTTTTTGTATAAATTGTTGAAAAAATACTTTGTAGGATGGGTAAGAATAGAATCCTCTAGCATAGCCCATGATGCTGCCCTGCAGACAGCTACTGATCATCATTCGACATTTATTGGACAGCAGCTTTCAACCAGTTAGAAACCCACGTGTTAGGACTCTCAGCCAGTCCAACTTTCCATCTTATGCTGACGGACGGCTGGGGCGCTTCACCTGTGTCAGCTGTGATTGTCACTGCACAGCCCACAGATGTGATCCAAGTCTTGCAATGTCTAAATAACCAGCCTTCACATTAAACTATTTGTAGACTCCAAAACCCAGTATTGTAGTAAATTCATCTGTCCATTTCCAATTTTCAGGCAGCTTTCCATTTTTCTTTGATTTTCCAAAAATCACCGAGAGTAATTGTACAATTACTGCAGTTAGCGCTCTCAGCACCTTGGGTAGAATTCATCCAGGTCTGAAGAGTGAAGTCTGTTACAGAGCCTTGCTCTTCTCTTACTGTCTCGGCTCCTATCTTGGACTTCAGTGACCTCTTAGCCATATTTATTCCACACCTTCAGGTTTGAAGATCTTCCATTTTCATGGAGAAGATGGAAATAAAATAAGGGTTGTGAAGAAGTTCTATTTCTATCCTGTCACCCATCAGCCTTAGAGTGTCAGCCTCAGTGCACGGCCTGGCCATTTTTGCTCTGGTCACACGCAAGAAAAGCCCATTTTGATGCCTCCAGGTTTTCCTATGACCTTTGATTCATTTTTTTTTTCTTGGATTCAGCCTTTCAGAAACGATTTTTACTCTTTTACACCAATATTTGTTTTTCCCCTTAGTAATGGCCTGTGCTCTGATCTTGTGTGGGCATGTGTGTATGGGCGTGTGTGTGTGCGGTGTTTTACAATATGATTTCACTGAAGTGACCCTTTAGCCACTCATTTGCCTCCTCCCATTCCTCTCTCTTTTCCTTCACACTGAGATCATTTCTAAAAATCACATTTTCTGATACATTTTCTGGTAGAGTCTTACGCCTCTTCCCCCTTTATGGGATCTAGCTGTATCAGCAAAACCATCTGTTCTCTGAGTTTTGGAAATATCAGATGGCTGCCTCATTTATGCCCTCTGTTTTCCTCTGGGCTGTCACGGGATGATATGGAGTGTTGTGGTCAACAAAGAATGTAGAGATGTCGTGTTCCACACGGTTATTAGGTTAGTAGCAGCAGAAACAGACTGTGGCTAAATTAAACAAAAATGGAATTTGCTGGGAGGGTTATCAGGAAGCTCACAGACTGATGAGAGGAGTTGGCTCCAGGCTCTGAGCAGACAGAGCCAGGCTGGCTCCAGGGCTCACTGGGCAGGAATTATCCTGTCCCCATGTCAATCTATGTAAGATTAAGAGTCCTAGGAGAGGCAGTGTGTCCGAGTGGCCTGCCTAAGTCTGACCCCCATCCTTCAGCTAGGGAAGGCAAGAAACCTGGATTTACAGGCCCAACAAAACTGCATGCAACGTAGGGGAGAGAATCACTCCAGAAGGGATCGGGGTGCAATTACCCATAATGGGGTGACTACATGACGGAATGCTGAAGAAAAACCAATGTCCACTAGCTACTGTCTCCCAAGGTTCCCCTCTCTCCAACTTTACCAATAGGATTACCTTTATGTCCTCAGAATTAAGCACTGGTCAGCGTTGCCTTTATGGATCCGTCTTCTTCTAAAGAAAGACATTGCTAGCAGGGGGTTAGGAATTTATGAGATGCTCTGTTTCTGGCAGGTGAGTTTCCCACAGGTGTCTGAACAGTGGAAGTCTCAGGAATACCAGGAACCTCTGTGCAAAATTTAACAAGACCACTCAGATTCTACTTACCTTGTGGTCCCAAATCTTTCAGAAAGGAGTGTCAACAAACACACGCGTTTACTTGGTATTAAAATATTGAATTACTTTAATAATCGTAGTTTGGGCTTATTATATAGACATTGGGAATCATAAATGTTGTTCCTGAATCTTTCCCATCATTTTCTCCTGAAAATTATCAATTGCTCACTCAAGAACAACAATAACTCCTTCCATGTGGGCGCTGGCTATGGACCTTCTCATATTCTGTTCTGTCTTTCTTTCATACCTGGTAACCTTCACAATATTTGATGTTACAGTTTTTCTTAAACTTTTTCTCCCTCTCCATCATTTAGAGAATATCATTTATCCTTATCCTATTAAATGTGTTCTTCCAAGCCTTTGTAAGTAGCCCTTGGCTTTTGCCAGGAGCTTATGGCAGCCATGTAGCCAGCTGCTCATTTCTCATAAACATCTTCCTCTAAAGACAGAAAAAAAATAAGTGTGATGCCTAGTTCTTCAATTTCCTATCTAGAATCAGAGATATGTAAGTTTCTTCTAATTTTACCATTTGTTCCGATGTGGTAGTTGACTCAAGGCAGGCTCTGCTTTTCAAACATCTCCAAAAAGATACCTCAGTTCCAAATTGACCAGGACAGGTTAGCTACAGTCCTCTCCTTATCCCTCACTACGAGAAGCTCCACAAAACACACCTTCCACCTGGAAAATCATTGAGCACATGGATATTGGAGGAGTAAGAGCAACCCTCCTAGAATCACTGATTCAAAGACAAAAGTCTCAGGAGGGGGTGACAGCAGTTGGCAGGATGAGATTAAGGGAGCTACGTGCTAATAGAAAAGAACAAGATTCCTTGGTAAGTTTTTCTGTAAATGAGTTGTCTCATGTCATCCTGGATGTCACCCCAGCCTAACAAATCAGAAGGACAGTAGAATGGGGAGACCATTGTTTAAAACCTGCTGACCTGCAGGGACCGTATTTGAAACGGAAGCAGGACACACGCATAGCACATAGCAAATGTTGTTCGCAGGTGTCAGCAACCCCAGAAAGGCTTGGACTTTGTTAGAGAACTTGGTGATTTGAGAAACCACAACTGCCAAGCTCATCTCAAGATGAACAGAGAGCTCAATCAGGAGTTTACGTTGGACTCCGTCATCGGGATGCCCTTTCAGTTTCAGAGACATGCTAATCTGGAAATTTGAAACTTGCCCATGACTCAGTTTTCCTTTCCTTTCTACCGTCTTTAATGAAGTCACAAGATCTGACAATGGCCCAGCAAACAGCCACGGATGGCTCCCAGGCTCTGGCACTTACTGGGCGAAGCGGTTGTCTGGGTACTTGGATGTGCAGGAAGCCGAGGCTGAAACAGCATCCGTCTAAGAGTCAAAGGGGGGAAGTCAAGTCCATGGTCCAGGGATTCAAGAACAACACAAGAAGAGAGGAGAAAAGGCAGGAAAAGGGAAGGCCATTCCGCCCTGAGTGGGGCTGGGAGACCGGAGTTCTCTCTGGTGTACAACTGACTCCCTGGGGCCTGGGTAGGGCTGCCTGTTTAAAGGCGCCGGGCAGACGGAACAAGAACCACTGTTTTCAAAGAAAGAAACATCCTTCGTTCTCTTAACGTGGCAGCAAAGTAAAAATCAAGAGGCTTTCTCCTAGGATGCCAGTCAGCAGCTCCCCTTCGTGAGTAGAAGCTGAAAAATCAAAGGGTTGGTTTGTGGGACAGTGTACCCAAAGCTGTAGCTGCTCCTGAACACCTACGTGGGACAGCCTCCGGGAAGACAGCACTGTTGGGAGAAGAGGCCGGGGGCTCAACAGAAGCTGGATTTAGTTAGGGTACATGTTTATATGGGCGGCAGCTCTAAGGTTGGTGGAGATGGGCGCTGATGGCTATGGAGAGACCTCAGACCACCTCCTGGCACGGTTCCCTCTCACAACCGAATTTGTTTATTCCACCGATGATTCAAGGTGTGAAAGATGCAGAGAAGAACTGTTGGAAAGATGTTTTAGGAAAGCCGTGATGGTGGTAGAAGACAAGACACACAGAGATACCGCTGGACCCCAATAATTTAACATCTACGATGATTGCAGGGGAATACAGTTCAGACTTCAAGCCTATATTTCCATTTTTATCCATGCAAATAGGAAAACAGTAGTGAAGGGGAAAGATACAGTAGGAATGAGATTCTTCAGCTTTATCAAGGAAAAGGGAGAGAAAGCATTCATCGCTGTCCAGTCTAACGGGGACATTGAGTAAATAATGACGAGCATATATTCTCTACGCCTGGGGTAGACACAACACAAGAAAACAGACTGTAGCCACAGCCAGAGGGGACACGGGTGTGGGTACCAGAATTCTCTTAGGAGGCCTGTAGAACAGGGATGGTCTTGTTCCAATACGGCCGTGCAGCCCCGAACCTCACCGTGTTCCCACTGCCTTGGGCACAGCCGGCACAGCCGGTCACCTTGACCTAACACACCCACACTGCAGTCTGGCCTGGTGTGGAGGAGACAGACCAGCCGACAGCTTGACCGCAACCTCGAGAGAGACCACAAGCTGGAACAAGCCGGATCTGCCGTTGCTGAATTGCTGACCTACAGGATAGTAACGCTTATTGTTGTCGTAAGCTGCTAAGTTTCGGCTGATCCGTTACACAGCAATCAATAACCCACACAACCACCCACAGAGCAGAAGGGGAGGAATGGTTTGGGCAAGGGAGCAGTTGAGCCACGAGAACTCTGCTGACCCTGGGAGAGCTTCTGGAGCTGGGACGACTCTCTGGTCACAGTTACTCTTTATTTAAACTATAGCAATTTAAATTTTTTGCCCTACTGATCATCCCATATCAGTAGTATACAAATGGCTTCCTTATTCTTTTCCACAGCTATACAGTACTCCACTGCGTGGAGGAAGGTGTCATTATTTACGCAATCTCCTGTTGAGGGACATTTAGATGATCGTGATGTCTCCAAACATGCTTCAGGGCGCCTGGGTGTGTGATCCTGCTGTGCCCCAGGGCAGGGAAGCACGGAGCAAAGGCCCGGAACTGGCCCTGCTGACACCAGCCTTCCTGCTCCTGGGCTAGCTCTGCTGGAGGAGACACCTGCTCCTCAGGCTTCATGCGCCGCCCCCTCGGGGCTCCCACCAACGTGCTGGGACCTCCCCCTGCTGGGAACTGCCTGGAGACCCCCCTGCACGCGTCACACAGGGGCACTTCATGTGAGCTCACAGAAAATGCCTCAACACCTTATGGTGAGTCACATAAAGACATTCAAAGAGAACGGTCTCGACAAGTCCCCCGCTGTGTCCTGCACAGACTTCCAGGCCAGAGGGAAGTTCTCAAGCACCTAGCATGGTAAGACTCTGTGAGGGGCTAAAAGAAATGATAGGACACTTGGTCCTTACTCTCTAGGAGCTGGAAGTCAAGTCTACCCACAGTTGGGACCCAGAAGAGGTGAATCCAGTCCACTGGCTCTTCTCCCTCCCTGATAGAGCTCCAGTTCCAGGGGAGACACTGCCCGAAGGTCACTGAGGACACCGTCACACTCTGGTGGTCTCCTTCCGCTCCCTCCTCCCTCTCTGTCTCTTTCTCTCTCTCTCTCTCTCTCTCTCTCTCTCTCTCTCTCTCTCTCGCTCACACACACACATTTTGTGATAAAGTAAAATTACACCATTATGAACAGAAGACTCTGGCTGAATGACCTGGGTTTCATTATCTCCATGTAATTCTTTAATCTGGAGTGAGTGTTTTCGTTTGTTTTGATACAATGCACACATGTATTTCCATACATCTAGTATTTCAGTGGTTTTCAAACTATTTTGACCATAACCAACAATAAGAAAAACATTTACCTTACAATCCATCCAACCATCCATCCATCTATATACATCTATATACATCTAAAAAAAAGTATTGCCAGAAGCCTTTAGCCTTATTAGGCATAACCCTCTTGAATATTTTCTATTCTATTTCATTTTATAAAAATGCTGGTCTTGGGGCTGGCCTGCTGGCATAGCGGTTAAGTTTGCATGCTCTGCTTCAATGGGCTGGGGTTCGCTGGTCCGGATCCTGGGTGTGGACATACGCACCGCTCATCAAGCCGCGCTGTGACAGGCATCTCCCATATACAAAATAGAGGAAGATGGGCATGAACGTTAGTTCAGGGTCAATCTTCCTCAGCAAAAAGAGGAGGATTGGCAGCAGATATTACTCAGGGCTACTGCTGGTGATTGGCATCTGAAGTGGGGGTGGGGGCAGTCTTGTGGACCTGAGCCCTTAACCTGTGGGATCTGATGCTGACTCCAGTAGACAGTGTCAGCATTGAGTTGAATTGTAGGACATCCACCTGGTGTCAAGAGAATTGTAGGAAAACCCCCACATCTGGTGTCTGAAGTGTCGTGAGTGGGGTAGTCATGGGAAAGTAAAGGAGAAACCCAGGAGGAGGCTGCTACTGAGAAACCCGCATTCTAGTGTTGACTCGACACGTTTGCCAGGGGAGGGGGTTGAGGGGTGGGTCTCAGATGAATCCTCCCGTCTCTTCCGACAAATGTAAGTTCTTGGACATTTCCCAGCTTCCCAGTGAGCAAACCCAAAACGGGTGAGGGCTTCGAACATTTTCAGTCCAGTATAAACGTAAGACTTGACTCTCCAGAATCCTTCTTAAACCACGTGCCTTATGAGAGAAATGTTACCCTTCGCTGCTTAGATAATAGAAAGAAACCACTGGAGGGCACGACCCGTGTTGCAGGGTTCTTAGAATACGCAGCACTCAAGACCTTCTGCGAGGTTACCTGGTAAAGCCCGGAAGAGGAACTTCCAGTGCCAGGGAGACACTTAAAATTTGGGGGAGGCATCTGGGTTGGCAACCTCGGCTAGTACCACTGAAAGCATTTGGGTGTTGTTTGAATAGCTGTTAATATCGTCCATAGCTAATTTACATGAGTAGGAGTCTAGAATCACGGCCTCAGCAGGAACTGAATTATTCTGCTTACAGTTTGGGAACTTCCTATGTAACTGATGTGTTGTTGCTTATTAGGGAGTCATATTAACGACCTCAAGGTCATCTGGGACAGTGACCATGTCTGTGTCTCCAGAGCTCCCAGCACAGGGCCTGTCTCAGAGCATGTGCTCAACAAACAGTCCTTGAATCAGTAGATGAAGTTGTGGATTCCCCGTTTTTATTGCAAAGAGGAAAATAATGGCTGGCAAATACCACAGACAAATTTTTAACTTTGAGAGTAAGCATTGAGGTTTTGAGGAATGAACAGTACTCCACAGTTTTAGAAGGTCAGTCCAGGCTCTGATCACAAATCAACTTGTGTCAGGACTAAGTCAACCACATTGGCTTTTTATCTACAGACAAACCAACAAACGTCTCATAGAGGTTTAGTGGGTTTTTGTTTGTTTGTTTGGAAGTTTTTACAGTTTACCGTTTGCAACCTTGGACAAAGAGATAGACAGTTCCTGGCAGCGTGAATCCTGGTCGGACATACGCTTTGCCACCTGCATGAGCACGCGTGTTGCCATCGCCCACCCACCCACATGGAAGACACAGGGCTCGCCTACCATTCACAGACAAGTCCCAGGAAAGAGTAAGATCAGAGGCCAAGAGAAGAAAACGGACAGCGTAAACAGAATAAAACAATTGGAGTAAAGACTTCCATTTAAAATCAAGCAGGGTCCTTGTCCTTTGAAGGGTAGGAGGCGCAAAACAACAGCAAGACGGCAGGAATAAACCCACGCAGATCCCCGGGGCATCCAGTTTCCATTCACAAGGAAAAAGCTCTGGTCCATCTTTTATTTTCTCTTTTGATATTCATGAGAAAAAAAAACAGGGGGATTGTAAAACTAAATATGGATCTCAGCATTAACAGTAAAGAAATTTAAATGTTTTATCTTAAAAATTACAATCACAATGAGATAACACTTCACATGCATGAGGATAGCTATTGTCCAAGAAATGGGAAATTGAAAGCATTGGTGAGGATACGGAGAAATTGGAACCTCTGCGCATTGCTGATGGGAATGCAAAATGTGGAAAACAGTTTGGCAGTCCCTCCAAAAGTTAAACCTAATATCACCATAAGACCTAGCAATGCCACTTTTAGGTATACACCCAAAAGAATTGAAAACAGGGACTCAGACAGATATTTCTACAGCCATGTTCACAGCAGCATTATTCACAATAGCCAAAAGGTGGAAACAACCCAAGTAACTGTTCATTACAAGACAGATGAGTGGATAAACAAAATGTGGTGTAGACATACGATGGAATATCACTCAGTCGTAAAAAGGAAGGAAGTACTGATACACCTTACAGCAAGGAAGAACTTTGAAAACATTATGCTGAGTACAGTAAGCCAGACACACAAACAGCACGATTCCACTTCCATGAAGTTATCCAGGGCAGTCAAACTCACGGGGACAGAGAGTAGAACCTAGGTTACTGGGGGCTGGGGAAGGGGAGGGCAGGGAGCTGGTGTCTAGTGGGTGCAGAGTTTCTATTTGGGACGGTGAAAAATCTGTGGAAATGGATAGTGGTGATGGTTATACAACATTCTGAATGTACTTAATGCTGCTGAATTGCATACGTAAAAATGATTAAAATGGTGATTTTATGTTACGTATATTTTACCACAATAAAAAAAGAATATATTGCAAAACCTGTGAACGTGCCAATTACACTCACAATGTGTACAAACAGCACCACCAGCCGCTCCCCCAGAGCAGATCTGCCTTAGCGCAGAGTGAGGGGAAATGCGATCCGCCCGTGTTCACCCGCTGCTCAGCTGGTGGGCTCAGCTGGCCCGGAATAGCTTTGCTACACCAGGAACTGCGGGAGATGGGAGCTGCCACTTGGTTTCCAAACCCAGTGGACTAGCTCTTCCACCACACAGGGCTGTGGGGGAAGCCGGGGCTGCGTTCACCAGCTGCCCACTCACTCAGCTCCTCTTTACTGAGCAGGGGTTTAGGGTGGAGGAACTGGTTCCGCTGCCTGGCTGCCCACCCAGAAGAGGTCATCTGCACGGAGCTGCCACTTGGCTGTCGTGCCCACTGGAATGATCTTCCCCAACATGGATCTGGGTAGGTGGGATGGATACAACCACACCTTCCACTGTTCTAAGGAGTTTATATAGATTTTGTTGAATAACTATTTCTTAAATTGTTGTAAGCCCTTTGGTCAGTCTCTGGAGATTTCGAATGATTGTCTTTGCCGATTTTTACCAGTTTAGTAGATGTCTCTCTGGGGGTGAGAGTTCACTGGAATCCTCACACCACCATTCTGGACGCCCCCTCCTTCTTCGCAGGGTCTTAATGCACCTTAATGGGAAGATGCATATTTTTGAAGAGCAGCATTTTGTACAGGTCCCCTTGAAGGATCTTCCTGGTAAGTTAGTGTATCAATCTTATGCCCTCTCACAGTATCACCAGGAAAAGAGGGGAGAGTGGCCGCAGCCAGTCTCAGGTCTGTGTAAAAACTTGCTGGAGATGGTGCAGTGGTGGCCAAGCCCTTTCTCGGGGATCGAGCAGTCTGAATAAGGTGAAGCATGCGATCAGAGGAACCTGAGATCAAAGGCGTCTCCACAGGAGGGTAAGTGGATTAACAGCGGGGAGGGCACAGAACTTTGGAAAGACAAGCCCTTTGAAATCCACAAAGTCACCTGTGTCTTCAGGTCGGGGCTTCGAGTGACTTCTAGGGGATTAGAGCCGTCAGCAGAGCTAGCTCACAGAGAAGCACCATGCCACTCAACGAACGTTTATCGAATGTCCCCTGGGAGGTGGACACTGGCATTATCTGTTTCTAAGACCCTGCATAACCCTCCTTTGATGTTTGCTTTTTCTTCCTGTAAAGACTTTGCTGTTGCTGGGGATTTCATATTTCTTTTATTTTCAATTGGTTTTTAAAGAGTGAGAAGCGGCGACTGACTTGATGTTGTACGGACAGAGTCTGCGAAACTAGAGCTGAGGACTTTAAAAGTTATTCTGACTCGGATAACCTGCCCCTCTGAGTGAGCTGTTTTCTTCTCTAGACTTGCCGAAGGTGGGGCAGGAAGCCGTCCTTCAACAGTGACAAACAACACCGCTATCGTCTCTGCAAACCCAGAATGATTAATAGGTTTACCTCATTCATCCCCTCATCTGACACAGGTTAGAGACCAGTTTCATTATTACTACTTTCTAGAAGAAACTAAACTATTTGCCAGCGTGCTTAGTATGATGAATTGCTAAACTGAAAGAAGTATTTCATAATCCTTTGCGATGTCTCTTAATGTCTCTCTCGATTTTCCCTCCAAAGATCATTTGCTTATTAAGATCTGCCCTGGGAAAAGCTCGCAGTGCCTATTTCAAATGTCAGCTTAAGATGACTGTTCAGTTGTGATCCAGAACTTTAACGGCCCCTGCACATTGCCTCTCATCTCTGTGTTGTCCTTGAGCTCACCCTCCCTGCCCACGTGCATTCTGAACAGCAAGGATTTCTGGCTGGACTTGTTGTTTGGGTCAAGTTCAGAGAGTGTTCTTGGTTTCTTTCATCATCTAATAAAGACGAGGGCGGAGGTCGGGGGAAGCACGTCTTAGAGATGAAGGGCAAATTGAGATCTTTGGTTCAAAGACTGTGGCTCCATCACTTTCTCTGACTTAGAAATCGTATTCATCCCGCGCTTCCTACTGCAAATCACTCTGGTGCGACGTGACAATGCAGCAGATGCACCAGGACTTTTCCCACATCACACTACAAACACAGCCACCCTCTCTGGGGAACCTAAGAGAAACTTTTGGGCTTCCACTTCCCCTCCATTTGTTTGAAGGATCAAGAGAACACAGTTCCATTTTCAACAAAAATTAAAAAGGAAAATCATGAAAAGAGCCAACCTCCTTTTTTTTCCTCTCTTGATATATTGTTGCACCCAGAGAAGAGGAAACAGTGAGCGCCACTGATACTGGGTCCCCAGAGATCCCATAAGGGTCACTCCCCAGCTGTCACATGAGCGTGCTCTTCCTCCACTTGCAGAGCAGATTCGTAACGGGACTGGAAGTTACTCTTGGCTCAGCTCTGCGGCGTAAAGAAATGAAAAGCCACAATGCTTCAGGGACCTGGGCTGTGCCCACACCTGGGGTTTCACAGGCAGGACAGTTTTCAGCTTTAAGGCTTTGGAGGTTTGGAGAAAGGAGATTTGAAAAACTGAGAGCGATGTTCCTGCTGTCCTCCATAGGCCTGCTAAGAGCTGTGAGCTCCAAAGGGCGGGGACGAACTCCTTCCACACGTTTTTGTTTTTATTTCTTCTTGAGGAGCTGTCTACGGGGCCATAGGCCAATTCACTTGAGGACTCAACATGTGACAGCATGTCGTTTCTTCTGCACTGTTGCAAAATGACATGTGCCCTGAATAAAATTTTCCAGATTACTGGACTGTCCCCCTTTGTGAACCGAATAGCTTAAAATGAAAATGTAGTTGGAGTGCACGTAGTGAATAAGTGTGGCAGAGACGATTAACTGCTCTTTGAGCATGCGACGTCATTATCATGAACATGTATTATTTTCCTGGCTGGATGGAGACGTCCTCAGGGTCTATGGAGATGAAAAGGACTCTTTGCAGCCTCACCTTATGGTCTCGAAGTCCTGGCCTCCTTCCATTGGTTTTCTGATTTCTAACTCTGCGCTCACTTGTCTTCAGTATGCCATTTCTTCCCAGGATCTGTGTCTGAGAAGGTTCATTGTCTTTTCAGTCTCGACTACTTACTTCTTCACCAAGTATCACTCAGAACAAAACTGAGAGAAGCCAGATGGACTTAATTCCACATACATTACTTGGTCAATATGCTCTCTTGCCAGCCGAGTAAGGAGCAGGAGTTTTATGATAGCTGTAAAAATCTAATTTATCCCTTCTGTCATTATGTGAGGAGGTGGACTTCATGGCTCCTCATTTATTTTGTACTTAGAAAAATATGCATTTATCTTATTATTAAAATTTGCCTTCGGTAGAACAAGTTGGTTGGACCTCCAAAACAGAATGTGACCCATCCATTTCTAACTTGTTTGCTGCCTCCTTAACCCGGGCCAATATCATCTCTCACAGACTATTGAAACTGCCTCTTAATGGTCTCCCAGCATCATCCTGGGTTCCTTCCAACCCCTCCTCCACACTCAAGTCAGAACGAGCTTTAGAAAGTGTGAATCTCTTGTTCCACCCATGCTCAGTGGCCTTCCACGTCAGCCACACCTTGCACCACTCCCTCTCCTGCGGCGTTCTGCCGAGTTGTTTTCTCTCCTTGGCCACACTCCCATGGACATCTCTGCCCAGTGTGGCACAACTCTGATGGGCAAACCTTGCCCCCTCAGCTGCCCGTCACGTTGGGTGAGGCGTGGTCAGGCCTGCGTCACAGTTCTGCACCAATCTTCCTTCATCCCCCTTCTCTTCGCTGGCACTAATCCCTAATAAACACCTCACACCTGAATCTGTCTCAGCACCTCCTTCCAGAGAACCCAACCCGCTACAGCCTATACGCTTTGAAGGCACGGGAGGAACTTGCCAGCCAGGTCACTGGAGCAAGTTAGTTCACTCTCCTGAACTCCACTTCCTTGTCAGTGAACAGAGATGAGATTTGCTTCTCAGGGCTGTGTGAGGCTTGACTGGGATCAAGTGTGTACATCGCCTGGCACAGAGCTTGGCATGTAGCAGTGTATCATGTTTAAAAGGAAGCCCCCACAGAAATGGACAATTTCCCACATGGACAGTTTTGTGAGTTCTCTGTTGAGGATAGAGAGCTGAGTGTTCAGTTTTCTGGCCACTTTGTTGATGATAATAACGGCTAATTCATACACAGCATCAACTGTGAGCCAGGCGCATAGGCGTCTTGCATATATTAACTCATTTAACCCACAAACCAATCTGGTGAGGGAGGTACTACTCCTGGTCCCATTTTACAGATGAGGAAACTGAGGCACAGAGAGGTTCACAAACTGGTTTCAGATCCCAAAGATTGGATTTGGGAGAGCTGGACTTTGAATCCAGGACTCTGGCTCCAGGCTCTGTGCTCTTGCCCATGGAGCACACTGCCTCTTGGTGGAACTTTATTCCACGAAGAAGTTGATGCAGAGAAAGGCAGTCCTGCCTCTAACCTCCCACTTCCCCGGGATGCCCTCCCAGAATGAATTTTTCTGAACAGGAAAGAAGAGGATGAGGAAGCTGTCACCTGCCTGGAGGTGGGCTGAGGTCACTAATCCTTTCTGAAGCCTTGAGGGAGGGCCACTCCAACACCTGTGTCTCTCTGCGGCCGAGGCCCAGCTGACGGGAACCACCCGCAGAGGGCGGGAGGGCAGAGTGAGACATGACAAGGGCAGCTGCCTCGCAAAATGCCAGGTGTTTGCAAATAATTAACTCAGCTTTTTCAACGTGTCTTTATTTGCTTAAATTAACAAAATATAGGTTACATGCTCTTTTCAGGTAAACAGGTTTTTCATAGAAGCAGAAAGCAATATTCACAACTTGGGTTGCTACACACTTGGAGTTTTAGTTTTTAAATAGCAAGCCAGAATTCTGTACAAGATCAACATTTGGTGTCACGTTGTCCAAATATGCGAGGATTTTAAATGTTAGCTCTGTTACATTTTGTTCCAGCAAAGCAGACCAAGATCCTAATTCCAATGATGTTAATATTTTATTAAATGCTCTCAGGGCTTAATAAATACAGTATGCACATTGGGCTTCCTCATGCAACCCTGCATATGCAAACGCACCACTACCTTTGCTGAGTCCTGAAAGGCCAGCCTCAGTCTCCTGGCCCGGGGGTGGGGGGTGGGGGGGTCAAACTTTTAAAAAGAGAGAATGAGTTGAAAGGCAACAAGCAGGGATAACCATAGGCCTGAATAAAAAGGATAAAAGAAAAATATGCCACCTGGCCGGTCAGTTGGCTGGTTCAAAGTGACAGTGCTCCAAGGCCTGGAAAGCCTTTGGCAGTGGCCTATTTTCAGAGTGTCACACTGCGATGAACGTCATGCTGTCCTGGCCCTTGGAGTGTGGGCAGCCTTGGATGGCTTCATCCCTCGCTCTCCGAGGATGGCCCCATGGGCCTCCTCCAGCCTTGCATCCTGCTCGTTAGCTCACAGGCAAGGTTGGCCAACCCTCCCCTTAGCTCTGCACGCACGCAGAGCGTGCCATACAACTTATCACCCAAACTGGGACACTTTTGAGAGTTAAAGTGACACTATTGATAATTACCCTGGGACAACAAGTATAAGCCACAGTTGTCCCAGGCAAACCAGGATGTTGGTCACATACGAAACCAAGGTGTTAGCCTCGGCCCTCAGAAGGTCGGTGTATGTCAACCATCAGGTTAGATCTAATTAAGTCTCTCATACCCAGAGTCAAGAAGTAAAAACAGAGTTTCGAACCGCTCCGTAACAGCTTTTTATCACTTTTCCTCGACCTTTTATCCTCCCTCCAAGTGAAATCTTACGTGGAAGGCTAACATACAACACAGATGAAGTGTGGGCTGCTTGGAGTAGAGTGGACATGAGGGCTGGGGGTCTCTCCTTCCCCTGCTGCGCTGGAGGGGCCTACAAGGGCCCTCTGGCCTCTCAACACACAATTGGAAAACCACCTTTCTAGACCATACTCTCTCCATCTCAACGTTAACTTGTTCCTCAAACAGCGTCACGTGATTTGTCTGGGCTGGAAAAGACTAGGGCCTGCTATTCTAGATGTCCTGGTTGCTATTCCAGCGAGGCACACCCAGAACAAACTGGAAGCCTGCAGCCTTGTAGTGGGTCCCGAACACATGGCTCCTGCAGGAATGACTATGTAACGGGACCCCACGAGCTGGCGGCCTCGCAGGCCACTCTGCCAGCTGCCTGGGCCGTTTCATCAGAGGCACTGAGGAGCTTTATTAAGAATGAATTAAGAAGAGTGAGGGGAAGGCAGGCAAGTTGTCCTTCTGAGGACTTGGAGCAGGGTCTTGGCTCAGAGTTGTGCTTGTAACTGCAGGAACCCGCAGTATTGCCTTCCGCATCTGCTCTGCTTGCCCTGACCTCAGGACGGCGTGGCTGCAGGAAACGCACGCAGCCTTGTGCTTTGTGGTGGTGCTGAGGCTGAAAGAGGGCACTTCAGGCCAGGTGGCAGGAGACGTGTGTCAGGACCGACCAAGCGCACGGGGGCACGAGGACAGTGCAGTGAGCTGAGGGAGGAAGCGCGTTGGCCCAGAGAGAAAGCCAGCGTCCAACAGTCAGGGACAGGCCAGGTCTTCCAAAGAAACCCATCGGGCACTCCGGGAGGAGAGGAAGGCAGACAATGAAGAGGCAAGAATTGAAACCACCAACCGAAGGGCAGGTTTTACGTAAACACAAGCACAGAACCAGAGGTGACTGAGTGTGGTCACTCTGTCAACACCGCTTTACTAGGAAGCCGGCCCGCTGGGCTCCCCCACCCACGTCGGTCATCCTCACCCTGGAATCCGGCCGCAAGCACCCAGGAAGACATCGCTAGGAACTGCAGGCAGGCGGTGTATTGTTACACATTCAGGGACCATCCACACCACAGGCATCATCTTCTAGTCCAGCAGATGTGTGTCTACACAATGTGTGTGTGTGTGCACGCGTGTGTGTGTCGTCTCGTGAGGCTTCACAGGACAGGTCCGAGGGCCCAGGTCAGCAGCATGCTTTGAGGTCTCCTGCTCTTTGTCTTAATGAGTCTGAAGCCAGAAACAGAAATATGGACGGAGTCTCCGGGAGGGGTCCTGGAGCCTCTGTCTTAGCTCAGTCTGTTGTTCGCACCCTGGTTGCGTGTAAGAATCATCGGGGGCACTCTGGAAAATGCCAGCGCTGGGGCTCCCCTGCAGACCAATGAAATTGGCGTCTCAGGGCTGAGGCCCGGCACTGCTATTTGTAAAAGGTTCCCCGAGATGATTCTAACGTGCAGGCAGCGTTGAGAACAGGGCCCCGTCCCCCTCCTAGTGACTGGCTGGTGGTTACTCCCATACCCAAAGGAAGTCCCAGCTTAGATTTCAGGGAGCGCTCCTTCCCCACCCCCACTCTTGGGGACACGCTTCCTGCAGCTGCTTCCCCGGGGGCCGGGGGGCCTCAGGGCAAGGTGTCCAGGAGGGAGGTTGCTGGCCTGCAGCCGCAGCACCATCGGGCGGCCGTCTGAAAATCCCCTCCCTGTGCCGCAGCTGATGAAGGCGGCCAAGCGGCCGGAGCAGGACAAGGCAGCCTCAGGTGGGAACCTAAATGTTGCTGGAGTTTCCTTAGTCAAAATCATTCATAGTCTCCCGCAATTTCATCCTGTATCTCTAGCAACTACATGAGAGCATCCTTCTCAATAACTCCCCCTCCTGTGTCATTTCTGGTATTTTTGACCATTTAATAAAGGCAATTGTTATCCATACAACTACTAATATTTTCATCTATCTGGAAAAATATTATAACTTTCGCACATTCAACTAAATAGTCATTAATAAGGTAACATGTCAAGCACCATGTTTTTGCCATGAGAAAGGAATTGACCATGTATGGCATATGAGTCAAAGGAAAACAGGCTTTCTCAGCACCCTCTGCATCAGCTTGCAATTCCAGATCTAGAAGGTTATATACAGTGTATTACGCTGGAAATCCTCAGAACAGTGCTAAAGACACCCCTGCACGTGTGGGGTAAACATCCAGGGCCCAAGGAAGGACCTGAGAGGCATCTGCATCTCTGAAGACAGTCCCTGCTCGGTTAGTTGGAGCCATTTGGGAAGATCAGTGCCCTTCACAGGGCTCCAGCAAATGGCAGCTCAGGCAGAAGGCTACATTTGCACAGCCTGGTTCTCATTTTCCAAATGGAGTTTTAAAACTGTCCTTAGATGCCTAAAAGCACGGCTGGTTTTTCCATTTTCCTCTCCAGTAATTCTTTTAGACTCTCATCTCTGTGCTTGAAGTCCAAGTAATCAGAGAAGGAGGAGCCCCGCCGGGAGCTGAACAGAGCCCCGCGGCTAGGACCCTCCGCCATGAGGCTGCCCCTGCCCATCCCCGGAGGAGTCCCCATGGGCTTGGCCTCCTGCTCCCCGAGGGCCTCCTCCCGCGCCCCGGGGTCTGGCTCGGCCTGGGAGGGCTCCTGGGATGCGCAGCGCCGCCGGCTGCGGGGGGCCAGGCCCGGGCTGCCCCGCTCCCCCTCGAAGCAGGGGTCCTCGTCCTCCTCCTCGTGGCAGGAGCTGCCTCTGGCGCTCTCCCCGTCCGACTGGAACGCCGGCGCCTTGGCCCCGCGCTTCTGGGACAGGTCGAAGGGCTCCTCCTGCTCCAGAGCCCTCAGCATCCCCGCCGTCTGCGCGAGCGCCATCCGGCCCCTGCTGAAACCTGCAGGGGGACAAAGAAGCCGTGAAAAGGGGTCCCCGGGGCCGGGTGGCACAGTGTGAGTCACCTTTTAAACACAGATACATTCCCGAAAGGCTGTGGGGAGATGGACCTTGTCACAGGTGGGGTCACATCAGCACTGCCCCTTCACGGTGGGTTTGGCATTGTGGGCCAAAGCTCAAAGTCAGCCTGTGTCTGACTCAGCACTTACACCACTGAGAACTTGAACGGGAAAACAGGCAGGTAGGTGCCCAAAGTGCAGTGTGAGGATGCTCAGCCCCACATTTTTATACTGGAACTGTGAAAACAGTGTATCTATTTAACGACAGAGGTTTGGTTAAATCAACAATAGTAGATCCACACAAGGAAATACGTGTAAAAGATGCAGAGACACTAATGATCATGAAAGGGTATTCTCTCTACATCTTAAATAAAAAACATATATATTCATAGTGTAGGCCTAGTTTTAGCTATCTATCTCCCTATCTCCCTACCTGTCTCTATCGAAAAATGTCTAGGAGGACGTATGTCAAAATCTCAAGAGTGAGGTGGTCTTGACATTTTTCTTTCCACTTCCAGTGTATTTCTTCTTTTATTATCTTCAATAGCATATACTTTACCATAAGAAAGAATAAAACAATAATAAAGGTATTTTCATCTTGAGAAAAACCCCAAGATTTCATTTGACGCCAAGGAGGTCACCCCATAACCAGGCTCCCTAGGCAGAGGTGGAGTGGGGAGGGCACAGAGGTCCTCTGAGAGGCTCCGACGCCCCTGTGTGTGTCTGTCCCACCACAGGAGTCCCTGTTGTCGGGCACAGAGATGCGAGAGGGTCTCAGTTTTAGTTTCAGTTTGAGGGCCCTGTGGGGACAGGCCTTTGGGCAGCCAGCAGACACGTGGTAGCTTTCTACCTGACATGATCTTGAAGGCCTCTGCCCGTGGTGGGCATGCAGTCAGGCCCTGAGGAACAGGTGGGGGTGACCGAAGAGGAGAAGGAGGAGGGAGGGGTCGGGGCGCAGCCAGAGCCCAGGGCGCTGCAGCAGAACCGGGCTCCTGGGGTGGAGCCGCACGCAGGAAGCTGCTGTCCAGCTCCGCCTGCATTGCTGAAGCCACCTGGAGCTTTGACCTTGTCAGGGGCTCAGGATGGATCTTTTTAATCTGGGTCATGATTTTTGAGCCACTTCAAAAACTAGAGTGAAAAAATGCTAACACCCTTTGCAGGTGAAAACATTAGAATTGCTGAAAGTGTGTTAAAAGCTTTCAAAGCACCTCTCTGATAAATTGTAATGTTCTTTATTTTTCTAGAAGAATGACAGAGTTGTGGTGACCGGGTTAGGCTTTCCGAGGGAGGACTGTCTCCTCATTGCCTTCTAAGTCTCCAGCCCCAGTGACAGAGCAAACTTCATCTATTCTGGAAAAATCCAAGCCTGGCTTGGGAAGCGGCTCAGATAACTCAAGACAGAAAAGAATAATTCAGGGAGAAAATGCTGTCAAGAAAAAACAATTCTTTTGCTTTTTAAACAGAAATTTTCCAGGGCTTTGACACCACTTCCAGGCCTTGTTTTCTGATGACCGCCATTCTCTGTCACCCAGGAGTCACCACAAACTCAGCGAGTGTTGTGAGGAACCCGATCATGCTGCTCCACGCTGTGCCTGCACGTGTGCGTCCTGTTTAGGAATGTGTCTGCCTGTCTCGCCACCACGTTCGTAAAGGGTGGGAGAAGCAGCAAGCGGAAACGAAGCCCGTTTCCCCTAGCGGAGTGAGCACTTGATTTGGAAAGTCTTGAGTTAGAATGCCCGTTCTCCCTTCAGCCCTGCTGTCCGAGCTTGAGCAGTCTGTGTAACACCTCTGGGCCTCGGGCCCCTCTTAAATAAATGAGACTAATCCAGTCTACTGTGTAGAATTGGGGGGTGAACAACAACGCCTCTGAAGTGCCTAGCCCTGTGCTTTGATCGTACTCATGATGAGAGAACAGGAGCTTTTGGACTCACTGCCCTCGAATTGGCCCGGCGCGTGGCGCTGCGTCGGACAGAGCGCACTGACGCCTATTTGTTGAGGGGCGGCTTGCTCAGGTGCCTAAGGAGCAACCTGCTGAATTCAGTGGATCGGGAACAGAAACTCTCATTGCTAAGAGAAGAGAAAGGCGACAAGAAGCTTTCATCAGTTCAGTTAGGACTCAGAGGGGGAGATGGAAGCCTGTGCTCTGCACGCGGGCCCATCAGCCCTACCCAGCAGGAAAATGGTCCTCGGGCGTGTCTGGTGGTGAACGGGAAGAGGAGACTAGGCTGCTACAGACTTGCTTGCTGACAGTGGCGCCTGCAGATCTGTTGTTCAGAAAGGAAAGGACAGTCGCACACCCTTTACCAGCGGGGGGATGAAGTGGATACGATACTGGCTTTAGAGTCAGGAAGGTCTGTGTTCAGATCCTGACTCTGCCACTTTTCAGTTGAGCAACTTTAGACAAATCATATCCCGAAGGCACCCCCAGCGGCTTCCCAGCTGTAACCTAGGCTAACAGCAGTTACTCCAGCCTGGAGATGCTGTGAAGAGGTGAGGAGGCAAGGCCCCCGATGCCGCGTCTGGAACAAAGAGCTAACGATGGTACCAGCTGGCGTCGCTAGCATGTTCCAATTCACTCTCTGTAACTCACCTTCTTACTATCTTCAGGTGTCAGCCTCATATTTGTTATGGTAACATTGTCAGCCTGCACCTGCTACTCTGCTGGGGTCTTGAAAATTATGCTCCCTTTTTCAATAATAAGAATGACTCTCCAAAGTTAAGCCCCTAAAAACAAGTTCAGCTCCCACTTGTTGTCCACTGGCCTCGGCAGCCTGGGGGGCTTCCTGGAAGAGGGATTACCTTGAGAATGGAGGCCCCGCTCCATGACCCCGTGCTTGACCTTCATGTGGCGCGTCAGGTTCCCCTTCAGGGTGAACTTGCTCGGGCAGTAAAGGCACTTGAAGGGTTTGCTGTCGGAGTGCAGGTGCATGTGGCCCATCAGGTTGTGCATGCGGTTGAATTCCTTCCCACACAGCTGCCGGAGAGGGGAGAAGGAGAGCACAGGTTACTGGCGGGTGGGGAACCCGCCCAGGTGGACCCCATCCCGCTGCGTGAGGACAGAAGAGCTGCCACCCACATTGCTTCTGCTTTGTCTGGATCTTGGCATTTCAAGCTGCTTCTGAGGAACGTGTCCCCATGGAAGCCAGGGAGGGGCTGGCCTGTGCCCAGGCTCAGAGGGGGAGCAGGCGTGGATCCTGTCATTCAGGGATTTTAAACTCAAGGTAAAAATTGCAAGGCTTTAAGAAAAGCTTCTTTTGATGCAACCTTTGGAAAAGAACGGAAGCTGATCTGAAAAGCAACTGTTCAAAGTGTGCTTCACTTTAATAATAAGGATACAATGCTTGTTTAATATTTACGGAGCATTTCCACTATGGAAGGTGCTGTCCTACGTCTGCCATGGAACATCTTATTTAATTCCCATACCAGTCCTATGCGATGAGAGTTGTCATCACCCCCATTCTACAGATGGACAAACTGAGGGTTTAAGGCACTTGGCCAGGGCACAGCGAGTGGGTGCTGGAGCTAGGATGACAAACTCAGGTCATCGACACCACACAGTCCGCCACCACACTATACTGTGTCCCCCCAGTGTAACTCTGCTGTCAGACTATGCCAGGCAATGCTTTTCTAATTTTCCACTTTGCTAATTATTAGGATGGATTTCAAAGGTAAAAGGAGCAAAGAGACATGTAAAGGAAGGAGTGTCTTTTCTCTGGGTAGAGATTTAAAGTACTGAAAATACTAGCTTAGGTATACGAAAAGGAAACATGTTTTTCTCATTTCTTTTCATTTCTGTTTCCACCAAAGTGCAAATACACGACGGACCACAACAGCGGTTCTCCAACATCTTTCGGAAGAGTAGAACGGCCTTTTCAAAGGCAATGTGTGCAGATGCAGACGGCATAGAGCAGAAACAGCTGCCCTGGGCACTCACTTGTCCCCACACCTTAGCTGAGCGGGCGGCGGGAAGCCCAGCCCATACTTGGCTGTGCTGGGAGGAGCGCAGAGAAGGATTTTGTGCCTGTGCTTGGATCAGAGTGCAGGGGAGGAACCTTCTCCTTCCTGCCCTACCTCAGAGGCCCACGTCGTGAGGCCCGCGACATGGAGGGAGAGAGACGTGGGGCACGGCATCCTCTGAAGCTGACACCAGTCTTCCTTTCTCACTGAGAGATGTTTTCAGGGCCAGTGTCGGCGATGCTTGGTTGCACCTTTATTCGTGAAAGCCACATCTTCTGCAGGTGGCTGTGGAGGTGGGAGTTGAGCTGGCCTTGGAGGAATGGGTGGACCTAACACACGGTGACCTTGGGAGATGAGCCTGAAAGAAGGCTGGGCTGTAAGAGGAAGCCAGCCTGGGTTTGCAGTCTTCTCACGGATAATGCACGCATGGATCATGAATGGTTGGTTCTGTATTTCTGAATGATTCATATTTGGGGGTTTTAAGTGCTTTTTCCCTCTTTACTTCCCTACCAGCGAGAATGAATTTGGCACACTGGTGTCCCACACTCAGTGCTCAGAGCACCCACACATCACATTCATTTGGAAAAGGTGACCCAAGAGGAAAAAGGCTGAGGGAGTTGGTCTAATTTCAGGAGCAAGCCTCCGTGTGGGACGGCTGCTTGCTTTCTTTTTAGTCTCAACAGAGACAGTCCACTGAGCTCTAGCGACCTGCGCCCGGTTCCGCAGGTGTGGGGAGTTCTGGCAGAGCCCTGCCTCTTGGCTCAGTTTGTCCAGTTCTCCATCTCAGCCAAGGAAAAGAGCTTTGAAGCTCGAGACCCTACACTAGGTATTTCCAGCCGCGGTCATTTCAGGCCAGGTCTTTCACTCTCGTGTGTGGGACGGTCCCTGATTCTCTGCTGTGAGAATTGCTGAGTATGATGAGCTCTTCAGTCAGTATTTGTTTGAGACGTGTTCTCGCTCAGTAGCCGGCAACATCTCTGAAGGCTCTGCCTGCCTGTCTGTCATAATCCCTGCCGGGTACCCAGCTCCACACCCAGTGGGTCCTCAGGGAGCATTTGCTGAGTGAGTGAAGGGGTGGGCACATTGCAGCAGCAGATCTGAAAGCAGCAAAGCTATGGGCAGTTAAGTAGAAGACAAGTAAGAGGAGAGGTTGGAGGCTGGAAGCTCAGTGAGGCTACTGCACTCATCCAAGCCCAGGTGGGTCTCATGGTCCTCTGGGCCCGACAGAGAGAATGGAAGGAAGAAATGGGTGCCTTCTGCTCTTGGCTCCCAGGAAGGGCCTGGGAAGATTCCACTCTTGGTTATTATCTGTGATTGCTGGAGTGTCAGATGCCAGCTGGTCTGAAGGATTCCATGAAGCAGATGGAATTTTAGCCTGGCCTTGAAGTGTGCGGACAGCACCCTTTGCTTTTGTTTTGACACAAGAAGAAAGTCTCTTCATTGACTATTTTCAGACGCTTCAATCAACCATAAACTAGAGGCAAGTAACGAGCACTGCTGTGACCACGACAGCTGCTTGTTGCTGCTGTGACTTTGGGCTTAGAGCAGGTCCCGAGATTCACCTGCCCAGGCTGCCACCACCCCATCCCACCCAAGACACACAGCGGGGTGCACACGTCATGATGGCCGCTGCTGGGGATCCTCCAGATTCTTCCTCGGCCCACAAAAGCAATCTTTTACTATCCTTATCACAGCCCAGTGTCTGCTTTTCTCCTCTAGTGTTTTTCTGGATCAAATCATTCAGTACTGAGCTTCCAGGGACATTTTAGAGGTACGTGGGGACATTAGGACATTAAAACGATATTGTTCCCTGAAGTCAAGGCCTATGGCCTCAGGGAAGGTCGTCTGTGGGACATGACTGGTCAGCTATATTATCTGATGTGTGATTGTGAAAGGAGACTGATTTTTGTGCTGTGGATAAAATTTAATTTTTATATACTAGAGCTATCCTTCGTGGTTTGTGGTAGCCTACTGGTGGCCAGTGGAGAGCTTTCCAAGCCCTGAGTAAAGGTGTGTCAACTCCAAAAAATGTTTGGGACACTGCAAGGTGTCCCAGGCAGTCTTCGGAAATGCAAGGACCTCCTTCTTTTTCTTCGTGGCCAACCTCAGCATCAAACACAGGGTTACACACGTCGTAACACTTGATGACTATCTAGGTATTTGGGTTGGGAGAATAAACAAACAAGTCAGGAAAATATCACTACCCCATGAAAAATCTAAAAGAGTATCTAAAAGAGTTGCCATCACCAACTCTCTTCATTTCCCCCATTAAACCTATACAGGCTCATTTGCAAACTCAACTCCTCAGTGGCAGAAGGATAGAGACAATTAACTCAGGACCTAAAGGACTTGGACATCATTCACGTCTCAGTGGGAGGTGCACTTAGCATCTTCTTCGCAGCCTCTGACGTTCCACAAAATCCTTTGGTCCTAATCCAGAACACGTGGCCTCTTCATCTTCCTCAGAAGATTGTCCTCACAGACAATACACAAGTGTGTAGAGATATTTTGTGTCTGTGAGATTGGGAGGGGGCCCTCTCAGTCACTGTTAGGGAGGAGAGGCCGGAGAAAGAGGACTGGATCAATTGCAGATGGTGCCCTGGGGGATTTGAAATGTGAGCTCCAAGCAGAATCACTGTGGTAGAGAAAGGGAGTTGAACTGGACGGAAGAAGAGGGTTGGGAGGGAGCACGAAACTCTAGCTTCTCTTGGGAAGAGCAGCCATCTAAAAGGCCCCCTTTAATCATGAGATGTGAGGCTAGGAGTTTGCTCAAGTCAAGATTTGCTGGATCATCTCCTGCCAAGGTCTGTGGAGATTAAAATAGGGACGGGTGCTGGTCCAGGAAGCTGCTGGAGTGGTGAGGACTCAGGCGTTATCTTGCAGGTGCTCATCTCAACCAGCCCCACCCCGGGCCCCACCGTGAACTCTCAGATGCTCGATGCATGCGATTACAGGATTAGTGTGCCTCTGACATGAAATCTCAGCTTTCCATCCACACCCACGTCCCTACCTACTTTTAAGAGGAAGGTGGACCTCAAAATGTTATAGAAAATTGGAAGAAATGCTTAAATGGGCTGCAAGGATTATTAGGCTTGGAGATGGCAGAGCAGAGGGTGACGGTGAGACCCCGGAGGGATGGAGAGCTTGCTTCCTTTTCTCTTCAGTAAAACATCGATGATAATCATAGTCTCCTATGAAGGTTGTTGTAAGGATCAGATGAGATAATTCAGGTGAATGGCTTGGCAAATAGTAAGAGCTCAAGAAATACTAACTCTTTTTACTGTTATTCTCATGTCCATAGTCGACTGCTTTACATTCCAGAAATAGAAAGATCTTTGAAGATGAGGGTGCTGTCTTTTTTAAACCAAATTATTTGGAGATGATATTAAAGGATGGACCAAGTGAGGAATCCTTTGGGTAAATAAATACCTGCCAGGTTCCTTGAGGCGCACTAGAAATGGAGACAGGCGTGCCTGATGCAGCACCGGGAGTGTGCATGGAAAGAGAGGATTCGCCCCCAATTGCAGGCTTTGCAAGAGCCCGTTATCTGGCTCCCTGATCATCAGTCAGCCCTTTAAACAGCTGGCAGATGCCCGGTTCCCTCATTCCACAGGAGCTCCTAATTCTGTCCTCCTGGCCCTGCTTCCATCCCTGGTCCACAGCCTAGAGCTGCCCCAGGCAACTTCCCGTGAGCCCCAGCGACCATGCTGACAGCCAGAGTCCTGGAGAAGTCACTGTGTGCTGACAGGGTGATGGCAGTGGGCAGCGGCTGGGCTGGGGCCAGAGGCCCACGAAGCCATGAAGAGGCACGCTACTTCATGCCAACGGGCCAGCTCTGAGCCTGAGGACTGAGATGCACCCGGAAGCCTGCACTTGCCTATTCAGAGGGAAAAGGTCAAAGAGCTGCAGCCCAGCCGAGGAGAATGGCCTTCGCTCAGCCGCCCTTCCCTTCCATTCTTCTCTCTCTCTCTTTTAATAAGAAGGGTGTTCCTTTCCTCAAAGGGAGAGAGAGGGAGGGAGGGAGGGAGGGAGAGAGAGACTGTAAACTGTCCAAAAGGACCGTGAGAAAACAGGAAGCTTTGAAAAGTACAAGAGAAAGCAAGATGAAATCTATTTGCAGGCGGGCCCCTGGGGACATGTGAGGCATTGTTAAGAGGCCGCTCATACAGCTATATCCTTCCTTCTGCTGAGGAGGCTTTGCTGCCAAGAGGCTGCTATCTGGTCACTGCCTTAACCCCCTCAATGCCTGCCAGCCCAAGAGCCCAGATCCCAAGCACTGGGCCCCTAAAAGTCCCCACCTGGTTTCTCCCCTGATAGAGCATCCAGGAGCTGGAGGGGAAAATGGAGCCAGTTTGGCCAAGGTGGGGACCCTTTTCAGGGAGACCTCATCCTCTTCTGTCAGCTCTCCCCTTGGCCCTCGGCCCTCTGCTCAGACCAGGCTGCAGATGACCTGGTGATTCATAACTTAGGCAGCTCCCGGCTTCACCCATCTCAAAGGAGAGTTTGTCCCGGAAATTCTGGATGGCTGCTTTTCCTGGACAGGTTTCCCAAAGACGGCAGCTGGTTCTTTGCTTTTATGGAGTGTGGCCACTACAAGGATATCATCCAAGTCAACCCCCGTGTGCTTACGCAGAATCTGGGAAGCGCACTTCTGAAACCCGGCTTAAGTCTACAGGCACAGGGCTCTGGAGAAACTCCAGCTGGCTCCAAGGAGCAAAGAGCCCAAAGGCGAGCCAACAGCAAAGAGCCCAGAAGGGGAGGAATTTTTTCATACGAATAAAAAAACAGAAACATAGAATGGAAACCTTTCCTCCCCTCTAATTTTCCATCCTATTGTTAAAGTTTGATCCCACAGTGAGCGAACGTTTCTGCCTGCTGTGGACAGCTGTCTCTGCCAAGCACAGAGCCCAGAGAACCAGTTCACGTCACCACAGGGAGCAATGTATGTTAGGAAGGATTTTCAGTGGAGAATCCCAAGAAATTAGAATCTGTTACTGAAAGAATCCCCCTTTTTCACAAGTTTTTGGGTAAAGGAGACAGAGCTAATCCTTGGAGGATGGCTGCAGCGAGGCCTGTCTCTTTTTTCCAGCCACATCAATCACGTGAAGAGAATGACTCTCCCGTTACCACGGTGAAGCTCGGGTTTAGCTGTCCGGTCCTGCTCCCCAGCATCGCCGTGCAGCCAGCCGCCTCTTGTCTCAGGGCTACGAACTGCACAGTGATGAGCAATGGTCCTCCATTCCTCTCCCGACTCCCAAACCCCCAACAACCTCTGCCCAGGGCCAGCTTCCCACGAATCCAGCACAACAGGGATGGGAAGCAAGGTGCACAGGACACCATCTCGAGATGGCCCATCTCACCGTGCAATCTGGAGCGGGTTTACAAAAACCCAGAGCCCCATCACATAATCTGTAAACTCAGATGAGCTCTGAAATTCTTTGTAATGAAGAAGGGTGATGGTACAAAGATGACACCATGTAGGATGACATTTTGCAGGGAGACGGGACAAGTTGAGGAAGAACCTGCTGGTATGCTTCTGGCACTTTCCAGGAGACAGAGAGCTCCTGATGGAGATGGCTGACACCTGTTCTTGTTTCAGAAATGTCTAAGAATGGAGAAGGGCCACCTCAGTTTGACACAAATCCTCTTCAACAGCCAATTCTTTCCATTCTAATGACAGATACACTCTCCTGGGCAGCCCCCTGACCTGTAGTGTGGTCTCCTAGGAGCACCTCCCATCAGGAGGAAGCAGCCTTGCAGGTGACCATCGCAGTTCCTGTGCCAGGCTCGTCTCCCACGGGAGAGTGTAAACTAAGCATCATTTCTAAGCTGACATTCCATGCTATAAGCCCCTCTCGTCAGGGTTCCGTTGGTGTGGACCACACATCCAGAGCCCAATCCACCCTCAGGAAGAAGTCACCTTGAGTTTCTGAACCGTGATGGTGACCGTCAGACACCCTCTGGAGCATGGATGGCACCCTATCGGCAGGATGGTGGAAGAGAGGGAGTCCTGAGACTTCACGCTGGGCTGGCTCACCGCATCGGCGGGCCCAGGCCGCAGTGCTTTGTGCAGTGTTTGCACGCTGGGACTAGAGGGAGCCCTCAAAATCCTCAGATACCACCTGGTCCAAGAAACCCTCCATGTCCCCTGAGGCCTTGGAGGGTGGAGAAGCGGAACTGCCTCTGTGCCCCGAGATCACACCCAGCCTGCAAGCCCCTTCTTGTGTTGGCTCTGCCCCCTGACACATCCCTCCATCTCAGGGACGTTTTCTGCCTGATTTCACCACAACTGCTGGACCTGAACTGACGAGGGAGAGGTCAAGTTGGGTGGATCGGACAGGCATGCATTTTGGGGGGACTGTGAACTCTGCCAATGGCTCCCTTCGTATTCTAACAACCTTATGCGCTCTGCCTCCAGTGTTGACAAGGCAAAAAATACAGTTCGTGCTCAATGCCCAAGAGTAAACTCAACACGAGGAATGAAGACGGTAAAGGGTCCTCGTGCACACCTCCATTACGGGAAACAGCAAACCCCTGGCAGGAGGGAACAGCTCGGTTAAAGGGAAGGGTTCCAGGGTTCAGTGAAGCAGGAAGGAAATCAAAGACGTGCCTAAAGAGAGAGAAGAGGTGGGCCGGGGGGCCCAGGGGCTCACGCAGCCAGGGCTGGCTTTCCAGGGGTGCCATCTGTGCTGTCCCCCAGGGCCCCAGACTAGGAAGGTCTTGAACTTGTTGTAATGCTCTCCTCTCACAGTCTTGAAATTCTTAATAACGTTTGAACAAGGGGCCCCGCATTTTCCTTTTGCACCAGGCCCCGTGAATTATGTAGCCGGTCCTGCACGCAGCTTCCTCCCTGCTTCAGCTCGGAAGACTCAAGATGGACACACAGTGACTTTCGAACCACTGGGAACTTGAAGGAAAGGAGGGGAAACACAAGTGGGCGGCAGGAAAAGGGCTGGAGGGAGGGGGCTCCCTCCCCCGCCTCCGGAGGGGCCCGCACAGGTCGAGGGAAGCTCTGGCTCCTGACCCCTCTCACCCCGTCCAGGAGTGGCCAACACAGGAAAGAAGTCAGCTTCGCAGGGGGTTCCTCCAAGTGGGGACATGCAGCAGAGGGTTACAGCAGGAACGGCCCCGGGGCGCAGGGACCGTCCTATAGAGATGGGGCGGATGGAGCCCATCATTTGGACCCCACGGGACAGGCAGCACCAGACAGAGGGAGACCTTCCATTCCAAGCAGAATCGAGCGACGTGGTTTCCCTCATCTTCCCCTCAGCCCTCTCTTCGTGACCATGACCGGGATGACACTTGCCGGTACATTCCTTGAATTAAATCACCCAATCCTGAGCCAGATTCCTTCTCATTTTAGAAGTGGAGAAGAGAAGGGAAACAAGGCGGGGAGGGGTCAGGAGGGGGCCAGCGTGGGGAGCCAGAGCATTTCTGGGTAAAACCAGTCAGCGCCTTGAGCTTTACAAATCTCCAGCTCCAACGTGATTCCTGGGGACGAAATAAGAGCCCAAACCTTGTGCCCCATGGTACTCAGGAATAAAGAGAAGCACTCAGTTCTGTGCGCTCAGTTCTTCCTCGGCCCAAGCAAGCATGTCTGAGGTTCTCTGAGGGGCTAGTCTCGGAATCTCTTTCATTATCTCTGGGAAACCTGCCCTCGAATTACACTGCTCAGCCCAAGCATCTGGAGGGCAGCTGGGAGCAGAGGAAAGGGCGAGGCACAATGCTGGAAGCTTCTCTGACTGCTCTCTGTGTTCTCCTCATTGGCTTGTGAGGGGAAGAGGAGACGCCCCATGGCTCCCTTCTAGAGCGGGGGCTCCCCACATCACCTTCATCCTTCAGCGGCCTTGCTCCCCAAATGGGCCTCCCCGCTCATACTTCCCACCACCGGCTACCTCACCCCCTGGGCTCTGATTCCACAGTGAGACAAACAGGGCAGCTGCTCAGGGCCGAGCCGAGGGCCGGTGTGAGCACTGGTGTGCATGGGTGTGGTGGAAAGGACAGAGCAGCAGATGGGCCTGGGGTTGGCCGTGAACCCACTCTGAGCCTCAGTGGTCCCATTGGTGAAACACAGTCGAAGGCTCCCCAGAGACCCGGCCCCATGTGGCATTTGCACCACCCCGTGAGCCCTCTCTTTCGGGACTCCTCCCGGGGCCCCTCGCCCACCTTGCATTTGAAAGGCTTCACGTCAGAGTGGACTATCATGTGTGCCTTGAGGGTCTGCTTCTGCACAAAACTCTTGTAACACAGGTGACACTGGTAGGCCCGGATGTTGGTGTGGATCAGCACGTGTCTCTTCATGTTGGCCAGCAGGGTGAACTCCCGCCCGCAGATCCCGCATTTGTGCTCCTTCACGCCCTGGAAGGAGGCGAGATTCAAAAAGCCATGGTTAACAAGTAACACGCTCTCAGCAGGAGTGCAGTCTCCGTGTTTCTCGCCACAGAGGTCCACGGAGAGCTTGGGGATAGATGTTGAGTTCCAAATGGTGTGGCTCTGGCCTTGTTAAATTGCAATTTTCTTGAAAAGTGTTGATTAGACAATCTGTTTTTCCTTCTGAAAACCACTAACTAGCCAGACCTTTAGAGGAAAAGAAAGCCATTGCTTTCGTTGTCCCTGCTGCTGGTGGGGTGAATTCTACAGTGACATTTCTGGGCATTAATAGGATTTTGGTAAGAGCACTGAGGAATGATATGCAAAATGCGCCTGTAATTCGGCTTTCATGATGATGAAAAAATAAAACCTCCTAAACTGATATCACCATTTCCCATATGAAAACCAACGTTCTCTTCAGTTCTCATTAATGGACTTGGAAATCCCAGAAGAACAACTCTTATCCACACTTCAGTAAATCGCAACTTGACAATCACCTCTTGAGATGGCCCCGCCCACCGGGCTCCAACCGGCCACGGTGACCTCTGTGATGGGCCGTGGAGCCTCCTTGAGGCCGGCTTCTGAGAAATTTGGCACAAGAGAGCTCTCTGAATTAGAAAACAGGACAGAAGGAGATTTTCTAGTTTCCTGCTATTTGTGGGGAGTGTTTTGAGTCCTCAAGCCTCGAGGCCTCACCTGACAGCCCGTCCAGGACTCGCAGGAGGAGCAGAGCATTGCCAACCCTCACTCCCCATGCTTCCCCGCCAAGGCCTGTGCCAGAGATCTTGACCCAGAATGACTTTTTGGAAGGAAAACTTAGAGAACTATGGCATTAAAACTAAGGTTATTACAAGTTTAGAACAGCAGCTAAGCTAACAATTGTACCTTAAAAACCCCATATAAGTACCTTCTGTTGCCTGGTGTCCACAGCGATGACCTAAGGTGGGAGGGGGTCCAGGCTGACTCTCTCTGCCTACCTTTCCACTTCTTTAATTTGGGACATGGTGAGAAAGCACCACTCCTCGGTCTGGGCGAGCCCATGGCACCAAAGGGTGAGTTCAGGTCCCTCCCAGCCATTTACTGGCTGCATCACGTCAGACAAGTCGGGTGGCCCCTCCTGGGGAGGGCTCCCTCACCTCAAGATGAAGTGGGCACAGGTCAGGAGGACCTGGGGACCCTCCCCAGCTGGAATACTCTCTAGGCTGGGTGATTGCAGAGGAGCACGGATTTATGCTAAGGAAGAGATCTAAATCGTAATGTCCTCCTAAGAAGACGAGTCTTTAAAATGTGCTGTGTATTCAAACAGTGAGTCTAAAATTATGAAAACAATTTTCTTGATGGGTTTTAAAATTTACTTTAGCATCTTTCTTCTCAAGACTGTCCCTATACTTGGCTATGATTCAGTTGTGCTGGGACCAAGGAGAAGAATCTCCTTTCACTGTTTAGGGAATTCTCTAAAGAGAATTCTGCATCCAAAGCAAAATTCACATGTGGGCTGGCCTAGAACCCAAGTGCATGGGAGCCTGGACACAGCTTTGGGGAACCAAGGAAGCTGCTACGTCTCTAATAGGGTCAGTGAGGTCAGGGAGAGGGAGCCTGCAGGGTTGCTGGGGTGAGGGCAGGAAGGGGGTGCGGAAGGGGAAGTCTTGACAACAGGGTTTGAGCTCAGGCGCTAGAGTCAGAGATTCTGGGTGACACCCCCATGCCTCGGTGTCTTTACCTGCAAATCTGGAGTCAGGATAGCCTAGGCAGCCCTAGAGATGCTGAAGAGGATTCAGTGAGGAGTCAAGCTCCTGGCACACAGCAGGTGTTCGTAAATCCTGCCCCTCTCTGTTTGACTAAATGCATCTTGTTTCCTAATTCAATTGAGGCATTTCAGATACCAGCTGTCTTTCCCATTTTGACTTCATTATCTACTATCTTACAGAATTTTTATAGGCTCCTTTGATTCCACACATGTAGGAGTCCCTGAAACCAGACAACGCTCCCCTTTGTGGCTGAAACTCGGTCTGGGTTCCTCGTGGATGGCTCCTGCACCGGGCAGCTGCCTCCTCCCTGGACGGTCTCTACGGCGCCTTCAGTGGGGCAGGAGCTGTTTGTGCGAGCCCACAAGGCAGCTACACCTTTCATCTCTGCTGCCAGAAGACGCCCCATGTTTTGTCCTAACCTATCAGATGAAACCCACTATGACAGAGCAGAAATGTTACCTTGGCTGGACCAAGTCCTCCACTGACCTTTCAGAATTAAAGCGTGTTTAGAAATTCTGGCTTGCCGGAAGTTTCTCCCGACAAGAAAACCACCTGAGGGGCCAGCCTGGTGGCCCAGTGGTTAAGTTTGCACATTCTGCTTTGGCGGCCCAGGGTTCGCTGGTTCGAATACTGGATACGGACCTACACACCGTTTGTCAGGCCATGCTGTGGCAGGCGTCCCACATAAAATAGAGGAAGATGGGCATGGCTGTTGGCTTAGGGCCAGTCTTCCTCAAAAGAAAAAAAAAATTGAGAAAAAAGAAAAAGAAACAAAAAAAGAGAGAGAGAGAGAAAAGAAAACCACCTGAAGTCAAGGGTGTGAGGGTAGAGGTCAGTGGCGTGAACCTCGCCTTCAGAAGCTCAAAGCTGATCCAAGTCAGCTCGGCTGGGTATGACTGCACGGACACCACCGGGGCCTTGTTTTAGTTCATTCTGAATGACTCCAGGGCTGTGGCTGAACTTAGACCCTGGGCCTGTGTCTCTCCTTGAAGACTTGAGGGCAGGGAAGATCAAACATACCAGAGAAAGATGCTCTCTCGTGCCTCCTACAATACAAACTATGGGGCACTGCGCCCAGCGAGGCAGGGGCTCCCCCAGGGAAGCACAGACCCCCTGGACCCACCCGGGCAGCCTCTGCTCCCCCAGAGCCACCTGCACATGAAGCAGGTCTCACAGGTGAAAAAGGGAGCAAACAACCTAAAAGTCAGCCACTGCTTCAGCAGCAAAAGACAAGGGAATCCTCTAGATTTTTCTAGAAGGCTCTGATTAGTATATCCCAGACACAGAGCTGGTCTTGGGTACGCAGGGCCTGACGACACGTTCGTGCTAGTGCCCTGGATGAAGTTTCCGGAAACGGAATTTTAGGGATCCTAGGAGGCGAAGAAGCCACAGCACAAGGCCAGCTGCTTCCTTCATCCTTGCTGGCCCTCCGCTGCAACCTGTCCGCATCCCTCAGGTCTAGGCCCGCCTTGGACTCCGGACGGCCGGACGGGAAAGGACTCCCCACGCTCCCCGCTTCCGGGGGAGGAAGGACATCAGGGCTCGGGTAAGGGGATCCCCCAGCCGGGTCAGAGGCGGGGAGCAGCGCGGGCGCCGGCCCAGCCCCGGGCCCCGCCCCGTTCCCGCCCGCCCGGAGCAGGGGGCGCCGTACCTTGTGCGTGAGCGAGTGCTGCTTGAGGTGGTGCGGCTGCACGAACTCCATGCCGCACTCGGAGCAGATGTAGGGCCGGATGTCCTTGTGCTTCATCATGTGGTTCTGCAGCTGGCTCGGGTACTGGAAGGTCTTGTCGCACTCGGAGCAGCTGTACTGCACGGGCCCGCGGTGCGTGGTGAGGTGCCGCTTGAGCTGGGCCAGCGTGGGGAAGTCGAGGCCGCACTCCACGCAGATGTTGTCCCGCCCGCTGGCGTGCTTGGCCTCGTGGGCCTTGAGCTCGCTGGGGTAGGCGAAGCCGCGGCCGCACACGCGGCAGTTGTGCGGCTTCACCTCGCTGTGCTGCATCATGTGGCGCTTCAGGTGGCTGGTCTGCGTGAAGGCCTTGTGGCACACCTGGCACTTGTGGGGCCGCGTGCCCTGGTGCGTGAGCATGTGCGTGTGCAGGTGGCTGAGCTGCTTGAAGAGCTTCCCGCAGCGCGTGCACGCGTGCGGCTTGATGCCGCTGTGGCCCAGGATGTGCGTCACCAGGTTGTACTTGGACGTGTAGGACTTGTCGCAGGTGGGGCACTGCCAGCGCTTCTGCGCCCCGCCCACGGCCACGTAGTAGCTGTCGTCCACCTGCACGTTCACGTCCACCCTCTCCACCTTCTGCCGGGCCTCCTCGGGCCCCGGGGGCTCGGCCTTGCGGGGCAGCAGCGGCGCGGGGGGCGGCTTGGGCAGGAAGGCGTGCCGGCCGAAGGGGAAGGGGGCAGCGGAGGGCAGGAAGAAGGGCAGCAGCAGCCCCGGGGGCACCTTGGGGTAGCAGGGGTAGGGCGCGGGCAGGAACGGGGGCGCGGCGGGCTGGGGCCACACGGCGCTCGGCTTCAAGGGCTCCTGCTTCACGGGCCGGCCCCCCAGGGGCTCCAGAGCGCGGTAGAGCTGGAAGCCCACGTTGCACAGGTCGATCATCTGCGAGTCCCGCGCGGGCCGCGGGGGCTGCGCGAACAGCAGCGGGAGGCCCTGGGCGCCGCGGGCCTTGCTCTCCTCGGGGGGCAGCGCCGGGGCCAAGGCGTCCGCCGGCTGGTTGGAGGGCATCTTGGTGGGCATGCTCTTCCGTTTCCGAGACCCTCCTCCTTCAAAGACCCCCGGAAACCCGTCTAGGTCTCCCGGAGGAGGTTCATACCGAAACTGGGGGAAGGGCCCCCGGAGAGCTTCCGGGAAGAGGTGTCTTGGGGGAGCTTTCTCCCGGGAAACCACGGGCTGCAGGCAGTGGGGGAAGGAGGCGGCCCTCTTCACGCCCAAACCGAAATGCACATCCTCATCTTTGATCCTCTTCATTTCCTTCTGCATCCTTGGCGATTCTCCTTTGAAGAGAAGGAAATTGGTTGTTTAAAGAAAAAAATCCCTTCTTCCCTTAAGGGCTTTGGCTAGATGTCAGTACTAATGTATGAAGAGCAATGCTTGTTTAATACTGACGCTCCTTTATCCTAGGACTGTTCAGAATATGTCGTTTCCCCTTGCAAACCCAGTTACTCATGTGGAAAGCAGTGGCCTCCTGGAGCCGGACCTTAGGGCTCCAGTGTAAATCCTCAGCCACAGACCCGTAGCAGTGGGGACAGGAGCGTGGGAGTGCACTAGATTGAGAAGAAACCTGACCACTCATCGGCCATTGTCCCCACTTACGATGAGGGTACGAAGGCCCAGAGAGATGAAATGACAAGCTCAAGTCCCACAGCTACACAGTGCAGGAGCCAGAACTGGGACGCACTCTGCTGCGACTTTGCAGCCCGAGATGGAACTGCATCTGCTAATGTGGCTTAAATGTGTCTTTTAGAGTCGTTTCTTCTCTGAGAGAACCAGTGATTTCCACTGCCTCTTCCTGTCTGGGGGCCTTTGCTGCTGGAGGAATGGGGACAGTGAAAGCTACACAGGAGAAGCGACTTTAATACTTAACTCAGTTCTCAGATTTTCTGGGCATCCATGGGGTTGGGGCTTAGGAATTAAGAGGGAGGGGGAGGTCGCGTGTCCTCCGGTGAAAGGGGGGCCCAGCTGTGTCCCATCCTTTCCCTTCTTCCTAAAATTCCTACTGAAAGGCTAGTCTGCCGCTGCTGCCTCGAGGAGCAGACCCATGTAGGAGATGATGAGAGCAGGGGGACAATGAAATGTGCAGCTTTGTGAGCCTGGGAGGTGTGTGGGAAGAGTACGAAAATGAGGGCGGTGGTGCTGCCGCTGAGGAAGGACCAGGATGCGGATGGAGAGGGTAGAGGCTGAAGGGTGGTCTTTCACGTGTACTGGATCATGTCTTGGCTTGCAATTCAGCAGGTCCTGAGCCCTAAATTCACATGGAGTTATAGAAGGTGTGGCCCTGCTCCAAGAATTTGTTACATCTGTAAAGATAATTGGCTTTCAGACAAGGCTGAGGTGTCCTATCAAAATAGAGGAAAAACAAATGGCAGCTCCTTTCTCTGGAATTTCATTTTGACCACAGTTGGTTTTATACCCCTTTTGGAGCAAAAACGCTGCTCCGACTGGAGAGACCTCTTCCAGGCTCTAAGTGACAAGGGCAAACCACAGCTGAGCCCGTCCAGACAAAACTGGTTCTGTCTGCTTTATTCTGATCTGGTTAAGACTCAGTGACTCCTACTTCAGTTAAAGAGCTTGACTGGAGAATGAGTAAAAAAGAGATGTGTCAGAGCATGGGCCAGAACTTACTGAGTTTTTTGTGTATTTTATTGTTAAGAAAATATTTGAAAATGCACAGCTGATGACATCTGGTGCCTTTATACTGTGTGCTGTATCTTAGACTTACGTGGAAAGGAGTTATCACTAATTTTGAATCGGAAGGTGTTTTGGTTTATACGCATTCTTATTGCCTTTGCTCGATACTTTTGTTTTCAGTTGTGACGTAGTCTCCTAGTTGACTCATTTTAGCATATTAGGAGTGGCATTTCTAATATAATGCTAATTTCAAAAATATATTTCTTTTCAGTGTTTGCAGTTTTATTTTGTCTCTACTGACCTAGTAAAGCAAAGAAACATTACTGAACGGAGGCAATGTGTTTTTTAACATAAATGGCAGAATTATGTACCCCAAATGCACTTACATATGTACATTTTAATTTCCTCCCTCTTTTAATATGATACAAATTTTCCCCCAGTTTCTGACTTCTGCATATATACACTGTACCCCTAAAATAGTAGTCTGCTTGCTCTGGAATAAAATCAGTAACTCAGGAGGTTTAAAACAGCATTGTGATCCATCCATGGACATTTTTTCCAGATCTTTGAAACAGCAGTCTCCTTCTGCGTAAAGATCTGAAGGAGCACTGCCTTTCTCTACAGAGGTCAAGGAGAGCTTGGATCTACTTCCTCTCACCCTTCTCGAGAGAGAAATCAGCTGTAGCTGCTGCTAGTTATTAATATCCCTGTCTTTTGAGCACAGGGTGCTAAGAAGAGGCCCCAGGGGGTAAAAGAAAAACACGCGGAAAATAAATCCATCCCAGGGACGGGTGTGTGGAATGGAGGAGCAGGGAAAAGATGTCTTCCTTGGGAGATCATTTGTCTTGAAATGAGCCAACTTAAAACTCTGAGCAGCCTCTGCAAAAATATTAATAGACTCCTGGAAAACCTCACTGTGTGCCACCCATGAGCTCCTCTCTGTTTCTAAAATAGGTCCACAGGCATCCGTAACAGATACGAGATTCCTATGCAGGAGGTGAGAGAGGCTTGGAGGCAGCGAAAATCTACTCAGCCAAGGCAGGGCAGGGGGCGGGGAGCTGCAGGCCCTCCCCTGGTCAGCAAGCTGCGGCAGCTCCCAGAAAACCAGGAGGTTGTAAGATCGTTGCCCACCAGGACATGCTGAAACAATAAGCAGAAAGAAAGAAGAACTGAAATTGTAGAAGTACACAGCTAGGGGATAGTGGAAAGATCTTTGGTCTGGAGCCTGAGGATCTGGGTTTGAATGCTGGCTTTGTTAGCAGCTGTGGGAAATTGAGCAAGTTAATTTGGGGGTTTGATTTTTCTCATCCGTGAAATGGGGGTTGGGATATCCCCGTAGGGTTGTTGGTGACTTAAAATAGAGTGTGTATGTGAAAGTCTGTTAAACACTAGACAATGTGGTACCCCTGAGGGTTAAGAAAGACCGGACAGGAGAGGAGGGCTGGGGTGGTGACCAATGGATTGATGCCGACTGACATCATCTGTTCTCCAAGCTGAAGATCTTGGTCACCATTGACTGGCATCTGGAGCTCTGCTTTGCAAGTTCAAAACCAAGACTACCCATTTACCCTGAGTTGGTCTTGTTGCGGTGGTGAATGGGGACCACACTCAAAGAGGCCAATAGGTAAGGCCAGGATGAGTTCATTCATTCAGTGTGATGAAGCTTGTAGTTTAAGAATACTCCCCCATCCTTCCTCTATGGCCCTCTTCCTGCTGTGGAGATATCTTCCGACCTACGTTAACAACATGGCGTTGGTGAGTGGGGGCCCAGGGATTGGGTGTCTCGTGAACTATGGGCAGCCAGAGAATTGCCCCAGTCTAACATCAGAGGTCACCTTCCTAGAGACAAGAGGACCTGTTTGTGAAACCCAAAGTCTCAGACCCTGGGACAGTGCTGGGTCAAAACAAGCTCTCGCAATTCCTGCTAGACTGCAGGGGCAAGGACTGGGTCTGTCCACTCACGGCTGCATTTCTACTCCCCAGCATGGCGTTTGGCACGAGGTGGATCCTCAGTGAACTGCTGTGGGGTGAGAGAACGAATGAATCCTTCTTGTTTTTAAAGTCTCCACACAGAACTTTAAAATGTGTAATTTTACGGGCTGGCCCAGTGGTGCAGCAGTTAAGTTCACATGTTCAGCTTTGGAGGCCGGGGGTTTGCCAGTTTGGATCCTGGGTGTGGACCTACATGCCGCTTGGCAAGCCATGCTGTGGCAGCGTCCCACATATGAAGTAGAGGAAGATGGGCACGGATGTTAGCTCAGGGCCAGTCTTCCTCAACAAAAAGAGGAGGATTGGTGGCAGATGTTAGCTCAGGGCCAGTCTTCCTCAGGAAAAAGAGGAGGATTGGCAGTGGATGTTAGCTCAGGGCTAATCTTCCTCAAAAAAAAAAAAAGTGTAATTTTATCTGACATTATTTAGACTGCAGGTGACTTTTGGGTACGTCCCTAATCAGATCATGAGCACACTCATAAACACTCGGGTGGTTATGGGAAGAACTCGATATACACACGTGTGTGTGCTGTTGCTTACCCCCCTCACTGTCCAAGGGCACCTCACTGTCCACCGTTCTCTGAACTGACCCTCACGTTCCAGGTAAGCCCTAAATCCTGGCTACACTGGTGCCAGGGAGCCATCCTTAGAGTGCCACCAGGTTGTGCAACCCAGTCAGAAAACAGATGCACAGAAAGTCCAGCGGGCAGTAGGAGGTAGAAAGAAAGAGCTCTGAACAGAGAATGTGAGCCGGAAACCAAGCGTGGGTGGTCACCCTGCACGCTCCCACCCAAAGGAAAAGTTTGGGAAGTCAGTGGCAGTCCACCCTTTGTACTAATGTGGGGGTGGGGAAGGAGAGGCCTTAGAATAATGGTGCATGCTCATTACTGTGGTCAGAAAATGTTCTAAGCTCCTGGCTTTCTTCCACATAAACTCAAACACCAAACTCAATAGGCTATAAAGCAAATCGTTTGAGGAGGAAAATATTGGGTTGATCTGTGTTAGGGGACTCTGGGACTCGGGATGTGTCTCTAACAGGTATCATCCATGAGAGTTAGTTACGAGGAAATGGGGAATGAATGGATTTTAAAAACAAAAACAAAGTCTCCTTTTTGAACCATGAAGACCAATGAGAAATGCAAGGCCCATCCAAGATGAAACTACATTTAGTTTGGGGGAAAAAAATGCTTCTAATAATGCCCTTTAATTGGGAATTCACCTACTGCACCAAAATATAAATATTCCCCAGATAAAATTACTGGTATTTTGTGGTTCTCATTCGAATCGAAGGTCATTCCAGTAAATGCTATCAGGAGAGTCATGATGAGTCAGCATGCCCAGGGCAGAGCTGTTCGTCTCCACTGCACAACACGGATTCCTCTCCATCCTGGAACTCAGGAAAGAATATACTCTCACATTCTTTGCTCCTTGAAGACTTCCGGTGTTTCATTGGAAAATGTTCCCTTTTACTCTTGGGGACACTGGCTTCCCTTTTGATGTGAGAGAGTGGCGCTTGACTTGCATGGTCTATCCTGGGGCTGTGCTCTCAAGAGAGGGAAGCAGGGCAGAGGGGAGGGTTGCGGAAGAGTCTAAGAATAAGAAACAAAGGGTGGGGGTTGCGGGAGGAAGGCAGGCTGGGACAGAGGTGGACTGACTCTGCCCGCTCTCTGTCCATACAAAGGGATCTTGTTAGCAGGCTCCTCCAAAGTGGGACTTGATTGGATCTCCTGGTTCCTTCTGAATTTGTGATAACAAAAGGAGACTTTTTGCATCTTAGAATTAAATGTTCTAATGACTCAACATAATTGTCTTAATATATGTGGTTGTACATGCTGAGTTCTTCAAGCAATGATCCAGCCCTGCGGGGTGGCAGGGCGGTGATTGGCAGAAACGTACCTATCTGGCCGAGAGAGCGATGCGTTCTCAAAGAAGTGAACGGTCTGCCTTGTCGCTCCCTGGGTTAGTGGTAGAGTGAAGAACTGGTGACCAGATGTCTGGGAGCCAGACCCCAGGCCCTTCTGGATACCCTTCTGGCCCCCATCTAATTTATACACCCAAATTCCTCCGATTTTGTTGTAAAAAGTAACCTGTCAGTCTCTGGCATGGGCTGAGGCCCCTGGGTGGTCTGGAAATATTGATTGGTGATGAGACCTGTTCACGTGTGAAATAGTCAACAGAACTCACATATTTTTTAAAAGTTCCTAAATAGCACCAAGACATAACATAAAGTCAAGTTTAGTTTTCCATTGTTCAAATTGTTCATAATGAGCATGCATATATATTGTTTATATATATGTATATAATATATATATATATATAGGTGGTTGTTTTCAAGAGCCCTTATGAAAACAGCAACAATCGAGCTCCTACCTTGCACAGGTTAAATGGAATGGGGTTTTGTTTAGGAAAGTGCTTATGCCTAGGGCTAGTTTCTGGAAAGCAGGAAAGAATGTACTTTCTTGAGCACTAGAACAGCTGCTCGCGTGTTGGGGTTATCTCTGTCCGCGTGACCCATTTAAAGGAAGGAAACGAATTGGAGATATGACTTAGCAGTTCTCCTTCCCAACCCTCAGAGCTAATGTGCCTCGTGTGGATGGAGCTCCAACTGGAATGTTAGAATTTTTCTGCAACTTTCTTTGGGGGAAATGTCCTTAGAATACATGTCAATTTTGGGTTTTATGTTCATCGTTCAAGAAAACTTGATATCCTCACTCCTAGCTGAGCAAATCTACATCTGCGTGTCAGAAAGCTTCAGTTTGTCCATCTCTGAGAATGGCAGCATATTTGGTCTGGTGGACCTCAGAATTGGTAGATATTGCCAGAAAATATGGCCCTTGCAAGCAAAAGCGATAATTTGAATTAACACTTTTAGTGTTGAATATTTGGGAAATATTCACCAACAGCCAAGGTGACCAGACTTCACCTTCTAATCAACTCACATCCGGGGCATCACCTGGTAATATGCATACATATATAAAGAGGGGAGCTGAGTCATAAGAATTTGATGATATCGATTCCTGCACTTCCTGCTTCCCCAACCAGCGCCTCAGCCGTCTTTGTCAGTGTGTTCTGTACAACAAAGGAAGACTTTGGGGACTTGCCAAGTGGGGCTGACCTTTGACTAACTGCATTAAGAAAGTCAGGTGTATGTAAGTCGAAAATAAACTACATCCGACCTTGAAAGTAAGGATAAAGATGAATCTGATTTGAAGATTCACAGTCATTACGGAATTGCCCACTGCAAATATGACTGATGCCGCTTCTCCCCTCTACCCATCCCTGAGTTTCTCCTTGGCTCCTTCCCAATGCTGAGAAGGAACTCTGGGGTGCTAAGGAGGAGACTCTTGGGTTTTGAGCAATGTCAGGTTCTCCCCCAGGGCCCAAAGGTAGTTAAGTTGCTTCAAAGCTCCTTTCAGGCTAAAATAAACGTTCATTCCTGTTTATGCCGCCGCAGAGTCATAAACTGTCAAAGCACAGAGCGTGCCCCAGCCCTCGGATAGAGTGAGTCCCTCCTTCCTCTCAGCTCCCAGAGTCTGCACCCGCACCCTGAGGCTGCTTCCTCCTGGAGCGTTGCAGAGATCTGCTGCCCACAACGCTGACCCCCTGGAGGTCAGGACCAATTCCGGAACTTTCCTGCGTCTTCACTGCCTTGGACAATGGCTGGTACTTACTAACATTTTTAAGTGATAAATTTTCAAGTTGCAATAATTTTCCAGTCTTAAAATGATTTTATTCTGTTTTTAAACAATAGCTAGTAGATAAAACTACCAAAAAAATCTGTGGAATTCTTTCCTTATACTCTTCCCTTTCTGCTCCCCTTCTAACAAATAGGAGAATGCTTTTTTGGTTTAGGATTAGTCATCAAAAGGGCTATAATTAGTTTTAAGATCTGGTTCAACTTGCTTGTTAAGCGCAAATGTGTCCTACAGGCTATTCTAACGGTCCGCTATGTGTGGTGTTTAGAGATCGGCCCTGGAAGGCAGGGTTCCCATTCCCAAGAAAGAGCACATTCCTTTTAGAATCCTAACTTTGAACCTAACTCATCCCTTTTCTACACCTCAGGTGCTTATTACCTTAAAATGTAATAGCATGGAGCTGGCCCCACGGCCGAGTGGTTAAGTTCGAGTGCTCTGCTTTGGCGGCCCAGGGTTTCGCTGGTTCGGATCCTGGGCATTGCTCATCAGGCCACACTGAGGTGGCGTCCCACATAGCAGAGCCCGAGGCACTCACAACTAGAGTATACAACTATGTACTGGGGGCTTTGGGGAGGAGAAGAAGAAGGAAGAGGGGGAGAGGAAGGGGGAGGGGGAGGAGGAGGAGAAAAAGAAGAATAAGAAAAAGAAAAGATTGGCAACAGATGTTGGCTCAGATGCCAGTCTTTAAAAACAGAAAAAAATGTAGTAGTTCCTCAGGATTTGTTATTCCCTCAACGTGTCTGATTCTGGGAGTTTTCTTTATCAATTTCTCCTTGCTAATAAATTCTCTCCCATCCATCCCAAATGTTAACTTTATGCATAGAAAAAAAATTAAAGGACCAAGAAGTCGTTAGCCAACATCTTGCACCCTGACCATTCATTGTTGGCTGGTTGTGACAAAATCTTGCTCACTCCTCCTTGGAGATGACCGTTAGCTTCTCTCCTTCTTTCCATTTCCAGGTCTAGGACTCTGGTCCAGCGGCCTACCACTTCACTCCTAGATTACTTTGGACACTTTCCATCGCTCTTCCAGACCATTTTTCTCCTCCTTTCCAAATCCCTTGACCTCCAATGCCAAGTCCATCTTCTAAAAAGTCATCACTGTTTCTAAGACAACTCTCTGTTCAGAAACCTACAACGGTAGGGTGTAGAGCTTGCTCCTTGCTGCTCCAATAGCCGTTCTCACTTCTTCCTTAAGCAACAGACTCCTGGTTTTGCTTGTGGCGACAATGTGCCTAGCAAGAACACTAGCCTTCCCAGACGTCCTTTCAGTTAGGGGTCGCCTTGTGCCACGGTTCTGGCCAGTGAGATGGAAGCAGGAGGCTGCGAGGGATTTCTGAGAAATGCAGAAACCACCTCCTGTATCCTCTCGTGTCTTTCTTCTTTCTGCCTGGAATATGGATATGAGACTGGAGGTGGAACAGTCACACTGAAACCGTGAAGCAACAGGGTTAACGGCAATGCTTCCCGCAAAGTGTGGTAGAGGGGAGGGGCGGGGCATCGGTGTGAAACTCCCGTACCTGCCTGGCGCTGCTCTTCTTGTTTTTGAGAAAATGAATCCTTCACTTGGTTAAGAAGATGTGTTCAGAGTTCTGTGGCTTGTAGCTAAACACAACCCCCACCTGATACACAGTGCAAATCGAATGTAAACTCTCTCCCTGACTTTCAAAGTCCGATTCAATTTCCTCTCTCTTAAATCCTCTCAACCCCAGGCAACCGTCTTCTCTGCATGGTGCAATCTCATTCTGACTGTTTTGCCTAGGTTTAGACTGCTCAGCCACCCAGGAATACTCTTTCCATTTATCCCTCCCATTCTTCCAGGCTGATGTTGAGTTCAGCTTCTTCCAGAAGCCTTTCCTCCCTACTCTCAAGGCCAGTGTCTCTCCTTCCTTTCAAATCCAATAGTGTCATCCCGCAGCGTGCTGGGAAAAGCAGGGTTTTCACTGCATTACACTCTGATGATTTCATGGTTACATGTTGTTTTCCCAGCCAGTGCCTGCCTGGGCCCCTTCAGCCTGGGATGTACACACTCTGACTCCCACTGCACTTTGTGTGGTACTGATGGCCAAGAAGATGCCCAGTAGGGTCGTTGTCTGGTTGGGATTCTCTTACTGTGCTTTGCTACATCTGCTTTTTAAAACAGATTTGTCTGTGGCTTTAAGAACAGATGTGCATTTAGGTTGTATTTCCATCCTGTAAGTTAATGTTAGCATTGGCTGCCAGTTCAGAATCAGTATGAGTGAACTTGCCACGTGGAGAATTTGCAGCAGCAAGCAGTGTCACTGTGGGTTCTTTATCGCTGTGAGCATTAGTTGGATTCAAAGGTTGATGGAGCATTTCTTGGGACTGGAGATCAACCTCAGCCCCTTAAATCTACGTTTTCGGCATCCAGAGGATGTGAGATTAGGACTCTTTGGCACCATTTCTCCCTGTCTCAGAAGGACCACAAATGCCACTTAAAAGGCTCGGCTTGGGCATGGGACCACAAATCTGCTCTCAGGCTCCTGCCCTGAGCTGGGGCCAGGTGGCTGCAGCGGGCAGACCCAGCGCAAGGCCCCTTGAATGACAGCGCTCCTCTGTCAGATGCAAAGGAAGAAAGGAGAGGAAAGGGGGAACACGCCACGGTTGATTAAACCTCTGAGGGTTTCATTACTCTTCTAGAAACTGAAATAATCACAGACTTATATCCTAGACAGTGTTGTGTTCTTCCCTTGTCACTTCAACTGTGAAGATCAAAAAGGACATCGGCACAGGGAGGAGGTGTCCAAATTCGGAATGAAAGTGTTGTAACTTCTCAGTTTTTTACATTAATTTGTCTTCAGTGAGCTATCAATTCATTCACATCCTTGCTTTCTTCCTCCCTGCCTCAAACACACACACACATGCACACACATTCACAAGTGTTGCTACATTCTTTGTGTGTGCGTGTAATATAATAATAAAATAGGGGTGCAGATACTGTGGAAAACAGAATGGAGGTTCCTCAAGAAATTAAAAATAGAACTACCACAGGATCCAGAAATCCCACTTCTGGGTCCATATTCAAAGGAATTGAAACTATTATCTCAAAGAGATATCTTCGCTCCCATTTTCATTGCAGCATTATTCACAATAGCCAAGGGATGGAAACATGCTAAGTCTCGGTCAGCGGGTGACCGGATAAAGGAAATGCAGTATATACACAATGGAATATTATTCAGCCTTAAAAAAGAAGAAAATCCTGCCATTTGTGACAACATGGATGGATTTGAGGGCGTTACGCTTGGGGCTGGCCCAGTGGTGCAGTGGTTATCTGCACACGTTCCACTTCTTGGTGGCCCAGGGTTCACCAGTTCAGATCCTGGGTGTGGACATGGCACCACCTGGCACGCCATGCTGTGGTAGGCGTCCCACATATAAAGTAGAGGAAGATGGGCATGGATGTTAGCTCAGGGCCAGGCTTCCTCAGCGGAAAAAAAAAAAAAAGAGGAGGACTGGCTGTAGTTAGCTGAGGGCTAATCTTCCTCAAAAAAAAAAAATAGAGGGGCGCTGCCCCCGTGGCTGAGTGGTTAAGTTCGCGTGCTCCGCTGCAGGCGGCCCAGTGTTTCGTTGGTTTGAATCCTGGGCGCGGACATGGCACTGCTCATCAAACCACGCTGAGGCAGCGTCCCACATGCCACAACTAGAAGGACCCACAACAAAGAATATACAACTATGTACCGGGGGGCTTTGGAGAGAAAAAGGAAAAAATAAAATCTTTAAAAAAAAAAAAAAAAGAATGGAAATTTTGTTTAAAAAAAAAAAATAGAGGGCATTACGCTAAGTGAAATAAGTCAGACAGCAAAAGACAAACGTTCTATGATCTCTCTTACATGTGGAATCTAAAAAAGCTGAACTCAGAGAACAGAGTAGAATGGTGGTTACCATGGGTTGGGAGTGAGGGAAATGGGGAGACATTGGTAAAAGGTACAACCTTTCAGCTCTAAGATGAATAAGATCTGAGGATCTAACGTAGAACATGGTGACTATAGTTGTAACCCTGTATTGTATAACTGAAATTTGCTAAGAGAGTAGAACTTAAATGTTCTCATCAAAAAAAAAAGTGTAAATATGTGGGGTGATGGATGTGTTAATTAACTAGATGAGGGAATCCTTTCACAATGTATATGTGTATCAAATCATCTCGTTGTACACTTTAAATGTCTCACAATTTTGTTTGTCAATTATACCTCAATAAAGCTGAAAAATAAAGGAGATTCTCTTCAAAGATACAGTTCTCCTAATGCCTTAAGATATCAGCACAAGTCTTCCTTATGAATAATGATCCCTAGTCTAGGAATTGCAGTGACTTTGTTATTTGGTGTTTTTTTTTTTTTTTTTTTAAAGATTTTATTTTTTGCTTTTTCTCCCCAAAGCCCCCCGGTACATAGTTGTGCATTCTTCGTTGTGGGTTCTTCTAGTTGTGGCATGTGGGACGCTGCCTCAGCGTGGTCTGATGAGCAGTGCCATGTCCGCGCCCAGGATTCGAACTAACGAAACACTGGGCCGCCTGCAGCGGAGCGCGTGAACTTAACCACTCGGCCACGGGGCCAGCCCCTGTTATTTGGTGTTTTAATCTCAGTTTTAAAAAATTTAATTAGCAAAACAAAAAGCAAAGGGAGCATAAAATAGTAGTTTCTTTTGGATTTTCCATGGGCCAGACCTTGGGGTGAATGCCCACAGGACCCATTTACAAATGTCTTAGCTGTTTTGGGTCCTCTGAGGCGTCTCAGTGTTGCATGGGGAGGAGTCCACCGGGCAGCCCCGAGGGGATGGATGGAGTCTGAGCTTATGATCAGCAACGCTGCGGCCTGCAGACCCGGAAGCTTCCCCGAGCGACGAGGCCAGGCTGCCCCCACAGATTGATCTCTGGTGTATTTATGGGCCACCGCAAGCAAGGCCCGTGGGGAGTGGGAGAGAAGGGACTCTCCTGCAAAGACGTGTTTGATGCAATGCCTTTCCTCAGGGAGCCTGCCCCCTGGTTGAGGAAACGAGCTGGAGATCACAGGACCACAGATTCTCCGAGGTGGCAGGAGTCTAAAGGGTCTGAAGAGGTGAGCCACATGCTGAGTCTCTTCGCCGTTCACCGCCTTGGTTTCCACGCGTGTGAAACGTGGCTGACAACGCCTGCCTTAGCGGGGGGTCGCGGGAGCTAGCCTGTCTTGCAGAGTGCCTACACATGGGAAGTGTGTCCAATCTGCTTTTAGTATTATCATTATTACAGATCAGCAACCTGGGTTCAGTAAATGGTGCTGATGACAGGACATCGCTTCAGAATGGGGTGGCCCACTAACAGTAGGTGAAAGGGAAAGAGGTCGGGCACATTCTGGAAGTAGCCCATGAGGATAAGGCGTGCGCTCTGAAGCGGCTGTCGCATCCATGTCTCCCACTGTCCCTCAGCCTAGAAACTGGGCTCACAGTGACGCCAACTGTCCTAACCAAGGAGCAGACGTCTGTCCACAGCCCTGTCGCTAGCCCTGTGTGCTAACAGAGCTTCCAAGCAAAGAAGCAAAGTAGGACCCCACACGGTGCTGCCCTGACCACTCTACCTGCAGTTGGGTGACCTGAAATTACAAACCTCTTCATGCTCCAGCTCGTTCCTTCACAGCCCCGAGTTTTATTTCCTGGTAGCACTATCAGAAAATATCTTGGCCATTCATTTACAGGTCCTCGGTCTTGCCCCCCCAGACTGCAAGCTCCATGAGACAAGGTGGCTTGCCTATACTATTCACTGTTGTACCCACCTAGAAGACTGCCTGGCACATAGTAGGTTGGCACATTAGAATCATTTGGCACGTTTTAAATATACAGTACGCCCCATGCCTAAAAAAAGGCAATGCCTACACCCCTTCTCAGACCTAAATTACATCAGGATCTCTGGGGGTGGGGCCCAGGTGCTGGTGTATTTTAAGAGCTCTGTAAGTGATTCTTATGACCACCCACAACGTTAAGAACTACTTTAGGGAGGTGCTCCATAAATGGCAGAGTCTATACAAGAACGGAAGGGGGAGTGGACATGGGGTGGTAGCAGAGGGATCCTGATGGAAAAAGCCTTGTGATTTGCAGTCATCCCTGCCTTTCCACCACCCACCCAGGCTACTAGTGATGGAGTGTCGGGGGGAGGAGGAGACTCTCCTGCATGCCAAGGCTGAGCTGATGAAGGACAGCCTATGGCAATGGCCATTTTGGGGTCCAGGTAATCCACAAAGGGAAGCATCCTGGACAAGTCATGCTGTACTGGGGGGTGGTGAGGTACCAGCAATGCACCATTTGTGTGCATATGAGTCTCAGACCGGAGAACCCTCCCCACCCCTTTCCCTCCTCCCAGGTCTCCACCCCACCCAAAGAACCTGCCCAGCCATCTGGTAAGAAGCTGGACTGGAGATTTTGCTCTCCATGGGGATGGCGGTTCTTGGCTCTTTTAACGTACAAATCTTGACAATGAGGAAGAGAGTACAAGAAGGTTTTCTCGCTACATGACTATGATACTTCTGAAAGGTTGAGCTGTGGGATTTTTTTTTTTTTTCACTTCTCTCTTGGAAATCACCTCCATATGCTGATTGGGCTATAGGATAAGACTTCTTCTTTACATTGAGAAAGCATTTCCCGCTATATTTAGGAGGCAAAGTGGGGCTGCTGTTTTTTCAGCTTCCTTAATGGCTTTCAATGCCATTGTCAAAGTTGGTCTTCTTTAAAAAATATATATATATATATATATATATATATATTTATTTATTTATTTATTTTCTAACAATAAGCAACTAAATGTAAAATCGTCCCATGTACTTTGATTGATGGTTCACACCTTGTGGAATATCTAGCTCATATTTTTAGAAAGAGGCAGCTGGTACTCTCGACATTTAATTCCAACCAAACTCCTCCTTCAATTCCTCCTCTCCCAGATAGGGCACACAGACTACTGGAGAATGTCCAATGACACTGATCCAAATGTCTGTGTCAGGGGTGGAGGGAAGGTAGAGCTTGCTTTTAACATCCTGGAGGCTGAGTAATGGCATTGAAATGGCAGATCTTAAGAAAACATGATCGTGGCAGCAAAGAGTGACTGTTTCAGCTGCTGTTGGTACCTGCAGGGAGGACCTTAGAAACTGGGGTGGACAATCAGAGTTTTGTTTCTGGGTCAGAATGAGTGTTTTACCCCACTGTAATCTGTCCCCCACTGGTTTTCTGTAATCAATGGGATGAGCGGTAATACAACAGCTGGCGTTAAGTGAGGACTCACCATGTGCAAGGCCATTACATGGATTGTCTAGTTCAATCTCTATTATTTGTCTTCCTATTTTATAGATAAGGAATTTGAGGCACAATGAGTCTAAATGATTGGTCTAAGATCACATAGCCTAGAAGCAGCTGTTCTTAGCCAGGAGTTGGCAAACTTTGACTGTAAAGGGCCAGAGAGTAAATATTTTGGTTTTGTGAGCCCCACAGTCCCTGTTACAACTACTCACCCTGCTGTTGTGATGAAAACAGCCATACTCATCATGTAAACAAATGGGAGTGGCTGTGTTCCAATAAAACTTTATTTACAAAAACAGGTGGTGGGCTGGATTTGGCCTTGGGGTGTGATTTGCTAACTCCTGCTGTTAGCCATGATGCTAAGCTCTCTCTCGAGCCTGTTGATGGACTGTTTTATTTCAATAACCCTCTTTCAAGATCTCTTACATTCACACGTGAGCTATTGCAAACACTTATCCAGCCGTCTTGTACCACGGCCTATCGGCAAATAATTGAGTTTTTAATGAACCTTCTTCCTCCATGCCAGCAACACTCCAAATGTCATGATGGGAAAGGGCTTTTGGGTGAGTGGGATGATAAACCACACGAGGACCCTTCAGAGGAAAGGCTCCAAGTGCATCTCAGCTTCCGGGAGTTTGTAGGCTGGCATGTTGGAAGAGGACTTGGTCTTGCAGTATCCTCTTTGTGCCAGGCCCTGTGCAGGGGCCCTGCATGCTCTCCCATTTCTTCAGAGTGTCTTTATATAGCACTCCTTCCATGGAAGTTTCAAGGTGGCTCTCAAAAACACACAACAGCACCAAGATCAAAGAATCAAAGAAAATGGATCACTATATGGTTTAGTCCCTGCATCAAAGCTACAAGACAGGCACCATTATTCCATTTTATAGATGAGAAATAGAAGCTCAGAAGGGAAGTTACTTGGCTGAGGTCAAAGAGCACATAAGTGGCTGAGCTGGCGTTTCATCCTGGATGTGCCCAACTCCTTTGCCTGTGCAGCTTCTGTTAGGCCCTTTCTACTGGACTGTGCGCTCACTTGCTTCATAACTCAACTGCTAAGTGAGTTTTGAAAGTCAGTTAAAGTTGAATTTCTGTGTACTTTTTCTCTGCCAAAAGGAGCATAGGAAACCCTGGTGTACCCTGCTTGCTTCACATTGTTGCTATGAGAATCTAACAAGGTGGAGGGTGTGAAAGCTCCTTGCAGGGAGTAAAACGCCCTGCAGATGTGCAGTGGTGGTATGTGTCAGGAACTGGCTGTAGTTGTGGTGAGGCATGCCCTTCCACCTCCTCACCACATCACTGCCCACTGAAAGGGGTACCCTGCGCCCAGGGGCTCCCGTCCACTGAATCATTCGGATCGCCCAAGTCTGGGAAGGAATTGGCCCCCAAAACTCCCCTGAAATCAGCCCAAAGCTCAGGAAAAGGTTACGGAATAGTCATCCAATTTCTAGTCACATAATGACTCTCATAAACACATACACAAGTGTCATCACCATCCCTCCCCACGCCGCCTTCCTCCCGAGAGACTCCTCCTGCTTCTCTTCCTCTAGTTTCAGAGCGGGCTCTTTCTCCTCTGGATGAGCGTGAAGCCATCCCTTCCTCCCAGAGCCGCCCCTGCCCAGGTTTTGACAATGTGGGAGAGAACAAGGCACCCACTTCACTGAAAGCCCGAGGCTCCAGCCCGTGGGTGAGAGGGCTTTCCTGTGCCTTTGCCTTAAACCTGTGACCTTTCAACACCCTTGGCTAAAAGTTAGAATTTAGAAAAGTTGAACAGCTTGATTACATAAAGGAAAAAAAAATTCCTGTATGTCAAAAATCACAAAAAATTAAAAAGGAAATGGCAAACTGGAAAAATATTTGCAACATATGACAAAGAAATAGTATCGTCGGATATCTAAGAGCTTCTACAAATCAATCACAAAAGTGACTGCTTAGAGTGGAAAGTTGGGCAAAACCCATCAAAGGCAACGCCCAAAAACCGCTCTAGAGACAAATGTTAAAAGCCTGTTTTAGCTGGTTTCACCTAACCCCAGACACCCAACTCTCATGGAATCACCGGTAATGGCAACGTTTTACAGAACATCCAGGATCCCGTCTGGCATGTTCAAGTCGTGGATGTGTGCACGGTGTGTGTAATCTCTGTAAACCTGCATCTCTGAGACAGTTTAGATGGCTGGAAAGAGTGACGCTGGGGACAGGGACTGGACTGAATTTCCCACTCAAAATTTATGAAAACAACATATACCAATATAAGCAAGATTTCAACGCTGGGAATTTGTACTAAGGGAGAAAGAAATACATACATATATTTAGGGAGAAGATGGAAGCAGCCTCACAAACTCTGCTTTTGCAACAGGGTCTGAAATGGGGCACACAAGGCCTGGGGCTCACCCAACACAAAGTCACAAAGGGGAGAAATCACCCACTTTCGACAACTGATGCAAATGACAGTTCATGAGCAGAGACCGGAACCAAACATGAAGGACATTTTCCAAATCAGTGTAAAAGCATGCAGAGATAGCTGGATCTAAACTGAACAAGAATTGTGTGATAAATTGATGAGGTGGTGAGGAAGAGCCAGTTAGGGTCCTGACAGGCCTGCTCCGAGTATGAATACTACAAGACTGAATCTAGAAGTTTCCAGGCAAAGAATATTTCCTTGGAATGGTTAGCAGAAGAGTTCTTCTAAGGGCTTTCCCATGTTCTATTTTCTGTTTCTTGGAGCTTTTGACTTTGAGTGGTTGGGAATGGCTTGGTTTGGGTCGATCTCAATCTTTCTCTCTCCCCCATCCCCCAATCTCTTACCAGCAACAGGCTTGTTCTGTCAGATTATTAACCTTCTCTGGCTTTCTTATAAAAAGGGCACATTTGATAACATCATTTAATGGGGCACTTGGGAAATGCTCCCTTCAAGTTTTCATCTTCATTTGTGCTGATTGAAGAAACAGTGAGAGTAACTTAAGATAGAACGAATTTGAATGAGTAAATAATAGAGTGAATAAATGACAGAACACCTTTCGACTGAGCATCTCACTCGGTGAGAGGTAACTCACTTGGATCCATTCATAATAACAAAATATGAGCAAATTCAATCTAGCGTTTAGGGAATTGTCTATAATTTCTAAAACCTTTGGGTTTTCAGAGTAAACAGCTATTCTGTAGGGATTAATGGGAAATTCAACATCAGTGGAGAATGCTCCTGCCTGAGAACTTCTTAAGGAGAATCAAGCAACCACACTTTAAGAATGTTGCTTGGTATGTTTTTATTCTAGAGGAAAGGAGCCCCGGACCAATTCAAGTCTCCTGAACCTCACGTGAAGAAAGAATGTGTGGGATATTCAAGGAAGGAATGAGCACCATATGTGGACGCCCTAAAATTGACAAGTGACTCAGCCATCTGGGTGCCATCTAGGCTGCTGGCAAATGGCAGGCATCACATAAAGCCCACACAGTGTCGTGTTAGCAGAAGAAAGTCGTGAAAGCAGTTGAGATAAACTGGCTATTCATCAAGATGGATTAAAAGGCAGAATGAATTGGCACCAGAATTAGATTAAGGTGAGCAACTCTACACAACTTATTTTTGATGACCTTTAAATAATACAAATTCATTACCATTGTAAAATTTAATACTGAGAGAATTATTTTTTGATTTTGTTGTAACTTACACTGAGATAATTCTCAACTTTTTCAAAAACTTTCATACCCATTATTACATTTAGTCCCCACCCAAAACCCACGAGACGAAGAGAATTCATTGTAGAACGCTTCAAGCGTTGGGGAGGAGCTCAGGCATCATCTTGTTCGGGTTTTATTCATGTCTCCATCTGACCGAGGAACAGCGAGGATCTGAGAGTTGTACTCCTAGAGCCCAGGCGTCTAGAAACTCAGTTCATATGTTACCTGCCCACTGGATGACCTTGACTCTGGGCCGTGTAAGGCTTTGTGTCATTCCCAATTTCTTCCTCCTCCTGCACTGTTTTATCAATCCAGCAGGAAGTATCCCATTCGATCGCTCCGTGTCACAGGGTTTTGCAAATCACTGGAAATCTGGACTCAGACTCATAAGCAGAGACAGAGCAATCTTGAAATGAGCACTTTATCTGTGATGACCTAGAAAAGAGCCCCCCCCCCCCCCAAGAGCCTGTGGATGACAGTGAGCCAGTGGAGTTGAGTGAGTCAGGTCTGAACTTGGGATGAACTTGATAAACTGAAGCGGTCAAGGGAAACTTAGTAAGAACAAGTCTAGGGCTCCAGGCTCAACATGTTTGCTACCAGCCTGTTCTGATCTGGAGGACGGCTGAATGCTGGGGTATGCCGAGACATGGGGGAATTGTACCCACTGGATAATTCTCACCTGCTCATGTGACTTAGGTAGCATAGGTAAGTTCTATCAACACACAGGAGGAATCCTCAAGGAAAACTGTCACGGCTCCTTCCACCCCAAAGAATTGGATATTCTTTGCAGATTCTCCTTTAATTAATGCACTATGGGATTACAGTATCCTGCCTAGAAGCTAAAACAGTGTTCTGCTGATGTTTCACGGTCAACCAAAGGTTCACCACAGCCTCTGGTCAGCTGTTGCCTCGCTTTCCCCCGGGGGTCAAATTTTATTTTATTTAGAAACATCTCAGCAGCATTTCCATTTATTTTGTGTGTGTGTAATTTTAAATTTGGAGAACCCATTTCTTAAAATGCCTGACATTTAAGAAAATCTGGCACAGTATTGCCACGTGTCACGTGTGTAGAAAGTAGCATGGTTAGCATGTTGAGTGTGCCAGATTTTCCTTAAAATTAACATTGGTGCCATATGTTGGTGCCCTAAACTCAGTATTCCTCTGGCTGTTGGAAATGCAAAAGGAAAACTTTCTCAGACTGAGTCCTGTTCTCTTTCTTTGGAGACACTGTCTGCTGTAGACATTAGCACTATCTTCCTTTGGGAGCGGAAATGAGCACATGCTCTGCAATTTTTGGTGAGAGGTCAGGCACCCAGAGGTGTGGAAGCTCGAAGATCTGAGCTTGTCAGGCAAGGGCGCCTGAAGGAATCGGGCCTGCACGGTGGCCCTGTGTCCTCAGTTTACTATTCAGCTCCTCACAGTGCCTTGGGCAGGAACTTGCCCCCAGCCTCCTCGTCCCCCATCATGACGTTTGAAAGGGCAGGTGGACAGGAGGTGGCCAGAAATCTCGTGCTGCATTTAGGGAGAGCATTACACCAGAAGTTTAGAGAATGCCTGGGCAACCCAGGGCGACAGGCAACCTATGCTCATATGGCCCCCTGGTAGGTCCCTAGCTTTTGAGATCACATCCCCTCTGAGTCCCTTCCTCTGCTCCCACCTGTCTTTGTCGCCTGTAGCCTCTGTGCTGAGAGGAAGAAGGAGCTTCTGTGTGTATGGGCCGAGCGCCTGCACCGTTCTGGTTTGCAAGGTGCTTCGTCTGTATGACCCGTCACCATGCTCCCTCGGCCCCTGGGGGGGCTCGTGCAGAGTGTGGGGTTCTCCCTGCCGCAGAGGGCACAGTCTTCTTCTGGTAAATATTGATCCTAAATCTGAACCAAGGAGTAGCGCAAGAGGGCAAAGCCGCGTCACCTCTCAAGTCACCAGAGATTCAAATTACGATGGAACTTTGCGCCCAGGGCTTTGTTCCATGGCAGCATCAAACGAGAATCATGTGCTCTCCACGCGCAGGTGGCTTTTTCATCTGTACCACGAAGCATACGCGGGATTTAAGGGGAACGTTTGAAAAACCTGCCTGTCGTAGAACCTAAGAAAGTTTGGAAATCTACCTTTTTAAGAAACTTTTTATTCTAGAAAAGTTCAAACTATGAAAGTAGAGAGAATGATACAATGAATCCTCATGTCTCACCCCAAGTTTTGATTATGACCAATCTTACTTCATCTGTACCCACCCACTCCCTTTCCTCCCAGTTAGGATGACTTCCAAGTAGGCCCACGACAGCATATTATTTCATCTATAATTTCTGGATGTATCTCTTAAACACAAGGATTTTTTCTTAAAACATAGCAACAATACTATATGTAATAGTGTAATATATGCCTTAATCATTAAATATCCACTCAGTGTTCAAAATTCCCTAGAAAATCCAACGTTTTTGCCTTGGAATGAAAACCGTGGCTGGAATTTTGTCAGTTTACTGTTGAACTAGCCAATTTTCCACCTTTCAGATTTCATAGAAAAGTCTAGAAGGTCGGAAGGAAAGATCTCTTTCTGATAATGAAGATAAAGAGAAGAGAAAACTATCTGAGCTTCCTTAACCTGGACTCGGTGGCTGCTCAGACTGCAGAGGCTGTCTACACTTCCAGCCCCAGCACGCTTCCTTTTTGTAAGCTGAGGCACGGAGGAGAGAACCGACTTCCCGGAATCCACGCAGCTAACTAATGACAAAGAGCTCAATTTTGAAGTTTAAGAGGCTGTATTTAAGATACTGCTTATCTTTTAAACTGCCACAGAGGGACCTATAGTCCAGTGCTTCAGACGTGGACTCAGACCTGTGCGGCTGCTCTGGGCGTTTAGAGCCCTGCTCTCCAGGTCAGTATTCACCAGCCACGTGCAGCTTTTGAGCGCATGAAATTGGGCCAGTCTGAACTGAGACATGGTGTACGTGTGAAAAGCACACTAGATTTCAAAAATTTAGTTTCAAAAAACCCTTAGAATACTTTATTAACAATTATTCTGTTTATGACATTTAAATAATATTTTTATTTATTGGGTTAAGTAAAATAGATTAATTCAAATTAATTTCACCTGCTTCTTTTTTACTTTTTTACCATAGCTACTAGAAAATATCAAATCACATCTGTGGCCTGTATTATATTATATTTCTATTGGACAATGCCGGTTTAGACATGGTGTTTTAAATGCAGGATTCCTCAATTATACAGCCTGGCCGGGGAGCTGGAGAGCGCTGGGAGGGCATCTATCCCACGCCTCTCTTCTCGGTAAGGCTGGACACTAGCTAAACCATCCTACGGTAAACCTTATTTTTAAAGATTTGCAGAAAAAATAAACTTTCAAACTTCCCCTGTGGCTTGGTCTAATCTAAGCAGATGAGTTCTGCAAGTAGGAGAGTTAACATCCACTTGTACGAGCCTTTTAAACAAAGCCCTAGGAATTACTTTTGAACTCTGCCTCTCCATCAACCCTCACTGTCAATCCAAACCCTTTCTAAAGAGCCCTCAGACCTCTACATTTATCCTCACTGTGATCTCCACCACCAGCTCCCTGGTCCACCCCCCGCCCCCTCTCACCTGAGCTGCCGCATTTGTTCCCTAGGCGCTCGTCCGCATCACTCCTTCTCCGCTCCTGTGGTCCCTTCTCCATGAAGCAGCCGTAGTGGGCTTCTCAACAAGCACGTACGACCATGTCATTCGCCCACGTGAAGGCCTCCAGTAGCCTCCCGCTAACTTCAGGATGAAGTTCAAAATCTGAGCATGGCCTGAAAGCCCCACATAGTCCGACCCCTGTCCTTCCTCCGGCTGCCTCTCGCCCGTGCTCCCCCAGCGGTCTGCGTTTTACTTATGTTGGCCTCCTCTCACTTCCTCATCCACACCATGGCCTCTCCTTCAGAACCTCTGAACATCGCCTCGGAACACGCCCTTCCCATTGCCAGGATCACTGTCGCCCTCCAACTCCCCTGTCTGGTTGACACATATTTATTCAGCTCCCAGCTCAAGCGTCCTTTCCTCCTGACCGCCTGCCCAGGGCAGACACACCAGTTTCGGCGCTCAGCGCACATCAGAGTGGTCATTTTACATTCTGTGTGCGATTATTCACTGAAGGTCTGACTCCGCAGACTGTCTGCTGCAGGAGGGCCGCGAGCCCCTCGGTTCACCGCCACTGCGTGTCCTCGCACACTGCCTGGCACACCGCGGGCCATCAGTTCACAGGAAGAAGGCGAGGTGGGTACCATCGAGACTCCTGCCTCTTCTTCCTCACTGCTCTTGAGTGAGAGGGAGCCCCCTCATGACCATTCCTTCCCAGCTCACCAACGTGCTCCGGACAGACCACCTGAGACCCCAGTGGAAGGACCAGCAAATTCTGTGGCCTAAAACTCTCTAGCCATCTTCTATTCCAGAGTAAAAGCCAAGCACACCCTAGGGCCCACAGGCTCCCCACGATTAGTTACCCTCTGCTCTCACACCCACATGCTCTCCCTTGCTTCCTCCACTCCAGCCCCCCTGGCTTCTGCTTGCCCAGGCCATCTCCCACCTCAGGGCCTTTGCACATGCTGCTCTTCCCACCTGGGTAGCTCTTCCTCAGACACCAACATGGCCTCTCTTTTGCTGCCTTCAAGTTTTCGTTCACTGACCCCTTTTAAGTGTGGCCACCCTAACGCTGCCCCAGTGCCCCCATTCTCTCTCCTTCCCTGCTTTGTGTGTCCTCACACCTTCTTACATAATATATAGCTGATTTATGGTATTCACTGTCCATCTCCCTCTACCGGAAGGCCAGCCCCATGAGCACAGGGTGTTTGTCTTCTGTTCCCTGACTCATCCCCAGTGCCTAAAACAGTGTCTGCCAGGAGGTTGTTGCTCGACAAATGTTCATTGGATGAAAGACTAAGGCTCAGCCTGTGCAGCTACGAAATAGGCGGGCTTGAGCAGCCACCCGCGTGATTGTGCAGAGCTGGCCCATGTTGTCAGCCGACACACTTCAGGGTTGTGACTGGAGACCCGGGCACTCCCTAAGCCCAGAGCAGCTGCCCGATCTCCTGGCTCGGTCCTGGTAAGCGTCTGGGAGGCCCGAGGAAGCAGTTTGGTTTCAGAGAGCACCTACGTGGCTCCTGCCAACATCCCCGCACCCCACACCCCACCACACACAAACATACCACACAACCCTCTCCCTTCCCAAGGACACAACTCATGCTATTTCTAAAATAGAGATTCTGGTCCAAAACAGTAGCCAACACATAGTGCATCTCCATGTGCACAGGAAAAGAGAGGGGCCCTCTGAGCAATTTCCTGGCCCTCTATTTTTCCATTCCAGTAAATGAGGCCTCCTTTAGCTCAGGAACCTCTCTCTGAACCAAGCCAATGCCTTAACGGTGCATGCCATTTGTTGCTGCTGGGCTCGTTTCTTTGTTCTTTTATTTTCCATTTTAAGTGATCCATGCCTGGGTCCCTTATGTCATAAAATTGTTGACAACCAGCTCTACCAGGTGTTGACTACTAGTTAAGGCGCAGACAGTGCTAATGGAGAGTTCCCTTCCTAAACAGGCATTTTATTTAGTCATGCATAATACTTAAATTGTACTGTCTGCCTTCAAAGGGTTTTGCAAACTTTACACTCTGTTAGGCCGGGCAGTGCATGTGTCCACGCTTTACGGCTGGAAAGGCAGCACAGATAAACAATTTGCCTAAGGCAATAGCTAGCTCTGCTTCAGACAAAGGACTTTGTCTTTTTTAATAGATAAGGAAAATGTGACCAATAAAAAATATAGTTCTTCAGATTAGCGGTTACCAGTGGGGAAGGGGGTTGAGGGGTGGGCACAAGGGGTAAAGGGGCACATTTACATGATGACTGACAAATAATAATGTACCACTGAAATGTCACAATGTTATAAACTATTATGACTTCAATAAAATAATAATTAAAAATGTAGTTCTTTCTCAGCTGTCTTCGTCCGTAAATTGCAGAAGTTCTGCGTTCTGTCTGTGTGCTTTTCAGGCCACGTGTGTGACTGGCTCCCTTGGCTATCCTGGCCCCTCCTTGTCTCTCACACCACTTCGCAGTCCTCCTCTCTCCCCTCCCCCTCCGGTCCTCGCCTTTATCCTCTCCTGGTTTCTGGGGTACTCCAGCTGCAGGGGGAACCTGAGGGTAACTCTTATCTCTGTCCCTCTGGGACGCACTTCAGGTGATAAGCATTTGTTGCTGATGGATGGGGAAAGCTTGAGGTCAAGTTCCTGGGTGGGGAGAACACCATGGACTGAGTCAGTGTATCTTCCTGGACTATCAATTCTATGTAGTAGTGAGTAATGTAAAACATTTTAAATGAAAATAAATATGGATATGTTATGGGACAGAATGCAAAAAATCAGGACAGGTTAAAGTCTGAAATTCCACCTGTGGCAGACTACTTAAGATTTCCTTTCTAGATTTTTCTCTCCCATTAGGGGTACTTGGACTGCACAAGTCTGAGAAGAACTGACATAACACAGCATTTCCTCTGGGCTCCAGGGAGATGAGGCATTGGGATTGGTTTTCTAAGGGCTAGGAGAATCAGTCTTGCTACTTTAGTTTTCCTTTGAGCAAGGATTTTTTTTTTTTTTTTTTTTTTTTTGGTGAGACCATCTTGGAATTAATGGAGGGAATCTGGGGCATCCTTTCCCCTGGACCTTGAATGTCCACCAGGCAGCAGCCTTTCCAAGCGAAGAAAGAGTGGCCCTTCTCTCAATGTTTAGTAAATAAAAGCAATAAGCAAGGAGACCTATGGCACTTGAGACTACGATTAAAAAGAAAACCTGGAGGGGCTGGCCCCGTGGCCGAGTGGTTAAGTTCGCGCGCTCCGCTGCAGGCGGCCCAGTGTTTCGTCGGTTCGAATCCTGGGCGCGGACATGGCACTGCTCGTCAGACCACGCTGAGGCAGCGTCCCACATGCCACAACTAGAGGAACTCACAGCGAAGAATACACAACTATGTACCGGGGGGCTTTGGGGAGAAAAAGGAAAAAATAAAATCTTTAAAAAAAAAAAAAGAAAACCTGGAAAGATGAAATTTCTAGTACATAATGATTTTACACTGAATGTGTTGAAGACCTTTAAAGAGAACAGAGAAGAGTAAAATAAAATAAAGGCTGAGTGTGGTACCCTTGTTCTGGCTGTCACCCGCCCACCCCCGGGGGCGAGGGCAGACCTCCTTGAGCCCTGAGACACTTTAGCCAGCGTGGCCTTTGGAGAAAGGATGCGAGCATGTAGCCTGCTTGTAGAACGCAGCCGCGATAGGAGCGCAAGGAGCTCAGGAGAGGGAGTCAGAGGGCCTGGCGTTGCATCCTGGCTCCCCACCTGCTGACTGTCCTCAGCCTGTTTTCTCCGCTGTAATCACAGTGTTCATCAATATTTCTAGCCCTCCTGGGGACACAGGTGGATTGCATGTCCCTGTTCCCTTTATATGGAGGCATGGCCATGAGACTTGCTCTGGCCAACAGAAGGGGAGTACAAGTGACATGTGTCATTTCCTTGTGGAATCTTTGAGAAGTCATCCATGATTCCACATAATTTTCTTTCCCTTTGCCATAGCAACCTGAGACATTTCCAATAATAGCTGTTGGGTCAGCCTGGGGCCCAAAGTCGAGATGACCTAGGTCAAAGGTACAGTTGATCCATGTAATGGATATGCAATGGAGGGGAGACACAAACCCTTGTTTTCTTTCTTTCTTTTTTAATTTTTCAATCCTTGGCAATTTGGAGGTTGTTCATTATTAAAGCCAAACCTGGTCTGTCCTGATGGATACACTACTTCACGGATCTGGAGAACGATTAGAAGGAGAGGCTGCGTAGGCAACTGCCCGGCCCACAGCGGGGGCTGTGCGTGCTGCTTCTTCCTCCCCCACCAAGCTCTCCGCTCTGCGCTCCTCCCTGGCCCTTCCTTACCAGTCCTGAGCTATTCTACTCTTCAGAGAGTTGTTTTCAGTACCAGAAGAAGGAAAATGAACTTCAAGACTTAAAATGTTTCCTAATACCCGTTAAAAAAGTGAGAGAGCCCCTGAGCAGAGCAGAGTTGGGAATTCCCATGAAGGGAAGAGAATCTTCTCTCTCCAATTTACAAAAGAGAAAGGAGCCAAGGGTCTTATCAAGGAAATCAGCCAGAAAGTAGAACCAATAAACTTTGAAAATTTCCAACCACAGAGAACTCTCCGCCCTCCAGCCTAATGCTGCTCTCATGGAGCTGGGGTCAGGGCACAGACGTCTCCTGAGGATCCAGTTCAGACTGTCCTTTAACAGGTCATCTGTCCTGGAGAGAGGTGGAGTCCTTGACCTACTTAGTGCCAGCTTTCCTGACATTGCAGCGAGAATGATGAAGATGGTCGGACCTCGAGCTTTTAGCTTTTTCCTCACTGGCTCCCTAAGACGCCTTGCCCCTCCTCCACTGGATCCAGGCTGGAGCTCCATGGGCCTCGGAGGGGAACCCAGCAGGGCCACTGCTGCTGGTTTGGCCAAATCACTTAATCACTTAACAACTCATTCCACTAGGCCATCAAGCTAATCCCTTCTTAGGATGTATAAATCCACTTTGCAGGAAAAAAAGTTCCTACCTGAGATTATTCTACAAGGCCATGTCTTTGAGCTTTATTCAAAGAGTAAATCATAATCGATCAATTTAAATGGCATTCATTAGGGCTGTGAGTCTCCAAATGGTTGAAAATTTTGAGAGGAGGGGAAGGAAATAGGAGGAGAACATAGATGAGACAGCGCTGTTTAAGGCCTCCACCTTGGAAGTCACTTCCAGAAATTAGAAGCGAGCAGGACAGCTCTCTTTCAGAACCTCCAGTGGGAGAAGAGACTTGCAGAGAAATGGGAAAGGCGACAAAGAGAAGCATTCATTCAGAAGATTTGTATTAAGCATCTATGGAGGGACAGGTACTGTGCTGGGCTTGGAGGGACAATGGTGAGAAGACAGTCATGGCCCCATCCTTCTCAAGAGTAGTGGGCGCTACTGCTATTTTGTGTGCGTTCATTGCAGAACTTTAATATCTCTGCCCACCCCCAACCACTAGATGCTAATAGTGCCCCCTAGTCATTCTGATAACCAGAAGGCACCCTCCCTGTTTCCAAATGCCTCCATGGGCGACTGGACTGCCCCCAGTAGAGAACTCCTGAACTGAGTGTGATGGCTGCTGAAGATGATACAATAGAGAGCTCTCAAAGGAACCCCAGTGAGGATGGAAGGCGCCAAGGAGAAGCCCACCCTGAGACCCCCTTCCTCTCCCTGAGATGGCACTTGCTGTCTACATTTTGCCCTAACCTGTGGACTTGGAGGTCCAAAGGGGCAGGACCAGGTCTGAGATGCTGTGGAGCTCTCAACAGACACTGATTTTAATTGGATGGTTTGAGGAGTGAATAGAATTATTTGAAGAAAGAGGAGGAAGCTATAAGGGGTGAGGATTGGTTAGAAGGAACCCCTATACATCCCCTGATGGTCAACCCATCTGCCTAGGAGATATTAGCAGGGGCTCTTTAGACCTGACCACTGCCCCAGGGAAGGGGCTTAGAACACGTCAGAATTCATGCTGTGTGACCACCTCCAGGGTCTGGCACATACTTTTGGCAGCTCAGAGGCCCCTTTCTCGTTTTCAGGTTGAGCGTGATTCCTTGGAGGAAGGGGGAGGAGGCTAAGAGAAAGAGAAACGAGCAGTCATGGGCCCCAGCATGGCCGGCAGAGCACTAGGAACATTCAGGGGAGCGACAGCACGTGGAAGCCGAGTGATGCATGAGCGGGAGCAGGAGCTGGGAAGGTAGGCAGCCCAGAGTTTGAAGTCTAGGCCTCCCACTTACCGACTGTGACAAGTTACTTAATCTCTGAGCCTCAGCTTCCTCATATGGAAAATGGTGATAAAAAAAAGTAATAACCCACTTCACGGGGCTATTATGTGATTTCAATAAAATAAAAAATATAAGCAGCTGATACCAAAAAAAAAAAAAAAAAGCATTCAATAATAGTAACTCTACTAGTATTTGGGCTTCCTAATAGCACTGGTAAGAAGATATCCTCCTGGTTGTGAAGTTGTAAAGAGGAAGGAGGAAGACTGGAGATTACGGCTGGGAGCAAGGAAAACAACAAGGCAAATCGAGAATTCTCACCGCCAGCTCTTTGTTGTCACTCAGGCCCCTTATCTGCACCTTCAGAGGGAGAATCCTGGAAAGGGGCCTCTGATAGCCCAGCTCTAATGTGCACCAGCCAAACAACTGGGACGGGCAGAGAGGGGACATTCTGGGTCCAACCTGACGGATGGGGACAGACCAGAGAGGAAGCAGAAGCCTGCTGGTAAGGAGATGAAACCAGAACCTACTGAGACGGCGGGAGGACCTGGCCTGTTCTGGAGGAGGTGTAAGGGAGACCTGTGGCCTTGAGAGCTTGTGTTTAAATGCTTCAAAGAGCTGACATTAGAAGGACTGGGTTTGTTTCATGTGACCCCAGTGGGCAGAAACAGGGCCAATGGATGGAGGTGACATGGCATAACCATTAATTCACTGGAAACTTCCGGAAGGCTCAACTGGATCCTATTCACTTTAGCGTCCATAGCACCAGCACAGAGCCTCGCCCACATGGGACAGCCAAGGAGCAGCAGCCGCTGGGACTGTTCCTGGCTGGTCTTGGAAAAAGCAGCCGATCCTGAGAAGCTGATTATCTCTGCATTGGCCCGTCTGCTTGAGACCTTGGTTAAAAAAACAGTGCTGTCAGCCAACACTGAAACTCAGGGCAGCTCATCCTTCCAAGTCCAGAAACAGGTTCTTTTCTCCTACCTTCAACCCCTCACTTTGCAAACACTAAAAAAATGAAAAACTGTTTCTTTTAGGCTCAAAGGTTGGGTACGTTTTAAGCTAAATAGCTCTGCATGGGATGATCTGGAAGTGAAATTTGAAGCTGGATAAAAGCTGAGCCTGCTACGAAAGTTCACTCTGACTTCCGCTGACCCTCTCCTAACTGTGGCCCTCAGCATTTTGGTTTGTGGCAAGAAAGCGTTGCTTCTCTCCTCTCCCTGGATGGTCTGCTGGTCTTGTTTCCTCTTACACTTCTCAATGAGGAATCAAGCCTCTGCTTCACTTCAGGTCCATGCCCAAACTCCTGCCACCTGACCGCTTAGACGCGAGTCTTCACGCATCTAACACAGAAAGCCGATAGACTGCTGGTCCAGAAGATGGAGAAACATCATCCTCTCTGGAGCCTGAGCTCACTAAAGCAAGTCCGCTCAAATGCAGCATCTGCACAAAGCCGCTGTCCCCCTGCCTGCCTGTGACTAAGGAATCGGAGGGGAGGAATTGTGTATCTCGACTTGCCCTCGGCTGCTTTTCCCAAGACCAGCCAGGAACAGTCCCAGGGGCTGCTGCTCCTTGGCTGTCCCATGTGGGCGAGGCTCTGTGCTGGTGCTATGGACACTAAAGTGAATAAGGTCCAGTTGAGCCTTCCAGAAGTTTCCAGTGAATTAATGGTTATGCCATGTCACCTCCTATTTCACATTTCCCTTTATTCATTAATTCACTACAAAAATGTCTATCAAGTTCCAAATGTGTGTCAAAAGCAGTGGCATGTGGGGGCCGGCCTGGTGGCACAGTGGTTGGGTTCGCGTGTTCCGCTTCGACGGCCTGGGGTTCGCCGGTTTGGGTCCCAGGTGCAGACATGGCACTGCTTGGCAGTCTGTGCTGTGGTAGGCGTCCCACATATAGAGTGGAGGAAGATGGGCATGGATGTTAGCTCAGGGCCACTCTTCCTCAGCAAAAAGAGCAGGATTGGTGGCAGATGTTAGTTCAGGGCTGATCTTCCTCAAAAAAAAAGCAGTGGCATGTGGTGCCTAACACAACAGCCTGTGCTGAGTGCTTCCTATGTGACAGGAGTGTGTCAAAGACACCACCTGCACTGACTCACGTGACCATCACAACGTCCTATGAGGCAGGGCTAGTCTTTCCCTCATTTTGCCAATGAGGAAACTAGGACACAAATAGGTTAAGCAATTGCCCAAGGTCACATGGATAAAGGAAGGAACCAGGAGCTTTTTTGGAGATAGTTGTTAGATGAAGGAAGACATTAAACAGTAATGATGGACGCTTCCAGACACTTTCTAGACGTCTATCAAATACACAGACTACAGGCAGCAGTTCAAGAATGGAACAGCTCATTGCCACCGGAAGACCCAGACTATTCCAAGCAGCTCTCCACAATTGATCAGCGGAACCCGGCTTTGCTCTCCTGCAGTGTGTCCAGGCTTCTCAGCATGAGGACGCCCTTTGTAAACTGAAAAACTAAACCCATTTTGCAAATCTTCAGTGGGTTAGGAAAAATATAAAATAACCAAAAGCTGTTTTGAATTCAGTAACATCTTTAAATTAATTTATATATTTTTAATGCCCACAGTATAACCAGATTTGAAAAGCAGAGGTACATATACTTTCAAAACATGACTTAGTTTGCAAATATTAGGCACATGACATCTCAGTACGGACTCCCCAACCCCTCGAAATGACTCCACAGACCCTGAGATCCACAAAGCTTTGTAATTTTAGACGAATCGTTTTCTTCTCTGAGCCTCAGTTTCCTCAGCTTTTTCAAAGGATCTCCGAGAGAATTAACATGAGGCCAGCAAGAATTTAGAGGGCTGTAGTCCTAGGGAGTACAAAAATGGTTAAAAACACAGTTCCTGACAAATATGGCTCTAGTGTAGTTAGGAGACCAGACACACAGGAGAGAATTAGTAAGCAGAACGTTCTTCTTCTAGAATGTGATCTGGTAATGCACAAGGCAGGGAGTGAGTGCACAAGGGGTTCCCTCTCGCGTTACATACACACATGGGAAGTCGGTTCTTTATAAGCTGTCACAGGGACCCACGGGCTGCCCCCGCTCAGACATGCTCCTCACTGCGCTGCACTGAGACTGAAGTTGGGGAAATGGGCCGGTGCACATCACGGTGATGGAAGATTTGGGGTTGGGTTGGGTTGCGTTTGGTTTGAAGCTGCAACTCAATTTATTGAATGACTACCATGGAGAGGAGGTTATACAGTGGCCCTGATGTTAATATTTAATGATATTTTGATCCAGGTGTAATTTAAGGCACATTTATCAGGCAAACTGAAACTTGCTGTTTAGCTTAACTAACTCAACCCCCCGCATAATGTCACAATCTTGCAATTTCACAGCCTGCATTCATCACATTTTCAGGATATAACTGACTCCAGGGGATGGAACCTTGGAAGAGGCTTCCCTCAATAAGACTGGCTTGAGAGCAGCAGCAATTACTCCAGTCTCTCCCTTTGGGATGTTGGATTGAAAACACAAACCCCATCCCCCAGCACCCTCAGTTCATGGTGCTGAGCACACAGCTTGATAACTCCGATACCTCTTTCTCCCCCCTCAGGAAAGCTCCAGGTCCCATGAACAGGGCGAGTTCAGATTAATAATGAAAAGGGCTAACTTTTATTGAAACTGACTATGAGGTTGGCACTGTGCTAAGCACTTACATGAAATATCACTCTTAATGGTCACAAGAAACCACAAGGGGGTGGTGCTACTTTATACCTGTCACTCAAGTGAAGACCTCCCGTGGTCACACCACTGGCAAGCAACAGGGCTGGACCTGACCTCTAGCTGCTGCCCCTAGGACATGGTTGTAACCTGGCCTCAGTACCATTTTGCACTCACCCCACACATACACTGGCTTCCTGGGCGGCCTCCTCACCCCGGTCGATACCCATATTTTACATGTTTCCAAAAGGACGGGGACCCAATAATCTGACAGGCAACTGAGTGAGAAAGGACAAAGCTTTTGGTTGTGGCTTTATATGTGGCAATTGGTGACATGCTGGCAGGGAAATGACAAGAGGACTATAGACAGGTGTGATATGATCATCCTTAAAGAAATTCTCAGAACACAGAACTTAAACTCAGAAGCATCCTTAGAGATCAACTGGTCCAAGCCCTTCATTTCACATATGAGGAAACAGCGGTTCAGACGGTTGCCCACGATCACAGAACTGGTGTGGGATTCAAACCTCCTCTCTCTCTCTCTCCCTCTCCCTCGCTCCTCTTATTATTTCTGATTGAGTACAGAAGGATAGACAGTGAAATTTTTCCCTTACACCGCTTTCCCCCACGCCAGCCACCCCACTCACCTGCCGAAGGCAAATTCTATTAGAGGGTCTATTGTATCTTGTAGAGGCATTTGATGCATACCAAAAATATGAACTCCGCGTGTGTGTGTCTGTGTGTTTTATACAAAAATGATAACATTCTAGACACTGGCAGAACCTTGCTGGTTTTACTTAACAATGCAGGTTGGAGATTGCTCCATTATCAGAACATACAGAACTGCCTCATTTTTTTCCCCCCGTTTTTACCAGCTTTATTGAGATGCACCTTACCTAATATAAAATTCATGCATTTTTAAGTGTCAGTGTGATGGGTTTCAGAAAATTTATACAGTTGTGCAATTCCAAAAGCCAATTTTGGAATAATTTCACCACCCCCAAAAAAGGTCCATTATGCTCATTTGCAGTCACTCCAAGCTTCCGCCTCCAGCCGCAGGCAACTGCTAATCTACTTGCTGTCTCTATAGCTTCGTGCTTTTCAAAATTTCACATAAATGAAATCATCCAATATTTACTGTGTAGCTGGATCCTTAAATAATATTTCATCTGGCTTCTTTCACTCAGCGTGGTGTTTCTGAGATTCACTCACACTGTTGCATACAGCACTAGTTCCTTTTCATTGCTGAGTAGTATTCCATTGTGTACACACACACACACACACACACACACACACACACACCCCATCTTCTGTTTATTTACTCACCAACTGATGAACCTTTGATCATTTCCAGTTTGGGGCTATTAGGAATAACGCTGCCGTGAACATTTGTGTACAGTCTTTATGTGGACATCTGATGTCATTTTTAGAAGTCAGAAGTAGAGTTACCGGGTTGCACGGTAAGTATATATTTAACTATCTAAGAAACTGCCATCCTGTTTTCCAAAGTGGCAGTACCCTTCCACATTCCCACCAGCCATGTGCTACAGCCCGTTTCTCCAAATCCTCGCCAACAATTGGTATTTTCAGTCTTTCTGACTTTAGTAGTTTTCACGGTTGTGTAGTGGTATCTCATCATGGTTTTAGTTTGCATTTTCCTAATCTGTTGATATTATGTATCCTTTCATGTGCTTATTTGCCATTTGTCTATCTTCTTTGATTAAGTATCTATAAAATTTTTGCCCAGTTTTTAATTGGGTAGTTTGTCTTATTATTGAGTTGTTAAGAGTTCTTTATATATTCTGGAAATAATTCTTTTATCAAGTCTGTTTTGCAAATATTTTCTCATTTGTGGCTTGTCTTTTCATTTTTATAACGGTGTCCTTTCTTGAAGAGTGGAAGTTTTTAATTCTGATGAAGTTCAATTTATCAATTTTTCCTCTTATTGCTTGTGCCTTTTGCGTCATAACTAAGATACTGCTGACTAACCCAAGATTACAAAAATTTTCTCCTGTTTCTCCTACGTGTTCTCCTATGTTAGAAATTTTATAATTCTAACTCTCACATTTAAGTCTATGTGTACTCCAAGTAAATTTACATGCATGGTGTGAAGTAAGAGCCTAAGTTCATTTTTCCTTTTGCATATAGATATTCAATTGTTCCAATGCCATTTGTTTCAAGGACTTTCCTTCCCTCGTTGCATTACCTGAGAAGCTTTGTCAAAATCGGTTAAGCGTCTACCTCAAGTCCATTCCTGGATTCTGGTCTATTCCTTCACTTCTTTCTCAGGGCTGCCTAATATTCCATTGTATAGACTTACTGTACTTGATTTAACCTATCCCTTATTGATGGACAATTATGCTATTTCTACTCTGGTTTTTTTTTTTTTCCTGTTTCAAATAGTGCTGTGGCAAATATATTGCATTGTAGGTATATCTTTTGGCATCTTATATTTGTAGGATAAATTCCAAGAGGAGTCAATTTTACATTTTGATAGACATTCACAAAACACTCTCTAAAGTTTTATTAATTCACTATTACACAGCAGTGTATAACAGTACTCTCCAGATCCCCAGAAACAAATATGCTAACAAATGTTTCATCTTTTGTTTCATCACGTAAGTAAAAAATGCTAAGAGTTCCAATTTGCATTTTTTATTATGAAGTAGGATGAGTATCTTTTTCCACGTTTAAGAGCCAACTATATTTCATTTTATGAGAAATGGGTTTCATGTCATTTGCCCATTTTCTGATAAGTTTTTTGTGATCCACACTACTTACATTTCTCTCAGTTTTTTGTCTGTCTTTTGATCTTGTTTATTGAGTTTTGGCCTGGTAGAAGCTTTTATTTTAATGTAATGAATGTATAATGAATGTTAAGGCTTCTGGGTAAAACTAGAAAGACTATCCCTACACTGAGATCTAAAAAAGTAAATCTCCCATTTGTTCTAGTATTTTTATGTTTCCATTTTTAACATTTAAGATTTTTGATCTATATGGAATTTATTTTAACTTAAGAAATAAAGTAGGGATATGTTTATTTTTTTCCCAAATAGCTACCTAGTTATCCCAACATCATTCACTACATAATCCAACTTTCTGTTCTGATATGCAATGCTATCTTTATCACTACTCAATTCCCACGTGCACTGGGTTTGCTAATGTGCCATCGATTCATGTGTCAGTAAGCACACTCAAACCTCTATGCTGACTCCAAGCTCAGCCCTCTCTTCTGGTTACTTACATTCTCAAAGCAACATGCAATGAATGAAGCACTTTATGAACTGCGTGCAACAACACCTGGATCTTCTCTCACCTTCTACTCCACTGCCACTAGCTAACACAATTCAAACTCTGTCTAACGTCCGTAAGAACAATGTAATTAGGACAGCAAACCTGTCTGGAAGTACAGATCAGATACTACATTCTTGAGTCAAATAAACAATTTGGTGCTAACCACGATTTCCTTCCAGAAGAGCCAATGAATTTGGACAGGCTGTGTCTGTGTATTTCTACACACGTGTGAAAGGCACATGTGCCACGTACAGATGAGAGAGCACTTTACTAAGTAAACCAACTCCCCCTGCCAATAATCTCATATTAGTTGAACAGCAAACAAATCAGGCACTTTATGTTGTCATCCTTCTGGGGTGGGATTTGCTCTCGGTCCGACGTCCTCCCCAGCTTCACACGTTAGACATGTGACGCCGAAATCCTGTCCTAGGCGGCTCAGAGGGGCGCAGGGAGCCAAGGCAGGCCACAGGGGAGAGGGGGCTGTCGGCACTCAGAGGTGGGGGAGGCACATCACAGGGGACTGTCCTCTGCAGAGCGAAGTGGCATCGGTTGAGCCCTCCACTCCTCCTCCAGCTCCGGGGTCAGACCGGGGCCCAGGCTGCGGCCCGGAGACCCCTGGGGACCCTGAGGCAGGGACGGGGGACCGCGGGCTGGAGGGGCCGCGTGCTGGGCGAGGCGCGGACGTCCCGAGCGTCCAGAGACGACGCTGGGAAGGGCCGGGTGCCCAGTCCCTGCAGAGGCTGGTGAGCTCCGGACACCAACACCGCGCGCACCTTCCCCGCTCCCGCCTGCTCCAGAGCCCGGCGGTGCAGGCTCCCTGTCTTCACGAACCCCGTCCTCAGCACCTTAAACGCGTTCAGCAAGCACAGGTCTCAGGCGGATGCTGGAAGGCCGCTCTTCGCACCTTCTGCTACTGAGAAGGTCCCTGGGCGGGCCGAGGGCAGGCGGCCCACGGCGCGGGCAGGAAACTGCGAGGATCGCGCGGGCCGCTCCCCGGCACAGGGACCACGCCAGGCCCCCGCTGCTCGCCCTCCCCCGCAAGCAGCCGCGCGTAGGCGCAGAAGCCCCACTCCGTCCACCCAGGCCCGGCTGGGCCCGGCTGGGCCCGGCTGGAGCCGACAAGAGGCCCTTCCGGTCCTCTCTCGCTCTCTTCCGGTCGTCCCTCGCTCTCTTCCGGTCCGGCTTCCTTTCCCCGCCCGTCCAACAATAGCCCCCTGTCGATTTCTGTTCCAAGAGAGAACAGCGCGTCCCCGCGCAGGCTCCTGTGCGGGAGGCGGCGATGCGATGCTGGGGACCCGGGCCCTCCCCTCTCCCCGCGGGAGACGCAGGCCGGCAGCGCTCCAGGCTTCGGAGGACAAGCCAGTCCAGTCCCTCTTCTCCCCCGGAGGACTCTGCGGCGCTCTCCCGCGCTGTTGTTTTTACATAGTTTCTCAAGCTGCTGAAAAAGCTGAATACCTTTTTGGGGTGGTGTTACCAAAATACTTGTCACGCCCTTCTTCCTACCGACTTCCTTACCGGGGCCTGAATCTTGTGTGATAGGCAGAGCCTCTGCCCCTCCCCAGATTCGTGGGACCCGGGGAGTCTGATGGTTGTGCTCAGCACACACTTGAAAAACGGTACCCGGACCTTGCCTCTCAGACATCACCAGGATCCCTTGGGATGGAGCTAACTTGCTGCCTGAGACCACCAAATTCATGCCTAATGATGCTCAGAGATGAGTAGAATTGAGACTTGTCCATCACACCACTGCCTCAGAGGGAGTTGTGTTGTCTCGGACAAAGTCAGAGTTAATAAACGGCTTTGTAACTCCTTGGATCAGGGACCTGCACTCTGACATCCATCTGTAGCCAACAGGTCAAAACCTTAAGGCAGCACTGCTCACACTGAACGTGCACCTGAACCATGTGCAGATCTTGTGACAAGGCTGATTCTGACTCAGGAGGTCGGCGGCTCCTGCATTTCTAACAGCTGCATTTCTAACAGCTCCCAGTGATGCTGTGCTCTTGGCTCTTGGACTGCATTTGGGAACAGTGCCTTAAGGGTTACTTAATTTTTAAAAAATGGTCAACTACAGATGACTCTTCCTCCTTAATGAGAAACCTAAAAACAAGCCACATCAATTTAACAACCTTGAGCAAATCACTTACTTTCTCTAGTTTACCTGTTAAACAAGGTGTTTGCCTTTCTTTATTTTAAAATGGGGGGAATAAAGCACCCACTTCTTAGAATGGGATGGTTAAGTGAAATAATGCATTTAAAGTTCTTAGCCAGTCCCAACCATGGTAATGACTCCTCCGTAAGTATTACCATTGGTGATGGCAGTGCTCTTGTGTTATCTCATTCTCCAATTTAATATCAATGGCCACTATGGAATGGGGTCAAAGTGGGTCTCTAAAATATCAAAAGAAAATAGGAAAATGGGTCAAAATTGCCTCTGCGTGCCCTGGCACTCGGCACGAAAAAGAGGGACTTTATCAACGTGAACAGAGAGAGCTTTTTCAGTTTCTACCACAAATAACAGAAACCTTGGACCCCAATGTTGTTAATAAGCGTCATCTAATCCCAACTTGTTATTATATTTACATTTATATTTACCACTTTAAATTGGTCAAATAAGTGCAAAACTGCCTTGATCTAGTATTTGTTCATTTTGGCTGTCTCCGTCGCCTCATTCTGTAAAGGAAAGTGTATTGTGCTCCACAGGGATAACACATTTCCCCCCTGAATTCACCAGTGGTGTTTGTGTAAACTCAGCCCGAGTGGCATCTCTTTAACTTGGATTTACAGCCCTGCCCATAAAAAACCAGAGAGCACGCAGCGTTTCCTACAAGGCTGAATCCTGGCTCACAGCTCTTTTAGTCAGGGAAAAACAAATGACCGTTCTCTCTCTCGCCAAAAACAATTTGCTAACCTATCATCTGCCCAGAAAACAAATGGAAAATAAAATGCAACCAACAGTCTTTTCTGTATATTTGATAAACGTTTATCGCCTACGAGCAAGTGGGTGGGGTCCTTGCCAAGATGACAGGTTGATATACAGGTAGCAGCCCCAAGCACATACCAGTGGAACAAGCGCGTAATTCCAGTAAATTCAGGGGGATAGGGTAGCAAATATGTTAAGCTGGCAGTTTGGCATCGTCCCCCAAAATTTTGACTAACTTTTTTACTTATAACTTCAGCATTTGGCAATATATAAAGATAACATATTTAACTCTACAGCCCACTTGCTTATTGTCATCTGTCTAACACATAGTTATTGCACACCTTTTATATGCCACGTGCTATTCTACGCCCTGGGCATATAGCAGTGAACAAAACAAAGTCCCCGTCCTCGTGGGGCTTACTCTCTAGTGAGCTTGTATATGACACGTAACTTCTGAGGAGGACATATTCCTTTATCTAACTGTCATTGCTTTATCTAAATGTGTTCGGTATTTGAATAGTCTGAAAGAACAGGCTTCATTAGACTAGCTGTTTCTGGGAGTGCACGTCAAAATGGTCGTTTCTCTGCTCCTGTTAGCTGGGAACCTATGTCCATTGCTGCTCGGCTTCATCAGCCATATAAACAGATGAGAGAAGAATGGAATGATGTAGGTAGAAACTAAATCGGGAAAATCAGAGCAACTTTTTCTACAAGTTACACATCTTTCCTTTAATGAAGGCAGATTTAACACATCTTGTGAGTGCTGGATTTTCAAACACTGTGATCAATCTTCTGCCTTTCTGTGCCACCATTAACTTAGGACAAGGCTCTAACTTCTAAAATAGGCTCAGCACAGCACACGTTGTAAAAAGGTCAAACCAAAACAAACCCAAAAATCCTCAGGAGGTTAAATCTACCAATATTTTTTAAAAAGGAACAGAAAAATTTAGTATCTGTGTTCTCCTCGAGTAAAGAAAGAATGTGTGCTTACTATAAGACACAAATAAGTTAGAAATGCGGAAATCAGAAAGTACTATTTATACAGAATTATAATATTTATAGATCTAAGTTATCTATCTTTCTATGATTTATATACGGTTATAGAACATTGATCAGACACCTCGGCTTGCTTGCCTGGCTAGCATATGCCTTTCTCCATAACACTAATAGCTTCTAGAAGAACAATTTCAATATTCAAAACTAATTTCTAGAAAGAACATCCAATGCTGAGTGAGAATTCCACTTAAAAGCATGGTTGGTAGAACATGCATTTATATTTAATGTCAATGCAATCCTAAAGAAGACAGAGCAGGATACTGGCCATCCATTTGAGAGAGTCACACGCTGTCAGCATCAGAATCTCACCGATTATCTGGTGCAGTGGGCAGGCCGGACAGTGTAAGCCAGCCCTCAGGTGAATTGTGAGACACACACAGACCACCTTGAGGATCATTGATTTCGTCCAAGCCCATTCTTTACAGACGAGAAAACTGAGGTCCAAGCAAGTAAAGAAACCTATCAAGTCACACAAAGAGGGTGGCAGAGGTTGGACCGGCGCAGAACAGAAGTGCTGTGACTCCCCGTCTGGTCTTGTTCTCCCGCACTAAGCCACGTTAGAAGACAGCTTTCACACATTCGTGTAGAACAACTCCGCTTCAGTTTGCTCTCCGAAGGTGAAGTTGTCCAGATGAGTCTCTACTGTGTCAGAGCCTCTCGTTCTAACAAAAGAACCTCAAAGCTTTGGGTTACTAGGAGCAGATTTTTGGTTGTTGTTGCAGTTGTGTTTTGCTTTTGGAACGTGGAGAGGGAAGTTTACCAAAGACCTAAATTAAACTGTCATTATTACTTGACAAACTAACCAGTATGTAGGTTTCAAAGTTTAGGATGAGAGAAAACTAGCTGTAAGATCAGCCACACACACACCCCCACACACACTCCCCCACACACGGGGTAGTAATGGTGTTCCCATTCTCCGTGTGAGGGTGAGTGGCTCGCTACTAAACTGTTTGAGGCGAGGGATCCCTGAGTGCACTCAGCCCTCGGTGAGGGGAGAACATGTCACTTCAAGTTCTTTTCTGTCTGGCTGAGTCATGGAACTGCCACAATGGTCTCCAAAAAAAGTGTCCCCAGCCCTCCATGGCCAGGGAAAAGGTCACCAAAGCACAGAGCTGAGAGCTGGGGGAAGTGGGTGAGGGGGAAGGGAGCGTGTGCATTGTGACTGCAGTCTCTTTCCTCCTTCATCCAAGTTTGACCTGCTGTCCCCAGGCAAACTTTCCCCGGCATCGGGCTCCACTGGACACCGCTGGCACTGTAATGAGGCTGAATCTGGTGTGTCTGCCATCAGCAGAGATGAACATTGAAACATCAAACTCTACCTTCCTTTATTTTGCAAGAATTTGGGGTTCAGGACATCTTCACTCAACGTGTGCCCAACTCTAAAGCTATGAGGAATAATTTTGTTCTGATAAACCTTTGGCATGGTACTGATCAAGACTACTGGCACAAGTTATGGGAGATGTATTCTGTTCTCTACATTCAAAAAACACATTACCCTTACGTATTAATACAGGACTCAAAAAAATTACAACTGACATTTTTGGCTCCTACTACTTGCCACACATTACGTTAATGGCTTTTCATAAATAATCTTTAATCCGCACAACAACTCCATGATATTGATGCAATTTTACATCTGGGGAAACTGAGGCTTAGAAAAGTTAATCTCCTGGTCTGTGGAATTAGTCAGGAGTAACAAAGCTGAAATTCAACCCAAATTTGTATTACAACAAAGCCTGTGCTTTTGCCGCTCTGCCTGCCCGAACTTGATTCCCGTCCCGGCACATGGACCTCCAGGACATAGCCCCACAGAATTTAACGTTTACACAACAAATTTGTAATTTCGTTATACGTACAGTTTCCGTACAAATTAATTCATGACATCTGTGTGTCAAATTCTGGATCATTCCAAGCTGGAGTTCCCCTGATGATATCACGAAAGAATCTCTGATGACCCCAAAGAAAAATCACGCCCTGGAAGTTTCCACAAATGCCAACTCACTCCTTGGAGTTGAGCGAAGACAGATGGGCAGCAACTGGACTAACCTCGTCAGTGGCTTTGTCTTTAGGTAGCTGACATTTTTTTCCCCAGTATCCAGCAAATATTCTCATGGCCATGACTTAAAAACCTCAGTGGAAATATTGAATATATATTTTTTCTTCTCAAGGAAAGCATGTCTCCGGGCCCCGAATCTCGGGCTGTGGTGAGCACGCTCGCTAGAAGTGGGGGTGTTGGTGCTATGAGCGCACCCACCTTCACCTCACTCGTCCTTCCTCAGTGTGACTCTTCTGTCGTCTGTTCATATTGTGCTGCATCTGATGCTTTTACCAATAACCAAAACTAGAGAGCGTTCTATGATGTCTTAATCGGGCACAAAATTAAAAACATTTTCAAGGAAAAATGAAACTGAAAGAAGCGAGTCAAATCTCAGCCCTAAGTTTTCTGCTGGGGTCACAATTGCTGATAAAAGATGCGAATGCCCAAGTTGGTCAGCCCAGCTACCTTTTGGCTAAGATCTATGGAATGGGGTGCAAGGGGAGGTGGTGGGGAGGTGGGAACCACTGTTAGCTGTTGTTAGAATAATTTTGCATCCTCAAGCAAGCAAACACTCATAACACCTCTTTTACGTTGCTCATTTTATACTGCTCCTAAGGAAGGTCTCTTGAAAAGAGGAGAAGAAAAAAGAAGTCTAACTAATGGAACAAAACCTATGTAATAGTCCAGTTCTATCATACTTTCTCACTCTTATTAAGATGACGGCTCAGTTTTGAATAAACAGTAATTACTTGATTGTGGTTAATACATAGTCTGGCCAAATTAATTTGTAAATGAGAGCCTAGCTATTTTTATCACACTCTTCACATCCCAGGTGACTTCAGTCAGTAACTTTCATACAAAAGAATATTTAAAAAACTGTATCATTGATGTCTATCACCTATTCCATGCATCTCTGAATTAAACTATTAATATTAGTAAATATACACAGTCTTTCCGGGCGACTTTGCTGGCCTATTTTTGACAATGTTCTTTGCTCCCTCGTGGCTTGCCGTGACGAGTTCCTGGTAACATTATCCTTTTTGACAAATCTGAAGCAAGGCAGACTTTTAAAAACTAGTCATGATGTGTGCAAGCTCAAGTAGTTGGCTGTGTTCTATTTGGTGCTTGGAAACCCAGCACCATGTGAAGATTTTTCGGTTGCACTTATAACTAAGTTTTTCACTCCTACTGACACAAGCGATCAGCCTCAATTGTCCCCTTCTAGTCAAATGTTGTCTTCCAAAACCAAGGCCATATGGCCCAAAATCTTTGCCTTCTTTTGTGTGTCAGATGACATCTTCCACCGACAGTGGATAATAAATTTACATTCAACCCACATGTGGAACCTGAACACCTAAGCACCCCCACACAGAGCGATTCAAACGAGAGTCCCTTCTTTTTCTCCTCCTACCTCAGTGATGCAGAATAACAGTCATCAATTAACATCACTCTTTTGGGGGTGCTGAATGGAAAGAAAAGAACAAGAGAAGGGCACCTCAATCTAGGCAGCGCGTAACAAAAACCCCGGAGCAAACCGCAGTTCTCAGCAGACACCCTGCGAAGGTTCCCAGGACACAGCACTGAGGAGGAGAGAGCTCTCCGGCGAGACACATCACACACTCCAGTGGCTCCTGGCTAACCTGGCCACGTCATCTGTGCCAAAATTCAGACTTAACACAATGTCCTCCTTAGCCCCAACACAATTCTATTTCCAGTTATGCCAGCCTCGGCTCTGCAAAGCCTCGGTATTCTCTTTAAGAAGAAAAAAATGTATAAGCTTAAATTGTGGGCCATCCATCAGTCGTACCCTTTGGTTAAGGAGTACGCCCAGTTAAGTCTTTTCTGTTGAAGATGCCCACGACAGTATCCATCCCGGGGACACTGAAATGGAAGTAGAAACGATTGCGTGGTAACTTACCAGCTCCTGAGTCTGAGTGGCTGCAGCAGCCCAGTGCTTTACCTGGTCCCCTGCTCTCTCTGTCTCTCCCTCTCTCTCCCTCTTTCTCTTGGGTACAGATTGCAGGGAACTTAAAGAACTCGCAGGGACAGTGTTTCAAATGACTTAAGAAAGAGAACAGGAACAATACTTCGTTCTCTTTTTCTCAGATGAGTACCTTCGGGAAGAAGGAAGGAAGGGAGGGGAGAGGGAGGAAGTCAACAACCCTTTGCTTTCCTGAAAAAAAATAAGGAAACAGAAGATAGACATCTCATTTTCTCTTAAACAAAATGTTGGAAGGGGCAAAAAAAAAAAAAAAATCTTTGAAAAGAGAATTCTTCAAATATGCTCTCTGGCCTGGGAGCTCTAAGGAGAGAAAAAGGCTTACTGGCCTGTCCTGTCCAAACAAATAGTGCTCAGAAAGGCTCTCCTGAGCTTGCGGCCTCCGGTATCTGGTTTGCAGAACTGACGCAGCCAAAAGGGAACAAATCATGTCACGTCGATTCTGAGCAAAGGAAAGTGTGTCTGCTGTGCTAACTGAGGCAGACCTGCAGCCTGGGAGCCGTTGGCGCAGCCGGCCGGGACCTCAGGCTCTGCCAGGCTCTCTGACCCGAGTGTAGCTGCCAGTCCCCAGCCTGAGTCTAGAGCCTTGGTTCTCCCAGGATCCAACAGCAGACTCACGTCCTGGTCACTGAGCTTTACGCAATGGACCGTGTCCAGCTTCCATCTTTGCTGAGGGATGAAAATGAAGAAAAAGCGACTTGTCACACTGCTGCTGGACATAGCTGTCTGAGAACTGTTGTTTTTGTTGTCTTCTCCCTGCACATTCCTAATCCTTCTTGGATTTAGTCACCTCTGGAAAAACTGGAAGGCGATTTCTAAGTTGTTTTCAAAATACTGTGAAGCAGCATAGGTCTTAGATAAGCGAGCCACAGTTTCTGAAAAGGGATGGGGAGGCTGAGCAGAAGGAGAGAGAAGATAGGGCCATCTCCTTTACCGGGCTGGGGGCTGGGAGCTCATGGGCAGGCGTGCACTCCATTCGGGTCAGTTGCACTTAGGAATAAACCTGGTTTCAAATTCTCTGGCTTGTGCTGTGTGTCTTGTGTCCTTCATCCACCTGGTTAAGACCATTTTCACCACGAACAGGAACCAACAGTTATGTGGACCTTTGTGGCAGCAAAAGAGAAACCAGCCTTAAGGTACTTCCTTATTTCACCCAATAGTGAAAAATGGGGTGGAGAGTTACACCTGATCACAAGGAGCAATTAAAGAGAATTCGGGGCAAGAGTGGTTCTGACTCAGTTCTCTGTAGGACTGCCACTGGGTCCTGGGGTCTGTAAGGTGCTTCTTTAATCCCAAACAGTTTTCTTCCCTCAGTGTTATCTATCATCTGTCTATCTACCATCTATCTGAATATGTGCGTGTGTGCTCAGAGGGAGCGTAAAGACGTCGTCATCCAGTAGGTTTGCAAGAGCCAGGGCAGAGTCTTATTCTTGGCGCTCCCATTGACACCAATACCAGCACAGCACGCAGGCTCCTGGCGTGGGAGACCTCACCCCGTCTACAGGTGAGACAACTGATGCTCATGAAGAGTCTGAGTGGTTTGCCCAAAGTCACACATCTCAGTGGCAAAACCCAAGTGCTCCTCTGTCTCCAGATTCAGCTCCAGGGCTCTTTGCCCTCTGCTGGCCTCCTCCATATCCTGCCTTTGTAGAAATGGGGAGGAAAATCTAAGAAAGCAAGAGAGGAGCCTGAGAGAATGGAATGGGGGAGGAATAGCAACTCTTTTAAAGGGGCAGCAATTTGGGGGCGCCCCTTTGAGTGGCTGTGAGGTTGAGGAAGCACCCTGCCGAAATGCACAATGAGGAGTGGAAGCAGGTGGGAGGGGGGAGGGGAAAGGAACGGCTGGGCTGGGCTTCTGTGGCATGAGTGGGCACGGGCAACAGGGGAGGCGAAGGGACAGAGCAGCTCAGGCTGCAGAGTCCTGGCAGGACTGCAAGGGTCCCTGCTCACCCGAAGAACCAGTGGCAGCCACATGCTGGCCTTTCCATGTTTTCACTTCCTCCTACAGCCTCAGGGCCAGGCCAGGGCTGAGCCCCAGGAGCCCAGGCAGAATCCAAAGGATTTCCCTTTTAAGTCCGCAGAATGTGGGGACTGTCACGTTGAGCCCCTTTGTTTTCTCCGGGCGGTGGACCCGCCCACAGGCAGCCTGCACGGGGACATGTGCCATCCGAGCTGCCGGCTTTGATGTGATGGAGTGGCATCCACTGGGGACCTGCCCACATCACCTCTGGAAAAACTAGAAGGCAATTTCTAATGTTTTCAAATTGCTGTGGAGCAGCGCGGGTCTTAGCGGTGTCAGCCCAGTTTTCACAGGGGATTCACGGCCTGGCCTGTCACAGGCCTCGTTGTGACCTGCCTGTGAGACTCATAGCGCAGGCAGCGGCCTCTCTCCGCTCTGCCAATCATAGGAAAAGTCTCCTCTACGACTTGTAGAATACCCCCCACCCCGGGCGTCTAGAAGCCGACACTCCTGAGTCCTCCATTAGGTTCCTGGGAGCGGTTTCCCGTCAGGCTGCTCAGGCGGTGGAGCTGGCTCTCCACCTGTCCCCTGGCTGATTCGGGTCTGACTGGAGGTGAGGGAATGGACGTTTGTGCTGTGGACACCTGAGGAAGCGCGTGCGTGGAAGTGGAGTAGGGCATGCCTCTGACCCCGCAGGTGAGCCCCGCATTGGATATTATGAGGATCATTTGAGCAGAGAGAGAGGGCTGCAAGACCCTGGGCTGGTTCAGGGACAAGGAGAACAACCAAGGTGTAAACTTCGGTGAGACCAAAGGAGTGACCCAAAACTCAGAACCAGCACCACAGAAATATGAGCTCCACTCAACCTGGCCTTCTGAAGCCTCCTGATGGACACTTCTCCAGCTTCTGATTATCCAGAACTCCAGGGCTATCTGTTCACCCCAGGACTAACTTGACCCCTGATTGTGAGGGGTGGGCAAGGGAGGGGTGGATTGAAATATCACACATGTTCTGAACAGTGCACAAAAATATAAGTGTACTCCTCAGTGAACTTTGGCAAAATGAACACAGCTGAGTAACAGAAACACAACGGAAGACCCGCTGTGGCCCTCCAGCTAGCACCTCCCCTCCACACGTTGTGTGACACCTGACATAGACACGGAGTTTACACCACAAACGGCATCAGGTTGTACTTCTTGTTTGGGGTTTCTTTGCCTCGGCAGCGTTGTATTTGTGAGGTCCACCCCTATTGTCGAGCGTGGTGGTGGCGCCTTGCCCCTCCTTGCTGGGACCCGACCTCCACGTGGAGATCTGCGTTACTGAAGATGGGCATTGGGGTTGTTTCTAGTTCTGGGGCGTTTTGCATGGGCTGCCAGGTATATTCGTGTCCCCGCCAGATGTCTTTTTAAAAGTCTGATGCAGGACTCACCTCTCTCCAACAAGACTGTCCACTCCAGCAACTCACAAGCCTTGTGTTCGGTTTCTTTTGGCACCAGCATTCTCGCACATGGGACGTCTGGCACAGATCTGTTTAATTCAAATGGATGTCATCTGAGGAGTCGGCGATGCCCTTGAAGAGTTCCGGAGGAGCTTCGGAACAGCTTGGGATCCATGGTTCCCGCTTCCTGCCACAACCCGGAGATGCTGGGCCCCCCGCTCTGAGTCGTGCCCCATCGGCTCTCCTCTCCCTCCAGAGTCTGTGGAAATCGGGCCTCTCCTCCCACCTCTGGGCTTCTCACGGACAGGCTCAGTGTCATCATGCTGCCGTGCGGAATCGATGGCCGAGTCCTGGGCCTGGAACTCTGAAACTTTCTCTGTTTCTTTGATTTATTCCCGTCATCTTGCCAAGCCCCATTGTCCCCCAAGTCCCCACTCTCAAAACATGAGAACATTCATTTCTTTCTTCCTTTTCAGTTTTTTAAGTATAAAAAGATGACACGAAGTATTTATTTAAACAACATATTAAAGAAAGTCTGTTTCGTGCATCTAGTTTCCTCATTTGACAGGTGGGGATAAGACCATAACACTATTTTTCATAGGATTAGGAGTGAAGGAGAAGAGTGACGTCTTTGAAATACTCATCACGCACAGGCCCTCTTCTTGAGACTCTAGTGTCATGACCCACTAAACCGGCACAGTGGCCCCGTGAAGTCATTGCTATGACTATCCTTTACCTCCTCCTCTTTTGATATAGATGGGGAAACTGAGGCACAGAGAAATCATAGTACTTCCCCAATACCATGTGACTAGTAAGATTCCAAACCCAGGGAATTTGGGCTCAGATCCCTCATTTTTAACCATGAAGCTAACCTGCCCTGCCGTTTAAACAAACACTGGCTGTCACATAATCAGAACTCAATGAATGCTCCCTAAAAGTGGAGAACAACACGTGTTATAACGTAAGAGCTAACCACGTATGGCCCAGAGGCTCGTCCTGCCAGCATTTCATGACCATGTGACCGTGTCTTACAGGCGTGGTTAATGTGCTCTGGATTTTTCTGCCTGGGCAAGGAGACACATTGACCAAGCCAAACCCGAAGGTCTAAACAATAACAGCTTCGGCCAGTGCTCTGAAGAGGAAATCTGGGAGTTAGGAGAGCTTGCAGTCAGGTACCAAATCTGCGCACAAGGTCAGGGAAGGTCTTCCTAAGAAAATGAGTCCTGAAGAAGGCGCAGGCAGGCGCCGGGCAAAGATGGGCAGGCGGCAGCCCAAACAAGGGGCAGCCTGGCGGGTCTGAGTTGGGATTCTGAACTTGATCCTAAGATGGACGGGAAATCATTCAAGACTTTACACAGGGAGGGACACGATCAGACTGGAGTTATCAGAAAGCCTATTTTGGTCAGTGCACAAAGAATGGATTGTGGAGGGGCCAGCGTAGAAGCAACGAAGAGCTGTAAAGTCTGGTCTAAATTTGGTCATGCCAGTGGGGCTCTGGGGAGGTGCAGGTGGACGTGTCAGTGCTGCAGAGGCCATGGGATGATAAGGTTCGAGAGCTGCACTGATATGTTGTATGACAAAGGTCTGTTGGAGAATGAACACAGTGCCTGGCACACAAACAGCTGGCTTATGAGATTCTTACTTTTGAATGGCAACACCTTCCACCATGTCCCTACCCCCATCTCCACCTCCAGAGCCTCCAAAGGTGAGGACTTACCTGCCTTTGCTCCACTCCCCCCTCCTGGCCTGCTTGTCTTGCTGTCACTGTCCTAAGGTGCATCCCCATGCCTAAATCTCTTAACATGCACCCTACAGAGTTCCCCTTCCTCCAGCACACTCCCCGGGCTGTTACTGAAAGGCTGGCGGCATCCTCAAAGCTGGCTCAGGGGTAGATAAGGGATGGAGCAGGACTCAGCATTTGAACTCCTAGCACTGGAGAATGTACTCCAGGCATCACCTGAGAACCCAGGCTGACAGTTTGCTAAGGCAAGTCAGCTAGACTTGGTGGATTGGTGGTGGTATCATTTAGTTACAGCATATCGTGGGTCTTAAGGACAGGCCTGTGGACATAATGACTTAGGAACTTGTTGTTTCTACAGGAAAATACATTCTGAGCTCCAAATATCTGATATAAGCAGGTGGGCATTTTCGAGGTGAGGGATGTCAAAAGTTATATTAAAAAGCAACTGTAGATTTATGATCAGACCAGAGGTGAGTGGGCATTCTCCTCCAGGTTCACTTGCGTAATTCAGTAGAGCTCGTCTCTTCATGGTCTTCCTCCAGAGTGGCATAAAGCCCTTCTCTTCTGCTTACAGGCTCTCTCCGTGCATCCTAACATCATGTGTGTCTGTAGCACAAGGGACAAGAAACAACTTTTATTTTAATACATTAAATTAAATGTGATTAGAGTCTCTCGTCCTTGACAAAGTTGGCTAATAGTTCCATATCATTTTTTTTTTCATGGCTCTCACATCCATTCTTAGGTTATACCAGACCCAGGACTAACACAATCCTGGGCAAACAGCACTGAGCCTTGATCTGTGGTGGCTGGTTCATGGTCCCCTCAGAGGCAACCTCGTGAGAGAGCCTGAGCCAAACCCCCCAGCTAAGCTGTTCTGACCTGTTGACCTACAGAAACTGGGAAATAATAAATACCATTTTTTTAAGCCACTAAGTTTTGGGGTAATTTGTTATACGCCAAAAGATAATTAATGCACGTAGCACTGTGGAAGCTGCTAAATTATGACTTTTGGCTTTAACTTTCCAAACCAAAAATCCCAGGTGGGAATACTTGCAGGTGGCAATCAAAGTTCGACTCTGAAACTCAGCAAGGCTGCTAACTGCTCCACCCACCCCCACCCTCCGCCAAGCAAGAGGGTCAGCTTTAGAGTGTTCACAACACCTGTCCCAGCCTCTACAGGACACCCACAAGGAGAATGTGCTGGTGCCCCCGGTGTGGTTGTAACACTGTAAGAGTTCAGCTCGCCATCTATACCATCGGTTTGTTTCTCTCCCACCTTTGTCAGCGAGTGGAGGTGATGCTGTCCGGAAAAGTTCTCTTCGTGGGTGTCTTTTCTTGACAGATTTTAAATGACCAGGCGTTGGAAGATCAGCAGCTAAGCGGCTTTGTGTAGTGGCAAAGTCTCCACTTGGTGTGTGTGCTTGAGGAGTACCAGTTAATGCTTCAAAAGCTAGGTATTGGAAAGATTTTACTGTTTTAAAAATGAAAAGGTGTTACCAGAACCCTTTTACCAAAAAATAGTCTTACTTGGGAACTAATACGGAGCACAGAACATAATTTTCAGGGGAACCCCAACTTCGCCTGTTTGTGGTGGTCTCGCCAGTGTCTGGAGGTCACCTTGCAAGTTACTCAACACACGTTGTTGGATGAACAGGTGAACGAATGAGACCGAAAAGAAGAGGCCCCATCTGGGGGGTGGAGTTCCATCCACGGAACATCCTCTTTCCCCTTCCCTTCCCTTCCCTTTGCCCTCTCAACTGTCACCATCGCCGAGGCACCTTTGAGGAGGCTGACTCCTTGAGAAAAACAGTTTTAAATGCAAGGATGAGGGAGACCCTCTTCAGACTACACACGGGCAGACCTGGCCCCTGTCCTTCCACTTCCTGCTCACATGGCCCTGGGAGTAGACAGTAGGCTCCTCTTTGTCCTGATTTCTTCTGCGAAATGAGATATAGCCTGAATTCCAGAGGTGTCACGAGTCTCGCTAGGCTTTGCCTTCCTTTGACACCCACCCTGAGGGAGGCAAGGCCCCACTTGTGAGGTGCTTTGAAGCCGACAAACCAGAGGCCTCAGAGTGATGTGAGCAGAGGCGCGCAGCTGGGCGGATGAGCTGAGTGACTGGCGTTCGAAGCAGCTGTCAGTGCCGAGAAGGCGGCCTGCACAGAAGGGCCAGCCAAAAATAATGAGGGAGGGGAAAGAACAAAGAGAAGAAAAGAAAAGAAAGAAAAACCAGGCAGGGCAGGGCCAGGGTCACTTGGGTTTCCTCTGGTCTCACCTCCTCCCACTCCTCCTCCACCCAGTCCTCAAACAACCCTCTCCTGCCTCCTCCAAAAGAAAAGTTAAAAGCTTTCTTTTGGAAAGACTACTTTGCTTAGACTGCCACTGTTTACCTTTGGTAGGACAGCCATTGGTGGCGAGTTCAAACACAGGAAAAGGCCTCTGGTTACAGGAAGAGCTGCAGACGCCGGGAGACTTGCTGCGATGCTGCTGGGGTGGCACCGTCCCTTCCCGGTGTGCAGCCCTGGCCTACGACGTGGTGCGGCCCTCGCCTCCAGCCTCCAGCCGCTTCTTGGACCGTGCCTCTGCTCCATCCCTCAGGCCACTGATCCTGAAGCACAAAGGTGGGGAGGGCTGGGGTGGGTGGGCAGGGAAGGGGAACAAAAAGAGGAAAAGGGGCTTACCTCACAAACAAAAACACCAGAACCTTATTTCCAGTCTAGTGTGGAAAATATAATTACAACAAGCCGCAAACTTTGGGTTTATATGTGGGGCTGAGTGGGGAGGGTTCTTATTTGTTTCCAATCATTAAAAGCAGCCTCCGTGAACTACAGAGGCCACATTTGCCAAAATGAGGCCACAACTCTGCTCTGGAAAGCTGCTTTTTCTACAGCTCTCTCCAGCACGGGGTATTTGTGAGAGGGAAGGGAAGAATCATCTTCTTGCTTTTCAAAGCACTCGCTCAGGAGACCTGCCTGCCCTGAGAAGACGCTGGCTGAACCGGGAGAGAAAGGAAGAAAATCATGCCCGGGAAACAAATGCTGTCAAACAACCAGCATCTTCTGGGTCTTCCCCATCCCCCCAATTCCTTTCCTCTAATTCCACTTCAGAAATTCCCCTGGCTTCAAGCAGCGCTCCGCTCTCTGGTCTGGCTGTTCTCAAGTTTACCATGAGCATCTCACTTCTCTCTTTCCCTGATTCTAGGGTTATTTGTGTCAAAATCTTTCTGTCTTCCAGAGAGCCCAGAGCATCCTGTCTCCTCCAGACTCTTGCCCAACCAAAATGGAAATGGGGAGCCGCTAATCTCCTCTCCAGCCACCGGGGCCATCTTACCTGACACTCGCCGTCCGTGAGCTCCTTGACACGGGATGTGCCACGTGGTGAAAAGCTGTGATTTCTTCTCCAGTGAAAATTTCCCCCCAGAACTTGAAGTTCAGCAAATTTTGGCTGCAGTATTTTAGTTGGTGTGGAACAAATCTGTGGCACAACCTTTGGGTTCTTTCAAGATTTTTTTCCTTAACTTTGGTTGTTAGCAGTTTGACTCTGACATGCCTAGGAGTGCATGTGTGTGTGTGTGTGTGTGTGTGTGTGTGTGTGTGTGTTTAAATCTGCTCTGTGTGAAGTTTACTCTGCTTCCTAAATGTGTATATTTATCCCTTTCTCCAAATTTGTAAAATTTTCATCTATTCTTTTTTTCAAATATTCTTTACTGCCCCATTTTTCTCTCTTCTCCTTCAGCAACTCCAATTGCACATATATTAGACCTTTGGATATTGTCCACAGTTCCCTGAGGGTCTGCTCATTTTTTTCAATCTCTCTTCTCTGTTCTTCATATTGGGTCATTTCTATTGAACTATTTTGAAGTTCACTGATTTTTTTCTCCTGTTCTCTCTATTCTCCTATCAAGCTCAATCAGTAAGTTTTTTTAGATATCATAATTTTCATTGGTTCATTTTTTAAAAAACAGTTTTTTAGAATCACTTTCTGATCTATCACTACACCTCATCAGTAAGTTTTTTTAGATATCATAATTTTCATTGGTTCATTTTTTAAAAAACAGTTTTTTAGAATCACTTTCTGATCTATCACTACACCTCATCTATGAAATATCCATATGAAGAAGGGTGGGATGCTTTTCTTAGTCCTATTTTATATCTAGAGGAACCAAGGAGTTGAGGGGGTAAGCAGATTTGTCAAGACCAGAGAGGCAGTAATAAATAGAGCCAAGATATATAATATATAGCATGTAAGATGGTGGAGGATGATGGAGAAAAGAGAAGGACAGGAGGAGATTAAGAAGCATGGGAAGGAGGGGGAGTTTGCAGTTTCAAATAGTGTGTTTAGGGAAAGCCTCATTGAGAAGGTAAGCGTGGAGAAAACATTGAAAAACGCAAGAGAAGGGGAGAGGCTTTCATTCAGTGGGAAGAGCAAGTGCCCCTAGTAGGATGTGATGTTATGTTTGCATGTTATCTATGGATCACTGGATCTGCCATTATATTTTTATGAGTTGGTGGGGCACAAGTTTATCATACTGAATCCCAAAGGTCAAAAGTAGTCATGACTTAAAATTATCTTATGAACTATTGCATGTCATATCAGATTGGGTCCTTTGAAAGGATTTGATAAGTGCTACATAATAAGTTTGGTTCTGTAGGATATAGTCCATCCTTGTCATATGTAAAGTGCTTTACAGAGACTAAGAAATTCATAAACATGAAGTAGAAATAGAAGACTATGAAAAACTTCCTTTCCTCTGATGAATACACAAATTGTAATGTCTACTCCCAGTAAGTGATGACTAGGAAATTTGCACCAACTTTCCCGCCAAGGAAACCTAAAGAACTGGATAAAATATTAAAAATACCTTCTTAAAAGCACCAAAATGTTAACAAGGTCATGAGGAGTTTCAAAGACAAAATATAGAAGAGGAGACCCAGAGAAAAAGACTGATATTCAAATTTGATTTTGCCCCAAGGCCATTTGCCAATCCTAAAGAAACAGCTGCAAAACTGGGCTGTTCTCTTGACAAATGCCTGGGGCTGGATGGGAGGTAACAGGCAAGACCTACAACCCAACAGAGGTGAGGATTCTAATGGACCCCCCACTTTAACTGGGACCCTAAAGACTTGCAGCTTCACGGAAGGTGACTGACGAGTAGATCAATGCCTGGAAAGGATGTCCTTCTAATTCTGTGTCGTCCAGGTGCTCCGGGGAACCTCCAGCCTTTACTTGGTTTGAGATGGATCCAGACAGGAGCCCCTCAGGTGTCTGGCAGAGGCAAAAGAAAATCCTCTCTGGAAGAAGACACTCTCATGCTAAACCTCAAATTATTCTTTAGAGATAATTTTTAAAATACAATGTCCAACACACCGTCAAAAATTGCCAGTCATACAGGGAAACAAACACATAGAGCAAGAACCAGGAGAGACAATAGATAATTTGAATAAGCCCATGGGCACTGGAGATAGTGTCTGTTGGCATTATTAGCCACAGACCAAAAAACCACCTTGCTTCTTCACTTGGTGTGAAGAAGAGAGACGGAGACTCTGTGTTTGAAGAGGAGAGAACCAAAGGCAATGTTTTAAGATATAACAGCTGAGATTATTCAGAACAAATGAAAGACATCAACCCATTGATTCAAGAAGCCTAATAGATTCTATGCAGTATATCCATATAGCACGCCCACACACATCATAGTAAAACCATAGGAAGCCAAGGAAACTGAACTGCGTCTATGCCATATATTAAAAATAAATATATTATATATATATATGTATCAATAATGAAAATGAATAAAGACTTTTTTAAAATGAGAGAGCTTGGGAAATTCTAAAACATGTGTTTCAGGATGAACTAAAATGATCCAAATAGAAAGTCTGAAACGCAGGAAAAATGAAGAGCAGAAAAACAATGTCTTGTGGAACTTAAAAATTAGATAGAGTTTAAAATTTTGACAACTACAGCAAATGAGTTAGAATGTGGCTGAATGGGTTAAAGTGTTCTTATCTTTCCGAATTGTGTAGGCCAATGATAAAGATTAGCATTTATATTAGATCTGGATATGTTAACAATGTAAGGTTAAAAATAAAATAATAAATAGCAAAAACATAGTTTTTAAGCTAACCACTAGAAGAAGAGATAATCAGTGTAAATCTTCCAAAATAGTAAAGGGGAAAAAATAATGATAAGCAAATCTTAGTCAATCCAGAAGAAGTCAGGAAACAAAAGAAAAAGAATCATGCACGAGGTAGGACACGTCGAAATCATGAAATAAGATGACAGATTTGAACTCAAATGTATCGGTAATTACATTAAATAGAAAAGGACCAGCCTGACTATGAGTGGCCAAGTGCACATCGGGGGGCTGCAAGGAATTTTAGAGGGTACTGGGCCGAGGGTGCGAGGCCTGAGTACACGTGCTGTAGTAGTGGTCAGCTAACCATGGACTTCTCAGCAGTTCCCCCAGGAAATGAAGACATTAGGTTGGATAATGAGTGAGCCTCATTCAGCCCTTATAGACACAGAAACTGCTCTCATGACCCCTTCTCAGAGGTCCAGGTCTTAAGATAGCCTCTTGTTGCTAAGGGCTGTCATGTTCCCAGAAGGAAGGGGCGCCCTCTGCTGAGATTTAAATTGAATTCTCTTAGCCTCTGTCGGCTACAGGGCAAGACACGTGAGATGGCACAGGGAAATGGTGTGTGTTAACAGGCGGCCGCCACAGTTAAGGGTAGAGTAGACACCCCATTAAACGACTGCTCATCTTGCAGGATCTCCAACAACGATTGACTTGAGTTGGCAAATGAAAAATGCAACTCATTGGTCTCTAAAGAAGGATGGGCAGAACTTCCAAAGCTATTTAGATTTATCAACATTTAATATACCTCATGACACTGGTGCCCTCACTTAGTCCATACGTAGGATAGTCACAGGTCACAAACAGAGCTGGCGAGATCCTGAGGGAAAACTGGTAATTTCACACCGGGAAATGGTTGACCCTCATTCCTTCACTGGCTTTCAGTGTCTTGTGGCATAATACAGCTTGTATGTTGCCAGCTGACAATTTGGACACTTGGCTTAAAAAGATCCCTGCCAAGAAAATTACAAACTGAATAGAATATTAATAGTGCAAGCTCAAGCAAAGAACAAGAAAATGGCAACACTGACATTTCCCTACTCCTTCAGCCATATCACAAAGTAAAAACGATAGTCTAATCAGATCTGCAAAGAAGCTGCCGGAAATACTAAACACTATCAAGCTTTTTGAAGTATAGATTTGTACTCTGGGTCATCAACGCAAACCTCAGCTGATAGCTGATATCAGTTCATGATAGAATGGGGCCATCATAATTTGCAGGAACCTTAAAATGTTTATTTTAAAAAAGGTTTATTACATTTTTTTCCATCCTTTTAAAATGTCTTTTGTATGTGTTTTATAACGAACTAACACAGCTTGTGTGAATAATTAGTAAACAAACCATCAAATAGACAGACAAACAAGCAAACAAATAAATCTGGAGACCCCAGGCCTAGTTAAAAACCAGATCCCTCAGGTGACCTTGAGGTGACATGAATCCTGGAGCTCCCCAGGAACTGAGCAGCTGCAAGTCCTTGGACCGGAAGGCGTGACCACTGTGGTGTCGTGACTGAGGTCAGACAGACTCCAGTTCCAGTCGGTGCCTCTCCAGGCAAGTGGAACACATCTAGCCGTCGCTGGGTGGTCAGGTGGAGCTATTTCAGTCCCACTTCTCTGGCTGGAGCTGCTGTCCCAGCACCCGTGTCACTCAGGCAAGCTGGTCTGCCGCCATGCATGGAGATCGCTCGGCCCCCATTTCCAAAGGAACTTGACAGAGCCCATCTTCCACGTCCCGTGACTCTACCTTTCCGAACCTTTGCTATTTTTAACTTTAAAAGGAGACTTTTTCTTTAATTTATGAGTATGTGTGATACTGTGATTTATAATAAGAAATGCATATATATTTCGGCTTCATTCACTGTTTCTGACAGAGCTCCTAAAACTCTTGGAATCTCTTAAGTGACGAGAGCACAAGGTTCTTTTGTTATGTTAATGAGATGACTTTTGGATGGCACCTAAGGACTGGACCTGATTGTCACCCCCAGGAGGGGAGAGGGGCTGGAGGTTGAATCAATAGCCAATGGTAAAGGCTTTAGTTAATCATGCCTAGGTAATGGAGCCTCCGTAAAAACCCTGACGGCCTGGCTTCAGAGAGCTCCCGGGAGAGGGGCGCCTGGAGAGGGCCCTTTGCCCAGACCTTGTCCTGTAGCTCTCCCATCCGGCTATTCCAGAGTTAAACCCTGTTACAGTAAACTAGTAATCTGGTGAGTACACTGGTTTCCTGAGTTCTGTGAGCTGCTCTAGCAAATTAGCCAACCCCGAAGAGGGGTGGTGGGCACCTCTGATCTATGGCAGTTTGGTCAGAAGCACAGGTGACAACCTGGACTTGCACCTGGTGCCTGAAAAGGACAGACAGAGCGCAGTCTTGTAGGACTGAGCCCTTGCCCTGTGGGATGTGACGCCATCTCCAGGTAAACAGTGTCAGAACTGAGTTGAATTGTAGGACACCCAGCTGCTGTCCAGAGAATCGCTTGGTGACGTGTAGAAACCCTCCACACAGATTGGAGTTGGGGGCTAAACCCTTTAGTATGACATGGATTTTTTAATGTTTTATGTCCCTTTTGCATCACCATTTCTGTCTTTGCAGTAGAGCAGGGAGAAATATTCCTGTGATTGCTCTGCTATCTCCACTCAAAATCTCTGGACCTTCGTGGGAAAAGTCAACCAGCCGAAGCCTCCACGGGCTCGCTGAGCTTCACGGGCACCACAGCAAGGTGCTGCTGCGCCAGGTCCCCTGCGGAGGACGCGGGGCTCACTCCGCTTCTCCACATCGAGCTCTGGGATTTTATTTGCTTTGTTTGTCTATGTGTGTAAAGTTGCTTGTGTATTTATTAAGCTTATTTATTTATTAAGTCACCTGGGGATACAAATATAATACCATCTCTTCTGTGTTTCAAACGAAGTCAGCTCTGCTGCAATATCGGCGTGTCGTGGTGCCTTCAAGACCCATGCGCTCTCCGTGGACCATCCAAGAACCTCAGGGGTTGTTTGGTGCAAAATAGCCATGCCTCCCTGCATGGTCCTGGTTCTTCTCTCCCCAACAGATGTTTCCCTCCAGATCGCTCCAGCCATCCAGTGTCCGGTTACGCAGCCAATGAGTGGTGAGCATGGGCTACGTGACCCAGTTCTGGCCAATTAGACATGGGATCGGGGCCAACAGGGAGACTTCTGGGAAGGATTTCCTCACTTTAATAAAAGCCCCCTTGTGTTTCCTTGGATGTTGAAGATGTCTGCATGTGACTCTGGGGCTGCCAGAGGTGTACATCCATTCACCTTGAGAGCAGAGTGGGAAGGGAGAAGCGCCAGATCCTCAGGCCACCACCCAGCCAGTGTATCAACACCCCTGCCTCCCAGCCGTGAACTGGTTGCTCTGTGAGATGACACATTTCTTTATTCTTTACACCACTTTGAGTTGAGGTTCCTGTTACTTGAACACTGAAGCATCCTAGCTGGGAACACCTGCTTCCAAACGGCCCAGCAGCGAGGATGGGACATCTAGGCCAGTGCCGGACATGGGAATACAACGCAAGCCACAAGTATGGGCCACATGTGTCATTTAATTGTTTCTTAGTAGCCACATTAAGATGAAATTAATTTCAATAATATATATTTAACCTAATACATGCAAAATATTATCATTTTGACATGTAATCAATGTAAAAATTGCTGAGATATTTTATAATCTTTTTTTAATATGTCTTCAAAATCCAGTGTGCATTTTGCACCTGCAGTGCATATCTCTATTCAGACCAGCCACATTTCAAGAGCTCAAAGCCGTGTGTGGTTAGTGGCTGCTGATCTAGACAGTTCTCTGGCGGGCTGCTTTGGGGCCTGGGTTGCCCGTCTCCCTGCGGCTTTCAGGGTTGGACGTGGGCCAGGTGGGGCCCTCTGCTGGGGCTCCGAAGACAAGCATTTTGGTTGAGCCCCTTATGCCTGGAGAGTTGGGGGTGCACTCAAGCGTTGGCCACATGCTGCACTGGACCAGCTCTCTGCGCAGGGACATCCAGGCCTGGTTTGCAGCCCAGGTCACCAGCCAGGCCCTCACCCCTCCTTGGGGGTTATCCTGAGAGCGTCCTCCATGTCTCTTCCCGCTGGTGTACTTCAATCAGATCCACATTGAACTTGAAAATAGAAGAGATCTTATCTCTCTCTTCCCAGAAGGCATCTTCACCTCCATCCCTACAAATTTTTGACTCTTTATGGATCACCTCTGCATAACAAGGGCCAGTGAGATGAGCAGTAAACATTTTTTTTAAGACCATAAATGCCATTTACCTCCCAAGATGTCAGGTGGCTACTCACCTCCTGTTTGATCGTTGAGAGGGGACACTTAAGACCCAGGCAGGGAAAGAAGTCAGTAGCTACTTTTAAAAGGAAGCTTTTCTGGCTCAAGTTCCATCTAACCAGCTAAAAAAACAAAACCAAAAGACCCCACAAAAACAAACAAACAAAAACTTTCATATTTTCTCTCAGTTAGGGATTTGAAAGAGTGAGTAAGTAGACGTAGTGGGTGCCTGGTGAAGTGTAACTTTATTGTTTTTATAATAGCTGAAAAGCTATTGCTGATTGCTTCCAGAAAGGCACCCCTGTCGTGGCAGTAACAGAGGCAAGGGCAGGGAAAGATGAGGCCTGCTGGAGGAGTGAACAAGTTCCACAGTTCTTTCTCCATGAGATGTTTAGAAGCAAGCCTGGCCCTTTGGGCTGAGTAGGCTCCAGGGGTATTTTTGGACAGTTCCAAGGTCAGAATGAGGGGAGGTCTAGAGAGGGATGTCGGGTATTCTCTGAATTAGCGCTGGTTAGGTTGGGGAGGGGTGAGGTGGGCTCAAATGATTATTCTGAACACTCAAACTGAGTCTTAACCTCGTTTGTACACGTGGTAGACCATAGCAGGTACAGCAGATTAAACACACCAGTTATCGGCGGTCTGGAAGTGCTGACACTGGCTTTAACGGCAACCACAATTTCAGGTCTCCTTCTACGTGGAATGTGCACAACTAGGACGGACTATGACAATGGTTCTCAAATTTTCCAGTTTTTAGAATCACCTGCAAGCTTTTAAAAATCCCAGTGCCCAGGCTGTGGTCCAGACCAACTCAACCAGCATCTCTGCAGAAGGGACCCGGGCACCAGCATTTCCAAAGGTCCCCAGATGATCGCTACGTGCAGTCAGGTTTGAGAACAAGTGGGTTGTGAAATTAATGATGTTCGTTGTTAACAAATACTTTAAAACATGTAATACCTAAGTAGTTTAATGAAGGCTGTCCGGGTGAAGTTGATGTCAACTGTGCTCAACAATCCTTCTCCCGTCTTCTTTTCCAACAGAGCCCTCGTTTTGCTCAGTGTCCTCTGAGTGGCCGTGTGCTTCAAAGAATAAATCACGATTGGCCTTTCCTTTGTGGTCAAGGTGGAAGGTTTGGGGGCTACACGTCGTGAACGAGGATGGTATCCCTCAGTGTACTTGCTGAGGCCTGACGTTTGGAAAAAGCCAGTAATACTCTCGCAGCGGAAGCAGAGGAGAAGGTTGAGAGAAGGAAGTGCCTCCTTGTTCAATGCAGGTGGAAAGATGCCAATAACGAGTGGGTTCTGTCCAGTGTGATGATAATGGACGTAAGAACCAGTCATGACGTTGCACACATGGTTCTGAGAAGGGCATGTGCTCCCAGAGAGTGACTTGTTACTCTGTTAGCTTTGTCCTCTCCTCCCCTAGTCTGCTGTCTGGGGTGGCTAGTAACATTCCTTCAACAGGAGAGCTGCTTGAAATTCCTGCCTCTTAGAGTGAGGCTGGCTGGCTGCTTCTGCCCGCAGGGTGAACCAATTACCAGGCAGCGAAAACGTGCCCAGAGGGGCAGCTTCCTGAGGAGAAGGCACTGAAAGCCCAGCCCAGCACGTAGGACAGGCAGCTCCCGGGGTCTGCGTTTGCCTCTGGGATGCATTTCTAAAGGACTGCAGCTCTGGAAGGCTGGCCTTCCCTGCCCAGCCCGGCCTGCGGGAGGCTTCTGTGGGCATTCTTCCGCAAGCAGGCAAAGAGTCCTGGCAAGGGACAAGTTGTTTAAACATAAGGCAGTCTTTAAAAGATAACAGGGAAAGCCATCCTAGAAACACGTACACATGAGTTATGCCGAGTTATCATGTGATCTGTAAGAGAGCCTGTGATGGGGTCTTTTCTCAGCTCCTCTCTGGATTGCTGTAGGAACCAGACATCTCCCACCAGGACAGGTTCCACTTCCAGCAATGTCTGAGGAGCCCTCCTGCACATAACAGCTACAAGCTAGACAGAAAACTAAAAACCCTGCAAGCACTGAAGAGCAAGTAAAAGCAGGCAGATACTAAGAGGGTGTGAAATCTAGAAGCTGGGCATGGCACTGGGTGAGGGTCCTGTTTTCCTTTTGTTTTACCTCTTTTAGCCTGAGGGCTGACCCGGGCCACACTCTGTAGGTCATAGAAAGCCATACTCTTATTGCTTGAAGATCCTGGGGGCTGAGTTCAGGGCCGTCACAAGAGCTGGAAAAGGAGGGGAGAAATTCCAAAAAGAACAGAGTCAGGGAAGAGGAGCCCCCAGATCTGCTTATAAGCTCTACTCAGGCTTCTGGCTGATCCCGAGCTGTTCACACGCAGGGCAAGCTCCACGCAGCCCAGCGGAGGCTGAACCGCCGAACTGCTGTTTCAGACTTTGGGTCTTCTGCTTTAAAAAAAAATCGATATTCTTTGGAGGAACATGACAAAATCAAGAATATCTATAACATATTGCTCATAACGTCAAGGATACAATAAAAAATTACCTCACGTACAAAGAAACAAGAAAATATGACCCACATTCAAGAGAAAAAGGCAATCGAGGAAGACGAACCCTGAGATAAGGCAGCAGAATAGAGCAGACACGGGCTTTTCAGTAGATCCCGTAACTACGCTCGAAGGCCTAAAGAGAGCTGTGCTCCCACCAGGAGAAGCAGCCAACCTCAGCAGTCCTACGTGCACCACACATTGATGGACCCAGAAAATTCTGAAGATGTTTAAAGCACACAAGAGTTAAAGGGAATCTCACAATTTCTTGTTATAATCCTATTTAGCTCTTGTGTATCAACTTTCGCTTGTATTGAAAAATCTTGTTCCAATCAAGGGAAGACGTTAGATCAGCTGATCTGATGAGTCCGTTTTGAGGGAGACATCAAAATATAGAACAGCTGAACTGCAGCAATGTGCAAGGACTTGTTTTTATTGATCAAGAGCGTAGGACAGATAACCCCGATCTTCACCATATTCTTCACTCCATCCTTCTGAAAGAGGAAGAGGAGGGGGAGGCGGAGGAAGGGAAGGAAAGAAATGGAGAAGGAAGATAAAAACAGTAAGAACAGCAAGGACAGGGTTTCACCTCCACCCCCCTGGTTATTATAATTGTCAACAACGAAGGCATAGACGTCGTAACTATTAACTCAGGAATAGAACCAGAGACAAATGCCGTGAGAAGGTCTATTGTACACGTTACCTGAATTATTTTTAAAGTTGAAAGTGTAATCATTTTCTTTAGGTCATGTCCAAATGTCAGGTGTGCATCCCAACATTAACCACTACTGAGCCCTATTTGCGATATGTGCAGTTCCAATTTTTCTTGATAAAACTATATGCCGCTAATTATTAGAAAGGAAAACAGCTTCTTGGAGTGGGAATAGTGAGAGAATTCCGTCTTTAAACTATCTCCCCTAGAGCCAGCCCCAATGGCCTAGTGGTTAAAAGTTCAGCATGCTCCACTTCAGCGGCCTGGGTTCGGTTCCCGAGTGCAGAACCACAACACTCGTCTGTCAGTAGCCATGCTGTGGCAGCATCCCACATAGAAGAACTAGAAGGACTTACATCTAGAAAATACAACTACGGTCTGTGGCTTTGAGGAGGAAAAAGACAAAGAGAGAGAGAGGAGGATTGGCAACAGATGTTAGCTCAGGGCGAATCTTTCCCAGAAGAAAAAAACAAAAAAAACTATCTCCCCAATTAACACTGGTAAGCCTCAGACATTATGGCAGATTTCGTGGTGTTTTCTGGAGCTATCTTTTGAGGGTGTCTTTTTAGTCAGTTGTGATGGCCATTATTCCGTGTGGTCAGTTCATTCACTTAACTGAGTTGGGATCTAGCTATGAATTTAGCTAGCACTTCTCAAATAAGGGTCCTGCAGAACACTGCTTTGTAAGAGGTAAAGCATAAGTCACAACGAAAGGGTTCAATGATCAAATACTTTGGAGAAATACTGAGTTAAACAGATTTTTTCTTTTTTCTGCAATGCCTTTCAGAGCCTTCAATGTGGGAATGTGCATTGTGAGGGTGACAGGGTCAGGTGGCACAAAGCCTGTCAATCACCTGTGGACCAGGGGGCTGTGGATGGGGTAAGGACTCTGAGGTTCATTCAGAGGCAGAAGCTCGAGCATTCAGTCAACAATCATTAACCATGCAGCTGCTACGTGCTAACCTAGTCACTTATAACCATGGGGTAGATAAGATTTCTATCAGAGAAATTACCAGTTAGCTGGAGAAACAAACACAACCAAGTACATAAACAAGTAATAATAAACAAATAATATAATTACAAGTAGCGTGACGAAGAAAAGAACCTGTAGAGAAGGAAGTGCAGGATGGTGGGCTCATCGACAAGGCTGTCGGGAAAGGTCTCTCGGGGTCTGATCTACAGCCTGGGACCTGAACGAGGAAGACACAGCACATGAGGAGCCAAAGGCAGAGCCTCCAAGGTGGAGGCAGCAACTTGCACGGAGGTCGTCAGGCAGGAAGCCGTTCCCTGTGTTCAAGCCCCTGAGAGGGGACCGTGGGGCTGCACGTGGACCGCCATGTAGAAGATGGAATGCGTTAAAACGAGGAAAATGACCATTACAGTGAGAAGATGAGAGCTGAGTCTCCTTGCCTGCCACGCAGGGGACACGCACCAGTGGAGGGATCCCTCGAGTTTCTGCGGTGGGAATGTAAAACGGCACCACTGCTCGGAAAACTGTTGGACGCTTTCTCGCCAAGGGAAACGTTCACCTGCGGCGTGAGCCAGCCGCTCTGCTCCTCGGCGTTTCCCAAAGAGAAGCTGAGGCGCTTCTGCACACAAAGAACTGTGAACAACGTTCATCGTAGCTTTACACGTAACACCTCGAAACTGAAAACAACCCAAATGTCCACCCACAGGTAAATGGATGAAAAAATGTGGGTACATCCATACAGTAGGATAATACTCGATAATAAAAGGAGCTACTAATACACGGAATAAAAATAAATCAAAGGCAAATAGATTGGAAAGGAAGGAGTAAATCTGTCTTCTTTTGTAGAAAACATAGCTGTATACATAGAAAATCCTAAGAAATCTGCAAACTAATAATAAGTGAATTTAGTAAGGCTACACAATATAAGGTACAAAAACACATCAGTGCTTATATATATTACAATGAAGAATTGGATAATGAAACTTTTAAAATTCAATTTACAAGAGCATCTAAAAACATGCAAGATGTTGGGATAAATTTGACAACATATGTAAAGTGCCTCTACACTGAAACCTAGAAAACATTGCTAGGAGAAATTAAAGTCCTAAATAAACGGAATGATATGCCACACTCAATACTGCAAGACTCTACATGGTTAAGACATGGATTCTCCCAAAATTGATATATACATTCAATGCAATTCCTATCAAACTCCCAGCAGGAGTTTCTTGGGGCTTTTTTTTTTTTTTACTAGAAATTGACAAGCTGATTCTGTAATTTATTTAGGAATACAAAAAATCTAGATGAGTCAAAACGATTTTGAAAAATAACTCAGCTGGAAGATTCGCACTGCCTTATTTCCAGACTCACTATAAAGCCTCAGTGATCAAGGCCGTCAGCGGAACCACAGGCATATGGATCAGTGAGAGTCCAGACAGAGGCCTCACATTGATGGCACACAGATTTTTTTAAAAAGGTACTGTGGCAATTTGATGGGAAAAGGGTAATCTTTTTAACAAATGGTGCTGCAAAAATTGGATGTCTCTAGACAAAAAATGAACCTTGACTCTAACCTCACGTGATACACAAAAATTAACTCAAAACGGATCATAGATGTAAATTTAAGAGCTAAACCTATAAAACACAGGAGTAAGTCTTTGCAACCTTGAGTAAGCAAAGATTTCTTAGATAGGACACAAAAAACAAAGCATAAGAGAAAAATGTATTAAACTGGACTTCATCAAAATTAAAACTGTATGTTCTTTGGGAAATACCAGTAAGAAAGTGGAAAGACAAGTCACAGACTGGGAGAAAACGTTCATGATGCACATACTTGGTGAAGAAGCAGAATTTATAAATAACTACGACAACTCAACAATGAAAAGACAATCAGTTAAAATGGGCAGATCTGAGTAGTCACTTCACAAAAGAAGACCTATGAATGGCAAATGAGCACATGAAAAGATGCTCAACACCACTGATCATCAGGGAAATGCAAATAAAACTACAATGAGATACAATAACCCTCTAGAATGGCTCAAATAAAGAAGACTGAAAATATCGTGTGTCGGTAAGGACCTGGAACAACTAACCCTCTGATATACTGTGGGTGGGTGCATTTTATTATATGCAAATTTGACCTCAATAAAGCTTTAAAAAAAGAGTTAAGCCAATGAATTTTCAAAACAGTGGGAAATGATTTACAAGAACAGTGAAAAAAAAAAAAAAAACCCCAAAGATTAGTAAGGAGTAACTGCTAATGTTTATAGAGGCAGTATGCTAAATCTTTGCTATATATATCTCCTTATTCAGTCTTGACAAAGAGCCTGTGAGGCAGGTATAATTACTGTCCCCATGTTAGAGCTGGGCAAACTGAAGCTTCTCGGGATTCGGTGGGGAAGGTAGGCAGGCTGATGACCGCAGCTAAACTCCCAGGCAGTGAGCAAAAGAAGCTGAGTTGCCACCTTGCAGGCGTCTTTAAGGCTGCTCATAAAATTGGGTGAACAGAAAGAAAACATACCAAATTTCCTTTGAGCCTAGCTCCAGTCTTATACAGAGCACTGCAGGTGGTAAGATCTTTACGGAATTAAGTTGGTTTGAAAGGGCTTAGGCTCTGGCTGCACAACACACCAGCCTCGTAACCGTGCGGAAACGCCTTACCCTTGGTTTCCTCAGCTGGGAATGGAGGTCTAATCCCTGTCTTCTCTATCGCCAGAGTCTACTGTGAGAACGAAACAGCACATTGGAAAGTGCTTTGTAAACACACAGCCCTAAACAGTTGCAAAATCATCTGAATAAGCAAGAAAGTCACATTGCAGTCTTGAGTCCAGAATAAACTCGTGATTCTCTTTGGCTTGGGTTTTGACTATTCATACACATATCCCCATTGACATTCGTCCCACACGCCCAAAGAAAACCCCAGCTCCATGTAAATTGTTCAGAAAGTGAGAAATATTTATCCTAATTAGCCCTTGATGTTTGAGAGTAATCAAAACATGCTCCCATCATACCAGAGTCTGGGTGCAAATACAGGAGGAGTCTGGGTCTCGTTAACCAGAAGACTGTCCCTTTGAGCACAGAAGTTAGTGGCAGCTACAAGGAACCAAGTAGGAGGCAGATTAAGTGGATTCTGCGAAAATTCAAATTCGATCCACTGCTCTCCCCTAATGCAATTCCACCTCCAGTTCTGCCAGGCTCAGCTCTATAAATCTCTGACTTGCTTTGTCTATTCCATCTCTGGATCTGGCTGTCATGTCCTCTGTGTGCCTTAAGGTAGGGACAACAGTCCATTTTCACCACTAAGAGCATCCAGCAATTACATGGACATTTATGGCAGCAAAAGAAAGTCAGCCTTGAGTTAATGTCTTCATTTCATCAAATTTTGAAAAATAAAATGAGGTGTGAGTTACATCTGCCAGCAAGGAGCCACTACAGCGAGTCAGGGCTAAGAAACATTCTGATCCAGCCTCTAGGGTGTGTGTGAGTATGTGTGTGTGTGTGCTCAGAGGGAGCATAATGACATCGTCATCCAGTAGGTTTGCAAGAGCCAGGGCAGAGTCTTATTCTTGGCGCTCCCATTGACACCAATACCAGCACAGCACGCAGGCTCCTGGCGTGGGAGACCTCACCCCGTCTACAGGTGAGACAACTGATGCTCATGAAGAGTCTGAGTGGTTTGCCCAAAGTCACACATCTCAGTGGCAAAACCCAAGTGCTCCTCTGTCTCCAGATTCAGCTCCAGGGCTCTTTGCCCTCTGCTGGCCTCCTCCATATCCTGCCTTTGTAGAAATGGGGAGGAAAATGAAGACGAAAATCTAAGAAAGCAAGAGAGGAGCCTGAGAGAATGGAATGGGGGAGGAATAGCAACTCTTTTAAAGGGGCAGCAATTTGGGGGCGCCCCTTTGAGTGGCTGTGAGGTTGAGGAAGCACCCTGCCGAAATGCACAATGAGGAGTGGAAGCAGGTGGGGGGGAGGGGAAAGGAACGGCTGGGCTGGGCTTCTGTGGCATGAGTGGGCACGGGCAACAGGGGAGGCGAAGGGACAGAGCAGCTCAGGCTGCAGAGTCCTGGCAGGACTGCAAGGGTCCCTGCTCACCCGAAGAACCAGTGGCAGCCACATGCTGGCCTTTCCATGTTTTCACTTCCTCCTACAGCCTCAGGGCCAGGCCAGGGCTGAGCCCCAGGAGCCCAGGCAGAATCCAAAGGATTTCCCTTTTAAGTCCGCAGAATGTGGGGACTGTCACGTTGAGCCCCTTTGTTTTCTCCGGGCGGTGGACCCGCCCACAGGCAGCCTGCACGGGGACATGTGCCATCCGAGCTGCCGGCTTTGATGTGATGGAGTGGCATCCACTGGGGACCTGCCCACATCACCTCTGGAAAAACTAGAAGGCAATTTCTAATGTTTTCAAAATACTGGGACGCAGTGACGTGAGCTCTGCGAGCCGAGAAGACGAAAGAAAGGTTTCCTGGGCTCTCAAGGTCTGGTAGTAACACTCCTTTATTCAGAGAACAGTAGCATGGCGACAGGACCCACGGGCAGTGAAGAGCTGCAAACACGGGCTGAGGGTAGGGCTAAGTTTAAAGCATAGATATGTGAGTTATCTCTTTGCAAGACAAAGGAAAGATTATGTAAAAATCATTAAAATGGTATCAGTGCAGGTGGGGTCTGGTTATTGGGTGGTCCTATATCTTTAGATAAGAATCAGATCGGATCAGGTCAGGCGTCCTATGCTTCCCGGAGGTTGGTATAGATGGGCATGTAGGGCAGGACGCCTTGGGTTCCTCCCTGGGGCAGCCTTGGTCCTCATCAGCAGGTCTTAGTGGTGTCAGCCCAGTTTTCACAGGGGATTCACGGCCGGCCTGTGTGCCTGTCACAGGCCTCGTTGTGACCTGCCTGTGAGACTCAAAGCGCAGGCAGCGGCCTCTCTTCGCTCCGCCAATCATACGAAAAGTCTCCTCTACAACTTGTGGAATCCCCCCCCGGGCACCTAGAAGCTGACACTCCTGAGTCCTCCATTAGGTTCCCGGGAGCGGTTTCCAGACAGGCCACTCAGGCGGTGAAGCTGGCTCTCCAGCTGTCCCCTGGCTGATCTGGGTCTGACTGGAGGTGATGGAATGGATGCCTGTGCTGCGGACACCTGAGGAAGCGCGTGCGTTGAAGTGGAGTAGGGCCACACCTCTGACCCCTTCAGGTGGGCTCCCATCGTGTGCAACTCACAGGCTGAGGAAGAGCCGGCCCTCTGAAGGCCCTGGTGCTGGCATGGAGAGGAGGCGGGGAGGACTGTGGCTTGCAATCGATGGGGTGGACACAGTAACGGCAGCACTCTGAACATGTACCCCGAAATCTTAAACTCTGTGCAGAATGGCTCTCCCCTACGTGAGCATCTTTCTTCCTATTTCTACTTCGGGTTGACAAATAAAAATGGCAAGTAATAGGATATATTGGAATATATGAGGAAGCCATTTGGTGTAAACCTAATTCGGCCTGACCTTGTCTTTCCAAAAGGGCCTGACCAAGGCCGTTGAGCATGCATTGTATATCTGCTTTAGAGATTCCCTATGGCAAGAGCAAAAGGCCCTTGAGATAAAGGTGCAACTTCCCTCCCCCTCCCAACGTTGACGTCTCCTTAAGGATTAAGTATCTTTCCTTAGGCTAGAAACTGATTGCTGCGCTCACCTGTGGCCGCCCAGCTTGAGACAATAGACTTGCCTCCTGCTACGCCCACGAAGATAGCAGACCCACTACCTGCTGTGTCCATCAAGCGCTGTGCCGACAGGGCAATCTTGTGACTATTGTGGGAGGGACATTTCAATCATATGCGAAACACCCTCTTTGAGGGTATATAACCACGCTGTGTACCCCCACTTCTTTGGAGTGCTCTCTTCCTTTGTAGGAAGACTCTCCCGGGTTATAATCCTAAGATTTAAGCTCAGAATAAACTCACCCAAATTTTCATTTATAGATTGGTTATGGATTATTTTCGTCGACAGGGTCCAATTATCCAGACCCGCAGGGCTGTCCACTCAACCCAGGACTAATTTAACACCAGATTCCTGCTGTTTTTCATTTGCTTTTTTATTTTTAATATTTTTTTTTGAAGTGTAACACATATACCTAAAAACGCACACATCAGAAATAGTCATCTTTACACACAGCCGGATCCAGAGACGGAACCCGAGAAGGACCCCCTCAGGTTCCTCCTGCCCCTGCCCCTCAGGTGTGACCATGACCCTGACTTCTAACCAGGACGATTCGTTTGCCTATTTCTGAACTTGTAGAGAAAGTAGAATTGTACAGTGCATACTCTTTTATGTCATTTTTGTTACTCACCCTGATGTTTGTGACATTCGACCACGTTGTGTGTAGTCGTAGTTTGTGGCTCAGGCTCATTGTTGTAAAGTATTCTGCTGCTTATGTCGGAAGTGGGAGCATCCCACCGCCTTTTCCTTAAGGTTCTTACGGCTGGTTAAACAATTCAAAAGGCAGCTTAGCAGGAGAAAATCAAACAAAGTTTAATAGCATGTGTACATGGAGGAACCCAGGAGAAAGTGAGTAACTCAGCCAAATGGCCGAGGCTGCCTGTTTAAGTATCTTCAGCTACAGACAAGGAGGATGTTTGGGGTAGTGACTTGGGGCTTCAAAGAGGAGGAAGGCAGCTCACATGGAAGTAGAAAAGCAGATGTTTGGTAAATAGACCTTTGATAAGAGTGGGCTTAGCCAGGATCCTCTCAGTCTACCAGATACCCAGTTATCTATGATGATGGCCTGTCCTGGGGACAGGCCTTTATTTTAAATTTCTTTTAGGCAGTTAGGGGAAAGGTCGAATGTTCTTCCTGAGTCTGAGCCTTTATTGTCTTCAGCTTGAAATAATCCACATACCAGAGTGGTGCATCTTGGGGCGGCCTGCCTTGAACCCCATCACTTATGACAAGAGATTTTTCACACATTGAGGAATATGGGGTAACTATTCGGGTTCAAAACTGATTCAGCTTGAATTAGAAAGCCTGACTTATGGCCTATCAAACGTACACTGTACATCTGCTTAACCATGAAAGTGAAGAATGCAGTCTCTCTGGATAAGAATGCAGACTTCCCCTCCTACGGTACTGTTGGTCACGCCTGGATTAGTCCCTTTCCTGACAGCAGGGTCACATCGACCTGCAAATTTGCAACTGAATACCTCTTTGAAACTTTGATGAAAACGTATCCTGGGTGTGTTTAATGTATATTCTTTGTTCTAAAAAGATATGGCTGTACTGAAACCCATGCTTCTAGGGCCTGCCCGGCTTATAATCCTCACTCTGGCTCAGGTAAACTCACCTTATTTCTCCTATCTGTAGGATGGTTATTGGCTATTTTGCATTGACACTTAAATATACAGGATTTGTATATCCATTCTCCTGAGGAGGACATTTGAGTCAGTCTCGTTTGTGACCACATGCACACCGTTGCCATGACCATTCTCGCACAAGTCAGATTGTATTTTAAAAGTCAGATGCAGGACTGTCCGTTGTTGGTCTGACCCTCTCCACCAGGAAGATGGTCCTCTCCCAAGACTCACAACACTTTTGGAGTTACGATCCCCTGTGTTTATCCCACTGGGGCAACTACTTCCTCCCTAAGGGATGTATGGCACAGGTTTGTTTTTTAATAAAAACTAACCTGGTTTAAGGACATGGCAATGTCATCAGCATCCACTCACCTCCGCGTGCCCACAGCACCTCGTCCTACATAAGCGAGTGACTGTGGCATTTGTTCACTGGCACTGAATTGCGTGAGAACAACCCCTCCCATTCGCCCTCCACATTTCCCATCTTGCTTCATCTTCTCTAAATAAAGTATCATTTTTCCCCCCTTGACCATTCTTTACAGCAACTGTACTCTATTCTTGGACTCTGATATCCTCACGGTAAAATATTTTTGGAAAACTCTATACCCATTCACACATTTTTAAGCTGGCATCTAAAATTTTTTTATTATTAATTTAAATAAATGCAAAGAGTGGAATTTCTGCCATATTTTAAGTTGTTTAATACTTTAAATATTTTTTTTAAAACTTTGAAATTACAAGCTTAGCTCATACAATCTAGAAAACATCTACCATGTTACACTGTTGGCAAAGCTTTCCTCTTTGAAAATTAAATAGCAAAATCAGACTTACTTCATTCAGACATGGCTCTGTCTTTTATTTTTATCACTTCAAATAAACATTTTAATACATACCCCATGGCAAATATTATATCTAAATTATAATTCTCAGCTACATGGATGGATGGATGGATGGAGGTATGGATGGATGGATAGAGGCACAGATGGATGGGTGGAGGTATGGATGGATGGATAGAGGCACAGATGGATGGGTGGAGGTATGGAGGGATGGATAGAGGCACAGATGGATGGGTGGAGGGATGGATGGATGGATAGAGGCACAGATGGATGGGTGGAGGTATGGATGGATGGATGGAGGCAAGGATAGAGGTGTGGAAACTCACCATGACCTTTTCTTCTGAATGAAAGAGAGTGCCACACCTTTGCTATTTCCTCCCAACGCTTCCTTTGGTTTGCTCTCATGTGACTCTCAGAAGGGATGCCTTCCCGAATTGTTTATTTGTTTGGTGCCCAGAAGTCCTTTACACTTCAGGATAACAATGTTCCACAGTAAGATCCAGAATGGGTGAGAGGTCTGTTTTTCTACTTTTTTAAAGTGGAGAAGGGAAAAGGCAGATAGAAAACTGTGCCCCGAACCAGTGTGCTCCACACTTTCTCACTAAAACCATGCGGAGAAAGTGGTGTTTTAGAGAGGTTGGGCCACGGTATTTTCTCCTGCTATTAGGCCAACCTGTGATCCTCAGTTCCACCTTTATGTCAGATGTAAAAGACCCATAGGAATCCAGAAACTAGACAAAGGATAGCTTTTTCAATCTCTCTGGAAAATGGACTATAAGAGATTTCCTGATAGGATATTTGCTTACCTAGTATTTGGAAAGGTTAAAATTCTCCCTCTGAATTAGCCTATTTTTATGTTTATACTGTGTCCAGGTGTTTTCTAGATAGTGTTCACATCAGCACTATCATCAGTTCTTAATTATCCAACAATATTCATTCTGTTCCTTACGAGGTCAATTTTTAATTCAGGTTGACTTTTTCCCTAAATTTAGCATAACAAACATCTTGGTTCATTTGCCCCCCACAGCTCAACTATTTTGAGCTCATGGAATGCAAACTAATTTTAAAATATGCAAAGGACTCCAAAGGCAAGATTTTGTTGCCAAAAATAAATAATAATAATAATACATTATGAGTCAATTGATATTACACTGACATCTGGCACTCCCTATTCTCCACAACAGCTGCAAACCTGGAAATACCCCCAGATATGGAAACCAGCACTCGGGGACAATTCAAACCTTGAAGGTTACAGAAGGCGCAAGGCACCCAGCTCTTTCTGCAGACAGCACTGCATCCCTCGGTGAGCAGGACCTCGGAAGGTTATAAAAGCCAGCCGTGGAGAATGTCAAGACCCAGGAGCCCAGGAGAATTAAGTGGGAGAGAAACAGACAGAGCACTAAAAAGTGATGAAAAATGAGAGGCAAGTGGCAAGAAAGAGAAGCCAGAGCAAAGTCTAGAAATATTGATGCTTCAGGACGAAATAGACTTTCTGAGAGTGAGGAGAAGGGACCTAAGGAAACCCAGAAGACGCCTAAGGGAAGGAAGTAACAGCCCAAAGAGCAGGGCAGACTGGAGACCTTCTGGGTTGGCCCCCTGCCCTGGACACCCCAGACCTCTGGGGACCCACACACAGTATTCAACAAGGGTCCTTATTCTGTTTCCAGCCTTTGGGCTTTAAGGAAGAGAGACCCACTCCATACCCCAGAAAAAAAGGAAGTTCCTGAAAGAACCCATGTGTATCGGAGCCCAAGTGAGAACTGGGATTCTCTCAGGAGGTAAGATAGCTCAAGCCATCCGCCACTCCTCCTCCTCCGGGATCAGAGGCTCCCCGGAGACCCTGCCTCTCTCTGCACACGGCTCTTCCCTCAGTCGCCTACTTGCTCTGTCGCAGTTACCGCCGCCTCCCAGCTCTGCTTCCTCCCAGACCATCATGGCGTCTTCAGCGCCAACTTGTCAAGGATCAGCCTGCCGAGGATATGTCTGTTCCCATATCTGTTTATCCCAGGAGCTTTTATTATAATTACATAACTTAATTAACTCATAGGTAAACTCAAAGCGTGTGAGTAGAAAAAAAGAAATGTTTCTACAAAAATGAATTTGAATCTTCGAAAAGACACATAAAGGTGAATCTCACACACACAAAATCCTTGCTATCAAATTAGGTGTGACAAAGACAATTCTAAAAGACTAAGGAGAAATATCTGGGAAATCTAGAAGTATCTTGCACTCAGCTTGCTTGAAAATTGTCTTGAAGTTGTTGATTCACTTGAAAGAAACTAAAACTGGAAACAGTCGACGATTCACTGTGGGTGTGACATCCCAGAAAGACGACACGGAACTCCCGTCAGCCAATCCACAACCCAAGCAAAGGTCTTGGCGTTACTTGAAAAGATGGCAAGTGAATTTACATTCATACATATTTATGTGAATTCATGTGTTTACATGTAAATTTGCATGTATGTATGCAATTAAAACAAAGCTCTTAGGTAGTATCATTTCTATTATTCCCCTCAGAGACTGCCAGCCCTCAGTGCAGCCAGATGGGGTAGCAGGCTTCTGCTGCAATTTTTATCCTTCCTGCTGCTCCCCACTCAAGACTTGGCTGGCACTGAGCACAAACCAGCACTAATAAGGCCCTGTTCCCTGACAGCCTCAGAGCAGGTGAACAGGCCAAACAGGTAAGCTAAACCCTGCTCCCAAATTATCTTTTTTTCTTAATGCTTTTTGGTGAGGAAGATTGGCCCTGAGCTAACATCTGTTGCCAATCTTCTTTTTTTTCCTCCCCAACGCCCCAGCACATAGCTGTATAACCCAGTTGTAGGTCATTCTAGTTCTTCCATGTGGGATGCCACCACAGCACGGCTTGATGAGCGGTATGCAGGTCTGTGCCCAGGATCCGAACCAGCACACCCCAGGCCACTGGAGTGGAAGCACGCGAACTTAACCACTTGGCTGTGGGGCCAGCCCCCTAAATTATCTTCACAGTGCAATTCTCCTCAGGCACTAAGCCAACTGTAAGTAGAGTTAACTCAATCCAGTTCACTATTCCCTCCAAGAAATAGAATAATATGGTCTCTTGCTTTGAATTCATCCTTAAAGGATTTGGCATCTTTTAAATATCTCCCTACGCAGCAAGGAATCTGCCCTAAGCACTGCCCAACCCCTAGAGGTGGGGTAGGCAGGACAGCCAGGACCCTGCAAAAGAGGGATGTGGGTTCTTTGCCCCCAGCTGGTGTAATGGGTGAGAGCCCAGCTCTGGAGCCCAAGGCTCCTTGGCTTAACTTGCCTTAAGGCCTTGGCAGCTGCTTATCCTTTCTAGGTCTCAGTTTCCTCTTCTGTAAAATGGGTTGTTGTAAGAACTAAATGCGGTAATGGACGAATGGCAAGATAAGGCTTTCTTTTCCCCTCATCCCTTTTCTTCCTCCATGCACTCATCCATCAAAGGGGCAAGGTGGTAAACACAGTACAGAGAAGAGACATTACTCGGATGAAGCCCGGGCTCATAGGCAGAGCGGTTAACACGAGAAGAAAGGATAGGTTAGTACGTTTGCTGTACTCTGAAGAAACGAAGGGCCTAACTCCACCTCAGCCTCTCCCTGTGAGGCCCACAGCAGGAGCGCCGAGCGACCATTCATTCATTCACCGCCAGCCACGAGCCAGGCCTTGTTTCAGGCACAGCAGTGAATGAAACAAGCTGTCTCTCTCTCTCTCCCGGAGCTTGCAAGACATTCCGGTTGAAGAAAAGCCAGACTAAGAGGTCATGCGTGGAACCTGTGCATAATGCCGGTCGCATATGACAACAGATTTTCACATATCAACTTCTATGGGGTAACTATTCAGGTTCAAAACTGACTCGGCTTCAACTAAAGAAGCCTGACTTGTGGCCTATCAAACACACACTGTACACCTGCTTTAACCATGAAAGTGAAGAATGTGCTGTCTTAAGATAAGAATGCAGACTTCCCCTCCTGCACCCTATTGGTAAGGCCCCCTCGCATTAGTCTCTTTCTCCACATTAGGGTCATGTTGACCTCCCATTTTGTAACCGAATACCCCTTCGAAACTTTGATGAATATGTATCTTGGGCGTGTCTAATGTATGTTCTTTGTTCTAAGAAGATATAAGGCCGTACTGAAACCCATGCTTCTCAGGCATGTGTTCTTCCTTTCTGGAAAGGGCCTTCAGGGGTTATAATCCTCGGTTTGGCTCGAGTAAAACTCATTTATCGCTATAGAATGGTTATTGGTTACTTTGTGTCGAAACATAGCAAGCACTCAATAAACACCAGCAATTTTAATTATCGTTATTATTATTAACCCAATTGAATAATCTAATTCAGGATTATTAGAAAATGTTTCTTGACTTCATTCCATCTACAGCTGTTTCCTGCCCTAAAGCTGGACCCACCTCACATTAGCTTTCTCAGAAGTGAAATTGGCAAAGTTAGCCATTGATGATTACGTATCTAGGAACTAAAGTTTTTTTCCTTCTTGCAATTACTGATTACAGCTTTTAGCTGTTTAACCCACCCATTGTTAACTGCTGCTTAGGCAATATGCTATCTGACCCCCACCAGGCTCCTGTAGATAGCATCTCCGTGGAACCCAGGTCACCACGGTAATGGGTGTGTGAGCTGTTCTTCAGGAATTTGAACCCCTTTGTCCACTTCAGGCCAGTTGAGACCACCAACTCACCAACCAGGCCTGCGCAGATGTCCAGTAGGTGACCTTTTGACATCAAGAGGCTAAAAACTCCACCCTCAGATCATGTTAACGCCGCCATTTTGTGAACATGGGTCCTATGAAGAGGGATGCAGTCTGACTACGCTTGCGCAGCTCATCACTGACCTCACCTCTCCTCACCTCCGGTCACCTCTCTCCGCATTTCAGACCACCTCGCCCCCCTACCCTATAAATATCCCTGAGTCCCCGTTTTCGAGGAAGTGAGTTTGAGACTCATGTTCTCGCTTCCTCACTTGGCTGCCTTGCAATTAAACCGTCTCTCTGCTGCAATATCATCGTCTCAGTGTTTGGCTTTCTGGGCGGTGGGCAAAAATGAACCTGGTTCGGTAACAGAAGCCATCCTCAGGACGCCTGTGTCCACTGAGCACAGAACTTCTTGTGGTTTATGATCTGCCCCCTCCCCCACCTTCCACCCTGTTTTCAGAGATCACGGCCCCTTTCCCAGCTCTCCAGTGGCCAGCAATGGGAGCTGGGACGGCAGCTATAATGCTCTATTAAATATGAATAAGTGATGCTCCACCACACAGCCTATTCTAGAAGTGAAAGACAGGCCCCCTCTTGAAGGGTCTCCAGCTCCATGCAAATCTGTGAACACAAAGGGTCCCCACAGGGCTGTCTAACTCCTGCCTGAGGGATTCCTGTTGTGTGGTCACTGGACCCAGGCCACCCTATTTAAAATTAGAACCCACCACACTTTGATCCTCCTTAGCTGATCTGTTTTTAAATCACCTTCTAACACGCAATTCACTTATGTATCAGATTTGTTCTTTATTTTCTCCTTCCTGCATGGGAAGGTAAGTTCTTCCGAGGGTGAGGATGTCAGCTTCGCTCATTGGAAGGGTGCGTGGCACATATTAGGCACTCAGTAAACGTCTGTGGAATAAAATTTCACAGGAAAAGCCCAGAAGGCAGGGCCGTTAGTGCAGGCTCCAAAAGGCAAAACCAACCAAACCCTGGACGACTGACCGAGAATACTTTTCATGTGAACAGGAAAGTGAAGGCCGGTGGGCCCCAGCGCTTCTTTCCTGCTCCCTGCGGAGGAGCCCGGGGCACCCAGAGGAGGGGTCACCCGTCAGAGCCCCCCCTTCATGGATTTTCCCATTTTTGCCCCAGGACTCACGGTTTTAGAGCTGGATGGGGTACGGGAGAGGGGTGCCGCCGCCTCCCCCTCCTCCTTCCCCTCCTCCTTCCCCTCCTCCCCCTCCTCCCCCTCTCCCCAGCCAGGCTCCCAGGATTGCTTGAGCCCATCCACTTCCCCTGGGTCCTGTTCTGACCACCCCGCCCGCCCATCGTGACTCCCGGCCCCGGAATTTCTGCAGTGCTTTTACAGTCCGCACGGTCTCTCAGCTCTCAGTGCGTTATACGTCTCCCCAGCGAAATTGTAAAACACAAGAAGAACGTATGCTCTTTTTTCTTACGCTTTCTTTTTTCTGATTATAAAGTGCTTCTGTGGTTCCTGCTGTGCTTAACCCAAAACAATGACCCTGACCGGCCAGTAATCACATGACTGCAGGAAAGTCCTGTCTGAACTAGTTTTCTCGTGTGCAAAATGAGATTTCTAAGGTCCCTTCGAGCTTTTAAATTCAGGGGCTTTCCACGGAGAACCAGCGTTGGTTTACTGGATGGAGCTCTTCCGGCTGCAGTGGTTTGGGCTCTAAATGCATCGTTCCTGGGGGTCATGGCTGGGCGGTGACTGAGGAGCCAGCAGAGACCCCTGGTTTCTTCCCTCCTGGACATTCACTGCCTGCCCCAGCTCTTCTAAAACTGGGTTCCCAGGCGGAACACCAGTGACGTCTCTGATCCCGGCTGAGGGGTAGAAAAATCCTTTCTCCTACTTCTTCAACTCTGAAAAGGAAGGAATTTTTCAGAAAGACTTTTTATTGGGAAATTATAAAGTACAAAAACAAAAGCACAGAAGCGTCCAGTCAGACCCCACATCCTTTGAATAACTTCAATAAAAGGCAGATGTTAATTAGCAAGTGTTAGGCAACCTTGAGCCCCAGGTCATTTCCCTCAGCTGAACCGGGAAGCAGAATGCCAAGCGGAAGATTTTCAAACTTCCCCCAGGCAGCGCGGCGGCCCCTTTCCGGGGTCTGCACTGGGGAAAGGGCGTGGCTTAGGGTCATTCACAGGGGAATTGGACTTCCCCCCTCTTTTGGCTGTCTGGCCTTGGGCAAACTTCTTCTCTGATTCTCACTTTCTTTTCCATTAAGTAGGAATCATATCTTCTATCCTGTTGGGTTGAATGAATATTAAACAAGAATATTCAATAAGAATTCAGAGTTTTTCCCTGTAAACCCAGACTTCCCCTGTTGGCTTAAGCACAGCAGCAGTTTATTAAGAGATGCTGAGGGACCACAATCCCTTTGGAAGGCGGGGGCTCAGGCTTGGAGGCAACAAAGCCAAGAAGGCTTCCCAAATTATACCGTCAGATGCTCCCGGGCGGAGCAGCCCCGCGGGCATAAGCCTGTAGCTCACAGCACGAGTCCTAGGCGGGCAGTGCCTCCTGAAGGCTGCTGCACGGCCGCCTCTGAGAGCTAGACTCCTTGGGACACCGCCGTCGCCGCCCCATTGCCTTCCAGACCCGAGTCCTGCTCCACCTGCCAGTTCCCTCTGTTGTCATTGCTGAAGGTCTCTCTGGCCCTGGCAAGGCCCCCTTCTCCGGCCCATTCTCTCCATCTTGTTTGACTTCATTTGAGAGTCGTCTGTTTCTAAGGTCGATTCTACCCGGGGTGAAATTCAGCTTTGTAACTCTTCTTTGGGAACGGAACAGCGTGACCTCGCAGGAAGCATCGGTTCTTCCTGAAACCTCACCCCTTCGCTCCTCACTGCCCCAAGTTCGTCCTTCTCCCGCCCTGTCTTAAAGCCGATGCCGTGCTTAGACCACCCAGCGCGTCCCCACGTCTGGTTTGAGGCCTAGACCAGCGTTCTCAGCCCGGCTGCGCGTTAGAACCCTCCCGCTGGGCTGGGCCGTGGAGAGCCGGATTTAACTGGTCTTGGAGAGCCCGGGGTGGGCCTTTTTAACAGCTCCCTAGTTTATTTTCTCAGGAACTGTCTTCTGAAATCCCATCACTGTTTTGCCTACAACAGCAAAAGGTTGAAGCAAGGTCTAAAAACTGAAAGCATAATATCCAAAAAGAGTGGAAGAGGGTGCTACACCCCAAAACCTGAAAACTGACTGCAGATCCTGACTTTGGAGTGAAGTTTGCAAGTAGGGGTGATGTATTAGCCTTTTTGGGCCATTTCAGCTTCTGGGTGTGAAAGTCGCATGAATACCTCCGAGGGCATTATGCGCCTATTAATATTGAATTTACATAGAAACGTTCAGGGGGAGGAAGGGGTCTTTAAGGCATGTGACACAATGCCTGGTTGTCCAGTCTCTTCACGATAAGTCAGGAATGGTGGATTCTAAACTCGATATGTCCCAAACTTTTGGTTCATTCAGCCGTGTGAGTCATCTGATGACAAAGTGGTTGAGATCACAATATTGACAGCTGTGCGTGTACCAGGGTGTTTATTGCCCATCCCTGACCCCACACGTCTCTTCAGTTTCCCCGTCTGTTCACCATTCTGACTGTCCATTACAGTGCTAAGAAAGGAGCAGAAGGAGGGGATCAATATGCCTTCAGTGATGGAATAGGTAAAATGCTGAAGAGCAATGGAAACGCATGGAAATAACATCTCAACGTGACTCACATTATGCACCCGAATCACCAGCACTGTGAGGGGGTGGTGGGGTAACTGTGAGAACAGTGACGTTCTGCTGCTGCTGCCACCGTGGGAGACTTACCCCAAACTGCCATCTGGTGCACAACCAGTCAGAAATGCAGGGGCTAAGGAACAGAAGGAACCCACCACTGGTGGACCCTGGTCATTCTTTTTTGCCAGTTAACTCTCTGAAGCCCTGTCCTATGGTTAGGAAGGGCCCACGTCCTAAGTGTCGAAGCTGAGTCAGACACTCGCTTTGCCTGCTGCTCTTGTAGCAAGGGCATGGGCACAGCTACCTGACCAGGCTCCATCAATCGCAGGTCGCCTGCAGAGTAGAACCAGAAGCCCGGTGATCAGAAGTGACACATGCTGGCAGCAGGCAGTGGTTCCAGCTAGTGTGTCCAGCATCAGCAGCCTTGGGGTGCAGGGCTGGCAGTGGAGGGGCGTCGCAGGGCGAGTTCCACACCATGGTGGAGCTGACTCTTGGAGCTCTCAGATATTTGATGAGCTAGCCAATGTCTTTTTTTTTTTTTTTTTTTTGAGGAAGATTAGCCCTGAGCTAACATCTGCTGCCAATCCTTCTCTTTTTTGCTGAGGAAGACTGGCCCTGAGCTAACATCCGTGCCCATCTTCCTCTACTTTATATGTGGGACGCCTACCACAGCACAGCTTGTCAAGCGGCGCCGTGTCCGCACCCGGGATCCGAACCGGCAAACCCCAGGCCACCGAAGCAGAATGTGCACACTTAACCACTGCACCACCGGGCCAGCCCCCTGGCCAGTGTCTTTTTATCAAAAGTTTTCTTATCTCCTTACATGACCCTGGATTATTGCAACATTCATGTAATTGTTGCTCAGCCTCAGTCCCCACCCTTCAATAGTCTCTTCTCAATGAAGGGGCTAGATGTTCTTGTGAAAATGTCAATCGCGGCATAACATTTCTCAACCCAGAACCCTCCACTCACATCCCTTCTCACTCAGAGTAACAGCCAAGACTTTTAGAGTGGCCCGCAAGGCCGTACACAGCGCCTCTGACCGCATGGCCATTACCATCTCCCACCTTCAAGCTGCAGCAGCTGCTCAAACACCTACCCTAAAGGCTGTCCACCTGCTGAAGTTCTCCCTGAAAGTCCTTCCCCCAGAAATCCACGTGACTCGTACCCTCCCCTCCTTCAGGCCTTTGCTGAAATGTTCCCTTCTCAGTGGAGGTTCCCTGACGATGCTGTTGAATGCCGCACCCTGTCACCCCCTCGTGGTCCTCATGCCCTTTCCCTGCCTGAGTTTCCTGCACAGAACTTGGCCCCATGGAGCACGCTTTATACTTGACTTGTTGGGTTGTTCATGTCAGTCTCCAAGCCCCCACGGGGCAGGGATCTTTGTTCACATGGCACCTGCAGCGCCCAGAAGAGTGAGTGCCCCACACAGAATAGGGCCTCGGTAAATATGCGCGGAATGCATGGATGGATGGAGAGGATGTTGATGATCTTTTCACTAAAAGTGTACGTTCATCTGACAAAGAGACAGTGGCAGGCACAAAAAGGTGACCTGCAGCTGCACAGTTGAGCTCCAGCTGCCACTGGAGGGTCCTGAGCCGAGAAGTATGGCACCATGATGGACATCCTGGGCGGGACGGTCAAAGACTGCATCTGAGGGTGCTTTGGTTTTGCTTTTTTAAGGAGCAGGCCGATTTTTTGCCAGTTCAAGAGGAAACCAGCAGTCAATCTTGACGGTGTCAGAAATTCTGATCACGGAACAACTGTACAGATTCATCTGAGGAGGAGCTGAGCAGGGGAACAGCAGTGAGAGAAGCAGCGGCCACGTTTGTTGAGTGTTGCCAATGCCAGGTACTTCTGTAAAGGCTGTCCGTGGGTTATCTCCTTGAATCTTCACAACTGATTTATGAGGTAGGCACTATTTTTTTTTTCCATTTTGCAAATAAGAAAATGACAGGTTAAACAATTTGCCAAAAGCCATATATCTATAAAGATTTCATTGAATGATTTGGTTGTGTTTTGAGATAAAACAAGAAAAAATTTTGAGGTTGATCCGGCCACCCTGTGTTCTAAAAATGACCCTGCAGGATTATAGAGAGCAAGTATGATACCGTGGAAGGTGAGCAGGCAGAGGGGCTTGGAACATCAATTCTGCAGCTCACTGTCTGCATGAATTTAGGCTAGTGGCTCGTCTCTCTGAGTTGATTCCCTCATCTGTAAAACGTAAACTCATATGCTCCTTGCAGAGTAATCAAGATTAAATATAATCACACTTGGAAATACCTAATATACGTAAGGTCTGGTCCAGAGAAGGCACTCAAGAAGTGGCATTAGTATTATCATTACCGTTACTGTTATTACTGTTATTGCTGTTATTGAAGCAACTCTGAGTCCAGCCTCTTGGATCCACACTTGTGAATGCCCATGTCTGTGCTTTTCAAACACTAGGACAGCATTTAGAGTCAACCAGACAGCAATCTGAAAATGCAAATTCCTGAGCTCCACCCCTAGAAATTCTAATTTAGTATGTAAGATGAAACCTAGAAATCTTACTCTTCGATGGAAAATTGGCATTCTCCTAAAGAACTCCAGAAAGGGGGAGAACCGCTCCCTCTCCTTTCTAACGCTGTGCAAGCTGAAGTCCTCATGTGAAACTGGCCCCTCGATGCAGTGTGGCCGCGTGGGTGAGGGAGTAGGTTCTGGAGTCCCTCAGCCGGGCCCTTGGGTGGACCTCTCTCTGACTGTCTTTACGTGTAAAACTGGGATAACAATAATTCTTACCTCGCAGACATGAAGCAAGGCTTAAAATGAACATGTAATACAATTAGAAAGAGCCTGGCATGGATTAGGGTCAATAAAAGTGAACTGTTATCATTTGAATCCATTCCCATTCTTTGGGCTCCTATTGTTGGAAAGATTTAAAAAAAAAAAAAAAAAAAAGTGGAGATTTTTTCAGTCCCAGACTTTGCAAAGAAGAAGCCCTGATTGGTCTCCACATTGAAGGAGACAACGTGCTGGGCCCACTTCTGCCCGGTCCTGTGCTGAAGGTCAGGCCTGCCGCATGGTTCACACTCGTCCTAAGGAGCCTTTGCCAACATTCATTCCTGTGAACTAAGGAAGTTTTTCTCCATAGCTAAACTAAATCTCACAAATTAAAATTCTATGTATGTTCACTGCTGGTAGGAATGCAAACTAGTGCAGCACCGTGGAAAACAGTATGGAGATTTCTCAAAAAATCAAAAATAGAACTACCGTATGACCCAGCTCTCCCACTACTGAATATTTATCCAAAGAACTTGAAATCAGGAATTCAAAGAGATCTTTGCACCCTTATGTTCACTACAGCACTATTCACAATAGCCAAGATGTGGAAGCAACCCAAGTGCCCATCAACCGATGAATGGACAAAGAAGATGTGGTATCTACATATACTGGAATACTACTCAGCCATAAAAAAGACAAAACCATGCCATTTGTGATAACACCGGTGGAGCCTGACAGTATTATGCTAAGTGAAATAAGTCAGATAGGGAAAGACAAATACCGTAAGATTTCACTCATATGTGGAAGATAAACACACACATAGATGAGGAGAAGAGATTAGTGGTTACCAGAGGGGAAGGGGTGGGAGGAGGGCAAAGGGATAAAGGGGCACATACATATGGTGACAGATGAAAACCAGATTGTGGGTGGTAAACGCAATGCAGTCTGAACAGAACCTGAGATATAATAGTGTACACCTGAAATTTGCACAATGTTATAAGCCAATATGACCTCTATAAAATAATTTTTTGTAAGTTCCACATATGTCAGTGTGTAGAGAAGAGGTCATGCACCCGTCTTCCCAGCAGCTCTTGGGATCCATCGGTTCCTTCCACTCGTTCTCCTCACCTGCCGGAGGCCTCAGCGCTTCTCCTCCGCCCAGAATCAGGTCTGCACTGTCAGCAGAGCTGCTTCCCCTTGTCACGTTTTGGAGGAAATGCTACCTCTGCTAAGAGACCTCTGGCCACAGGCTCAGAAGAGCTCCCAGGCCCTTCCCGATGCCCAGATGGGCTCATTGTCCCCTGCCTGTCCTCTCGGTCAGCACTTCGTCTCCGCCCCAGCTCTCATCACAGTGCAGAGTTACACAACTTGTGCTCTGCTCCCCTGTCCCCAGGCTGTGTCCCCTCCTCACGCACATGTGTCCCTAAGTACCAAGAAGGCAGGGAGCAGCGTCTACCTGAGCGCTAGCCCTCAACAGCCAGCAGCTCTCCACAAGGTCAGATAAGCAGTGAATGAGTCTAGCATCTTGAATCTGGAAGATGCTGCCTCCAGGCTCTTCTCTCTGGAAGAAGGGGTGAGGGGACGAATAAACAGGAGAGGAATAAAAACGTGAGACACAGCGTCTGTGATTTCCCAGACCGCGGCCATTACGAGCTTCACGCTAACACTTTGACGCTCATTAAATGAAGATCTCTCACCTTAAATGTGGAAACCAGTGGCTGCACAGAGGCTGGCAGAGCACTGAAGTCACTGGAAGGGGTTATGAGTCAAATAAAGTACAGCACAATTTTATTTTGAGAGAAAAGAGAAGAAACTTAGTGAGATCAGTACTAAAACTTCCTGTTCTTCCTGGGAAGAGACAAATGGGCTCCTTTCTTCTCTATCATTTTTGCCATTTTGATTTTTAAACTGCAATTGTCCCGGCTTCCAGCTGGAGCCCTCTCCGGGCCCCGTGTGCCCCACCCCCCACCCCTGATAAGAATGAGCATCAGAGTTGGAGGGACTTTGAAAACCATCTCGTCCAATCTCTTTTTGTTGAAGAGGCAAGAGAAATCCAGGCTGCGCTGTGAGAGGGTCTCCCGGCCCAGCAGAGGTCCCAGGTCTCCTGACTCCCCTGCTAGCCACACTCCTCCTTGTTCAGTTCAGCTCACTTTGACTGGTCCTTGTCCCCTGGCGCTCCCCAGGACCCGACCCACTTTCAGCCCAAGCACAACAGTTCAGGAGGCAGCTGGCCGATAGCCTGTCTGCTCTGAGGACAAGACCACCCCCACGAAGTCAGCTTCTCTTTCTGGCAGCACCAAACGAGGCTTCCTTTCTCCAGTCATCAAGTCCAGCCAGAATATTTCCAACCAGGACGTGTCCCGTCCCTGAAGATGGTCCCTTCTGCTTAAGGTTCTTATCATCAAGAAATCCCAGGGCTGGCTGGGTGGCACAGCAGTTAAGTGCACACATTCCGATTCGGCGGCCCGGGGTTCGCCAGTTCAGATCCCGGGTGTGGACAGGGCACCGCCTGGCAAACGCCATGCTGTGGTAGGCGTCCCATATATAAAGTAGAGGAAGATGGGCACGGATATTAGCTCAGGGACAGTCTTCCTCAGCAAAAAGAGGGGGATTGGCAGCAAAAAAAAAAAAATAGAAAAAAAGAAATCCCAGTAGAAGCACATGTCAACTCATTTAATCCTCTAACAACCCTAAAAGGTGGGAATACTCTTCCCATTTACAAATGGGAAACTGAGCCTACAAGACATTGAGCAGCTGGGTCACGCAGCTCCTGAGCTGGTCATCTGCCTGTTTGCTCTCACACTCATTTCCCAGCCTTCCTCTGCTTTGCTGGCCGTGCAAACTACATTTCCCAGACTCCCTTGCCAACCAGCTTCTGGCTCACAGAGGTTCTCGGCAGGAAAGTGACGAGCTGGAGGAAGGGAGAAGCCAGGATATTTTCCCCTGTGCTTTGGGCAGCCCCTTTGGCAATGACTGCCTCTTCCTCATGTCCCAGCTCCCACCAGGCTGCCCCATCCTCCCTGTGACTCTCCAGGCCTGGGGGTGAGAGCAGTTCCTCCTTTTACTAGTTTTTGGGTGGCCTCGCTGTCTCCTGTTTAGGTTTTCACCGCTTTCATTCCATTTGTAATTGGTTCTCTGTATTAAGTTTCATCCAGTAACTGGCATGGCTCTGTTTTCCTCAATGGACCTTGACTGATCAGCAGTTACTAAAGGACTGAGTGAGAATTCAGAGTTCAGTCCATTGATTCCAGAACCCACACCCCGAGGACCATGTGATATTGACAGTTAAAACACAGAGAGATTTCTCTGAACTTCGACTGCAAACTAGTGATGTTTCCTTCAGAGCACGCCCATGAGAGGGCCCCCCTCTGTGCTGTCACTGCTTCCAGTGATGTGTTACCTTTACCATGCCACCACCCCAAAGACCAAGATGGGGCTGGAAGAGTTCATTTCCAAGGGCTGCCTCTGGTCCCTAAACCCTCCGGGCTGATCTAATGGTACTGGATTTGCTACCAGATGAGAGATGCTCACGGCACCCAGTGGGCGCCACTGAGGCAGGCTGACATCTCAAGTCGCTCCATGGGCTTGCCCCGGCTTGAGGGCAAGGCAGTCTCTTCCTAGCACTCTCGGTTTCTTGCCCTTCCCTTAAGCTTCAACCCTTGGAGACCCTATCCTTTCATGATAAGCCATCCTACTTGCACTCCCAGGTCTAACTATTTTATCTGTGCACTGTCTTGCTGTCCCTGCCAAATTCCCAGATTTCTGACCCTCTGACCTCCCCGGCCGGGAGGTGTCTGCTAAGGTAAATCACGTATCAACAGTACTCCGTTGATCAAACATCCACGTCGCTCCCGACAAGCCACCATCACCTGTTTGATGTTGCACTGAGGTCTGGCTCAGTGTCTATATTGCGTTAGGGCGGCCTAGGAGACGGCAAATATCAGATTTCTCAAAACTAGTTGCTCTGCAGGAGGGAGCAGAATGTTCAGATCGTCTTCCCTGAAAATCTAAAAACAAAAATCAAAGAAAGAAGCCGCAACTGTATGGTCTTTAAATAAACCCATAATTGCTTCCCTGATTGTGAATGCCTCCTGCACCTGGCCTCAATCCTTTAAACACTAAGTTTAGTCCATTCATGGCTGAAGGTGGATAATTTCGGCATGCAATTAACAAGTGTCTGCTGGGAAATATGCTAAACTCTTGAGGTTTATACTACACAATATCCTATAACTACTGACAAGTGACAGTCTCTGTTTCATAGACCGCAGTTGAACAATCTGTACGATCATTTGTAAAAATAACCGAGTCTTGTTATAAAAGTGGATGTTATCTTTGGCATCTCCCTCCTGGCTCCCTCCAGCTCCCACCTCCCACATCCCAGCTGTCTCCTAATCCTATGAAGGTTTTTGTTTCCCCAAAAAGCTTTAGTGGCGTCTTTGTTCTTTCCTTTTCTCTCTCTAAGGAAATCTCAACGTTACCAGGGACTAAAACGGATGGCCATATGTCACAGAGAATGAAATGTCTTTTCCCACTCCCTGTCTTCTGAGCTGCCCGAGGAGCCTAGGAGCTGTTCCACTGAGACAGAAGGACTGACTGCATGACCTCAGGAAGGCTCCTCACCCCCGACCCCACCAGCAGGGAGCTAACTCCGACTCACCAATCAGGTCTTGGCAAAAGAGTGACATCCCTGAGAAAGTATTCTTCACCCCCCAGCCTAAGGCAGGGTCTTCATAGTAATTAACTGAGTTTGTAAATATCGCCTCATCCATCTCTTCCGGATAATGACTGTCTACCCCAGAAGTCTGCAAGAACCCTGAATATTCCTGTCCCAAATTGTGGTGGTGATGGGAGTCTGTGCCAAGTAAATTAGAGAAACATTGAGTTAAGCCAAATTAAGCAAATTTGTTTACTGGAAGACTTCTTGGAGCTTTTAAAATGCTAATGTGTGGAATAATCGCAGCGTTTCACAAACGATATTAACCATGGAAACTTTTTTCTTAACACATGTTAACATCTGGAGGAACTAGTGTTCTGTGGGATACAGTTTGAGAAAAGCCGATATGAAATGAATTATGATTCTGCCTTTAATGTTACAGCAGACTGGTAACTGTCATAGCAGGCAGATCTCAATGACCTTGGAAGTGACAGCGAAAAACTGTGACAAAACTTCAGACCAAAATAACCACACAGAAAGAGATAGTTGGCTAAAGGTGGGTTTGAGGAAGATAGGGAAAAAGGGAGAAAAGGGAGGCGGGATGAGAAAGAAAACTGGCTTTAGAGTGTGCAATGGCGGAGTTCCAGTTAAAGTAGAATCCACGCCAACCAGCTGAGTGAAAAGAGAACTGAAGATTCTCCTTGGTACTTGATGCTGCTGAGTGAGAACAAGATGGCGCTTGGGGCTGGCCCAAGCCACAGGGAAAGGTGTGGCCACCTTGGGTTTCTGGCTGGCTTTCACATATAATGGAGTCACATGGTCAACTTGTTCATGATAAGGTGAATTTCAAGTTCCTTGGGGTTACATTATTCAGGAACATAGCGATATACAAAATTATAGGTGATTATTTTACTTAATATAAAAATATATAATTTTTTAGCTTTCAATAAAATCATTCAAATTTTTTCAAATGAACATATCCATCCTACTGTGAGCTATTGTTATATGTGTGAGGTGGAGATAGATGTTTATGGATATTCCAAAGGGCTGCCTCAGATCCTTTATGGAAATAGATACCCTTTATGGAAATAAATGAAGGCAGAAGCCATTGTTCCAAGTTGTGTGGCTAAGAAAGTGATATCTAAGAGGTTGCTATGGCTACAGATTATCTTTTGGAGTTAATCCAGAGCGTAGGGATTTTCTTTTTGAGTTTAATTTCACAACAAGGCAGGTGGTCGCATGTGACCAATGGGAACTGAGAGTGGAAACCTTGTTTTTGAAAATCAACTAACATTTAGTTTTCCACTTCAGCCAATCAACTGAAATGACAGTTTTTTTGGTGAGGACTCAAAACGCATCAAGTAAAATTTCCCTTTTTGTGTGTGAATAGCAGAAAGAAAGTAGAAGTTAATTGTTTGAGAGTCTGACGGCTTTCAGCCATTTGCATTATTGCTGACATCAAACTTAATCCATAATTCCATGTAGAATATTCTGGATGACATGTAAACACGGGTAAATGGTGCAAAGGCAAAAAGAGGAATAGAACTTTGGAACATGCTAAACAGCGAGGAGTCAGCTTTACTGGGGCTGTCTTTTAGGTCGACCCTAGAATCGATCTTCAGTTTAAAAGATGACTATTAAAAGAGGTTTAATTCCAAAGGAAGGCTATCCTTTCAAAAAGTTCTTGAGTCTTGACACTTAGATGCAAAAGTAGAACTTGCATAGTCTGGACCAAGGGATGGTTAGAGAAGATGGTTTTAAGCCTCTGTGTTCCTGGGGTCATGGCCATTTCACTAAATTCTGAACTGGGGAAGCTGAATGCTGGGTGAGAAGTCAGAGAAGGAGCTAGTGTGAAATGGGATGTGGAAGTGTCCCCAAGAGAAGGAGGATTGGCTCAATCTGGTGATCAAGTGCAAATCCGGTCTGCCTTCTCATGCTGCCGTCGGCCACCCGCTTCTCCATCTTCCCAGGCTCAGGGGCTTCCCTCAGCAACAGCTCCAGGTCCAGCCACTTCTGCCTCACTGGCTCAAGACCTTAACCCCTCAGAGGGACTACCCAGTTTAAACTTCCTCAAGGGGCTTCAAAACAGGAAAGCTCTTACTTCCTCTCCCAGAAGTGTGCATGTGTATGTACGTGTATGTGTATGTGGGGGTGTATGTGTGTGTTTGTGTTTGTATGTGTGTGTATGTGCGCGTGTGTGTGCGTGTGTGTGTGTATGTGTCTATGTGTGTGTGTGTGTGTGTCGGTGTGCCTGCCTTTGGTGGGGGGCTTCACCTGGTGCAGGCTGCTATGTGGACTTCTTGGACTTCAGAACCACGGCAGTGGCCTCTTCCCCGAGGGGAGGGTAAAGAGATGCTGAGGCTGGTCAGGCTTCCCCTACACAGCCGGCTGCACTGCGTGAGGAGCGAGGCCCACTGCTGCTTTGGCCCCAGTGTTCATCCACACTGCCCGCCCACCTGGCCGCGCTCGTGGGGCCGTGCCATCCAGGGAGCCTCAGCCTGTGCCCCAGCGCCTGCCCCACCCGCGTGCTCCACTTTTTGCTCTTGCTCTGCCATCTTTTGGACATCCCCAGCTTGCTCCCACATGTGCCTCGGCTGCTTGCTCTAAACTCACCCAAACGCTCTCCTCCGGCTCTAGCCTCAGGATTCCAGCTCCAACACAGTGCCGGAAAGGTCTCTCAGGCCCCCAGGAGCCACGGCCACCTTGTGACACTCTAGCTCCTTCCAGCCGAGGCAGACCAGACAACTGTGCAGGTACAGCCCCCGGAACAAGGGGAGTCTTCCCTGTGCCTTCAGGGAGGGAAGTCTCTCCTTGGGGGTGACAGGTGCACCAGTAATTGATTTCAAGCCTTCTTATCACTTCCAGAGCATCGTGGGCACTTACTGTGGTCACAAAGCACTGCCGCTAACCCACTGCAGGCGCCTTGGAGAGAGTCAAGCTTCTTTCTTCCTCCTCTTAGGCTCAGCCTGGCTATTCAACCAGGGGCCGGGGCACAGTGCCTGAACCCAGCCTGAGTTCTCCCTCCCACTTTCCGTCTCTCTCACCCAAACCAAGAGGCCACCACCAGTTGTGGCAAAAATTGCGCTGGTGGTGGCTGGCCCGGTGGCGTAGTAGTCAAGTCTGGTGCGTTCTGCGTCAGTGGCCTGGGTTCACAGGATCAGCTCCTGGGTCTGGGCTTAACACCACTCATCAGCCATGCTGAGGCGATGACCCATATATAAAGTGGAAGAAGGTGGACACAGATGTTAGCTCAGGGCTAATCTTCCTCAGCAAACAAAAGAGAAAGATTGGAAACAGATGTTAGCTCAGAGAGAATCTTGACCACACACACAAAAAAATTCCCCAGTGGTTTCCATTACCCCTTTCGTAGTCATCTTAGGCCTTTAGGATTGGCATCTCTTCATCGAGGACGTGTCACCATGGCAGAGAGTCCCTTCGGCTCAGCTGACAGTCATGTTACACACAGTGTGCATACGCTGTCCTTGGGGATGAAGCTGGTGTCCCAACCAGCCCTCATCCGGACCGGAGGTGGGCCTGGGTAGCCTCTGCCACAGACAGACAGCAAGAGAGGACGCCAGCCTTCCGCCGCATGTCAGCCTGGAGCTCCCTGCATCTCCTGACTCGTCTGCTGGGCCCTTGTCTCATCGAGGGCGCGCAGTAGTTCTTTGCTCAAGGCTTGGTTCAGAGCATCACGTATCTTTACGACTGTAGTGCGTTGATTCAACCCGAGCACGGCCTCATGGGTTCCCCTGCGAGTGTGGTTCTTCCAACTTCGTTTATACTAATGAATGGGATAAAGCCACAGGAAAACTGCCGAGGCCTTCTAGGCACCACATGTTAATATTCGCGTGTCTGAGAAGCAGCAAGATGGAGGCAACTTTCTGAACTTTGGTTCTGGATGGGCTGTGGGCAGTGGAAAAGACGACGGGCCACTTTCTGTCTGTGCTCCCATCGCCAGCCTGTGCCAGGGCCACGAAGCTGGATCTAGCAGGTCCCCAGCCTCGAGCAGGCCTCCTTCCCCCTCCTCCGAAACTCCAAACTCTGAGGGGACTTGGACCATCAGTTGCAGCTTCTGGGATGTCTGGAGTGGGGGCCACGCCTGGTTCTTCTGTTCCTTATAGGCCCCGAGCAGAAGCAGCTTTGCTCCCACCATTTAAGAGCCAACAGACAGTGTGTTCCCAGGGAGCTGTCCTCCCGCTGTCCCTAGAGGCCCTACTGTGTGCAGAAGTGAGAGGCCCAGTGAGTTGGCGAATGGATGAGTCCTGCACAGTGGGACTCCTGGAGGTTATCGTACTGTTCCACTTAGAATAATCTCAGACTATCTTAATAAGTTTGCCAATGTTTTGATTTCATTTCATTTATCTTCTTACCATAAGTTGGGAAGAAGTTTTAGAATTACCCCAAGGCCCTTTGCATCGACTAGATAAATGGCGGGGTCTGTGGGAGGTTAATGCCTTGCAGCATAATCGTTCTCCGGTCTCCCATGGGGGCGGTCGTGATCTGCTTAAAATCAGCAGATGACTACAGGTCTCCTGGAAGGAGTTATCAACTCATTTCGGAAGAGAGATAAACCCCTGTGAAATATGCAAAGCCTCCTTTCTAATTAAATAATGCACTGAAGGAATTTTGTTAAAATTCAGTCCCCCGCTCGGAACAGCGCTGTGCAAGGCCCCGCGGAGGCGCGGGCAGGGCAGGGCGGCTGCTGGCTGCTTCCCGCGGTGCAGGGTGGGGTTATTCGCAGAGGACTTGAATCGTGCTCTGCTCATGTTTTGGTCTCTGCCCCATCCGCTCTACAGGCCTTGACAAAGGATTCCGTCCAAACCACTCTGGAGCCGTGGGCTCCCGCCACTCCGCTCCCTGCCAGGTGCCCTGTCGCTCTCCAGACCCTCAGCATTACCTGGAGAGGGACTCCCTCTTCTCTCCTTGCCTCCCGACAGTCTGTTCTCAACACAGCCATCAGAGTGACCCTGCGACGCGAGTCAGATCACGGAAGGCCTCGGCTCAAAACCCTCGAACAATTCCCCATCTCACCCCAAATAAAAGCCGAAACCTTCGTGGCCTGCGAGGCCTCTTATCTGCTGCTCTTGACCCCGCCTCCGCCTGACCCCTGCCCCCACCCCAGTGCGTCCTGACTTCCTGCAGATTTTTCTCACGGTCATCTCGGTGAGCCCGACCCTCCCCTCCTTGTTCAGTGTCATACTCTCTGATTTTCTCTTTTCTGCTTCCCTCTGGAACACTTTTAACCATTCGATGTAATGCTTGCTGTGCGTGTTCATCCTGTTTTATTTTTTTTTGAGGAAGATCAGCCCTGAGCTAACATCTGCTGCCAATCCTCCTCTTTTTATTTGCTGAGGAAGACTGGCCCCAAGCTAACATCCGTGCCCATCTTCCTCTACTTTATATGTGGGACAGCTACCACAGCATGGGTTGCCAAGTGGTGCCATGTCCACACCCTGGATCCCGGCCTGTGAAGCGGAACATGTGAACTTAACCGCTGCACCACCAACGGCAGGCATCCTATTTATTTTTATACCCCCCTCCACCCCTCCCCCCACAGACACAAGCCCTAACATAAGCTCTTGGAAGACAGTCGTTCTGGTTGGTTTTCTTCACCGCTTTGTCCACAGGCCTAGATCGGTGCCTGCCCCGTACCAGGCACTCATTAATTCATGTTCAGTTATGGGGTGACTTGAAGCGTGAGTCAGTCACTGGGAGGCCACATGCAAGAGGATTAAGCAGAGGGGGGCAGAGGGGAGACACACATTGGGGGATGGGGGAGTGGAGCAAAAAGACTGTGAACCTGAGACATAAGGAATAACCTTGACCCTCAACTTTCCAGGGCCCCATTCTGACTCCCATTAGGCCTCAGGCATGTACTTTATTTCCTGTCTGTATTGTCACCTGTGTCCATAAGGTTGCCCACTTTATCTCTGCAACAACACTCTAACTCGAACCGGCTGGAAAGAGAGAACAGCAGGAGACAGCAAGGCACGGGCACGGGCAGGCCAGAGCACCCAGGGCCTGGCAGGCCGTTGCAAATATCCCAGCTTTTGCGCTCTGTGAAATGGGAAGCCGCTGGAGTGACTTGCTCAGAGGAGTGACATGCTGATCTTCATTTTAAGGAGCTCCCTCTGACTGATGTCTGCAGAGAACCCTCGTGGGGAGGTGTATCGGTCAGGGTTCTCCAGAGAAACAGAGCCAATGGGAGATATATATAGAGATAGAGAGAGAGAGATTTATTTTAAAGAATTGCCTCACGCGATTATGGGAGCAGGCATCTATATTGCAAGCCAGTACCACTTCCCACCCATTGGGATGGCTACTATCCCAAAAACCTCAGAAAATAACAAGTGTTGGTGACAACCGAAACCCCTGTGCACTGTTTTTGGGAATATAAAAAGGTCCAGTTGCTGTGGAAAACATTATGGTGGTTCCTCAAACAATGAAAAATTGAACTACCCTGGGGCTGGCCCTGTGGCATGGTGGTTAAGTCCACGTGCTCCACTTTGGCAGCCCAGGGTTCACAGGTTCCAATACTGGGTACAGACCTACACACTGCTCATCAAGCTACGCTGTGGCAATGTCCCACATTCAAAACAGAAGAAGGTCGCCACAGATGTTAGCCCAGGGACAATCTTCCTCAAGCAAGAAGAGGAATATTGGCAACAGATGTTAGCTCAGGGCCAATCTTCTTCACCAAAAAAAAAAAAGATCCAGCAATTCCACTTCTGGGTATACACCCAAAAGAACTGAAAGCAGGGTCTCAAAGAAATATTTGTACACCATGCTCATGGCAGTATTATTCACAATAGTTAAATCATGGAAGCAACCCAGTGTCCATTGGATGAGTGGATAAGCAATCTGTGATATATGCGTACAATGGAATATTATTCAGCCTTTGAAAGGAAGGAAATTCTGACACGTGCCACAATATGAATGGATGTTATTGAGGATGTTATACTAACTGAAATAAGCCAGTCACAAAAAAGATAAATACCGTATGATTCCACTTATATGAGGTACTTAGTCAAAATCATGGAGACAGAGAATAGAATGGTGGTTGCCAGGAGCTGGGCGAGGGGGAGTGGGAAATCATTGGGTAACAGGTACTGAGTTTCAGCTTTACAAGATGAAAAGAGCTACAGTGGGAATGCTATGCTGGTGAAAGTTGCACCACATTATGAATGTATTTAATGCCACTGAACTGTACACTTAAAATGGTTAAGATGGTAAATTTTATGTTATGTGTATTTTACCACAATAAAAAAATTGGAAAAAAAAGAAGTGATGTTGCAGTGTTGAGTTTAAAGGTGGAACCTCAGGCAGAATTTCTATGTTGCAGTCTGGAGGCAAAATTCCTTTTTTGGGGGGAAGCCTCAGTCTTTACTCTTAGGGTCTTCAACTGATTGGATGAGGCCCACCCATATTATGATGGCCAATCTGCTTTACTCAACGTCTACTGATTTACATGTTAACCACAGCTAAAAAAAATACCCTCACAGCAACATCTAGATGGTATTTGATCAAACAACTGGGCACCATAGCCTAGCAAAGTTGATGCACAAAATCAACCATCACAGGAGCCTTAGGGTGGAATCAGGGAAACCAGCAAGGAGACAATCAGGATGATGCAGATGAGCAGCAATTGTAGCCTGGACCTGAGCGGCAAGCAGCAGAGGTGAAGAGAGGTAGTCATATTTGGGGTAGATTTCGAAGGTTGAACTGACAGAATTTGCCAGTATACTGGATGTGGGACATGAGACAAAATGAAGAGTCCAGGATGACTCCCAGGCTCCTGGCCCGAGCAAACGGAAGAAGTGCGTTTCCATCGCCTCAAGGCGGAGAGGCTGCAGGGAGAGCGGGTTTGCAGGGAGAAGGAGGAAAAGCAGGAGGTGTGTTTCAGACCTGCTGTGTCGGGATGCTCAGCAGGCGTCCACACAGAGAGGCTGAACAGGCAGTTAGAGAGACGAGTCTGGAGTTCAGAGGGGAGGCCCAGGTGGGATGGCAAGTGGGAGTTTCAGCATGCAGGTGCAGTGGTGAGGCCATGAGGCTGGTGACCTCAGTTACAGCCATTTTGATGGCGTGATGGGTCAAAGCTTGATTGGAGGGGCCTCAGGAGAGAATGAGAAGAGACAGTAATGAGTCTAGAGACAATTCTTTCTAGGAGTTTTGCTATAAAGAGAAGGAGAGCAATAACGTAGTAGGGTCCACTTGGGTTTTTCTAATTACATTTTTAACAGCATGTTTATTTTCTGATGGAAGTGTTCCAGTAGAAAGGGACAAGCCAAGGATTTTAATGAGTGTTTACTATGTGCTAGGCACTAGGCTAAGTACGTTACAGGTGTGCGGTCTGTTAGTCATCACAGCAAGCCTGTGAGGTTGCAACTGTCATCAGCCCCACTTCACAGCTGAGAAGACTGAGGGACAGCGTTAAAGTCACCATCGAAGTCACACAACTAGTAAGGGGCAGAGTGCGAATCTGAGCTCAGGAGTGTGGACCCTCTCCCCCCACGGACTCTACACTTCAGGTCCCCATTTGTAGAACCCACTAAGGATATGAAGTGATAGCTTAGAAGTTCTATTTAAAACATTAGCAAGTTTTGTGGGGAAAACCGCATTATAATGGTGTTTGCAAACTTGGGAAGTCTCAAAGGAAAGTGTCCCTCTCGTAATAAAGGCTGGCGTTCTGGGCTTCCAGAACATAGCCTCCTTCATCACCTTGCATGTTGGCTTCTGGGTTGCCCCCCCATCCCTCTTCCGAAGTGGATTCCAGCCAAGCGTTATGGCGTCTCTGAGGCCTGTCCCCGGATACTGCCCATGTGATGTTGTGGCACAATCTCCATCTTTGTTCCCATATCTGTCTCCACTGCCAGGCTGTGCACACTTCCCAGCAAGGATCTAAACTCATTTTGTGTGCCAAGGCCTACCGCTTGAAAAGCTCACAGTGCATCTTTGTCAAATGACTCATTGATCTGATTAGACAAGACTGACAATCCCTTGTTCTCATAGCTCAGATATTCTCGATGAAGGGGGGATCCTCCCAATGCCCAAGGACTCTTGGCAATGTCTGGAGACATTTTTTGGTTGTCACAACTGGGGTTGGGGGAGTGCTACAGGCCAGAGATGCTGTTAAACAGCTTACAATGCACAGAACAGTCCACCGTAACAAAAAATTATCTGGCCAAAAAGGCTGAGAAAGTCTTTCATAGATTAAAAGGAAGTTTAATTTCATACATTAAAATGAACTCCTGGGACACATACCAAAAAGCTTTTCTCCTCCTTTCTTTCTCTTCTGATTATTGCTAGGCTGGGGTGGGGTGGGTGTTATTTCGTCAGATCATGGGTTCTTTCTTCAGCAAGTGCAGCCTAGAAGTCTTGCCCCAAAACTGAGGTAGTTCCCTAAATTGAAGATGCACTAGCCTCTAGAATTAGGTTACAACTCCCCAAATCCGGTGCTGAGAACAGCTCTTAAATTCTTGTCTTTCCATCCTTCAAAATTCACTCAGGGAAGAAATACATCAAGCCTAACTTCATACCCATTCTGGAAAACAGTGGGGTCACTACTGCTGATAATCTATGTGCCAATTCCCTCCAAAGCTGCCAGATTCCAAAAATCTATAGACAAAAGTTTTTCCCAAGCTTGCTCCCCATCTCCAACGAGAGAAATGGGAAACAGAAAACATTCCCTGGATTCAGCTCCCTCCCCAGCAAATACAGGGAAACACTGGATAGATATTTTAACAGCATTTGTCAAGTTCAAAAACAAAGAGAAAGCTCTGGGTGCCAGAAATGAAGAGGGGCTCCCTGGTGCTGAGTGGAGTTGGGGTTTTGTTGCCCACAGGAGTAACCATACCTGACATCAGGTTTTCTTACAATTCAGGGACTGGGATGTGTGGGAAAGGGGACAGAGCAGAGGCCAGAGGCCCCCACACAAGTGGGGAATTGAATTGAGTCCCTGGACAACGCTGGGAGTTGGGGAAATCCGTCTGCTGTTCGAGGACTCTGCTTGGGGCCAAGTGCCAGTCTCTGTCATCGGTAGGAGTCAGCTGTGAAAACTCAGAATCCTCAGTCTCTCTGGATGCAGCCGTGCGCCTAGACTTTTGCACTATGTACAGAGAGACAAACAGACAGACGAGACAGACAGAGAGAGACACAGAAAGAGACAGTGAAGTGAGAAATTGGGAAAGCTCTTAGGACCCCATCAGAGGTGATCACAGAGCTGAGCTGAGGGCTGTCCCTCAGCCCAGGTGTGCATAGGACTCTTGAGGACAAGAATTTCCATTGCAGATGAGCTGAAAGCAAGTAAGAAAATGCAATTTGCTCAGAAATAATCAATTGGTGCAAAAAACAGGAGAAATTATACCTAAAGAACTACAAATATTAGACTACTCTGAAAGTGATTTTGAAATAAATATGTTTAAAACGTTCATCAAAATGAGGAAAGAACTAGAACTCATTAGGCAGGATGGGGCATTTTGAAAGAAAGAGCAGAGAGATTTGAAAGATAACCAAACAGAAAGACTAATAATGAAAAAATATTTTTAAAAAGAGAATCTCTCAAAGGTGGGAAAGCAGTAGCTAGAAAGGGTTTAAGAGCCACCAGAATAATGTTACCAATTATTTGATATAACTGGATTACTGGGGAGTAATCTCAGCTCGGTGGGGTATAAACATTTAAAAACTTAAATTTTCCCAATTTCTCCTGAACAGGCTCTCTTGGCACCCTCCTTTCCCATTGGGTAGCTGGGCCGTAAACACCTCTTGGTCAGCTTCTGTAACACTCTTGTCACTTATGGTTGTTGGAGCATCTCATTTTGATATTTAAGACTCAATCTGACTTATTTTAAACTTCACTCCCATCTCAACCCGCCCCTCCCCTCAGCTCCGGGATGGGAGGGAAGGAGTCCGCTCTTCACACTGTTTGCCCTCTTTCCTGCCTTTGAACTTTCCCCTCTCCACCCTTCAGACTCTGGGCCAAGCTCTTGCCTACAGCTCGTGGCCTCTGCTGATGGGTCTTCTACTCACAGACGGCACCCCAGTTTTCTCAGGGTGGGGTTCAGCTCCACTGCAGCCCCTCTGTCACTGAACCCCTTTCTCCAAGGGCAGCTGCATCCCCCTTGGGACCCATGCACACGCTGTGATTCTTCTGCTGGGTTAGGCATCTCGTCATGTAGCCCAGAGGCCACCTGGCAGCCCCACAGCTCCTGCCTCTCCACTACCCTCCAAGCTCCTTCGTGTGGACACAGGGGTCCACTTCTACATCCTTCCAGGTCCATAGATGAGGTTGAGGGTCCCCTTCTTTTATTGAACTTGGAACGCCGAGTGCTTAGTGTCTATTGCGCTCACCTCTGGTGTAGCCCCAATTCTGGCACAACAGGAAAAGTCCCACTCAGCATCCTAAGCTTCCACACTGTGCCACATCCTGCATTGGCAGGAACCCGGGGCTCAGGGAGGTTAAAAAGCATGCCTAACTCGTTGCCTGGGGAGCGTGGATCCAAATAAAACTCTTTCTGACTCCAACACCAATGCTTTCCACCATGTTCTGCTGTAAGAGAGGATATTCTAAGTATAGGAAAGACTTGGAGGAAATTAAACCACTTCCTGCCCCAGGAGAGTTGCCACAAAACTACAGCAGGAGTGAGGCATCGGTGGGAGCAGCAAAGGGCTTGCAAGCTGTGGTCCCTGGTGGAGCCCAAGCTCCACGCCCAGGAGGCTCTGGTCTGAGGGCTTTGGGGCAGTGAGATGCGTTAATGGGGAGGCACCAGAGCTCCTGAGGGGTCTAGAGCAGGCGGGGGTGTTGGGCGGGGACGGGACTGTCTTCTGTGCTTTTGAAGGTAGGCCCCAAGGAGAGGGGGCAGGAAAGCCTGTCGTCCTGCTGTCTCCAGGCTTGAAGGAAGGAGGTGAAGGGTCCTCCTGATTTTCTTTTTTTTTCTTTTTTTAAAGATTTTATTTTTTCCTTTTTTTTTCTCCCCAAAGCCCCCCAGTACATAGTTGTATATTCTTTGTTGTGGGTCCTTCCAGTTGTGGCATGTGGGACGCTGCCTCAGCGTGGCCTGATGAGCAGTGCCATGTCCGCGCCCAGGATTCGAACCAACGAAACACTGGGCCGCCTGCAGCAAGCGCGCGAACTTAACCGCTGGGCCACGGGGCCAGCCCCCCTCCTGATTTTCTTCCAGGTTGTCCACGTAGCTCAGAGTACCAGGATCCGGAGGAGGCGAGGCAACCAGGACAGTAGCTCTGTCCAGGAGTAAATACCGGACCTTTGACTGGCAATTCCTTTACACTCTTATCCAGGAAGTTGAGCATGGCTGACTGGTTACAGGAAGGTGAGAAATGACCATCTTCCTAACAGCCCGGAGCCCAAGGGTGGCGTGGGCATTCATATCCACAATTGGCACATGAGGAAATCCAGGCTCAGAGAGTGAGTGTGACTTGCCCAAAGATACAGAGTCAGGACTTAACCCAGGTTGCCAAGACTAGTGCCTCACCCACTTCTCCAGGCGGGCTGCCTTCTCTGCTGTACCTCCTTCCTGTATCCCTCTTGGGTTTGATTTCTTAGCAAAGGAGGTAGAGGCAGGAAGGGAATACGAGTGATCCTGAAAAGAAATGATATAGATAAAAACCATGTGAAGCTATGTAGATGCAAGGAAGTATTACTATTAAGTGTGGGAATGGTTTATAACGTTATCCTTCCCCGTGATGACTAATCACTTTAATTTCCCATCTTCCAGGAGAATCGAGCATTAAGACAGGGCGAGGGTGACCTAGGCTAGACCCAGGAATGCTTAGATCGGAACATCGTAAGAAAGGTTGCAGACTTTCTGGCACTGGAGAACGAGACCATCTCTCTGGCGACTTCTACGAAAAGCAAAATAGACCACGAAAGCAGGCTGTGGTAGAAACGGATCGTTCAGTGAGGAGCTAGCAAAATTGGTTTTCCAAGAAGGCAACTCTGATTGTCTAAAGTGATCTGGCTGGGGGCACCCCCACCCACCGAGAAGGAGTATGGGTGGGAGAAAAATCTGAAAGCTCAGGAAGAATGAGTCACCTCTCGAGTGAACGATTAGCCTAATTTGGCAGAAAGAAAATAGTGTGAACCCAGAGGGGAAAGCTCTGAGTCAGAGAAACCTGTGTTTCTTACTTTCCCCCAGACTCCTCGGCCGGCAGAAAGGGAAACAATGTGATCCCCTTTCAGGACTTTTTAATGAGAAACTAGACGGTGATCGTCCAGCTGCTGAGGGCCATCTGGAGGAAGGAAGTGGGGCATGTCTACTGGACTCAGACAGATGTGTTTGTGAGTGGTCATCTAACTGTGACCCCAGTGTCCTACTGTGTGGCACTCAGAGAGGAGAATCCAGGGGATTGGATGGGCTGGAAACCATGGAACCACGAAATATTAGAGCTGAAGGCATTAGAGAGCGTCCAGTCCAGTTTCCTATTTTATAAATGAGTGACTAAGGTCCTAGAGTGATTAAGTGACTTGCCCAGGGTCACATAGATAGTAGCAGAGCTGGAACTGGACCCAGGAGTTCCAAGTCTTGAAAATATTTCCCGTAAAATGTGGTTATGTAGTTCATTACAGGACGTGTCTATGGAAGATCATGAAGACTAAGTGTTTACTTCCGGTGGGCTGGATTTTAAAGAGGGTGTTGACATCATTTATTTGGTCTGCAGCAACACTAATCAGTAACTGAATCTTAAATTGTTCATGTTCAGAATTGGTAAACAGATTTAAAACCCTGTCCATATTTTCCCCATTACACCCCACACATTTAAGTGACACATTATGCCATTTCTTTTCAGCCCAAAGTTCATAGTGATTTTCAGAGGAAAGGAATTAAACCACGTAACGGGAACAATCAGTCAGAGTGGAAGTCAGATGGACCCGGTCCCCTGAGAGTTCCAGCCATGGTCGTTTGTGTCGGCAGCTGTTGTTTTCCATCCACTTCCTGTCCTTCTGCTCACAGTGTGCTGAGTGAAGCCAGAGGGCAGCGTGCCACCGCACATGCTGGTTCTCCTACAGACCCCGAAGATCGACCCTCAGCTGGCCCCTCTCCACCATCTGGGAGTATTGGGGTCACTCCATTCAAGTTCTTTCTGCCTTCCAGTGTCCTCAAGCTCCCATCTCCATTGGTCGCCTCGGTCTATAGAATGATCTTCTCCCAACTTCACTGAAAAATAATCAAGGGCATTCAACATGACCTAATCAAACTTCCCTTTTCTTCCTTCTAAAGTGTCTTTTTATTGTCTATCCTTTTGCAGAGGAAGAAAGGTTCCTTTCCTTTTCAAAGTCTAGGCTCTATTTGTGCTTGTGAACCCTTCCTGGGACGTTGCTCCATCGGTTATCAATGTTCCCTTCTTCAGTCCCATTTTCTCTTCTCCTCCTTCTGACTCCTCCCATGCCTAGAAAAATGCCCAGATTTCCCTTAAACTTAGAAAAGAAGCTTTGGGCCAATTCCCCTCCAGCTGACCCCCTCCTCTCCCCTTCCTTTTACTTGGTCCACTCTCACTACCTCCTTAACGTCTGTAATCTCCATTGTATTCCAATAGTCTGTTGAAATCATTTTTCTAGAAAATTAAAATAATCAAAATTTAATCATGAGATGCAACAGTCTGTTCTTAGTCTCCAGTTTCCCTTGACCTTGCTGGAGGGTTTTGTTCACTCAGGAAATATTTACCAAGCATCTATTTTGGCAAGGTGCCCAGCTGAGCCCCATGGGAAATAGAGACGAGTGATGCCCAGCCAGGAGCTTACAAACCAGTAGAAGAAATAAATACAGAAAAGCATCAAGTGAGGGCGTTTCCTCACAGTCCCAGCAATTGGTTATATAATTGAATAATGCTTCTCTCATGTGTGCGTGTGTCCCATCACCCCAGTTAGAGCACATGTTCTCTGAGGGAAGGGACCTTTTCTTCTGTCCCCACTTGCACCCTGGAGAGGACCTTGGCTCTGGTAAGTGTCCATGGTGGTCAGCCTCTGAGGTCAGCCCAAAGAGCCTCACTTTCTGATCTTCACGCCCATGTGCAGTCTCTTCTCATTTTGAACAGGGCTGACCTATGCCAACAGTAGGATATTGAGGAAATTACGCTTTGTGACTTTTGAGGCTAAGTCATGAAAGACCTTACAACTTTGCCTTGCTCTCTCTTGGATCGCTTACTCTAGGAGAAGCCTGTCATGAACGCATGCAGCGGCCTTAGGACTAGGCCTCCTGTCAATAGCCAGGAGAGTGTCTTGGAAACGGATTGTCCCAGTCCAGCCACTTGATGACTGTAGCCCTGGCTGACATCTTGACTTCATGAGAGAACCTGAGCCAGAACCTCCCAACTAAGCCATCACCAAGTTCCTGACCCACAGAAACTGTATGTGATGATACATGTTTCTCATCCTAAGATGTTAGGTTTTTGAGTAATTTGCTGTACAACAATAGATAGCTAATTCAGATTTGGGTACCTGGAAGTGCGATAGTGATGCTGAAATAACAGCCTAAGACATGGGAGTGGGTTTGGAACCGGGGAGCAAGCAGATGATGGAAGGATGTAGAGGAAACTGTTAGAGAACCCTGAGGGGCCCTGAAGGTTCTGGTGGTGGAAGCTTGATAGCCGTTGAGGAGGCTGCAGGTGAGGCTTCAAGGGAACGAAGCAAAAAGCTATCAAAAACTGGAGGAAAGCTCATTCTTCTTACAAAGTGGCAAGAAGTTTAGCAACAGAGTGGAAGGTAGACAATGTTGCTGAGAACAGGCTGGTCTGTCTCAGGAGAATCCCAGTGAGAGTGGTGAAGGTGCCACCTCTTCTTCTTGCTGTGTGTATCATAAAATATAAGAGGAGAGGAATAAATTAAAGAAAAGACTGAGAAACGAGAAGAAGCCAGAAAGGGCTATATTTGAAGTTTCCAGTTTGCCCTTTCGAGCAAACTCTTCTGAGGGTGCTCTCAGAAGGACGTGCTCTAAAGATGACGCCGAGGACTTGACTGCAAAGTCCTTGGTTAGGATCTCAGAAAGACCCAAGTTCGCTCCTTGGAGAGCTATTCAGTCCAACAGTAGAGCTTCTAAGACATTGAAGGATGTTGCCCTTGGCCGTCTCCCAGAGCTCAAGGAGGGGAAGGCTTATCTGGAAGCCATTTTTGGATGTGGCTTTTATCCAATGGACTGAACACCAATGGGATTACAGAAAACCCACAGTGTTGTCAGATCCACAGACCATCTTGTCAGAAATATGACCAGCTTGTAGTAAAAGGGGCAGAGATGGGAGGAAAACAAAAGTGGCCTCTAGACTCCCAAACTTCTACAGGAGGAAGCGAGTGGAGAAACTATGCAGCTGGACTCACAGGTTCTCTTTCAGGACAAAAGAAAGATGACTCAGAGAGTGGAACTGAGAGCCTGGGGAGTGGACCTGGAGCCACTGAGAACCATTCTGGGAAGGAGTAGCACTGACTAGAGAGGCGTCCTGTGAACAGCCAGTGAGGAACTGAGGCCTCCTGCAGAGAGCCAGGTGAGCGCGTCACCCTGAAGTGGCACCTCAGCCTTCAGATGGCTGCAGCCCCACTGATCTCTTGGCTACAACCAGCATCACCACGCTGAATCGCTCCTGAATTCCTGACGCTGAAACACCGTGTGAGATAACAAGTGCTTATTTTTGTTTTAGGCCACCAAGTTTTGGGGTACCGTGTTACGTAGTAATAGATAACTAATATAGTGCTCAAAAAATATTTGTTGAGGAAAGGAAACATAGCCTATCTCAAAAAGGAATATAACCAAATCCCGAGTGTGCCCCATAATTTAGCACAAAAAATCTCCTGAAATGTGTATAACTAGGCCCTTGGCAGGGAGAAAAGTTGACCCAGCCGTGTTTCTTCCGTGTAGACACGTACAAAGAGGAAGTGAGCAGAGGTGTTACAGTTCACCTCCCCTGTCGACCACTGTTGTCCTCTTACTTGAGTCCTCAAGAAGCATCCAAAATGTAGGTGGAGGAACACGGCAGACACTGTGACCCGGGAGATCGTATTCCACAGGTGAGGTTCATCATCCTCTCATTCTCCCTTCCTCCCTCTCTTTTAAGTCTGAATTTATTTTTGTTGTCTTTGCTGCATTTTCCAGGATTATATGCGAGAAACAAAGTGTGGCAGGTGCAAGTTATAGAGCCAGGAACTCCCACCTTATTTTTATACCTTTCCTCAGAGCAGGAGGGGTTTAAATGCTGGATCTCAAGATAGTGAACAGAGATGCGTCATTCTTAGCCAGCAAGGAAGACAGAGTCCTGCTTTCTCAATAACTCCACTGGAATTGATGGAAAGTTATCTCAGACTGAGAGGTTGAACAGCCCAAAGAGAACAGCGCTCACACCGGCCTATACTCACAGGACCGGCCCTGAATTCTACAGAAAAGCTCATGTCATTGTCTGAATAATCCTGATGTAAACTCTTACCCTGGAGGATACAAACGGTGGTGTTGTTTTCGTTCTACTAAACCCAACAGCACTGCTAAAGAATTATCCTCTGAGACGAAAAATCCTAACATTGTATTTGACTTCGAACAACAAACCCCTGCTGAAAATGGCTTAAACAAATAGGAATTCTTCTCTCAAGTGGGAAGGCGCCCGAGAGTAGACACCAGCTCGTTTTGGCCTCCTGTTCTGCCACCCTTCAAACTTGGCTGCTGCCCCTCCACGCCGGCTTCCCCGCCACCTTCCAAGCACAAAGAAGGAGGAGGGCAAGGGAGCAAACGGCAGGATGACCATGCCAGTTGCTCTGTCCCTTTTCCAAAGCTTTCCCAGAACTGTACCCAGAGACCCCACTCACATCCCAGTGGCCAGACTGGATCACATGGCCATTCCTACCTGCGAAGGAGGCTAAAAAAGGTGACCTTTCTAGTCTTCTGGCCTCTTCAATAGAGGAAAGTAGAGAGAAGGGAGTTGTAAGTCTGCCCCTCCCCCACCCCGGGCGCTAAGAGATGGGGGGTAACTCTGCAAAGCTGTCCTTCTGCCTCAAAGATCATTCCGCAGACACTGCTCTCTCCGTTAGAGTGTGCGGGGAATATTGGAAGAAAGGAAGGATCCTTGCCCCTCCCCCATTCACAGCAGAGCAGAACAGCAGGTTTGTCTGTTCAAAAACACATGCCTTGGGAGTTGCTTCACTCGGGGTCAAACCTGTCTTCTCAGCAGCAAAGGTAATTATTTTTCTTAATTCCCGTTGCTTCTCATCTTGTGTGAGCTGTCAGGTCTTAATTTAGCTGATGACTTTCCACGATCTTTTCGGATTTATTTGGTACCTAATTTACTCAACATGGCTTTTGCTGTGAAAGTTAATCACAGATCCAAAAATTCTTAATAAGCTTAATATTTTAGAGTGAATACTACCCTGCGGAATGCTTTATGAAAATGACAAGGCACAGCTTTCTGTAGCTTTCAAAATCACTGTTACCCACCAGTGACTCAGGAAGGTCTTAACTTCTACTTCGCTGTAAGCTTCATGCAGCAGACGCACAAACGAGCACTTGTAAACGTAGCTGGTTCTCAGTAGAAAATTTCCGTTAAGCCAGCAGCTGAGTGCAGAGGAATCTCTATAGTCTTACAAATAAGGACCAAAGAACAGCTACCACTCAATAATTTAAGTGATCTTGTTTTTCCACCATTTCTTCAGCTGTTTCTTTTGAGATCTTTTGTTTTGTTTCGTGTTTCTCCCAGTTCTCATTTTTACATCCGTGTCAATCACTGAGGAAGATTAAAAAAAAAAACCCTGTTGAGTTACCTCTCCCCATATACCAACTAGGAGTGAGCTCAAAATACCAGGACCTGGCCTCATGTAATTTACCGCCCAAGACTGGAAATACAGGTGGGGGGGGGACACGGGCCATCATAAAGCAGACGAACCACTTACAAATGCGACGAGCTGCCCCCACATGCACGCACCTGCTGCCTTCACCACTAGACATCGAAATGGTGCCCTGCAGAAGGTAGGAACCCAAGGAGCACTGGCTGCTAAATCAATGATTTCACAGTGGTGGAGAGTGAAAGGAAGGGAGGGCGGAAGAGAATGGGGAGAGCGCCAGGCCCAGGGTGGGCAGACAACGCAAGCTTGTGGAAAGACTGGGATTTTTCTTTTTCTCCTAGATGAAGAATTAGGAAAAACCTGGGATTAAAAGGAGCAAGAGAGAACATTGTCTTTAGAGGGAGTGGGCAAGAACGACCCAAGCTTCTAGGCTCTAATCTGGGAGGCACAGAGGATCGGGAAGGATCTGAAAAACTGACACTGAACCTTCGCGAAGCAGAGAGAGAAGCTGGGGAGTTGGGAGGAGTCCACAGAAGTGAAAAGCTCCTGACCTCTGAGCCTCAGTCCCCACGTCCCTGAAATAAGAATAAGAACCATACTTGCTCTGCCCATTTCAAAGAGGTGGTGTGAGGATTAAAGGAAATGGTGAGTATGAATGTGTTTTCAAAGCTTGAAAACACTATGCTAATACAATAGAGCCTTTTAAAGCTAATTTTGGCACTGGGTCAAGTGAGCAGGTGCCACTTGATGACAGTCAGCTCAGGCACAGAGGAAAGTCACGGAGGGATTATGGCCCTCGGACGTAAATAGCCCAGGGGCGCTTTAAAGGTTCCTGGTAGGAGGCTCAGATACACTACGTCTTTTAGGGCCCCAAACTTCCTGAAATGTTTTCGCATAAAATGTGTTTATCACCAGCAAGACTTTACGAGGCATAGGGAACCTGAGACTCCAGAGTTAAGGAGCTCTCCAGGCACACACGACTGGTGACGGCAGAGCCAGGACGAGGGCTCAAGCCTCCTGGCCCCTCGGCTAAAGGTCAGGCCACTCCAGGAAACCCTCCAGCATGACTTCAACACTTTCTTGACAATTTCCTTTGTTTCAAGCCCACGCAAGTTAATGAGCAAGAACAAGGAGAGAGGATATCTCTTCCGGGGACTTCTGACGCCTTACCTAAGAGCAGTTTTCACAGGAGGGTAATAGGCACCTTATTTCATCTAAATTGGTTTCCTTTCTGCAAAGCCGAATCCATCTCCTTTTGAGGAATAAAAACTGAGTGCTCATGGCCTCCCTGTGGAATTCTGCATGGAGATTTGACAGGACAGGAGCATCCAATGGGCCAGGCTGCCAGGCCTCATGATGGAAGAGCTGGACCTGAATGAGATTGCAGAGCGGGCCCACCTGTTTGAGAGGACCTCTGCTTTCAGCTGGGTGTCTGTATCTTAAAGCCGGGCCATGCACTGATTTAGGTTGTTATGATAAAGAGTTTGTCTTAGTCACTTCGGGCTGCTGTAACAAACATACCATAGACTGAGTGGCTTAAACAGCAAACATTTATTTCTCACAGTTCTGGAGACTTGAGAAGTCCAAGATCAAGATGCCAGCAGATCTGGCGTCTGTTGAGGGCCTGCCTCCTAGCCTATAGATCAGTTATCTTCTCCTGTGTCCTTACGTGGCTGAGAGAGATGAGCTCTCTCCTGCCTCTTCTTACAAGGGCGCTAATCCCATTCATGTGGGCTCCACCCTAATGACCTAATTAGCCCACCTCCAGATACACTTACAGTGGGGAGTAGGCACCACACGCCTTTGGGAGGAACGAACACCTGCTCCACAGCACAGTATGGGTGCTATTTCTTCCCGACCTTGCCTGCTTGACCTGATGTTGACTCTGTCTGATTTATATACCTCTAAGAAGGGTAAGCAATGGCCCACTTTTGGTTTCAATTACTCAGACCATTGTCCTTCATACTGAAATGAGAGTAGGATACGTATGCAATAAAATAAGTACTTTTGTGAAGTAAGCACTCAAACTAACGTAGGCTTGTCGCTGAGAACGTAAACTCCTTCCTCTTCATGGTGTAAACGTCCGGCATTACTAAGGCAAATTCGTCTTATACACATTTTACCAGGGGATTACATAGGCATGATTTATATGCAGACACATATTTGTGTATTTTTATGTACCTTGGAAAACCAACGGGAAATGTACTTCCTATTGCTTTTTAGTCTATACCACACCAGCCAGCACTTAATTATCCAACAATTCTTTTCATGTGTTAGCTTTGAAAGCCCTTTGAAGTTGGATTTCTTCTATGTCCTCCACAAGACCTCACACAGTCTTAAGTATGCAGAAGGTGTTCAAGAAATATTTTTAATTGGTTGATTTCAATGGGGAAGATATTAATCCTTAGATATTAACAAATAGCTGGAAAGGGAAAGAGGGTCCAGTTGATGGAGAGCTGCAAACACCAAGTCAAAGCAGATGTTGACGTCTGCAATTTAAGATGACTCCGATGGCTGCATGGAGGGTGGAGCCAGAGGGGAAGAGGTGGAGAGGTGATGGCAGCAGGGAGATCTTTTGGAGGCTGTTGAATGGTCCAGGTGGGCAAGTGTCTAAATAATGGCAATGATAGGGGATATGGACAAGACGAGATGGATGTAAGAGATTTGTAATAAATCCCATCAGTGGGATCTCACTGGTGGGGAAAAAGGAACATGGAACAACTCCTAACTTTCAGGCTCAGATAGTTGTGTCATTATCCAAAATAGGAAATGCAGCATGAGGAAGAAGTTGGCAGTGTGAAGAGATAAAGAATTTCATGTTGGACATTTTGAGTTTTGGGGCCAGCAGGAAATCTAGATAAAAATATCCAGTTAGAAGTTATAAATGTGTGGGCCGATCTCCAAGAGAAGAGGGAAGTTTGGACTAGAGATTTAGATTTGGTAGCTAAAGGCATGGATGTCCCCGAGAGGGAGTGACTAGAGGAGGGTGTTAAGATTCAAGGCAGGCTCATGGAAGAACTTGAGAAGGAGTTCTAGAGGCATGGGAGGGAAAGTAGGGTGATGCCCTGAGGCCTCGGGGGGTGGGAACACAAGATGGTGGCTGCAGTCAATACAACCCAAGGCCCAAGGTCTCAAACAGATCAAAAACCTGGAGAAAGGGAATTCTAAAGGGCATTTGGTGATTAGGACTCAGAGAAAGCTAATGCCAGATAGATGGCAGTGTCCAGGACTCAGCCAGAGGAGAAGCTTGTCCAAGCTGAATCCTCAAACCTCATTCCTGCACCGGGACCATTCGCCAGAGGCACAAACTTCCTCTTTCTTCCTTTTCATTCACGCTTTCCTCCTCTCCCGTCATCTCACGATTCAGCCATAGCCTCACTCTGGCACGCAATCTCTCAGTCAGTTTCTAACAAAGGTTCTGTTGTTTGTTTTGAAATTGAGCCAAGGAGGCAGTATTTGTTGGACAAAAAATGAGGCTATTTCACCAAAAGACAAAATTATATTTCTGCAGACACAGAAGAAACTGTAACGTGCAGTTTTATTTTCCAGTCTTTTTTAAATATTTAGATTTGATGCCATTTGCTGATGATAATTGACATGTGTGTGCTTGTGAAGAAAGTGAAAAGGACACGTTCCTGAACCACAGCAATTTCGTGTAGCACAGTCAACGGATAGAGGGCAAGATGATGGCCACTCTGTGTTTGCACCGTCCAGATCGTAGATGAGGGTGGAAACTTTATTATCTATGCAACGAGGAATGGATGTTTAACTTGGAAAAGAGAGGAGGTAGGAGGAACAAATAATTCACAGAGTATTTTAATGTTGTTGCAGTTAAAAAAATAATACTGGTATTTAATGAACCCATATCAGGCACCGAGCTCTACATAAGCTTGACATGTATGATCTCATTTAATACAAGACCCTAAGAGATAAAATAATAACTAACACTTACACACCAAGTGCTTTACAATGACCCATGCTATTATGATACCTGTTTTGCAGATAAGGACACCAAGGCACAGAGAGGTTAAGGAAACACTACTAAGTCAAGCTAGTAAATGGCGGAACCTGAACTTGAATCCACGTGGTTGGAAATCAGAGTCCAGTGCTTACACACAATGCTGTGCAGCATTTTCATGGGCATTTACAGGTGAGGAAAATAAGGCACAGAACCATGAGCCATTGAACCATGGTCACACTGCTAACAGTGATGAAGCCAGAATTGGAAGCTGTTGGAAACCAATGAACAATTAGGAGGACAATTGTGGTTCAATGTACAAAGACTTGTCTCACTGGGAAAGCCACCTAACAAAGAGATGAGCAGCCCAGTGGGGTTCTGAGTCCCCTGTGCCCAGAAACATCCAGGAAAAGAGATGAAAATACTATCTTCTAATGCATCCAGCCTAGGATTCCCCGTTCTAGGGAGACTCCCCTGCTTGGGTAGGGATTTGATGGCCCTGCTGCTTCCTCCCCACCTCCTCTGGTCAAGGACCTCAAACTGAAAGCAGGTTATCTTGACATGCCCACTACTAGCTGCTGTCATTGACGTTTGAGTTTGTTTCTAAAGGTCCCAGATGGTTTTTGACAATTGAATAGCCTTTGGCTGAACCATCAAAGCTGGTTCACGCACATGTGGTCCTCACGCACTCATCTGCTCATCCGTCTGACGCTTATTGAGCATCTATGAAGAGCCAGGCACTGTCTAGGTGCTAAGGATGCAGGAGGAAGAGGGTGCAGGCCCTCCAACAGAGGCTGCTGATGCTCCGCTCGTGATCCACCCACCCTGGAGGTCGCTGCAGACGGGTCCCATCCGGGCCACGGCTTCCAGCCTCTCTGTGCCCCAGAGTGCTCTCTGACCACGGCGTGCATGGCTCATGAGAGGAAGGGAGTCAGTGGATAAATGCCCAGCTTCCGTGCTCTTCAGTGGGACAACGGGAGGTGTTCTCCTTACAGACAGTCCATGGCTCCCCAACAGAACCGAGCCCCAGTTCTTGAATCCACAGCAGGAACATCATTAATGCTCCCTCCTATTGTCTCTCCTCTCCTCCCTGTCTCGCTTCCTCACTCACTCACCGTGCTTCTTGGGATCATTTCCTTAAAGAACTACTATCACCCAAATCCTTGTCTCAGGATCTGCTTTTGGGGGAACCTGTCCTCAAGGGGCTTCCGACCTCCTAGTTGGGGCATATGTATTGTTACTGAGGCTGCAGGTTCACTCGAGTAAACCTCACTGAGAAAACCAGAGGCGGCTTCCTTAGGAAAGACACGCGCACCGTGTGGCTCTCCCCCCAAGTGCCTTCAGGTCAGGATTTAACGTGGAACAAAGACACGGGGGACGCCTGCAGGGCAAGGCCAGGCCAGCGTACGCACCGTCCATCACCTGCACAAGAGGAGAGAAAGGACGGGAGGAGAAGGGGGCCCTGTGGAGCAGCCAGTGAGGCCTGTCTTTAGCCACTGCGGGCCTCTGTCTGTGTGGGGGGGCGCAGCCTCGGACCCAGCGGGACGCTCTGCCCCGCACGCAGGACCACTCCTGCGGCAGCTTTGGCTGTCGGCTGCTGGTAGAGGAGAGGGAAACTGGAAAAATTGGGGACTTTGTCCTCAAAAGAGCAGCAGCAAAGGGAGGCGAGGTGGCGTCTGACAGCCGCCTGACGCCCTTGAGGCTGGGTTTCAGCAGGTGAGGACCACAGCGCAGCATCCCTGCAGCTGTCCCACGTCCCCGCATCAGACACACAGGAGGACCGCAGTGTGAGCTCTAGGGTCTGCCCGCACGGAATTTCTCTTAGGTTTAAGCAGGTCTAGCAAGCTGTCGGAAGAACTGAAACACCAGGCCACAGGGCACGCTGGTTGGCGTGAGGGAGGAAGCTGCAAGCTCTGCTCTCGGGACAGAAGCAGACAGGAGCTGTCCGCCCCTGACAGCCCCCCAGGAGGAGCCCTTTACGCCTGGTGGAGAGGGCTTCAGGAAATGCAGAAGGAGCTGCTGTCCTCCTGTGGCTTGTGGAGGCCCGAGCAGAGCTGCCTTGGGCCCACGCGTCAGCAGTGGGACAGAGTGCGGGAAGGATGGTGCTCTGCATCCTCCCTGGGGCACAGCCAGGCGGTGAGGCCAGAGGAAGTGTGGGACTATGAGGTCATCCGACGGGGTTTCAGGGTTGAGGCCCAGCGACAGAGGGAGCCCGCAGCCATGCCCTCTTTACTCACGGATGGTGTTGCAACAGGCAGGCACCCTTAACGTGAATGACGAGGGGACAGGAGGGGAGACATGAGAGAACTCTGGGGGGTCCTATAAAATCCCCCCAGGGATCCCAGAAGAACTGGCAGACATTTTCGATTGGGGCGGAGAAAGAATTTGGTTTCTTTTATGTGGAGGTAGGAGTTAAATTTGCACTTTAAAATTCCAAATCCAAGGTTGGGAAAACTGGCCAAAACTGACATCGGTGCGCCGCAGAGAGGCCGATCCGGCCAAGTGCTGCTCTAGCTCCCAGGAAAGCCCAGGCAGGTCCACATGGTCTTCCAGGGTCCCGAGCCCAGGTCAGGTCCAGCCTCAGGAGAGCACACCACCCCCGGGCATGGACTACCAACTTCCGGCCAGTGAACCTAAATGTTTCCAAAGGCCAGTTGTTCAAAGTTTGACTTTCAAGGTGCCCAGCTCATCTTCAGGGTTTTTAACCACTGTTATAAACTTGTTTAAAAAATTTTGCACCTTTCTCCTTAGCTATTCTATGCATAGGTGCAAAAGCTAGTCACATATCCAGGATCTTTGTTGCTCTGAATGAGGGTTGCCAGATTAGCAGATAAAATATGGGACATCCAGTTAAATTTGAATTTCAGATAAACAATGAATAATTTTTAGTTAGTATGCAATACATGGGATGTATTTATACTAAAAATTATTCATTATTTATATAAAATTTAGACTTAACTGGGCATCCTGTATTTTATCTGGCAACCCTACTCTGAGTAGATTTCTCCCACAGGAGCAGAGCAATGAAAACTCTGGAATAAAGGGAAGCTTCTGGGGTCCTTTCTCCTACCGGGTGAAACTGCACAGCTGACTGAGTCATCTTTCTTAAGATGTATTCCCTGTTTACTTCCCAAAAGCACAGAAAAGGCACAATCAGACCATTAAAAAAGAGACAGAAAATCAGAAGAAATAGAAAGAGAGGGGAAGTTTAAACTGTGAAAGCCGGGACTGATCTTCACATTAGCTTCTGAGCTCCCTGCAGCCCGGAGCCAAGAGAAAACACTATTGGATGCAAGGATGCGGGCCAGGAAAGCTTTTCTCTGGTCCTACTTCCTGGAGGACTTCATCGTGTGGGTTACTATACATCAAACAGCGCACTGGCAGTGTGGTCCAAAAGGGCGGTGGGATACGGAGCCCGGGCACCTGAAACACCTGGGCCTCAGCCTCACACCATCACTTCTGCTCCTCCCCTCCTTTATTCACCTATCACAGCACTTGCCCTGCTGAACCCACTACAAATGTAAGATAGCCTTACTAGGGCCAGGACTAAGGATCTCAAGGTCAGCAATAATAGTAGTGTATTCTGTGACGATATTATAGAAGACAGGTAAACAGTCTTCAAATGACTCTGATTGCTCTAACCCTTGATTTTATAAGACTAAGACACAACATTAGAATGTAATTCAACAAAGGTCTTTCGTGCAAGGCCGTCATAAAAGCAAAGTCAAACTGGCTGACCACCTGCCTCTTGAACTTTGCAGACGAGATGAAGTTCAGGGCCGGCCATGGGTGCTGTGGCTTCACGAAGCACGGGTATCGCTGGGTCTTTCCTTTACCATTGCTGATAATCCCCCCGCCTGGAACCTGAGGATGAGTCATCCCAGCCTAAAAGCAAGCCCAAGGCAGATGGCGGTGCCCATCCCAACCCAAAGCAGGGCTGCAGGCGGTACTGCTATCACGGCGTTGACGGAAGAAGGAAAGCCATGTGTCTGTAGATCCCACCGGATCTGCAGACGGGCGGTGGAATGCAAACGCTCCGTCACTGAGAAATGGCTGCCAGGAGCCGACAGCATATGTGACTTCCACCGGGTTCCTTCTGTGTCAGCCACATTGGCATGGTGCCCTCTTCTCTTCAAAGGGGAGGGCCAGAGGGCTCCCATCTTGCTCATGGAACTCCCAGAGAAAACATGCTGCATCTTAGAGATAACAATCCAGTAATGATAACAAGAGCAATCATTGCTGCTGAGGCGCTTTATATGACTGACCTGTTGAATCCCCATAAGAAGGTTCTATTATCACTCCCATTTCACTATGAGAAAATAGATTTGAAAATGATCCTTTCTACCAGGAGAGTAGGGGGCAAAAAAGACTCCTGGGACTCGGGAAAGAAGATTGTTCAATTTTCTGTTCTTGTTTGCAAGCTGGGTTACTTTCACGGGAGAGGTGCAAGACCTGAGGACCATTATTCACCAACGTAAACAGCAATGAAGCACCTACTGTGAGAATAGCATCAAGCTAACCCACGAGGAATGCACAGCGGGTGCTGTCCACACACGCTCACAATCCAGGCGGGCTACAAAGTCCCCGAGGTGAAATAGACACGCCATCGCTATGGGAAAGGTGCTGGCAGGACATGGTCACACTACGTCCCTCTGACCAACAGCCTCTTGGGGGCGGGGTGGACAGCAAAGGTGGCCAGAGGGGCCTGAGGAGGGGACCTTGCATGTCGCTGACTGCTTCCCCCAAGAGAGGGAGTGTTTAGAGGCCGTGTCTCTCAGGGCCTCAGTTCAGTCCAGCAGGCAGGCCTTTTGCTGGCACCTTCAAATGGGGTCCCTGAATCTTCTAGATGAATGTAGGCCTTTCAAACTTGGGGGTTCAGAGTGACCTCATCCCATTGGAGATCCTGGTTCGCCTTATTTTGCGTCAAAAATAGTTACCATCACCCCTTGGGCAGAGCACGGAGGAGCAGGTGTTGAGGGGGGCACTGTCACCCGTGCTGAAACTGGGCAGTCTGGTCAGGGAGAGAGAGGATGGTTAGCCGCAGAGGTGGGGTGGGGTGGTGCCTCTCCCCTTACAGGGGATGTTCCTTCGTCAGCGTCAGAGCCGGGGACCCTGAGAGCCACAGCTCTGGAGGAAAGACAAGCGGCCTCCAGGGATGGCAGACCCCCATGCCGGCTCCGGGCAACGGGATGCTTTCACAGCCGGGCCGCTCGGGTTCTCCCGTTCTCTGAGCCGGGGCCTGCACGGCAGAGACCTCCGCCTTTGCTCTGCGTACTGCTTGCATTTTTAACAGCAGTTTCTCGGAACAGATGCTCTCTTCCCTCCTTCCTGGTGGCCTTTCTGCACAAACAGCAGACGGCCCGCTCCTGGCATCCTAATCGAGGGAAGGAGAGAAGCGTGCTCATCGTGTTACTTTTCTCCTCCTTCTGCCTGCAGTTAGCCGTGTGAGCCGGGCCTCTCCCCGTCAGCCTCTCCCCTGTGAACACCCCAAGCAGATGGCTGTCCTGGGCCCTTCTCCTCCACCGGCTCCCCTTCGCAGGAGGGTTCTTTGCAAGCAGACACCTTGGATTTTAGATCTATTTCCTTTGACCTCCTAGGAGTCAGGGTGCCCTACAGTCGCTGGCAATGCCCTGATTTCCACTGCCCCCGTGTACAAAGACCCAGGGCCAAGCTGAACCCCACGGGGGCACTGGCCCCAGAGCTGCACTCGTGTTTCCTTCTCCGAGCGCTGCTGCACCACAGCTCCAGGGGCAGTGCTCGCACAGGGCTGCGTCTCTATCTGAGAGTCGCGCCTTGATGCACAGATGTCATGCAAAACAAACACAGGCTGAGTCGTAAAACAAATGTAAGGAAGTGCAACACCATTACGGGGTTTCTTCTCGTGATGACAATTTCAATGCTGGCTCTGAATGTCACATGTGCATTCCCCTGCAATGCTCTTTCTTTGGTGCCATCACCTCATGAGTAGCCTGTCCACCGAGCAGCCGGCACTGAGCAGCCCGGAGGTTCCTGGCAGCTCCCTGCTCTGGCAGGTGCCCTGTGTTCCAGGGAAGTAGAAGGGTCATACTTAATCCTGGGAAAGAAAAGAGGAAGACGAGCATTAAGACTTGCCTTCTGGCAGAGTCAGTCACCAGAGAATAGGCTCTGAAAGAATCCGAAATTGAAACAGCCTGGATTGAAACCTTCCTTCAGCCTTGCAGGGTTGTTAATGATGTCACACACAGTGGGAAAGCGACTCTCTGCCTCTTAGAGGCTTCAATTTACACCATTTGCCCCAGGCCTACCTTTTGGGGCAGGTCTGAGGAACAGTGTCCTGGCAGTCTCCTTGCCCTTCCTGGCAAGGTGGAAAGGTCCCTGTGGCCGGGGTCCTGTGTCAGAGGGCAGCGCTATCGGTGGGCACCTAGCCAGGGAAACAGGAACGACGCAAGCGCTTAGAGCAGAGAGGACCTAATGCAGGAAACGTCACACAGGTTTCTAGTTTAGGGTCCCAGGGGATCAGAGACAAGGGTTCAAGTGCAAGTAGTTTTGCTGGGAGCTGATCCCAGGAAATACGAGTAGAGCAATAGTGGGATGGGCAAAGGAAGCACACTGTCCAAAGGGCTCGTTACCAAGCACATGCCAGGTGTGGTGCTGGAGCCCAGGCTTGTGGGGAGCCCTGGGAGCCAGCATACAGCAGCCCCAGGGTTGTCCCCACCCCCACAGGGAGGAGAGCTGGGGTATTTGCCTATCAACACTCCTTCTGAGTTGCATTAATCCTCCAGCTTGCTCTGAACACGGGCTGAGCATGCACCAGTGGCCAGAACCAGACTCAGCCAACGAGTCCCAGGGTCCAGTAAGCAGCTTTGGGCTTGTGAAGGGGGACACCCAGAGGGTGAGGGTAGGGTGTCACAGTGTCCACCTCAACAGGTGGTGGAAGAGCTGAGAGCCACACAAGACAGTGAGGCCACCCAGAAACGAGCAACAGCAGAGAGCGTCTACTACTTCCCAGCTGTAAAGACAAAGGTGGAAGCCATGTTCCTGGGATCAGGGGTGGGACCACAGGGCAGTAGCCACAACCAAGGAAAAAGGGATGATCCTGCTGGAGCAGAGCAGTGGAGACGCATCCACTCCGGAGACATCGCCCGAGGCAGAAGCAGGGAGCAAATGCATTGGCTTCTCTTACTCCCTCGCTCCCTCCATCCCTCCAACGTCTCACCAGGGACCAAACCTAGCTGGGAGCCAGCTAAGAGGGGAGCTGGAAAATGGAGCCTGCCTGCAGGGGCTAGTGGCCGCCCCCCATCTTACTCCCCCCCACCCATGACACAGAGCAAAGCAGGGGCAGGGCAAGGAATGGATCTGAAAGCAAACTGGCCTTGGATGGCACTGGAGGGTGGGAACCAGTTTCCCCACTCACCCCTTACAGTAAGAGGACAGAGAGGGCTTCTGGATAAGGACATGTCAGTCCCCAAGCAGATCCAGTGACTACAGACTCCTGGGAAGCTGTGTGATCGGGCCCCCATCCTAAGAGGATAATAAAGGTGGTAACCCAGTGTTCATTAACCACAAAACCCACATGGTTGACCCCCAAATCTCTAAGAGGGGGGCAAAGGACCTCGGTCTGGTGTAGGATGCATACGAGTGGAGACCTAAGCGCCACTGTAGGGATTTGGGGCCCTTGAGGGTGTTGGGGGAGAGGCAGAGACTGCTGTGATGAAGCCGCAGTGTTATCAAAAGTCCATCCATTGGGGCTGGCCCCATGGCATAGTGGTTAAGCTCTGTGTGTCCGCTTTGGTGGCTCAAGTCACAGGTTTGGATCCCAGGCACAGACCTACAACACTCACCAGCCATGCTGTGGAGGCATCCCACATATAAAATAGAGGAAGATTGATACAGATATTAGCTCAGGGCCAATCTTCCTCAAGCAAAACATCGAGGAAGATGGGCAACAGATGTTAGCTCAGGGCAAGGCTTCCTCAGAAAGAAAAAGGAAGAAAGAAAAGAGTCCATTCATGGTTTAGCAGCATTTTTAAAACTAGATCCTGCTAAGTAAATATAATAACTGAGTATTATATACTCTCTGGAAGATTCAAATTTGTGCTGGCATGTTAGAGGCTCTGAGAAAGCCTACATTTCTCAAACCTCCTTTGAATCTAGAACACCAACCCTCCCCATCTTTCTTAATGGGGAGTGCCTTTTACAATTCAAGGAAAATACATTCCATAGCAAAAAGTTTAAGAAAACAACTAAAGAATTTGCAATCGAAAGAGCGTGGGAATCTCCAGCAGGGCATATTTATAAAGTATGATAAGCGAGCAAATAGCGTGAAGTCCGCTGGTGTGCTGAAGGCAGCTCACGTCGGCTCGTGAGGGCCGATGTCACGTTTCCTGGAACTTTAACAGCTGGTTACTAAACACAGCCATTATTAAAATTTAAATCATGTGAACTTATAATTAAACATATTTTATTAAAAGCGGAGGTAATAAATATTCAGAACTCACCACTTTGTAACCATTTCACTCCTATCTGTGTTCCTTGGGCGATGTGTGTCTGTTGTACCAGTTCAGTGGAAAGATTGTACAACGGCGTGCTACTGAGACTCTCTTCCCAATTCTGAGGCGTGCTGTTACAGTGGGAGCTTGAAATCAGTCATGATGGGAGTATTCACACCACGGAAATCAGAACGTCCAGTCACTCAAGGCTTGATTTATTATTTTATTGTTTGTCTAGACTTCCAAAAAAGAGAAAATGTTAATAATGTAGATTAAATTTACGAGCTGTTCTCTAGACATCGCTCTGTGAATAGCACACCCACCAAAACTAAGGAAATATTCTTCCAGTGCAAAGAAATCGCTAACATCGTTGACGAATAAGTGAGGTTCCGACAAGCATGATGCCAAAGCTGAAAGAGGTTTCAGCAGAACGGATGCAATCCGCAGGAGGGTCAGAAACAGTCTAACAATAGAGTACACATCAGAGTAACACTGACGAGTTTGCTGGGGAAAGAGTCAGAAGACTCGGACGCAATTCCATTTGTTAAGCCGTGGTTCAACTGCAACCTCAGACTGGCTGCAGATGCAGGAGTTCAGCAAAAATCACTTGCAACATTCTGTGGGAATCAATTGGCTATATGGGATTTACAGTAAAGAGTATTATGTGTTTTATTATTGTTTGTAAATTGTGTGCTACGCATCCTTTACATGAGTAAAATGTATGATAAGTGTACGTACGTAAATATCGGATATTTGCCTTGTCTCTGGAGAGCTGGTTGTTAAGCCTTGACCAGTACACCACTGGGAAAGCATTCATTTCAGTGATTCTGCCCCACAGGTTATATCATATTAAGACCTAGGAGACGACATCTGATCCAGAAATCTGTAAACGTAGGAAAATACAGTCTCTCGTCCAAAGAATCGCACTCCGGTGTTTCTTCCAATTCGCCAAGCATCTACCTTGTGCTGGAGCAGTTTCATTAAGTCATATGGTCTTAGAGCTTAAGAAGTCTTTGAGACATTTAAGTTTAATCTTCTCGTCTTTTTAATTGAGATAAAACTCACACAACATAAAACTCTTAACCATTTTTTTTTCTTTTTGAGGAAGATTAGCCTTGAGCTAACATCTGCCACAAATCCTCCTCTTTTTGCTGAGGAAGCCTGGCCCTGAGCCAACGTCCGTGCCCATCTTCCTCTACTTTATATGTGGGACGCCTACGACAGCATGGCTTGCCAAGCGATGCCATGTCCGCACCCTGGATCTGAGTTGGCAAACCCTGGGCCGCCAAAGCGGAAGGTGCGAACCTAACCGCTGCTCCGCCAGGCTGGCCCCACTCTTAACCATTTTAAAGTGTACAATTCACTGGTTTTTGAGTATATTCACAATGTTGTGCAACCATCACTACTATCTAGTTCAGAACATTTTTATCGTCTCAAAGAGAAACCCCGCTCCAACCGAGCAGCCACTCCCCATTTCTCCCTCCCCCGCCGCTGTCAAACACGGATGTCCTTTCTGTCTCCATGGATTTGCCTGTTTGCGATGTTTCATGTAAAGGGAACATGACAATACGTGCCCTTTGCCTCTGCCTTCTCTCAGCAGCATGTTTCAGAGGCTCACCCATGCGGCAGTGCACGTCCTTTCACGGCTTCATCCCTGTCTACGGCTGAACATACCTGTTGTGTGGACATGCCACATTTTTGCATTCATTTTCTTCATTCACCAGTTGATGGACAATGAGTTGTTTCCACTTTTTGGCCATTAGGAATAACACTGCAGTGAGCATTCACCTACAAGTTTTTGTTTGGACGTGTTTTCTGTTCTCTTGGGCGTGGAATTCCTGGGTTATACGGTAACTCAATGTTTAACTTTCTGGGAGATGCTTTTCCACAGCGGCTGCACCCTTTCACGTTCCCGCCAGCAATGTCCAAGGGAAGCGCCTTAACCTTAAAATGCAGTTTCCGTGGCCAGGAGGATGAGTGACTTGCACGACGTCCCAACAGAACTAGAACCACAAGCAAGACTCCCGACGTTGTGCCGGTGCTCCTGTTACCAACAGCCCTGCTGAGAGGCCAAGGGGAGATGCCGTGACCCAGCTTCTGGAAGGTCTACTCCACTAAAGTGAACTCTTCCAATAACACGCTGGTTTTAACACAAACGCTCAGAACAGTAAGACCACTGGTTAAGCCCATTTTTAAGGCACTTTTCTGAGAGATAAGCCTTGACTCTTTCCCCTTCTTCCTAGACCTTGTTCTATTTCACGCCCATGTCATTCCTTACCCAGGCCTTCAGGAAGGCAGCCCCAGCTCTCCCTGCCTCCTGTTTCCCCCGCTGCCCTGACAGCTGTAGCCTGCTGTCCCCAGCCAACCGTCCACCCAAAGAGCAGGCACATGGTTCTTCTGCTGTGATGACATCCGTGATTTCTCAGAGTCCAAACCTTCCCAACTCGGGCCCCACTGCCCTTTCCAGCTACTATCCACACCCCCAACTCACTTTGTGCTCAAGCCAAGGTCAAAAGAACTGACCATCTCAACGTGCCCAGTATCTTCCTGCTTTCATGATTTTTCCAAATTAGTGTTAATCCAAAAAACAATACTGGGAGCCTCCTCTGTGCCAGCCCGGGGGTTCAAATGAGCACATTTCCTGCCTTCAAAGATTGAACTCGCAGCTAAGTAGCGAAGCTCCCGCTGAGCAAATAACAACAAGAGGGCCTCCAGCCGGCCGCTGAATGCCAGCATTCAGAGGACGCCCCGTAGCCCAGATTCAGTGCCCTCTGCGCGAACTGCCACTAAGGTGCAGATTTGGGTTCAGTAGGTCTTGGGTGGAGGTGAGATTGTGCATTTCAGCAGGCTCCCAGGTGCATGCCACAGACCACAAACTGAGCAGCACGTAATCAGCACACAGACTTGTTGGCCGGACAAGAACTGCTCCTGGAACACACACTTATGGAGCACACCCTTCCCCTGCTGCCTGGTGCTCGTGAAAGGACTTCTCGTCTCGTGGCATGGGGTCCGCAGTGAAGGGGAGGAAAATGCTCCTTGACTAAACCCCTTATCTTCTGTGGAAATGCACACCTTTGTCGAGGCAGAATGGCAAGCAAGTCCAGATCCTTTGGATGGACACTGAGTAACAGGGCAAAGAACCAATCTGTCCGCAGTGTATTAACGAATGTCCTTGGGAGGCAGAGGGCCCCTGAGTAATTGATGAATGGGGCCGCTCGGTGTTTGCCGCAGCTCTGGCCGATGCTGCTCATTATGGGAGATGATTCCCTCTGTTCTGTGGAACAAATTGTTCCAAGGTCTAACTGCGCTTCCCTTGCCATTTTTTTTTAATAAAAAGAATGCACCTGTGGAATTCATATGCATGCAGTTGTGTCCAGAATAGAAATGAGAGAATTAATTCACGTCCCATGGCTCATCATAGAGCAGCCTCAGAGGACCCTGTGAATGAGCTTGGCTTTAGGAACCACTTCTTTCCTCCGAGAGGAGGAGAGATACAGACAGTCAAGGCTCTGCTGGCTGCAAAGATTTCAAGAGCAGGATGAATTAAAATGAGACCGTCTTCCCCAATAAGGCTTGTTATTTGCTAGGTTTGGCACAGGGACAATTGGTATTGAAATTGTATGCCTACATTTTAGACTGTGCATCTGGGAGCTAATTCAGTGTGTCCAGGTCCTGGTAGCCATGTGTTTCTAAGTGCTTAGGGTTGCCTTGTGAAAACTGGGTCCAGAGAACAGTTTGATTTGGCTCTCAAAGTGTGAGGGCTTAACCAGCACATGTCAAGCTGCTGTGGCTCCCTCATATCCCTTCTCTGTCCCCCAATTTGGACATTTCTCTGTTTCACCTTTCCAATTTATGATTTCGATGAAAAGATGCCTATTTGTTTTGAGGACTGCAATAAAAACCAACGATTTTGCTGCACCCATTTCTGTGGTCGTTTACATGTGTGCATACTGGGCCCCGGTGAAACCCTTAGTGAGAGAAGGAGAAAGTGATGGCCTGGGACACAGGGTCTCTTCTTTACTCAACCAGAGGGCCTTCAGAAGCGAAAGAGTCGAGTGGTCCGGCAAAGCCTGACTGTCCTGAGGCCCAGTGGTGAGCCCTGGAAAACATCATCCACTCCTTTCTAGTCCCAAATCCTGCTCCAGTTCACAGAGGCTCATACGACTCAGCTCAGTCCCCAGATCATAATCTGGATTGGGTTGGGTTCAGAAGCTGGACCCAGCTGTGGCTCTCTTCTGTCTGTCTCCAGCAAGGTCTTGGACTGACCTGGGCTCTGGGCCCCCCGTACAAGGGACTAAATTTCCCTGCCAGATTGGAGCAAACCAACCCCTGAGGACTCCCAGGGACCCTGCATGACCAGTTCTGGTGGAGCTAGACTGCCACAAAAGAGAGCAGCTTCCTCACTCCCACTTTGGTTCTGACCACGTTCTTGGGACCTAATGAGTTAGTGGCCCTTTGAGGGTGGAAGGCCTTAGCTCTAGGGTCTTCGTTCTACTACTTTCCTTGAGATTTTCAATAGCTGGCTGAACATAGGAGCTAGAAATGTTGTGGAAAGGCGAAGATCCTCAGTCTCTTGTCTCGTTCCTTGGCTCCTCCGGCATCTCCTGCCTATTGTTGGAACTCGGCCTGGCCGCAAACATGCTTATTATCCTCTGTGTCTGGACAGCATTCCTTTGTCTTCTGGCTGATTCTAGAGCAACTGAGGATGTCGATCCACATTCTCACATAGGTCTGCTCTTCCTTCATTCCCACCTCCACTATTGTTTCAAGTCCACAGTCCCCGTAATGCCCAGAGGCATCCTGTGTCCTACAGAGATGGCAGGGACAAGAAAGCAATGAAAGCCTGTGCCGGGTAAGGGCGCCACACCAGGCAGTGCTGACGGCTGCTCCTCTGCGGTCCCCTCTCGCTGGGGTAGCAGCCATGCCTCCTGCTGCTGCTGCTGAGAAGCCCTTCTTTGGCCAAAGACAGGGATGGCACTTCAAGGGAGTTAGAAAAGTGGATCCTAGGGGCCAGCGTTGTGGAAGAGCTTATAGGTCAGCAAGTGACCACCCACCTGGAGTTTGACTTCCACCCACACTGTCCTTCCAGAGTAGCCAGGCAGGAGGTGCTTGAGCGGCCTGTGCAAGTCTGGACACTGAGAAGCAGATGTCAGCTCCTGGCAAAGGAGCCCATGCTTCCCTGGAGTAGGTCTGCTCTAGTGTCCCTGCCACAGGCCGGCTCGGGCAGGGGGCAGCCTGCAGAAGGCACACCCTCGGTGCAGATGCAGTGACGGTGTTTGCTCCCCCTCCCCCGGGTCTCCATGGGCTCAACAGTCTAAGCTGCGCTGTCTCAGCCCAGCACCCTCCCAGAACAGGCGGCAGGACAACCAGACATCTGAGTGGGGCTCCACCAGAGCAGAGGGGCAAGGCCGGCCTGCAAAGCGGGAGGCTGCAGAAAGTCAAGCCTGCCTCCCGTGGGCACTGGGGATGGCCATCTGACCAGGGCTCGAGGTCTACAGTCCTGGCTGAAACGGGTGGGCTGTATACTGGTCTGCGGCATTTCATTTTAACCCAGAAGTTTAGCTTTGCCTGTAATAAAAACCCAGTCAATACAAGTGCTCGGAAATTCTCCCCCGAAATCCACTCTCAACGTCCACCCAGCCCAACCGACACATTTAAATAAATGCTGATCAGAATTTAGGAGAAGGGCCCTCCAATGGGAACAGATGATTGGAATGCCCGCTGGTTCAAGATCCTATTGTGTCCCTCGTTCTTTGTAGGAACAGTCGGGGCTCTAGGGCAGTTGGAAGTGGCTCTTTTGGAAAGGCCTGAGCAAATGGCTTAAAAACACCATGAAATGGTAAAGTCTCATAGAAATTCTTAGTGACAGTGTACAGCAGTGTGGTCATCAGACTCCTCAGTTTACCTGGGGAGCCCCTGCATTCAGCCCCAGGGCCTCTGCCTGGACATTACAGCCCTTCATCCCTAGCCTCTGGCTTCTAAGGCCTTTATGACGAGTTTGTGGTGTTGCCATGGAGAACATTCCCAGCTGGTGGACCAAGTCGGGCTGTTTTTCGGTTTGAGTCTGGCTGGTGCTTACTGTCTTGTGGCCAGGCTTTGCTGTAACCATATTCAGAGATTCACCACACACACACACACACACACACACACACACACACACACCCCCATGGAAAGAGAAATCCAATGGAGAGCAGCTTCTGATGATAGTTCATGATTTTTTCCCCTCTCAATTCTCATTTTGATAAAATGAGATCTGAAATTTAGAAATGTTAAGGATCATAAAATCTCCTGCTTTCTCTTACACCCTAGGTGCAGTGTGGCCAACATTACACACTGAGCAACTGAAGAAAGTAAACAAGAAAGAGGAGTTTTAAAGGAGGAAAACTATGTTTTAAAGTGCAGATTCTATTCCAGTAATGGACCAAAGTTCTAGACAAGGACACAGAGCATAGATTTCTAGGAAAACAAGGATTTTTAGATAGCGTCTTCTGCAACAACATGGATGAATTTCAAAAATATTAAGTTGAGCGAAAGAAGCTACAAACAAAAGAATACTCTAATTCCATTTATATGATGTTCAAAGCTAATTTATGGCAATAAAGGAATTGTGGTTGTCTGGGCAGGGTGAGGGTGGGTTAACTGGAAAGGATCACAAGGAATCTTCTGGAAAGATGAAAATGTTCTTTATCTTGAGTCAGGTGGTGGTTACACGATTGAGTACATTCAGCAGTGGGTTGAGCCCAGTTTTCACGTCCTGAGAGGCAATTCTTACCTAATCAGGATAATTTTGTGAGCCAGTTGTTAAACCACCGCTAACTTGAAATTGGCCATGGTGGGAGTATTGAAACCATGAAAATCATCAAATGCTACAAATCAGGCTTTGGCTTCTTTCTAGACAGCCAGCTAACCAGCACATCCCTGAATACATTTGTCAAACTCTATCAAAGTATACACTTAAGATTCTCGAAGTTTCCTGTATATAAATGAGCAAAAAGCCGGGGGGAAGGATAAGCTAGTGTCTTCAGTTAGTGATCTGGTGCAGGTGTTCGTTCATGATCTTCCCGCCTTCGTGTGCCTCTTCAAGCCTTGTGGGTTCTGTGTTCTAAAATCCGGGGTCACCGTGACTACAGCAAACAGCTGGCTTAGCACCGGGGACCCTTGAAGCTGTCGAGCTTATTTGGTTCACATATAACTACTTTTAATGCAATATGTATCTAATTTTGACCCCCACTCTTAAAATATACTTACACACACACAACTTATAGGTGCACCCCCTTTAGGAAAAGTTTAATATGTAAAAATCTTAACATGCCAAAGAGAGCAAACATTATATTACTGACTATTAACGTAGTTCACAAAGTGTTCTTTTTAATTGGGTAAATCTTCCCCAGCTCTATGTTTTATTTTCATTATCTTTTGTTTCGCAGGTTTTTTCAAACTGTGAAAAGGACACATGGGCCACGTCAAATTCAAATAATGTGAAAAGGAGAGAGAGGGTGCCCGTTCTGGACTGCAGCCTGGGCCCCCCCAAGGGCAGCAGCGGGAAAGCAGTGAGATTTAGCTGGCCGATCTTTGTCCATGCCTGGGTTATAGACTAATCAAAATAAATAAATCGATACACACATGAACACTTCTTTAAAACAAAAATGCGATTACGCATAAAGTCACGCAATTTACTACTCAGGGTCCCCCTTCCTTCTCAGTGTAGCCCAGCCCCACCTCATGATCAGCCCCCCTGTTTGTTTAATCTACCTCCTATGGCTACACATTTAGGCTCTTTCTGAACTGTCATCATCCCAAGATGCTACAGTGAACATCTCGTATTAGGGGCAAACATTTGATTGCTGTTGCACAGGAGGGCGGGAACGTCACGAGGGAACACCTGGACCAGGTCACTAAGTGAGGACACTAGTTTATCCTTTGCCCCTCTTCTTGGCTCCTAGTGCTTTATTGAGGCATAATTTCTATACAGGAAACTTCAGGAATGTGTATCAAGATGGCCGATCGCAGTCACTTCACGTGGTTGCCGCTATCCATTCGTATTTCTATCGAACACGCTTCTTGAAGTGGGATGGGTCAGTCGAAGGATACGTGCATTTTTTGTTGTTGTAGCTACTGCCCGCCTAAGAGGTTATGCCGGTTCATATGATGCTCATTCCCCATGCCCTTGACAGTAATCAAAGCTGTCTATCTTTTTAGTTTCTGCTAGAAAATTGCACCTCAGTGTTTTGATTTGCTTTTCTTTCATTATTATTGAGCAGGCTCAACATCTTTTGCATGCATATTGCTCCCTTAGCATTTAAAATATCATTTGATTCTCCTACAACTCTCTAGACATACTCTTACTTTAAAAAGGAGAATCAAACCTGTTTTTAAAAACATATGCCTGTCGTTAAAATAACCTGTTTTAGGAAGCTGGAGTGGATTATTTTCCTGCCTTCATATTTCTATTTGTTTCTGTTATGCGCACACAGACATGTATTGTGTTTACCCAGATGGTACTCCTTTGATCTCAGTACTCTGTTGCCCGAATGTGAATGTCTTGGAAAATCCACTGGGCTTTGGCTCTGAGGAGAAGCAGCCGGTAGACCCCCCGCAAAGCTGGTCGCCCCGCGGCCATGTGGCCGGCCTGCCAGCAGGGGGCCTCTCCAGCCCTGGAAGGCTCGCGGCCAGAGCTCCATTGTCTCCTCAACAAGCTTCATCTCCCTCCCCAACACAGAGGCGCTCCTGGCTTCTGCTTAGGCAGACCAATTTACTGAATTAAAGTCATTTGGCTTCCACCACAGCAATTAGTATGCAAATGACCGGTATATTACCTGCCGTCATAAATTACATTGACAAACTTAATATTCAGAGATTCAACGTACCAGTGTGGGTAATTTTTCTATATTTCAGTAGTGGTAGACCAGTTTTACACGTTAAATCAACAGTTGAAAAATTACGCATTTTGCTATGCATTTATTTCTTTCAGCAGGCAGTAAAGTGGAACATTAAATATGCAACATGTCTAAGTGTACCAAATGGCTGGTGAACACATTTCTTTTGTAACTTTAAAAAACAAAGGAAAATCTATACCATCATCCAGCCTACTGAATCTTCTCCACCAAGGTTAGACCCAAATTCTTCCCAGTCCAGGTTCCCGGAAGTGTGAAGAACCCTTACTCCAGAATGAAGATGCAGTTTGGGCTAATGCTGCTCACAACTCGAAAAGGCTGGTCAATAGGATTCAAAAGCCATAAATTGTCACCAAGGCATCTAGTTGTGGCATAGCATTTGAGCTTTGGTCATTAACTCATTAAATTAATTATTCCTGCTTTTTTTTTCTTTTCTGTTTTGAGTAAATAAGTTACTGAGCCTTAAGATTGGGAAAGGGGTGGAGCGAGTCCAAGTGGGGTTGGACAGGTCAAGTTCAAGCCAACACCGTCCTTCCTTCACTCACCCACGGAGCAAACTGAGCCGGCATTCTGTGCCAGGTCCGTGGGGTGAGTCCTGTCCCCAGGGGGATTTCAGGATTGTCAGAGTGAAGCCCCTCAGTTCTGTACCTGCCGATGGGACAGCACGGGGAGCACAGGTCACTGAAGAGTCATGGGGACCCTCCTGGCACTGAATCCTTCCCCCAATTCCTCTCTCTGCACCCCTCAACAAAATAAAACTCCGTTTGCTTAAGATTCTAACCTGGGGGCTGGCCTGGTGGTGCAGCGGTTAAGTGCACATGTTCTGCTGCTCGGCGGCCCGGGGTTTGCCGGTTAGGATCCCAGGTGCGGTCATGGCACTGCTTGGCAAGCCATGCTGTGATAGTCATCCCACATATAAAGTAGAAGAAGATGGGCATGGATGTTAGCTCAGGGCCAGTCTTCCTCGGCAAAAACAGGAGTATTAGCAGCAGTTAGCTCAGGGTTAATCTTCCTCAAAAAAAAAAAAAAAGAAAAAAGAAAAGATTCTAACCTGGCTGCTAAGGCGATCAAAGGACATATTTATTGATCAATTAAGCAAGAAGATCTAAGAGAGCTTCCTAGAGTTGGCTAACAGGAATTTCCTGAGAGAGACCCATTCACAGATGTGTGGATAATGCCAAATTGCAAATAAACCGTGTGACTGATATCTTATATTTGGTGCTTAATTTTGAAAAGGATTTGGTTTGCACAGAGAACATTTTCTTTCTAATCAAACAAAAATGTGCCCTGTGGAGATAGTGTGATGGTTCATCTTAAATGTCAACTTGACTAGGTCCTGGGATGCCCAGAGAGCTGGTTAAACACTGTTTCTGGGTGTGTCTGTGAGAGTATTTTTGGAAGAGATTAGCATTTGAATTGGTGGATGGAGGCTGCAGACCGCCCTCCCGGGTGAGGATGGACAGCACCCAATCCCCGAGGGCCCAACCAGGACAAAAGGAGAAGGATGGAGTGCTCTGTGTCACCACTTCAGCAGGAACGGGCATTTTTCTCCTGCCATCAGTGCTCCTGTTTCTCTAGGTTTCATACCCAGACTGGAATCCACACCATCAGCTCTCCGGCTCTCGGGCCATCGAGTACACCCCTAGCTTTCCTGGGTTTCCAGCCTGCAGACAGAAGTAAGTGGAAAAAACCCTCCTGTGTGAGTAGGGAGAAGTGAGATAGACAAGATGATAGAAGTCGAAGGAGAGAAATACGAAAGTGCCATCAGTGGGCTCCCCCTCCCTCCACAATCAATCAAGAACCATGGAGCGTGGAGAGAGACATGAGAACAGGCTTACACCCACCACAGATGGCACTGTCCCTGTGCGTGGCCTGGAAGCCGAGGGTACCTGGGCTGTGGGTGCGTCAGCCCGCTGTGAGCTGTGGTTGGTGGCCTGACTTCACCTAAGGCGAGAGGTGGGGACTGCCTTCTCTCCAAGAGGAAGCACTTAGCTTTGCTGCCTGCGTGGGCTCCTAAGGTTTTGTCTCAGCCTCACGTAACCTGGGTCGTTATCAATGCTTAAACCTTCACCTCAGGGAAAGAAATCTGTGCCTTGCACCTCAGAGTCCCTTTCCCCAGGAGATCAGGTCTGTCGCCAAGTGCCCTGGGGTGGCTTCAGGCCTTGCCAGGCCTCCGGGAACCGAGAGGCTGCTGAGTTCCAGGATGGAGCACAGGTCTCCCTGCTCACTCTCGGCTGGAGGCAGAATCCCAACTCGCAGGATGTGGTTCCGGGGTCTAGAAGTGACCCCAAATGACAGTGACCCAGACTGCTGGAAGGAGGCAGTGATTCATTAGACCGAAGGAGTTGATAACGGTTTGCAAATAACAGAGAAAAAAGTCTCCCATTTCTCTGTCTCTACATGTAGGCCGAGCACAAATTTTTAAAAAATTTAAAAGAAATAGATGGAGCATATATATTGTAAAAACATGTATATATGTATGAACATATTTTCCTACTATTTTGTGGAGACAAATTAACTTTATCATCTAGGAGTTTCCGTCCCTCCACTGGCCTTGCACACCTGCTGTGTCATTGACGGGCAGGCAGGACAGCAAGGGACTATTTCACTCTCTGCGCTTGGTCCAGGGCTTGGATTACAGTCACATGGTTCTAGAACTGTGGAACCAGCAGATTTATATTTTTAGAGGCAACTGGCAAAGTATATATGGAAAAGGGGTCAAAAGTGACAGAGACGAAGCATAGGCAACTTGTGGTTACTTCCTTTCCCGGTGTCGTCTTACTTTGCCAGCGTTAACCATGTAAGCGTTTCTTGTCTCCCTTTAGACACAGGGAGACAAGCCAGGCAGTGATCAGCGACCGGCTTGAGCAGAGGAGAATTCAGCCCTCCCAACTTCCAATCCACCCTCCTGCCTAGACCCACAGCCTCTTCCTCTTAAATCAAATGTACTTCGTTGGGGCGTGTGGAGGTGAACATTCAGAACCCAAAATACACGTCCCGAGAGCAGCAGAGTCATTCACTGCACATTTTCATCAAAGCAAAAATACATTTTTTTATGCTCCAAAGAAAAGATACTGGAACTTCCTGTGTCCTTTTCTAACAGTAATTATCACTGTCGACCCCTTAGTGAACGAAGGCAGTTTTCCTGAAATGGAGAGGGACACAGCCCAGCGCCCCATTCATTCCACGCCAGGTACTCCATTAGAGGCCAGCCAGAGCCAGAGTGTGGAAGCTTGGTGTGTTCACCCAAGGGCACAGACCTTTAAACAAGTTATAATACATACATGCGTACATACATATATATGGTAATATACATATATACACAATATGTGTCATAAGAACAAGCAGCAGGGAGAAAGCCTTGAAAGTCAGGCCGTTTATTGCCTTGAGACAAAACTGTTCAAATTCGTCTGTCTTCCCCTCAGCCAATCAACCACTGTGGACTCAGCTCAGGGAGAAAGAATTACCGCAACATGCAAGAGATGCTCACACGCACTAGCTGGGGCTTAGAAAGAAACAGGTCATAATGCTGGGGAAACCAAAGAAATGCCAGGTCTTTTCCTGCCTTGGAGAAGTTGGAAGGGGGCAGAGAAGAAGCAAGAGAAGTCAGAGAGGGATCAGAAAGACCTGTTCCTGACTCGTCCTCTCTGAGCCCCGGCTGCAGGAGCGGGGCAGTAAATACACTGACGGGAGCACCAAGAGCGAGGCTGTCTTCCCTTAGCTCCCGTGCTGGATCCTAGGAGAAGTCAAAATGCACGGTCACACAGAAAGGATCTGCTTGGCACTCATGAGCTAACTCCATCCAATGGGATGAACATTGAACTGAGAGCCAGCCATGAGACCCACTGGGGCGGGACAAGCTGACCTAGGAGCAGAGGCTGCAATGAACCACCAGCCCAGGACACTGGACGGAGAAGTCACAAAAACCCCGGGTTGTGCCTCCCCTGAGAGCTGAAAGAAAGTTGAGTCATCGAAAGAGAGATGGCTTATGTTTCCTGGGAGCACATACAAGCCAAAAGAATGGGTCACAAGTTCTCTGGTCAGATATAGCAAATTTGAGCCCACCAGAGCACCCAGCAAGACGGAAGCCAAGTGAACCCAGGCCGTCACTTTAGAGGCCAATCAAGAATTAGAAACAGAGAACCAGCATGAGGCCATCTTTGCACAAGGCCATCATGATACGTAAATTCTCCTCCCGCTTGGATGCCATCTTGGGGAAGGCAGCAGGACAAAGTGAACGCAACCTTCAGGGTGATTGTCTGTATTCAAATGACACTATTTCCTAGAAGAAAAGTTTAAATTATTGTATCAGACTCAAGTTGGTGGAAGGCTCAGTAGAAAAATCAAGTTAGCTATTATTTGCTCAGCACTTAATTACAGAAAACATGAAAGAAGTCCTATTCTCTCCATTCAGCTGAGTTGTACTGTGTGCTAAAGTTTGCAAATATCCCCTGTAGCATGAGCTCTACCGCCTAATCCGTTGTTTTCCTGGGATACTGGTAATACGTCCTACAGTATTGTCTTCCTTTCACATCGGAAGGGTGTGTCCACACCTTACAACACCGGTTTCAAAAGCAGATCCAAAACGGAGAGGTAATGGTGTAGCATGCTCTGCTGATAGGACAAAGGCTTCTCAACAGCTTCAAAGGAATGCGATACAGATCGTGGAGCGGAAGACCCTATAAAATCACTTGACTATCATTTCACCTCTGTCTTCTTTGTAAAATAAAATTGTATTTAGCCTAAAAAAGTTTCAACAAATATGGTAAGGTGTCCTAAATGTGTTCAAATCTCCTTGCCAAGAAAAAATGCCCCTCCAAGATACGAAAAGAACTTGCACATGAGGGCACCCAACCACTGTCACTGATGTTTCTGAAAAATAAGAAAACTAAATGTGGTCACGCGTAGAACAAACGTTCACAGAGGAGAAGGCCGGTGCTGTACACTGGAAAGCGGTGACCTTGACAATAGGCCTAGACCAGAGACTCGAATGGAGGGTTAGGGCTGGCCCATGCTCCCTTAGCAGAGTAGGTGATCAGTTAAAAACAGCATGGATTCACAATGAACAAATCTTGCCAGACCGCTCCTTCTTGCTCTCTGTGGCAGTGATGCTACACTCATTAAAAGCTTGCCTTAGAAATTCCGCACTTGCTTTTAGCCAAGCATTTGGCTAGACCTTCATAATAAAGGAGAGGGGAAAAATGTGAGCTGAATCACAGTCCCAAGGTTTCGTAACTTGATCGGAGTGATGATCAATGCCAACACGACAGAGGCTGTGGTGTGCACTGGCCTTGGTCTTGGTCTATTTTTTGGAACAATGTCTTGAATGAGAATAGTGATAGCAGCTGATAAAATCCACGGGTGGCATGAAGCTTTAAAGGGAACGGTTAATATATTTGGGGGCAAGATCAGGATCCAAAAAGATCTCAGCAGGCTAAAACGATGGGCAGTTCTGACCGGATTTATATTTAATGGCTCTGCTCTTTGATCTTGGGTCCTCTGCCTCCCCCTTCCAAGAAAGTTTAGCAACAAAGTCATCACTCCAGTACAGAAGGCAGGAGAGCATCAAGTTCGAGTGTACCTGCTTTGGAGTCAGACCCCTTTCGGCAAGTCTCTGCTCGTGTGAGCGTCAGCCTCTCCTCAGAATGGGCTAAGGATGCTCACTGCGTCATTGGGTTAATGTGAGGATTAAATGAGATGCAAAAGATGCAAAGCATTTAGCACATTGCCTTGCCCACAACGAGCCCTCAACAGATAATAACTATATATAGACATAGACACACACAGTGGCTTAGCAGGAGCATGTGTGAAAAAAGACTTGAGGTTTCAATTGACTGCAAGTTCACCATGAGCCAATGATCTGATGTGGCCTCCAAAAGTACTGACTGAACTTCGGCTGTCTTTCAAGAGCCACGGTTGACTGACTGTGTGAGGCAGCAATTCTTTCCAGGCCCCATATGGACAGACTACAAAGCGAGCCCCATATTCTGCTGCCAATATCTCACCATCAGAGACGACCTGTGTAAACTGAAGCCAGTCCAGCCGGGAGAGCCTAGGACAACAAGAGGACTTACGAAGGGCCTATGAAGAACTGGGCTTGTTCAGCTTGGAGAGGAGAATACTTATGGGAATCACGACAGCTGTTTCAAATATTTTTAGGGCAGTCATGTGGGAGAGGAATTAGGTTGTTCAATGTGAAGCCCAAGTGGTTTAAAAGATCTTTCTACGCAGGAAATGCCTGGGGTTTGGAAGAGGCACTAACTGATTAAAAACATAAACAATAACAGTGAAATAAGAGGTTTTACCCCAGGGAAAGCCTAGTCCAGCCTTGAGCCATTTCACAATCATTAAGTGTAGGGGCCCATCTCTCTGAAAAGGCCCTCCCAGAGATTTTGGCCAGCCTCGTGATGTTCATACCATCACCATCCCATTCTAAGGGATGAAAACTAAATGAAGGGAAGGCACTGCCAGGTCCAGAAGGAGAGTCGAACTCCCCACTCCCTCTTCCTTGCTCCTCACTCTGCTGCTGAAATCACTGGGCTCCTCTTACCTGGATCAGCCGTCTCCGTGGAGTTAGGAAGACGGCAGCGTTTTGGAGTAACATTCTCTCCACCACGCCACCTCTGTCCAAGCTGTATTTAATTTTGCCTTCTGTCAGCGCCCCAGAAGAGCATTCTGAGAGCATTTTGGTGGGGAGGTACGCAGCTAGCAGAGAGACACCGTGACTCCAGCTTCAACACGCTTGGTGTCTGGAACACCCTCTCAGTCTCTCATTTGTGCATGGCCCTCCTGCTCTCTCTGTTTTAAAATAAGCGATATTTCTTAGAGAACTGGCATCAAGTGATTCGTATTCTGGTCACAGTATAGGCTTTGATGGAACAGGCTCAGCTTTCTCTCACCTCATCACTGCATCTAAGTGAGAGAAGATAGAATCCCATCCACAATGCAAATATTGCAGAAAACCAGAAACCATTCTGCCTTATAATCAAAACCAGAAAGCTGTGATTGTGGCTCTGCACCATTTCCAGAGACTATTAATTCGCTGCAGAAACCCAGTCCTAAAAGGAAAGCCTGGGTAGAAGGACATCATTTCTGCTAAAGAACCGCTTTGTCTTCAAGGCATCATTTCCAAAGTCAGGGATGAAATTGACTGACAATAGGTGATTAATTTGGGTACTTTGTTCTGGTCACATATTTGTTTAGGAATAAAAAATTAACTTCAGTCTGACCCAGGCAGAAATGAAGTAATTAGGACAATGACTTCCCTGGTGACATTCATTAGAGATGGGGAATTAGATGCTTTCTTGAGTTAATATCATATTTTATAACACCATGAACTTCTCGAGATAAATCTAACACCGTGACTGTTGAATCTGAATATTTACAGTATTGTTTGAAGTTTTCCTCAGGAGTTTTTTTTTTTTTCACTTTCTTCCACAAACCGTTATTTGGCAGCAAACTTCAAAGGACCCCACAGTGATTTTCAATTATATTTATTATTAGCTCCAATCAGCCAACGTGTTAAAAAAACAGAGGCAGGGACCTGGGCCACATGGGGATGGGCGTCAAGTTTCAAAGTCACGTTTGGCTCTGATGGAGGGTGACAGATTTGAGGAAGATTTTATCCTAGCTCTTTCTGTTCTGTTTTGTTTCATTTTTATTCTCTACCAATGGTTTCCCAAGTCTCAGAAAGCGCTGTAGCCTTCACCGAGAGGTAAAAATTAAATCAAAATATTTCAGGTGTTTTTCTTTAAAAAATATTTCATGAGTCCTTATACCACCAATGTCTTTCTCTTTGTTACTTCCCCTGGTTTTAGGATTCATTTCAATATGTTATTAGATCATTTCTAAAATTATATGAAATTACATTGTCATGAATTTCAATGATGCTGATTGCTGTTGATATAGCAAAACACAAAAAATGTTTTGATAATTGTAGGTAAATGGTATCACCCTGAATTGAGAGTCCTAAGGAAACAGGGTAGGTGAGTTGGTTAGGTAACACTGTTTTCAGGGTTTAAAATAACGATTTCTAAGTTTCATTTCCAATGTAGCAGGAGACATGCTTTTCACCTCCAGTCCTCACACTTCAGCGCCATAGCTGTGCTAAGAGTCAATTCTCCGAGGAGGGCTGGGGATTCATTCCACGAAGAGGATGTTGCTTATACCAAGAGCCACGTCAATCAAAGGCTCTGGGATTCACAACCCCCGTAACAGCTTTATTCATAGGAGAACATTATGTTCTTTAAAAACAAAGGCAGTGTTGTCACAGGGAGGGAACACAGAAAGACACACTGAAAGGAAAGAAGGGAGAGAAGGATGAGGCCTGAGCCTGGAGTGGAGAGGGAAGGCCTGATGCTGGCGCCCTGCTCTGCACAGGACAGGTTCAGCTACTGGTCTCTGTTTCTCTGCCGTCTCCAAGCAGAAAAAGGGTTTCAAGTAGCCAGCCTCTGAGAGAGGCTCTCTCGCAACCTCGCAGTGATTTATAACCACAGCTGGAGTGATTAGCACTGGACCGGGCCCAGCCACCCCTCTCAAACTTGGCCATGTGACGGCAGCCAAATTTCACAGGCTGCTTCCAAAATTCACGCAGCATGGTGATCATCCACGGGCTTAGAGCGAGCTGAGCAAAAATGCAGATGGTGCTTCAGTTTTCATTTGCCCCAAGGTAAATGCTGAGAGACGGCCCCAAGGTCAAGAGAGCCTCCCTTCCAGGCGGCTGCCGCTGACCACAGTTTTACAGGCAACTTGTGCAGATTTGTTGGGAGCATTTAGTGCAGATGGCCTGTCGGGTCCCGTTTTTCCCCTGGCCTCTTCACAGTGTTGGAACGAGGGCTTAGCTCTTCATCTGATTTAATTCTCGGAATGTGATACTCAATGTACACTCACGCTGAAATGAGAACATTTTGAACATTCTCAATTAGACGATGGTGGGGGCAAGGCCTTAGTCAGCAAAATACAGGCTAACAATTTTTCTCCTACTGAAATTGCGGGATAGTATAAAGTGTGCCAACAGACAACTCACAGCCCTTTATCAAGACACACTGGTTGCATTTTCAGTGTATGTCTCCTGCTTTATCGTGTCATTACAGACACGATTCTATTTACTACAGACATCTACGGCTTGAATAAAGAAGTAATATTCAGTTAAATATGAAGATACAGGGGCTGGCCTGGTGCTGCAGTGAAGTTCATGCACTCCACTTTGGCGGCCCAGGGTTCACAGGTTCAGATCCCAGGCACAGACCTACACGCTGCATATCAAGCCATGCTGCAGTGGCATCCCATATACAAAGTAGAGGAAGGTTGGCAAGGATGTTAGCTCAGGGACTATCTTCCTCAAGGAAAAAGAGGAAGATTGGCAACAGATGTTAGCTCAGGGCCAATCTTCCTCATCAAAAAAGCAAAAAAAAAAGGAGATATAGAAACTCAGGTTAGCCAGGAACCAGTGATTTTCCAGGCACAAAACAAAGCCCAGCAGAACTGCATGGAGAAACCAACCACCTCCTGGTCCTTCGCTCTCTGATTTCGTTCATGTCGATGGTGAGGGCCGAGAGCTTTGGGTACCATGAAAGAGAGACTGAAAGAGAAGGTCAAGTGAAAGTTCGACTGGCTCAAGCAATTTATTACCAGACAGAAATATCCTTTCGAAAAAGACCATCAAGAGTTTAGATCAACAAAAGTAGAGGTTGTTGCGAACAGATCTAGTCTTTGTTCCACAAAATACTCAGTGTGACCTGCAGAGAGAGGATCCTTTGAACCTGGGTTCCATCTCAACTAATAAACAGGTCCAAGAGCAACACAGTGCCCTCACCACCACCACCTCCATCGAGATCCAAAAGCTGATAGGAAACTGCGCGGAGGCTACGAATAAAGTGAATTCAAAGACATAAGGACTAAGAAATTGGTGAGAGCTTAATATTTATGGTTCATTGAGTTCTCTGGATAAAAGGTACCATATAAAAGTGGAAATTTATACTCTTACTACTAATTGTCACAAAATTCAGGTCCTCTTAAGTCTCTCTTTCTCTCTCTCTGTCTTAAAAATGCTGTTTTTGGGAAACATGTCTGTCTTCTCTGGTCTTAAACTTCACAAGAAAAGTTAAGGGCACTTTTTCCGTGGAAACAATAGGTTGTCTTCACTTTGGGCCTGCTGTTTAATTTCAACTGCTATAGCTTCCGGGGTTAGCAATGTGACTTTAGGGCCGTGCTGGTGGGAGGGTCATTCAACGCTTTAACTGTCCGTTGCGCCTGAAAGCCGTACTGAGTACACTTGGCCCACTACTGCGGTGTTGGACTCCAACGGCTTCCTTGCAGTGGAATGGAGAATAATTTTTTTTTTGCATACAAGACTGTGACCAGTAAGACAATTACCACTGCACAGCACAATGATCGTTTCCTATGTAGAGACTGTCCCTTTAATTCAAGAGGATTTTCATGAAAAATGCCTATTTTAAAAAGAAAATAAAGGAAAAACTAAAGATTTCTTTCTCCCTAAGAATCTCATCCAAAAACAAGTCAAAACAAAACATTAAAATAGTTCTTAGGTTAAAAGATTTTTTCAAGATCAGATAATGCTTTGGCAGGCCAGGGAGATGGGAAAGAAAATATTTTAGACCATCACAGGACTTCTAGGAATAGAAAAGCAATGCTGGGTCCCCACGTGTCTCCTTCACATTCTGCTTTTGAAGCAGGCCTTTACTTTGGAGGCCTTGTCACAGGCCCACCTGTCTCTCTCCGAGGACTATAACATGATGCCCATGTCAGGACAAAGCCGACTGAGGCATAATTTCTGCAGCTGCAGGTTTCCAGTCCACAGGGAGTGAAGATCGGCTGATACGTCCACCCTGCCATGAACAGCACAATGTCCCTTCCCCGACACGCTTACATCCAATTACCCCATGAGCAAACAAAAGGGAAAATTAAAATGGAAATCTCAAACCCGCACATGAGCAAAATGCTCACCTGGTATTCACTTTCACATATTCTCATGCACATACACGAGCAAGATGTGTCCAGTCCTGGAAGCAGCGTGCTTTATAATTTGCAGGAAACTTTCATGCCCATCCTAACAACTGTGAGAGGGGTGGGGAGCTGGTGGAGGAGACAGCTACAATGATCTCTTTTTTTTTCAGGTAAATCTAAGGCTCAGAAAGTAATGGTGATTTTTTTCAGGGGTCTCTGAGCTATGAATGACAGACTCAGAACTTCCACTTGGGTCATCAGGCCCTTACTCCAATTACCTTAAGCCTACAATTCAGTTTGTCTATAATTTTGACTTTCTTTACAGCCTCTAATCCTTCTGGAGTTTTCTCCTTGTAGAACTAGTTAAATAGATGGATTTAAAGGAACCCAGGCTCCCAGAATCTCAGAGAACCCACATCACAAAATGATGTGAATCAGAAAAGATTTACATTCCACTCCCTGGGCCTGACTCCACGCCAAGGTCACGGAATTCCCCCTCCTCTGCAAGTTTAGCTTCGCGCTGCCTCTTGTGGGTCACAAACTCCATTTTCCTCCTCCAACAAAAGCATTGAAGCAATTCTGCTAGATGCTGAAGAGCTTAAGGAAAGAACCTGTTAGCCACCAAAAGTCAATGGAGACCCCGACCCAACTCTGGCGTGTTGCTGTGTAGTCAGTGCCCTGAAGCTCTTCAGCCCACATGCTGGATTTCCTGTGTAGAGGACAACGTGACTCCTCCCCACAAGAGGAATTCTGAGGACAGAGAAAATATTTCGGTACAAAAACAGAACAACTTCTGAAAGAGATCAGTCCGTTCTGACGGCAGAGCGCCATGCCTGTCCCGCAACGCCGTGTCTGAGAGCAGCAAGCTGGCGCGTGACTTTGAGTGTGACTCAGCCAAGAGCTGGGATCCAGCTCCTTCTTCAGTGCTAGATGCCACACACGGAAGATTGCTAATAAGGATGTGGGAGCCATGCCCCTCTCCTTCACCGCCTGCTCCTTGAGGCGACAGCTTACTGGTGGGAGCCACCCCTGCCAGCAGGACTCTCCCTACAATCTCTTCCGGGTGGTGGAAGGCCAAGGATGGCCATGCCTTGGGCATTTTTCGCACTGTGTTTTTCAAGCTGCCTCTCCTAGGGGAAGATGAAAAATTGATTACTTTCTTAAGTATAGCTGGAAACGAGTGATGCCCAAGGACCACAGTGGGGCACCTTCCGGTAACTGACACCTTGCTGTGAGGAACCTCCTGGCCTGGTTGGCATGACAACCCCAGAGCCCCAACTCCAATGTCAGTGCAACCCAAAGCAACAGCTTGAAGGCCTCCACGGGGCTGACTTGTCAGATTTACCCCCCAGATGACGTCCTTCTTAAGGAGGAAAAGCAGGCCCACAATGCTGTGCTGTCGTGTGCTTTCGAAGGCAAGGGAGCCCCCGAGACCCCTCAGAATGTATGTGCTGCCTGTCGTATAGGAGAGCTGTACTAAAATCGGCTATACAATTCATAGTTAATGCACAAAATAAATTTACGTTTGTATAAAGCTGTTCTCATCCCCCAGTGCTTCTACTGTCATCGTGTAATAACTAGAGCAGGTTCATTATCCTCATTTGATAACAGGACATTGAGGTCCCAGGAAGTGAAACACCTTGCCCGGGATCACGGGACAGGTGGGTGATGAGGCCAGCGCTGGAACCCCGGCCTCCCAATTCCCATCAGAGGTGCTTGCACATATGTGGCCTGCGTAACTGTTTCTTAACAACAGTCAGCTTACATTTTTATTCTCCTGCTAAAGGAATTTTGCTCGTCCCTGTTCTCTCTCCCCAGCTGTATTGCCTCCAGACTCCCACGTATGGAGCACACAGCAGAAGAAAAGGACACACTCCTGGGGGCTGGGGGGGCTCGGAGGCTGCCGCACTTGCTGTTGGCTGCCGCGGGGAACCAGCTGCGCCTCCTCTCCCATTTCACGTTGGCAAGTCCTCAACACACCAAATGAATAGGCTTGGCCTTTTCTGAGCTTTCTCCTCCTGTCCCCCAGAGCGTGCTGGATGTTTTAAACGGATTGCATGGGAGTGAATGACTCACATGTGGGATGGTAATGAAATTCTGGAAATGAATACCTACAGAAAAGCAGAGACACTGCAGGCCCTGCAAGACACGAGGATGCTGAGAGCTTATCCACTGATGCAAGAGGATTACAAGAACTCTCCATTTAGACTTATTAAACAAGGGTAGGAAATCATATGAAATATATGGTGCAGTGATTTGCTTTTAAAGAGGCTCTCTTTCTCTCTTGCCTTCTTTCCTCATCTCCCTCCCTCTGACTAGCTACACACACACACGCGTACATGTACACACAAACGGATGTGCATGCTCAGTAACTCTATTACCAGCACAAGATGAGCTCCTCTCCTCTTCATTGGAGCCCATGGGGCATTTTACCATGATGACTAAGGTAACAATTTTTGAATAATAGTTCTTCAGATCTGAAGAGCAACTTGTTGCCAGATTACAGATTCAAAGCTTTGGCAAACATTAGGCCATTCTGAATTCCTCTTGACCATTCTAGAGGCGCAAGTAACACACCCAGTTCCCCCACTCGCCCTGCTTCAGCAAGAAGAACCGTGGGGGAGAGGGTGGGGACAGGCTGTGTCATGGGAAAGTACCAGCCTGGGAGTCAGGAGGGCTGGGCGCTGGCTCCGCTCTGCCGCTACCCAGAAGTGCCATCTTCAGCAAATCCTCTGACCTCCCTGGGACTCTGACCATCTGGCCACTGAAGAGCCGGCCAAAATGACCACCCAGACTTCTTCCAGCTCTAACTAGTGCAACAACACATGGAACTATATATGACGATTTACAAAGTCTTATCATGTCTATTAACCCAATCTTCACCACAATGCATCTTACAAGTTGAAGAAACTGGAACCCAGAGCCAATAAGGGATTTGCTTGGGGGTCCAGAGCCAACAGACAGGAGAGCCAGGTTTGGCAGCCAGGTTTCTGACTCCACAGCCATGCTCATGTCGTAACCCCAGCTGCCTCTGAAGGAAAGGTCCTCGGTGCTTTTACTTCCTACGGTAGAAAAGTAAGATTTTTCAGTAACAGTTAAAACAAAAAAAGGGGCCAGCCCAGTGGCAGAGCAGTTAAGTTCACACACTCCACTTCGGCGGCCTGGGGTATGCCAGTTCGGATCCTGGATGCAGACCTACGTACCACTTGTCAAGCCATGCTGTGGCAGGCGTCCCACATATAAAGTAGAGGAAGATAGGCATGGATGTTAGCTCAGGGCCAGTCTTCCTCAGCAAAAAAGAGGAGGATTGGCGGAAGATGTTAGGTCAGAGCTAATCTTCCTCAAAAAAAAAAAAAAGGTGAGTTTTCAAGTTTACGGACCCAAATATTGTAGTCAGTCAAGAGCAGTAACTTTCAATGGCCAGGCATGAGCTAATTCTGGAGAAGGGTCAGCCTTGACCTCACTGGAGGCTGACATTCCCTGGAGCAGAGCACTGTGAGCTGTGCCTGATGACGTCCACTTCCCCGGGCATTCAGCCTTCGGGATGAGGTGGGGTCCCCGGGAACGGTTTCTTTAGGAAAGGATGCTCAGTGAGTCAAGTTGTGTTTTGAACACACAAAGTGCCAATGCACTTTACAAGGGTTGTGTTAGGAAACTGCTGCCTAGTTTACAAAGAAAGAGAATCCCTTCTAATCCAATAGTTTTCTGCTTGGTCACATCCCTAGCTACATAACAGGGCAACCAGGCAGAGGGGGGACTTTGACCAAGAGGATGGATCAGAGCCGCTCCCAGCAGTCGCTGCTCCCCGCCCCTCAGGGCCGGGAGCCCTCACTCCTGCAGCTGCTGGGAGTGTTGACTGCTGGGTGCTGCAAACTTACAGCTGAGCCTCCACACCAGCAGCTGCTGAACTGAAGACAGCTGCCTGAGCCAAGGCCAGGCCCAGGTCCCCGGAGCAGCCCGATACATCACCGGTATACAACGGTACCACAGCCTGGCCCCTTTGCCCCCAATGGGACAAGTCTGCAAGGCCAGTCCAGCTCCAGAGACCCACCGTGGGGCTCAGTGAAGCTCAATGAAGCTCCCGTGGGGCTGTGCCACAGCCCAGCTCCTCCCTCTACCTGACGCTGCTTCCCTCACACCCCATAAACACACTGCCCCCCAACCTCCATCTCAGAGTCTGCTTCACGGAAGCCTGACCTCCCATTCACATCTTCCTGTCTCTCAATCCTGAGCCAGCAGGCTCTCTAAAACCTCCAGTTATTTTTCTTTAATTAGGAGCACCATCCTGGCAGGGACTCCAGAGGTGGGACCCAATGTTGAGGAGGACGGGCACGCTGCTTGTGAATACTGATGCACGTGTGCATGTGATTTTGGAAATTGAGAACAGCCTTTCGAGACAAAGCCATACAAAGAACAGGTGATTTGGCAGAAGAGATAGAGCACATAGAGAAAATGATGTTGCATAATAAATTAAGAGGAAATTCCACCGCATACTCAAGAACTCTGGCCAGGAAAAAATAAAGCCCCGATTCCTCCCCGAGGGCCCAGATTCTCAGGCCAGGCGGTGTCTGCTGCAGCGTGATCGAGAGCACCTTTGTCCGTCGTGAGCAGGACAGCGCTGATGACTTCACCAGTGGTGTCCTTTCTTCATGAATTGTCTACGCTAAATTTCAGCGCATTTCTGTTTGTTGTTCCATCAGCCTACTGTGCCGTGAATGTGTCCCCCAAACGGAGAGAGTAAATTACTCAGTTACAAAATCTGAATAAGTCTGCAAAAAGCTAACTCTATCCTAAATCATGGTCAAACCAACATAGGCAAGTCCCGTTGTCACGGACTAGCTGCCCCGAGGAACTCAAGGGCGGGTTTGGAAGCACGGAACTATTTTTGCAAATTGTTTTCTTCTCTTTCGTTATGTTAAGGAGATGCAATCACCAACCGCCCTGAACCAGACCAGGCCTCACCACCAGAGCTACACCTGTGACCTTTGCCTTATTTTTAATGCTAAGATCTCCTCTCCAGAAGGAGCTCAGGGCCCCATTACTGTAACCTGCAGTGTATGTGGAAGCATGTTTCCAACTGAGCCTGTGGAAGCGAATACCCACCTCTCCTTTTTGAATATTCATTCCCCATCCAAAATAAATGTCCCTGCTCCCCTTTGTTTGTGGACGCCATGACTCTGGAAATGGTTCCACATGGTCTCCTATTTGCCACAAATACACTTTGCTTTGTGAGACAACTGCTTCTGGTGGAGGGTCTGATGTAACTTGCCAGGAGGGAAGCCACTTTGGTTTCGGTAACACCGTGATCAATAGCATTTGTCAGGATCTACTGGTCACGGACACCAAATCACCCACGCTAACATCCACAGCTAAACCCAAAGACAGCTGTCACATGCTGGAAGTCACAAGTGGATGGCGTTGTCTGACCTTTTGAGTCTTTGCATTTTTGGCAAGTATGAAAAGAACGAGAAGAAAAGAAAAAGTTATGCCAGCCTTTAACACCAGGTCAGCTCGATTTGCTTATGAGAGTGTTAGGTACACATTGTGACACCTAATTGGGAGAAAGCCCTGAGATGGAAGTTTGAATTTGCCCCAGAATTTGAGGGTTTTGCATGTTTTTCCAGGTAGTCTGAGGAATTCAAATAGAATGGAATTTTCAGAGCAAACCTAAAAAGAGGCAAAAAAGCATCCACATCCACAGTCCCTTTGGCCTTTCTGTAGAGAGATGCATGGCTGTCACCCGAAAAGACACACAGTGAGACCATGAACGGGCAGGAGTGGAAGGGAGTGTAATGAATGGTTTCTGTAAATCAGACTTACCACCAACCTTGTCTTCTCTCTGAATGTGAATTTATGATTCCCGGTTGGCCTAATATTACATACATTTATAGAGAAACTGCATGCTGGATAACAAGCTCAATTGTTAGCTTGGAAAGACTGGATGCCCAGAGAGTACAGACCACACGACAGCAGGTTTGCACCTCAATGAAAATGAAAAGGATGGGAGCAGACAAGACGAAGGACTAGTTAGGAGAAGCCACTATAATTCGCACCGCCCAGGAGCCTTGCAGGAAGCAGAAGTCCACTCGCACTGACCCCAGGAGGGACTGTTTATGGACGTGGGGGCAGGACACAGGGAAACCCTGAGGGAAAGCGCAGAACCCCAGAGCAAGGCTCAGGGGAGCTCCCACCCCTCCTACAGCTGAAGGAGAGAGGGGAAGGAGCAGCGACTGGAGCCCAACGCGAGAAGTTGTGAGAAGAAGCTAAATGTAAGGAAAGAAGTGACCTTTAGTCCAGAGGAACAGCCTGCCTGAGGCGACCCCATAGGGAGGAAGCAGGGAATAACTCCCCGATCTCCACCCGCTTCCTCTTTCTAATCCACTGCTCGCCCTCTCTCGCTGTCCAAGACCAAATGGAGCCCCTTTATGTAGTCCAAGCAGGTCAGCCTGCTGCTCAGAGAGCAGGTAGAGAAAGAAGTTCTGGAGGAGCAATGGAGGATACACCCCACTCCAGAAAAAGGAAGACATCCAGGACACGATGCATCAAGGTTGGAGCATGAACATCTTTTTTCCCCTTTCATTCCGACCTCTGTTAAAAATTAAAAAGCATGGGATAAAATCAATTAAGAAAATCTTCCTAGAAGTGGGACTTAAGTTACATTTAAGAAAGAAGGGGGTGTGGCCAGGGGACAGTCAAGAAGACTATAGGAAGAGATGATTGATGGAAGAGATGATTGATGGAAGAGACGACTGTTGGCAGAGATGATTGGCGTTGCTATCATCTTCACCTGCTTCACCAAATGCAACAAAAATCTATCACCTGCTCTATCAAATACAGCAAAAACTACGTGCTTCATCTTCCACACAGTTGTTGCTGTCTTTGAAGGCACGCATCCCAGTGCTGGTGAGGCCAGAAGGAAAAGATGAGGTAGGCCTACACGTGAGGGACCTGCTTTTCCAGAGCTTTGTAATGCCACATCCAGAGCCACAGATGTGTGATGGCAACGTCGATCTTCTGGGAGCGGAGGCCGGGCAGACACTGCTGCACCATCTGTAGGAGCAAACATTCTCTTGAAGTCCTGGTTCTAGAATCACACAGCCAGAGCTAGGTCTGAATCCTGGCTTTGCCACCTACTAGCTGTGTGACCTCAGGTCACATTCTGTCAGCTCCCAAAGCCTCAGCTCCCTTCTTTGACAACTGGGGCCACAACGCCTCCCCCTAGTATTGTAGTGAGGCTGGAAGAAAATAATGCATCTGTATTAGTAGAAGTTCTTTTTTTTTGAAAGTATGTTTTTGGTGAGGAAGATCAGCCCTGAGCTAACATCTGTTGCCAATCTACCTCTTTTTTTTTTTTTCCTTCCCCAAAGCCCCAGTGCATACTTGTATATTCTAGTTGTAAGTCATTCTAGTTCTGCTATGTGGGATGCCACCGCTGCCTGGCCTGATGAGCGGTGCCATGTGCACCCGAGATCTGAACCAGCGAGTCCTGGGCGGCCGAAGCAGAGAACGCAAACTTAACCACTCGGCCACGGTGCCAGCTGCAGGAAAAGTTCTTTTGTTGCAAATGATAGCATCTGATTCTGGCTAGCTTAAACCAAAGAAAGGGAAGGGAGGGAGAGAAGAGAGGGAGAGAAAGGGAGTGAGAGAAGGAGGGAAGAAGCCAAAGAAAGAGGGAAAGAGAAATACAGTATTTATTGAAATACTGGGGTATCTCAGTGCTCAAGGCAGAAGTGAAGAAAGAGTGCATTAAAATGTTCTCATCACATACAGACCTCACCACAGTTCTTACAGACTCCAAGCTTGGTGAACCCCTGAGAGAGCGGGAACCAGGACCACTCTGGGATCCCAGGCACCACAGGCGTGCCTCTTCTTTCTGGAACACATGGGTAGGTGTCTCTGTTTCCATGGCCTCTTCATTCCCCATGCAGATTCCGGGGAGAGAGCATTTCATTGGATCAGGTCAACGAAATGGGTCAACCAATCATGGTGGGATGGGGAGAGGCCCCAACGGTCATGTAGGGGGACAAGGCACTGCAGGTACACCTTTGTGTGTCTAGAGGGCAGTCCTGGGAAAGGGGGCATCTGGATGAGCCATAGAAAAGCTATAGTGCGTGGGGCCAACACACCAAGTCCTTGTGAGGTGTTAGCCATTATTATTTCGATGCTTGTGACAGAGGAAGGCTTAGAAATTTAAGTTTCTCTTCCCTGAAGATCTTCTGCAAACCATAAGCTGTTACTGTTGATATCTATACATTTAAAATTTTGGATTTATCCTCGATCTCTCACTAGATTAAAAATCTATGGAGAGAAGGGACCGTTACCTTTCCCACCCTCTCCCTACACCTTCATTATGTAACGCTGTGTGAGCAGTGGGTGCCTAATGGATCAGGCCAACTCACAAAGCTCACTGTTCTACACTCACGCCAGCGCTCCTGTAAGCAAAACACGCCCCTGTTTGCCTTTCCTTAAAACCTAAGATATGAAATTAGTGCCTGTTCAATGAACTGGAAGTTTATTTAGTTTATGATACTCAAAGAAAACTCCTCAATATTTCAATTTGGAGAAAAATATTTAGTTTATCATATTCAACCCCACTCAACATTTTAAAAGTTATCGAAAGTGGCTTACAATAAATGCATGTCTGCTGCCCATCCTGATCCAATGGAGAAGCTGCCTAGCATCATGTTGCAAAGGTTATTGAAAAGAGGCTGAGACAGAGAACACACCATCATCAGTGATTAACGTCTGGCATGGACACAGGATCGGAAAGTGGAGGCATGTATGTCAAGTATTTGGCATTCCTGGACCATATTCTGAAGTTGAAATAAACATGAAAAATTGCAATTTACATGGAGAAAACTAAGATCAATTTGAAGCAGGGAGGAACTACATTACCATAACTATGTCCTCAATTTAGAGATGATTTGAGGGTGGGTCTAAGGTAGATTTATTTACGTAGCTATTGCCTTAGTATTAGATGTCATCATCATCACTGTGATTATTTAAATGATGGTAGAACATTGTTACTTATCCTCTAGAGTCATGAGTTTCCAAATCCAGCATTTAGGTGGTGACTGTGTATAAACCGTGTGTAAGTTGGGCTTAGTCTCAACTACACAGAACAGAAAACTCAGCTCAAGGAAACTTGAATGAGATAGAGGCTTACTGTATTTTTCTTTCCCATAGAAGTCCCAAGACAGGCAACCCCTGGCTGGTGTGGAGGCTCCATAGTCATCAGTAAGCTGGTTGTCTTCTATCTTTGGGCTCAACCTTCCTCAGCTAAAGGCTTCCATCCTCAAAGCTGCCTCATTGCTCAAGGTAGCTGCTGGAACTCCAGCTATCATATCTGCATTCTAGCCAGGAAGAAAAAGGAGAAAATGTGTTTCCCCATTTAGTCAGCCCTGTTTTAAACAGTTTTCCCAGAAGCCCCACTCAATGACTTTCAACTACATCCTGACAAATAAAAATGGCAAGCAATAGGATATATTGGAGTATATGAGGAAGCCATTTGGTATAAACCTAATTCGGCCTGACTCTGTTTTTTCCAAAAGGGCCTGACTGGCTATTGAGCACGCATTGTATATCTGCTTAGACATTTCCTATGGCCAGAACAAATGCCCTTGAGATAAAGGTGCAACTTCCCCCTACATTGGCATTTCCTTAGGGATAAGCATCTTTCCTTAGGCTAGGAACTGATTGCTGCACTCACCTTTGACCACCCAGCTCACCTGTGACCACTCAGCTGGAGACAACAGACTGCCACCCTGTGGGGTTCACTGAGACAGAAGACCTACCTGCTGTGTCCATCAATCACTGTGCCCACAGAGCAGTCTCGCGACTATTGTAAAAGGGACATTTCAATCCTATGTGAAACATCCTCTCTGGTGGTATATAACCAGTCTGTGCACCCCACTTCTTTGGTGCCCTTTCTTCCTTCGGGAAGAAAGGCTCCAGGTTAATATCCTCAGATTTAAGCTCAGAATAAACTCACCCAAATTTTCATTTATAGATTGGTTATGGATTATTTTCGTCGACAATCCCATTGACCACCTCAAGCAGTAAGGGAATTTGGGGGCTGTGATCTTTTCAGCAGAACACACTGCCACCTAGGAGATGGGGACGATGGTTGCTTGGTGGGCAGCTGACTGTCTCTGACACGGTTTGCCCATTAGAAACACGCTACCCCTGAGTACTCAGAGATTCCACTCAACCAGACGCTCCACAGAAGCAGGCACCGCATCTGTTCTGTTCACCATAGACCCCTCCCACCCCCAGCGCCCCGGACACCCTGTGAAACAGAGTAAATCACTGTCCCAGGATTACTCAAGGAGCAGGGGGCCGAGTCAGAATTAGAACCCTGTCTGCCCCAACACTCGCATTCCTTCCAAAGTGCCCCATGCTTTGAGGCCTGCACAGACAGGAAAACGGGAGTGCCAGGAGAAGAGCTGGCCCGCAGGACAGAAGGCTGAGGAGGGCAGTCCTGGAAGCCTTCCACCAGGGCTGAGACACAACTCCCGCGAGGGCCAGCGCAGAGACAGCAGGAAACGGAAGGCTGGAGACAACGCACAAACCCAGGTTCGCGCCGCTCAGTCTGAACCAGTGGGGACAGAGGGCCAGGGAGGAATCTGAGAGACAGACAGCCTTCAGGATCCACAGGACAACAGCTGAAGGGAGGGGAGGTGGCAGAGACCACAGGCTTCCAGTTTGTGAGGCGGTGTAGATTAAGATGACATCCACGGTAACTAATAGGGGGTGTGCAGGCTTTTAAATGGAGATGCGACGAAACCACAAAAGGATGGCCAAGGAGCCCAGTAAAATAACCTAATTCAGCCGACAGACGGGAGGGGTGAGCCTGTTTTTCACCTCTTCTGGTTATCACAAGCGTAATCCTCCGTCTGTTTGTGAAGTTGTTTCTATTATGGGCTGATCAACTGGGAAAGGGGCATCCGTGAGAGCAAACCATCCAGGAACAGGCCCCCTGTCCCCCGCACCCGTGGACAGGGGCTGGCCAGCACGGCAGCAGCTCGGGAACAGCTAGTCCAGGCTCAAGAATCGCCCTAGAACACGTCCTCTTTCCAAACGTGGCTTTTTAAAACCTGAGGACTCAAAAGTCTCTACTCCTTCTCTTCTGGTCATAATTATCAGGTTATTCCTTGAGCGCCACAGAGCTACCAAGAATGACTGTGCTTAGGATGGAACATGCTGGCCGCCCACCTAACCCAGAAGTCAGGCAAGTCGAAGACGGGTAAAACGTTTGCAAACGTTAGAGGCCTGACATGTTCCAGCGAAATCTGAGGTGCCTGCAGCCAAAGCACTGGTTCCCAGCTACGGGATTATCTGAACAACTTGACATTCACCAGATCTTATTTTGCGAACAATGATTTGGCCAGCATTTTCTTTCCAATTATTGCTTTATAGACGTTTTGCGAGTTGCTTGAGAAAGGAGCAAATCTGATTTATGTACTGGAACATAACATTGGCAGTTGATTTAATTATGGGGCAGAAATGCATACGGGAATGTTTAAAAGAAATTTCCATTGTCAATTAGTTTTTGCAAACAAAGAAAATTCAAAATTTTAAACACAAAGAGACACATAGTAAACTCTAAGAGGGTATCTTAGGACCAGCAACATGTAATCTATTCCTGCGTTTACTAACACTCCCTCCCCAACCAAAAAAAGATCTTGCTATTAAGATGTTTCAGAAATATTTTATTGTCTATTTATTTCCCAAATCGAATTACAATCTGATGGATTAGTTTCACTAAAAAGTTACAAAGAATTGAGAAACAATCCAATATTGGAAATAGTAAAATATACCAACCCAAATAAAATAACAAAGACAAGTAGAAAAGGAAACAAAAGACCCAGAAAGCCATAACCTGCTTGCCTCTTGATGCCCCTAATTGGAGGATTCGTAACCCACTTCTAGAACAGTGTCTGTATCTTCGGTGAATTCATTACCAACTCTCTTTTGGTTTCTTTTAGTTTCCTTAGAATTTATAGGTTAAATGTTCAAACATAGCACTTCCTGGCTTCTGTTTTTGCAACTTAAGATAGCCATTATTTAGCCATGTTTTCTCTAAAGAATTCTTAAAGACTTGAGGATATAATTGTCCCCACTTGATTGATTTCCTAATGAGCAAAGTATTATTCTAAATACATTGAAATTTCTAGGCACATTTTTGATTAAGCATTTCCAATTAGGCCTCACATACCTCTCTCCACCTATCCCCAATCCAACTGCCAGGACATGGGAGTCCAGGCAGAAATGGTCTTAGAAGCCATTGTTAATATTTGTCAGGTGGTGTGACCCATGCATTTCAGAGCCTGAAGGAAGCAGATAGGTGTGCAGGTTTATTTGGTGTTCTGAGATCTCTGGTCTGACTCTCTTTGATGTTTCTCTGGGTGTCACTGAATACTTAATCCTATTCATTGCCTGGACCATATCATCTCTTAAACTTTGGACCACGCAGCCCGTGATCCACTAGTCCATTCAAAGAAGAGCTATCGCAGTGCACGCTTAGCTATTTATCCAAACTTACTTCCGCTCTGTGAGAATTTCTCTTGCTTCTGTGGCACATAGCATGTAAAGATGCTGTGTTTATTTCACTTTCTGTCCACAGGGTTCTGTGTTCCCTGCCACTGACAGCAGTTCTGTTAAAGGACCTGAAGTGTGACTTTATGAGGTTTCTCCCAGGGAAGGGTAATTAATAAAGACTGAATTTGAATCTCCTCATTCCTTACCTTGGGAAAATCAAAGTAAATTAATGAATACCCACAAATAACCACTGCTTACTAGCGTACAGCTGCCTGACCCTCTATAATTCTCCAGGCAAACTAAACGTAACTGACAGGGAAGGCTCCAGGCTCTCATTTAATGGGGGTGGACTGTTGCTTACAGATTATTTCAGAAATCCAGGTGACCACAGGACATGAGAGTATTGCATACCTGCTCTGCTGGAAGTATTGATGGATGGATAGATTTGGGTCAAGGAGTCTTGATGACCATGGCTAGAACGGGACACAGAGCTCAGGTTCCCCAGATCTTAGCTCCACGGCTCCTGCGAGGGATGCTGACCTTCTCTGACCTCCATGTTCCGATTGATGACATGGGCACCACCATCATAAGAACACACCTCGGGAAGATGACCGTTTGGGCAGGGAGGTGGGGGAGGGGGTGGGAGAGACCTCTCCCCCTCTGCTGCCACTGGCAGGCTCTGGCAGCAAGCACCTCTCACCCCTGTTGTTTCCTGCTGCTCTCAATCCAGGGACTAATTGCCAACATCGCGGAGCAGAGAGCTGCTCTGTCATACAAGCATTTGCTCCACATGCAGTCAGCAGGTCGTGCAGTGCACTCGTGATTTGGTGCGTCCCATTTATTTCATCCACAGCTCGAAACTTCCTTGTAAAATATAGATTCCACACAGCCAGGGTTCTTACTGGATGAGGCCTTGCAAGGCTCCATGTTGAAGTCTTACCTATTTTTATATTTCTACCTCAAGGCCATTGACAATCATATTCCCCCCCACTGACTTTACAGATAACCCATAATTCTGGCTACCGCTATTAAGGGCCTACCATGTGCCAGGCACATTCCTTGTCCCTCCCCTTACAAAAAAGTACAAGATGGGTATTTGTTTTTTTTTTAACTTAAGGGGGAACTGAGATTCAGGAACTTAAGTAACTTGTCCAAGACCACACGGCTAGGAATGGGCCAAGCTGGTACTCAAAGTAAATTCTGAGTCCAAAGACCCTACTTTTTTTACTACACCAGAGCAGGCAAATAGACTCCAACTCAAGTGCCTGGTGTGAAGCATTGGTGGTGGGTGAGTGCTCTGTTCAGAAGCATTTTGAGGCCAGGCCTAGGCTCAGGGGACAGACTGCTGTTGAAAAGTGTGTGTCTGTGTCTGTGTGTCTGTGTGTCTGTGTGTGAGAGTGGGGATAGGCACAGGAGGTGGACACTGGCTCTCGCCCCTACCTGCACATCAGAATCACCTCAGCAGCTTTAGAAACATGCCCACACCTGGGCCCCAGCTGGGACAATCGGGTCATCTCTGGAGCAGGGACCCAGGGCCCAGGTTGTTAGAGGCTCCCGGGTGATTCTGATACGCTTCCATCCGCGGAGAGAAGCACGGGACTACCACTACGTCCATATTAACATGCACAACATTGAGTGATATCATTTACTAAACAAGATAGCCAGCGTTGGTTCACTTTCTTGCCTTTTATAAGGGATGATTAGGTCCTTTAAACACTCACCTGCAAGTTTTTAAAAACACAGAGTTTAGACAGCCTTTAAATATATTGGCTTTCTCATGGAACTGTTACATAACTATGTGGTTGATCTATTAGTCTTCCTCCTTTTGTAAGGTGTAGCGTTCTGAACTGATTTATAATTGACTGTGTTTGCTAAATCCAGTGTTTCTGAAAGCGCAGCCTGCAGACCATGCATATCAGAACCACCTGGTTTGATTCTTTAAGAAAAATGAAGATTCCCAGAGTGACCTGAGACCCACCGGATCCGAGCCCCAGGTGGGGCGTCTGCAGCAGTCTGTGAGCACGCTGCAGCGTGAGGGAAGGCGCCTTCAGTTTAGACTGATGGGTGCCACACGCACCTTAGCACAGACGGACGTGCGAGTTTAACAAACACTATCTGACCATCATCGTTGGGGAGCATCCAGAACACGGACTGCAGCGTCCACACGAGGCCTTACATTGCTATTTTACAAAAGCACACTCTCCACTTTTACTGAACCGTCTCTGCCAAGCAACCTGCTCTGTTGTTGAGGAGAGCTGCTGAGCTTGTGTTTTTCCTTGGTTTGGGGTGATCGCCTCCTTTTTAATCATCTCATTGACCCCCTGCAGATCTGCGGTCAGGAACAGCGGCTGCTCTGCACTGAGCTGCTGTGTTCACAGGCTTCGCCTGCAGGGCTGCTTCTAGATGGAAAGGGACGTCTCAGTCTGATGGGAGAGTCGCCACTGACGAACTCGGAGCTTAGCCCTGGTCACTGGATCCCTTGGTGCTTATTTCTTCTTAGAAAAGCGTCTGGTACCTGGTTCATAAAGCCCAGTCATCATTAATGAGCCAGCAGATATAAAATCTTTTTACTGTCTGATGTAAAAGCCCCATTTCATGTACAAAGCAACTCTGGGATCGCATTAGTAGTGGAGGGACTTGTTTTGGCCAATCCAGAATCCAGTCACGACGTTTCTGACAGGTAGAGCTCACTCCGGAGGATCTTAGGAAACACAAGTTCACGTGTGGTTGACTGAAGCAAGGACAAGACTCCCCTTCCACAAAGCGTACTCCTTCGAGGAGGAGGACAGTTTCCTCCTCCAGCAGTACGGTCGTGCTAAACCAGGGAGGGCTCACAACGACGTCAAAGGCTGGCCTTCTCTAGGAGATGGCTGGCCACCCCTCGCTGACTCCATGAGGTCATATTTTCCTGTTCCTAGCGATTCCCAGAATGATGTTGAGTCACTTTTGTAGTCTCGAACAAAAGATAACTTTCTGAAAGGACTCTCACTTTTACTCTGCATTATGTGAAGCAAAGAGACTAGACCTCTAACACCACGATCCACGCATCCACCCAAACAGCCGCCGTTAGCCGCCAGGTTCACCCGCTCAGAGGCCCCTTGGTTTCAGCTCATGTGCACCCGAGACAAACAGAATCTGGTTTAGGACAAAATGAGCTCATTCTCCTGGACGATGGGAAAGCTGGCTTGCCAATTCTGGCCGTAATCTCGCTCTCAGGCTGTTATGAGTCTTCAGCTCAGCCATGAAGGCTTTAGAATTCAAAGGTCGGCGCTGAAATGTTATCAAGATAATGATAACAAGCAATAATTTCATGGTCAGCCTTCCTAGGAGAACTGGCGAGACCGTCCACCGTCTGTAACACGAACGACAGGGCACGCTTTGCAGCGCTTCGGACCAGGCACCTTGCAAGTGCTTCCTGTGCGTTATTTCATGCAGCCCCTACGGCAAGGCCGGGAGCCGGTGCTCTTGATCATCCCATTTTATAGAAGAAGAAACGGAAGCACACAGCTGTGCCACAGGGAGCCGTGGTCAAAAGAGCAGTTTAAATGTCTGTCTGACTCCGGAGCCCATGCTCTGAACACGTGACAGGTTAGGTCACTTTTATAGAAAAATAATAACATAGTAACAACCAACATTAATTAAGTGCAACTATGTGCCAGATGAGTTAGATGCACTTTGAGTGTGATAACTCACCTTATTGGGTAACTATTATTATCAGAGGAGGAAACCGAGGCTAAGAGAAATTAAGTAACTTGCCCAAAGTTTCATAACCAAGAAGTGGCAGAGCTAGGCCACAGGGTGGGCCTGCCCTGACCCGTCAGGATCTGTCCTCAGCATTCTGTGTTCTGACGGCTGTGGAATGACTGTCAAGAGTAACAGTCACGGAAATTCTGCGGTCGTGGCACAGAGAATAGTCAAACGGCGGTGACGTCCAGCCGCCTCTCCCGAGCAGCCAGGAGCCGGGCGCTGACCCTAAGATTGGATGTGGGAAAGCAGCAATGCTAACGGTACCAAAGCTGCAGGGCAGGGACCTGAGGGACAGGCCAAAGGTCAAATGCAGGATCAGATGCAACAGATAAATGTGGGGACGACGGACAGACCCAAAGTGGCTGCACAGAGAGGAACGGCCAGACCCAAAAGACAAAAGAACTTCAATTGGGAGAGCAAGACAGAATAACCAGGTCTGGGAAGATAGCCATGGGCCAGGCCCTGAGGCCTGGGAGAGCAGAGGCAGACAGTAGGCCGGATCTGGAGAGAAGGTGGTCAGAAGACGGTGGGATAAGGAAGAGAGACAAACCCCTGCCTCTGACCTCATCAGGCTCCTGACAGACTGAGTTAACCCATCCCCGACTCAATAAAATTCCTCCTCATCATGGACTTTCTTTGTAATCTCTTCCTCGTAGAGACAGATAAAGAAGTCTACCGTCCGCCGTCCTTGCTAACATTCCCACTGGCCAATTACCCGACTCACACTGACGGAACAGCCATCCACGAAATTCATCGCAGGCTTTTGTTTGTGAGAGTGTCTTGACTCTGGTTAGCGTCTTCAGTAAAACATGTCTCACTTTGTTCTCTTCCAGTCTGTCTCCCTGGACACCCCACATCATCATCCTTTTGTAAACAAAGGAGGCTTTGAAGCCACCAGGAGTCCTGCAAGGGTGAGAGAGACGAGAATGAGCTACAGGCTCCCTGGTGGAAAGCGGAGCCGGGAAATCTTCCATAACCTTCCTTGTTTTTCCTAATTATGAAAGTAGCAAGTGTTCGTGGTAGTAAATACGCCAGAGCATCAAGAAAAAACTATTATCCAAAAGAGACAGACAAACGTAACATCTGGTTTAAAGCATTTTGGTTTATGTGTATAATTTTTTCTAATTTTTAGCATTAAATTATGTGCAGTTTTATTTCCTGCTTTTCTTTCACTGGACTTGGATCAAAAGTGTTTTCCCATGTCGAACCCCTCGTCACTGTAAGCATTTTGTGTGACTATGTATCAGCCCATTCTGTTGAAGGTCTGGTACTCATTTCTGAGGGTTTCCTCCTTGCCTTTTTATATCAGGCCGCTGGGTTTGCTCTGTGGTGGATATTCAAACCTGCCTTATCCGCTTCCTCTCTGCGCTTTCTGAAATTTTCGACACTGGTTCCTGGATGCGGAAGACCCCGCTACATAATCACTGGAAAATAGAAATTCTAGGTTTGTCTTGAGCTCTGCCACCAACTCCCTAAGGAGCTGTGGCCAAGTCCATCTTCTCTGTCATAGTCCACACCTGTCCTGTTGCACTGTCGGATTAAACATACGGCAGTTTGGTAAGTGAGCAGATCTGCCCCGGGCAGCCTTGGCTCTGAACGCAGAAGCGCTGGTGGGTCCTGCAGAGAGCGGACGGTGACGGCCTGTGCCAGGCATTGTGCTAAGCACAGGACCTGCATTGTTGGTTTGACCCTCCCAGCATCTCGGCAGGGCGAGAACTATCATTTTCCACACGCGGTGGAAGAGGACTCTGAGGTCAGGGAACGGAGGTGCAGAGGCCCGGCAAGGACAAGATGGGGTTCAAACCCAGTTGAGCTCGCAGTCCCCAGGGGTGCGGGGAAATGCGCTCTTCCTAACAGAGGGAGCCTGTGACGCCGTCCTGTGAGAGAGCGTTTGACCAGCAGCTTCTCAAAGATCACACACCTGTACATTTTAGAAGCCGATGGAAGATTGTGCATGAGGCAAATATTCTTAAGTGTTCGAATCAAGTGGGAAGTCCTGAAAACAGATGTGTGACCCGGGGAAATAAAATGGCTCTTCCGACACAACTCTGGAAAATCGAGATGACTATCCAAGTCAAAAAGAGCCCCAGATCCTGACACTTCCCGGCGCCCTGGTCTTCATTAACTTCCCCAAGTATTTTAATCACAAAAGCATGTGGCTCTTCAACATCTTCCTCACCGGCTCCTCTCCCGCCCAGGGAAATGGCATTTTGAGTTTTTGTAACCAGCCCACAGATCCGGGTCTATTTTTGTGAATCCAGACACATCCCTCCCTATTCCCTCAGCATCCGGCCCTCCGCTGTCAGTCCGCCCCTCCACTGTCACACACCCAGGCCCTCAAGGAGGCCTCAGAATAGAGAACCTCGCCCACCCTGCCTCCCCGCCCCCACGATGACTCACACGTTGCACAGAGCCATCCAGACGGAGAACTGATCGCAGAACAAGCCGGTTGCCATCCTTCAGCCTGAGCTTCCGCAGCCACCGCCACCACCAGGGCAGCTAAGCCTCTGCCGGGCCTGATACTATCTCTGCTCAGCATCCAAGTGACACCTGCATTATTCTGCAAGAGGAGGAGAATGGGGAAGGTATGGAGGACAGCACTGGCCTGCTGCGACTAAAGCTGTGCTGTCCCACGCAGCAGCTGAGTCACTGAGTACCATAGCACAATGGCCAGGCACCGGTGACATCAGCTTTCTTAGAAATACGGATTCGAGGGCCTACACCAAATCCCCCGAATTAAAATCTGCAAGTGTGAGCCCCAGGAATCCACATCTAACAAGGTCCCCAGGTGGTTGTATGCACGTGAAAGTTGGAGAAACACCGCTCGAATCGCCGTTGATGGTCCTTGCCTGATGAGCATGCACTTAACTCTTCTTCCTGTAACACCCTCTGATGCCCTGAGGAACCCACCCCTCCCCTCGTTCTCAGGATGTGGAGCTGGGACTGACCCGCTCCTTTAATTCCAAAAACTGCACGTGACCTAGGTCTGGCCCATCAGAGCCTCGGGAGCATCTGGACGCTGCTGCAGGTGACCCCCGGGGGTGCTGAGGGGACATGAGCGGCATCAAGAACACCTGCTACAGCATCCCTGTAAGACTTTGCTTGGGTAAAGTTTCCTCTGCTGAAGACTCGTCTGAAAATCACTGCTCCGGATAACCTCCCAGGTCTCTTCCAGCTCTGTGACTCCGTGTCCGATGCCCCACAAGCTCCCTTGTGGACACACCTCCGAGGGACGAGCCGGCACGGGAGGGGCTGTGTCCTGGGAAAGGAAGAGAGAGCATCGTCGTCTGAGAGAAGGTGGTGTCCTCTTCAGACTCCTGTCTGTCCAGTGGGGGAGGTTTCTGACACAGGCACATTCACCTCAGCTCAAAGCCCTTTAGCAGCTGCGGGGTGACCAGGCAGCTGGGACAACCCTCCATGACCATTCCTCCTAAAGGCAAGTCCACAAACACAGCCTCACTCAATACCAAAGGGCTAGCTGGTGCCCGGTGTCTGGGGTTCCTGTATACACCATGTGCATCCTGGGGTGTGTGTGTTACTGAGCTGGCCCCCAGGCGTCTCTCACCAGCAGTGGCGCCTGGTGGGGGACACTTCACAGTCAGGCCTCTGCGACCCCCATCTAGAACTTGGAGCAAGTCAGAGACTCTCAGCCTCAGTTTCTGCCCTGCATCTCCATAGCTGTCACTTAGGACTGTTGCGAAGATGGGGACAGTATTTGGAACTCTCCTGACACACAGAAGACACTCAGGGATCCACAGGAGTGGAACAGTCTGGAAGGTCTGGGCTCCGTGTGGGAGGTTCCACGGTACTGGGAAAGGCGCTGACCCAGCTTCTCCAACACTGGTCAAACAGGTCCCCCTCTAGAGAAGCCAGCCAAGGAGAAAACGAAGCCAGGCTGACAAAGAGAAAGGATCCTTGAGGTCTATAGATTCCAATTCTCAGAAGAGAACCGTTACTTGGGCGACCACAAGAGAGGATATTTGCTCAGCACAAACGAAACAGAGGCTGAGAGACAGACCCTCTCTGTGAAGAGGGACTCGCCTGAGGATTTAATTAATCGCAGAGAGATTTCAGGAAGAGGTGTCTCCCAGTCTGAGCAGAGCCAGCTTTTCTATCTCCTGCATGCTCCTGTTACTGCCTGCCCGCATGGGTGTGTCCTCATGACGGCCTCATTCCTGATCAAAGCTTGTGTTTATCGTGCTGGAGACAACAGCCTGAGACTGCTCTTAACTCAGAGGGGCCCTGCAGGATGGAGGAAAGAAACCTCAGGGTTACACTGCCGGATCTGTTCTTTTTAACACTGTGGCCTGGGGCAAGTCATTTCACATGTCTGGCTCGATTACAACTTCTGGAAAATGACTGGCTTGCACCAGATCATCTCCAGGGCCCCTTCCAGCTCAAACAGGGTTCTCAGTGCAGATCCTGAGGAGGGGCCGGTCTGCGCTCCCAATGCTGCGGCCACACAAGCCCTCGCCCTCCCGAGGTGGAGACCACAGCCTCTGGGACGCACGCCACTGGACCAGAGCCACGCCCCGCTCCTTTCCAGGTCTGGTTCCACTTGGCCGGTAGGGGAATGTCAGCCTTCATGCAGAGTGGCCACAAAGAGCATCCAGGCCTCTCTTTTCGGCTCTTGGCAGAAAACCACTAAGCCCTGAGCTGGTTCCCGCTGCCCTCTCCCCTCCCTTGTCTCCCTGGAGCCTGTCACTGCCAGGCACTTGCAGCTCAGAGCCCTAGAAAGGACTTTCTAAGAGCCCCCACCAGAAAGATGAGGCATCCTTGCCTTGTGCTGAGGGCTATCCTCCTCCCCCCCCCCCCGCCCCGACCAGGCCCGTTTAAGGGACATGAGGACCTCCTCCAGCCCTCCCTCTCTCCCAGATGAGGGAAGGATGCATATGGTCTCTGTAAAGGACATCTGCCATGCATCTAGGCCGAACCAGCAAGGCTGGAAGCCAACCACCCTCCACCCAGCCTCCCCTGGGAGCCCAGATGGTGCGCCACTGGGCTCTGGGCAAAGGTTGAGCCTTTCTTTCCACAGCCAAGGAGACGGGACAGCTGAAGGCTGAGAAGATCTCTTTCAAGACTCTCGCCTCCTGTCTGGGGCGAGTGGAGCAGAGCTGGGAGGGGTGTGTTGTTAGGGCTTGGATCCAGGACTTCCTATCCAGACTCGACTTTTCACGAGAACAAATTCCGAATAACGCCCATCCAAACGCGGGACCTAAGCAAGGCTCCAAAAGCCGTGCCGCCGCAGGGCACGCGAGGGAGTCACATGTAGCGGCTCCAGATTCTTTCCCAGCCCCACGAGGACTGTCAGCTGCCCCATTCTCTGGGCTTGGAAATCACCTTTAGAACTGCTCAGGCCGGCTGCGGGCTCCTCTGCAGCTCCGCGGGGCTGTTACACTGTCTTCAGGGCTTTTTAAGCAGCCGTCTGTGAGCTTTAGGGGGAGGGTTACCTTTTATGTTGTTGTAGTTTTTCCCTCTTTTCTCCCTACTCTGGACATTGAACATAAGAAACAGTTTATATCCCCCCAAAAACTGAAAGCAGGATCTCAGAGAGATATTTGAACACACATTTCTTAGCAGCATTATTCACAAGAGCACCCGACACTCAGGTGTGCCCGGGGCAGCCCTTCCAAAGGGGGAGCCGGTTATGCCCCGCAGCCCACTCATCCTCGGGGCAGCCTGCGTCCCCCTGGGGATGCCCCTGGGGCACCGCAGCCTCGTCTGCGTCAGACCCCGGAGCCCACCCGTGAAGACCCCCTGTCCACACTCAGATGCGAACGCCCAGCGGTGGTTAGGCACCGAGTGAAAGGGACTGGAGCCCGCTCCTGCTTCCATCGGGCTGATTCAGAGTGAGGAAGTCACCAGCGACGAAGCACCAGTCGGAATCTCATCCGGACACTCAAGGCCGTGGTCATTGCAGACTGCTCTATGTTAATCTTTATTTCTAACTTCTCTCCCGACCTGCCCCCCAGGAAAGAGCATGGCAGCAGAGGGGCTCAGAACGGCTGCTGACAGAGCAGCTCAGGAGGCACAGCGCCGACTGAGCCTGACCTTGGCTCTGCCTCTGCTCGTTGTGTTGACGTGAGCACCTCACTTAACCTCTCTAACGTTCATCTTTAAAACAGGATCATAACACAGGGGCTTGTTTGGGTTTGGGGAGGAGGACTAAATGGGATTCTGCTCGGGAGTCCTTACCCCAGAGCCTGCACACAGTCAGTACTTGATAAATGAGGACTCTTACTATTCTCTCCATCCCGCCAAACCCTACCCAGGTTCCCAAAACCAGCTCAAGCCCCTTCTTCTCCATGAAGTCCTTCAGGAGTCCACCATGAACCAACAGCCCACCATGAACTCTCCCTTTATTCACACCCTTCATTCCTGAGGCACCTTGTCAGCGATGGAGAGGATTAAGAGCTGTCCTTCTTAGAACCCCAACTGTCGAGGAATCAAGGCAATGGCTCATGGGTTGCACATAGGAACTGATAACGCAGGACCTCAAAACACGGCCTGTTCATTCTGCAGCTGGGATCAACCTTGTTTGTGCTGTATGATTTGATTGTCACCTCCAAACCTCTCCACACCCATGCAGAGAGCCTTCGGAGTCAGTCACCTTGGGTTCTTCTGTCTCCCTGCTCCCTCCTCCTTCCGTGTAAAATCTTTGCTGGGAGGGATGTCATACTCACCTCACCTGAGTGAGTGTCTTGATTTTCAGAGACTGTATCTTCCATTGTGAGTTTACAACGTTTTGGGGCAAGAATTCAGAAAGCAAGGAAGATGGATCCCAGAGAAAACTTGATCTGCTTTATAATTAATCCATCTGTTCATTCCGCCCATTTGTACAATCATTCAGCAAACCCATCGTGAGCATTCACTATGCGCCAGGCACTGTTTGCCTCTGCAGGGATGGCTCTGCCGGAACAACCCTCTCCATGATTCTGAAAAAAGGAATTCGCCAGTCATTCCAATGCTATTTTGGCAGCCAGTGTATCAAGTGTCTCTGCCTGGGATATGGGAAACATGAAGCCATTCCATCGAGCAACTTTAGTTCAAGGGCACTGATTTATTTATCTCTTATCCTAAATAACTCATGTGTTTCTGGGCATATGGTAGATTGGTAAGGTTAGATGGATGGATGGATGGATGGATGGATGGATGGATGTTGTAGACAACATCGTAGGTTGGTAAGGTTGGATGGATGGATGGACAGATGGATGGGCAGATGTTGTAGATAACATGCTAGCTTGGTAAGGTAGGAAGGATGGGTGTTGTAGACAACATGAGTCTTAGCTTGAGTTCCTCAGAAGCAGATTCTGAGGATTTAAGTGCAAGTCATTTATTTGGGAGGTCATCCCAGGAAGTACTGATAGGGGAGTAGGGAAGTGAGACAGGTAAGAGAAGCAAGCCAATAAATGGTGTGTTACCCAGCAGGTTTCCATTCTGAAAAGCATCTGGTTACGTAGCAGACACTGAATAGCCTCCCTTGCCTTCCCACCCTGCCTAACTGAATGGCTATAAAATTCAGATGTTCTAAGTGAGGATGCAAAAGCACAAATATTGTTCACGTTGTTGGTTGCCTTCAAATAAGACAGCATCCTTTTTACCATCCCTTAAGACCAGGGGCTTCCTAGAGATTGCCCAAGATCTCGGGTGAATTCAATATGTCCTTAGGCAGATTTAAGAAAAGTTTCTAGGAAATATATCTCCCTTTTGATATGTAAGGAAATAGCTTTGTTCAAAGTCACTCGCCCATTTCAGGACAGGGTAGCTCACTTGTGAGACTCCCCCAGTTCATATCCCATCACCACTCCTCAGCTGGGTGACCTTGGGCAAACTCCTTTTGCCTCATTTTTCCCATCTGCAAAATGGCAACAATAATAGCATCTATCTTGTAGGAATGTTGAGCTGATTAAATGAGACTACCTGTTAAGTATTTACCAGTGACTGGCAAAAAGCAAGTACTCAATAAATGCAAGCTATTCTTATTATTTCTTGGAATGAGTAAAAATTTGTGCCAGGTGAGTTAAAAAATTCTAATTCTATTAACATTATTAAAAATACAACCATAATGGGGCTGGCCCCGTGGTCGAGTGGTTAAGTTCGCGTGCTCCGCTGCAGGCGGCCCAGTGTTTCCTTGGTTCGAATCCTGGGGACGCGGACATGGCACAGCTCATCAAGCCACGCTGAGGCGGCGTCCCACATACCACAACTAGAAGGACCCACAACAAAGAATATGCAACTATGTACCGGAGGGGCTTTGGGGAGAAAAAGGAAAAAATAAAATCTTTAAAAAAAAATACAACCATAATGGGGTTAGGCAGATAGATAAAACCATCTGGATCTCTGGGAAATGCTTTGAGCATTTGAGCTTTGAGATGAATAAGGCACACCATCTAATGCCAAGAAAGCTGAAACAAAACACTTAATTCTGTGAATTTAATCCCCTGGTGTCAAACCTTAGAGGGATCAAGATTTAAGGGTATTTTAAACTCAGCTTTCTTAAGCAGAACCTAAGAGGAAAAGGCAAGTTTAGCCAGCTTCTCTTGGTATACACTGGGAAAGATGAATGGGTGTCTTGTGTTTTAATATTAAGTTCTTGTTTGATTTCTATGACCCTCACTTCTTGACGTTTAGGGAAAAAATTAGATCTATTTTTGCCTTGTGTTCCACATCTTTTAGATAGATCAACTAGAAATTGTGTTCAGTGACTAGTAACTGAGACCTAAAATGTTGGCTTAAATCAAGCAAAGATTTATTTTTCCCTTATAAAATAAGAAGTGTGCAGTTAGGTAGTCCAGAGCAGATATGGTGACTCCAAAATGTCATGAAGGATCTAGGCTTCTTCCAGCTGGAGGTTCCACCATCCCTAGGGTGTGACCCTTGTCCTCATGCTTACAACATGGCTACTGGAGCTCCGGCCCTCACTTTGTGTTCTAGGCAAAGAGAGGAAAGATGCAGGGAAAGATAAGTGAGGGCTTCTGGCCAAGTCATCCCCCTTTACAAAGCTTTCCCTGTGAACCCCACTCAGTGACTTCCCATTATATTTCATCGCCCTCTGCATACACACTCTTCCACAAAGAAGACTGGGATGTCTTAGTGGACACCATGTTACACCCAACAACATACAGATTCTGTTAGTAAAAAGGAAGGGAAGGATTAAACTGCTTAGAACCTGGAAATCTTTGCCACAGTGAGCTCTTAGTAAATTGTTATTTAAAAAAACAAAAGGAGGAAGAGGAGGAGAAATGACCTTCTAACTTAGCCCTTTGACCTCCAATCAGCAACGACAGCGCCTCCAATAAACCTCATTGGCCGCCATGCTGCCACAGCACCCAGCTCCCCCTTTGACTTTCCATAAGCTTCTTGAGGCCGGAACCGGGCTCATGGATCACTGTGTCCCCAGGGCCTGCCTCGGGACCTGGCACACAGTTAGTGCTCAATAAACAGGGGTTTAACAACTAAACTACAGGATGAGGTCCAACACAGTAAGACTGATCTTACAGATCTTGTGAATCCAGATTCTCGGCCTTTCCAGAATCAGTCTCGCCACAACTCACTAAGGGAGCGCTAGAACTATCCTCCTTTTACAGAGGAAGAAATTGAGGCTAAGGGAGCGTAAGTAACATGCCTACAGGGAGACACCTTCAGGGTCTGGCTCACGAAACAGCAGATGAGGTCGCCAGGCCTCCTGACGGCCTCTGTCAAAGGGGAGGCGACTCCGTGTTCACAGGGAGCAGCCGAACAGCTACTGCACCAGCAGGGCCACCGGGCCGCATCCTGCCCTCCTCACCCCTCAGCCAGCACCACCCACCCACCACGCAGGCCCCACCAGCACAGCCAAGGCCCCCGCCCTGCTGGGCACAAAGGAAAGATCCAGATGGACCATCTCATTTCCTTCCTCATTTACAGATGAGGACATCGGATTCCCACAGAAGTCTGGTGTCTTGTCCAAGGTCACACAGCTGAAAGAGAGGAAAGTGGAGATTGGAATCAGGTGTGTCACCTCCTGGTCTGCTGCTAAATAGACCGCAGGTCCTCAGCAGCAGCAGCCTCTCAAGAAATCGTGTGACTGCCTGGAAGCAGGACGCAGATGAACCATGAGCTGCTCAGGACACTTGTTTCCACCGCCCCTGGCCAACAGGCTCCCCTCCCTTTGGAGTCCACCACAGCGTTCGTGTTTGGGCGTGCAGGGTTGGGTTGCAGGCTGCAGATTTCAGTAGCCTGGGGGGGGGAAGGGGCATTAACAACAAGCTGTGGGGCACAGGCATCATCAAAATTGCCACTCCTCCATGCCAGCAGCCCCTAGGAGCAAACAGCTTAGCCCAGCCCCACGGATGGGAGGTGTGAGTAGTGGTGGGGTGACCGACCACCCTGGTTTGCCCGGGACTATCCTGTGTTTAGTCCTGAATGTCCTGCATCCCAAGAAACTGCTTAGACTCTGGCGAACAAGGGCAGCTGTCACCCCAACATATTTCTGCTGCTCCCCATGGACTGTTGAAAGACTTTTAATGGCACCAGGGAGAAGTGGAGAACAGGAAGGAACCAGAGGTAGCTGGTCTGCTGGATCCAACCCAGCAGAGTCATTTGCTGAGTGCTGAACTGATGCCAGGCACGGCGCTGGGTCCCGCGTGGACACTGGACAATCATTGTTCCCCGGGCACGCCCCCAGCGCGGGGCGGAAGGGCTTCTTGTGCACGAAGGCCAGTCCTATCGTTCTTCCGTCGCCGAGAGGACCCTGTGGCCCGGGGATGTCAAGGGACGTGCCCCAGGTTAAACAGGGAGGAGGAGGCAGAAGCAGGACTCGGGCTGGGCAGAGGGGCTCCAGGGTCGCGCTCCCTCCTTCACCGCAGGCATCGCGGAGGGAGATGGAGGCAAAGCGTCGAACCGCTGCAGGAGCGGCCACCACGCCCCTGGGCTGACCTTCACGGAGCGCGCCCTGGGCCTCTTAGGAACCGTCTCAATCGATCCGCATCCCCAGGGGTGGCCCAGTTCCCTCCGGGTTGCGGAGGCCCGGCGTGGCTGGGACAGGCCGAGCCCCTCGCCCGAGGGCGCGCGGCCGCCGGAGCTGGGGTCCCAGCGGGGGTCTCCCCGGGGAGTGGACCGCACCTCCTGCTCAGGGGCTCGGCCGTCCCCCCGGCGGCCAGGGGTGGCCCGGACGTCCAGCTTCTCCGTCTCCTCCTGCCTTTGTGCTGAGAGGAGCAGGGCCCCGGCCCGACCGTGGCTGGGCGCAGCTGGTGGCCGCCACTGCCCTGCAGAGGCCACGTGAGGGGCGCGCGAGGCCCGCAGCAGGCCCAGCGCTCGGGGAAGGCCTCTCTCCGAGGGTCCCCGCCCGCGCCTCCATTGTCGCTGTTCGCGCGCTGCTCCGGGAGGGGCTGGACACTGTCTGCCCACCCACGGCCGCGGTGGGGAGGCCAGTCGCGCTGTCCCATCCCGGCGCCATGACTGTTTCTGCTTAACCCAAAGGCGTTGTTAGTGGAGACGCATTCCAGAAGCGACTTATTTAAAATCATTCAGGGAGGCAGACGCCCAAGAGCACCAGCCGCTGCTGCGCCCCAGAGCCTCCTGGAGACAGCAAGTTCTGGAGCTCCTACCTCCCCCGGAGAGCCGCTGGGCTGCAGGGCGCTGGAAGCTTCCCCCGTCCCCGCTCCTCCCCAGCTCGGGCCGGGAGCGCCCAGCCGAGGCTCCTCCACCCCAGAGTTGCCTCTCACTCGGGCCTCTCCGTCCTCCCCACGAGCTGGGACCAGGCTGGGGGGATAAGTAGGCTCTTCAGAAAATAGAGCCACTGGCTGCCTCCCCTAGAACCAAAAGGGAAACTGAGCCCCAAAGCGGAGGGACAGTCACCTCTCCAAGAAGAGAGCAAGCCACCCTCCTAGGGGAGTATCCACTCTATGAAAGTGACTAAGGCAAGGAAGGCCCTAAGCTGTGTGCGCTAGGGCCCGGGAATCAGTAATAAACGCCCTGATCCAGCCCAGAACACCTGGGCTCGGGTGTAACGATGATGATTAAAAACAATCATCCTTATTTACCACATGCCGGCACTGACACAGCAGTTTCCATTGCATTTAATATTGGTGACACCCGTTGAGGTGAGCATTACCATCATCTCCTTTTGTAGATGCGGAAAGTAAGGTGCAGAGAAGTTAAGTTACTTACCCCAGATCACACAGCTTGAAAATGGCAGAGCTTGGATATGAACACAGGGGGTCCAGGGAAAAGTGTGTAGGGGGCCCTGTTAGGGGTGACCATTATAAAGCTGTGAAGTGTTGTAGGTGACTACTTGCCAGTTGCAGAACCTGAGAGTTGATTCTCCATTCCTGTGACAAAGCTGCCTCTGGGCGCTGTACATGGTGCCCATGGGCCCAAAGGACTGCTCAGTGGAGAACCCCCCCGACTCTCTGGGAGCTGGAGCCGGCACAGTGTGCCATCTCTGATGTGGACGTGCCTGACAGCAGGTCCACTGTAATACGCTGTGTCACCCTGCTTCGCCAGCCGGGTCGGGCACCTCTCTTTTACGTCCCCAAACCCAAGGTTCTCCTCATCTGCGCGGAGGAGGAGGAAGAGTGGGGGCAGCTGCCCGGGCTGATTTGAAGAGTCCTGCCTGCAGGCCTGTTTGTCTTCCCAGGACCCCGGGCCTCCAGGTCAGGCCCACCAACAATGCGCCCCACAGCAGCCTGGGCCCTTCAGAGGCCAGCTAGCTCTTTCCTGGGGTCAACCTGATATACACCCACTGCTGATTACGAGATCCATTCGTCTGAAGAAAGAACCCCCCAATCAGAAGCAACTTTCGTGATATATCTCTAAATTTAAAAACCAGGTTACAAAATTAACATGTAAGTTGTGATAGCATCTTGGGAGAAAAGAATAGCAATAACAACCACCACCGATGTTTGTTGAGTGCTTACTGTGCCACCTCTTTCATTAGCCCTCAGAGCAACACGTGCCATAGGTGTGGTCTGAGGTGGGTACGAGCACCCTGAGACTTGACAGATTAAACACATCGCCCAGGGTATAAGTGGTAGAACTGGGAATTACACTCAGGCCACCTGACACACTCCTGTTCACATCACCATCCCACCACCCAGCCTCCAGATGCACTAGGCTGTCGGCTTCGGAGACCTTCCGGTGAAGAGTCTAACTGCTGGGGTCAGATTCTCCTTCTGACTGTTCTGTTTCCCAAACTTTACATGCTAAGCATTATCATTTTTGCATTTAGGGGGTAAATGGCAGGCATGCCCCACCCTCCCATCGCCTACTGAGATCGTGAGGCAGCCGCATGACGTCTCCCTCGGCCGTCCCTGATTTCCCCTCCTCTGCTCCGCACCACCATGTGGCCTCAGCAGCTCCACCTCCTCACAGGGAGAAACCTCCCCCCCATCAGACTGGAGAGGCAAGCCCATCCTTTCCCTTTTGAACAAGAGCCCAGCCGAGTCCTCCGGGACATGGGTGGCTGTTAACAGGACCAGAGGGAACATATTTTCCAGGTAGTCATCTTTTGAAAAGAGTTTTTTTGGATTCTGGACCAAAATTCTAGGCAATAATCTGAAATCATCCTGAAAATGCTAACACTTCACCACCCTGAGCCCTGAGGAGACCGAGGAGCGGCCTCCCCAACTCTAAAGAAGAAGCAATTCTTCAGTTCCTACGCCGGCCCTGGCGTGATCGGTCAACTCTGTGCTCTTCTGAGACAGGTATATAGACTCACACAGGGAGTTCACCTGCCTGGAGAGGCCAGGCTGGCACCAGTGAGGAGAAAGAAGCACACCTGTTTTAGCGCTGCCCATACAGGACTCATTTGTTATAGTGCATTTGTCTCAAAATAGTTTACATTCATTCACCGTGGTGGAGAGCTGTGCAGTCAATGTGGGTAATGCTCTCATAGCCAGCCTGTCTGTACAGTGAACAGCATGCTATTGGATGTTCTCAGTGTTGGCACACAATTCTCCACGGGTCTCTTGTGTTTCTGCCCTTTGTCCTGGACCATCTTTTCAAGGATGTTTGTTTAATGAAAAGCCTTGGGAGATACAGCTAGTGTCTCTCACCAGAGCAAAGGGCAGTCTTGCTTACTGCCCGATGTGAAAGATCTGGGTTCCTGAAGCTCATGGTTCCTCTCTGCATGCTCTGCACTGCTGTGCAGGTGTCATCTGGCCCTACTGGGATCACACCGTGAGAAGAGGGGCTCAGGGGACCCGCTCAGTGTTGCTGAGTCTCTGCCCGCTGCTCTTGCTGTGAGCAACAAACTGTCCTTTGTCTCTGTCCCAAGAGTCTTACGTCTTCTACCAGCAGCCATGAAACTGTGGCAAGCTGACTCGTTACTTTACAAGGGGGGTAAAATTTCAGACCCTTCGTAGTTGGTGACACTCAGCCAGTGGGTTCCAACAAGTTACGGTCTCCCTTTCTCAGTCTGAGGGGCACTGGCCATCCCGTTCGCTCAGCTGAGGCTTCTCCTCCGTCATTAGTTTTGCCGTTATTTTCTGTGGATAGTTGATGACTAATGACCGAAAAAAGGGTATACAAGTGACCATGCTTGATCTGTTGAAAATAAATTAAGAGACAGTGCCACTGGCCACAAAAGGCAAGAATGATGGTCACACAAGCCTCCCTCACAGAAATGGTTGGGAAGTCAAAAGTACAGGTCAACAGGAAATAAGGGATTGGTTGAAATTCTTCGATGTAAAAAGAGGATTAAGACACCACGGTAGTCAGGGAGGGTTAACCAACAGTTGCAGAAAGAACTGAAGAGAGTGGAAGAAGAATGATCTAGCTGTGCCACTGAGAGGGCATCCCCTCTGGGATGTGCCAGGAGGACCGCACAGCGCTGGCTGCACTGAGGGCTCCTCTCCCCAGGAATGCACTTTCTAAATAGGATGCGCCTTAACTCCATCAGAGGGCACGGAGAAGCACCACAGAGATTCGTACACTGAACTCCACTTCTGAGTCTAGCCCTGCGATAGGGTAAGAGAGCACGTGGAGATGTGGCCATATTGAGATTTCTGTCCTGCAATACTAATGGAGAAAAAAGTGAATTATAAGGTTTAGTCAAAAACATTTCACATGATTAGTCCCTTTAATTTTGTTTTCAGCTATGGGAAGTTATGACCATGTTACAAATAATAAGCTCTGAAGAAAGAGCATTGAAGGAAAGGATTTAGTAATCAAAATGTGTGACAAAATTAATCTGACTCAGATTTTCCAGTACAAACAATCGTGCTACCTGGTAACCAGGCATAAGCAAATCGCGTAAATGAATGTAATTAGTATTACTTTGATACGAAAGCCAAGGGTTTGCAATTCTTTCCTTTTCTCTCATTGCCGGAATCTTTCACTCTAACCTCATGCAGCAAGGACACTGAAGGACACACAGTGGGGCTTCCGTACTGCAGGACCAAGCTTTTAATGGCTCGGAAAAGGGGCCCAGATTAAGTTGCTTCTCTTAGCTGCTGCCTTTGGAGTGGAGAACTGGGAGGGTCTTTCTGGAGCCCCGTTCTGCCCTCCAGGAGTAAGAGTGTGAGGAGGAGTTCAGTCCTGGGACAGGGGGGCAGCGAGGCTCACACATGCAGCCAATTTAGCAAAGGAGAAGAGCAGAAGCCAACGCTAGGAATAAAGAGTCTCCATGACCCTTCCCTTGATGTTCTTGGAGGAAGTCTCCGCAGAGGCAGACACTTAGGAATGTGAGAATCTTAGACCCCGGCTGGACCAGGACTAATTGTTCTCCCATTTACCATCTATGAGGCAGTTGAATTACCTCCCTCCCTCTCTTCTTGCCTCTCCCTCGCTCTCTCCCTCCCCTCTCTCCTCCCTATTACACACCCTTACTTTCATCCTTGTTAGAATACATAGGCCCTAAATCCCTCTGTGGCCCAATCCCCATGCACACACGTCTTCATGACTGTTAACACCTGCATCGGGTGCATCAGTAAACACTTTTGAAGGGGACCTTCTACTCTACACAGTCCTCTCAGTTCCCTGAGAACTCAGAAGCACTGCCCTCACTGGACTAGAACACACATGTATTCACACAAATGATTTTCTAAGAACGTCCTGTCAAATCCCCATTCCACCCATTCAAGGTGTTCCCAAAGGCCTTGTCACTTTCTGTGCCCCATTGAGATATAATTCACAAACCATACAATTCACCCATTAACGGCACAATTCAATGGGTTTTAGTATATTCAGAGTTATGCAACCAAGACTACAATTAATTTTAGAACATGTTCGGCACCCTAAAAAGGAATCCTTAGCAGTCACTCCCAATTCTCCTCCAAACCGCCACCCTCCCACCCTCACCCCAGCCCTCAGCAACCACTTTTCTACTCTCCGTCTCTATGGCTTTGCCTATTCTGGACATTTGCATATATGGAATCATACAATACATGGTGTTTTGTGACTGGCTTCTTTCACTTAGCATAATGTTTTCGGGGTCCGTCCGTGTTGTTGCATGTATCAGTGCTTCATTCCTTTTTATGGCTGAATAATATTCCATGGCATGGATACACCATATTTTATTCACCTACTCATCAGTTGATGGATGTTTGGGTTGTTTCTACTTTTCGGCTATTATGAACAATGCTCCTGTGAATACTCGTGTGTAAGTTTTTGTGTGGACATGTTTTCATTCCTCTTGGGTGTATTTACGAGTGGAGCTGCTGGGTCGTACGGTAAGCCTGTTAACCCCCTCAGGAACTGCCAGGTTATTCTTCCAAACAGCTATACTATTTCACATTCTCACCAGCAATGTCTGAGGGTTCCAATTTCTCCACATCCTTGCCAAGACTTGTTACTACTTGTTTTCGATGGTAGATATCCTAATGGGTGTAAAGTGGGATCTCAGTGTGATTTTGATTTGCATTTCCCTGATGGCGAGTGATGTTGAACATCTTTTCATGTCCTCATTCACCATTTTTATATCTTCTTTGGAGATACGTCTATTAAGATATTTTGTCCACTTTTTAATCAGGTTGTCTTTTATTTTGAAGTTGTAAGAGTTCTTTATACACACTTGAAATTTACACAGTGTTGAAAACCAATGTGACCTCAATAAAATAATTTTTTTAAAAGAGTTCTTTATACATCTAGATACAAATCCCTTATGCAATATATGATTTGCAAATATTATCTCCCTTTCTATGGGTTGTCTTTTCACTTTCATGATAATGTGTCATTTGAAGAAAAAATGTTTTAATTTTAATGAAATCCACTTTATTTTTTTACTGTTGGTTTTACTTTTAGTATCATGTCTAAAAAACATTGTCTAATCCAAGGCCAAAAGGATTTATGCCTGTTTTCTTCTAAGAGTTTATAGTTTTAGCTCTTACCTTTAGGTCCTCAATCCATTTTGAATTGATTTCTGTATACTGTGTGAAGTGGGGGCTTACCTTCATTCTCTACGTGTGGATATCTAGTTGTTTCAGTATTATTTGTGGAATGATTTTGCTTTTTAATAAACTTCCCTCAAGAGATCTGGGGCCGGCCCAGTGGCATAGTGGTTGGGTTTGCGCACTCTGGTTGAGTGACCCGTAGTTCATGGGTTCAGATGCCAGCGTGGACCTGGGCATTGCTTATCAAGCCATGCTGTGGCAGGCATCCCACATATAAAATAGAGGAAGATGGGCACAGATGTTAGCTCAGGGCCAGTCTTCCTTGAAAACAATAAATAAATAAACTTCCCTCAAGAGATCTATTTATGAATTTCTAGCACTTCAACTCTGTTTCCAAAGAAATTTGCCTCCGGTTGGCTTCTTCTGGTGATGGAGACAGTGGCTACATTTTAATGTGTGGTGGGTGGGAGGAGTTTGCCCTAATGCCCATCCACACTGCATGTTACCCCCCACAGCACCCTGTGTCCCCTTTATGGGGTTTCTTTGGCTCAACCAAAGCAGCGTCGCTGGAATTACATCCTCTGAAAGCACAGGGGCAGGTGTTCTACCTGGATTCTCGGTGAGCAAAGCTACTTTATGACATTGAGACCTTTTTAATTTGGGAGGAGAGGTGGTGAGGATGGAATGCAGGAGCCTTGTGACCACAGCCCTTTCTCTTACGGCAGATGCCACTGGGGGCCGGGCCAAGGGCAACTGCTTTCCTGCTGGGGATTTGCCACCTCCCTGAGCTCTGGCTTGGCCACCAGCAGCCTCTGTGGAATGCTGATGTTCAAGAAGCCAGAACCAAGCCATGAGAGCAGCAGTACAGCAGCCTGGAAAGGGGCTCTTGACCTCGAAATTCCAGAAAGATCTATTTTTCCAGGTACCATTTTCCAGTGAGATGATGAGAATATTCCATTGGATAGAGCAGTTGTTACACAGACCGTCTTCCTGGGCTCCTTGGCTCACCCTGGGATAAGCAGTGGGACTGTCTTCAGTTGTTTCCATCAAATGCCCCTCTTTTAACCTTTACTCAGGATGGTAATCACCGGGGAAGCTTATTAAAAATCTGTCTTCCTCAGTCCCACCCCAGAATAGAAACTGCATTTTTTTTTTTTTTTAAGATTTTATTTTTTCCTTTTTCTCCCCAAAGCCCCCCGGTACATAGTTGTGTATTCTTCGTTGTGGGTTCTTCTAGTTGTGGCATGTGGGACGCTGCCTCAGCGTGGTCTGATGAGCAGTGCCATGTCCGCGCCCAGGATTCAAACTGACGAAACACTGGGCCGCCTGCAGCGGAGCGCGTGAACTCGACCACTCGGCCACGGGGCCAGCCCCTAGAAACTGCATTTTTAAGGACTGGCCCAGGTGATTCTGACGTAGACCACTCCTGGACACACTCCGCAACTCCACGCTCAAGCTTATCCAGGGCTCTGAGTTCTATTTAACTCTACCCTTCTCTGTGACTTCCTCAGAACAGCCTGAGGTCTTTCAAAGAAGCTCAGACAGGCCAGAAGGTGGAGAAAACTTGCCATCTCTGAGTATCACCATATTACTATCTAATATATTTTTCTTTACGTCAACGCAGCAGATATTGCCACCTCCTTTAGACTGGTCCTGAGAAATAATATCCAGGTTAGATAGTTTTTTCCAAATGCACATTACAAAAAGTGTATGATTATTGCCATTTTAAAAATATCTTTGTACTACTAAAGTCTTTACAGGACTACCAGGGATCAAAGCACCAACCTTAGGGAAACATCCCTTTACTCTGTGAGCTTCCGCTAGGCAATGTGTTCCCTCCCCCGGCGATTCTTCATGATGCCCATTCTTCCTCTAAGACCATGAAAGTTTTTCAAGAAAAATCTGTTTTCCAGAGTCAAGATGAACCTCTTGTCTGCCTTGTGACCAGGGTGCAGCTCATCAGAGGTTGAGGGTCACGAACTATTTGATCTCCAGATCACGCACGTATGTGATTGCCACTGCAAAATGCAAATGTGCTGCCAATTAAAAGTTAATGCACTCTCCCCAGAAGGTATTAGAATTACTATTACTAACGTACTCTGTATTTCTTTCACTTAAAATTTCGGCATTTTAGGAAAGGCTTCAGAGTTAACAAAATGTATATAACATTCCAAAGTGCAGAAATTTAAAAAATTTAAAGGAAGATTCCTTGAAATGAAAAAATATAGCGCGTATATAACCTGTTTGCACATTTAAGTTCTGTTAAACACGTACAAAAGGATGTGTTCAGATGAATTTCAAATATGTCCGTATCGGTGGCTGTTTCTCCTCCTCCAGCATTCTTTAATAAAGGAGGCTTTACCTAAACGCAACAGCAAATTCACATGCCCGTCTTCCAGGAACATAATGCAATCCTAATTTGCAAATACAAATTTAGGGGAGACACTAGACTCAGTAACTAGAGATGAGATTGTCTCATTAATATTTCTTAGCAACCAGGTAATGCAGAAAAGGGGTGAAATGAAATCCTCTATACCATTTTGAGCATCCTACTCAGAATGAGATATGTAAATGTTGCAAATTGGGGAGAATATAATAATGTTTTACATATTAATAGGAAAGTTCAGTCCCACTTATGATATATTTCATTCAATTTGTTGCCTAAGTGCTGTATTTACACCAGTCACCATTTTGCAGGACATAAAATGGAGGCACAAATTGATGTTTCTTTTCCTGGTTTAAGTTTTCGTCGCGTCAACTGAGTAAACATCCGCAGGGAAGATGCAGTGCTCGAGGCAGAGCAGAAATCTTGTATTTCCATCAAAGCACTAGATCCCTTTTGTTTGTGCAACCCAAAAGAAAAAAGAGTATCTGTATCTATTAAAAACACACTGGAGTGCAAAACCCAGAAGAGCTTGCTTTCTTTTCTTTTAAAGGATTTTATTATGTTTTGCAACACACATGTGTGGATGAGCATAGTTTCGGAAAGCAAAGTACCCCACCAGGACCAAACTAGACCAATTGCTTGAAGAACAATCCAAGTGCACACAAGATTCAACTGTCTGTACGGTTCTTGGTAGAACAATCATTACTGTCCCAAGGACATTGGTGATTTTTCTAAACTATGCTTACCCTGGATCTTTCGGGGTATATGTGACTAAACAAATAACAATGTTCATGTCTAGGGCTTTATTTGCCATTTCTCTCATATCTTTTGGGAAAAGTCCTAACGAGCAGATAGGTTTCATCAGATCTTAAAAAATAGCTAACTCAACTTGGATGGACAGTTCAGAGGAGTGAGAGTTGAAAGTAAAATCCTTATTTGTATAATTACTTGTGTGGCAGAATGACTAGGCTGAGAAATTTCACGGGGCTGTCTTTGCTCAGCAATCAGCTCCAGAAGAAGGCCTGAGGGGCGCTACTGTCTCTCCTTCTCAAGATGGTGAGGGCTTCCCTTTCTCCAGGGCAAAGTACGGAGCCTTTGGATTTAGTCTACCTTGTGTTAAATTCTACATCTCAAAAGATGCAGCAGTAGATCCCCTGAGAGGGCAGGGATCGAAGGAGCAGGTGAGGAAGGGTAGAGAGGTGGTCAGTCCTGGGAAAGTAAGGAATGGATGCCTCTTCCACACAGCACTTCCAAGATGGCGAGACTGCCAATGGAGAGCCCACATGGATCCACATACTGAACACCACGCACCTGGCCTTGTGGGCCTCAGTCAAGACACTATTGGCCAAGTGTATGGGAAAGAGATCTGGGCCAGCTTGGTCAGACTGCAATTGTCACCGACTTTTTGGTGACTCTTAGGAGCCTTTCAATGCTACAGGCTGTCAACAGGCTCCTCTGCAAAGGGGAGAAGATAGGGCCTCTGGCTTGGATTACCAAGCTTGAGTTTTTATACCTTATTCATGCCGGCGATATACCTCTTGTCACATTATTCCTGATCCATAAGATATCTTAAATACAACTAATACTGCTCATCAAAAACTTATTTCCAATATCTCTTTTTTCACTTAACCAATTTCAAGGTATTGATTCAGATTAATTTTTTCACACCTACATCACACTCCTCAAACTTAAATATTTCCACATAAATTACCATAAGCCCAATATAACATTGTGGCTTCAAGAGAGTGGGTGCCAAAAGCAGCAGTGTCTCCCACCCTCAAGTGGATGCTGCAGGACTGAACTGGGATGATTGCATGGCCAGTCAATAGGTTGAAGCCCAGAGGCCTTTTCCCACGGTTCCTGGATTTCTTAAATCCACAGATTTCATTATCCTTGGATTTTGCAAGCTCCAGAGAAGGGAGACTGGCTACCCCAAAATTACATGTATATTCCTTGATCCAAATAATTATCTGTCCAAGCGAAAATTATTTGGATTTTTGAAGTGATGTGCCACTTCTTGTGCCCAAGTGTTAGGACGCAAGTTCATGTCTGTTACACTTGTTTAATGTCCGTCTCCCTCACTAGAGTGTAAGCTTCTTTATCTGTTCTGCTCACCACTGTGTTCCACACCACAGTGTATGTGCTCAAAGATATTTGTGGAAAGAAAGGAACAAGGGAGGAAGAAGACGAGGAAAAAGAAAGGGGAGAAGAGAGAATGGGAGTGTGAGGTAATAGAAAATATTATTGGTCTCTGCCCTGGTTCCTGGCACAGAGCTCCTGGATGCTTGTAACTTCCTAGGTGATAAGAACACCAGGAACACCTCTTGTTCCAGTATTTGGTCTTTGACCCCATCCTTGACATAGAGCTCCTAAAACCCTTGTCAATTCCCAAGTGATAAGAGCACTAGGAGCGTCTTTTGTTCTAATGAGGCGACTCTGGCGGGCTCCTGGGTGGCTCCTGGATGGGGGCTGGTCACCGGAAAGACCAGGCCTTGATCAGAAGTTTAGAATTTTCAGCCCCACCCCCCATCCTCCAGAGACGGGAGAGGGGCTGGAAACAGAGTTAATAATCAATCATGCCCGCGTGAGGAAGCCTCCACAAAATCCCGGTAGGAGAGGAGTCAGAGCTGCCACACAGGTGAACATATTCGTGCTGGAGGGTGACGCACCCCAACTCCATGGGGACGGAAGCTCCTGCGCTCGGGACCCTCCCAGACCTCGCCCTGTGCATCTCTTCATCTGGCTGTTCATCTGTGTCCTTATCATATCCTTGAAGAAGCTGGTAAACATAAGCAAGTGTTTCTCTGAGTTCTGCGAGCTGCTTTAAGAAATCAATCAGACCCAAAGAGGGGGTCGTGGGAACCTCTGGTCCATAGCCTGTCAGTCAGCAGCACAGGTGATGACCTGCATTTGAGACTGGCATCTGAAGTGTGTGTTTGTGGAGGGGGGACAGTCTTGTGAGACTGAGCCCTACCTATGGGATCCGACGCTGTCTCCAGGTAGATGGTGTCAGAACTGAGTTAAATTGTAGGACACCCAAGTGGTGCCAGAGACTTGCTTCTTATTGTGGGGAAAACACCCACATGTTTGGTGACTGGAAGCGTCAGCAGTGAAGAGTTCTGTGTGAGAGGGTTGGAGACTCACAGGAGAGAAACACAGCAGGAGGAACGGGGCTTTCCTACATAGGGAGTGAAAGGCTGAGTTTTCCTTTACGAGGAGGGAGGAAGGGAGAATGCTAAAATAGCCATGCCAGCACCAAGCTCTTCCCTTCGAGTGTGCCTTGTGCCTTGCTGTCCACTCTGAGGAGTCCAAAGCCAGGACGCCACGGTCTCTCTCCAATGTGTCACAGGCTCAGGGACAAGGCTCCAGAACGGAGTAACTACATGAAAGTCCTGTCTTCTCAAGCTAAAATAAATTTCTGTGTTAAAAAATACTCAGAAGGACAAATAGCGTGCTAAACCATAAATCAAGAGGTGACAGCCACCGGAGCAAGGCTCACGAGGAATTCGTGCTCTCAAACATCAAACACCCGGGCTGGAAGGCAGCCTCGAGGTCTCCTGTGGCAACACCATCCCTCATAGACGAGGAAAACTGAGGTACAGGGGGGTTAACGGTCTCAAGTGGCACAGCCAGGAAGCAACTGATGACTTTCGACCCATAATCTCATCACCTTGAACGAGTCTACACTTCTCACTACATGAAGTCCTCGTGATGGCTTTCTACGGAAAAATGGGAGAAAGGAAAAGGTTGGAGAAAGAGATTTTAGGCATCTACAGTAGCAAATATAATGAAATATAAAAACTGCCTGCAGGGCAGATGGCAGCGTGAAGGTCCTGAAACCCTCTGTTATGTAACATCTAATGGTCAAGAAAATACAAATGAATCACAGATGGACAGATGGATGGATGATTAGATAGATAGATGGATGGATGAATGGATGGATGGCTGGATGGATAGATGGATAGATAGATAGACAGATACTTTTAATTGAATGTCTGAGTCCACAAGAAGGTGAGCGCATTCTGCCACAGCCCAGAACACGAGTCTAGGAAGGTAAGCTAGCTTGGAAGCCACTGGGTAACCGTGCTCTGTGGCATGGGGACACGGGGACTGCAAACAAAGCCTTGAGCTGGCACACACAGTCTTGGACAAGTGGAGAGAGGTGACAATCTGAGATCCAGGGATGGATACACTGTCAGGGAAAGAGAAACAGAGAAGAAAAAAAAAAAAGGAACCACAGAGAATGCAAGAAAAAATAAATAGTATCTGTCTCTACCCTGGCTCTAGAAGTTGGGAATAAAAATGTCTCTTCTAGCACTTTGTGCCTACAGGCTAGTCCTTAAGTAGATTTGAGATTCAAATCCGCATTACTTATGTGGTCCTTAAAAACTACAATGTAAGAATTGTGATTCAAAGTGATCTTGAGTCAGTGGTGCCCCCAGACACCTATAGAAGCAGGCACAGATCTTCTATGGAGAAGCACGCTGACAACCCAGGACTTTAGGAATTCCAAGCAAAATTTCCACCACAGAGACACACACACAATCACAAGCACACAAGCCTCCAGCATTCAAATCACAAAAACAACAAATAACAGAACCAGACCCACGAGCCTTTGAGATAGTTTAATTTCAGATATTAAAATGACCAGATACAGAATTCAAGCTAAGTATTATAATTGGTTTAAAGAGATAAAAAGGAAAAACTGAAAAAATAAATAAGGAGCAACGAACTATCAAGATTTGAAGTAAAACAAATTAAACTTTTAGCAATGAAAAATGTAATAACTGAGATTTAAAACTCAATGGAAGAGGCTTGGGGGTGGAAAGAGGAATAGGCGGAGCGGAGGGAATTTCTAGCACAGTGAAACTGTTCTGTATGATAATATAAAGGTGGATGCACGTCATTACACATTTGTCAAAACCCACCAAATATACAACACAGAGTGAGCCCTAGTGTAAACTATGGACTTCGGTTGATAATGATGTGTCAGTGATGGTTCACTGACTGTTACCCAAATAGACCACACTGGTGGGGGATGTGGATGGTGGGGGGGGCTGCGGGTGGGTGGGGTGAGAGGGTATATGGGAATTCTGTGTACTTGCCACTCAATTTTGCTGTGAACCTAAAACTTCTCTAAAAAATAGAGTCTATTAATTGTTTTTAAAAAGAGAAACCATGAAAAAAACTCAATGGATGAATTAAACAGCTGAGTAGACATAGATGAAGAAAGAATTCATAAACCAGAAAGAAACTATATACAATGCAGCATAAAGAGACCAAACGCACACGCATACACACCCGCTTCGTGTATAGAAATGAAGTTCAGAGGTACAGAGGATGTAATGAGAAAGACCAACACATGTCTGCTTGGAGTTTCAGAAGGAGCAAAGGACATTACAGAAAGAATAAGGGAGAAGCAACATTTGAAGAGACGGTGGGAAGAATATTCTGTGTATTCTCAAATCAAGAGGCACAATGAATCCCAAACAGGATAAATAAATATAAGGCACACCTAAACACACCACACCCGAGTAAAACGTAGTGAACCTGGCAGAGACAGACTATCTTCAGAGCAGCCAGGGAGCAGACAAACTGTCTACAAAGAAGAGGCAGGCTCATAGCCGACTTTTCAACACCCTCAGTGGCAGCCACTGTGGAACAGTTTCTTCAGTGTGCTGAGAGGAAGCAAGTAAAAGCAAACCTAGAATTTCATGCTCCAAAAAACTGCCATTTAAGAATTAAGGTGAAATAAATATATTTTCAGAAGAGCAAGACCTGAGATTCTCAATAAAGAATTTCTAAAGAACGTACTTCAAGAAGAAGGAAAACTTTCCAGAAGGAAGTCTGAGGTAGGAGAAGAAATGTTAACAAAAATAAATAATATGATAATGATATAGGCAACTTTAAACAAACATTGACAAATTAAAACAATAATATGTAATTTGTGGACTAAAAAAGATGGAGCTAAAATTCCAGCAAAAGAAAAAATGTTTGAATTCAGAAAGGAAGGATGATTGTGGCTTTCAAATTTTTAAAGTCCTTTTATTCTTCTGGAAAAGGAAAAACATATTCACTAACATATAGGTTATTTTATTAAAATTTAAAGGGTAAATACTAAAATTATAGAAGCTCACCGAAGCTAGAGTTGTTATTTCAAAGCTTCAGCAAGAAATTATCAAAAGATAAAAATAAAAACAATATTAGGAATGAAGCCAGATATAACTCCAGAAAAGGAAAAGATTTAAAAGACAGTAAGAATAACAACACTTTTATGATAAATTTGAAAACGTATTCAAAATGAAAACTCTCTGGAAAAATATAACTTACCAAAATAGAAAACGTTAATAGTCCTCTGACACTACAGAGTCAAATCAGTAATTAAAATCTTCCCCCAAAGAAAGTATTAGACCCTTATGATATTTTCAGACAAATACTCAAGGATTAGAGCTTTCCTATCTTATGCCAAATTTTCCAGAGAGTAGGGGAAAAAAACAGAAATAGTCATCAAGTCTTTCTAAAAGGCTGGTATAAGCTTAATACAAAGTTTAGATAAGATTGGTATAAGAAAGGAAAATTATAGATCAATAGCACTTATAAATAGATTCAAATATCCTGAACAAATATTAACAAACCAGATCCAAAGTGAATAAGAAAAATAATCTATATGTACCAAACTAACTTATCCTGGAAATACAGGAGTATTTAACACCAGAAAATCTATTAATGTAATTCACCACATTAACAGATTAAAATAGAAAAACCATATAAACATCACAACAGATACAGAAAAGTATTTGATTAAAATAGCACATTTATTCTCACTGAAAACTTTTAAGCAAACTTGGCATAGAAAAAAAATTTGTTTAATCTAATTAATAACAACTGTTTAAAAACCTGCAAACATTATACTCCACAGTGAACAATTTCTTTACAGAGGCATCTTCCTAATAATTAGAAACAAGACAAAAATAGAAGTACTCTCTTTGTAATCAGGAACAAGAAATAGATGTCAGCTGTTCCACCACCTCTACCCAATATTGTCCTGCCCTGTGTAGTAAGACAAGAAAAAGAAATATAAAGAATTGGAAAGGAAGAAACAAAACTGCCATTATTTGCCAATGTTGTGATCTGCTACATAGGAAAAACTACGCTAATTTTTAGAATTAATAGAGGAGTTTTGCACGGAATTATATAGAAGGTCAACATATAAAAATAATTGCATTTCTTTACATTAATAATAAGCACTTAGAAAATGTAAACTTTTTTAAACTGTCATTGTTCATCATACTGTTAATTGTATTTTTCTATATATTTTAAGTCCGAAAATAAAGAAGAAATATTGGACAAATAAGCCAAAGAAAATAGAGATATAATTTACAGGGGCCAAAAAAAATGAGATACCTAGGAACAAATCTAACAAACATAGAAAATAACCTTAATGAAGGAAATTACCAAACATTACTTTGAAAGTCATTGAGGAATACCAGAATAAAAGAGAAATCCATGTTCATGGATATGGAGACTCAAGATCATAAAGATGTCAGTTATCAACCAGTTGATCTAATTTGGTTATTGGCCAGAATCACCTGTTCCAATCACCCACACCCTAGATACAGCTGGTCATGAAGACCAGCTCCTTGCACAGAAGACGAGGACCATGTCCATGACCCTCCCTATCCTCCAGGGAAATTTCATCTCATCTCTCTGGGTGTTACCATTGTGCATGCTTCTGGCATAGTGGTGGTAACCACTCTTTCTAACCTAAAAGCCCAGACACAACACTTAGTGCAGGTTCTCAACCCTGGCACTACTGACATTTTGGGGGGCGGCTAATTCTTTATTGTAGGGGCTGACTGTGCATGGTAGGGTGTTTAGCAGCATCTCCGGCCTCTACTCACTAGATTCTAGTAGCGCCTACACACACATGCCAGTTATGGCCATCATAAATGTCTCCAGACATTGCCAAATATCCCCTGCAGGGCAAAACCACTCCCTACAGGTTTGGCATACAGTGTGACAATGGAGTACATTTCCTGTGGACTTTTCTCCCTCATTCATCTGCTTTTCCACTGGACTTGCGTCAATCAATTACCAAATGAGACGTCCAAGATGCAAAGAATTAGGAACCAGAATTGTATCAGACTATTCAATACTAACATGAGAATCCAGACACAAAAGAGGAGTGCCTTTAAAATTATAAGGGGATGATTTCCAGTTATGGCTAGAATGCTAGTGCTCATAATATATATTTTTTTCTTTTTTTGAAGAAGATTATCCCTGAGCTAATATCCACTGCCAATCCTTCTCTTTTAGCTGAGGAAGATTGGCCCTGAGCTAACATCTGTGCCAATCTTCTTCTGTTTAAATGTGGGACATCTGCCACAGCATAGTTGATAAGTGGTGTGTAGGTCCATGCTCGGGATCCAGGCTGGCAAAGCCCAGGCCACCACAGCAGAATGCATGAACTTAGCCACTATGCCACTGGGCTGGCCCCACTCAAAACATTCTTGTTTCTCCTCTTCTTCCTGAACACACAAGTAGCCTGCATCTCAGCCGCCTCTCACTTAGGTGGTCCCTGTGACTGAGTTTGACCAGTGGCATGCAGGTGAAAGTGATAGCTACCTCCAGCCAGACCTCTGAGCTTCCATATGACCCTCCCTGTTCTCTGCCCTGTCACCTGGAGGGATGCAGACGCCCCCAGTGGAGTCTCCAGATGGGAGAATCCTGGCCCTCAAATCACCACGTAGAAAGCCGGCCACCAAACAACCCCACTGACAGTGAATGGAGCAAAACTTGCTTATGCTCAGCACTGAAATTCAAGGGTTCTTTGGTACAATAGTTCGCCTGTTCTGACTAATGCAGCACCCTGGAAGTCGGTACCCACACAAGCCATCAATTAAATGGGCAAATAGGGAAAACAGAAAAAAGCAAGTTCTCAAAAATTCACCTCCTCTGCAACCTTTCTTCAAAAGCAAGCAGAGGATGTACTCATCAAAATGATGAAGGGAAACAAAGAGAGAGGTTGTGGAATCCAGGCAGCTTGGAATCTGATACAGGAGACAGATGAAGGGAACCTGCAGGCTGGTGCTGAGACATCTCAGGAGGATGGCAAGGCTGCAGGCTTAGAGAGCAACCAAAAAACATCAGAGCAGAAGGACAGGGGCTTCCCAAGGGACCTTCAAGAAAAAAACGGAACAGTAGGTCATCTGAAGTCTTTGGTTACACTGAAGGTTGTGCTCAGCTCTACCAGAGAGTCTGGAGTTGTGTCAGTGATAAAACACGAAAACCAAGGCAATCAACTCCAGGGAGAACAAAAAGTTAAACAAGAAAGGAAATGTGATCATAAAACACTTCGAGATTTAGCTGTGAGACAGTACTCATGTAGTCGTAACAATGTATATCCTGAATACTGACTTACCCTCCAATTATTACACATCTGTGCTGGATGCATGAGAGGAGGGAAGTAGCTGGGGGCATCAGGAGACAGGAGGTGAGAATACGTGAGACAGCTACATTCTCATCTTCCGTAGTGGGAAGTCTGTGGATAATGTCTAAAGCTGAAAAATCAAGAAATAGCAGCATAAGCATATTAGTTAGAAACATTGAGACAAATGGCACCTTCCCCCAAAAAAAGAAATAACAGTGAAAAGAAGTGAAAATGGCTGCGTATTAGGAGAGGAACAGGGTAAAAAGGTTGTTCGTTATTAGCCATTTAGTATTATCCAACTTTTAAATGATATATTTCAAAATTACTTCATTTAAAAATCAAATTCAAAATTTAGAAGAGAAAGAGACAGGAAGGAAGAAAGAAGAGAGAGAGAGAGACAGAAGGATGGAAGGAAGGAAGAAAAAAGAAAGAGGGGGAAATAAAAAGAAAATTGGGCAATTCATAAAGGAAACTGTCAATAACTATATGAAAAATTATTGACTTTCAAATCAAAGAAATTAAAATACGATACAATTTATTTTAACCCATAAAACTGGAAAAGATATTTGTAAAAAAGAATGATACCATGCTGGGCGTGGGGAACCCCCTCCCGCTGTGTGACCGTGGATGCCTCTCCGGCTCAGTTTGGCCTGTACCTCCCACCACTCTGCCCACCCCTTTCCAGACACACGTGGCAGACAGTGCTTGTCAGTAATAACCTCCCCCGAGCTGAGCTTAGAACAGTGCTTCAGAACCTTTCTCAATACAACCCTCAAGACAGCCACAGCCAATTGATCAGAATTCATATGTAACATTAAACAAATAGTTTTGCCATCTTGGGATAAAAATGCAAAAGTAATACTGTCTTAGCCCAAGTTCTCTAGTAGAATGTGAGGCTAAAGCTTTAGTGGTAATGCTCTGTTGGAGGTGCAGCCTTAGTGAAGCATTTGAGGGAAAAGGAAGTGAGTCAGAGAGGGAGGGGCGCACATGCACTGTGGTGTGTCATGGAGCAACGCAGCTGGTGGCTCAACTGAAACGTCTGCAGAGAGGTGGCATGGAACACTGCTCCTGGGAACAGCCCACTGAGTGGAGGAAGGACGAACACTCTCCGATGGTCCCTTCCCTTCCTCCTCTCTCTGGTCAAAGTCCACCCCCCAGGGCATTAGCCCTCTCCCTATGTCTAGCTTGTGTCACCTGGCCTCTCCAGACAGCCACAGGGAGGGCCCTGGCCTCTGCAGGTCCAGTCCAGCTAGAGGACAGGCACAGCATCCCTCCTTTCAGGCAGCGGGGGCAGCACTGGCAGGGAGACTTGCCAAGGCCGCTCCACCATGGGAACAAGGCAGGGCCAGAGTCAAGCGGTGCATAAACTGGGTTCCTTACAAGTGTGAGCCCATCTTTGCAAAATTTTTAAACATCTGTGTATAATAGACATATTTACATAGGGAAGTCTGGAGGAATATACACAGAAACGTTTACAGAGGTTACATCTGAGTGATGTTTTTCTTTTTTTGCTTATCTATATTTTTTTAGATTTGCTACAATAAATGTTTATTTCCTGTATAAAACAAAGAGGAGATAAATGCTGGTAATTAAAAATCATATTTTAAAGTATAATATTATCTAATAAATAGATCACAACAAAATTAAAAAGATGATGCCCATTAACAAACTTTAAAAGTAAAAATGAGCTTTAAAAAATTTTCTAATATATGACAAGGTACATATGCCCAAATATGTACTGAATAATGATAGCAAATAGAAAAATGGACAGATGGAATCAGTAGGAAATCCAGAAAATAAAAATACATATTTGTATTAAGAAATTAATACCATTAAAACCACAAAAGACCATTTTTTAGCCCATCAAACTGACAAATATTTTTAAATGATAATACCCAGCGTTGGCAAGGATACAGGGAAAGCTTTTCATGCGCTGATGGTGGGCACATAAACTCTACCTGCCTCTGGAGAACAATCTGGAATACACAGTGCTGTGGACTGAATTGCATCCCCCTCAAAAGCTACGTATTGAAGCTCTGACCTCCGACACGACTGTCCTGGGAGATACAAGTAATTAAGATTAATGAGGACGTAAGGGACAGGCCCGGTGGCACAGCGGTTAAGTGCGCATGTTCTGCTTCTCGGTGGCCGGGGGTTCGCCAGCCCGGATCCCGGGTGTGGACATGGTACCGCTTGGCAAGCCATGCTGTGGCAGGCGTCCCACATAGAAAGTAGAGGAAGATGGGCACGGATGTTAGCTCAGGGCCAGGCTTCCTCAGCAAAAAGAGGAGGATTGGCAGCAGTTAGCTCAGGGCTAATCTTCTTCAAAAAAAAAAGAAATCAATAAAAAAAAAAAAAAGATTAATGAGGACGTAAGGGCAGGGCCTACTCCAGCAGGATTGTGTCCTCATGAGAAGTAGACGAGGGACAGGAGCTCCCTCTCTCCATGTGCACAGAGGAAGGGCCATGTGAGGACACAGCAAGATGGTGGTCGTCTGGCAAGCTTAGAAGAAAGACCTTGCCAGAAACCCAACCTCTGACGCCACCTTGATTCTGGACTTCCAGCCTACAGAATGTGAGAAAACAAATTTCTGTGTGGAAGCCCCCAGTCTGTGGAATTTTGTGACTGTAGGCAAGTTCCTAACTGCTGGGTGCCCCAGCTTCTCCATCTGTAAAGAGGGAATGGTTCTATCCACCTCACAGGACTGCCATGAAGATTAATTCAGACAATGAGGCCATCATAATTAAGGGCTCCTATGGGTGATGGCAGCAGAGCAGGTCTTCTGCATTCAGAGAGTCAAAGGACTTCAGACCTGGGTCGGGCCAGCCTCAACTGCGGACCTTGGGCGAGCCACTGTACCTCTCCCAGCTTCAGGTTCTTCATCTTTAAAATGAGGACTCCGACTAGCTGATCTCTGAGGATGCTCGTGGCGCCAACCTCAGAGGAGGACAAGCCGCATCATATCAGTAACGAGATATTGCCGCCACGAGTGTACGAAAAAGAGAAGGTGACAGACTGCAGACTGATGCCCTGCTCCCCTGGAGGTGAGCCGTCACCCAACCCTTCACGTGAAAGGTCCCCACAGATGGTGGCAGGAGCTTTCATACCCTCTGGGACAAACATGCACCGTGACATAAAGCTCCTGAGGGTTCGCTCGGCATTGCTCTTAAACTAATTTTGATTTTTATTAAGCCCAATAGCAACCTCATTTACTTGAAAAATAGCAACACTGCCATGGGAGACCTTCATTCATCTCACCCCCAGCCGAGCTGGGTGCCCCCATCCTCTTGCAGACCCCTCTAGGCTGTTCCAAGACCCCCGACTTGAGAACCACACAGAGGGCAATTTGGGAACCACTAACAAGGAGGACGTCTTCTCAAGGCCCCCAGGGAGGCGACGGAAAAAGAGCTTTCCTCTCTGAGCCTGTCTCCAGGTTGAAGCTGAGCCGAGAGCGCGGTGTGCTTGTGGCCTCCGGGCACACTGCTCCTGGTGGCGCAGCCCCTGGGCATCCGTGGGGACAGCCTGGAGGTGAGAGTCTGAGCTGCAACCAAAGGCGTGCCCCTCAGGGGAGCCAGAAGCACAGAAGGTGTCAGATGCGATGGTTTCCTCTTTGGGTGACCTTCGCCATCAAAGAGAGACACTGCCCTGGAGTCAGGAAAGGATCGTCCCTTGAAATCGTATCGTTCGCCACGATTGCTGAGAAGGCAAGGATGCAGCTTCTGACAAACAACACTGGGGCCTGTGCTTCCAAGACGCGGTTTCCTCCTCTAAAAAACGAAAGCAGAAAGATGCCAGATTCACTGGGCTGTTGTTCCTAATAGAATTTAAAGCTCGTGATAAACTGCAAAGCACTATGGAAATGTTAGTTATTATTGCCAGCAGTATCAATGGAATTTTTCAAGTTAAAAAACACTTATCTCTCTACGTGGAAATCTAGCGACCCAGAGAGAAAACCTTTAAACAGCATACAAAAACGACCAGTTTAATTCCCAGCGAAACCTGCGCATGATCTGCAGCCTGTCAAAGCTGCCTTCTGCACATGAGAACGATCTCTCTACGTGGAAATCTAGCAACCCAGAGAGAAAACCTTTAAACAGCATACAAAAACGACCAGTTTAATTCCCAGCGAAACCTGCGCATGATCCGCAGCCTGTCAAAGCTGCCTTCTGCACATGAGAACGATCCGTAGAAGGCTGAAGGTTGACTGTAGGATCTCCAGCGTCTGCTGGCCTCCAGCCGTTCAGATGAGCTTTTCAGAACCGCCCAAACCATCAGTTTGCTGTGATAGACAGAGTAACAGGGGGGCTGGATGTCCCCTGCCACAGAGGAGACACATCCATTGTCGTCCACCTTGCCACGGATCTCATATCTCGCTCTTTGTTCTTATGTAACAAAATTACTTTGAGGCCTAAAATTTGAGTTCAAATTTACACGCTACAGAAGACCATGTTAGTTACTTTCCAGAGAACTCCAAAAACTCACAGGCAGAAATGAATCTAACCAGCTCCATTGGTATGTAGTCTTTTCTAGAATTTAAGGGCATATTTATATTTTTGGAAGGGAATAATTATTTTATATGGATGTGGCATTAAGTTGTTAAAAGTGGAATCTTACTAAATGTATCATTGAATATTTCCTTTGGTCTTGTCTGCTCTGTCTTGATGAGGGAACCTTTCAAATTCAAATTATTAATTAGTATCCGGTTAAAATCCCAAAGCATCTCGTTAACTGGAACTGGGGAGCACTGAGTGTGTCCTGGTGGTGAAAAGACGTCACGGGGCACTGACGGGGCACAGAATTCAGACCTAGACGGACAGTGCGCTGTGTCAGCTTGAGGGAGTCTGTGTCAGTCCTCTGGGCCTCCATTTCCTCGTCTAAAAAACATGAGTGAAAATGCTTCCTAACAGAATGAGATGAGAAAATGGGGCTGAAAAAGCTGTAATGGTTATATAAATGTTCGTGATTGTTGCTGCTATTACTGGAAAGCTATTAGCATGGAGCCACTTTACCCAACTATTCTGGGTGGCCAAATGCAGTGACCCATACCAACAACATTGTCACCTCCCTCACCACCTCAGTGCAGTACGGACACCCCTAGGAAAAAGATGTGTGCATTCTGAAATGCTTACAGAAGAAATGATATGATGTCTGGGGTTTGCTTCACAAATAGAAGAGCAAGTTGTGAAACCATACAAGCTACATGCCTCCTTCTAGAGAGCTATGGATATGGAAATAGATAAGGACTCGTAGAGAGCAGCAGAGTCGCTGCAGGGATGGACGGAGATACGACATCTAATAGCACCAGGTGATTACGTCCGGGTGGAAGGAGAGGAGGGTTTTTCCCTTCTTTGTGGCATGTCTGTATTTTCCAACTCTTTTAAAGTGAACATGTTTATTTCTACAATTTCTAAATGTGTTTTTTTTATTTTTTGTTTTGTTTTTCAAAAAGATATTAGAAAGAAGTTTAAGTTGCATTGCAATATTCATGAGAAGAACATGAAACACTAACTCAACACTCTGTTGTAAAACGAACAAGACCCCCTGGCCATTTCAGCCGGCACAGGCTAGGCCTCCCCTGGATCCTTCTCCCAGCTCCGCCCGCAGCTCTGCAGATGGCTGCTTCTTTCTGGCCTCTACCTGAGGGACTAAGTGCGTCTCCTCAGAAATCTCCTCACTGATCTATCAATGAGGCTCGTTGGCTTCCTTCCTAGTGCCTGACATAATTGTATAATTATATGTATTCTTTTGTTTGTTTTCTTGTTTATTGGCTGTCTCACTTGCCCATAAGACTCAGAGTGCCAGGAGGCAAACACTACGGCTCTTCTGTTCATCACCGTATACCCAGTGCCCAGCACAGAGCCTGGCACGTGGATATGTGTAGAATGAATGAATGAATGAATGAGCAATGCACCAGGATCCCTGCAGGAAACCAGATGTCTTCACTCAGCTAGATCCAGGAGCAGCAGACTCTGCTGGTGAGGGCAGGGGCTGAGTCAACAGGCATCAGAGAGCTGGCATATCAATAAATACAGGCCTGCTGTTTTAGAAATGAAAATTGAAGTAGTCATGAATGATTTCCATTTAAATTCAACGAATTCCTCCAGCAATGCTTATGTGAAAATTCTAGAGCTGGAACAGCCCTTTAAAATCAAACCCTCTCCTGCAGATGGGGAAACCAAAACCAGAGAAATCACACAGCCAGGAGCCTTGGTCCCTAACTGCCATGGCCAGCACCCTCTCAACTGCCCTTTACCGACCCCAGTGTGACAGCAATTGATCGCAGGCACTCACAGACTGATGGCCCAGAGGTTTTCTTGGCTCCTGCAGCACAAGGAGCCTGAGAGTAAATGAAGAGACTTCCTTTTCCAATACTCTTTTTACAGGTTGTTTATTACATAAAACACAGATTCATGCCACGTTTGGCACCAACATCCCTTTTATTGCAGAGCTATCTCAAACCCCAGGCCAACATGAAATTCACTTTCTTCTCTGACTTCTCTACCACACGATCTTGCCAGTGCCCCTCAGAGCCGGGTCTGGGTTTAACCATCACTCAACTTCTTTTGGAATTTAATAATTATATTTAAATACACGTGATGCACGTACTAATGATATGCAATGATATGTATGTAATGATAATAACCACATGTATTGAGTGTTTATATATGCCAGGCACTATTTCAAACGCTTCACCTGTTGTGACCGCTTACCGTTCACAACCCAGGGAGAGAATAACAGGCCCATTTCAGACCTGTAAACTGAGACCCGGAGAGTTTTAAATAACCTGCCTAATTAGCAAGCGGTGGAGCTGGAATCGGACCCTGGCAATCTGGCTCCGGAAACCGCATTCATAACCACATGTGGTTTCGGGGTTTCTGTTTAGTTATTTCTGTGCTGTGCATTATAGCACAGAGGCCGTGGGCAGGCGGAGGTGGGAGTGACTTTCCTCCCTCAACACGCGGCTCTTACCTCTAAGGCAAGGCTGTCGCTGGCTCCTCCCGCCTCCCAGTCAGGGGGAGGATGGAAAGAGGGAGAGGGGACAGGCAGCGTCCTTCTCTCCCAGCAACGTTTCCTTTTGGAAAATTTCAAACCTACAGAAAAAAAAATAGAAAGATTTTTAAAAATGGAACGAAGACTCTTTCACCTGGATTTACCCGTTGTGGACACTTTGCCACAACTTGGCAAATATATGCAACAAGGAAAATGCCTAAAGTTATGTGACGGTGTGTAAAGGGAAGACCACCCAGCCAGTGAGAAACACCACCGGTGAGCAGAGGCGACTTGCTGAGATGAAATATTGTGGATGACGCTCTTTCATTCCCTTTATTGTTGGAAGGGTTGCCCACAAAGAAACAAAGAAAGAAGAGTTTTGAAAAAATAAAAAGATCAAAGCCACAACGACACAGTCGCTGCCAGCCTGGCCCCTCCACCCGGCAGAGGCAGTGAGAAGAGGGCGCCCGGTGGGGTGGAGACAGAGTGGGCTCCCGAGCCTGGGCACAAAGGTGGCTCTGCCCCTTGCTGAGCCCAGTTTCCTCACATGGACAATGTGTGAGGACTTGCTCCAAGTCTGTGTGTCCGGGGATTCCAGGGCGGAACCTAGAAATCTGCCTCTTCAACAAGTCCAGTGCGCTGGTTCACAGAACACATCCTGAGGAGCCCTGAGGAGGGAGGGAGCGGACTCCAGAATCTGCGGGATGGGGGAAGAGGCCCCTACCCTCACCTGTCTCCTCAGCTCTCTCTCGCCCCGTCCCCTGTGCCCTCACACACTGGAGGCTGCACACAATTTTGCCTCTGACTCCACTTTGGTTTCTCCAACTGAAGTCCTCCGATACCCTCTTCCCGACCCCGAGCCCGCCCCGTTCAGCCAGGTTTCCCAGCAATCTCCAACAGCCTGGTCAGCCCGGACGCCACTGCTGCCTGCAACACCTCCCTCCAGCCCTCACTCTCTGCTCCCATCCAGAGCCCAGCTCAGGTCCTCTACTTCTAAGAAACCCTCCACCCCTGCTAGCCTGAGTCCTCCACTTCTTAAACTATTTAGTGTTTAACTCTACCTTGCATTATTCTCTGCCCAGCCCCTTGTCTTATTCTGGGCATTTCTAAATGTGCTCTGAGCTCCTTGAGAATAGAAGCAATGATTCTCCTTCCTCATATTTTTTTTTCTGGTGAGGAAGATTGGCCCGGAACTAACATCTGTTGCCAATCTTCCTCTTTTTGCTTGAGGAAGCTTTCGCTTGAGGAAGATTGTTGCTGAGCTAACATCTGTGCCACGATCTTCCTCCATTTTATGTGGGATGCTGCCACAGGATGGCTTGATCAGCCATCCTAGGTCCGCGCCCAGGATCTGAACCTACGAAACCTGGGCTGCTGAAGCAGAGCACGCGAAGTTAACCACCACGCCACCGGGCCGGCCCCCTCCTTCCTCATATTCTTGGCGACACTTAGCACAGTGCTATGCACTCAGCCTACACTGATGGCTGCTTACTTAGCCGACTTATTGAGGAAGACAAGCTGAGATCACGGCAAGAAACTTTGTGCGGGTGAGCGCAAGTGTGGGGCTTGTTGTAAAGGCTGATGAACCGACTGAGGGCCCTGAGGATGGCTGGCCAATTTTCAAGGGTGTTTTAAATAATGAGCTATAAAAGTAGAGTTCAAGATAAAATCTGAAATAAATGGAAAGCAACGGGTAAACAGCTGCTGTCACATGCTCTGTTGTGTCTTTGATGAGTTTCAATTAAAAATAGCCCTAATACATCAAAAAAAAACCCTGGTGAATTCCCTTTACTGTCCCTTTAATGTGTTGCTAAGGAGTTATTGGTATCATTTCACAGCTCCAGAGCAAGTGCCTCGAGGATTTATTGCTGGGTTCACATCTCTGCTCTTTTATGGATTTCTTCCAAGAGGGGCTTGAATACGGGGCTTCCATTATATGTCCCTTGTGGTAGGCTGGCTGGAGCAAGCTGCATCAGCAAATGGCAATAAAGCTCACCAAGGCAACGACTGTTCCTCACCAGTGCAGTTTGATTTAGAGCAGAATGCTTCCAGATGGGTTCCGATGTAACCCTTTTCCTTCCATCTCCAACAACACTGAAATCACAAAATCAATTACAGCACTTAGGTTTTATACGTCGCTGAGTTTGGCTGGGGGTGGGGGGAGGGGTGGTAAAAAATTACACATATATGTGCATATATATATAACTACATAGGCACTGTATATATTTCTTTAGACAAAAGCGCATTTTGTAAATAACTAAAAGACAGTGGGAGAGCTTCCAGGAAGGTGGTGGATGTGTTTAATCAAGACAAATTACAAATATGTACTATTAGAAAAAAGCTTATTTATTTAAGGGCTTAGAAACAGCTGGAATCACAAATTCTTAGTTTGTTATGTCAACAGGCTGTCAATAAAAATCCGTTTACTGGGGGCAGCGGAGTGGCTAGTGCATTCATCAGTCCTGCTTCTTTAACCAGAGGCCAGCGTCAAATCTCATTAGCTGGCCCATCGCCAGGAGGAGGGAGCTCATCCGTCAGTTACCGCTACTGCCAGACGAGACATGCGAGAGAGAGCTTTAAAGCCGCCCCAGTCCTAAGCTCAGGAAGGAGAGGATAAATGTCCTTGGATATCAGCTCTAACAGAAAGCGAGTCTGCAGAGGGCAGCAGGATAATTGCATGTGGGGTGGGCTGTACGGCTGTTTCGTTTTAAATTAGCCAATGATTGCAGACTTTATACGGCTGACCTGACTGGCCCTTTCTGGATTTTTCCTCATCTCATTCTCCATAGAGGACTGAAAAATGAAGGTTGTGAAATTAGCATGAGTTTACTGACACTGTAATTAGATAACTTTCTCCCACGAAAATCCAATTCCTGAATCACTAAATATGTGTGATAGGCTGGCTATAAAAGCAGGCGACAGATACCGTCCATTTCTAATTACGTCAGTGACGGGACAGGAAGGACCAGGATACACAAGGATCAGACCGCCTTATTTCATGCTAATACCCTCCGGTGGCCTTGTTTTCACAAAAATCAACATGACATTTGAGCAACATTTTACATTTTATTTCCACCTTCTCCATCTTGTATTTATCTACATAACTACCAGTCTAAATTGTGCCATGGACCACCTCACCTACCAGATGCTCAGCATGGTCTCAGTTCATTCGATTGTCCAGCTGCACAGCAGGGTGCTTCTCAAACTTGAATTCATTACAAATCACCTGGGGATCTGGGTAAAATGGAGATTCTGCCTCAGGAGGTGTCGCTGCGGGGAAGAAGGGGGGTGCCCTGAGAGTCTGCATTTCCAACAAGTTCCAGGTGACGCTGAGGCTGCCTGTCTGAGAGTCACACGTTGGGCATAAATCACCTTAATAATATTCTGTAGAATTTCCAACAGGAAGTGTAAACACAGTTACATAGTTTCATGTGATTTTTTTCCCTAAAAGTTAAGAATGATTATGTTTAAAGAAAAGTCGATCTTAGACATGAATTTTAAAACGCAATCATCGTCTCCCTAAATGTGATCTCATGAATAGACTTCTTTTCAGAGATCAAAGAGGTCCTTTAAGGTCAGTAAGTATTGACTTCAGGAAGTGATTCGAAACAGAACACAAACAGATTCATTTAAAGCAAAGCTTAAACCCAATGCTTTTCCCCAGCGGCACTGCTGATGGCTGCGTGGCTGCTTCTTTGCAGTAAATGTACATAAACAAATCGAAATATGCTCTCCTTATTTTCCAGAACCTCTTCCTGAGAATAGGATTTAAGTTCATTTGTTCACCTACAGCATCTGCTGTGCAAAGTCTATTTACATATCACTTACTTAAACAAGATTTTTGTTATTATGTAAACTAATGCCCTTTGAAATTGATTAGCCTAACACAGATTCAACTGAGGAGATAAAGGTGAAAGGTCAGAATATTCTAGTTCACCTTTAACGATATTGAGATCCTGTCCTTGATAACCACCTTCATCTGAAGAGCACATAACACCTCATATTCATCCTCCCGCTAACCTTTTCTGAGTTTGGTAAGGAAATGGGTTCTCTTTACAGATCTGGATTTGCGTGACTAATACTTAAAGACTATTTAATTTTTCTGTAATTTGAGTGAGCAGATACTAAGTAGAACATGGTGACACCTTGGATGTGATTCTCTTATTGAGTATAACTAAGCTTTCCAAAAGTATGGTTAACAGATTCACAGACACCAACATAATTTCCTATACACAAAAAGAACTTTGTAATAAAACAACTAAATATACTCATTCCGCAGATATTTATTTAGCATCTATAATAAAAATACTAATATTAATGACAGTAATAATAACAAATGCCTATAATAAACTAGGGACTATTCTAAGCACTTTAGATGTAAGTAATTATTCTTTCTTTTTTTTTTTTTTTTGAGGAAGATTAGCCCTGAGCTAACTACTGCCAATCCTCCTCTTTTTTTGCTGAGGAAGACTGGCCTTGAGCTAACATCTGTGCTCATCTTCCTCCACTTTATACGTGGGATGCCTACCACATCATGGCTTTTGCCAAGCGGTGCCATGTCCACACCCGGGATCCTAACTGGCGAACACCAGGCCGCCAAGAAGTGGAACGTGCGAACTTAACCGCTGCGTCACCGGGCCGGCCGCCAAGTAATTATTCTTTACAACAGTTTTATACTATCAATACTAATATTACCCCATTTCACAGATAAAGTGAAATACTGAAAGGCTAAATAATTTACCCAAGGTTATAAAATTAGTAAGTGGCTGCTATGGTCTGAATGTTTGTGTCCTCCCCAAAATGTTTATGTTGAAATCCTAACCCCCAAAGATGATGATGTTAGGAGGTGCTTAGGTCCTGAGGGTGGACTTCACGAGTGGATTACTGTCATGTAACAGAGACCCCAGGGAGCTCCCTAGCCCCTGCACCATGTGAGGATGCAGCGAGAAGTCACCACTAGGAAGAGGGCTCTCACCACAACACGACCATGCTGGCCCGTGATGTTGGACTCCCAGCCTCCAGAACTGGGAGAAATAAATCTCCGTTGTTCCTAAGCCACCCAGTCTGTCATATTCCGACATAGCAACCCAAACAGATTAACACAGTGGCAGAGCCAGGATTAGAACCTAGACAGCCCAGATTCTGTGTCGCAGCTCTGCCATGTGCCAGACACCATCCTAGGTAACGATGATGACAACAAAATGCGCTTACGGGGATAGCAAATATGTTGCATTCACAACACCCCCACCCCACTTCTAACCACCAGGAGTCATTATATCCTTCTTTCCAAATTTGGGCTAAGAACGCTTCCTAACCCGGTGTTCCAGGCAGCCATTACCAATCAATTGGAGCTGGCCTATGAATCAAAATCTATTCTACATTCTTGAATGAGTGCATAAAGCACAATCATTTACTAGTGATGCAGGCTCGGCGAGCCGAGGAGTTGGAAGAAAGATTTCTTGGATTCTCAAGGTCTGGTGGTAGTGCTCTTTTATTCAGAGAATAGCGTGGGATCAGGACCCATGGGCAGTGAGAGCTGCAGGCATGGGGACAGGACCCATGGGCAGTGAGAGCTGCAGGCATGGGGACAGGACCCATGGGCAGTGAGAGCTGCAGGCATGGGGACAGGACCCATGGGCAGTGAGAGCTGCAGGCATGGGGACAGGACCCATGGGCAGTGAGAGCTGCAATCTGTTGAGGGTTAGGGCTAAATTTATAAGGCATGGGTACACGACTTATTTTTACCAGACAAAGGAAAGATGATATAAAAAGTCATTAAAATGGTATCAGTGCAGGTGGGGTCTGGTTATCGTGTGGCTGTACAACTTTCGATATGAATCGGGTCATATAGATCAGCACCTAGGCCAGGACACCTTGGGCTTCTCTCCTTGGGGCAGCCTTGATCCACATCACTAGTCTTTAAATATTTTTATTTCAAACAGTTATTAACAAGTTGGTACAGGTTGCAAGTGATTTCAAATACCTATGTAAAAAGGGGTACATTTCTTATTAATATTGATCAATCTCTCCTTAATAAACTCTGACTCAGTCACGGATCCCACGCTTTGGCTCCTGACTCCAAGGCATTTTCACATCAAAATCCTTTACACACTCCCTATATAGGCTTTAACATTTTTTTAGCCTAAGAATTTGGGAAGGATCCATAAACCCCCTACAATAATATATTATTTTATATTACATAGCTAGTTACTTTAATAACTATCTACAGGAAAAATTAAAGTTAGTTTACTATCTCCCACTTATATAAATATATTCAGATTTTTATTATTTTAAAATATCATATTGGAAAAAAGATGAGATTACAGTTTTACAATCATAGGGAGAGGAAAACTTCCTCAAGCACAACAAGAAGTCCGTAAGTAATAAAGAAAGACAGATTTCACTGCATAAAATTATAAAATTTCTGCACTGCAAGAATACTATAAGCGAAGTTAAAAGACAAATGGCATCATTTCTTGACACATTTGACACATTCTTGACGTCATTTGACACATCCTCCAAAAAACTATAGAGGGCCAGCAACAACAAAAAAAGACACAGAAATCCCACACCTTCATCACAACTGGAAAACCAATAAGACTATAGACTTTAAATTGTCTGTAGTTAGGGGAAAGCGCGCCAGTTCACAGCAGCCCTATGTCTGCATCTTCCACCACAAGCCTTTGAGAGACTTAGGAGGGTTTCCAGAAAATCTTCATGGAAGAGAGAAGAGGAATTGAGCTAAAACATCTCCCAAAAAGTCCATCGTAAGTGTCAAAGGATTGGGAAAGTTCTGGTGGATGAGAGTATTGACTTCAGGGAAGACCCAGAAAATGGCATGAGGCTCAGAGGCAGTTCTGGAAAGGCTGGGCAAGAGGATGAAAGGAGAGCAGAGGCCATCTTTGCATACGGCATAGAGAAGGTGACACGAAACACGAGAGACTCCAAATCCTGCAAGAGGAAGGAAAACCAAAGGCCCACAGGCACCTTCTGGGCCAACAGTCGCTCCCTGTGGGGGCTGCCTGTGCACTGCAGCATGTCCCAGGTCTGGGCCTCTACCGGCCGGATGTCACCAGCACACCACCCCACAGTCACAACAACCAAAAGTGTCTCCAGATACTGCCACAAGTCCCCTGGGGGGCGAAGTCACATCCTGGTGAAAACCAGTGGCCTAGAGCAATGATTTGTTGAACTGCTGACTGGTCTGTGTGTGGTTTGAGGACTCTTCTTTAAATGTTTGCCTTTTTGTAGTAAACTGTTAAGAAGAAAAATAAAGAAATTAAGGAAGGGAAAGAAGCTCCACTCCCTCATTCATTTATTCATTCGACAAATACCTACTGAATTCCTACTAAGTCATAGGCATTGTGGAAAAGATGAGCAGGTAAGACAGTCACAACCCCAATTTTAAGCTTTTCGTATTTACTGATTTAATTTCATATTATCATGGTTTGGTTAACTTCTGTATTTCCAAGAAATTGATGCCATGATTGTTTCTAATCTAGGATCTTAACACACAAGCAAAACATGATGTGTGTGTCATTTTACTACAAATGTTTAGGAAACTCACTGTGGATAACTATTTTTGGTGCTGACATTGAAATTTTCTTTATCTGTGGATGTATTAATTAGCTATTGCTTCAATAATGCTGTGTGACAAATAACCATAAACTCTCAGTGGCATATGACACTGGGCATTTGTCTGGCTCGCACATCTGTGAGTTGGCCAGGGATCGGCTGACCCAGGCTGGGCTCAGCTTGACGGGCTCTGCTCCGTGTGCCCCGCATCCTCTTCCTTCTGTCAGCGGACCAGGCAGGCGTGTTCTCCTCTGAGCAATCACAGAGGCACAGAGAGGCAGACTCACATAAGACAGGCTCAGAACGGACACACCGTCACTTCTGCTCTGTTCTCTTCGGTCAAACACAATATCACAGAGCAGAGAAAATACACTCCACCCACGGGGGTGGGGAGAGCTACAAGTTCACATAGCAAAGAACATGGGGCAGTGAGGCTTGAAGAACTGGGGCCAATACTGAGATTTACCGCAGTGGAGAGAACAACTCAGTCTTGTATTATCTCAGACGCAAGATTTCTGAACACAGATTCCTAAGTTAAATTAATAAATACGATAGCAGAATAATAATTTTCAACAATGCAAAAGAAGATTAAAGAAGCCATCAGCCTCAGAGGGGTGATTATTTCAGTGTATTTTTATTAGAACACCAGCAATACCAAATTCATCTATATTAAAGCAATTCACTTCTAAAGACCAACATTTCAATGATTAACGCCAATAAGTGACTTTTACTACCATATATGTTACGCCTTTTACAGTTATTTTTAGCAAGAAACTTTTCATATGTCTTTATATATATTCTCTATTTGTTCTTAAAAGAAATTTCCTAAAACATAACACTTCCTAAAATCAAGTACTGATCCGATAGATTTCAATTTCTACATTCTGTATACTCCAGGGGAAAAAAATAATTGGATTATGCTTTCTCATTCGTGACTATTTAAATATTCAGTTTCCAAGGTTACATTTTAGTGTGTTTTTATGTTTTATTCAGGACACAATGTTCCAGCAAATATCACAATCCCAAATGAATGGCTTATACTGACATTAAATATGCTATTAACATGCTTGTTCCCAGAAAATTTCAATGAGAAGCTGTCAACAAACCTGCAGAGGAAGCCTTACTGCATTCAAAATAAATGATGAAAGAGGCACAAAAATAACTGAAAACTTTTAGGATGATGAGGAGAAGGAAAAGTAATCTGAAAATACCTAGCTCTCTGCCTGGCAAACAAACATTATTCCAATTTTCCTGTGTCTAGAGCTGACAGCAGAACAGAGTTCGTGCCATTTTCCACAGCAATCGCAGGCTGTTCCTTTCATCTCTGTGCCTTAGCTGCTTACGGTGTGAGGTGACTAACACTTTAAAGCCCCGGTCTTTCATGTCCCCATCACCAGGAGCAACAGTGCGATGCCGGGGAGCAGTACTCTTAAACACAGCATTGAGAGATCGCAACTCAAACACAGGGACAAAAAAGAAGACAGCACATTTCAGGTAATAGAATTATTTAATCGTTCTTTTCATTCATTCATTTACCAAACAGAGAATGCTTACTGGCCAAGTCTTTGAAAGGCAATCGATGTCCCACCAGCTGGGACTGACCTTGACCATAAGGAAGGAGAGAAGGCTGCTGTAGCCCAGGGAAGCAGAGCGAGTGCGAGCTGCTCCATCCTGGGAAGTAAGGGATGAGAGCATCGGCTCGTCAGCTGACATGGCCCGTGAGCTTTATCACGGGCACCTGAGGCCAAAGGTGCACTAAACGAAGTTTCAGATTAGAGGAGGACATGCTGTTGGCAGGAGGTCATGAAAGCTGACGGGAGACAGAGGGGCCAGAAGACCCTGGAGGGCAGACCAAGCCCCAGATATAGGGTCAATCACTCATGCTTGTCTGAGTTCATTTTTAAGGCTTAATAATACTCCCATTCGTAATGATGAACCCCGAATCACTCAGAAGGTGGGAATCATGTCCATTTAGCTCTTTTAAGAAACAGAAGATAAAGGAAATTACTTTTTGAAAGATTTTCATGAAAAAAATTGTTACATATTTTTAACAGCTTTATTGACGTATGATTTCCATACAAAAAAATACAGATTTTAAAGTGTACACTTTTGGGAGTTTTGATATACATATACATCTGTGAAACCATCACCACAATTAAGGTAATGAACGCTGTCGTCACCTCTGGAAGATGACTCACGCCCCTTTGGGACGCTCCCTTCCGCATCCCTCCGGCGCACAGCCAATCCCTAGGCAACTGCAGTCCTGCTGTCTATCACTGTAGACTACACGGCATTTTCTACAATTTTACATAAATGGAATCAGACATTAGGTACCCTTTTTCTGTTTGGCTTCTTTCACTCGGCATAAATTATTCTGAAATTCATCTATATTGTTGTGTGTATCAAGAGTTCATTCTTTTAAAATTGCTGAAAAAGAATTCCATTAAGTGAATATACCACAATTTGTCCACCTGTTGATGGGCATTTGAGCTGTTTCCAGTTTGCAGATATTGAAAACACAGCTCTTGAGAACACTCGTGTGCAAGTCTTTGTATGGACAAATGCTTTCACTTCTCTTGAGTTAACACCTACGACTGGAATGACTGGGTCATATAGGTACATGTTTAACTTTTAAGAAACTGCCTCACTGCTTTCCTAAGACTTTCCACTACTTTCTTTCCTCCCAGGAGCATGTGAGAGTCCCAGATGCTTCACAGCCGCACCAACACATAGCAGTCAGTCATTTTAAATTTAGACATTCTAGTAAGTGTGTAATGGTATCTCAGTGTAGTTTTAATTTGTATTTTCCGAATAACTAATGATGTTGAGTTGCTTATTTGCCATTGATATATCTTTTTTGGTGAAACATCTGTCCAAGGCTTTTGCCCATTTTTTAATTTGTGTTTTTTTATTATTAAATTTTTCTTCTTATTGAGTTTGGAGAGTTCTTTATATATTCACAGTACAAATCCTTTATCAGCTACGTGATTTGCAAATATTTTCTCCCAATCTGTGCCTTATCTTTTCATTCTCTTAATATTGTCTTCTGAAGAGTAGAAGTTCTTAATTTTGATGGAGTCCAATTTAATATGTTCTTTTATAGATCATGTTTTTCTTCTTTTTTTTTTTGAGGAAGATCAGCCCTGAGCTACATCTGCCACCAATCCTCCTCTTTTTGCTGAGGAAGACTGGCCCTGAGCTAACATCCGTGCCCATCTTCCTCTACGTTATATGCGGGGCGCCTGCCACAGCATGGCTTGCCAAGCAATGCGTAGGTCCGCACCGGGGATCCAAACCGGCGAACCCTGGGCCACCAAAGCAGAACACGCAAACTTAACTACTGTACCACCAGTCCAGCTCTTATGGATCATGTTTTTGATGTTGTATCTAAGAAATCTTCACCAAACTTAAGGCCAGAAAGATTTTTCTCCCATGTTTTCTTCTAGAAGGTTTTTCAGTTTTACATTTTACATTTACGACTGTGGTCCATTTTGATCCAAGTAATTGAGTTAATTTTTGTATGTGACGTGAGGGGTTGTTTTTCTTTCATATCCTATTGTAACAGCATCATTTGTTGAAATGAATATCCTTTCCCCATCGCATTGCCTTTGCTACACTGTCAAAAATCAGTTGACTCTATATGTATAGGTCTATTTCTAGACTCTATTCCGTTCCATTGATCTGTTTGTCCATGTTTATGCTGGTCGCACACTGACTTGATCACTGTAGCTGTATAGCAAGCCTTAAAATCAAGTATCATTAGCCTCCGACTTTGTCTTTTGAAAGCTATTTGGCTATTTAGTCCCTTTGCCTTTTCACGTGAATTTTAGAACCAGCTTGTCAATTTCTATTTAAAACCTCCTGGAATTTAGAGTTGGATTGCATTGAATCTATGAGTCAATTTGGGGAGAATAGAAATCTTTGAAATATTGAGTCTTCCAACCCGTGAAGACAGTATATCTCTCTATTTCTTTAATCTCTCTCCTCAATATTTTGTAGTTTTCAATGTACAGGCCTTGATCGTCTTCTGTCAGATTTATCCCTAAATATTTCATACTTTTGAGGCTATTGTAAATGGTATTGTTTTTAAATTCAGTTTCACATTGTTTGTTGTTTGCATATAGAAGTAAATTCTAATTGTCGATCTTGTATCTTGCAACTTTGCACACACATTTAGTTGTAGTAGTTTTTTTGCAGAGCCCATAAGATTTCCTATAAAACACAGATGATCTGTGAATAAAGACAATTTTACTTCTTTTCTAATCCAGACACTTTTTATTTCTTTCTCTTGCCTTACTGCACTAACTAGAATATCCAGGTGAACACAAATGTGATAACAAACAACCTTGTTTTGTTCCTGGCCTTAGGAAGGAAGCCTTTTGTCTTTGAGTGTGATGTTAGCTGTATGTTGTTCCTAAATGCCCTCAGTCGGGTTGAAGTTCCTCTTCCATTTCTAGTTTGCTAAGAATTTTTTTTTCAATCAGGAATGGATATTGGACTTTGTCAAATGCTTTTTCTGCATCTTTTTAGATGATCATATGGTTGTTATTCTTTAGTTTGTTAATATAGTGAATTATATTGATTCCATTAATTTATGAATGTTAAATCAATCTTCCATTCCTAGGATAAACCTTACTTGATATGATGTATAATCTTTTTATATATTGTAGGGCTTGATTTGCTAAAATTCTGTTAAGAATTTGCATCTATGTTCATGAAGGATATTAGTTTTGTCAAGAGCTGAGCTGAGCTGGAGGGAGCTTGGTGTCAGAGCAGTCAACTAAGAGAAGCCAAAATGAAAGCAACAGTCAAGCCTGTAATTAATGATTCTGATAGTATAACCCAAAGGCTAAACAGGAGGAAATGCCAGCTCCCTCAATGTTCCATTTTTTCCCCAGGAAACATGCCCAGTGAAGGTCAGATATATCAGCACAGACTGGAGGAATTGTCTTGCTGCTGAGGGAGCCGCATACCAAAGGCTCCTGCCATTCTATGGGCGTAGAGAGTGGGAACTAAGCGGGGGGGAAGGGTCAGGCGTGGGAAAGCACTGAGGATTGAGTCAGAGTGGAGAAAAAGATCTTTAAGGCCTCTCCCTCCCTCTCCCTAGCCCCGTAAGAAGGGCGGTGTTGGCAGAGATGCCTGAAGAAGGTCTTGGCCAAAGACCCCCAAGAAAGAGGCCGCAAATGGAGGCCCCTGGGCTAGGGATGTAGTTATGCGTAAGAGCTTGGCTAGCAAGGGGAGCCTGAGAGCTTGACTACGACTCCCTTCGGAGCCCGCAGTGCAAGTCTAGTATGGAGAGGGCAGCGTTTCCCACGAGACCTGCTGGGTAAAGCCTTTGTAGTTACCTATGGTCAGGACTGAAAGATCACACATAGAATTTCAGCCAGGAGCCGGACGCTTTAGGTTTGCAATTTTTCTTCTTGTAATATTTTTGCCAGGTTGGAAAGCATTCTCTCCTTTTCAATTTTCTGGAAGAATTTGTGTAGAAGCGGTATTATTTCTTTCTTAAATGTTTGGTAGAATTTCCCAGTGAAGTTATCTGGGCCTGGATTTTCCTCTGTGGGGCATTTTTACTACAAACTCAAATTTAATAGCTAGAGGGATATTTAGGTTATCTGTTTCTTCTTGAGTGAACTAGAGTAATTTGTGTCTTGCAAGGAATTTGTCCATTTCATCTAAGTTGTTGACTTTATTGCCAAAAAGCTGCCCATTGGGACGAGGTCAGTGGTGTACTGGTTAAGTTCACACACTCCACTTCAGTTGCCTGGGGTTCACTGGTTCGGGTCCTGGGCGCGGACTTACACATCACTCATCAAGCTGTGCTGTGGTGGCGTCCCACATAGAAGAACTAGAAGTACTTACAACTAGGATATATAACTATGTACTGGGGCTTTGGGGAGAAAAAAAAAGAGGAAGACTGGCAACAGATGTTAGCTCAGGGTCAATCTTCCTCACCAAAAAAAAACCTGCTCATGAAATTCCCTTATTATCCTTTCACTATTTCTACAATCTGTAGTAATGTCACCTCTCTCAAGCCTAATCATTCTGCCTAGAGGGTTATCAGTTTTATTGATCTCAATCAGTTCTTGGCTTCATCAATTTTTCTCTGCTTGTTTTTCTGTTTTCTATGTCATTGGATTGTAATCTGATCATTATTGTTTCCTTTTCTGCCTATTTGGGTTTCACTTACTCTTCTTTTACAAGTTTCTTAAGGTAGAAACTAAGGTCATTGATTTGAGTCCTTTCTTCCATTCTAACATAGTTATTCAGTCCTATAAATTTCCCTCTCAATCCTGCAGAAGCTGCATCTCACAAGTTTCAATACGTTGTGTTTTCATTTTCTTCCATTCCAAATACTTTCTAATTTCTTTTTTAATTTCTTCTTGGACCCACAGGTTAATCAGATTTATATTTCTTTATTTTCTAAGAGTTTGGGGATTTTTCAGATAGTTCTTTTGATTTCTAATTTAAATCACTTGTGCTCTCAGAACACACTTTATGTGACTTGAGTTATTTTGAATATATTGGTATTTGTTATATAGTCCAAACTACAATCTGTCTTGGTAAATGCTTTGTGTGCTCTTGAAAAGAACATATATTTTACTGTTATTAAGTGCAGTGGTCAATAAATATCAATTAAACCAAGTTGGTTGGTAGTGTTGTTCAAGTCTTCTATATTTTACTGAATTTTGGTCTACTTATTCTAGCAATTTTTGAGAGATAGCTGTTGCAACCTCCAATTATAACTGCAGATTTGTCTATTTATTCTCTTTTCTCTCTGTGTTTGCATAGTTTCTATTGTTACACCTTCCAGTTCACTAATCTTTTCTTCTGCAGTGTCTAATCTGCATTAATACCATCTAGCATGCTTTTCATCTTATTGTTTTCATCTCTAGAATTTCAGTTTGGGTCTTTTTTATATCTTTCATGTTTCTACTTAATCTCAATCTTTCCTTTAGCTTCTTGGATATATAGTATATAGTTATTGCTGTTTTAATGTCCTGGTCTGCTAATTCTACCATTTGTGAAATTTTTTGGTCAGTTTCTATTGATTAATTTTTTTTTACCATATTATAGGTTTTATTTCCCTGTTTCTTTGCTGGGAACACTTCACCAGATGCCAGATATTTACCATGCTGTTGGGCTTTGCTCTGGGATGAGGTCAAGTTACTTGGAAGCTTCAGGTCTTGCTTTTAAGCTTTGTCAGGCAGAACCAGAGCAGCACTTAGAATAAAACTAGCTTTGTTCTGCTACTGAGAGAACATGCTTCTGAGTACTTCATCTGCCGTCCCATGAATTATGACATTTTCCACCCCTGCTGGTGGGAACAGGCACTATTCCCTGTGCTGTGTGAGCTGGAGAAATTGCCCCCTCTGGTCTTTTTGAGTAGCTCTTCTCTCCATCACAGTTGGTTTTTGCTCATGCATTAGCTGATCAGTGCTCAGCTGAATAGTCAAGGGGACCGTGTGCAGATCCCTGGAATTCTCTCCGTGCATCTCTGTCCTCTCTGGTGCTTTGTCCTGTGAACTCTTGATCATTTAGCCTACCTGGACTTCCAGCTTCAGCCCCGTAAACTCAGGGAGACTGCTCAGCTCTGTCCTGGGTTTCCCTCACTGCACCACAGCCTACAGACTGTCTCAAGACAGTAAGTTGGGGCCGTTGTAGGACCCAGCGTTTATCACCACTCAGAGATCACTGTTTTTCATTATCTGATGTCCAATATCTTGAGAACCATTGTTTCATATATTTTGTCCTGCTTTTCACTTATTTCAGGCAAGAGAGTAAATCTAATTGTTATTACTCCATCATGGCCAGAAGCAAAGGTCCAAAAATTGTTAAATATTTCAATATCGGAAAAGTAGTGGGTTTTTTAGTATAAGAGCATTTAAAAATAAATTACGTTAAAGTCTATGTTTTCCTCAGTGATGACAGATAAACCGGGTTTTGGTATAGGTTGTCATTCATCATGGAACCGTCAAGCTGGAAACACCAGGAAATAGCGGACTCTGAACTGAGAGGTTTATAGACCTAGATGCGCATTTTCAAGGAGCAACAAGAAGAAATCAATAAACAATTAACTTACTTGAGGAGTCCACATTTCAGATGTTACCAGACTGCTGGACTTTGGATGTCTTCAGTTGAGTGTGCCTAGCAAAGGTTTAGGAGCCTCTGCGTGTGGGCACCCCTTTGGGGAGCCTTTCTCTGTTTAATGTGCCCATTCAGCACATTATTTATTGAGCTCCTACTATCTGCTAGTGACTCTTTAATGATGTGGAGATGTAGCAGGAAACAAACAAGACAAAGGTCCCAACCTTCATGGAGCTTAGTGGGTAAAACAGACAAAAACCAACATGAAATAGTTCTGTAGGGGAAAACTAAATCAGAGTAAGGGGTTAGAGAAATTCAGGGTGTTATTTTAGATGGGAACGTCAGGGAAGGCCTCTCCAAGGTGGTTACGTTGGATTTGAATGAAGTAAGGAAGGAGGCCATGCAAAAATCCAGAGAGGAATGTTCTGGAGAAAGGGAGCAAGTACAAATGCCCTGAGGTACGAATGAGGTAGGCTGATGAAGGATTCTGGCAGGAATCTAACCTAAAGTCAGGAGCAACTGGAAACCACTTAGTTTGTCTACCTACCTACACTCATTCATTCATTCATTCATTCATTTATATGATAAACTACATATCAAGCATTCTGCTGCAGGTGTGAATGCAAAGAAGAGTTGTCTAAACAAAATTACAAGTACAATTTAATGTGAGAGGATCTGAAACGTAAATAAGCAGCAGTGGTCACAATAACGAGGTTAATGGAGCTTCCAGTTTACGGGTGTAAGTGGCGCATTAATTCTAAAAGGTCCTGTGCCACTGGCCCCCCGGGCCCCATCTGCCCGAAAGGCCAAGGAGAGTGCCAAGGGAGGGGGCACTCGACAGACAGCACGATTTGCGTAAGGATGAGAAGTGGCTGTTGAGAGACAAGACAATTTTGAGCAGATCAAAGGGCTTGCTAGTCAGAGCCCCTCGGCCCTGCCTCTCTGCGGGAATGCTCACGTTGAGAGGAGAGACAAAGAGCTTCCCTGTTGAAATCTCTGCCGGAGACCGGAGCACCAGGCCCTGCCGCTTGGGGAGTACTTCACGCTGGGTCTCCCTCACTGGAGCGACAGCTGGAGCACACTGTAACAAGGAACCGGAACGGGGACAGGAAAGAGGCAGCCGGGGCCACCCTGGACAGTGACCACACCAGCCAAGGCCAAGAATCAGAGCAGCCTCGTGGTGGGGGAGACATGCTGCTGGCTGTAGCCCGTAGGGCTGTGTTTACTGAGCACAAGAGACACCGTGGGGCTCCTATTAGTCTCTGAGTTTTTCCCAATGCAAATATATGACTTTGGAATTATAACCTTTAATTATAATCTTACACCACCACTTACCAGCTGTGTTGTCTTGGGCAAATTACTAGACCTCTCTGGACCTCATTTTTTTCGTCTGTTGAGTAGGGATAATATCACCGTTAGGTGTTAGGATTGCTGTGAGGATTAAAGAGCACGTGGGAAGTGCTTAAACAATGATAGCTGTGTTTTTATTATAATTACTATTATTGAATTTTAGGAGACCTGAATTCCCGAAAGTTGGTGAGTAAAGATTAAATTAATAGTCTCAGAAGCTGTTATTAGGGTCCATTTCTACCCTCAAGCTCTTGTGCCCTGGGAAGCATGGGATAATATTAAAACTAAGTCCGCGGCTTTGGGCAACTTAGTCAAGCTCCTCAGTTTCTTCATCTGCGCAACAGAGCATTAGGGGTGTCCGCCTTCAGGCCCTCCCGGGGCTGTGACTTCCGAGCTTCCCTTCCAACAAAGGGCGTGGAAAGCACTTTGTGAAGAGCTGTTCAAGTGTCACTCACATCCAGCTGTCGTCTCTTCCCCCAGCTCTGCTTGACGCAGCTGTTGGAGCTGAGAAAACTCATTTTCAGGTTATTTTCAGGTCTGTGAGATGCAGTGCTCAGAGTCGACTGCTCTATGGCTAGAAGTTTCTACAAGCCGCCTGTTAAGGCCCCCCCATGCAGAAGCCCTGGGACCATCTTTCCCTGGCTCCTGACTCATGTGGCTCAAGGGGCCAAAGGAAAGTGTCTTTTTCCTACTGTTTTGCTGTATTTACTTCCTGTTGCCTGACTACCTGCCTCCAGCATCAGCAACAGCCTCCGAGCCCTTGAATATATTTATTTTCCATCTGCTCTTTCCCTGCTAGGAACAGCATTTAATGCACCCCTGAAGATCCGGGTCCTGGAAATCACAGCCCAGAAAAGCACTCAAAGCAGGAGAGGGATAATTTTCTCCCTTGGATTCTCACACACCGGAGGGTGGGCTCGAGCCCTCAGGACGAGCGGAGCCTCAGTTAAACCAGCGGGCTCCCTGCCCTTCCCAGGTGCACGCCCGCAAAGGGGCCTTGCTGGTTCCCTGAGAGAATGAAACCCACTGAAAAGGCCAAAAGCCTTGGACTTGAAGTAAAATTAAACTTTAGAATTTGTAAACGAAGAAAAATTTGGAGAAGTAAAAAGCACAAGAAGGGAGAATGTAAGAACTTAGAAATTTGAACCATGAGAGAAGGGACGATAAGCCTAAAGAAATGTGTGCTGATATAATCAGAAGGAAACACTGAGCGTGACGTGTGGCTATTTGAGGGGTTAAAAAGATAGGAGAAGAAAAAAAGGCCGGTAGAACTCATGACCAGAGGTGCTGAGAATGGTAGAATCTGGAACGGAATATAATTTGGGGCCAGGGAGGGCAGACTCCGAAAAAGTTCCTCCCAATCATTCATGGTACTGGAAGAAACAGCAGACAGCTGTTCTCCAAGAGAGGATGGGCTTAACTTCCAACAGGAGGAATTTTGGATAGACGTTAGAAAATATCTTGGGCGTAAGTACTGTGAGAGAAATGTGGAAACCCCAACTCTGAGGCTATTGAGAAACAAGAAGGTAGCCGCTGCCTTTTACCAGGGCTTAGGGGCAAACCCGGGCAGCTGAGCTTTCAAGGATACATCCACCCACATGCAACTATGATTCTGTGTTAAGTTTTCTCCAATCCGAGTCCTTCTTTATCACAGTGTAAAGATAGAGATTTTCTTAGAGGTCTTTGTTTTCCTCTTCTGAACTGGCTTCTTAAATCTAGACTATCTCAGGGCCAGTATCTTCAGTTCTCCTCAAAAATGTTTTCCACAGATCTTCAAGGGCAAGAGCCTGTCCTTTCTCTGCATCCCTGGTCAGCACTGCGCCTGGCACCCAGATAGTGCTGGATAGACAATCCTGGAACAAGTTCCAGCTCTGAGACGTTGAGAGCACTGCTGCGATGATATAAACTAAGGGTCATGGAAACCCCAGCAACATCAAGGAAAATGGACTGCTTCCTCCTCTGCTACAGAAAGCTGGTTGATAAGAGCCCTTGACTTTCACCCATAAAAAGGCCACAAGGCAGAGAGCCCACTGATTTTGTCTGAGTATTTGTGACAGCCAATATTTAAGGGAGGCAACTGGCATCTCAGGGTCCTGGTTGTCTAGCTCAGATTCAACTTTATTCCGATCTGCAGTAACTAAAGTCACAGGAAGATTCCTAGGGTCCCAGAAGGTGAGTGAGTGATGATCCAATGAGAACTGACACAGACCAGTACTGCCCTCTGGCCGGAGCTCCAGACCTCAGGCCAGACAGGGACTATTTCCCAAATGCCATTCACTCCCATACCTTCCTCAAGGTTTGTCATATCCTCATATCACCTGTTCATATCCATCACTTAATATTTGTCTTTACATTGTGTTTAAGTAAATCATCCCTGGTTTTTTGCTTACACTGGTCCTAAGCAATAACATCTGAGAAATTATGGCTTTACGTGCTGGTCGAGTTTTTTTCAAATGTACCTTAAATTAAACACATAACTTTAAAAATAAAAATAAGTATGCTACCCAATATCTCCCCCAGGGGTAGGAAATTCCACCCATGGTTACATTTCAAGCTGTAACTTAGCCATTCTCAAATTTTTCCCACCAAGACATACATTGATGCCATTCACGTGGCCAGAGACTCCCATGCGAGTGTCTGAAGTCCTTGGCAACTTCTACCAGAAAGTCGGGGGCACTCCATCTTTTCCTCATTTGGGGAAGTACATGGAGCAAGTGAGTGAACACAATTATAAGGATAACCATGAAATCACGGACTTGAGGATAATAGTACCCTCCTCACAGAGCTGTTGAGAGGTTAAAATGAACCGATGAAGCATTTAGCAGGGTGCTTAGCACACACTGGGGACTCAGTAATGTTCCTCTTTTGTTTGCATGAATTACTCATGAACTTTGGTGATTTTTCCTCGATAAAAAAAATTTGGCATGACCTCATTACTGATGGTCACTGTCTGAGGACCCTGGCCACCACTCACCCCAACAGGAGCTGCTCGAAGCAGATGGTGGTCAACTCCCAGAGAAAGCACTTTCTCCTGGTCTCCAGGAAATGATTTTTCTATTAATTCATAGGTACTATGAGTCCATATTTATTTTCTATTTACATTGTAGCTGAGAAAATTGAGATCCTTATAGTATCTTTTCCTTCTAGAACTTTATCTTATTTCTCCACGTAGAATTACTTTGGCTCTGACACGCCAGTGGTTTCTAAAGAAATCAACAATCATGTCATTAAGAAAAATATGAGTTTATGTTAGAGATTTATAAGGGGTAAAGCAGTTATCTCATTTTCTACTAACACCTCTGTAATATAAGGAAGAGGGAAAGATAAACCCCAAATTGTTATTGTAAATGAAGCCACTGTGGGACACAAGCAAACTCTGACCAAGTCTAAAATAGTCACTGTGTTCCAGGAGAATATCCACTTATTCTTTCATTGAGTCACTTATTCAATACATGTGTATCGAACCAGCATTCTTGAAAAGGTGCCGTGCTAAGAGCAGTGGGGCGATGCGGAAATGTCTTTTTTTATAAAGTCGCTTACAGTCCAGTAAAGAAGACGATACAAGCGGCATAGGAAGCAAAACTTGATAAACGTCATAACACGCAGCTCCTAACATTTCATCGGGAAGATCCCCTCAGAGCTCTGAGGTGCCCCTCCCTGTTCCTGGGTTGTGCACCCCCTTGGTATCTGGATCGACTGCTCTAAAGTACACACGGCTAGGTCACAGTGGGCCACTTCAAGATTTTCTTAGCACAAGCCATCTTCAGACATAAAGCCAAGACATCTCAGGTCACATCTCCTCTCTCCCCATGAATTGTGGCAGATGTAAGATCTAACACCTGAGGGCCAGGATGCACAGAGGACTCCAGTGGGCTGGAGTCACTGACCTGGATGGACTAGCAGTTACAGAAGTCGCTAGAAAGTTGATAATAACCTCAGCTCATTATTAATCAATTCAAAACCCTTCGTATTGAGAGCTACTCCGCAAAAATGTGTTGGTAGGTTTATAAACATTGCTAGACAGAACTCTCTTAAGTCATATGACATCTTCTTTTCTCTACATTTACCCCTGTTATTGTTATATTGGGTTTTGATTTAAAGGAACATATTGTGAAATACTTATATCATGCATGAGAAAGTAGAAAGCCAAGGAAAAAAAAACTTTGGGGGCCAGCCCAGTGGCATAGTGTTTAAGTTCGCATGCTCTGCTTCGGCAGCCCAGGCTTCACAGGTTCAGATCCTGAGCCCAGACCTAGCACTGCTCGTCAGCCATGCTGTGGCGGCATCCCACATACGAAATAGAGGAAGATTGGCACAGATGTTACCTCATGAACAATCTCCCTCAAGCAAAAAGAGGAAGATTGGCAACAGATGTTAGCTCAGAGCCAATCTTCCTCACCAAAAAAAAAAAAAAAAAAACCTCAAAAACTTTGAACTGAGCCCAAGAGAAAACATTTAAAGATTTGAGTACAGTTATAACCAATGCTCCTTCTGAGTGGATGGGAGAGGGCGTGGAATAAAATCAAGTGACTTCTAGAGACAGCAACTATGTCCTTTGGAAGCAGCTCAGCATAGCAGAAGCATGGGCTGTGAAGTTGGGCAGAGCTAAATTCAAGTTCCAGTCCTTACGGTCTTGAGAAAATTCCTTCACTCTATGATCCTCAGTTTCCCTATTTGGGGACAGGGCTCATAAAACCTACTTCACAGAGCTGGTAGGAGGATTAAATGAGATTACATATGTAGAGTACCTAGCACACAGGCCTTCAAAAGTGTCTGTTCCCTTCAGTTCCCTGACTATGAGAGGTCATGATGAGGGCCTACCAGCTGCTCTGGGAGGGCCCTGTCCATTCATTCAGAAACCAATAGGTGTAAGTATGGCACCAGCACCAGGAACACATCAATGACTAAGACCCTCAGGAATTCCCATTCCCTATCTTTTAGAGGATTTAGACTCTGCCTTCCCTTAGGGACTCTCCTAAAACTGCAGAAAGCAACCTTGACGGATAAAGAGGGTACGTATGCACATGGATGTGCAGGTTAAACACCAGGAGCAGATCCAGAATTTGAGTTCAGGCTCCATCCTTTTCCACCTGCAGTTCACTGGGTTAGCAGAGGTGGTGTGTGCAGCGGGGGAGGGGAGGCATGGGAAAGGCCCACCCAGGAGAGCAGACCAACTGGGACTACTTCCACAATCCTTTTCAGTTTTTATTTAAATTGCAATCAATTTAGACAGCGAGACAGTAATATGAATAACAAGGTGATAGATGGAAGAAGAGCATTGGGGAAGGAATTAATGAATGTCTCCTCTGATGGTGAGCCATATAAGTCAGTGTTCCCCTGAGTGTATTCTCCAGAACACTGGCTCTCCCGCAAATTCACTGATTCCAAACTCCAAGAAAGGAGCCTAAGAAGCTATTTTTCACCAGTTTCCCAGAAGAGTCTTATCCTCAGTCATGTCTAGGAAACACTGGACTGAATGACCTTTCAGATTCCTTCAATATTTATGGCTGGATATTTCCATCAGCATAAAAATCCCTGTGCTGAGGATGGTGTCAAGACAGCAGTGTAGGCGGACTCTGAACTCACCTCCTCCCAAGGACACAACAAATTTACAACTACTCTTGGAACAATTACCCCTGAGAGAAAACTGAAAAAATGGATAAAAAGGACCCGCACAACAAAGGACAGTGCTGACTGTTCTGAAAAATATCTACCTCCATGAGCCATGGCGCTCCATGGCAGGCTGGGAGCAATCCTAAGGTACGGAGCCTTCCCTGGAGGAGCGGGGGACCTGAGCAGGGGAGCATTACCACTATAAGCAGCTTTTGGACTCAGCACAACTGAGACAAGTGTCATAATATCTGGCTTTGCTGGCTGTTAACTACAACATGGAAAACCCCCAGAAAAGCTATCCAACATAAGAGGAGAAAAGCCTGCTCTTAAAGGGCCCACACAAAATTCACTTGTTTCAGATAGCAATCTAAAATCACCAGAAATAAAGGTACACAGTCCTTTGGTGAAAAGAGACTCACCTGATAGGCTCTGGGAGCATCTCAGTGAGACACAAGACCTCTCCAGGGACTGAGACATTGGCGGCAGCTGTTGTTGTGACCTAGTACAGGTGAGCTGACACTGACGCTGACAGACATCTTTGGAGTTCTTCCCCTGGCCTGTTAGCCCAGGGTCTGCCCCACCCACTAGAGCACTGATTTAATCCAGCTCAGCCTGGGCAGGCAGCCTGCCCTAGGGATGGGCCCCACCCAACAGCAAGCCCTTGGGCAACTTGTGGGCTGGGTGCCTGGAAGCTCTGCAGCTGAGTAGGTCTGCCTCTGCAGGGCAGGGCATGTGCCACAGCAGGTGGAGTGTGTGGGGTGTTGGTGGAGTGTGTGGGGCCTCTGCAGTGGGGCAGCTGGCTCTGCTTCAGTGGTACACACATGGAGCAGGACTGTGTTGACAGGGTGTATGGCTCTGCAGGCAGTGGGGGCTTGTCAGCTGCAGAAGATTTGTGCTTCTCAAACAGCCACATAAGGGATCAGCCCCACCTTCCAAAGCCTGAAATAATTGGGTACTCCAGTGCCTGGGGCCAACCCCACTCAGCTGAAATCCTGAGAGAGCTGACAACAGCCTTGCAGCCCAGAGGCCTACAGCAATTGTAAGCCCCTGAGCCTAGCAACCAGCCATGCTGGGGGCCTACTCACTTAACAGAAAAACTGCAACAGGAACATGCTATTAGATATTGCAGCCAACTGTGCTAGGGCTCCCCATGCTCGATAAAGTGACTGAGGGGTCCATAGCAGCCACACACAGCTAAGCACTACGACCAACCAGCCGGGGGACAGCCTAGCCTCCCTGGGCACCTGCAGCAAGAGCAACACTGCCACCACAGAAGGACACACATAGCCCACACAGGGGACACTCCTGGAACGTTTGGAACTGGTGATGAGAGGGAAGCACACTGCTGGGCCTCATAAGGCATCTCTTACATAAGGCCACCTCTCCAAGATTGGGAGACGTAGCTGACCTACCTAATTCATAGATATAAACAAAGAGAAAGAGGCAAAATGAAGAGACAAAGGAATACATTCCATGTAAAGAAACAGGACGAAACCTCAGACAAAGAACTAAACAAAAGAGAACAAAACAATCTACTGGACAAAGAGTTCAAATAAAAAGTCATAAGGATGCTCACTGATCTGGGGAGAAGAATGGATAAACTCAGTGAGAACTTCAACAAAGAACTGGAAAATATAAAAAAAGTGTCAATCAGAAACGAAGAATACAATACTGGAAATGAAAAACTCACTGAAGGAACTCAATCACAGACTAGATGATACAGAAGAATGAATCAGCAAACTGGATGAAAGACTAGAGGAAATCACCCAAGCTGAACAGATAAAAGAAAAAAGAATTGAAAAGAATGAGGACAGTCTAAGGGACCTCTGGGACAACATCAAGTGCACTAACATCCATATTATAGGTGTCCCAGAGGGAGAAGAGAAAGACAAAGGGACAGAGAATCTACTTGAAGAAATAATAGCTGAAAACGTTCCTAACCTAAGGAAAGAAACAGACATCCAGGTAGAGGAAGCACAGAGAGCACCAAACAAGATAAACCCAATGTGGCCCAGACCAAGATACATTATAATTAAAATGTCAAGAATTAACAATGAAGAAAGAATCCTAAAAGCCACAAGAGAAAGGCGACAAGTTACATACAAAGGAAACCCCATAAGGCTATCCACTGACTTCTCAGCAGAAACCTTACAGGCTAGAAGAGAGTGGCACAATATATTTAAAGTGCTGAAAGGAAAAAATCTACAGCCAAGAATACTCTACCTGGCAAGGTCATCATTCAGAATGGAAGGAGAGATAAAGAGTTTCCCAGAGAAGCAAAAACTAAGGGAGTTTATCACCAAGAAACCAGCCTTATGGGCCGGCCTCTTGGTGCAGTGGTTAAGCTCGCACATTCTGCCTCTCAGCAGCCCAGGGTTCACCAGTTAGGATCCCGGATGCAGACATGGCACCACTTGGCAAAAGCCATGCTGTGGCAGGAGTCCCACGTATAAAGTAGAGGAAGATGGGCACGGATGTTAGCCCAGGTCCAGTCTTCCTCAGCAAAAAGAAGAGGATTGGCAGTAGTTAGCTCAGGGCTAATCATCCTCAAAAAAAAGAAGCTAGCCTTACAAGAAATGCTAAAGGGACTTAAGTTAAGTGGGAAAAAGAAGACTACAAATAGGAATAAGAAAATTTTCACAACAAAAAAAGCAATAAAATTACTGGTAAAGGCAAATACACAGTGAAGATAGCAGATCAACCACCTATGAAGATAATATGAAGATCAAAAGACAAAAGTACTAAAATTGTCTATTTCCACGATAAGAGGGTAATGGATAAACACACACAAAAAAAGAGGTTAGATATGATATCAAAAACGTAAAATGTGGGAGGAGGGGAGTAAAAGAGTAGAGCTTTTAGCAAGAGGTCAAACTAAAGATACATCAACTTAACATATACATCAACTTAATGTAGATTGCTGTATACATAGGTTATTATATACGAACTTCATGTAATCACAAACAAGAAACCTATAATAAATAAACAAATAATTAAGAGAAAGAACCCAAACATAATACTAAAGAAAGCCATTAAACCACAAGGGAAGAGAGCAAGAGAAGAAGAAAGGAACAGAGAAGAACTACTAAAACATCCAGAAAAGAAGTAACAAAATGACAATAAGTACATACTTATCAGTAGCTACTTTAATGTTAGTGGACTAAATGCTCCAATCAAGAGCTATAGGGTGACTGATTGGATAAAAAAAAAAAATGAGACCCACATATATGCTGCATACAAGAGACACACTTCAGACCTAAAGACATGCACAAACTGAAAGTGAAGGCATGGAAAAGATACTCCATGCAAATGGCAATGAAAAGAAAGCTGGGGTAGCAATACTTATACCAGACAAAATAGACTTTAAAACAAAAACTGTAATAATAGACAAAGAAGGGCACTACATAATGATAAAGGGAACAATCCAACAAGAGGATATAACACTTGTAAATACCTATGCACCCAACATAGGAGCACCTAAATATATAAAGCAATTATTAACAGACATAAAAGTAGAAATAGACAGTAACACAATAATAGTAGGGGACTTTCATACTCCACTTACACCAATGGATAGATCATTCAAACAGAAGATCAATAAGGAAATATTGGCTTTAAATGACACACTAGACTAGATGGACTTAGTAGATATATACAGAACATTCCACCCAAAAACCGCAGAGTACATTCTTTTAAAATGCACTTGGAACATTCTCCAGGATAGATCACATATTAGACTACAAAACAAGTCTCAATAAATTTAAGAAGACTGAAATAATACCAAGCATCTTTTCTGACCACAATGGTATGAAAACTAGAAATCAACTACAGGAAGAAAATCAGAAAATCCACAAATATGTGGAGATTAAACAAAATGCTACTGAAAAACAATTGAGTCAATGAAGAAATCAAAGGAGAAGTCAAAAAATACCTAGAGACAAATGAAAAGAAAATAAAACATGCCAAAATTTATGGGATGCAGCAAAAGTGGTTCTAAGAGGGATGTTCATATCAGTACAGGCCTATCTCAACAAATAAGACAAATCTCAAATAAAGAATCTAACGGTGCACCTAAAGGAACTGGAAAAGGAAGAAAAAACAAAGCCCAAAATCAGTAGAAGGAAGGAAATAATAAAAATCAGAGCAGAAATAAATGAAATAGAGACTAAAAAACAGTAGAAAAAAATTAATGAAACTAAGAGCTGGTTTTTTGAAAAGATAAACAAAATTGACAAACCCTTAACTAGACTCACCAAGAAAAAAGAGAGAAGACGCAAATAAATAAAATCAGAATTGAAAGAGGAAAAATCACACTGGAGACCTCAGAAATACAAAAGATTATAAGAGCATACTAAGAAAAGCTATATGGCAACAAATTGGATAATCTAGAAGGAATGGATAAATTCTTAGAAGCATACAACCTGCCAAAACTGAATCAAGAAGAAATAGAGAATTTGAATAGACCAATCATCAGTGAGGAGATTGAAACAGTAAACAAAAACCTCCCAAAAAATAAGAGTCCAGGACCAGATGGCTCTCCTGATTACTTCTACCAAACATTCAAAGAAGACTTAATACCTATCCTTGTCAAACTCTTCCAAAAAATTGAAGAGGCGAGAAGGCTTCCTAACTCCTTCTACGAAGCCAACATTATCCTGATACCAAAACCAGACAAGGACAACACAAAAAAAGAAAATTACAGGCCAATATCACTGACCAATATCCATGCAAAAATCCTCAACAAAATACTAGCAGATCAAATACAACAATACATTAAAAAGATCATACACCATGATCAAGTAGGATTTATTCTAGGAATGCAGGGATGGTTCAACATCCACAAATCAATCAACGTCATATACCACATTAACAATATGAAGAATAAAGATCACATGATCATCTCAATAGATGCAGAGAAAGCATTTGACAAGATACAGCATCAATTTATGATAAAAAAAACTCTGAATAAAATGGGTATAGAAGGAAAGCACATGAACATAATAAAGGCCACATATGACAAACCCACAGCTAATATCATTCTCAATGGAGAAAAACTAAGAGCTATCCATCTAAGAACAGGAACCAGATAAGGATGTTCTCTTTCACCACTCCTGTTTAACATAGTACTGGAAGTCCTAGACAGAGCAATCAGGCAAGAAAAAGAAATAAAAGGGATCCAAATTGGAAAGGGAGAAGTGAAACTGTCACTATTTGCAGATGGCAGGATTTTATATTTAGAAAACCCTAAAGAATCCACCAAAAAAGTTTTAGAAATAATTAATGAATACGATAAAGTTGCAGGATACAAAATCAACATAGAAAAATCACTTGCATTTCTATACAGTAATAATGAAGTAACAGAAAGAGAGATTAAGAATACAATCCCACTTACAACTGCAACAAGAAGAATAAAATACCTAGGAATAAACTTAACTAAAGAGGTGAAAGATGTGTACACTGAAAACTATAGAATGTTGAAAGCAATTGAAGAAGACACAAAAAAATGGAAGAATATTTGTGCTCTTGGACTGGAAGAATTAACATAGTTAAAATGTCCATACTTCCTAAAGCAATCTATAGATTCAATGCAATCCCTATCAAAGTCTCAACAACATTTTTCACAGAAATAGAACAAAGAACCCTAATATTTATATGGAACAATAAAAGACCAAAATAGCCAAAAGAATCCTGAGGAAAATGAACATAGCTGGAGGTATCATACTCCCTGATTCCAAAATATACTACAAAGCTAGAGTAAGCAAAACAGCATTGTACTGGCACAAAAACAGACACACATTTCAATGGAAGAGAATCGAAAGCCCAGAAATAAACCCACACATCTATGGACAGCTAGTTTTTGACAAAGGAGTCAAGAACATGCAATGGAGAAAGGAAAGTCTCTTCAATAAATGGTGTTGGGAACAATGGACAGCCACATGCAAAAGAATGAAAGTAGACCATTATCTTGCACCATACACAAAAATTAACTCAAAATGGATTAAAGACTTGAATGTAAGACCTGAAACCATGAAACTTCTAGAAGAAAACAAAGGCAGTATGCTCCTCAACATCAATCTTAGCAGACAAGTACCATGTCTGACTGGGCAAAGGAAACAATAAAATAAACAAATGGGACTACGTCAAACTAAAAAGCTTCTGCACAGCAAAGGAAACCATCAACAAAACAAAAAGACAACCTAACAATTGGAAGAAGATATTTGCAAATCATATATCTGATAAGGGCTTAATATCCAAAATATATAAATAACTCATACATCTCAACAACAAAAAAACTAACAGCCCAATTTAAAAACGGGCAAAAGATCTGAACAGACATTTCTCCAAAGAAGATACAGAGATAGTCAACAGGCACATGCAAAGATGTTCAACATCACTATTTATCAGGGAAGTGCAAATCAAATCTACCATGAGATATCACCTTACACCTGTCAGAACAGCTATAATTAACAAGACAGGAAATAACAGGTGTTGGAGGGGATGTGGAGAAAAGGGAACTGTCATGCACTGCTGGTGGGAGTGCAAACTGGTGCAGCCACTAGGGGAAACAGTATGGAGATTCCTCAGAAAATTAAGAATAGAACTACCATATGATCCAGCTGTTCCACTGCTGGGTACTTATCCAAAGAATATGAAAACATAAATGCATAAAGACACACACACTCCTATGTTCATTGCAGCATTACGCACAATAGCCAAGACTTTGAAGCAACCTAGGTGCCCATCAAGGGACAAATGGATAAAGAAGATGTGGTATTTATATACAATGCAACACTACTCAGCCATAAGAAATGATGAAATCTGGCCATTTGTGACAATATGGATGGACTTTGTGGGTATTATGCTAACCAAAATAAGTCAGAGGGAGAAAGTCAAATACCATACGACCTCACTCAATAGTAGAAGATAAAAACAACAACAAACAGGGGCTGGCCCCGTGGCCGAGTGGTTAAGTTCACAAGCTCCACTGCAGGCGGCCCAGTGTTTCGTTGGTTTGAATCTCTGGCTTGGACACGGCACTGCTCATCAAACCACACTGAGGCAGGGTCCCACATGCCACAACTAGAAGGACCCACAATGAAGAATATACAGCTGTGTACTGGGGGGCTTTGGAGAGAAAAAGGGAAAAATAAAATCTTTAAAAACAACAACAACAACAACAAACAATCTCATAGAGACAGAGATTGGATTGGTGGTTACCAGAGGGGAAGTGGGGAGGGAGGAGGGCGAGAGTGGTGATTAGGCACACGTGTGTGGTGATGGATTGTCATTTGACTTTGGGTGGTGAGCATGATGTAATCTACACAGGAATCGAAATATATAACAATGTACACCTGGAATTTATATAATGTTATAAACCAATGTTACTGCAATTAAAAAAAAAACCTAACAAAAAAATTTTTTAAAACCCCCCCAACCCTGTGCTTCAGGCTCTGCAACGCACCTCTTACGGTTTTCTGTGCGTGGGCACCTGGCCTGTCTGTGTGGCGCCCTCTGTGACCTGCAGGTGTTACTGCAGCCTGCCAATTCTCACAGACTTGAGACCCCCTTTTACGAGTAAACCTTATTACTAAATAATGTTTGTTTTTATAGCAGATGAGTTTTTCTAACTATTAAATATTTCAAATAAAGATAAAATAGACTCCCCAAAAATGTTGCCATATTTGCATCTCTTTTTAAAAATAATTAAATAAAACATGATAGATACGGCTAAAGCCCCACTCCAGTCCATCTCTGTCCCTTTCTCTCTCCCTCTCTCCCTCCCCAGAGGTCACAGCTAGAGGCAGTGGGAATCATTCGCATGCACTTTTTCATATTTGTAAATATGAATCTCTAAATATCTCTAAATATCTCTAAATCTTTAAACAATATATGCTATTGTTTTATGATTCAATGTTTACATAAATAATATCATAACACACAAATCACCTTGCAACTTGCTTTTTTCTCAAGAATATTTAAGTTTTGTACACAGAGACCCTAGTTCATCTATTAAAATTGCTTCAGATTATTCCACCATATGAGAAACCATAGTTTATTCAGCCGTTTCCCTCTTCAAGGATTGACTGTTTCCCCTTTTTTCTGCACAAACGTTGCTCCACTGCACACCCGTGCACTTGTCTCCTCACACGTAGGTGCATGAGTTTCTCTAGAGTGGATATATCCACATGGACCCCGTATTGTAGGAGATGCACGTCTTCAAATTCACCACGTATTGCCAAAGCTGCTGTCCAAGGTGATCTGAGCATTTACACTCCCATCTGCAATGTAGGAAATAACAATAATAATATTTCCTTACATCCTTGCCAACACTTGGTGTTATCAGGGTAATTAATTTTTGTGAATTGGTGGGTGTAAAATAATTTCCATGGTTTTATTTTGCGTCTCCCTGACTATTGCTGAGGTTGAGCATCTTTTTCTATGCTTATTACCTTTTCTTCTTCTGTGAGTTGCCTGATCACATAATTTGCCCACTTACACAACAGGTTGTCATTTTAAAAACTGATTTACAGGAGTTCTTTACGTATTCTGAATACTTATTCTAGATTAGTTACATACTTATCAAATGTCTTCTCCCAGTCTGTGGCTTGTCATTGACTTTTGTTTTTGGTGTCTTTTATCATACAGTTGCCTTAAGTCTGACATAGGCAAAAAGGCCAACTTTTTCCTTTACGATTTGTGCTGTTCATCTGATTGTAACCCTTTCCCTAATCCCAAGTTCCTAAAAAATATTCTCTTACTTGTACTGAGAGCAGCTGAGTTTTTAAATCCTACTTATTTATGGTCACAGTTCTTGGGTTAGAGTGGTCCATAAAATGAAGAGTTTGGGCTATAACAGAGGGGAGAATAATCACATTTTTCTCGACTCAAGCCCCCACTGGCACCTGGAAATGTATGTTATATTGCACAGCCCACACTGGCTCTTGGGACGCCCACTCTCCAAGTCTCTTTGAGTCCTGTTCCTAGATTCATGGTCATTACAAAGAACATAAGACAGAAAAAGAACCGAGCAACTTCCATGAGGCAGTATATACTAGGGTGGACATCACATAGTCTTACAAGGATCAAGGACCCACAGAACTCCAGAAAGAGCTTCTAACAACCACCACCAAGTCTGCTGAGGCTGAAGGAGTGGGCAAAGCTTGCTTCCAGGAGCATAATCATGGAGAGAAACCTCATTCTGGACTCGCAGTGACCACACTGCTGGGTGTGCACCTCCGAGGCGAGGGGCACAAGTTCTCCCCGTTAAATCTCATCTGCGAACAGGTGGGCTACCCTGCTTACATCAAAGGTTGTTAAGAAAAATGGAAGGAGATAGAGTTTAAAACTTCTATATTGTGGGCTCATTAGATTCTCAGCACTGAAGATAAAATGCCTTGAAGGCAAGTTCCCGAACCAGCTCTGTTGGGAGCACCGTTCAGAGAACAACAGTGTTAGTTCAGAGTCCTCAATTACACCGCAACTTAACTCTTCTGTGCACTGGGAAGCAGGAAGCACTGAGAAGGTGTTCGTTAGCCAGAGGCCATTGGTAACAATATTCTGTGGGTTCTAGACAGACCCATGCAGGCAGATGTCCTCAAAACCCCCTTGTGGGAAAGCAGTCCATTCTCATATGAAAGAGAGGAGATGAGACCTCATCAGGGAACCTAACCAGGCCTACTACAGGGTGCAGTTTTATTCTTCTAATTCATAAACTCCTAATACTTTGGAAAGTAGGAAGTACTCTGCAGATGTTACTCACGTATTATGATTTCAGAGCACAACAGAATGGAGAGACGGGGTCCTCGGATGGCAGCTTCCAGCACACTCCAGAGCAAGCCGGCCTCGCTAACTCCATCATTCCTCTAAGAGCTCTGCAGTGACACAGCCGCACCCAAAGAGAGTAGAGAGACACTGTGCTGCTTCAGAGGCTGGTCCTAAAATAAAGCTCAGCAACAGGAGTACTGGAAACCAGCCTTGGTGCGAATGTCTTCAGTCTGAGCCGCTGAAAGATTTGCGTTATTTTATTGGGCCCTGGAGAGACACCGGATTTGGGTATGTGGATTTTGCTCAACTCAAGAACTCTGGGTATTTTTTCGTTGAGTGTAACCAGGGCAAGACTTTATTATATGCCTTAGAACGGGAGACAATTTTATGTACTTGAATAAAGATACTTGGCAGCTCCTGGTTTCTAGTTTAGCAATGAATACAAATTTCTTACTATGCTTATCAGCATCTGATTTTGCAATGTTTGAGATATTTGTCTTTCTGCTTTCTTTATGTGTAAACCAGCAGCAAAGGGTGATTGAAGAAGAGACGTGGTTTCAGACCTTTATTAGGATTCTCCGAGTACAGTCTCCCTTCCCGAAGTCCTTTTCTCCTGATTTAGAATCCATCATCCTCTGCCTCCAGGCGAAGCTGTGACTTTCTCTATGACCCATCTAGAATATGATGCTGTCACTCTCCCTCACTGAAGAAAGGACTGATTCCTTCTTTACGTGCACTGCAGCCTGAGGGACCCTACTGAACGTAAGGCGAGAAAAGCAACTTTCTGAGAGTGCTGAAAATCAGATTTTTCATCCTAAATTCTAACATCACGTCTTCTCCATTGCTCCAACTGCTATTTTGGTTAATGAATTTTCTTTTTTTTTCCCTAGAAATCTAGAGCACGAGGCTTTGGCCAGAGCACTGGAGACGGAGTTAGATTTGGGTTCTTCCTCTCACTTGTTGGCAACGGCCAGACTGACACTGTGAGGCGGGAAGTGCTGCTGTTCCTGCTCCTCTGGACTCTCGTGAGGATGCAACGAGATGCAGTGGTCAAACACGTGCAGCATGCAGAGCGCCATCCACACTCGGGATTACAAGAGAAGCGGGGTGTCTGAAAGGGAGGAGCGTGCAGCCTGCAGCTGGGTGCTTCGGCTTGAATCCCAGTTCTTCTGCTAACCAGCTGTACAATCTGAGGCAAGTTACATGACCACTCTGTGTCTTAGTTTCCTCACCTGTGCAAAGGAGATGCTGATCATGGTAGTACCTCTGTCCTAGGGTGCTTGTGAGAACTAACTGAGTTAATACCCGGGAAATACGTCGAACAGTGCCTAGACACAGAGCGCTCAGTAAAGGTGAGTGCTTCCTGTATGAGAGCCTTCCTTCTCCTTTGCCCCGAGTTGTAAATCAGTCATCACATCTTACCAAATCTTACCATAAGACCATTCCTTCTCCCCACTCCGCTACCCCTCTTCAGACCTCTGTTGTCCCACTCTTGGGCCACTGAGCAATGACGCTGCTGGGCTCTCTGATCTCGTCGCTTCTTCTAATCCCTCCTGTACACAGCAGCAAATCAGTTCTCTCAGAATATCGCTTTGAGCCAATCACTTACACGCTTCAAATTCTCAGTGACTCTCAAACACTTAGAGAATGATTTTAACACCTTAGACTACAATTTAAGGCGTGTTATAAGCTAAGCCCACCACATCTTCTGTCTCTCTCAACACCCTCAGACATAACCCCTCTACTCTAGCCAAACAGCTTTCCCTGCTTCTTGAACACAGCTTGGGATCTGCTGCCTCCGTATAGTCCTCATTCCTTTCCTCTTGCTTGGAACATCCTCCCTTCTTGGCCAACTAACGAGAGGCAGGGGGCCTAGAGGTTAAGGGCTGCAGTTTGGAGGTCAAACAGGCCTCCATTTACCTCCTAGCTCCACACCTTCTCTGCCAGGTGACCTTGGGCAACTTTTCTCCTATTCTATGTGCTTAGCAAGAGCACTCTTATTATAGTCAGAGGAAAATCCATTTTACAATGATAATCTATTGAGTCCTGGAGAAGGGTTAATTATTTCCTAGTTAACTGATGTTTTACTATAATACGTGACCCAGAACTCAAAATTAAAATGCTTCTGCTCTCTCTTGTCCCAATACATTTTCCGTTTTCTACTAAAGAACATCAGACTCACCAGGAACTTCATCAGGAATTGACAACCTTCTACTTACTTTCTAGGCTAATTCCTTTCTTACGTTCTTACTCGGCACAAGGCTAATCTAATTACCTTCCCTCGGGTCATCTGAGAGCGATGACCCAGCTTTCAGCTTAGCCAAAGCAGGACACAGGTGACCCTGCTCTGGGAGGAAGAGCGCTCTGTACCACTGAGTTTAGGAGCTTCAGCCTCAGGAATCCAGCAAAAAAAGGCAGAATAAAGTGAGAGAGAAATGACCTAGGCCGGAGAATTGTCAACAAATCCGAAAAGGGGAACATGGGAAGTTTGTCTGTTCTGCTCCCCTCACGTGTGGACATGGGAGACAAGTAAGATTCCGCAGCAACCTGCGTCCTGGTCTGTCCACCCTCCTCCGCGGGCCCTCCTCCGTTCTCCCAGACGGCTCCCTTGCCGAGCACCGAAAGAGCTTCTCGGCAAAGTTAGCCTCGATGCAAACGCACAGAAACTAGTTTACACCGTAGTCTGTGTCTTCGTGTCTCTGACGCTGGAGTCCCTGACCGGAGACTGTGTCCCCT